>NC_080672.1:130873664-132111232 GCF_030247195.1 Topomyia yanbarensis | reverse complement strand
CGATGGAGCATTATTAGTTTGATAAGACTGAAATACGGAGAATAGCATGTTTCGCCAAAAACTAGTAATTACATATTGTTTGTACAATATAATTACTAATATAATATAGTGTCGTTTTCATTACATTGATCACATCCATCTTTGGTATTAAAATACAAACGAAATGTATTTAGTATTTGAGGAAGATGTATAGGTACACAGACAACAGCGATACGTTTATCGCCAGCCGCAGCCAACCAGCTTATGTTGACCGGTAAGATCAAAGCTGGATGGTCGGTGTGTTTGTTGCGATTGATCCCTAGAACCTCCAAACAAACGGAGAGGTTTCGGTCATCAGGCAAGAAACTTTGATCACAGATATGATCTGTGCAGAAAACGGGAAGCTTCTTATGCCGAGAGTACAAAAAGGTGAAGACAGGCCAATGATGATGGTAACAGGCTGATGTTACAGCCTGTTGGAAACCCTGGGTAAGCTGGATGAGAGGGTGTGCAACAAAGGTTTCGCAAGCACATTGCGTAATGACAGCCGGAAATTCATCATCGACGTAATGTCCTGCAGTGGAACATATTTTTTTAAATATTTTTGATGGAAACACCCTCTAAATATATTCTTTGTTTTGACGTGAGTCTTGTTTTTACCTTTTTTCCAAGGTTTTTCGGAACCTACCATTGGGCTTGTGTAACGTTCCGGATATTTTCCAAGAGATTGTTCAACGGAAAATTATCGATGGTTGTGACGGCGTCGTAAACTATTTGGGCGACATACTGGTTTTCAGCAGAAACAAAAAAGAGAACGATGCTAACTTGGATAAACTTTTAGCTCGTCTTAAAAAACACAATGTGAAACTCAACCAAGAGAAATGTGTCTTTGGCTCCCAGGTCGTAAGATTTGTCGGATTTAAGCTGACATCAGGTGGATGGCAGGTAGAAGATGACAAAGTGCAAGCTCTTAAGAATTTTAGGCCCTCACAAAACTTCTCTGATGTGAAGAGTTTTCTGGGACTAGTCACTTTTACTGATCGATTCATTGTGAATCGGGCAGAAAAAGCCGTACGGTTACGTGCATTGGCCACGGCGGATCAGTTCTATTGTACGGAGGCAGAGCAACAGGAATTCGACTTTTTGAGGAATTCGGCTCTGAAAGAAATCAAAACCCTTGTTTACTACGGTTTGACAGATAAGATTGAACTATATGTTAATGCGTCACCCGTGGGTCTAGGTGCTGTCCTTATACAGTGGAACAACTCCGGGAAACCCCGCGTTATTGCGTTTGCATCGAAAGCTTTAACAACAACAAAGCGAAAGTATCCCCAAACCCAAAATGAGAAAAAGAGCGTAGGCTGTCGTTTGGGGGGCAGAACGCTTTTCCTTTTATTAGTTGGGGCGAACGTTTGTTATCAGATCCGCTGCAGCCCAAGTAACAATTGAAGTTTTATAGCATGCTACAAGTGCAATCTAAGTTTTATCAGTGGATATAAAACTACCATAAAACCTTAATTGTTACTAGGGAGAGGCAATCGAATTTATTTTTAATACTCACCATCGATTGGGAAAACGAGCGGTATCTCGAGCCGAAACATGGGCGCTACGCCTACAACCTTTTGACTTTGAGATTGAACGGGTTGCAGGGAAATTAAATGTAGTGCTGTTCGCACTTGAGGCTTGAGTGTTAGAAATAACCTGAGATGATATCGAATCATGCTCCGAAACGACAGCGAGATGAAGGAAATACGCCAAGCGATGAAGTCGGATGTATGGCCAGGAACCTTACGAAGATTAGAGGGCCAACGTAAACATTTATACACCCTCGGAAGCATAATTTTCAAAAACGACAGATTCGTATTACCTTCCGATCTAAGGCGTAAAGCTATGTCGTCATCACACGGAGGACACGTAGGCGTGGTGAATATGAAACGAATTCTAAGAGAATTTTTCTGGTCGCCAGGGATGGCGAAAGAGGCAGAAGCCTTCGTAAAGTCTTGTGAAACCTGCATTCTGTTGTCTCGGAAAGGTCCACCTTAGCCACTATCTTCGAGAGAGTTACCCGAAAACCCATGGGGAATACACTACTTAATGTAAAATATTTATTTTCTTTGTACATTTATAATAATAATAAATCAAATATATTTCTTACGTATGGTTTAATCACAACCAATCAACACCGAATATTACATATTGAACTAGGGTTACCAACCGTCCTTATTTTAAAGAGCATGTCCTTATTTTCGAGGTTTTTGGGAAGCGTCCTTATTTTACTTCAAATATCCTTAGTTTTAGTTTCAAACCTTGGCATATATAGGGTGGTCCAACATGACGTTTTTTAACAGGGCATTTTCTAGCTAACGGGTACTAACTGCAACAGTGGCGGATCCAGGGGGAGGGTCTTGGGGGTCCGGACCCCCCCCCCCCGAAAGTTTTTAACTTCTTGAGAAATTTTAAAATAGTTTCTATTTTAAATTCATTCTAAGTTCAAAATCATTCCAAACCAGATTCGATAACCAGAACGATTTTAATTGAATGAGGACATTACATATTACGTATTGTACAATAAACATTTCAAAGTCGAAATTTTGGACTCCCTCCGAAATTTTTTTCTGGATCCGCTCCTGAACTGCAAACTGTCATGCTATTGTAGTTTAGTATTGTTTGCCATTTCATAATGGAAAGACTTACACTGCCTCACCATCTGTATACTATATTTCGAAAATCAGCGATCTGTGGGAAATGTGTTTAGTGAACTCCAACCATAATATGGTCGACATAATCGGCCAACTGACTCAACTATTCGCCATACAACCAAAAAGTAAGCGTTGTAGTTCTTGTTATCGTATAAATCGACCACATCCAGCACGCAGTGAAGAAAACATAGCGGCGGTGATATCCCCAAGCATTGGAAACCAACATTACTCGAGTAATTAGCCAGATACCACTTGAAATACTCGAATCCGTGATCAAAAATTGGACCACTCGAATGGACTACCTGAAGCGCCAACATGGTCAACATTTAAAAGAAATTGTTTTCAAACAATAAATGGCAAAAAATCTTCTTTCGATTGACAAATAAACAATTCGCGATTTACTCCATTTTTCAATTTTTTTTTTGCCAGATAAAAAAAAACGTCATCACGAATAGAGCTTCCATTTCCCGACGGTTTTCGGCTTTCCGGGATTCGGGAAATAAATAATAAATTTCCCGGGATCCCGGGAATACAGAAGAAAAATAAAAAGGTGAATGTTTCTCTTGAAAACAAAAGAATAAATTGAAGTTCAAAAAGTTTTCAAACCCGTTTGATTGCATGTATATCTGCCCTAAAGCAGTTGCCAGAAGATGGCGATTTGGTGGCCTTCACATCATTCAATCATTTGATAACTCGTCAATAAGTTTACGTAAAACTTTTACTTGGCTATATGTATAGCCTAAATTTTGGTAATTATGATTACGATTGGGACGATATACTAAACGCAGCTGCTGGAGTTACTGTCCAAAATTGGAATTCGTTGTTCTGATACGATGGAATGTGATCAATTTAATGCAAAGCACCTTCTTTGGTAATTTTGAATGAAAAGATTGAGCTGCTTCAGGGTAGTGTGCAGTTACTTCCGATCAAAAGAGGAAAGTTTATACATGGTATCCACTTCCGTCACAGTAGGATCAGCATCATTTCGAATTAAGTGTGAATCAAAATCAAGCAGATAATGGACGAACTGTGCAGCGATGGATGAAGCCTATTATCGATTTCCTGTTATGGGCAAGTATCTGGATTGCTTGATAGTATCCCTTCAAAAATCCTGCCTGCATCCTTGAAAGCATTCAAAGAGTTTGGATGCGCATGATATTGGACAGATACAACGTTATGTATTTCTTTTCATACATCCAAAAAATTACAGATATTTCTGCAGACGTTCTAGAAACATTCCTTATTTTAAATAGCGTTTGCGTTAAGCATGATATCACTACAAACCATCCCAAGTTTTGAAACAAACACACAACGATTTTTTAAGAAAGTAACGCAATTTCCATTACTAATTTGATTGCAAGCCCTTTAATTCAAGATCTAACTATTAAAATAAATTATTAAAAGAATTGTTAAAAATTTGATCAATCGGTTCATCGGTGGCAGATATATCGTGCGCATCACTAACGCTACTGTAAGGAAATGGTTCGGTATAAAGGCCGGCAAATTAATCCATTTTTGAATGAAAATTTGAATGAATGCAACATTCTTTAGCAGTGTTTTGAGTCTGGCGTGGACTATATACCTAAAAAAATCACGAAAACATATCAGTGAGCCTAAAGATTTATAGTCCATTGATCTGTAAATTAGTTGGAAAAGCACAATTTGCATTCACTACTCACTCCAAATGTTTGCCGGTAAAGATATTTCCTACAGAATTTCATTTGGAGAATCTAAGTCTTATGGAATAAATTAAAAATCTTTTTTCCCGGGATTCCCGAATCCCGGGAATGAGAAAACAAAATTTCCCGGGAATCGGGAATCCCGGAAAATCCAAAAATCCCGGGATTCCCGGGAAATAAATTCCCGGGATGGAAGCTCCAATCACGAAGCACCCTGTATTAAATTATTCAGATCAACTTTTTTCCAAGAGAATTTCAATTCCTTCCAGCGATTTTTTTTGTTAATGCATACTCTCTGCGACTCATGGCAACCAAAATTTGTTTTACTCAGTAGTAACCAAAATTTGTTGGATAGCTCAATATGAGGTTTGGTCAAAGTGGTATCTTCGTTTGATATTGGCACTACATCATTCTAATTTGTCTCGATTCAGATACAACATCCCAGTTCAACCGCTGGAAATTGAGTCAGAATTTCGACTGTTTTTTCAGAATTCTGGCTCAAGTGATATAACTGGCATAACATGTGGCAGGGATGTCCTTAATTTACTCTCAGTCCATTTGGTAACCCTAATTGAACCAAACCTTCTTGGTTATCAGGTCAAAAAAACTATTATGCGAAATGAATAAACATTTGAAATATTATAGTTCATTCCATATAATTCGACATTCAAAGTTAATTTTTTTGTTATTAACATGCTCATAAGTCATCAGTGTCCTGCCAAATCTTCTTCGTCATTGGATGAAAGGTATTAATATAACCGAGTATTCTAAGCAACGAAATATGTAATAGTTTATTTTTTATGCTTCATATTACAAATAATTTATTGAAACGCTAGTCTATTTTACCCCACATTATTCCAAGGATCCCATTAGATCTCCCTATGATTTAGATATGTATCAATATGGTATTTCTTGCTGAACAACAAAAAAATAACTTTAGCTGCTACTAACCTGCTACTCTACAAAACATAGCCCCTTAAAGTTAGCTTAAAAAAACAGGCATACATCCTAAAAACGAGGAGATAGCGAGTAGGTCTATTTCGAAAAAACCTGTTTTAATCCACCTAGCGGTGCAATTGTGCCTTTCTCAAACATGAACACGAGAATTTTTGCGTTGTTTATATTCATTATAAGCTTCCAAATGTATATATTACATTTTTATTATACACTACATGACAACTATATACAAGAATAGAAATCATTATTCGAGTTCTAAAACTTTGTAAAAGAAAAAACAGCCACATTAATATTAAATTGAAAAAAAGGTGCGAAATCGGCAGTCCTAAAAATATTTTTATAAAAAAAGTTTTTTTTCGTGATAACATAAAATCTCGACGTTTCATGCATTTTAAAGGCATCAAAAATACGAATTCGATTTCAGAAATTTCATTGGGTCCTCCATTTGAAATTTTTTTGACCTTTTATGGGAATTTCATATGTGACCGGACGGTTTATACTATATATTTTCGGAACCATATAAGCGATCCGTACGAAATTTTATAGACATCTGTGGGGATATTATAGCTATCAGTTTGTGAAAATCGGCCCAGCCATTTCCGGGAAACTGATGTGAGTTCGTCAATTTTGAAAGATGGCCGCTTTTCCCGGGCACTTCCGGAACCGTCTATGGTGGTCAATGTAGTCAACGAAAGTTTGGTTGGCCGCCGGTGACCTAGAATAGCAAATTGAAGTTGCTTGAGAGACATTTTAGCGAAATTTTTACCTTTTTTGCTTTCATCGGAGTATCGGTTTGAATCACAATTTGCTATGTGATCGCACACCACAACCTGTAACTCCGGAACCGGAAGTCGGATCGGGATGAAATTAAATAGCCATTTACGGGGACGCAATACCTTTCATTTGAGAGCAAGTTTAGTTGAATCGGTCTAGTTATCTCCGAGAAACCGATGTTACTGTTAATCTGAATTTAGATACTTCCGCCGGGGCTTCCGGAACCGTTGATGGTTACCAATGTGGCCAAATAGTCTTTGAATGGATGTTAGTGACCTAATACTACAAATCTAAGCAGTTGTGGTCATATTTTGGAAAAATTTTCACCTTTATACATTCATTGCAGAATTTATTAAAATCGACATTTTCTGCGAGTTAGTACTCATCACCCTGTAATTCCGGAACCAGAAGTCGGATCCATTAGAAATTCAATAGCAGCCTATGGGAACGTAGCACCTTTCATTTGAGACTAAGTTTGTCAAAATCGGTTCAGCCATCTCTGAGAAAAATGAGTGACATTTTTGGCCACATACACACACATACGCACATACACACACATACATACACACACAGACATTTGCCGAACTCGACGAACTGAATCGAATGGTATATGTCACTCGGCCCTCCGGGCCTCCGTTGAGAAGTCGTTTTTCAGAGCAATTGCAATACCTTTCTATTGAGAAAGGCAAAAAGATGTGTTTTGAAATCATCTACAACTTTATAGAACATCGAAAAACTGTAAAAAAAATCAAATAAAAATGTTACAATAAAAAACACTTTTTAAGGGGCTATTCAAACGTGTACTTTAATTTCACCCAATAACTTTTTTCGCTTAACAGATAGCCATTTCGCTACTTCAACAAAGTTTCATAAAATCATTTCGTCTACAAACTTTCTGTACGTGACTATCAATTTTGGCAACAACTTGCAAAGTTTTTTTTTTGTTATCTGCGTATATACCCCCTTAAATCAAAATTTTCCAACATAATCTTAAACTACTTAAAAATAAAGAAATTTTCCGAAGACATCAAAGTGCCATAGCCAATAGTTTCGTCGCAAATATCAAAGTCCGTTTTTTTGATTCCGTTCCACTATGCGTCGTGCTTTAAACACTCGTCAAATCCATCAAAAGCGTATACAACGACAAATTACAAAAAAATCACAATTTTTTTGTAAATTTCATATGCTTCCTTTTCCTGATAGAAACAGGATGCAAATACAGTTACTATATTCATAGTTAGGCGGACACAAAAGCCGGAAAACTGGCAGCTCTTCTTTCTGGAAGAAAACACTGGCACCCCGAGCAAATGTTCAAGCACTACACGCTCATTCATAAAAACTCAAATTTGAGTTACCAGCCACCCAATTTCATTAAAAGTGCACGTGGTCAAAAATTGAGTTTTTCTCTTTTACTCAGTTTTGAGTTTGGGATAAAAATGTCAAACTTGAGTACATTTTACTCAAAAGGCAAAAACGAAAAATAATCATTCCGCATTTTAATAAAACTATAAATATATTCATTGTTATTTCAAATGTCATTTACCTGATCCTCCAGGCCGTTGTCCATGCGTTTACGATGACAATGAATATAATCCGAGGGTCTTTCTCTACATCTACTTCATGCCGATCGGCATCTTGAAGAAATTGCAGAAACTGCAAAAACACAACTGGAAGTTAGATTTGGAAACAAGAGAATTCAATGAAACCTACCTTCTAGTTTTATGAACGATCAGCTCTTGTTTAAGTTTAAGTCGACGCATGACTCTGCACTTTTTTGAGAACAAGTTTTTTCACTCAGAACTTTGAAAATTTAATGATTACTCAAGAGATGAGTTAGTTCTACTCAAATTAATACCCATTTTTTGACATATTGCTATGACTTTTGAAATTGAGTGCTCCGAACTCAAATTTTGAGTAGTTCTGAATGAGCGTGTAGCTGAATAGTTTCATTGTTGACATTGTGAGTAAGAATTTTACATGTACGAATAGCAAAACGAATTCGAAGATATGACGTGGTTTCATACTTGTGCAAATATATCAGACAAGAGTGTTGTGCATTTTCGTTTCTCTACGCTCGATAACACAAGGAAAGAGTAAAATGATTATCACCATAATCACAATACCTTTTCCATATATTCTGGTTGCAGTTGATAATCGAAATAGTGAACTTGCGTCTTTCGGTTTTTCTCCTTGTGCAACTAAAGCGCAACTGGTGTAGATGATGCGCAAGTTGATTCTCTAACATGTACCACAGAGAACAGACATATAAGCTGGAACAAACTTTCCCGAAAAACCTGTGTAAACATTTAAATGAAAATACGTTGAAAATCACCATCGCATACAGGTTCGCATGCATGAGTCACCATTGTATCCAAGTTTGCACACAAGTTCCGTATAGCGATTGCTGGCCGATCGAAGCGCCGCCAAGTGGCAAGTTGCTACTTGCTGCTGTCATTTCAAAGTGACAGTTTTATTTCTTACACAAGTTGAAAACTTTACTTGTATGTCAGTTCTCAGTGCATGTACACAAGATGCGCATTAGTGGCCCACTCTGCAAATAGAGAAAAAAGCAAAAGGCGCAAGTTCAATATTTCGATTTTCAACTGCAACCAGAATACACCCAACGAGAACATATTATGTGACGTCATGCTCGATTGGCTCCAGCAAAAGAGCCTATAACTACTAGAGGTCGCATGTCGCTGCTAACACTGAAAATTTATCATCTCGCTCTCACAAATGCTAGGCCCATTAGTTTGACATCTATTGCCCCGGGTACACCCATTTCAAAGTAATGGGATACAACATGCTAGAGCGAGACCCTAGGGCCAGATTACTCTAAGAATGTAAAACAAATTTGCATCAAATTAAAAAAAAAAATGCATTTAATTTCCATTTTTGCATCAACTTTGCACACCCTCACAGAAAAGTTTGTTTAACAAACGTCCTACGCTGATCCACTTTGTTCGACGCTTTGCTGAATGTAGGGCAAGTTTTTGTAGGGTTTTGACGTCATAAACGCAACGTAAAATACATTACACGCAACACAAAATACATTATGAATTTCTATTTTAATGGAAAGAAATGCATTAAATTTCGCTGATTTTTAAAAATGCATCACAAGTGATCTGCCCCTAGGCGGGACCCCATGTTTCAGTCCGTGAATACATGGAGACAGTAGCGCTTTGCTCTCTCCAGTAGTTATAATCTCTTTTGTTCCAGCATTTGAAATGTTCAATTGGCTGCGCTCAGAGTCTCCGCCTAACTATGAATGTAGTAACTATAGACGCAAAGCCTTGGAAAGCTAAATAATATGAAGATATTGAATACATCGATGACGATGTAAATGAGGAAGATGAAAGCTTAATTATTGGCAATCAAGTGGCCGGCCGGCCGCTAAGTATACTAGAATAATAGTGTTACATATGATGAAATTCTGTGAATAACGCGTTCAATGTTGGCGTTTAGCTGAATTATTTGTTGGTTTTCAAAGAGGACGAGAAACATAACGTAGCTGTTACCCGACTCTTTTCGGCTAGCGCGCACCTTGATATTCCAACACATTTCTTGAGCGTTTTTTCAAAACGTCATATCTGCAATGAGTTACTCTCTGTTTATACTTTCTCTTTCGATTTTTACGGTGTCACTATAACACTTTTCACTTATTTTACAGTACATATCGAAAGGCGGTGCTTGTAACTAGCATATTATGCAATGAGTTGAGGGATAAATGTTAAAGAGACCGAATTATTAACAGAAGAGAAAGTAAACAAAGAGAGTAACTCATTGCAGATATGACGTTTTGAAAAAACGCTCAAGATTTGTGCTCGCATACTCACTCAGTCAACGACGGATCTCACCTGGAGCACTGAGAACTGGCATACAAGTAAAGTTTTCAACTTGTGTAAGAAATTAAACTGTCGCTTTGAAATGACAACACCAGGTAGCAACTTGCCACTGATCGGCGCTTCGATCGGCCGGCTATCGCTATACGGGACTTGTATGCAAACTTGGATACAATGGTGACTCACGCATGCGAACCTGTACGCGTTGGTGATTTTCAACGTATTTTCATTTAAATGTTTACACAGGTTTTTCGGGAAAGTTTGTTCTAGCTTATATGTCTGTTCTCTGTGCCTGAAGGTGACAGGTAACAGTGTATGAAACCAATTGCTAAAAATATATTATTCTAAATTAATTATATTAAATTAATTAGATTTAAAACTAATTTAAGCTAGTGCTTAAAAGTGCCTAAATATCTACCTTATTTCTACACATAAAACGGTAAGAATTTAATCTAAGATTACTTTAAAATTACTAATTACACTACTCTTAAAATTAGGTTAACATAAAAGCCAGCTCACTAGCAGAATTCTGTATTCGCTCCTTACTACGATTAGGTAAGAAATATGAACAGAACTAAGGCGAGACAGGATATTATAAATTGAATTTATTCGAACAGCTTATCGACCAAAAACCTGTCAGAATTCCCTGATCGTATTCGAATAGACGAAAGGCAGAAAAAGACTAAACGTGACTAATTTAAATATGAAATATGTTATATGAAATTATAATGCGCATACCACACAATATTTATACTTACACATGTGAGTTATATATGTTTATGCACTTAGTTGAGAACAGATTTTCAATTTTTCACTAATGGATTTTTTTAATAACAAGTTTTGTCTTTTAGAATCTGAATTTCTTTATACGCGGTTAATCAAGCATTTAAAAAATATTTTTATCCAAATTCAAAACGTATTAATTTCACTTATAAATTAAAGTATTACCAAAACTGTTCCTACCATTCAGATAGGTCATATTTTAATTTACCCGCATTACTGCGCGGTAAATACAGCGCGGGTGCGGTAAATACAATGCGACTAAATTTTTTTTTGGGTTGCGGTGCCGTACATCTATTTACCACCCGCATCCACACCGCGACGTATGTACCCTAAGTATAACATTCTCTGTGAAGAGTTTGGAAAGACTTGCTAATGCCTCAAGACGACATTAACTTTATCAAACAATTAACTTTTACAGACAATAATCCGCTAAATAGTTCTATGGTTGATATCTCACAATATCGTTCTTTTTACGAGAAAAAATAGTTTTCTGACTACAGTCTGCATTAGAAACTGAGAGAAAGCAACGTAGAAGCCGCCAAGGCTGTGTAGCAGGCGCAAGAAAACACCTGCAACAAAAAATCACAAAATCAAAGAGATTGTGAAAAAGTTGGAGTTGAAACGTAAATTTATTGCAAATGATTGGAAAATATTGAGTTCGGTAAAACAAAATCCTGTTCTATTAGAATCAATAGCAAATTCACCGAAGATTAAATACGCCAGCTATCGCCACATTAAACCATTTGCCACCCCCACGAACGGTCTCAAAGTGACAGCAGAACATTGAGCTTACTCCGGGATTCATCAAAGAAATTCTAAGACGAATTGCTGTCACTTCCAGATCCATGAACACGAATGATAAAATAGTTTCTATCCTCGTGGCTATTAAACCTAATATCGATTACCACGCCAAATCCGTTCATTTTCATGATCTACCAGATGGTTGAAGCAAAACCAAGGTACGAAGAAAACGACTTTGCTCTAAATACAAACAGGCGGGCATTTAAAAGAGCCCATTATTAAAAGAATTGTTCATTTTAATAATATTTCAGGTATTTGGTTATTCCTGTGTGGATTCGACGCTTGGCAGCAGCTGCCATTCAATAAAATGAAAACATAGTTATCGAATCTGTTAAACACATAATAGCAGCAAGGTTGGTTCCAGTGGTTTTTATGGATCAACAATCGACCAATGTGCAAACGGCCGTTACATTAGGCATAGTCGCCGAGAATCCAGCGTTCATTGTTGATTTCAATTCGGTGGCATTCTTTTTCGATAGTCAAAGTTATTCAAATCTGTTCACGAAGAATGTCCTTTACATGGAGATCACACCTTTCAAAGATATCCGCAAACTATTTCTTAAACGTATCCAAAACGTTCCTCGGCTGGTTCCGAAGTTGACCAGGAAGGCCATTTTCCAAATTAAGTATGACTCACACTTTAAGCAGAACAATCGCAAATGAATTAGTTATTGGAGAGGCGTTTCGAGTTCCTCTCAACAGAATCCAACACTACACGCAGAAAAAAGATTTGTAGGTTCAATAAAATTATGCATTAAATTCAATAAATTAAATTATTGGTCGGGAGACAATAAAATTATTTATTGAATTCAATAAAATTTATTTATTGTTTCAATAAAACAAAATTATCGTTCCGTTTTTCAATAATTATTTTATTGAAATTAAAAGAAAATTATTGATACTAAAAATGTATTTATTTGAAAGCAAAAATTTGTTGTTGTTCTAATAAAACAATATTTTCAAACCAATAAGTTTGTTTGTTAAAGTGATAAACAATAAATGATTGGATTCAATAACACATATTTTTGGTTTAAATATGCTAATTTTTTCTGCGTGTAACTTAATGGCAGAACTAGGCTAGCGCCGGATTAACGCTAGCTCCAAAAAATGCAAACAA
Organism: Topomyia yanbarensis; assembly: GCF_030247195.1. Classification (NCBI taxonomy): domain Eukaryota; kingdom Metazoa; phylum Arthropoda; class Insecta; order Diptera; family Culicidae; genus Topomyia; species Topomyia yanbarensis. The sequence continues at coordinate 132,098,601 of NC_080672.1, read as the reverse complement.
TATACATTTCTGAACACACCCCTAGTCCTGCATGATGTTCCGCAAGAAAATAAGTTCTGTTTTAAGCCGATGAGAATTAGTGAACTGAAGTTTGGTTTTAGCAAGCCAAATTAGTATGCACTATGCTAAATTTCTCCGAAGTGGACAAAATTTAGGAGAATTTTTTTTAACCACATTTGTGCGTAGTTTAGTCCTACCACTAAGTTAGCGTCGGATTCTGATGAGAGAAACTCGAAATACCTCTCCAATAACTAATTTAGTAATAGGTTTTTGTGCCATTTACGTGCAAATGTGGTATAAAGCAGTTTTCTCCTTGGTGGAGAAAACATAGTTTTGACACTGAAAATGTCTTACTCCACCATCTGGGGCTAGATGTCATTCTAAAATCTGAAATTTCCCTATATAACGACGGAACTATGTAAGGTTTGCACGCTTATAACTCCGCTATTACTAGATGGATTTTAATCATTTATACATCAGCCGATTGAGAAACGCGTAACTAAAATATCGGTAATAATTTAAGGGGTTATATACAAAGTTATGGCGATAAAGTGAGCTAAGTTCGTGTTTTTTGAAGCGTTCTATTCAATTTTATTTGAAAAAGCAAAAGACAGCTCGTTGGCAGTGCTATCGAAGTTCGAAAAAACAAATTGAATTAAAAAAATATTGAAGGTTGGCGGAGTTTTGGCACATCCCCAGTAGCGAGTTTTTTGGCAGAAGATTGCGGTGAACGCTCTCCAAACCGAACCGCTCAACTGAAATCAAAAAAGTAAAAAGATTATTGAAGAAAAATGTATTGTGGTGTACTTGAATGGATCGGTTTCCCAATAAAAAAAATTCCTGCGAAAAAACGTGGTAACCAAAAAATTGAGTTTTGTGGTGTTCACAATTTTAAACAATCAATCAGAAGTTTTTGGATAAAAAAGGAACCATTCAAGTACACGAAAATGTGAATACAAATAATTCAAACAAAAAAATTATAAAAAAACGGATGAACAGTTTTTGCGATATCACGTTCACCGCAACGGTACTTTTCAAAACACTTTTTCCATCATTTTCCTTCCACCTAATTTCCTTAGAAAAATCATTGCAGTAAAGTTAATGAATGACTCTAACAGGCCTGATAGAACGGCCACAATTACAAAATGATCAAAACAACTACAAGGTAACTTTGTTGAATGAAATTTCACATAACAGGATAAATTGGAAAGAAATTCCCATTTATTGACACTCCTAACACAATTACTGCTCGCAATCCACTAGCCCAAGATCCTATCAACGTCTCGCTACGGTTGATTCTATTTTCTCACGAAGGGCAAGCTTTTGTTCCAAACGTTTTAGTAGCAGCCGAACTCGACCCTCCCATGCCCGTGCCGACCGGGGCAGCATTCGTCTTTTTCACAAGATGAGCACCCCGAGGCGATAATCGCGGATATCATCCGACTCACTTGGATATACGATATACGACGATGCAGGCAGCCAGTGCAGTGCATTGAGCCATCGCGAACCGCTTTATCTCTCGGGGGTCGAAATAGAAATGTTTTCCTTATACATATCGATTTAACCAGATATGAGAGCCATTCCTCCGGCCAGTCGCGACCCATTGTCTGCACAAAATGGATTGGCCATTGCATGCACCTTGCCGGAGGCTGCCTAGAAAGAGAAAATGCTTCACCTGAAATTAGATAAATGGTCGCTGTTGGGAAAGAAAAGCCTATTTAGTTTTCATCGAACGAACGGTTGGCTTAATGGAATTCACGATACTGGTTTTTTGAGATTTTTTGACATCGAATTCATATGGTCTCTTGTGGTTGCATTATCACAAACCACTCAGTAGTACGACGCAATTGTATATGGTTGCGTATCTTTGCCAATTCACATAAATGAAGCAAATATAGTCTGGAACGATACTCTATTCATCGAATTACAAATTGTTTCTTAAAAGGTTAATTTCTCCCAAAATGGTCACCAACAAATTTGAATCGAGCATGCACATAACCTGAATAATCGCTGTGAGAAAATTCTAACCTGGGAACGGTCATAAATAATTCACAACAGCTTGACCATTACGAGGTGCAGATCGTTTTCAATACCTTTACCAGCTGAGTCAATCTCATTCTTTGCCGCATTGACTGAAATCGCAGATGCAATTTGAATATTTTTTATCAACTGCCATATAACCACGAAGCAAGAACTACTTATAGACCGGCGAGACGATCAGATCGCTGACGATTATCGTTTTCACAGTGGAATGCAAAATTGTGCCACGTAGGCGCTCCCATAGTGCACATTCGCTCCGGATATGTGACTATAGGGTACGTAAAAAATAGGAATCGAGGCTTCGAAGACCACACCAATTTCACATGGGCAAGTGCAAACGAGAACCTAGCTAATAATGTATGAGACTTGGATGCAAACGGCTTGCGAAGAAACGTAGCTTTAAATCTGCATTGAGCACTGAGGCCAACGAGGATGGGAAGGTCTACATAAAGGTCACTATTAAAATGACCTCGAACTTTCGTGCCCATATTTATAAACACCTCGATGTGCGAGGAGCTCATCATCTTCATAAATATTTATTCGAATGCAATCGCTGCTATCTCGTAATGCGTGCTGCTCTGAACCAGTTGCCATCTTTGGAGGATCTTTTGGTTTTATATTGCATGGTACGATGCACGATCGTCTTGTTGGAGTTTTGAACTGAAATTAGAAGTTTAGCTATACGACAGGTAGAATAGTTCTCAGTAAAGTGTGGACTTGAGAAAGATGTTATCGAAAGGTTCGCAATTGTCACTTTGCGACCATTCTCGAGTTATCGAGTCAACGCCGCTCTATTTTCCTTTTTTCAAAATAGATATTTGTTAATAGAGTAGAAACTAATTAAACGGGCCACCTAACTTAAGTGAAAATGCAGTTTTAATGGAACATCCATTTTTTTATAGTATTTGGTCAGTGCTCTATCGTGATCTTCTGGTGTCCTTGAAAGGGTCTCAGCCAGGATTGTTGGAGCGATATGTTTTTCACACACAAGTGAGTAAAACAACGGTGCCTTAATGATCTGCTGCTGTTAGAAGTTTCTACTTCCAACCATACATCGAGAAAAGATATGTGACTACATTTTTGCCGTGGATAAATAAACTCGTTTGAAAAAACCCAGGTGTTGGTAAAATGGATGTCGAACAAGATTCGTCATGGAAGACACCGACGTCCTGTTACCAAAGCCTAAGTAAAATGCCTATGATTCTAGAAATTCGAGAGCAAACGAAGAGTTCTAAGCCCTTCCAGGAACACCAAAAATCTCAAGTAGCTCAACATTTCAACCAGAGATTCAACTTAGCGCAGCACTGGATGGGCTTAGGTCGGTCACCTGCCACTTTGTGTTATTGCAGAACTCATCCCGATACTGAGGAGACTTTAATTCTCACGGTGTGGCGAGGAGTTGTATAAGACACAACCATTGTTTCATATGGTTATGCAACAAACTGCGGCCATTACATGTTGCAAGTGCTGCTTGGGTCCTGACCGATCATTACTTGACCCGAAATTATTTTCCGTAGTGGATCGAACCTGAGTACCTACACGGAAAAAAAATGTTCCCAAAATCGTGAATAAAGTGCCATGAATTCTGGAACAATCACGTACTTATGGTAAGAAAACAGGACCATTAATAAAAAATCATGTGCTTTGTAATTATGTTCCATATCCCTTCAGTAACGCACTCACAACGCTTTTATTAGTGAAAATAATTGATTTTGTTCTGTGAAGTGCAGCCTTGGTTTCCGCCATGTCTTGTTGAACACTCGCCCGTGGTAGTTGTTGTTTATTTCTGCTCTCCTTTGTCGTTGAATTATATACAAAAAGTGCGCTTATTCCGCGGAAATAAAGTGACGAGATATAGTTACTGCCTAAACCTAAATCTTTGTTATACCAAAGTACAAATCAAGCATTGGTTTTTTTTACAAAAAATGTGATATGGCTTTGCTTTCTACAAAACTACAACTTCTTCACTCTGGATCCACCGGAGTTGGAATGTCCATCATCCTGCATGGAAAAGGATATAGCGCCAATGAAAACCAAAATCGAAAAAATTCAGAACAGTATATTTCAACTAATTCCTCAGACGGCAATATGCGATCGTCATTCAACGCCAGTTTCTTCTATCAAAAATCAAATCACAGCGAGTGAGGCTAGCCGAATTACTCCAAGTTTTACACCCCGGAGCCGTTATTTGGAGACAGATGTCGAGTTCTCTCTATATCTGTCTAATATTGAGCCACATGTCAATGAATCAGATTTTAACACTTTAGTATCGCAGGGCCTTGGGCTTAGCACGAGTGACGCAATTGAAGTGAGGAAACTTGTGCCTGCTTGGAAGTCATGCGAATCCATTGAATATGCTTCGTTCCGAGTTTGCCTTAATAAAAAATGGAAATCACTTGCGCTGCAAACAACGACTTGGCCACATAACATCCGATATCGTGAATTTTTAAAAAAGTATAACACAACATGGAGACCTGAACGTTAGACCTCATAATGTAGTTGAATTTCGTATGTTCGTTTAGAATGTGAATTTTGTTAATTGTATAAAATATCCATATTGTAATCTACATTTTCCATTCGTCTGTTTTACCATGTATAGATTGTTTCTGTTTGTTGTAACTGTAAACCTCTGTTGAATGTAAATAAATCGTTTGATGTAACTAGTGCATAAGGAAACCACCATTGGGGCCAGTGAGCCTGTTGGTGTAAATACATACAAATACAAATACAAATACAAATACAAATGTCATTACTAAATCGATTTTCTGTAGGTGAACTAGTTCACAACTTCATGAACATTATTAATAAACCAAAGGTTGACTCATGATGTTGTTCATAGATATAGGGATATAAGTGCACAAAATATTCCATGAGAAACCGGCCGACCGCAAAATATGACCATCGTCGATTCGAACGAAACTTTGCAGGTGTGTTCGCTGTATGAATCTCCATGATATTCTCTGGCAATTGGAATATTTTGATACAAGAGTAATTTTTCAAAAGGGCGTAAACGTTTCTACGTGTATGAATTTCAAAATTTTTTTGTTCGATTACTGTATTTTATACAGCAAAACTATCTGAGAACAAGTTACAGGGAATGAATACTTCTGTACGAAAAAATATACACTGAAAAAAATGTGTCATTTTTCAAAAAAACAAAAATTTATGATAAAAATTTAAATTGCGAAAAAACCCATTTTTTCAATTTTTTTATATTTTGTTACCAAAAACCTAAAGAGAAAAAATCGGTAAAAAAGTTTTTCTAACAATAACTTCGTACATGTTTTTAAATTTCATACTAATTGACATACAAAATTGTAATTTTATTTATTTATTTATTTATTTATTTATTTATTTATTTATTTATTTTCGTCAAGCATAAGTAGACTACATAGAATGGTTTTACAATATTTACTTATATACTATACATTATTTCTACGGTTTAGTTCAGATTTGATTTGTTTTCTAGACATGGAAAGGTCAATTATTACACAATTTTCATTATAATGACGCATCATTCTATTGATGGGGCTATTTTTAGCATAGTTTGTCCTAAAAGATTGTTCTTGGAATAAATTACGAGTTCTTAGTTGACGGCTAGGTACATAAAATTTTATTTGCGAAAGTAATGATGCGGATTGTACACGTTGAGAAATAATGTCGTTGATAAAGTAAAGCATGGCAAATTCACGGCGTTCTTTGAGTGTTTGTATATTAATGAGCATGCAACGTGCTTTATACGATGGAAGAGGAAATGTCCAGTTTAGTTTACGAAGCGCGTACAAAATAAATTGTTTTTGGATTGATTCGATGCGTTCTTCGTACAGGACAGTGTATGGGTTCCATACTATGCTGCAATATTCCAAAATTGGCCTGACATATGTATTGTATAATGATTTTATTGTGTAAGGGTCTTCAAAATTGTAGGTGAAACGTTTAATAAAGCCCAGCATACTATTTGCTTTATTTATTATTGTATTATAATGTTCAACAAATGTGAGCTTGGAGTCTAAGATTACGCCTAAATCTCGCACAATTTTGCATTTTTCTACAAGTTGGTTGCCTAAGTGTATGTCTATGGGAACATTTGAAATTTTTCTGCTGAAGGTTATTGAATTGCATTTCTTTACATTAAGTTGGAGTAGGCTTTTGCTACACCACGTGTGGAATATATTTATTTCGTTTTGGAATATTTCAGTGTCTTTGACATTTCTTATTTTCATGAATAGTTTCATGTCATCTGCATATATAAGCACTTTAAGATGTTTGAGTATAAAGGTAATGTCATTAACGTACAAAATAAAAAGAAGAGGGCCTAAGTGGGAACCCTGGGGTACGCCAGAGGTGACAGAAATTGGTTCCGAGAGTATATTCTGAAAGCGAACTGTTTGTTGACGTTTCGTTAAATATGATTCGAGCCATTTCAATAGTTTATTTTCCATGCCATATTTTTTCAGTTTGAAGAGTAATAAAGGTATGTCAATACGGTCGAATGCTTTACTAAAGTCTGAGTGAGTGTTTCCACATGGTTGCCATTGTCCATTGCATTTACAGTAAATGTTACAAATTCTAAAAGGTTTGATGTTGTTGAGCGGCCTTTATAAAAGCCATGCTGCTTGCTTGTTATTTGATTTTTGATTTGCTGAAATATTTTGTCATTTACTAGTTTTTCGAATAATTTTGGAATGCATGATATAATGGCAATCCCACGATGGTTTCGGATGTCCGATTTAGCGCCTGATTTAAAAATTGGCACTAAAAAGGAGGATTTCCATATTTCTGGGAATGTTCCATTTTTCAGTGACATGTTGAAAATATGTAGTAGTGGTAGAGTGAATTCTTCTGCTAGATTTTTCAAAAATATTGGTGCTATTCCGTCCGGTCCAGGTCCTTTTGATGCGTCCAAGTGTTTTAGTGCAGTGGTAATTTCATGTTCAGATAGTTAGTGGACGGCAATGTCATTTGAAAATTCAGGTATAAATGAAAAGTAGTCGCGGTCGCGGTCTGTTTCGGAATATGAAGTATAGACTTCTTGAAAGAATTTTCCAAATAAATTGCAAATTTCAGTATTGTCATTTCCTACATGTCCGTCAAAATGCATTTGGGATGAAAAGTTGCTACTTTTCAATTTCGTTTTCACGTAATTGAAGAAATTCTTTGGATAGGTCTTGATTTCAGTCTCGATTTTACGATTATATTCTTCATGTGCAGTGTTAATGGCTATGTCGAGTTGGGAGCAAATATCCAGATAGTTTTGCCGATTTGTAATGCTATGTTCTTTCTTGTATATTTTATGTGCCTTTTGCTTTCTATTTTTAAAATTTTTCAGATGTTGGTTGAACCATACAGGCTGCTGGCCGCCATGAGTTCTTCTTCTTCTTTTACTGGTACTGTTCCAGAGATTAAATTCGTTACAATTAAATAGAATTTAGTTACTGCTTCGTTGACATTTCCTTCTATACTCAATACAGTTTGCCAATTTATTCTACATAGTCTACGTTTGACTTCTTCGAAGTCAGTTTTATGGTATTCCGGCACTTCCTCATACTCCAAGTCGTTCGGAGAAGAGTTTTGATGAATAAAAATTGAATATTCGATTGCTGTGTGAAATACTTCATTTTTCCATAATGGAGTTAAAGATGCATTAACACAAAAGTCTTCAGTGCAGTTCGTGAATAAGAGGTCTATATATGAATTTTGTTTATTTTTTACATGGTTGATTTGGTGCAGGCCAAATTCAGATATTTTGTCAAAGAAGTATTGAAGTGTTTCATTTTCGCCTACGACAGGGAGTAAGATAGACTCGTTTTCAATGTCTACGATGAAGTTGGTGTTACGTTGATTAAAGTCGCCATAAATATGCAGTTTTACTTCAGGTTCCATGTTTGACATGATAGATTCTACAGTTTGAAAAAATAGTTCAAATGATTTTTTGTGAGCATTTTCAGGTGGAAAGTACACAGAGGAGAATATGTGCACTTCTCCTGATATTACTGCTTTTGCCCATATATGTTCAAATTCTATATGTTTAATGGTTTTTATTTCTTCTGAAGGAAAGTCTGCGTTTATGGCTATAATGACTCCTCCTCCAGACTTTTTATTACAAAGAGACAAATTACGGTCATGCCGAAATACATTAAATTGATTTCCAAAAATTTCTTCGCTTCTTACGCTTTCATCCCAGCTACTTTCTGTTCCAAGAATTATATTAAAAGAAGATGAAATTAGTTTTTGTTGGATTTCTTTCATTTTGGCTGGGCTTTTCATTCGATTAAAATTTTGGCAATAGACCAAAATTTCAGTCGAATTCTGTTGTGGATGCGAAGAAGTTTTTGGAATATTTAAATTACTTACAGTTATATTTTCTTCCTCTATAGAGGGCGTCGTTACTTCCGAAAATTCGACGTTCCAAATTTATGCGTAGCTTCGCGGAGTTGTTGAAGACGCCTGGTTCTTTCGCTTGATAAAAATTTTCCATAAGAGTCAAGGTCTGCTGCTGCTTCGTCTGGGTTTAGCCCATATTCCTGATAGACTTCGATGAAAATGCGCAGGAGATGGTCAGGAGTGGTCGGTAGTCCTTCGGATGCGAGCGTCATTTTGATGCTGGTCGGCGTCATTCCTTCCACGCAAATAGATGGGTGTTGGTCCTTCATATATGCCAGGTATAGGCGTACAATGTTCATTATTTTTGGTTCGCGAAGTCTGGCCTTTAAAAAGCGACCGTCGCCATTCGTTGATTGTGACGTGAGGCGTACGATTGGAGGGTGCAAGGGGTCCAGTTCAAATTGGCTGTCTGTGTTCGAATGTTGAGATGTGGTTGCCAATGTGTTTAAACTATTTTCGCCGCTGGTAGGTTTCACTTTCATTTGTTTGGGTTGAATGTTTTCATTAGCTGAACGGTACGGGTTGATGGTGTCACCTTTTTTAAAGTTTATGAAATTTGGTTTTACTGCTGGTATTGCAATCGGATGTTCGGTGGTTGTGGGAGGAACGGAAAATTGTTTTTTCGCCGTGGCAAGTAGTAATTTGTCTGACGTCTTACCACTGTCGTTATGATGATGATTGTCAGCGCGATCGTTGTCACGTTGACTTGACTGCTTACGACGTTTTCGGTTGCGCCTTGCCTTATCAGAAGCTTTCTCCTGAAGTCGTCGAATGCGTTGTTTGGCGTCATATTTTGTCCAATCCTGCTTCCATTGCCATTTATCGCCCAAAAATCGCCAGCCTGGAGACGTATGATCTATTTTCTGTTGGATTACTGTAACGTGTGATTTTTCCGCTAATTCTTCAGCCAGGGATTTTGATTGATTCATGCCATTTTCTGGTATTGTCATGTTGGAGATTGAAATGGAAATAGCTTTCACTTCTTCATTCAATTCCTCCAATAGGTCGGAATTGACGAGAGGGTACGGCTCAGCACATTTAGTGGAAAGCAGTTCGTTCTCGAGGTGTGATAGCCGTTCGTCAATTTTATGATTCATATTGTCCGATATTGTTTTGGTCGATTTGCTGATGGTGTCGATCGAATTTTGCAACAAATTGTCACAAGAATGAAAATGCTGACCTAGTTTACTGCATATGTTTTCGTTCTTTTTATGGACGACTTGCATTGACTGCTTTACGTCGTTAAGTAATTGTTCGATGCTACCGAACAATTCAAGACTGTGGCTCTTTAGGTCAGCTGTGGTTCGATGTTGTGTGTCCGTATGCGACTTCATCATTTTTAGCAGCTGATCTTGTAGATAGATCATTTTGCGTGTGTCGACCTCTGTCCTAATAATGTGCTGGCAGTCCGCACACACAGGCACCATAAATGCCCGGATAAAATTTTCCTGATTACGCTGCACACCTACACAGCCAGCATGGTACGATCTGCTGCAAAATTCACACTTCCAGAGGAAGCGGTCGTCGTTTATGTTGCAAGTTTTTACACCGCACTGCATTATTTTACTATTACTTGAAGTTTAATAGTACTGTAACTTACGAGGCACGCGCGCGATGTTTGTTTACGTAGGTAAAAAAATACTAATTAATAAATTACTTGCGGAGCGCTTGAAGAGGCGTCCGCACTCGTTGACTGTTCGAGCGAGAATATAATTCTAAGCACCATTTAAAATCAAAATGCATTTAACAAAAATCTTCCAAAATGCGATAGTTTTCGAGATATTTGAAATTTTGCTACTTCAAGAACAATTAATTCGTGTAATTATGCTCTTTTTAAAAGTTATTCGCGTTACCCCATCAAAAAATGTCAAAAATTTCATGTTTATCGTTTTAAAGACGTAAAAGCAACCTTTTTAATGTATTTGGATCATGGAGAAGCTTTCAATAAAAAAGTTTTCCTAATAACAACTTTTGACATTTTTTTATAATTCTTACTATTTGCAGTCAAAAATACAATTTTCTTTTTGAATATGATTCTAAACGCCATTTTAAATCGAAATGCTCTTAACAAAAATTTTCTAAAATGTAGTAGTTCTCGAGATATTTTAACTTTTGTTTTAACAACACAATTATTTTGTTTTATTACGACCTTTTCATAAGTTAGTCACGTTTCTTCATCAACAATAATAGGTTTTTCAAAAGGCCCGTAAACTTTTGTGCAACTTTCTCTTTGACATCAAGGCGATATTGTAAACCATTTGAAAGTTACATGAAAGCAACCAAAATATATTTCAACCATAGGGTCTGTTGATTAAACTATATAGCTGAATCATATGTTGATTGTTTTCATGTAACTTTAAAATGTTTCACAATATCGCCTTAATGTCAAAGAGAAAGTTGCAGGAAAGTTTACGGGCCTTTTGAAAAACCTATTATTGTTGATGGAGAAACGCGACTAACTTATGAAAAGGTCGTAATAAAACAAAATAATTGTGTTGTTAAAACAAAAGTTAAAATATCTCGAGAACTACTACATTTTAGAAATTTTTTGTTAAGAGCATTTCAATTTAAAATGGCGTTTAGAATCATATTCAAAAAGAAAATTGTATTTTTGACTACAAATAGTAAGAATTATATAAAAATGTCAAAAGTTGTTGTTAGGAAAACTTTTTTTATTGAAAGCTTCTCCAGGATCCAAATACACTAAAAAAGTTGCTTTTACGTCTTTAAAACGATAAACATTAAATTTTTGACATTTTTCGATGGGGTAACGCGAATAACTTTTAAAAAGAGCATAATTACACGAATTAATTGTTTTGAAGGATTGCTCAGGATTGGATTTCAAATATCTCGAAAACTATCGCATTTTGGAAGATTTTTGTTAAATGCATTTTGATTTTAAATGGTGCTTAGAATTATATTCTGTAATAGAATTACAATTTAGTATGTCTATTAGTATGAAATTTAAAAACATGTACAAAGTTATTGTTAGGAAAACTTTTTTACCGATTTTTTCTCCATCATGCAATCACATTCAAAATATTTCTTTTCTCTTTAGGTTTTTGCTAACAAAATATAAAAAATTTTAAAAAATGGGTTTTTTCGCAATTTAAATTTTTATCATAAATTTTTGTTTTTTTGAAAAATGACAACATTTTTTTCAGTGTACATTTTTTTCAGACAGAAGTATTCATTCCCTGTAACTCGTTCTCAGATCGTTTTGCTGTATAAAATACAGTAATCGAACAAAAAAAAAATTGAAATTCATGCACGTAGAAACGTTTACGCCCTTTTGAAAAGTTACTCTTGAGTCAAAATAATCTTATTACCTGTGGAAAATATTTAGTCTTGCATGACGGTGAAATGTGTAAAGTTTCATTGGAATCTAAGATGGTCGGTCACGATTTTAAAGATTTTCGGACGGATCTTCGTGGAATTCATTCTGGATAATTTCTCGAGAACTATTTCACGAAACTCGGAATTTCATTCATGAATCCATTCAATCCTCGTGAACTAATTCATGATTCCTAATATATTGGTCAAAATCATAAAATATTCATGTATTCGTGAGCTAGTTCATGATTCGTAGTATAAGTCACGACTGACCATGCGTGCTTGTGAAATAAATCATAAAATTATAAAATATTATTAATGTATTCGTGAGCTGGTTCATGAATCCTAGTATAATAGTCACGCCTTACAATTCGCATTCGTGAAATATTTCACGAAAAAAATATGTATTCGTGAACTGGTGCGTGATTTACGATCTATATGGCGTGCTGATAATATTTAAGAGATATCCTTAATCATTTTCGATTTCATGCAACAAGAAAATTGAAATTTTCACGTGAACTATTTCACAAAATTATTATTATTATAAAGTATTATTCGGTGAATCATTTTTTTTTTCATTCACATTTTCATGAAATGCTCAGCTACTAGCGACTAGTAATAGGTACGAGCAGTAGTTATAAGAAAACTATTAGGACCTCGAACATCGTTATTCATTTCAAAAGGTTTAGTGTGATATTTGGACAGAAAACGAAAATTGCGCTGAGTACCCCCAATCGTGTTCGTTATATAGTTCACACAAGATACCTCGAATCAGTCACACTTTTATGATCCAGTTCATGTTGTCACGTTACTCCGAGTGAAAAATCCGAAAATAACCGATCGCGATAAGGCGAAGAGAATTTACGAATACCACGATAAAACTGCTGATATCATGAACATTAGTCGCATTACTCCACGTGTCAAATTCGAAAGTAAGCTTTTGAATAAAATATCACAGTAACATGAACCGAAATTAAGAAAATCATGACTAAGATCCTGAAATCATGAATATGAATCGCTCTACTCATGACTAAAATATCACGATAATGTGAATTGAAATTCAAAAAATCGCTACTAAGATCCGAAGTCATGAATTATTCATGAATTTATGAAAGGATTTTTTTCTCTATATATGTACTTTCTTTAATGACCTAGTGCACTATAATGTTCGTAAAATTTATATATTTTCATGTATTCAATCATTTTTGTGGACAATGGGCAATTGCCTAATCAAATACTTGACGACGTATTACCAGATCATTCGGGCGTTTGGAGCTACTCCTGCGGACACTAAAACATATACTTGTCCACTATAATTTTCCAAAACTGTTAAGCTGACATATAATCTTATTGTACAATCACTTTCTCTGTTTATAGTTTCTACTGTCAATTTTATATTTCACTTTTTAGATAATAGAGTTGTAATTCGTTTTAAATGTCTCTTCTAATTTGAGTGTGATAAGTTTCAGCTGTTAATCTCGTGTTGCCGTGTGTTATCTTATCTAAAATGTTTTCATGTCGAAACTAAAACATGTAAACTTTCTATATAACGGTGAGTTAAGTTCCTTCTTTCGACATTTTTTCCCATACCTTCCACGTACGGGAATGCCGCTATATTTTTCTTAGTTATCTTCTCTTTCTCTCTCTCTCTCTCTCTCTCTCTCTCTCTCTTTCTCTCTCTCTCTCTCTCTCTCTCTCTCTTTCTCTCTCTCTCTTTCTCTCTCCTTCTCTCTCTCAAGTCAAAACTTTTCCGATCGTGAATATGCACTTTTTTAAACGAAAGTGGATTTCAAATCACACTACTAGGTGGGTTAATCATTGGTATGTTGACCCCAATACGCTTTTCTTGTACTGAAACTTTTTCAAAGACACCCTTTGGCTTAAATGCAAAACTCGCAAGATAATTATTTGGACAGCTTTTCACAGTTCAGGACCACTGTGCGACATTGAGACGTTGGATGTATAGGAAATTTTATTTATTCCGATTATAAAAGTTTCAATCTTAGGGTCATGCACTTTTTTTCGGGTTGGAAAAATCTCTTTAGAAAAATTTCTAACCCTACGTATGGGGTTGGGAATTGGACCCAAGTGAGCTGCGCGCAAGGCAATCGATTAACTAACTACACTGATAAAATTCGCTATATTGAATCCATCGATTTCACACATGATTTTGTTCAATTTGAAGCAGCGCATAAAAATTATCTGTCACACATTAATATCATCTGAAAACTATTGAAATTCATGCGGCGTACATCAAAATTACAAAAGATTGTCATATAGAAATTTGTTTCATATCAAATTTCACATCAAATGTATGTGTGTGATTAATACAATTTATATTTTTAGCACATTGTCGTGCATATGCATATCATGCATAATATATAAGTTAGAATTTTTAGTAGTATACGCTATGGCCACGCCCACATATCAGATCTTTTTTTTACTTTTATAACTCACGCTGTGCAAATTAATAGCGAATTTGCTTAAATCTCAAGTTTGGTTTAGCTTTATTACGCGTAGTAAAATGATTTTTTGTGCTATTTTTTGCATTACTAAACGTAAATTGTGCGAAGTCTGTCGAAATCGGTCGTCAAGTCCAGTATTGAAATACACCTAACAAGGCTTAGCATTCCTTTTTTATGCCCGTAAACAGATTTGTCTAGAGAAGCCTCGATCCTGCCACCCCCAGCGAAGTGGGTTGATATTTGCCACTAATGTCTTTGGAGTTTTTCGATCGTCGTCATAAATAACAACGTGAGTTATAGTTTTGGAGTTGATTCCAGTCGAGAATTAGTGCGCGAAGAAGACAACATAGCCATTTGAAACAAAAACACCCATGTGTTTAGGATAGGAGTCACGCTGTGCACATGGTAGAAAACAAGAGTGATTTTAGCCGATAATTACGACGCCCGGGAAACCCCCCGCCATGCCGATCTGGATTCATAAACAATCTGATTGAATAAAACCTGAAAGCATCATGCGGCTGCAGCGACCGAATGATGGCCGATTGTATTTATGGGTCTGTTGACATGGTCGTAAATCGTAGGGATAATTTAGAAGGCCATAGAAATTAACGCGGTAACATGTGGGCCAAGACGATGCTTGAGTCTCGGTCGTTGTGGACTGTTCTTGTACCAATGCCATTTAACTACGTTGTTGTACGAAGACTTTAATTCAATGCATTAATATATGATGCTGGAGATTGTAGTACATTTGATTTTTTTCATATCACTTCAAAACGTGGAACAAAATAGCTCATAAACGACGACTTGCACGATGTGGCAGATCTGGAACCGATCGTCTCTTCAACTTTGGATCCATACTGTTGGCCTAAAATCAGACCAGTCGATGTGAACCGTTCGTGTGTGGCCATCACCGTTTGACGTCTCATTAGTGTAATTGTCAAATTATTCAGTCGTGATCCAGTTTCGGGCAGGTTGTACTGAAATTTGGAGCGCAATTAAGAGGGAGCGAAGGGTGCCTCCTCGTTACAACATATGATAGATTACCGTGCTGTTTTGGATTGTGTGCTGAGTTCTCATCGCATGGTTGTTGGAAAAAGTTGGAACTGTGGTCAACGAGTATGATATAAAGTAAAGTAAATGTATATAAAGTGAGGGTTGCTGGGTGGTGGGACGTTTTTGAGCGTTTCGTGTAGAAAGAGAAGGCAACAAGATCCTTGCTGATCTTAACGAAACCCTACCAAAAACCTGCGACAATAACAAGCGATCATTGTTGCCAGATTAATTTTGCCTGCATTTTTTAAATGTTGAAAACAATTGCAGATCAAAAAATTACAGAAATTACAAAACTAGACACATTTAAAAATTAAATTTTGTTTTCATTGGCCTCTGTTAACAATATAAATAGCTATATCGTGGTTCATTACTTTTATTCAATTTGTTGATTGTCACAAAAAGTATCCAGAATAGTTTGAGTATCACTGTTATTTAGTTTGCTGGCGATCCTTTTGTAAACATCTTAATGATTTCGATTGACTAAAAAGACCAATAAGGAGCTGGTTCAATATTGAGGTTAAGAATAGATCAAATTGCAGTTATCTTTGAAAACAGAAAAAAGCTGTTTTTGGGCCGTGCGCAAGGAGGAGGTTATGGGGCTCAAATCTCTCCCATGAAGATTTTAAAGTACGTTTGAAAACAAATATTTTCCTGGTCAGGACAACAATTATACTACAAGCCTTTTTGATACATAAAATATCGATTGATTACGATCATCCTAGAAACAAGTCGTTCAAGAAACCCGGCGAGGGTGGCTGTAAAGAGATATAAATCAAGTTAGTCAGTATTTCCGAATAGGTTCAATTCTCGACAAGTTGCGATATTAGAGACTGTTGTTAGTAGAGCATTTATACAGGGCACACCTGTAAAATAATTATACCCATTTTAATTTGTACCTGTTTTGGGATCACGGTGAAATCATTTTCCGATCTTGACAAACTAGTAGGATAGTAAGAGCGAGACTACTGGGGCTCGAGAGCAGTCCTTCCGGATGCCTAGAGTGTCGAGCTGTATTAACTGACAAGGGTTTTCTTAGCTCGGCATCTGAAATCTGTTTTACCAAGGAAGATGTCGGAGTACAAAACGTATGAACCGGCGTTGGACGGGCTCGATTCTGTCAACGCCGCACTCCAAACAGCAGGACAATATTCTAGTGTTGAGCTAACCAACGCGCAATAGAGTTATTTTAACCTAATGTGTACATTAGGGTGTCCAAAAATGACATCATGTTAAAAAAGTCATCGGGCTCACTTCTTAAATGAAAGGTTAGGGTATCAGGACCACTTTCTTCTTCGGAGTGAATTTGCTAAAACGTTCCCTACTGGTGGCGAATTTTGATTTTTTGAAGAATGGGCCGATTTTGGGTAAAATTTCAAATTCATACTTGTGGAAGTGCTTCTGAACTGTCCTAGATTTTTTTCAGCATTTTTTATTTTTCTGGAGATCAAAATGGAGAAGTTTGGTTAGTTAGTTTGTACAAATTTTGTAGTATAAGGGCGGCAGAGCCATTAAAACTTAGTAAAAAGGGCAATTTTTGGTGTTTTCATTAGTTTTTCTTAAAACTGGGCATCCACAAATTTTTAAAAGTGTAGAGAACACTTCAAATAGTTGAGCCGAATAAAGGGCCGTAATTTTGTTGAATAAAGGGTATAGCCACGGTAAAAGGGGTATGAGTTATATAAGTTTTTGTTATATAATCTTCGACATTTTTAGCAATTCATCAAAAATAATGTTCCAAAAAATAAAACAATTCAAATGTGCTTAGACCACATATTGTTTTTTGGAAAATAGAAGGAAAATGATTTAAAACGGCGTTTTCTGTTTGTCTTTAGTGCGTCAGGATCGGGTTTATTGAGAATTTGATGATTTAATTCTCCATAATTACTTCTTGGAGGCATTTTCACCAAAATTATTGTACTAGAAGATACGCTGTATTCTGTTGTAAGACTTTTTCGAAAATACAAAGCCTTCAAAATTGACTATTTCCGAATTGTGTGATCTAAAACGTAAAGATAAGTTTTTCAACATTCATCCCACCCTTCTGCATTTTTCTTCACTCTAATGTACCTAACATGGGAATGAGACTGCATATACAAAATCTGAATACGTTACTCAATTCGGCATACAAATATACGCCACTAACTCGACATATTTGTTTAATTTTCATTATTAATTATGCTAAATAATTTTAAAAAAAATCGTCAGATGCTCATAAAAACCGATTCTGATGTAGTAGACACAAGAAGAAAACGCCATTTTTCATTATTTTCCTCCTATTTTATGAAAACCCAAAATGCGGACTAAGCACACTGAAATTGTTTTATTTTGTAGAACAGTGTTATTTTTTTTGAATAGCATAAAATGTCCAAAGGTTATCTAGCAAAACTTAAATAACTCATATCTCACTTGCCGTACCTATACACTTTGTTCAGAAAAAATACGCCCCTATATTTGGTTCAACTACTTGAAGTGTTCCCTATACTTTTAAAATTTTGTAGATACACAGTTTTGAAGAAAAACTAATGAAAAACACCAAAATTTTACAATTTTTACTAAGTTTTCAATGCTCTGTCGCTCTTATAATCCACAATTTGTACATACTAATTAACCAAACTTCTCCATTAGGATCTCCAGAAAAATAAAAAATGCTGAAAAAATTCAGTTCACTCTTAACTCACACTTAACAAATTCACTCCGAAGAAGAAAGTGGTCCTGATACCTTTCATTTAGGAACTGAGCCCGATGACTTTTTAACATGATGTCATTTGGGACACCCTAGTGTACATCCCTAATGTTTTTCGCTATTCGGAAGATGAACTCAATCTGTCTTGATGCCTTATCCACGATGTCTGAAGTATGTGGTTTGAACGTTGGTGCCGATGATTCTTGACGTGAGAGCGTTTTGCAGTCGAAAAAATGGTAGTTAAACTTTATTAGATGGCGTTTCCGCGTGAACGTAACGATGGAGCATTTACTCGGGTTTACCATTCTGTTTAGATCACACCACGTACTACAGCTTTTCAGTTCACTCTGAAGAACGTCGGAATTGGTTTTATCCCGAATTTATCGAAAAAAAATCATGTTGTCGGCGAAAGCAAGGTAGCGCCCTAGTAATTTGACGTCATTAAAGTAGAGGAAGTATATCACTGGACCGAGATGGCTTCCTTGTGGGATGTCGGATGTAGCGAAGAATGGTGCAAATAGACAATCCTTAATACTGATTTGGAGTTGCCTTCCATCGAGGCAGGAACGAAACCAGCGCAGTAGTTGTCCATGAATACTTAGGTTGTTCAGCTTTGCTATTGCGATATCATGATTGATTTTGTCGATGGCCGCAGATAGATCAATGTAAGTAGCATCGATTTGCAATCCATTAGCGAATCCATCGAGTACATATGTTGTGAACGAGAGCAGGTTGGTCGTTATGGATCATTTCGGCATAAAACCGTGTTGATCGTCTGCAATGTAGTGTTTGTAGTGAAATAAAATAGGGCCTAAACCAACCAGCTCGAATCGTTTTGATACGGTAGTTAAACACGAAATTCCCCGATAATTTCCAATGCTCGATTTGTTTATATTTTATGAACTGGAAACATGTGCGCTGCCTTCCCGCTGGAATGGAATGTTCCAGTAGTGAGTGATAGCACGAAGACTCGCCGAACTAGTTCAAGAAGCCCGCTAATGATCTTTTTGATAAAAATCGAGGCCTTCTGGGCCCGGGTAACTAGATTCTTACAGCTTGGAATTTGCTGCGAGAATGGCAGCAATATCGATGCAAATTTGTTTGAAGGTTCGTCCTAGAGAAGGAGTTAGATTAGCGGCTCAGTGACCTGTTGTGGTGGAAGGATCTCGTGGGAAAAACGCTATAAAATTTGGTGCATAACACGGTGCCACATCGTGGCGTTTCTATAGCTGCCCAGCGATATTCACAGATTTTTCGATATCCAATCGCAGAAATCCACTATTTACCTGGCACCACGCCAAGCCTGGTAAGTTGAAGTCGCCCAGTATAACAATATCATCGGCGATCGAGGTGATGCAAAAACGGAGGTACAATGATCATGCAGAAGTCACGAATTCTGTCAGGTGAAAAATACACGACACACAAAAATAGATTGCGATCGGCAAGTTCCACTGATATCCACACTTGCAAGGAACTCGCCCACCAGTCATCGTTGATCACTCGGACTTTTATATCATGGCGAACGGCGATGAGCACGCCACCACCTGATGGCTAACGGTCTAGCTTACTCCCCCGTTTGTCACAAACTGTCGAACCACCTCCCCCTCCTGCAAATGCGTTACATAATTTATGAATGGTCTCCAAAGTACGGTTGTCGAGCCACGTCTCGGTCAAGGCAATGGCGTCATAACAGCAGCCCGTGGTCGCAGGACCGGGACAACTGATGATCGCTGGCTGCAATTGTTCAGCTGTGGCAGGGGAGATCAAGGGCTTGTATAGTGCCAACTGCGGTGCGGCCCAGTATGCGTTGAACCCCGATGGCGCGATGCGCAGAAGAGGTACGGCTACGGCGAGAGTTAGACAATGAGCTAGAAGCGTGAATCGGTTGAACCGTTGTATCTTACAATTTGTATAATACTGGCGAGAAGGCGGCTTGGAATATTTCTTCTCCACCGACACATACAGGACCGGGGCGACTGCTGAACGCTGGCGGCAAGGGCACGAATGTAGCATGGGGGATCGATGGCTTCCATACTACAAACTGCGTTGCGTTCCAGTATGCGATCAGTGTCGGAACTCCTTCACAATGGCGGTGTAGCTTGGTGGCATTACCAAACGCCACGTGCGGAGTTCGCTGCAGAGTCATTTATGGGCCGGGTTGCATTAGCGGAGTGCATGCGAAGGAAAATCAGTCGGCGAGCACCAAATGTTCTGGGTAAAATGCCCTCAAATTCCCTGAATAGTATGTCTTGCGGCCAGGTGTCAGGGTTAAGAGTTGCACCACGGTACTTTGGGTGAACTCCAACTTTGAAGAATATGCAGTTCAAAGTACTGACGGCTATGCCTTTTTAACATGCTGAATATGCTATTATTGACTAGTTTTCAGCCGTCAACAAGAATATTGCTCGGATCAGGGCCATCTTCGTGACGCCGTTTTTGAGGTAGTCGAAAAGTGGCGGAATTTGGTCGGACTGAAGTTGCTGTTGAAATCTTTCTAGCAAGGCGCGAAATTTGCTGGTTATTTTTGGACAACCCGGCCTTTAGTTCAGCACAGAGATCATCCGTTTTCCCAGCGATAGCACATCGAAGAGAAGAAACAGTGTCACGAAAGCGAGTAAACTTCATCAGCTTGACACATTCATTTCACATCCAAAATAAATTTGGGTTTTCTGCAAGTTGTATGCAATGTGCACTAGGGTGGGACAAAAATAGATTCCAGCTCTGAGCAACTTTTTGGGTACCATTTGGGTCCCAGAACATCTGTGCACATTCTTAGCTTGATCCCTGAAACTATATTTTTGCGCCCACTGTTTTAAGTTTACATGGGAAAATTAACTTTCGCAAAATAATTCCTCCAGGTGTCGCCCATTGCCTACTAAAAATAAACCGTTATGTGGCTTTTGTAGGAAATTTAACACAGAGACAAAGTCTCGAAAACTACGAAACGATCTGACGCTTGAGAAAAAAGTTATTACGCTGAGACCAACTGATTCTCTGACGATTGATAAAATATTCATTTTTTCTAACACCACTGTTGTTGGTTGTCCAATTAGGGTAAATGTACTATAATTCGTTCCCCTAAAACATTTGTTTGCGGAAAAACTTTAAATTTCAAAAATTTTGAATCGCTCTAACTTATTTTATTTTTTATCATTCTCACCACGTATCATACAGTATCCAATAATTCTGAATAAAAGTGATTTAAAACATTAAATTACCGAAAAAATAACAATATTCTAAATCAAGATGTGTTTCAATTTTCGTCCCCCTAAATTTAATCTTCGCCCCCCTCTTGCTCTATTTTTTCACCCCGTGCGCTCACGCACAATTTCACGACTTCTATCATGCTACAATATCACAGAATTTGTAATAGAGAAAAGATTAGACAAATCCAGATTATATTTTCAAAAACTAACTTATAAGCTTTTGTATTTATAGTCTTGTTATGTTGTGTTGCGAAACGAGCGAGAAGCACTCCAAGCCGGTTCGTTCGCGAGCGTGTACGAATAGCACTGCCCTTGATCGCATATTTGTCCCGTCTTCTATGGGATCTATATCCTATCTTTATGGGACTGATTTGCGATAATGGGCAGAGCATGCCTAGCGCTCTTCATCGTTCGCGCCCGGGTGAAGCAAAATCTCGAGCGGGAATGCTCTTGAGAAACCCAAGCTTTCATCTAGTATATAGGGCATATCTAGGAAGCTTTTCTCGCAAAGTCTCGTGTGCTTTGTTATCTCGCAAGCGAGAAATGCGTCAAAGAGCACACGCGAGTGTGGATGCACGAAGAGCATGGACTACTAAGAGTGTTCTCGATATTTCGCGCGAACAAGGAAGGCGATGTACGCGCCAACGAACGAGAATAGCAACGTGCAAAAACGAACAAACCATTCGTTAACTAAATAGCATTACTAGAAAAATACTCCAAATGCTATAAAAATCAAAACACCCCAAGGCTTCTCACTACATTAAAAATTTATTTGCTTCCTGTTTTGCAGCAGATGTAATGGATACATAAATTAATACGACAAGCATTTTAAAATCATTTTGGAATTATCAACTGATATTCTTTATGTAAATCATGAATGAAACAGATATAAATTTTTTGGTAGTTGAGCAACAATTTCAATTTCTTTCAAATATTTCGAATATGCCCAAAATGACTACAGATGCTCATTTAAATTAAAAGGATATATGTGTAGATACAAAAATCGAAACAATAACTATTCTTTTGTCTTTCTTATCGTTATACGCAAAACAACTCCATGTGCAATGGAATTCCCAATACACATGAGACAATTATACGTAGAGCGGCAGTATAAGTTCTTAAGAATGTTTTCCCAAATTATTATAAATATCCAAGCAGTAGAACCAACATTATAGCGTATTTCACTATTCCCTAATGAGGTCCCGGGTATATACTAGAAACTTTGCACGTGATTATCTCGAAATCATGTTTTTCCAAAAATGTCTTTGCTGTGACTACGATTGCCGAAAATATTTTCAACCGATGTCAATTTTCTTTTTTTAAATTGTTTGTAATTTAACTGTCGTGTCCTTGAATGATTCCATTTTTTCGTCAAAATTTTCATATCAATGTTATGAATTTAAAAAAAAATCTCAGTGATAATAGAAAAATAGTGGATTTTTTGGAAAAATGGTCCCCGTTCACAAAAATAAAAAAAATACTATGCATAGTTCAAGTACACCACAAGTGCCTGTACTTTTTTTTCGTTTTTTTTTTTCGTTTTTATGTTTTCAATTGAGCTGTTATACAGTCGCATACTTGGTGCACCTCAACTATAGGAGCACCCACCCTATTAATATTTATTCATGATCACAAGTGGGTTTTTCAAAATAGACATTGTACTACGCTAGACGTATAATAAATATTTGATTTAAATATGGCTACATAACTTCATAAAATTTAAATTGTTTCCCTTTTGTCCTGCACCTCAATATATAAAACCCCTTAATCACAGACAGAAACTCCGTTGTATTTGTTTTCATTAAGTCTTTCCAAACTAATTAATTTTTGGCTTGTTTCTCTAGAAACTATTAAAAAATGAATGGAGAGGTTGTATTTTGATAGGTTTTGTCTTCCTTACAGAGAAAGCTTAGAAACCTGCTCGGTGATGTTTAGAATGTGTATATCATGATTATACATTCGTAAAACACCAAACATTACGTTTGTAAAAGGTTTTCTAATTATTATTCATATAGTTTAATTGAATTGTTAATAACATATTTTACAAATCGAAAGCAACTGCGCTGGATTCAAAGATAGATTGCAGAATCTGATTATCTTCACTGCAACTGAATAGGTAAAGAGCAGTCTTGGGGCGCTCTTATTTTTCCAAAAAAGGTACTTTCGTTTAGTTACCAAGTAGTTTATCCGTTTTTACTCGGTTTAGAGATGTTGACCTTAGAAAGAGTGAATAGCTCTGTAAATAGCGAAAAACGAAGCGAAAACAGGTTATGGTATTTTAGAAAATTGTCTATTTCAACCGTCTATATTACTTTCTAGAACATCAGAAATCCCTTAAAGCTCCATAATAGAAGTTATGGTGAAAAAAACTGTTTTTGAGCGGCCTTTCACAAACAACGCTCTGTATCTCGAAAACCAAGAGTTTCCGAAAGAAATCTTCGTGGTAAGTTTTTCTACAACTTAATTGAAGTGAGTATTTTTCTATCTGAATTATTGAAGAAAATAACTTTCGTAACTAACTATTAAGAGGATTAGTCAACGATCCGATGTGATTGAAAGAAAAAGCGTTTTATTTCAACAAATTTCCTCAAAGACATCACATAGCTACTTTGGGACCACTGTGGAACGGGGCGAAGATAGAAACCCATACGAAGAAAAGAACGCTATATGGGATTTCGCCAGGGGCGAAGATTAGAATTGAGTTTCATCTTGCGTTAATTTTCGCCACTTTTTAAAATTGTTCAAACTTAATTAAAGAAAGGTAATAAACGCGGATGTGCGTTGACATGTATTCCTGCTATGCTCAAAAACATTACTATTGAATATTCTAACGCTTACTCACAAAATTAATATAACTTTCCCCGCGATAAAAAAATTGTCTTCATTTTTAGTTTTCAGGAAAATAAGTGCTCTACAGGTACTACTTTATTTACGATTAAAAATACGTTATGAAATAATTTTGTTGAAAATAGGGCAGTTTTCACATTTTATTCGACTTCGTTTGTTTTTCAATAATAGTCGAAAGCGGAGTTCCAGATCGTAAAGCAGATAGAATTATTTGTAATTGTTCTGCAAGGGGGGCGAAAATTAGGGAGGGGGCGAAGAATGATAATTCTACCCTATATGCAATTTTGTTTTGATCTTCTCTTAATGTGTCTAAATCATTCTTATATACTGTTTGGCCACTTCACAAGAGTTTTAAGGGATAAATTGAGTCTTCTTTTGTACATAATATGAGAAAATCAAAGATTTTGTATATAATTCGACCGTCAGCAGCAGTAATGCTATGGAAAGTAAAATTTTCATTAATCTTCAGGGCATCAATCGGTTTTGGCTTAATAACTTTTTCCACAAGCATCAGATCGTTTCGTGGTCTTCTAGACTTTGTTTCCTTGACAAATTTCCTATAAAAATCAGACATCGGTTTATTTTTAGGAGGTAACGGGTGACTCTTGGAAGAATTAATTTGCAAAAGACTTTTTCCCCATACGAAATCCCATGTAAACTTTAAACCGTGGGCGCAAAAATATAGTTTCACCGATCGAACTAAAAATTTGCAGAGTTGTTGGAGCTAAATGGGACCCAAAAAGTTACTCGGAGCGAAATTTTACTTTTTGCATATAACCATGTCCCACTCTAATTTGCACCACATTTTTCCAAACGCTTATGCATTCGATAAAGCCGTCGTCCGATTTGACGATTTTTGTGCGGTGACCGCATGAACTTGTCATAATGCGTGCCAGTCTGAGAATGCAGACAATGAGATATATATGGCGCTGCGCTCATTGGAAAATTTTGATGATCAAATTTTGTTAGTCACAGAAGTTCACTCGATTAACGAACCAACGAAGAGTTTTTTCACAACACGAAAGTAAACAGGAGATAGTTTTACACTGCGCAATAACAACGGTAAGAGCAAAATCCTATGTCGATTCATACGATAAACAACGAGAGAACTTCACAAATCATTATTATGGAGACATGTATACCTCCTGCATCTCGACGTTTGCACGGGAAGGAGTTTTTGGAAGTGGGATGGGGTAAAGTTTTACACAGATCCGGATTCACCTTGATAAGTGGTACGACCTTTTCAACTCTCAGAAGTGTCATCATGTATGTATTGCTCTGGTTACTGAGAATTTATGATGTATGAATGCGTTTTCGTCGTAAAAGACAGTCTAAAAATGATGCAATATAACGTAAAGCAATTACCGTCAATGTCTCGAAACGTTTATCTAAATAGATATGCTCATTCTTATTATATTTCTCGGGTACTGGTTTTCGACCCTTCTCGCGAATTACATGAGAAAGCCACTCAGACAAAATCATGCATATTTTCCTTCCACATGATTAGTTCGCTGGTTTGCTTAATTAGCACCAAACAAACAAAGACATTAGTTTGCTTAGGCAAGAAATATTAACTCGATTTGCGTCACCCGGCGGATGCATATTCTCTTACAATATCATCAAATTAATGAACATTTAAAATTACATACCCCAAACATGTGAGATTTTGAAAATAATACAGGTTTTTGCAATAAAACGGTTCGAAATCCAATACAGAAGGTAAAATAATTATTATTGGACAATTTGAATTGAAAAAAATTCAAATTATTATTTAAATTTCATCGATAATACTCTTTTAATTGCAAATTGTTCGTTTACACGCCAGTGTCAGCGTGTGTGGCATTCAAACAAGCAACTGACTATGTATTTTGAGCCTTCACTATCCCTTCGATTCAAAAACTTCAATGCCACCTGGATCTTCGATCTTCATTAGGAAATTAATTTATTCCAACGATAAAACGGACCATCATCGTTTTTCTGCGAAGCCATAAAACAAAGTGATTTACCGGTATCCCTCGTGCCGATTGATGTGATTTACTTTTAGCTCATTTCGGTGATTGATTAAAACTATGGCACCATTTAAATTTATGCATCTCTCAACTGATATTCAGCAGATAATCTTATCGGTGATTCAGTCTCTCCCGTTTAGGTATTTTAGCGGCTTCAATCAAATAGCAATTTGCCTGTTAAATTCACTCCGGGTGGTCTTGATAGCGGAGTGGTTTGATGTGACTTGTGTTCAGACGTTTTGACTTTGCTTTAATTATTAAACATCGTCATCGCCATGCGTAGTATAATGCAGTCATGAAGGCAAAGCAACAGTGTCCACATCGATGAATTTTTTTTTCAATTAAATTATTTTTATTAAACTTACTAAATTTGTCTATTAATTCCTTCACTTGCTATGGCTGCTAAGATAACTCAAATATTTTCTTTCCCACCACGCTAAGAAGCCAAACCTTGTTGACCGACTTCCAGCGATCAGCCGGTGCTGGAACATATGTTTCCCGATTGTGAATCATGAAACTCGTGTGCTGCGATAGGGTTGTTCCCTTCCAATTCCGATAGTTGAAGGTATGCACTTGCCGCTCCATTCGACAGCTTTCGTTGAAATCGAACAGAATTACAAACAAACGGACAGCGACCGGCTAGGAGCAAAAGATATATGACTTTTGCAATTTTTCTCCTAACCAAGGCTATCCCTGCTTGAGGCGTGGATTCCGTCAGTGGTTTCATTTGACTTTGCAGACCATGGACCACGATGGCATTATGGCAGGAAACACATTGTATTCAAAACTTGCTATCATCGCGCCAGCTAATACTTATGCACTATAAACACGTCTCTCAAACGGTTCCCTGCGCATTAGGTCTCGGAAGACTGCGCCGTAAGGATGAGAAAATTCTCCTACTCGAATGAGGAATGAATTGGATAATAAAACACTGAAACATCAGATAATGATATCGATGGAAAGGTAGGTCTCATCAAACAATTTCTAAGCGATTGGGCAGGGCAGAGTTGCAAGGTCTCGACAGCGAGGCTTAAGGAGGTTTGCCATAAGCTATGCCCATCATATTGTGCAATATGTACAAGAATACGAGTTAATTTGCGGAATGATACTTGCAATAACAAAAACAGTAACCGGAGCGGGGACGAGGAGGAATGTCGTCACAAGTATATAAAAGCAGGCACTGGGCCGAGGTCGCTGGGTTTAGCCGATCTGGCCAAGGCTAATGTTCGTGGGTTTATGGCGAGAAAAAGTATTGCACTTTGGGATTAGGTTCTGCGTATTCTTTGGAATTGGGAACAAACATGGAAAATTAAAGAACTTGTATACAACATAGAAGTTTGGACATATGTAATCAATTCATCATAACCATTCAACTATGCATAAGGAGCATCTTTTCATAAAGAATGTATATTGAAGGAGTTACAAGCAATTCAAAAATTGTTATTATATTCATTGCAAGAGTGTTTTGGATTTTATCAAGACAGAGCGCCTTGCATGTTTGTTGTATTGCTAATTAAAGTGTCAATTTGGTCAACTAAGATTGCGCATAAGAAAATTACATTATGAAGAAAATAAAATTTAATTTGTTTTTAAAGTTCAGTTAGTATAACATATAAAAATAAAATTCAGCTAAGCTTTAAAAATTTATAGAAAAAGTTGGATTTTTGCGTTTAGAATATATCTCGTCAGTAATTATTGTGGAGCCAGTTTACAAAAAAACAAAAAATAGTCATATAACTTGTGTGAAACAGCCGTGAAGTAGCTCGGGATGTTTTGGGGATTTGCTCTACATGTTACAAATTGCCCGAATCCAATATAGTTGGAAGCGAGTTATTTGTTTTTTTCTCATGTGTTGTCCCAACCGGGTAGTACATTATTACATTTGTAGTAGTAATTGTAGCCGAGGATCCGTTTGGGACTGCAGTAGAGGGGCTCGGGCTCGTAGTGAAGAATCGACAAATGTCATCTTGACCTTTCCCAATTTTTATCTGATGATACTTGGCACGACAATGTCCTGTAAATGGGCCTGTGATTACACGTAAGCCTTTTTGTTTTAGATCCATTAGTTTTTTGGCTGTCTTTGGATCTTTAGTTTAGTAGTTTGAATCTTCCCCAAGCTGAAAGTTCTATTTCGGTGGCACAGGTAGATATGTATAGAAATGGTTCTGGTCCAGCAAACATGAACCACGCCTGGCTAAGTCGTCGGCCACCTGAGCACCTCCATTCATCTCATTTCCGGATCGCTCCACTTTAAACAAGGAATATAGTAAAGCGCTTTCACAGAATCAACATTTCGAGTAATGCAATTAATTCTTATGAGTTCTATTAAGACTTTAGAATTTATCAAACTATCAAAATTGGCGCAATAAACTTTAAATAAATTGAAAAATAAAACAATCAGTCCTTTTTTTTGAATTCTTACCTTGAAATGAAGGATGCGATTCATTTCGTCTTTGCTACTAGCTCAATCAGCTCGATACGTAGCAACATTTTTCACCTTCTTACAATACGATACACCATTAAAGCGTAACTAATGTTGTAGCGAACAATCTTGCACTTATTTTAAAGAAAATTGCTCGATTCAGGAAAATAATACTCCTTTTTTTAATTTAAATAAGTATGAGATAAAAATTTTCTAAATATTTCTTCGATTGTTCCTTTATTAATCTCAAAACACATCACCTAAGGTTGCCAAATCGATACATAGTGTTAAAAGTTTGCAAAAATGTTGCAAGCGGTGGATTTTTAAACAGAAATAGTAAAAATGATCCAGTTTTGGGACGATTGTAACGATAAATTTTATAGGAATGCTTGATAGATAACTTTTCTTGATTCAATCAATATTATCAATTAATAGAACGAAATAAAAATGTTTAATTAAATTGAACAAAGTTTACTCCGATACGTTTGGCCGCACTGAATTCATCTTGTTATACGTGTAAACACTTTGCTATAGAGTACTTGACAATCTGTAACTGTATTAGTGTATTAAAGGATTTGTTTTCCTCCACCTGTCATAGCTGGAGGACAACAAACCGAAAATAGCTTTTCGGTCCGATTATTTTCATGACCTGGAACCTGAGCAACCGGTAATGTACGTCTCCGCAATAAGTTTTACAGCGACATACATCATTTCAACATCATTATAAACACTTTAGACGAGCTATTTCAAATTTTAAAATTGGATGACAGTTTTATATATGACAGCTGGAGGAAAACAAACCCCCAATTAGTGTGAGTAAAATGATTTGCATAGTACTCTATACAGTGTGCGTATTTCAGTACACCCTGCATCTAGAATGCCGATTAGGTCATTTGAAATGCTTGCCGGTAAGTTGAAATCATATACTTGGGAACTTGTCTAATGTGCCAAACCACACAAAACAACATAACCAGTCGATAAAAAATTATCTGGGATGTGCGTTTGCAAAGAGAATAGGGAAAGAGACGAATAGTGTGAAGCCAAAAATACCTTATTAAGCAGACCAATCGTGCAATGTAAATAAACATTACTCATGCCTGAGTTGGAGGAGATAAGTATTGTACATCTATTAAAAATGAAATTTCAATTTTCGTCAGAATTTGGTTCAATCGTGCTTGTGAGGTGCATTGTAGAGTATATGTATGGCAAGCTTTAGAATTATTTCATCTCTTTGTTTCGAAATGCGCATCGTTTGATAAACAAATCCAACGATCAACATACGGTTTGTTTTCAAAATATAATAGGAGTCATTTAAAGTGCTGCCTGTGGAAGCGGTTGCCAAAATTCGTGTTGAAATCATCATACAGGGAGTGTTGCCGTTTTGACTGATTTTCACTCTTCGTCTCTTTCACTATTCTCTTTGTGCGTTTGGACATGCAGAGATTTTCATAAAAGGGCCTAGCCAAAATATTCTATTGAACTGTCAAGCCGACCTTACACGAGCCTAAAGTAATGTCAATATAATAATGACTAAGAAGAAAGCCGTCAATCCCATTTGTTGTGTACTGAATAAATATTTCAAGACGTCATCAATATACTGATTTTAAACGGCTGGTAATATTTTTATTGCATGGTTGCAGTGTTCCCTACTGTTCGTCGTTTTTTAATGTTTGAAGCATCGTTCTTCCGCTCAGAAGGCCGTCAGATCCCGTTAAACGATCAAACAGGATCGAAAGGAACCACGGAATTTAGGAAAGCAGCGTTTCCAGGAGCCTCTTCAAAAAAGTAGGATTTTTGCACTAATCGAACAAATTGCTGGAGGAGTGGAACGGTCGAGTTACTGTTCCCTACTTCATTTTAGGCCCACTATTTATTCTATTAATTTGGATACATAATATAGAACAAAATCAGCTCTCTTGTCTCTTGTCAACGCATTGGTCCAAATAAAAGGATAAAAACTATTCGTCATGTTTTGTTATTCACCCAGGTTTGAAGCATCGTATCCCTTTCCTTGATTTATGGACATAGAATTGCGAAACTTGCGGCCGAATACAGATCGTATTGCCGTGCAACGCCAGGTATCGGATGCCCAGACTCCTTCGGAATCGCTCTCGGTTCGATATTCCTGTTCCGGTAAGCGACGTCATATCCCGTTGGTAATCAGATGAACTGGAGGGAACGCACCTTCGAATAGGATCGAGAGGCACCACGGCTTTTTGGAAAGCAGCGTTGCAGCAGGAACCTCTTCAAAAAGGTAGAATTTCTGTACTAAAAATCCGAACAAAGTGATGAAGTGGAATGGCAAAGTTACTGTTCCCTACTTCATCTTAGACCCACTAATCATCCTACCAATTTGGATACATTATCCAAACCAACATCAGTCAATCTGATCAATGCATTGGTCTAAATAATAGGATGCAAAATTGGGCGCTTGATTTGAATTTTTGCTTTACTCAAGTAAGAGTGTTTTACATTTTTCAAGACAGTTTTGTTATTGTACTGTATTTTTAGGAATTTAGCCACGACTCCATCTTAAGCCATGGAATGCCATTAGTTTTCGGCTCAGATAATGTAGAATCGTGGCTGAAAAGATGGAACAAGAATCATCTACAAACGTTAGCAAACTGTTGTTCACTGAAGGTGGGTGAAGGTCGATATTATTCGTTATTAGTGTTATTACACTTAGTTGGCGTGCAAGCTGTTCAAACTAATCCTTTGACAAAATCATGAAATTTATGTCCCACAGGAAAATTAAATAAATGAAATATATGATAGCAATGCTTGTTCCTTTTCTGAATAACTATCATAACGAAACCGACTTAGGGTCGATTCTTCGGCCTCACTTAAATTTTAAACCGGGTTTACCGGTACGTTAAACCTGGCTTAAACGTTAAGCGTGGGGGAAGAAATAGGTCCTTAAACCACATAACAGTGAGATGAGACATTTTTTTACAAATATCACTAATCACATTTATTAGTTTGCAAAACTCAACGAGAGGTGAAATTAGCACAGTTTCGAGTCTTGCACGAATAAAACCCTGTAAAAACAAATTATGATAAATCAATAAAACAAATAAACTTGAAAAAGTAATAAAGCGAAAAAAATGTCATCAAATGTATAAAATGGCTAGCCAAACATCACACTACGTTTTCCGCTGTTCAGATGGATTGAAACACGACTACATTGGAAACAACAACTCACCGGGCCCTTCGACACCGTCGGGCAGTTTTATTTGAGATTTTGTTTATCTATCTGATCTTATTTTAAAACAGTTGCTAGATTACACCGACCGTTTTACTTTAATGATAAAAATAGTATTAATATTCTCAATATTCAAACTAAAATAAAATGAATTAAACAAAAATGACCTCTGAGATTTTTTCATTAAATCTGGAGAAAATTTAGAATAGGACGTAATTAACGTTGAGAGCCTCTCTTTGTTTACTTTCTCTTTCGGTTATTGCAGTGTCACTATAACACTTTGCACTAATTTCGCAGTACATATCGAAAGTCGATGGTTTATACTAGAATATTATGCAAAGAGTTGATTGCTAAATTCTGAAACGACCGAGTAATGCACAGAAGAGAATCTCTCATTGTTACTTACGTCCTATTCTAAATTTTCTCTAGAAATATACTATCAATTGTGGTCTTTCGAATGCAAAAAGAAGAAATCAATTTCACTTGCTCCATTTTGAAATATCAACATTTGAAAAGGTTTTGCTTTTTTTGCTAAAAATGCTCATAACCTTTGAACTAAATGAGCTACCTCAAATCTATCTATATAAATAATATTCGTCTCAATAAGCTCTAGAAGTTTTGTGAAGACACTATTGACGAAAAAAAATTATTTAAAAAGTTATAATGAAAAAACTGTTTTTTTAGGGTTACCCCATCAAAAATCATTCTAATAGCTGTAAAATCAAAACCACTAAAGTTATAAATATGACGACCTCAGCAAAGTTACTTGAAAAAGGTTGTACTACAATTTTGCGGAACACTTCATTGCTCTATCTCTTCTTATTTCGAAAATAATTCTCAGATCGTACAAACAATAAGGACCACCCTAATGTTACCCATCTCAAAAGATGCTTCAATTGACGTAGATTATTTGTTCTGAAGACATGAAATCTCTAGAACCAGTAGTTTAGTCACAAATGTTTTTGTCATCCTTAATTCTGGACTCGGACCACATAGAAAAAAATATTTTGTAATTTTAAGTTTATTTTCATGCAAAAATTTGGAGCATGAATATAAGTGTAAAATTAAGTTCGACCACAAATACACACGACTTGTCGTGCTTTTTTCAACGAATTTTATTATTATTTTACGCGTGGATTGAAAATTACAGTTTCTTTAAACGGAAAACCAATGCACTTCAATGTATTTTTACTCGAATACTGCTGTAAAATGAATGACATGTAATATTATACGAATGAAAGTGTAAAATTGTATGCTGTTTGATGCTCCAATTGATTTTAACGTAATTTTCAATCAATTTTTTGATTCAATAGTTGTATGTTTACATTCGTATTGATTAACATGTCGTTTAAATTTCATTATTTTTTGGTGTGCACTGCGCATTGTAAAAAAGTCAAACTATCTCATAACCTCCTCTTATCGTAGCCTCCTAGCCAACTCCAACTCCCGCTCACTATCTCTCTCACTCTCACTCTTTTCGTTTCATTTTCCGCTCCAATCCACTGCATTTTTCACGCAAAGCCTGCGGTCTGATCCACATCTCTTCTTTACCGACCGTCCACTTTAACCCGTTATAAGGCAGTGGCAACTATATTGCTACCTTTTCGTTTCGTTCATAACGCAGGAATATGAAGTGAGAAGTGTTCCAATCTTATGAAATTTACTTGTTAGGAGTCTAGCAACTCTTCTTAGTACTTTTTATTGAGATACAGTGAAAAGTGTCAGATTGGTGAAGAGTTCTTTGAAGAAAAAATGCGGCGATTTCCTTTTGGACAATAAAATTAGCTCGATTTTGAAAAAATACTCTAGACCCTATAAGTTGATGATGCAAAATTATAAAAACAACTACTTTTAATACGAAAATTTGGTTTATGAGTGGTAAAAATTCCAAAGAAAAAAATAAAATGAATAAACGAACGTCTGTAATCTGTGGTTTCATTTTTTAACTTATCCTCAGAATCCAGGGGTTATATACTGTTAAACAGGTAAAAACCAGTAACCTACCTTAATTTTTTTTTGAATTTATGATCCAGCTCAATTTGGCT
Source organism: Topomyia yanbarensis (assembly GCF_030247195.1). Lineage (NCBI taxonomy): Eukaryota > Metazoa > Arthropoda > Insecta > Diptera > Culicidae > Topomyia > Topomyia yanbarensis. The sequence continues at coordinate 132,064,912 of NC_080672.1, read as the reverse complement.
TTATATTTGCGCCAATCTCGTTGGAAATACATCGAACATTACAAAGACTGACGTTTTATAACGGGCGGTAGCAGTACATTTTCAAAACAGTTTTTATAACGAAATGAATGTAAATTAATTCTAAGTGAGAGAACCGTGTCTTTATAAATATAACATTCATTAATAGCCCCAATTTTGGGCCTTATTAAAGGGTTAAATTCGCCGTTGCTCCTACAATAACTGATTATAATTTATTCCTACGGTTCACACATCTTTAATAAAACTAAGTTTCGTTACGGTAACAATACATTGTTTAATTTTTCCGTTAAATTTCTTGTTGCATTTAATAATAGTATCGTTATAACACTCATAATGTTTTTATTGTAACGTCGTTTTCCACATTGTTGTGGCAAAAGCGTAATGATAATTTCTCCAAATATATAACTCTCAGTGTTTGCGTAAGTTTACTCAATATACGGTAATGAGCCCATTTTGGTCTTAATAGGAAGAGAAATGCACTATTGTTTGAGCAACCTTCAAATGAAACTATATTATCAATAACACTTCTCGGAATAAAGTATCAGTGTAATGTTGGCCAAACGTCTATATAATACTTATTTAGAAGAAATGTTTGAACTTTTAGCACAAATACAAATAAATATTCTATTCTGTGAATCTATGCTGCTAGAAACTATCCAACGATATTCCATTGCGCCTCATCAGCTGTTAGAAAAAGTGCTCCCAGTATTGCGTTCGCTGAAAATAACCATACGAATGTTAACAAGCGATAATGACCAGTTTCACGTCTAACATTATCTTGAGCCGAATGTTTCCTACAATCAGCAATCTGCTAAATCATATTTACAAAATATTTTTTCAAGTGTATATTTTAGTTTGGTTGCACTGCTGATACATTCCTGTGTGTTCAGGGTTACCATATTCACAGCTTTTTATGCAATGTCACAGATATTTTTTCCATAATTTTTGATCATTTACAGATTTTACAGATGACAGAATTTGGTATTTTGATTGAAATTTCACAGATTTTTACAAATTTTTGGAAATATGGTTTTTCACAGATTTTTTGGAAATTTAACACAGATCTTCGCAGATTTTTTTTTTCGGTTTAGTAATCGCAGCTGGTAAATGGATTTTTTGATCGAAGCACAGATTTCAATGTGGCTTCCCTGCGTACGTTAGCAGTAGAAAGATTGTTTTGATTATAGTAGTGTATTTGAAATAAACATGATGATAAAGAGTCCCACCATATTTCTAAATCACATATTATAACACTAGGTCTATCCTAGCGTTCAACGAGTGCTTTCATAGTGAATTAATTAGAAATGCATTCTCCTGCTAAAAATAAAGATCAGGGCAAAATTTAATAACATTTCTGGCGGAACAACTAAATATGAGGCGGTAATTGTCATCCGTTGTGGTTTTGCTAAGCGCCGTTGTGTCTTGTTTAGGTTCACTATGTGAATGAAACGAATTAATGGATATTTCAAGAAGTTAATTTGCTTATAATTAAAAGTTTGATTTATCCAATACAGTTTACAATGTAGTTCTGAATTCACTAATGAAGAATATAACTTAAACATATTTTTGCGCACAATTTTTAGAGAAATAGATATTATCAATATCTCATTTCCTAGGTTCGAAACCAAGAGTTGCGAAATAGAGTCACAATAGAGTCTACTGCCATAATAGGCACATTGCCCCATCAGAATTAAAATTTGTCCGATTGCCTGAATTTGAAATAGTTATCCCGTGGCCTTTCTGTGAAATCCCACATATATTCAGCAAATCAAATGATTCACTAAACTGATCCATTCTTGAAATAAATTGATTTGGGAAGAAAAATTATTACACTAGTCACGTAATTCGCAGTTTTACTGATTGCATATTTTCACTCGTCTTGAAGGAAACGGTAACGTGATTTTGGGAAATCTTGTTGTAGTTGAAAAACTATAGATAGTGCTTTGAAGAATAATTTTCACCGATCTCAATCAAACGAATGCTTTAACTGCCTTGAATGAGGTAAAAATCTTTCTATCGACTATTAGAATTGCCCAATAATAGACCTTTCTCGTCCGACCTAACCCCCTTTTTTCTTATTTTTAATCGAAAGATTACACATTTTTAAGAATATTTCCGTTAAAATCAGACTTTTTAGAGCTATCGTGATTTTTTAACGATTTTTTAAAGTTGGAAAAATGCAAGAATGTTGAATATTTTTTTCACCTTTGCAAGAATGGTGAGACTCAAAAAGTGTGTTTGGGCAGCACTGGTATGTATATTATTTCTTGAGTTCTTGGCAACGCGGCAAATGAAGTGGTGAGTTGCGGTACAAAATTCATTGGCAATGTAAACAAAATAAAGTGAGCCTCTCGCTGTAGAGCATTGCATGAAAATGTTTAACCTCACCTATTTGACAGTTCAGAGAGTTTGTTTACATGGTATTGAAATGTTTTGTTGATTCGATCATAGTATGAGAAACTTGGTTCGGTTCGATGCTAAATATTAACACCTTGTAAACTAGCTCGCTCAGTTGTAATTTGTCATCATCATACAATGTTCCGTTAAATTTGGCATTTCGACTTTTGTTGTACATGATTCGTTGAAGTGAGCCATTTCTAGCCAAACATTTGAAAAAGGCTTGCTCCAAAATGCAAGTTGATAGTTGATGCAAAAATGGAAATAAAAGTATTTTTTCTAATTTGATGCGAATTTGTTATACATTCCTAACGTCGTCTGTCCTTAGTTCTGTGCTCCTGTGCTACCCGAACAGGATATTTGATACAAAAACATATGCACATGTTTGCCTGTACAGCCTCACCATTTCTCATTCTCACTCTTATCAAAACTAGCGTGGATTCTTTTTGCCTTGTGCGAATGGTTCTCGTGTACGCACCCGGTGTACGTACACGGATGCTTGAACTAGAGTTTTTACACCGTTCGCTTGGGTTCGAGGCGAACCTGTACTTCGAGACGAAGCATGTTTAAGGTTGAACGCATGCACGAAATTTTGTACATAGTTACAAACCTGTCAATGTTCATGGGAGATCTTGTTCCAAGAGCAGATGTCCATGATAACTCTTGATAAAATTGTCTGAAACAGAAAATTTAGTAAGATTTATAAAGCTTAGACTTGTAGTTCTTCGATGAACCAAAAAAGAAAATAGAAAAAAGTTTTAATTTCGGAAAATGGCATCAAAAAAACTGAAAAAGCTTATATTTTAATGTTAAATTCGCTTACTTTTCTTCAAAATAATGTGGAGAATTTTTTTAATTCAGTTTTCCGTGGCTCATCGACTGGCTACACATATGCACTCTCATTAAAATATGAAGTCAATCAGCTGATAAGTTTTTGAGTTATCGCGTCTGCCAATTTGAAAAATGCGGTTTCGTGAAAAATCCCTATTAAAGTCTGGTCATCAAATTAGATTTAACCTGAGACATGCAAATAGCAAAAAAAAATCGAACGTCAAATGCAGCCAGTCTATTTAAACTATATGAAGCAGAAAGAGAGGCTATGTGAGACGAACTATAGAATGAACAGAAAAAAGAAAAAGAAAACATCTATACGCAAGTCACGTTTCAGGATTTAACTTATTTTTTCTACCTTTTGGTGTAATATCAGGCCTTAAAAGAATTTGCTTGCGTTTGGTGTCCAAGTAGAAACAATATGCGCAATCATACGAAATAAAACTATCAAATTTTTAAATATAATGAATTTGACCAAAACTTTCTCAATGTTTACGTTTGGCAGTTAGACCCTCTTCAAATTTTTGGGTAGAATTTAGTTTAATTGTTGCAATCAATTTCATTTGGTTTGCTTTTTTGCTAAATCACAACGTTAGTCACAACACATTTTGACCATCTTTGGTAATTGATGACCATTACAACCCATTCTAGGTCCGCTCCAGTTGCAGCTGTTTCATCCCGTCCGGAACTGAGTCAACCGATGGTCTAGCCTGCGACGCGCTCGGCTGTTGCTACGTCAATGGCGCAGCCACCAGCCAGGGACTTGGATTAAAGTCAAAAATATCAGGTACGCCAGGTGGTGTTGCTGCAATCGGTTTGCCGTCGGACATTCCCCTAACCAGAATATTCAGCGGTTCCGATTCGAAGGAGGCAGCCACAGAAGCACAGACTGCTTTGGTTCAGCAATACGCTCCGGCAGGACGATGCTCGTGGAAGATCACGCAGTTCCGGTCCTGTGCACAAGAACAGGCCGATTTGACCCTGTGCGAAGGTTTCAACGAGTCGCTCAGGCATTAGTAGCAGAGTCCTTGCACCTACAGCTTGTCGAGTGAGCAATTCCGACGAAACCACACCGTTCGCACCAAGTTGGATCACAATAATAAGTGCGACGTCGAGAAGAAGACTTCCCGAGAGCTACAAGCAATGCTACAAGATTAAATAGCAGGGTATTTTTAACGTGACCATGGTATAACGTAGCGGATCTAGACAGATTTATCCCGCAGAATAAGATAGCAAAATTACCCAAAAACTAACAGCTGCTCTCGTTAGATTAAATCCCAGGAAGTATAATTTTCATTGCATTATTTAGTCAACCGAAATTGCAGCTAGGAATTAACTTTCGAAAGCTAGCCGCGGTTTCACGTATCCTGGCACTAAGTAGAGTGTGCTAAGTTATTACAAATATCAGTTCTCAATGGTAGACTATTACAAAGTTCTGGTCGTGACCAGAACCACCACCGATGCGGAAATCATCGCATCTATGACCAGTACGACAAGGAGGGTCTGATGACTAACAGTTTCCGAGCGGCACCACCATAACACACGGCACCGGCGACATGTATATCCACAACATACTAATGACTTATCCTTCCGAAAAAGTGAATAAAAATCTACTCTAGCTAAGCAACAAACGTTTTGACTATGCAGTTTATCATTCGCTGCCTAATTATTCCCTGCCAATTTGAACAAGACAACAATTGCAGATAGCTTTATTGCGGTGCCAAAATGATGTCAACTCGGGATGGAATATAACAAATAATTTCACCTTCCCAAAATTCTTCCGGAATGTACAATCCTCTCCATTCTTATCAATCCTTCAAACTCCTTATCGTCAGTACTGAGCACTGTTTTGCACTTGCCCGCTACATCAACGACAATGCGATAATCGGTGAAACTTTTGCTTTAATGTAACTTGAACACGAATAAAAAATTGTTGAACTTGTTACCTATAAAGTTCAGGTAAACTTCATCTAAAAAATGAGTTATCAATCGGGTCATATTGTTGGGACTTATCCCATGATCGAACAAACAACTGTGTACAAATCCTTATCCTTCATCCAGAAATCAATCGTTTTATAAACCAAAGCTGGATCTTGTGATTCAGCATATGCCAACGGAGTTTCCATCCAGCGTCGATTGGTCAGTGTATGAACCAGGTTCCCAATGTACCAATCCTTATCCTTCTTCAGTTGATTTTCTTCAAAGAGCATCGAAAGTGTGGAATCAAAAGTTTTGCAAGTCCATGTAAACAAACTCTCTGAACTGTCAGAATAGTTAGGTTATACACTTTCGTGCAGTGTTCTATGTTTTTGACAGGTATATGAATGAATTTTTTTAGCATCAGTGATGCCAGGTCTATTTAAACAATAGCTTGCAGTAAAAATATAAAAGTCTGCAGATTTCCGCAAAAATCTTCAATAAATTTGACATAGAAATGTAGTGTCTTGATATTTTCAAAGATCAGAAACGTTGAAGGCTGGGTAAAATTAGCTGACTTAGGCTTTGTTCTGCTAAATATTCGTAATCTGCAAAAATCTGCAGCGAAACTGCAAAATCTGCAGATTTAGTAATATATATGCAGATCTGGAATCGTTTTAGTATTCCCCACAGGAAATTCATCCAAATGGTGTAAAAATACGGGGAAACAAGGCAAGATAGGTATTCAGAATATGGGGTTAAATGAGCAGCTCGCACAATTTTTGATTTTTTCAATAGTTAGAGGTACCAAATCATCGCGGCAATATGCAGTAACGCATCGGGGATAAAAAAGGAAGCATTCTAGCGTATAAAATTTTTTGACGAGAAAGGTCTATTCCCATAATTCCTATCGGATACAAACACTTCTCACTGCTAGCGGTATTAGGCTGTGGGTAAGACTTTTTAGTTCCATTGTGCCGCACAGTATCAAAACATTTCCAGCACATATGAATGACTTCTCAACTCACCAGTCCTGGTATGCTGAAAGGCGGAATATGAACCACCTATAGACACTGCTCCTTCTGCGCCCTGAATGATGTTTCACCATCCCACCAGCCAGTGTAACGGATAGGCATATTTCTCCGCTTATCGCGTCTGATCAATAGGAATTGAAACCTGTGTGAATTGTGCTATTTCCCGAGGAATATATAATTTTCCTATTGATTGCCAATTTATAAATTATTTCACAGGCATTCCAGCGTGTCGTCGCAACGTCTTCAATCCGATTCCGCTCGATGTCGTTTCCCGATGGGGCGGCACTGGTACTGGATTTTGTTTTTGTTATTGTTTATGGGAGAAGGAAAGGAATACGATTAGAACATCATAAGGAGTAGCACAGAAAAGTTTATTCCGAAAAAGGCGATAGAAATGACCAATCTAGTTTTGATTCATTACCGTTTGGGCAATATATCATCACTCCAAACGACATGCTTGAGGTTCGAGTTATAGTCTCACCTGACGTTGGTCGACGCTTGAATCGCCAATCCAAATTTTACTCGATGAGCTCGAATGTTGATGGATCCAGAAATCAAAACATCATTTATGTTTAACGATCGTCGGCCGCTGCTCCGGCAAACGAAATCTTCTCCGGAATCAGCATTAATGGATCGGTTTTGGATGCAAACTTTGCTCTGCACCGAAAAAAAAAAAATACAAAACAGATCGAGTGATAAATCATGAGCTTTGAGCTTTTCTTCTTCGAACGGCGACGCAAGTTCATTTTAATTGCAGAACTTTTATGTCGAAAATCTTCAGACTGAGGTCACGAATAGGCATCCCCGGTGAATTAAGGGAAATTAAAGATCATCATTCTCATTCAACGGCGATCGATTCGGGAGGATTACACTATAAAAACAAGATTTATTAGCGGGGTGGTTCGAGCTCCATCAGAATATCGTTCGTCGTTAAAAAAAAATTTGTAATTAAAATCAGACCGAACCTTTCGGATGGTTGTGGGGGTTCGCGTGGGTCGCCTCGCTTGCGGTGGCTTTAAAGACGGATTTAAAGCGTTTAATGTTGCGAGGAAACTTTATTGCGGCACCTATACGGTTCGTGCTGCTACCGTGTTCTGTCTGATGCTCCTTGCATAACCACCGCAACAGTATCGGATTGTATTCTCACGGCGGCTTCTCCGTTCGCTTAACAACTATTTTGCTAACAATCTGGCGAATTTCGTTTCAGCCACCGTTGTTCCACTGAAATCTTGTGAAGATTTATTTCGGTTTGATCGCATCCACAAGATTTAGGTGCCGAAGAGCAACAATTAAAATTATTATTGATCTCTGACCTGTAGACCCACTACCTAGTTTCGCCGAGGTAAATACGAAGTTATCCCATAGTGGTAATAAATTGCTCAACTGCTAACCAACAGTGAGTCTAACAATCGAAGCAGATCTCTGGTATATTGTTTCTGATGCTAGGAACGATCATGTGGTGGGTTACTATTGGTTTAATTAGTTTGCTTGCACATCCTTGACAAATCAAGCATCACTCATTTTATTTGATATAGAATAAATTTATGTACATAACTAATCTAACTAATATCTAGAAACCTTTCACTGCTCAAACGGTACATCTGTTATACAGCTTAACCTTTCCCGGTTAGTCTGCCTGTAAAACTTTCCAGCGATCTCTGTGCAATCAGAGTAGAATAGCCTCATCAGTCTCTATCACAGATGTGAATTCAATCATACCAAGAATTCCCGCTACGCAAGTGCCCCCGGGAAATACCCCGCTGGTTCGTGATATATTTGCTCGGACCGCCTCGCGTACCACCGATCTTACGCAGATGTATCGCCTGCTTCCCACAACCGTAATACCCGGATAATGACTAGATCTTAATTCTATTAGTATCGATCATTCGAATCACTCCGCTGGTAGCTACAGACGCAATGCAGTTGGACTGTCTTGCATGGCAGTGCGATCAGGGTCAGGCTGCATATGGGAACACATTCGGGAGCCTGAGGGTTTTTTTTCTATGATCACTACCAAAGAGCCCCGGGGAGAAATTGCATAGCTGGCCAAAGCTTGGCGTAATGATTTATAGCATGCAAATCTCATCGGCTGAGCAACGGATGACGGTGGCAAGAGACGAAACGTGCTTGAAATATTTCTGTCGACAATTGTATCCGATCACGAGAGAGAGAGAGAGAGAGTTCCGTAGCTGGTTCTGATTTGAAGTATTTTTTATTGCTCGATTGTGCCCAGAAAATAAGCCGGTCGCCGATCCAAAATGCGACTGCATGGGCTTTTGATGGATAACTGGCGACCTGATATTAATCCTTGGACTTGCAGATTATCGCTCATAACATGCCGGTGCACTGGAGGAGACCCGGTCCTATGCCACAGGATACTACCGACTTGTAATAGACTGCGCATAGTGCACGCCACCCGTCATCTTTTCTTTCTCGCTGACTGCATATATAAGAGTCAACTGTCAGCCGGACTGACACTTGAAATATGGAAAGTCATCTCACGGTGTATAAGTTCACGTACTGCTGCTTCTGAGGTGATCTCGGTGCCGGTGCTTATATGGCTTTTGCCGGACGGTAGCTCCGCAATCTGTGCGTATAGTCCATTGTATGAATATTAATTTAATAGTATTTAGACTTCTTTGGGAGATGCTGTGATTGACTTTGATCTATTGGGATGATAGAAGGCTCTCGTACTGATAATGCACTGCAAGAAACATTCCGGAGCGATCAGTTTGTGAAACTTATACAATGTACATTCATAAAGTGGGTGTGCCATTACATGTTCTCCTGTATTTATTCTATTCAGGAAAGCAGGTCACAGCAAGCATGCAATGTGAGTGCTGCTCGCGGCAACGCGTGGCGATGGAGGTTTTCGATCTTGTTCAGTTCAAACCACGATGCCGACGAACTGAATTTTTATCAGTAGCAAGAGAATTCGTTGGACAATACTAAGCGGGATTCAATGCGGATTCCGCCAAAGCGGACCAAATATTGGCAATTTGGAAAACCTAATAAGAAGTGTTGCAGACAGAGTGTGCACGATCATCACCCATTAATGGACTTTAAAATCGCATATGATATAATCGTTCGTGATTAGCTATGGTAGATGTACAAGGCCGAATAGTAGTTCCCGGACAAACTGACACGATTGATCCAAGCGATAATAGAACGAGTGATGTTCTACGTAAGAGTATTAGGAGCGATCCCCAAGGAACAATCTAATTTCTGACTGGTTTCAATAATATTTTACGGTAACAAAGCGTGACTACAGTGATACAAAGTCATATTCGTAAACCGGTTTTTGGAGCAATCGCATAACCTTTCTATATGAGAAAGAAAGAATCTATCCGTGTTATGAGATTATAACTCTTAACACTTTTTGGATATCATATCGATTGATGATATTTCGCGCAGGGTTGTTAACCGATAATTCATTGTCATCGTCGATAACAGGGCCGCAGAGAGGGAAAGAGGGACGGGGTGTTTCCCCTCAATTAACGTTTGAATGTTGGTATGATTGTTTTAGGATAGCTCGCGTAAATTCTAAATTGCAGCACGTTGGAAAACAACTAGAAATATGAGATTTTTTCGATTTCGTAAGAATTTTGTAAATGGGATACAAATATTTTGCTCTAAAAGCACGTATTTTCGATTGTAGAAATTATAACGACGTCGTAAGTGGTTTTATGGACGATAATAAAATGAAGGTGTTGCATCTAATAATGCTAAACTGAACTGTAGTCAAAGGTTCATCCTGTCAAAATCAGAAACTACCAAATATGATCAAATTCTATTATAAAGTCAATCATAAAGTTTAGACTGCATAAAAGAATAATCAAAAGAAAACTTTGAAAACATAAAAACGATTTTAACGTGCAGTATTCAAACATACATAAAAAATTTTTATCGTAAATTGACTGAAATATATTTTCTATTTCCTACTTTACTTTAGTTATCTTTTGGATTTTAACCGACTATTTAAAAAAAATATTAAGTATTTTTGAGTTCTCGAAAAATTGATTTTCATTCGCATTTTACCAACAATTCAAAACATTGCAATTTGTAGATGGGTTTAAAAAACGGTTCACAATGGTCCAGAATGTAAATTTGGCAGGAATTTTCACTTTTTTGCAAAACTAAATAACTTACAAGCCTTACAAAATGTTTAAAAAGTTGTTGTTGAGGATTACAAGACCCTTCTTTCCATTTAAGGTGGTTCCTTTTTTAGCAAGATTTGGAATTCAACTTTTTAACGGTTCGCGATAGAGCTTGATTGTCTTCGATGAAGTTGTAGAACAATACATTTTAGAAAAAATGGCTGAAGGCATGCGTTCTATCTTTTTTACTTTCCATTGCACGATAAATCAAAATGTAATCTTTGGGGTCTTCCTTAAAAAAACGGTTTTATTTTTATAACTTTTGCAGGTTTTTTACCCAAACTACTAAACTTTTTTCATTTCAAAGTTATGAGAACTTTTATATAAAAAATAACTTCTTCAAAAAGCATTGTATTCGTTTAGGATACTTACCACAAATAGCATTGCTGTCATATGTAATATCATGCTTTGCAACACTTATTCAAAAAATAGCTCATTTTTAGTAATAAGTGCATATAACTTTGAAACGAAAGAAGCTACAGGTTCAATATATTAAGACAAACTGTTCCCCTTTAAAATATCTGGAAGTATGTCTAATTTCAACTTAATGAAAATTGAAAACTGCAAAAACCATTTCAAGAACACCCTGTTTTTCGGTAAATTTCTTGTAAAATCGAAAGTATAAGACATAGTTCCATTATCTTCGACAAAGTTTTTTAAAATTTGATTTTCTCAATTTTCTGGAAGACTGCGAAGTGTCAGATTCTGATGAGACGAAGTCGAAACGGACATTCCATTACTAATTAAGAATGAACATGAAAATCCACGAAGAAAACGATTTTTAGTAATTTCTCGTGTTTACTTAAAAAATTATATTTAAATACGAGAACTCGGAAGTTTTTTCAACTGAAATAATTTTTTACAATTTTTTTGGCACCTCGTCGGAAAAAATTTATATTCTTCATAGGGTAAGGTGGGGCAAATCCGACCTAGTAAATGGTTTTGGCTGTAAAATGCTCATTTTACATCGGATCAAGTCGTTTTACATACCAAATTAAAGGTTAGACTCCTGGGCAACTTTCTGTATTTAGCATTTTATTTGGAACTTCGAAATATCTTGAGATACAAGCGTTTTACAAAAATGTTCATTTTTGCTGTTTTCAAAAATGGTGAAGTTAACCCGACCCCCTATGTTTTTGGTTGATTTAGTGCAGATATTACTCAAATTTTATGGTTTTTCAATGATAAATCAATGAATGTTGTGTTATTGAATTGCAACATAAAGAAAATGGAGTTCAATATCAATCTTGGAATGCTAAAATCACGAGCAGTAGCACGTAATGATATTCCCATTTGCATCGAAGCAGTTGCTCGACGAATACTATAATCATCACGTTTTAGTGTCTTTCGTTCGTAATTATGAACCATTTTGCATAAAAATAATAAATAATAACAATAAAAATAAATTTCAATTTAATAATTAAAAAATTTCTTTGCTAAAAAGCGGTCGGATTTACCCCCATATTTAGAGGTCGGATTTGCCCCACCGCGTCATTTTTCATTACGATGCAATTAAAAAATATATGAAAAAGGTTGAACTAAATTCATCTATGCACTTTGTAGAACTTAAATCAAAGAATTTAAATCCACTTACATTTATTATGTAATCACTTTAAGAATCAGAAATATCCTGTAGTCAATGATGCACAAAAGTCAAATCAAAAATTGTAAAAACACACTTTTTTTCGTATGAGCATCTTAATGTAGACTAATAAAATGCTGTCATACAACCATTACGATTATTTTCGATGCTCTACACGACAACATTGATATTAGTTCGCGTAGTGCTTCTGATTTTCGGTAACAGAGGGGGGTCGGGTTTACCCAACGGTCGGATTTGCCCCACCTTACCCTATAATCTACAATTTCTATTTATTCCAATTTTTTCTCTTGCTCTATTGTTACATATTGTAATTTTCTGCATTTTTTGTTGTTTCTTTTTCCATTTCATCCAGGTTTTTTAGTCTTTTTTCCATCTATTCTTGTTTTACATTTTATTTTATATACTTTGCCTCACATTTTCCTTTCTATATGTTTACGATTCTTATTGTGTTTTTGCCTTTCTCCTATAGAAAGACTATGCAATCACTCTGAAAACCGACTTTTTAACCGAGGCTCGGAGGGCTGAGTCTCTTATACCATTCGACTCAGTTCCTCGAGTTAGGCAAATGTCTGTGCGTGTGTATATATGTATGTGACCAAAAATAAGCACATCGGTTACCCAAGAATGGCTGAACCGATTTTTTCAAACTCAGTCTCAAATGAAAGGTACAACGTTCCCATAGGCTGCTATTGTATTTCATTTAATTCCGACTTCTGGTTCCGGAGTTACAGGTTGAAGAGCTGGGTCACGCATGAAAGTCCCATATAAATCGGAATCAGCATGGTATCTAAAAGATGCAAAACTTCATAAAATGTTTTCGAAAATGTTTGCATTTATAGTTTCAGCTCACTGATGCCCAATCAAATCCACGTTGACCACCTTGGACAACTTTGGCGGAACCGGAAGCTTCGGGAAAGTGATTCTGTTCCTGAGTTGAATTCACATCTGCTTCTCAGAAATGTCTGACTCGAATTTTACAAAATCAGTATCAAATGAAAACTAGAATATTCCTATTGAATGCTATTATGTTTTCTTTGGATCGGAGTTCTGGTTCCTGTGTTACGGGTTGAAATATGCGGCCACATTGGAAATATCCATATAAACCGGTAATCAATATATGTATAAATGATACAAAAATAATTAAAATGAGTTACAAATTGCCTAAAATTGTTGGCCGACACTCTTATAGTATTCGACTCATTTCACTATGTTCGGAAAACGTGTGTATTCGTATGGGTGTGAGATGACCGAACCGATTTTCTCAAAACAAGTCCCTCATAGAAAGTATAATATGTAGTTTGGTGTCCCGATCAGAAACACATAACAAAAATATTTCAAGACTATATCTCGAGCTGTTACATGTTATAATTTTCTGTTATTTTAACTACTAACGAGACCAGATTTACAACACAACTTATTGCGAAAATTGCGTTCTTTTATAATCTTGTTATTGCATTCTGATCGGGGTAGTATCGCCCCCCACTTACCGTAACACCTCAACCTTTCATCACCCCTCCCCCCCTTGGTCACCCTCGCACCTGCATTAGAGCATTGCAAAAAACATTCATTTTTTAAATCTCAAAGGCCTCCTATTGTGACAAATAGTAAATTCAGATGCCAAATTTAAAATCATTTGAACAATTTTAGAACTCCGCCCACTTTGCTTGAAGTTTTTGACATTGGTTTCATGGGAAAATACAGTGTGTCCACATTTATACGTTCACCTAAATTTCTCAGAATAACTTTTTTCTATTCAAACAAACTGCACCAATTCTTTAGCGTTTGATGTGAAGCTTATTCAACGATGTTTCTCGAAATTTAGAAGCCCTGGTGCGTTTTGTTCGTTTGTTATGGTAGTTTTTAAGTGAAAAAAGTGATGTCCCATATTTATAAGTTCATCTTACTTGTTTGTCTTTCTCAAATAGAAAAGTTCAGCTACGACACATAGCTTCTCAAGTTCGTGGCTGTCGATCCATTTTATGTATGTGCAAATCGTACTGAATATGTAATGGACATTTCCACCATTATATTGAACATAACCAGCCATGGAATCGTACACGAAAAAAAAAAAACAAACCACAAACTCATGAGCAAAAGATCAAGATTTCGTGAACTGAACATTTTATGAAAATTATGACCAAGATCCTGAAATTATGAATAATAAACCTCGAATTCATGAAACTATTTGTGTTTTCAAAAAACTTGTTCGCCCCGAATATATACATGGCGTACATTAGAATGTTTGGTTAGGGTACTGTTGTTGTTTCCTGGACATGTTTAGTTTTTGTTGTGATTCTAGTTCATGATTTGGGGATATACAGCCGACAGTCAAAAAATGTTCATGATTTCAAGAGCCTATTCGCTATTCTTGTGATTTCTCATCACGTTATTGTGCTATCTTATTCATTAGTTTACTATCGCATTTTCTGTCAGACTAGCGGGATTAAAATTCATGATTTCAGGATCTTATACTACGTTCACATTACGAGGTAAAACTTTTTTAACGCTATCTTAATGACATTTTTCTTGTTGCTAATTATTGTAACATGTTTTAACTCTGTAGTGTGAACATAGTATTAGTCGCGATTTTTGTAATTTCTATTCACGTTATTGTGATATTTTAGTTATGAGTAGAGTGATTCATGTTCATGATTTTAGGATCTAAGTCACGATTTTTGTAACTGCTGTTAATGTTATCGTAATATTTTAGTCATAAATAGAGTAATTCATGTTCATAATTTCAGGATCTTAATCGCGATTTATGTAATTTCTGTTCATGTTATCGTAATGTTTCATTTTAAAACGAAGAGTAATATGACTAATGTTCATGATATCAGCAGTTTTACCATAGTATCCGTAAATTCTCTTCGCCTAATTTTGATCCATTACTTTTTGGTTACTATCGGTTTGTTTTTTCGGAATAACGTGACAATATGAACTGGATCATAAAAATATGACTGATTCGCGACATCTTGTTCTGTGAATTATATCACACACTATTTGGGACTCTCAGCGCAGTTTTCGTTTTCTATCCAGACATCATCATTAACCTTATCAAACGAATAATGATGTTCGAGTCCCTAATAGATTTTTTATATCTAATGCTCGTGTCTATTACTATGATCGCTAGCAGCTGGACATTTCATAAAACAGTGCATGGAATAAAAATGACTCCACGAATAATTCTCCAAATTTTGGGAAATAGTTCATGGGAAAATTTCATTATCATGTTGCATGAAATTGTAAATGATTCTAAATATCACCAGCGCACAGAATAGATTGTTAATCATGTGCTAGGCATCATGAATCAGTTCACGAATACATGAATAATATTTTATGATTTCGTGAACTATTTCACAAAAATTATCGAGAGTTGTGACTTATAGTAGGTATCACGAACCAGTTCACGATTACAAGAATTATGTTTCATGATTTCGTGAACTATTTCACGAACACGGATATTGGATCGTGACATATATTAGGAATCATGAACAAGGTCACGAATACATGAATAATATTTCATGATTTTTTAAACTATTACACAGGCACGGATCGTTCCTAATATAATAAAAATCATGAATGAGTTCACGAGTATTGAATGGATTCATGAATAAAATTTTGAATTTCGTGAAATAGTTCACAAAAACATCCAAAATATTTTGATTTTGTGAGCTAAGGCTCCTATATCTATTTAAATCATCATGAGCCAACCTTTGGTTTTATGACATAAACTTGTGAACTAGTTCGCGTACTGAAAATCGGATTAGAAATTGCTTGGCAGAAACCGTGACACAAAACAAAAACAAATAGTTCCACTAAAATAAGCGTTATTCGGGCGTTACTGAAGGGAAATTGAACATGATTATAAAATTCGTGATTTTTGTTCATGGTCATATTTTCATAACGTAAAAACATGATTGTTCCAGGATTCATAGCACTTTTTTCACGATTTTGGGAACAATTTTTTTCCGTGTGGCTTGGATAAATGAGAAAGGCACAATTGCACAACTAGGTGGATTAAAACAGGTTTTTTGAAATTTGTCCAATGTTTTTATATTTGAGGAATTCCACGAACATCCGTCCGAAAATCGCGACCGACCATCTTTGATTCAGATCAAATTTTTCACGTTTCACCGGCGTGGAAGACCAAACGTTTTCCACAATAAATATGATTATTTTGATTCAAGCGCAATTTTTCAAAAGGGCGTAACAGTTTTTACATGTGGCTTGTTCGAAAAAAAAATTGCACGATAACCGTATTTTATGCAACAAAACTATCTGAGAACGAGTTACAGGGAATGAATACTTCTGTACGAAAATAATATACACTGAAAAAAATGTTGAGTAATTTTCCACAAAAACTAAAATTTATGTTAAATATTTAAATTGAATAAAAACCTAAATTTTCCATATTTTGTCAATAAAAAGCCAAAACGATAAGAAACATTTTAAATGTGATGGAAAAATGGAATCTTTGAAATTAATGCACGTAGAAACGTCTACGCCCTTTTGAAAAATTGCTCTTGTATCAAAATATTGCAATTGGCTGAAAAATCATAGAGGTTCATAAACCGAACACAACACAACAACACAACACAAGATTCTTTTCATATTTTTCAATCTTTGTGTTTTATCTATCATTTTAATTTTTTTCATCCGTTTGTTCAATTGATTCCATTAAATTTATTGGGTTTATTTCACAAGATTTAAATCCTTGCGATATTTTTTCATGTTTTTCGTATAACCTATTTTAGTATTATCTCCATCTGCACGTTTTTCCATATTTTTCTTTACTAGGCTTCTCATTTTCTAAAAAAAAAGTCATTTTTTTCGATTTGGTTTTTTTTATTTTGTGGGGAATTTTTCTTTTCTCATTTATCAATTTTGAAATTTATGCTTTTCTTTTGTATAGATTTTTTTTCAACATTTATCTTTTTTATCTTTATTGTCGTGTTCCATTACCTCTAGCATTTTCCATTTTTGCTAATTAAACAATTTTGAATTTCATCTTTTCCATTCTGTTTTATCATTTGCACATTTTTCCTATTATTTTATTTTGATATTTGTGTGTTTTAATCCAATTATAAGTTTTACTTTGTATGAATTTATTTATTATTAACCCATTTATTTTTTAGTTTTCCCTTGTTTTTCTGCTTTGTAATATTCCCATGTTTCTTACCCATTTCTTCTAGCATTGCCATTTTTAACTATTTATATCATTTTGAGTTTACATGTTTCCAATGATTCCACTTTTGTCGGCTTTTCAGCTTTCTCCACTTGTTCCTGTTTTTTATTTTTTTCCTTCAATCTATTTCGTACAATTGTTTATTTCTACTTTTCTTATTCCTTTGAACTTATTCAGTTCTGAATAAGCTCAGTTTAAAAAAAAAACTGTTTTAATCCACCTTGCGGTGCAATTTTGTCTTTCTCAATCATGAACACGAAAATGTTTGCGTTGTTTATATTCATTAAAAGCTTTCAAATGCAAATATTACATTTTATTATTATACATGACATGACAAATATACAAGAAAAGAAATCATTATTCGAGTTCTAAAATTTTGTAAAAGAAAAAACAGCCACGGTAATATTGAACTGAAAAAAGGTGCGAAATCGGCAGTCCAAAAGAGTCGATCTTTATAAAAAAAATTTTTCGTGATAACATAAAATCTCAACGTTTCATACATTTTAAAGATGTTTGGCATCAAAAATACGAAAAAAGTTTGGTTGGCCGTCGGTGACCTAGAACAGCAAATTTAAGTTGTTTGAGAGACATTTTAGCGAAATTTTACCTTTTTGCTTTCATCGGAGTGTCGGTTTGAATCGCAATTTGCTATGTGATTGCACGCCACAACCTGTAACTCCGGAACCGGAAGTCAGATCGGGATGAAATTAAATAGCCATTTACGGGGGCGCAACACCTTTCAGTTGAGACTAAGTTTGGTTGAATCGGTCTAGCCATCTCCGAGAAACCGATGTGACTGTTATTCTGAATTTGGATACTTTCGCCGGGGCTTCCAGAACCGATGATGATGGCCAATGTGGCCAAATAGACTTTGAATGGATGTTAGTGACCTAATACTACAAATCGAAGCAGTTGTGGTCATATTTTGGAAAAATTTTCACCTTTATACATTCATTGCAGAATTTATTAAAATCGACATTTTCTGCGTGATCGTGCTCACCACCCTGTGATTCCGGAACCGGAAGTCGCATCCATCAGAAATTCAATAGCAGCCTATGGGAACGTTGCACCTTTCATTTGAGACTAAGTTTGTCAAAATCGGTTCAGCCATCTCTGAGAAAAATTAGTGACATTTTTGGTCACATACACACAGACGCACATACACACATACATACATACACACGCACAGACCGAACTCGACGAACTGAATCGAATGGTATATGTCACTCGGCCCTCCGGGCCTCCGTTAAAAAGTCGGTTTTCAGAGCAATTGCAATACCTTTCTATTGAGAAAGGCAAAAAATGCCCATATTTTTTAAAGCTAAAAAAATGTTTATTCCATGGTCGTTCTTCATTTCTATTTTGAAATATTTTCAACATTTTTCTTTTTCTTGTTTTCGTTCTCCTTATTTTTGCTTTGTAACAAATTTTTATCTTTTAATCATTTTCCCTCCACTAGGTTGAGGGCTTTGGTTTGGTATTGCAAACATCATCAAGCATATTGTGTTCATCAGTACTAAAGAACCTCTGAGTGACAATTTCTTTAAGATGGTTATTGCGTTACGCCACGATAGTGGTGCATCGAGGTGACCGACAGGGCTTATGGACCTTTTTGTATGTTTTGATTTTCTTCATACTCTGTACCTGCCCATACTAACGCTCAACCACCAGACTGTGCCAGTTGGCGTGGCCGACTACCTGGGGACGTGCACAGACGGATAAAAAAAAGAAAAAACCTAAGCCTATTAGTGTTTGTTTTGTAATAATTGTAGTTTTTAGTGACAGCTGGGTCAGGGAATGGATTCTTCTTCAATTGATTTACCGACGCAAGTGAATAATTCATTCCCGGTTAGCATAGCATGATGAAACTATAACAGAATGCAATTATCGTTAATGATAAATAAACATCATTTGCTGCATTTAGACGAGTTAAAGTAGTTTGAATGCATATTACATGTGTTCTTCTTTTCTCATTCATTGGTCTGTTGTAGTTGTACTTTTATTACTTTGATTTTCTACTACTCATATATACCAACATAATATTGGTCAATTTATACACTTCTAATCAATCTCTTTGCATCTTTTTTCTTTTTTCGGCATGTTATTTTTCCTTTTATTACTATATCCTAAATTGGATTCATACTAACACACACTACCCAAGTAACCAATAAGCATTATAAGGTAGCCTAACATCTGATTTAGATCCACATATAAAGCTTTATTAAAAGCCCTAAATACTGATATAAGGCTAGTATTAAGCCAGAAAAGGCGAAATATAGTGCTATTAATGTGCAGAGATTGACAGTTCGTTTCTGCAGTACTAATGCTATTATATAGCACCAGCGCACAAATGTCAAATTTTAAAGCCTTATATTGGTACTACTAATTCTATTAAAAAGCCTCAGTTGACTGTCATTGTCCGCCATGGTTTTAAAACCATTTCTCATGTTTCCTTTCGGTATGATGAGCAAAAAGGAAAAAATGTTAAAATAAAATGATCTGTTGAAAACCGTAATTGACTCTCTTCTAATGCATTGTAATGAATATCCATGGTGGGTTTTCGTTCTCATATGATATGAATGTTTTAGGAAAATTACCTTTAGTAAGTCTCGAACTGAGGTACCTTATCTAGTCCTTCACGGTAAGTGCGCTGCGTTTGCTTCCTGAATTATATTGCATATGCTTGATTGAAATGAAATATGCCAAATATAATCTCCAAGAAGAGTTAGTAGCATTACAATAGCATTATTATTATATTTTATTTACTCTATAATGGCACTAAATGCACATGTAAAGCTTACATGCTTTAAAGATCTTTGAAGCATATCAGCTTTATATACGCATATTGAGCAAGCGATAATGCTATATGTCGGCTGTGCAGTTATGCATTATTGATGCTAATATAGAGCTTTATTGCATTGTTAATGCTGTAATGGAGTTTCAATGCAACATTAGTGCAAATGTATATCCAATATAGTGCAATGGCTTAACGCTTATGGTTACTTGGGTAATACAATTAATTGCATACTCGCTTATATACGTACAAAAGTACAAACGCTCGTGGCCTTCGCGATAACACAAACCTGGTCACAAAACGCGTGCATGCAATTGCAATCAGCTACACATACTTACGCCCGCGATTTCACCAACATTAAAATAATTAAGTAAACGTTTTTGCACCTATAAACGCGGTCTCAAGCATTCACCCACCGCTCGCGCGATCATAAATCGGTTACGTCCCGAAGTCTCTACCCACGATCCTACCAGCCTAGACTAATGCCTTCAGTTTGATCAATCAAAAATTCACTTCCAACAACACATGGCGACATGACCGGGAACTCTAGTGATATGGGAAAACTAACTCCCGTCTAGCATCTGTACCATACATTTAAAATTAAGCATTACGGTCCGCACGCGATCATTAAGGAATGCATGGCCACATGATTATAAAATCGAATTTATACACGCGAAGTAACTCATGGAACAAACACGTTAACATACAAATGCTTAAGCCCTTCGCGACCATCCACGCAACCTACACCCGCGATCTCGCAAACATGATAACATCCGGGTTATAAGGTTAAGCACTTATAAATTTTCCAACGCGGTCTTAAGCGTGATCCTACAAACTCCCGCGCTCGCGCGATCATGAATCGGTCACTCCCGGAAGTCTCCAAAGTTTTGGCGAATCAAAAAGCACTGTGCAGATTATTTGAGTAATAGTCTAAAAAGTTTCTATTGAAAAAAATATCTTAACGCGCCTTGGAACAATTGCTGAACGTAGAGTAATATGCCTATTATGGTAATAGAGTATATTGTGACCCGATTTCGAACTTCTTATCATTCAATTATTAAAAAGAGTAAATTTGGCTGTTCCACACACTTATTAAAACTGGACTTCAAATGCTGCATTTAGTAATCCCGTGTTAATTCAAATTCTGATGACTGTGTTCTAAATATTGAACAAAGATCGTTCCGCCAGTATTCCTACATTGATTCTAATGACACTATCATACTTCATATTATTTACTATTACGACCAAGTTTATTTTTCTATCGAGTTGAAAAGATTCGATTGTAACTCTTTAGAATCCTTGCTTTTCACACAGATTCTAGTGATTGACAAACAAAAACGAGCTAGGTGTGTATAAAGTGCCATTGTAACTTCGCATAGCCAACATCGGCTAAAATGATCCGTAAGATGTAACCCGATTTCTCTCCAGTAGGTCGTTCCCTTTGCAATCAAACCTGATTGTTCACCTTGTGATCGGCTCAACTTTTGCTGTATGCATGAGGGAGGTCTCTGAACTGCTATATTCATTCACTCGTCCCGAAATCATACGAGAATCGCTGATTGATATGGCGTTTTTGTGGTATCATCCCTCCCGTAGCGACATGCACCCCAATCAACGAATGGATTGTACGCATTTCACATGTTCCGCGGGCTAGTTTAAAGCTGTAGTACTAATTGATTATACGAGCATGCTGTTGACCCGTACCTGATGTCAGCCGACGCACGCCTCTTCCACCCTCTGTAGGAAGTTATATCATGCGGCACCCAGAATGATTGACCAACCTTTTATTTCCACCTCAGTCCATCCATCCAAAGCCGTGTTCGTCGCGTCGGTGTGTAATGAAAGATATTTGATAAGCGAAACTAATTTCTGGATGTTTTATTGTGTCGAGCCCTGAACCGAACTTCAAAGGTCACCTAATAGATGGTACAACACGATTTCCAGAGTAGCAAAACCACGGAGAACTGGTCGTTAGGGATCACAGCGGTGGCGGCGGCGCGGCTAGGGATATGTGTGTGAATTCACACGTCCAACATTCGCCCGTTACGGTTAGCTTCGGGAGGCATCGGGATGCCGCGGAAATTATCAATTTCACCAAACTGGCGAGCTGCTCGGTTGCATGTGCGAGGGAGTACCGAACCCCAACTCTACATATCGACCTTCTTCGTTGGCCTGTTCTCTTTCTCTCAGCACTGAAATTGCAGTAAATTTATTACGAACGAAATGAAGCATAAATTTTCCCGTGAAATATTGATCAGCACGTATCTATCGGTCGTTTGGTGGGCTCCGGTCTAGCCGAACAGAATGGGGGAGGTGAAAGGAACAAAAACATGCACTCAATTTTTCTTGCACTTATTGTGCTATTTATCCCATCAGACAGACACTGGAACCCGAATGCTCACACGAAATAAAAAAAAAATCTCGGAAAAATCTCTCACACGACGAACCCTGAGCCTTGTAGTTTTACCTTCCGCTAACTGTATCGCGTTAAATTACACAACACACTTCCATGCCGTGCAAAAATGCTCAACTGAGGTGTTTTGCAACTAGCAAAGCATGATGGAGAGCATGCGGTCCCGGAATCGTGGCATCAACATCGCCCAACACATATCAAAGTCATAACCGCCGAGACCGATCTATATAATTCAGCTTCATTTCCTAATAAATTGCGTTCAATTGATCACGACAACTAAAATGAGAGCTATCATAAGCTATAAACGGTATCAAGATACCGAACATTGAGTTATGGGAAGAGAGTTACGAGCGAAATTGCAGCCCTGATTTCGTTGGGTGAGGTGCTTCCCATAAATCTTCCGGCTCGTTAGGGGTATAACATTTGAACCGCTCGCGGTCAATCGTAGTCAATCATAGATATTTGTGAGTTTGTGTTTTTCCAAACCTTGACCAGATCGTAGAACAATATTTCTTCGAAATCAGCATAAAAATGTTATTTTTAGACTATTGAGACGGTCTTCAAAACAGTAGCAAAACTTATAGGGTGACGAGTCAATTTTCGCCATGTTTCTATTTTCACCCTACCCATTTGAAGCCGTTGGTTAGAGCAGCGTCTTCCATTTTTGTTCAACGCATTGAGACAAATGGTAGCGCCACAATAGGGGCACTCGATTCGAGTTTTCGTTTTGCTTAAACACGAACATTTCACCGTTTTCAGGGTATTTGTCATATTATATTTATTCTTAGTAACGAAGCAAAGTTTTTTATGCTAATTTGTACGCATTTCATAGATTATAGGCTGAGGAATTAATAAATTAGTGAGGCATCCTGCTTAAAATGGCGAAAACAGGCACTTTACCCTACCCAAGTCGACTATTCACCGGTGAAATTGGAAATAAACTGGTCATTTGAATTGGTTAAATGCATATTCACCTCCACTCTCGAGGTTTACCAAAATTGTTTGTTTTTCTTCTTTAAATTCAATCTGTATGTATCGGAGAATACGCTACAGGAAGGAATTCGTGAAAATCGCACTCGTGTTACATGTTTCTGGAATCTGACAGTGTATTCGTCTCCGGCCGTTTCCGAAAAAAAACTATACACCGTAATATATTTTTAAAAGCGTATTTTCCGAAAGTGGTGTACGGTGTGTTGGGTAGAATAAGTTTATTCGGAAAAAATCGGCCTCTTTAAAGCTTTGCAACTAAAAGTAAAACAATCGGTTGGGGGCTCCAGAACAATTTTTTATTTTAAAGATTTTTTTATTGAAAACTTAGGTTTTGCAATGAAACTGTTTCACATTTTGGTCACTAGATATTGCTATAGACAAATATTATTAAAATTGAGAATCTGATGAGCAATTTCATTATCTACAACTATGCAGAAAACTATAAATCGATATAAAATCCTTTATTTGTTACAATGAATCGAATTGTCTGATTAAGTTCATTCAAATAGAAAGTCTGGCCAACACTTGACTATACTTCTATGTTCATAAAGTACCATTGGCGACAAAAAACCAACGGAACCAGAAAATACAATTTTTCCGTTGAAATGGGACTTTGTAAGCACTTAAATTTATATGAATACACTGTTTAACCAAACCTAAAAATTTTTTTGTGAGTTCTTGAAAATTGACTTTTTAACCAATAGGCCCGTCCAAATATAAAAAAACTGATAAAATGTTAATAACTTTCTCGGATGATTTTATATAAATTTATATTGTTTTGCAAAGTCATAAGCAAAGAAATTTTTCATCAGATTCTCAATTTTAGTATTATTGGAATGTATATAGTACCACCTAGTGGCAAAAATGTGAATTAGTATCGTTGTAAAACCTAAGTTTTCAAACAAAAATCTTTAAAATGAAAAGTTGTTCTAGACCTTCCGACTGATTATTTTGCCATCGGATACAAATGAAAGGGAATGCCCTATCCTGAAGTTTTGCGGATGCCGAATTTTTTTGAATAAACTTGTTCGACAAAGACATCGTGGGTGATTTTTTAGCTGCCGAATTAGACTTTTCATAAAAGTATAGGTTCGATCTCAATATGTTTTTAAATTATTCAGTAAACACACCGTTATGTCTTCTAGAGTACGATTTGTAAAATTTAGTTTTGTTCCAGTTTCGTCGTCTCTAATATGTCAAAAATGACAGCAAAGTTCAAAAATTTGACATATCCTTGAATGAATTATACCATGTGCAAAAATCTGAAATCTGTCTCAGGAAACCATTACCATCGCAACCATTTGATAATGCAAAAAATATCAATTGATTTTTAAACATCTGTATTTTTGGTTTCAGGCAAAATTTGCTCACAAATATAAGTAAACATAGTAATTGGGAGTATCACCTTTTCCTTGAGCGCTTGCAGATAAAAGTACATTTTTTACGCGGGGGATACAGGCCGCGTAAATGAAAACCGCGTAAATTTCAAAATCCGCGTAAATGAAAACCGCGTAAATTTCAAAATCCGCGTAAAAAAATACCGCGCAAAAAAACCACGTAAAAAAACTGAGTGTACTATCCTTAAACCTGAAGCTATTGGCGATTTGCGGCAAAACCAAAATTAGTCATGCGACACCTATGATTCAGCTCATGAACTGGCAAAGTGATACAATTTGCTTTTTTTTCACCCGTAAGTGAGTCGTAGCTTACAACAAAATCTTCATTATCTTCTCGGAAAAAGCTAACCACTGCCAAAATATGAATGAAACGAGTAAGTTAGTTTTATTTGCAATTATTCTGAAAGTACAGCCATTTGCAACTATTTGACTCATACATTTCTTCGAAATGTAATCGGGGTATTATTGTGGTTATAAAAAATCGTTCCATAAATAAAGTTCCAACTCGAAACCGAGACCCAATCAGCACCAATGTCAAACTCCTTAATATTTTGAACTACGTAGGAGATTCAGTGAAGACTATCGGAGAGAAGGATCGGCTGTGCATGATACAAAGCTGACACTTTCCTATTAGCCGGATATACTCTTTCCTCGCGTGATCTGGAGAGTTTCATGAATTTACACCATCTCATGAAGGTTTAGCTTAACTTAGGACGAACGGGAAATGCTGTTGCGGCGGCTACGGTGCTCAACAAATTACATTTCGAAACAGCGCGCATATAGCTCTGCGAATAATATTAGAAACCACTATGTTTTACACTCTTTTCGCAAGATGTTTACTCATCATCTGATAAAATGATGATTTTCCTCCATTTTCATAAACAATTATCAACAAATTGATCGGTAATTTGGTGTTTAAAAGTCATTTTTTACCAATGTTTACAGAAAATATATGCACTATGACAGAACAGAATAAAATCAGCAACACTTTCCTTCCAGCGCTATCTGCGAGCGGTTTCAACGTAGAATCGCCAATTGTTATTAGTCGGATAGGATTCCGCTGGAGCAGTGCTGCCAGGGCCATTTCTAGTTATAGATGAATAATTAAAAGTTAATTTATCTTCGATATCTTGCAATATTATTGAAAACTTATCAATTTAGACTGTTTTCGACTATTTTTTCCAAGTATTTGGACTATTGTAAATATTATAAGAGAATTGTATTCAGCATCGGAATGTAAAAATTGCATATGATCAAAACGGGATTTTTGTATTTATTGATCCCATCAGTCGCAAAGAAAACTAATGTTGAAGCTCTCTATCCACTAGAAATAAGTTGGTCATGAAGAGTAGGGTAGGGGAGACTGAGGAGACTTGATCCCCTTTTTTATTTTTCAGTCCAACTCCGTGGAATGATAAAAAACTATGTATTTTTTTGTAGTTTTATATTGTTTCTAGGGATGACTAATAATCATAAAAAATTACATGGAAATATTATACTGGACATGAGCTATGAGCATTTCTGGAAAACAACAAAAAAATGGAAAATTCTTAGATTAGTGGAGACTCGATCCCTAATTTGGGGACACTTGATTCCTTTATGAAAACGTGTTTAAAAGAGCATGTAGGGTAATAAGCCTATTTTTGCCCTGTTTCTACTATCATCCTACCCATCTGAAGCCTTTGGTTAGAGCAGCGTCTGCCATCTTTGATTAACGCATTGACTCAAATGGTATTGCGATAATGGGGGTACTCGATTAGAGATTTTGCTGCGCTCAAACAGAAGATTTTCGCCATTCTCAAGACAATTTTGTTATTATATTGGCTCTTAATAAGAGGCGAATGACCTTAACGTTAAAACCTCTATAATCGAAATAAAAAAATGGACCTTAATAACAAATCAAAGAAGCTGAAATAATAAAATTATTGTAGTAATAATGTGGTACTCTTCTTAAAAGGGCAAAAACGGGTACATTACCCCATTCAATTTTATAAATGGATTTTTTTTTTTTTTTTTTTTTATTTCGATTATAGAGGTTTTAACCTTAAGGTCATTCACCTCTTCGGGTTTGAAAAATCTCTTATGAAAAATTTCTAACCCTATGTGCGGGGTCGGGACTCGAACCCTATAAATGGATTGTAGTATTGATTAAATTGTTATGATTAGATATTGTCATTTTTGTTACTACATATTACGCATCTCTCACCTGATTTTTTTACGAATTCCCCAAGTCTCCGTGCAATTATTTGAAAGCTGTCTTTATTATGATTGAGGTACGTCAAATGTGGGATGAATGGTTGCTACCAAAGAGAATAGTGAAAGAGACGCAGAGTGAAAATCAGTCAAAACGGCAACACTCCCTTTACGATGATTTCAACACTAGAATTTGGCAACCGTTTCCAAAGGCAGCACTTTAAATGACTCCTATTATATTTTGAAAACAAACCTTTTGTCGATCGTTGGATTTGTTTATCAAACGATGTGCATTTTGAAACAAAGAGATGAAATAATTCTAAAGCTTGTTTTTACTCATACATAGACTCTAGAATGCACCTTACAATAACGATTGCACTAAATTCTGACGAAAATTCAAATTTCTTTTTTGATAGATTTACAATACTTATCTCCTCCAACTCAGGCATGAGTAATGTTTATTTACATTGCACCAGAGAAGAGAAGTAGCACTTCGAACAAAAAAAATCACGAAAGTTCTCACAAAAGCGAATCGGATTTGTCGCTGGTTTTCCTTGGTTTGATTTGAGAGTGCACCCGTATGACGTTTCAACTAGTATAACTTTTGAAACTGGCTCGTATAAATCGTTGCTGGCGGTAAGGTCGAGCTTCGCTAAAGCGTACAGTAAATAACAGAGAATGTATTATTGCATTTCGTATCATAGATTTTACTTTTCTGATTGATATTATGCTTATTGCTGTATGTAATTAATGAACGCTCGTTTTCTAAAACGACATTATCTGTTATTTTTGCGGGGCGTCCGAAAAATCATCCAGTTTCAACAGAATGTTCTCTGATTACCTGGTCCGACGCAAATGCTTTTTATCAATTTTGCATATTGAAGAGTAACTCGTAAGGAACCTTTACTAAGCAGCACATGATTGCAGAGCCCCCTTTCTAAGTAGTGGAACGTGATCTTCCGCATGGGTGGTGTCATAAATATTACTTGTGATAATTAAGCTGAAGAAATAAACTTTTTTTTTCTGAATTCCAATCCAATGCAGTGAAAACTAATGGTAGTACTTAAGGTCACAAGAGCACTTAGCACATATTAGGGAATCCAATGGAAGATTTTGTAGTGATAATTCAATTTTGTAAAACAAATATTTGTAATTTTGCGAACAAAAAAATAAAAAAAAGTTCTTTAACAGTTTACTAATTTTTAAATTTATTTTAGAAAAATTCTTTAAATTGGCTGCTGAGTAACTGATTAATATTTGCTTCTCGGTACGCTGATCTGAAAAGTGTGTAGCAGCGATGCCACAAGTACAGATTTATCTAGAAAGGTACACATTTTTCGAATATTTTTGGCACAGATTCTGTACGATACGGATACCATATTTTTGTAAAAAAGTACAGTTT
The DNA here is from genome assembly GCF_030247195.1 of Topomyia yanbarensis. Lineage (NCBI taxonomy): Eukaryota > Metazoa > Arthropoda > Insecta > Diptera > Culicidae > Topomyia > Topomyia yanbarensis. The sequence goes on along the minus strand of NC_080672.1, from coordinate 132,036,581 downwards.
GGTACAGATTTTTTTTAACTTGACATGTAAAATAATTTAACACTGCGATGCATACCAATAAACAGGTTGTAAATGTTGAGTTAGACCGCTGACAGCGTGATGGCGAGAAACTGAGCTGGAGCTAGCACTGACATTAGCTAGCACTGACTTGTTTGCAGCACATCAAAGGATTGATGTCAAAATAGGTTTGTTACAGTACCAGGAGAAACTGGAAGTACTTCTTCTTCTTTTCTACTTCTAGTAGCAAACCGAATCAAAAATTAGCAAGTTTTTTTGTTCCTGTTTGTTACGGAGCAACTAGGAGCAAGAAGCGTGTATTAAATCAAACCTAATTGAGTTCTTGTCGGCCGATTGAAAACAATCCCATTTACTTTTGTCGTTTTGTTTATTATTTTCCACCAGATAGTGATGTAGTATTTGTGTCATGTGACGTGTACGAACATGAACCGTAGAAAAGTCTATGAAAGCCGAGCGGATCTGCGCGGATTGATTGCGTTTACTGTGATATGTCGCTTACATAGTGGCGGCGAGAAACTGTGTAGCCCAAGTAACCATAAGCATTAAGCCATTGCACTATATTGACTATACATTTGCACTAATGTTGCATTGAAACTCCATTACAGCATTAACAACGCAATAAAGCTCTATATTAGCATCAATAATGCATAACTGCACAGCCGACATATAGCATTATAGCTTGCTCTATATACGTATATAAAGCTGATATAACGCGTACATGCTTCAAGGATCTTTAAAGCATGTAAGCTTTACAAGTGCATTTAATGCCATTATAGTGCAAATAAAAAGCTGATATAATGCTATTGTAATGCTGTGGGTTTATTTGTTATGCAACCCTTCTTGAAGATTATATTCGGCATATTTCATTTCAATCGAACATATGCAATATAGTCCAGGAAGCAAACGCAGCGCACTTACCGTGAAGGACGAGGCAAGGTACCTCAGTTCGAGACTTACTAAAGGTAATTTTCGTAAACATTCATATCATGTGAGAACGAAAACCCATTAAGGATATTCAGTACAATGCATTAGAACAGAGTCAATTACGGTTTTAAACAGAATATTTGATTTTAAAATTTTTCCTTTTTGCTCATCATACCGAAAGGAAACATAAGAAATGGTTTTAAAACTATGGCGGACAATGACAACCCACTGAAGCTTTTTAATAGCATTAGTAGTACCAATATAAGGCTTTCAAATTTGACATTTGTACGCTTTTGCTATATAATAGCATTAGTACTGCAGAAACGAGCTGTCAATCTCTGCACAGTAACAGCACTATATTTCGCCTTTTCTGGCATAATATCAGCATTATATAAGTATTTAGGGCTTCACGGCTTTTTATGACAGCTTTATATGTGGATCTAAAGCAGATATTAGGCTACGTTATAATGCTTATTGGTTACTTGGGAGGGGCTGATACTGACAGTAGGATGCGAGATGCGAGAAACCTTCTTACAGCATATCAAATGTAAATGTAAGAGTAAAAGCAGATCCGCTCGGCTTTCACTCTGATATCATCCCTTTGGTTTGCAGCAAGCAGGTTTCTCGCATTCTAATGTCAGCTCTAGCCCCAGCTTTGCTTCTAACCGGCACTCTGTAAGCACCCATAGGCTTCATTTGATTTGCTGAATCCAGGTTTGTCACATCTCGCATCCAAATGTCAGTACAAGCCACAGCCAGGGTTACATTCACAAATTTTTCTTTAATGTCACAGATTTATATAACAATTAGGCAATCCATGAGACGTGTTGGATTATTTCTTGATTGTTTCTTCTGACGTTACTTCGCACTGCTAGACACAACGTCCGACAAAACCGTTGATTCGATCCAACATCAAACGAATTGGTACTAATGAAAGATGTTTATCGGACGGTTTTTTCTGTTCGCAGGAGTAAAGCAAAACAAACTTATTAACAAAACCCACCACTGAGTTGTCAAACAAACTTCTCCTAGATTGCCTAATGAAACACAGTTTCCAATGTGGCCCTGGTCGCAGTTCAGCTTAGACTGAAAACAAAATGACAACGAGAATTTGAACTGGATTTTGACATTACCCAGTCAAACACTCCGGAATTTGGACTGGTTTCTGGCGAAATTTTATCGTAAATGAAACAACTGATTCCGAGTCGGAATTTTTGATTTTTCGCAGCCAAATATCAGCATCTGCACCAACTCAATATATCACTATCTCGAATGAAAAAGAATTATATAAAATGATTCTGTTTGTCATTGTGTTGGTACAGAATACGAAGAATTTTCAACTCCCAGTACAGATTTGATTGTGGAAACATTGATGAGTAGTCAGAACGATTGTCGTTTGCATTTTTCATACGTACACTCAAAAAAAATAAACGTTATGCCTATTGATTTTACACATAGATTTTTGCAATTAACGGAGGCATATAGACACTATTTGCTGGCACATAAACCTAATGTGTGTATTCACAAGAAATATTAATCTTACATTCACATTTCATAACTATTAGGCACATAAAACCCCATTCTATAATAATATGCACATATAACTTATGTGTGTGCATATTGTCGCTGCAGCACTATTCTGCAATGCGCTGAACAGTCCAGCGACGCGAAGATTTCTAGCGACGTCAGTGGAATTGTCATTTCATGAATAAAATAAACAAAGAAATTTTCGTCAATAAAACTATAGTTAATCTTATATTTTGTGTTGTCATGGTTATAGTCGACATGCTACTAAAAATCAATCACTTTCTTATTTATTTTAATCATGTGAGATCATGATAAATGAATATCATAATATAGAACTTTTAAATGCGATTGTATGGCTCTAATTTGAATTTTTTTCTTTAAGAATCACAAAAAGATTGGTTTTGAATTATTTGTTTATAATCAAAACATTTAACAAAGTCTAGACTACATCAAGAAACTATGAACTTCGCTGGGGTAACGTATGCTGACGAGCGACAAGTCGCTTCTGATTTTTGTCTGCAGACACAATAATATAGAACTTTTAAATGCGATTGTATGGCTCTAATTTGAATTTTTTTCTTTAAGAATCACAAAAAGATTGGTTTTGAATTATTTGTTTATAATCAAAACATTTAACAAAGTCTAGACTACATCAAGAAACTATGAACTTCGCTGGGGTAACGTATGCTGACGAGCGACAAGTCGCTTCTGATTTTTGTCTGCAGACACAATACATAGTTTATACAGTTGACACATAGAAGGTATGTGTGCGCGTGATAACAATAGCATTTCTTCTTCATATGAATTTTAAGCGGTTTGAAGCAAATAGAATTAATGTTTGGATTTCTTTCAGTGTATGAATCCGCTGAAGTTTTCGAGCCCATGCACGGTTAAATAAAACAACCTGCAGAATAAGTTCTTTTAACTTACTTTTGAGTTGTGCGTCGCTTTCGCACTTATTAGTGTTGTCAAAAACAAAAAGAGAGATTCGACTCTTCCGTGGAGGAAGGTACTTTTGAGTTGTTTGGGGTGAACTCAAAATTAGGTAAATTCAACTTAAATTTGAGTATAAAAAACTTATCAATGAGTTGTAATTTTTGCCGTGGTTAAATGGAAACTACCTTCAACACGGTTTACCTAATTTTAAGTTCCCCCACGATACCACGAGATTGAGTCAAAGGAACTCAATTTTAGGTAGTTTTTCGTTTCCGTGTGGTTTACAGACCTTGGTGACATTTCGTAAAAATTTTAATGCCACGTTAAATGCTTGAAAAGGTACTCATGAGAATTTATACAAAACAGCCTTTAATATTAAAGATTGAAAATAATTATGAACTAATTTCCTCCACTTCCATAAGGACCAAAATCCTGGAAAAGGAAAATGGCTGGCTAACAAAATGCTGTTTGTGTTTAAATTTACTGTCCTTGCGTGGTGGTTCTCAAAAGAAAGAACACACAATAACCATTGGGAAGGTATCCATTGAAAATCTTTCTTGGTCAGTGCGCTAAGAATCAACTGTGCAGTCAAAAGTTTCGATATTTAAACGTAAATGTATGCTTACATACTTCAACATTCAAACTTTCGTTTTTCGATGGAAAAGGTTAGGTTAATATTTAAAGTAAAATATCCGTTTGCAACCCAAAAACGCACTGAATGTTTGAAAGATGGGTTAATTATTGCATGACAATTTTTATTTTGAAGAGCATATTCTAACCACTTGTCGGATTATCGGGGATGAATTTGCTAGGTATTTTATACCAGTAACGTCGTATAATTTTGAACTAATGTATTGATTAACAGTGTATTTTGCAGGGCTTCGACACCACGTGCCGCTAGTGATTTTAAAAAGAATTGTGAGAAGTTTTGATTTAGAGTGGCCCTTCTCTTCTCTGATTGCACGATTGGTCTGCTCAATAAGGTATTTTTGGCTTCACACTATTCGTCTCTTTCCCTATTCTCTTTGGTTACTACGTATACTGTAGTAAACAGTTACAGTTATGTTTCTTTACGATGAAGCGTTCATTTTTGACATTTTTTATGACAACAATGACTTCAATTGTTCTGGTGTGAATTTGGTTATTTTTGGTTTTCACCAATAATTTAACAATGCCCATTTTTGAGCATTGTCAGAGGATTAGGCTGTTTATCATACACAATAGAGCGACACAATTTGCACACCGCACTCAACTACTTGCGGAGAGTATAAATAGGGAACAGTAAAAGGAGGAAATTTCAGTACGAATCAATAAATCATTTGGATAACATACCCGCAACTTTTAATTCAATCTTCGGAACAGTAGTTCCCCGCGAAACCGAAATACCACTAACGGAACAGGAAAGTTCCCCGCGAAAACATATACTTCAACGAATTTTTCAGTTTCATTCACCAGAAAACCCTCAAAAGTTGGCAATATCCGTGGAGCAATGGTAAAATAGGAAGGTGTCCTAGACGAACTCAAAACTCAAAAAACCAAAAAAAAATTCTTTAATATTCTGAAAGTACATACTTTTGAAAATATCTGTGCGAAATTTCATCCAGCTCGTAGCACCAGATTTCAAACTACAGCCGTTCGCAGTGCGCAGGTTCTTCCACGAGTGAAGTTAACACAAAACTTTAAACGCAATTATCTCGGAACTATGTTTTTTGAAAAGTACCGTTGCGGTGAACGTGATATCTCAAAAACTATTCATCCGATCTTCATAAACAAATTTTTGAATTGTTTGCATTAATATTCTTGTGTACTTGAACGGTTCCTTTTTCATTCAATAATTTTCGATTGTTCGCAATGAATTTTTGTTAAAATTTTAAACGCCAAAAAACTCAATTTTTTTATCAACATGTTTTTTTATCGGAAAAAAAATATTGGGAAACCGATCCGTTCAAGTACACCACAATCCATTTTTCTTCAATAATCTTTTTACTTTTTTGATTTCTGTTGAGCGGTTCGGCTTGGAGAGCGTTCACCGCAAACCTCTGCCAAAAAAACGTTTCGGGGGATAGGCCATAACTTCACCAAAACCTTCAATATTTTTTAATTCAATCTGTTTTTTTCGAACTTCGATAATACTAACTATAATAACTATAATAATACTAACGAACTGTCTTTCGCTTTTTCAAATAAAATTTGCATACAACACTTTTAAAAAATCACGAACCTAGCTCACTTTTTCGCCACAACTTTGTATACATATAACCCCTTAAAGCATAAGAGTCCCATATGGATTTTTGTCGAAAATGAAATATCTGTTGGATTGTATTCTGTATCACCACTGAATCACAATGCACAAATAATATTACCAAGTTTGTTTAGAGAATATCGAAAAATACTAAAACATAACTGTCCCATTTAAAAGGTTTAATGAAAATGTAAATCTTGTACAGCGTTTTTCTCGGCTTGCTCTTTTTCAATATGGGACTATTATGCTTTTATGAGCAGTATATGTCTCTCATCTATCTTTTCCTAAAATCAATCAATATAAGAATTTGGTCCATCTTATTTTTTCACGTACTCAAAAGTCCCCTGTACTGCTTTTGTGAAGTTGTCTCGCACTAGAGTGCTACTATTTGCTCGTCTTCATTCTCACCACTGTGCTTGCCTAGGTCAGATTGGAGCCAATGCTGCTGGAGCTGGAAAAATTTGACCTTCGGCAACATTAGACGACCGAAAAGTTAGATATATTGGAGAAGAACTGTTAGAAATGTATTTACGAGCCTGAACAAGTCAATTTAAAATAATGTTTCAGTTTTAGTCGGTTGCTAAAGAATTACAAGAAATAAATAATTCAAACGATCAAAGTATTTTAGAGTATGTAAATTCGATTCTACAACAATATGAGTAATTTAAATCGAAAGCTATACACAACCTATATTTATACATTATAGGATATAGGACTATAGTCACGGAAATGTTAAACTGAGAATGGTACAAATATCCCAATCGAAAATAGCAGTTTTTTACAACACCGTGAGTAACATTTTCTTGGAAGCTAATGTAGTAATATTGCACAAAATCTGAATGGCCTAGAAGACGGTCCCTTCAACCTTAAGAAATAAATCCAAGCAATCCAAGCGTGTGCAAATTTTCTACGAATACAATCAAGGTGCTTAGAGTTCTAAGGTGATTCGTCTTCGCCAGTAACTAGGTGAGGAGTGAGGTAAGCATGCAGCAGACTGCGGGGAAGAAAAATGACAGCGAACAACTTTGTTTACCCACTGAAATCAAAGCAAACATATGGACAGAACTAGTAAACAATGTTGTTAGCTGTCGTTTTTAAAACCAACATGGCTGATCGGCGTTTTTGAGGATCGTATCACCTGAGAATAAAAACTCCTTGAATACAATCTTTTAACTAGATCGTTTCCGCTTTTGCTGTAGAGAGACGCCATTTAAATTGGAGCCCGCGTACCGACTAAAATCCCATAAATATTACTTTTTTTGACGCAGACCCATGCCCCTTGTCTAGGACATTCCACTGATGTAGATTCGGATTATGCGCAATACCCGCGGCAAGTGAGCTAAACAACACTATGTCGCACAATGTATCAAACTGTGAACGCCTCCTAAATTTTCTATCAGCGTTCCCCACCTTCATTGGATTGATGTTGGTTGTGTTGCTTTCCCACTTCATAGGCGATCGACAAAACGCTTAAACAAGCCATGAAAACGACGGCGATCATCATCGACGATGATGAAGTGTGAAATGATATAATCACGTATGTGTGCTCGGTTTGGCATGACTTAATTCATTAAATGGTGATGGCACCTACCTGTTCATCTTGCTACCATATCGGCCATGTTATCTTGTCACAAAGTCCTACCCATTACTTTACTGGCTGGTGTTCACGAATTATGGTGGGGATCGGTGCTAGTAGCTATAGACTATTAGTCTGTCTGGCAGTGTCGATTATTGATTGGTTATGAGTTAAGTACACAAGATGTAGAGCATCGTTTGCTGCTCTGCAACTTCAATTTATAATATATTGAGCGAACTGCAATATAAAATATCTTAAACAGAGTTACGTTTTATTTGGAGGGGCAAAACACTTAACCGCAACGTAAATAAATTTAATCCGTTTGTATCTTAATGGTACCCATAAAAATGCCAAAAATTAGCACTTATCGTGATATCCTGAAAATGTTGTTAAAACTTGTCAGATAAGAAGCACTGGCAGATATTTATTTGTCAAACCAACTGGGAGGAATCTCTGCTCTTACCCTTTCCTGTTCCCAATGAAACGATTCAATATGGTATTGAAATGGAGCTTGTGTCACAGTGCATATAGGCATACTTAAATGTCCATCCAATCATCATTTCATCATCTCAGACACTGTTTTTTGGTCAGTCAAATTAAAAGATAATTTATGGTATATGCACCTATAAAACTTTGCAAACCTTAAGGAAGAAAATGAGAATAAGAAGATACTGTGAACAGCTATCATTGCAATGTTAAAATAATGCATTGGTCATATAAAATGTTATATAGAGCGACAGCTTGAACATTTGTTGAGTGCAATTTTTAGTTTAGTAAATAAACCTATAATTTTTGGCGTAATTAAAAATAATTTTCGTGGAACTTAAGTAGTGAATTGTTTTGCCTTTCCTATGAACGAAAGGTGTAGATATCATTTGAACTTTGATTATTTTTTTAGGTTAAGCGAGCCATGTTTCATATACTAAACGACTCAGTTCGACGAAGTTGATCTATGTGTCTTTTCACAGGCGTGATGTTGCGAATTTCAGGTATTTGCTAATCTTATTTCATAAATCGAAAAGAAAACGTTCAACGCTTGCTGTCGATACCTCGTTTGCATTATAAAACATGCTTGAATAATTCAAAAACTACCTTTAATGCTAAAACCTATAAATATTTGTGCCAATTTGAGAATTTTGTCACAAAAAGCCACTTTGCATATTTCGTTTTCCAAAAATGATCTAGACTGTCTTTTGAAAAGGGTCAAACTTATAGTCTAAAAATGACCAATCCTGCAAAAAAATGTTGTAGGAGTGATTTTCACAAAATTAGTCGAATTTTTGAGTAAAAATATTCCAAAAAAATTTCATCGACTTTTGCACTGAAAAAAATCGATTTTTAAAAATTTAAAGCCGATTTACAACAAAAAACCATCCTTGATCTGCATGAAATTTTGTTCCAAGATAGGCAATTATGCTCGCTACTTACCGTTAAAAATTCCAGTTCTGAACTTTATTTGAAAAACTTTTTCTTGTCCAAACTTAATTTTTTTCAGTGTATTTTTATCGAAAACTAAACCAATGAAAGTCATAATCATCTCAGAATCCAACTTCCCAGCAGTCAGTTGCCTGATACATGCAAAAAGTATCAGTAACGAATTTGGTGTATATTCATAACAACCTTGAATGAGGACTGGAAGACTGAAATACTGAAAGACTGCAAGACTGGAAGCCTGCAAGCCTGGAAGACTGGAAGAATGGAAAACTGCAGTTCAGTTGTTCATCTACAAAATGATAAATTTTATGAAACAATTGACAAACTTTTCTAAAACTAATTGTATGTCTGTGGAGCAGCAGCCCAATACTAAAATAAGAAAAACTTCACAAGCTTGTGTAGAAACAGTCAAAGTATGATTAAAGCGCAGAATGGCATTTTTTGCAGCATCCCATGGAAAAAGACCCTGTGATGCTACTGATGGCACTCTAAAGCGAATGGCAAAAAGAACCAGTCTTGCTCGCGACTATGGAAATACCATAACAAATCCCCGAAAGATGGGCAGATGAACAAACTGATAAAAATAACACAAAATTAAATTTCTGTTACATATCCACTGAACAGTACAACAAAATGTCAGATGAACTCGAAGAACTGTATAATAACGCCAAAACAATATCTGACACTCAGAAATTCCACAGCTTTGTGCCTATACCTGGTGGCAAAGTAGAGGCGAAAAGGCATTCCGAAATATTTTCCTTATATAGAAATAATACAAAATAGTACTCAAATGAGAGCAAGGATGTGAAGTATAAAAATCTGAAAACTAGAAGTAGCAGGGTCATTAGAACAGAATTAATATCTTACGGGCTTAACTTTTGTTTTCTGTTGATGAGGGTCGAGCTTAGGCAGCATATAACTACGAATTACTCGAGTTCACCAGCATGTCTCTTGGAAAAGACAGTCCCTCTTTACCGTGATAGCCAACAAAAGAAAATTCAAGCAAGATCACCATCTCTAGCTAATTGAATGTCGTTAAAATGTAAAAAGAAAAATGTGACTAAAACAGTCAAAATAAAAAAGGAAAAAAAATACAATATAGCATTTATGAAGATAGTTTTAAAACAAATGTTACATATAAAAAGAAATAAATAATTATGTAAAATTCAATACATTGATTCGGCTGTTCGGCTATCTATGGAGCTGTCCTTCAATGTCAGCTTCTTTCTCCTAACAGCCTAGATAAGCCGTGTAGTGTCGGTAGTGGTTGTTTCAACCGGTTAATAACTACACTATGGAATACCTGTTCCGGTGTTAAAAACCCACCAGGGAACCCTAATTCCATAGTGTCATGCGACCAGTGATATGGGTAAAATTGTTGAGGGGGTTAAAAATATTCTCAATGGCTAACGGAGCCTGGGAAGAACTGGGCGAACTTTCCAGTACGCTGCATTAGCCGAATTTTTGTTGGCTGGGGGTTTGCTGAGACTTTCGGCTGATGGTAGTTCGGTGAACCTTTGCTGGGTTTCGACTATTAAATATAAATGCGTACAGACGATCCTGCCCAGAGGCCGTGTAGTATCCGGTCAAGAATAATCCACTGTGTTCCTGGTCCCATGTCGTACGAGGCGACCGAAAATAGGAGTCCCTAATTCAAGGTGTAGTTCCGTGCCGAGAACTTCATGACTGGAGTGTCTAAAATATACCAGTCGTGCATGGTGCATTTTGGATTTTGCCCTTACTGTGTTATGCGAATCTCTGACACAGTGGACCATTATTTTCTTCGCAAATCGTGGGAATCGAATGTTTCTGTCCCATTTAAACCTGATATGGCTCGCTATATGCGTTAACATCCCAACTTGCTTGGTGTCCTCTAGTTGTTGTGCGATTTATGTTGGAAATGAAATGTACAGTTCTCTAATCAACAATGGTTAGAATAACACAAATCAATCTCCAGCATAAACGTACAGCAACTATGAATTTATCTCGACTCATGCAGGACGGTAAAGCTTCCATAGCATTGGTCCAAGAACCGTATTTCCATAAAGGAAACTTCTATTTTGGAAAGTTACTTAACACTGCCTTAACATTGCTTATAACAAGACAGGCATGACTACAATCCGTTTGTGATAGAGTCAGGTGTGCCTCAGATAAGTCATTTGGGCCCGCTACTGTTTATTTTATTCGTAAACGATTTATGCTCCGCTATACAGTCTCCTAAGTATATGTTTGCTGATAATCTGAAATTTTTCCATGTAATTGCGTTGGCAGTCGATTGCTGTGCTATTCAGGCCGATATTGATATGCTGCTAAATTGGTGTACTCATAACGGGATTGAAGTAAATGTGCAAAAGTGCAATGTGATATCGTTCTGTCGAAACAGGCACGTCCTGACATTTGATTATAGAATGGCAGAAAGCAGTATCAACAGAGTTAATACGGTAAAGGACCTAGGCATTCTCATCGATAACAAACTAAATTTCGCGCAGAACATTGCAATTGCAATGACTACAGCCAAGGCCTATGCCGTGCTGGGGTTCATTAAACGAAATACGCAGCAATTCAGCGATCTTTATTGCCTAAAAACTCTCTTTTGTGCATTCGTGCGTAGCATCCTGGAGTACGGCGTGCTGGGCACCCTATCATGCTGTTCAAATCATTGCTTACAACAAGACAGGCATGACTACACTACCCACGTGAAACGCCTCGTGCTTGCATTCTTGCAAATAAGGCTATTGACGCGTGTCTCATATCGGAGCTCACAACCCGCGATATCTGTGTTGTTACAGTTACACTGACTGTCAGTAAAGTAGACAAAAAATAGACATATTTTATTCAGCATATCTATCGCATAACGAGTCATCTCCTTCTGATGATTTCAAAAGCGTTAGATCATGTAGTAGCAGCAATGGGCTTCCGCTCATTATTGGCAGTGATGCGAATGCTCATCACATCATTCGGGGCAGCTCAGACATCAATCTGAGAGGTTCTGAACTGATGGAGTACATAAGTAGTACCAATCTCCATATTCTGAATGTGGGAAACCGACCATCTTTTACGAGGTCTGGGAGGGAGGAAGTGTTAGACATAACGCTTTGCTCTGATAGAATTTCGCATGAGCTGGGAAATTGGCAGGTTCCAATCGTCTCTATCCGATCATAAATATATATATTTTTCGATCATTTTAATTTCACCTTCAATGTGCAACATATCATAATCCAAAATCTACAAACTGGGACTTCTTTTTGGAAAACTTGGGAACTAAATTTCATGAATATTTTCAACTAGTTTACACTTAGATGACGTCGTGGATACGACAAACTCATTCATAGTAGCACCCTGCGAAGCAGCTTGTTCACTTAGGCCTACTCGCAGGCGAGTTGAACTACTTGTGAGTTTAACTTACCTATTGTTTGTTTTTGTTTTTGTGCTGTTATTTTTCCCACCCTTCCAATTCTTCCCACACCTCCTTTTCCTTTCCTTCCGCTCACGAAATGATGAAAACACACGGTAAGGCACAAATCCCCGACTACATACGGGCCAATATATTCTGATTCCTGATTTTTGAACCGTACAAACCTTACATAGTTTCATTACATAGGAGATTTTTGAAAATTTAGAATTACACCTAGCCCCATGTAGTGGAGTAATACATTTTTAATATTAAAAGGTATATAGGCCCTTCACTCTAGAATATTTATTCGACATGGCCCATGAAGCGCGAACTTCATTGACACATTCATAATTACACATTGGCCATTCTAATCATGCTACACATTATGAAATATGCCCCATCATCATTTATTAATAGAGCACACCTGATCTAGCTCCATCCTTTCAAGTTCAATGATGCTAGTCATTAGTGTCCGTTAAAGATATTTGCGACTCATGCGATCTGTTGATTTTTTACATATGTGTGTCGTCTTCGTCGGCCCCACATGCTGCACAACAACGGGATGTATCGCTCATATATAGGATGTTATGTTTATATCATCATCATCCATACTAATATCATGAGCATTACTATTCTTTTTCATATTAGAGAATGGTTAATTCACAGCTTAGTTTACACCTACAAAGCAGTCAACAATATAAACTACTCAAGATTTGAACCCAGTTGATTTGGAACAATGAGGTGAGTCGAACTGGAAAAAATTCCTGCCTTTGCAGGTTCATCGCTTTTATGTTGAGGTTCTTCAGAGTCAACCGTACCTACATCAGCTCTGACTCGTATGCCACCAACCTGGCCAGACATCATGTCTTCTCTTTTTCATATGTCTCTCTCTTTCCTCTTGTCGCTTACTCGCTATATACCTACAAGGTCTATCGACATAACAGTTTTTGCAACCGACCGAGACGGTTGTGCCTCCAGGTGGAAGGTTTTGTTCTCGAGAGAGTGACGGAGTGCGAGACGCTGTATGCGTTATTGTGGGAGAGAGAGAGACCAGTTTGTTAAGTGTGAGTCGACAGTTGATACGTCGGAGGCGTGGTCAACGGCATCCTCGACAAGTGGTGTTTTCACAGCAAACCGCGGGTAGACGAATTTGCCTACCGCGGTGGCAGAAATCGACAGTGATCGTGCCTGTACACACAGAAAAAAATATAGTGTATTGGTGTCGTCGGGCAATTCTAATCGACGAGAGGGAAGCGTCACAGGTAGACCCATTTGCTCTATTTGTCTACCGCAGAAGTGGTACGACGAATAGTGGCACCGAAAAGTGCCGCATCGACAGTGAGATTTTCGCAGCAAGCCACAGGTAGCCACATTTGTCTACCGAGGTGGTGGAAACGGAGAGAGCGCGCTTGTGGTGGTGATACCGACGAGCAGCTTAATCGGAGAGAGTTTTGAAGTGTTGCAGGTAGGACTATTTCTCTACTGAAGAAGCAACGCGACGAAGAAGGACAGCAAGTGTCACATTGTCAAACAACGGGCACCGAGTTTACAACGTAACACATGAGGTGTGTTCTACCGGTGTCTTCGTCACCTAATAGATAGCAGATAACAGGTATATTTTTCATTCCTTTTTGTGATAGTTTTTCTTATTAGGTAAAATGGATGAAGAGATGGGAGAACGAGTAACAGACCCTCCCCCTAAGCCTTATGCTGAAAATGTAAATCCGACTAGAATTAAAATTTACCCAGAGTCGTCAACGGGACCATGGATTGTATTTATTAGGCGTAAAGCAAAGGCGCTAAATATCATTCAAATTTCTAAAGATTTGACTTCGCGATTCTCGGATGTAAAAGAGATCGTCAAAGTTAATAAAGATAAAATACGCATTGTCGTTGGTAGTTTAAAACAAGCCAATGCAATTGCTTCTTGCGAGCTTTTTACGCGTGAATATAGAGCGTATATTCCTTCAAAAGAAATTGAAATTGATGGGGTCATCACAGAATCGAGTTTGACTGTTGATGACTTAGTTAAGCATGGGGTTGGTCGTTTCAAAGACACCATACTTAAAGACGTAAAAATACTTGAATGCAAGCAATTGCATTCAGTATCACACGAAGGAGATAAAAAAGTTTATCGACTGTCTGACTCATTTCGAGTGACTTTCGCTGGGTCTGCGCTGCCCAACTATGTCATTATCGATAAGATTCGTCTCCCTGTTCGCCTTTTTATCCCTCGTGTAATGAATTGCCTTAATTGCAAACAGCTTGGCCACACAGCCACTTACTGTTCCAATAAGGCACGGTGTGGCAAATGTGGGGGTTCTCATCAAGAGGATACATGCAATGAAAATTCAGAAAAATGTTTAATGTGCGGAGAAAACTCACATGAGCTCCCTGCATGCCCCATTTATAAATTGCGTGAGGATAAAATTAAACGATCCTTGAAGGAGAGGTCTAAGCGCTCCTATGCAGAAATGTTGAAAAATGCTACCCCTAAACCCATCTTCTTAGAAAACACTTACACATCTCTATTTTCGGAACAGTCTGACTCTGACGGAGCGTGCGAAGGTACATCATTTGTTTTACCCGGAAATTCCAAAAAAAGAAAACAGTCTTCTTTTCCCAAGCTGCCAAGCAAGGGCCTTAAAATTTCTCCACCAATAGATAAACTGCGCCCAAAACCGAAAAATTCCGATTCAAAACCGAAATCAATTCCGCCCGGTTTTGGGAACGTACAATCCAAACAGAACACCATTACTGGAAATAATAAAATTTCGACTTCCTCTGAGCCTCAGCCGGGGGTAGGATTATTGAAATTTTCTGAAATTGTTGATTGGATTTTTAAAGCATTCAATATTTCTGAACCACTAAAGAGTATACTTTCAGCTTTCCTCCCAACAATTAGAACATTTTTAGAGCAGCTGATTGCTCAATGGCCCATCCTTGCAGCGATTGTATCTTTCAATGGGTAATTCACCTCCTCCAATGAAAGATTCCATCACAGTTTTACAGTGGAATTGCAGAAGTATCATACCTAAAATTGATTCCTTAAAAATTTTACTGCATAATTTAAAATGCGATGCTTTTGCTCTATGTGAAACATGGCTTACCTCAAACATTAATTTCAACTTAAATGATTTCAACATTATTCGCCTAGACCGAGACACCCCGTATGGAGGAGTGCTTCTAGGAATTAAAAAGTGCTATTCTTTCTATAGAATTAACATCCCCTTGTTTGCGGGCATTGAGGCTGTAGCTGTCCAAACGAACATTAAAGGCAAAGACATGTCTATCGCTTCTATATATATACCTCCCAAAGTTCAAATTGGACAACGTCAAATTTTTGAGGTAGTGGAATCCATGGCTGCTCCGCGTCTGATACTGGGAGACTTCAACTCGCACGGTGTATTGTGGGGTTCCCTCTACAATGATAATCGATCCTCTTTGATATACAATGTTTGTGACGAATTTAATATGACAGTTTTAAATACTGGCGAATCAACACGCATCCCCAGACCTCCTGCACGTCCAAGTGCATTAGATCTATCTCTGTGCTCGACATCACTTCGGTTAGATTGCACGTGGAAGGTTGTACCTGATCCTCACGGTAGCGATCATTTGCCAATCGTTGTTTCAATTAACAGTGAATTAGGCCTTACGAATTCAATCAATGTTCCTTATGACTTAACACGAAATATTGATTGGAAAACATACGAAACATTAATTTCCACTTCTCTTGCTTCGACAGAAGAGCTACCCCCTACCGAAGAATATGAATTCTTAGCGGGTTTAATTATTGAAGCAGCAGAACAAGCCCAAACGAAATGCAATCCTGGAATGACAATAAATAGACGGCCCCCTAATCCTTGGTGGGACAAAGAGTGCTCTGATGCATATGAAGCTAAACAAGTTGCCTACAAAGAAATTATGAAACAGAAAGGGGGTATACGTGAGAACTTTGAAAATTATTTCATTTTGCAAAACAAATTTGACAGTATACGTCGTGCCAAAAAATCTAGTTATTGGAGACACTTCGTTAATGGCTTGTCAAGAGAAACATCAATGAGTACTCTTTGGAGCACAGCCAGAAGAATGAGGAATCGAAACGTGACTAATGAAAGCGAAGATTTTTCGAATCGTTGGATATTTAATTTTGCCAAGAAAATTTGTCCCGATTCTGCTCCTGCGCAGAAAATCACTCGCGATGCTTCCACAAGTAACGATTTCATAGATTCGCCTTTGACAATGATGGAATTCTCAATTGCACTCCTCTCATGCAACAATAATGCTCCGGGACTAGACAGAATTAAATTCAACTTGGTGAAGAATCTGCCTGACCTAGCAAAAAGACGCTTGTTGAATTTATTCAATAAGCTTCTTGAGCAGAACATTGTCCCGCACGACTGGAGACAAGTGAGAGTTATCGCTATTCCAAAACCGGGAAAACCAGCCTCCGATCATAACTCGTATCGACCGATTGCAATGCTATCCTGCATCAGGAAATTGTTGGAAAAAATTATCCTACGACGTCTCGACAATTGGGTTGAGGCGAACGGCTTGCTATCAGATACCCAGTTTGGTTTTCGGAGGGGAAAGGGAACGAATGATTGTCTGGCGCTACTTTCGTCAGAAATCCAACTCGCTTACGCAAAAAAAGAACAAATGGCGTCTGTGTTCTTAGACATAAAAGGAGCATTCGACTCAGTCTCCATTGATGTTCTCTCGGAGAAGCTACATCAATGTGGTCTTTCACCGATATTAAATAATTATTTATACAATTTATTGTCAGAAAAGCACATGCATTTTTCATATGGCGATTTGGCGACACTCAGAATAAGTTACATGGGCCTCCCACAAGGTTCTTGTTTAAGCCCCCTTCTCTACAATTTTTACGTGAATGATATTGATAATTGTATTGTCAGCCCATGCACTCTAAGACAACTTGCAGATGATGGCGTGGTTTCTGTTACAGGACCAAAAGCCTTAAATTTACAACAACCACTGCAAGATAGTTTGGATAATTTATCAAGTTGGGCTTTGAAGTTAGGCATCGATTTCTCTACGGAGAAAACAGAGTTGGTTGTTTTTTCAAGGAAGCGTGATCCAGCTCAGCTTCAGCTTCAGTTGGTTGGTAGAACGATAGCCCAAGTCCTGACTTTTAAATACCTTGGAATTTGGTTCGATTCTAAAGGCACATGGGGAGGCCACATTAGATATCTAATAACGAAATGCCAACAAAGGATAAATTTTCTGCGAACAATAACTGGATCATGGTGGGGTTCTCATCCAAGTGACATGATAAGATTGTATCAAACAACAATACTTTCAGTAATGGAATATGGGTGCATCTGTTTCCGTTCAGCTGCGAACACTCACATTATTAAACTGGAACGGATACAGTATCGCTGTTTACGAATTGCCTTAGGTTGCATGCAGTCGACCCATACGATGAGTCTTGAAGTACTAGCGGGAGTTCTTCCTTTAAAAGACCGATTCTGGGATCTCTCTTCTCGTTTACTTATCCGATGTGAGGTTATGAACCCACTGGTAATTGAAAATTTTGAAAGACTTGTCGAGCTTCAATCCCAAACCAGATTCATGACAGTGTATTTCAATCACATGTCACAAGAAATAACGCCTGCTAGGTATGTTCCCACATACGTCAATATACTAGATAATCCTGAATCCACTTTATTCTTCGACACGTCCATGCAAGCAGAGATTCGTGGAATTCCGGATCATCTACGCTCGCGGGAGATCCCTAAAATATTCACAAGTAAATATCAACACATAGACTGCCTTAAAATGTTTTACACTGATGGGTCACGAATCAGTGAGGCCACTGGTTTCGGTATTTTCAACAATAATTTTTCAATTTCTCTCAAACTTGCAGAACCCGCCTCTGTTTATATAGCGGAACTAGCAGCAGTTCACTATAGTTTTCAAATAATTAATACTTTACCCCCGAACCATTACTTTATCCTCACTGATAGTCTCAGCACAATTGCAGCTCTACGCTCAAAGAGGATTGATAATCACGATCCATTCTTTTTGGGGAAGATACGAGAATCTCTGAGTAACCTGACAAGAAAATGTTATAAATTTACCCTAGTGTGGCTCCCCGCCCATTGCTCTATTGCGGGCAATGAGAAAGCTGATAATTTAGCCAAGATTGGTGCACTAGATGGTGAAATATATGAAAGACCCATCACTTACAATGAATTTTATAGCGCTTCTCGACAGAGGACACTTGCTAGTTGGCAAACATCTTGGGACAATGGAGATATGGGACGATGGCTACACTCAATTATCCCTAAAGTATCAATGAAGGCATGGTTCAAAGGATTGGATGTAAGTCGGGACTTCATCCGTGTGATGTCTAGGCTCATGTCCAATCATTATACTTTAGATGCGCATCTCCGTCGTATTGGGCTCGCTGAGGGTAATCATTGTGCTTGTGGAGAAGGTTACCATGACATTGAGCATGTTGTTTGGTCCTGCACTGAATATCGTGAAGCCAGATCACAATTAGTAGATTCTTTACAAGTCCGAGGAAGACCAATCCATGTTCCTGTTAGAGACATCCTGGCGTATCGCGATCCTCTATACATGGAACTTATCTATCATTTTCTAAAAACAGTGTCTGTCAAAATTTAATTAAATTCGTCTCCTCATACTCTCATCCAAGGCTTATCATTCACCAATTAAAGTGTCCTAGAATATTTAGTTTTTAAATTTAGACAATAACAGAAAAAAAAAGTAAATAAATACACCCGAAAATACTAGATCAGTATGAAATACAACAATGTAAGGAAAAAAGCAAACAATAAAGTGATTTCAGTGTTAGTTTTAGACAAAGTACTAGTATAGTTAAAATTAGTCTTAAGGATTTTTGTAACGTGCTATGTAAAAAAAGAAACTGGCGTAAAAAGCTTTTGCAAATGCCGTGTCAAATAAACGTATGAAAAAAAAAAGGTCTATCGAGTCTTTCAAGAAAAATCGAAAAAAGGTTGTCCCAAATCGAAATAACTTGGCACATACTGAGTTGATCTTTGTAGCTCGCGTTCCGGTCGCGACCAAAGTGTTTTCCATTTGAAAAAAAAAATCGACAAAGTCACACAGACGACCCCCGGTCAAGTCCTGTACACCGGTGCTGTATGGAATGCGAGGTTGCTGTTGTGAGCTAAGAGTGGAAACGTCGCACAGGTTATTCATTATATTATCGCTCGGGTGACCTCCCGGGGCGAATTCGAAAATGTCCCCACACGATGAACGGTGCTCGTCGAGGACGGAACAAGAAAACAATGCTAAGCATTATTGTCATGGTTTAATTTCTACGATTTCTGGTGAATTGACTCGATGAAATCGTACCAGCAAAAAAGTGATGACACCACACTCCGAGTCCGCGAATCGGGTGTCAATATACGGAGGGATTGCATTGCCAATCAAATTTCTACCAATCATGGTTGATGTCAAAGGTCGTGTTTATGGTGATGAAAACGTGTTAACAGAGCGCGATAAATTTTAACCTTTTTGATTGATTCATTTCGTTCATTTTGAATACTACGACGTAAACGAAATGCCACAAAGTACTGATTGATTATAATGATTATTGTGATAAATTGCCAAAATAAATATATGGACCCAAACGCAAAAATCGAAACCACAGAGAAAATAAGTGTTTCATCAAATCCGCTGGTTTTGAATTTTTGTCGGTATTAAATATCGTGAAGAATCGAGCAATACAACTGTCATTGTAAAACTGTTTTAGGTATCGAAAATATCACGCTCGTTTACTTTTTGCCTCTTAGGGCCGATTTCTTCACCATCGCTTAACTTTTACACCAAATTGACCAGTACGTTTAAACCTGGCTTAATCGTTAAGCGAGAGTGAAGAAATTGGCCCTTAGTTAGTGAAAATAAGCGAACATTCAACACATAGTAAAAAGGTTAGTTGTATTCCATAAATATTATGCTACGTGTGGCGTATCGCTCTGCCTGTTTAATGGGAAGATGGCGCGAATTTTACCAACTAACACTTTAGCGCCATCCGCGAAAAGCAGATGTGTTAGCGGTTTTCTAATTAATTTGCCCGGACTCTTACCCCAGGGGGGACATTCAGATTCGCGCTATCTTTAGGTATTTGGCAATATCGTGGGAAAGCCCAAAACTACCACAAAAATACACAGAAATACCGAAAATCAAGAAACAAAGGAAATACAAATATGACTTACCCACGGACCACCAAATACGTCCTCAAGCGGTCTTTGCACAGTTTCTTCGGCCTTTGCTACGGCCAGGATCCAGAACTAGGCGAAAATCCGCTTCTAGGATCCACTTCTTCACACTTCACAAACCGAGAGACGCACGACACAAACCACTGAATTAGGAACGGTACATCAAATTTATTCACCGGACAGAACGACGGCCAACGCAAAAACCACAAAAAACCGCCAAAGTACTCAAACTGGACTCTTGACCATCTAGCGCAACGATTCAAAAGTAAGAGAGCGATCAAAAGCTTCCCCCAGTCACAGGAAAACTCCCAGTCTTTCTCCTAGTAGCTGTAACCTCATAAAAACCGCACAAAGCGGCTAGAAAAACGGATATTTTCTTGCACTTTTAAGCTCTGTTCAGTATGTGACGCGTAGCAAGTCATTCCGTACCATAATGCCTCTCAACTCTTGCGTACCCCAGCATATTCCTGTTAGTAATCATGAACTCTTCACGACATTGCCATTTATTTCATGCATTTTCCGTTTCAACGCAACAATTAGTTTTAGCCTTTCTCATATAACGAAAGGCTATGCAATCATTCCAAAAATCGATTTTCCAACCAAGACCCGGAGGGCCGAGTGTCACATCCTATTCGATTCAGTTCGTCGAGATCGCAAAATGCCTGTGTGTGTATGCATGTGTGTGTCAAATAATGTCACTCAATTTTCTTAGAGATAGCTGAACCGATTTGCACAAACAGTTTTAAATGAACGGTATAACGCTCTCATAAGACGCTATTGAATTTTTAGTTGATCGGACTTCCGGTTCCGGAGTTACGGGTTAAAGAGTGTGGTCACACAGCAAATTTTCCTACAAACTGGTAACCCTATGATACCCGAATGATGTAATACATATTCAAATACGTTCAACATTACTTGGATTTGCGGGTTTAGGTCACTAATGACCAATTAAAGTAGCTTTGACCACATTGGTCACCTATGACGGATCTTGATGCTCCCTGGGAACTCACCAAGTTCCCGAGCTAATGTCACACCTATTTTCCAGCAAACTTTTAACCGATGTTTACAAACTTGATTTCAAATGAAATATATAATATTTACTCCTTTGGACTGTTATTGAATGTCATTCAGTTCCGACTTTTGGTTCCGGAGTTACAGGTTGGTTATTGCGGTCACATAGGAATTTCTTATATAAACAAGTACAATCGTGATACCTCATAGGTTTAAAATCTATTGAAATAAACATCAAATTACTTCGAATCGCAGGCCTAGATCACTGATGGCGAATCGAAAATTATTGGAATGTATTATCCACTATCGATAATTCCGGAAGTCCCGGGGTTCCAGGCAAATTCCAGATCTAAAGCCACTTCGATAACGACTGAACCAAATTTCACTAACCTAGTCTCAAATGGAAGGTATAATATGAAGTTCGGTGTTGAACCCTCCATCTACTCCTGCACCTCCTACCTCTCAACCCCCCTTCTCTCTCACCCCCCACCCTCTCAGGCCAACCTACCACATGCATCCCCTTCATCCACCCCATATACTAAAATAAGTTTCCTGATTCCCGACGCATCCTCCTCCTCCCACTAATTATATCCCGTCCCTTCTCCACCATGAAGTTAACATGAAGAGAACATTGAACTCACGCTGATTAAGCTACATAAATATTAATTTTTTATTTGTTTCAAGTGTGTCATTATCGACATTTGTGTTCGTGACAGTCGTGCTCATCAAGTGTAATAAGAATGTAATAGATATTTCCACAACATAACCAGCCATTAAATTATAGTTTGGATAAATGAGAAAGGCACAATTGCATCGTAAAACAGGTTTTTACGATACGATTTGAAGATAAAGGGTATGATCACTTTGTGCCTTTCTCACATAGAAAGGTCATGCAATCACACTGAAAATTGACAACCTAATCCCGGCCCGGAGGGCCGAGTGTCATATCCCGTTCGACTCAGTTCGTGGAGATCGGAAAAAGTCTGTATGTGTGTGTATGCCTGTAACTCATTTTTCTCAGAGATGGCTGGACCGATTTGCCCAAACTTAGTCCCATCGGCTGCTATTGAATTTTGTATCGATCGGAATTCTGGTTCCGGAATTACGGATTTAAGTGGCCACACAGAAATTTCCCATATAAACTATAGGACAAATTAAAAATAGAATTTTTATTTTTGATGTCAAATGTTTTTAAGATGCATGAAACGTCGAGATTTGATGTAAATTTGACAAAAATTCACTTTTTTTGGATTTTGGCACATTTTTGCCTTTCTTTCTTTTGTATAGAATGGTTATGCAATCACTCTGAAAATCGTCAACCTAATCCCGGCCAGAACCAATTTTTTTTTGACTGGCATAAGGTTTCTTGATTTTAACAGGGGCGTAGTCGAGGGTATACGGAGAGGGGTTACCCACCCCCCCCCCCTCTACTGTTTACACCCCTCCCTTTAAAATCCCTTTAAATCACCCTTCAGACCACCACCCCATCCAGCCCGCATACTCCCTCCCCTCTCAACCCCATCATCTTTAAACAACCACTATATCACAAAGCATACCAAATTAAACTGGGGAGTCGTTCGTTCGTGGGATTTTCTCCTTACACACCGACCCACGCACAACAAAATGAGTTAGCAAGCACATTGAACTAATGCTGATTAGGTTAATTAAGCATGAAATTTTCTTGATTCAAGTGTTTCACCGTCGACACGAACCTTATAAGGTTTGTGGCTGGGAAGCCATTGTGTATAAGTAGGCACAATTGCACCGCTAGGTGGATTAAAAACGGTTTTTTTCAATGAAACGTAACTGTCCAAAATCCCAAAAAGTATTTTAGCGCATAATTTATCACAACAACAAAAAACAAAAATGCAATTTGTTCGAGCAATTTGAATTTTTTGCCTTTCTCCTATAGAAAGGCTATGCAATCACTCTGGAAACCGACTTTTTAACCGAGGCTCTCTTATACCATTCGAGTCAGTTCGTCGAGTTAGTGCGTATGTGTGTGTGTGCGTGTGTATATATGACCAAAAATAAGCACATCGGTTACTCAGAGATGGCTGAACCGATTTTTTAACTTAGTCTCAAATGAAAGATACAAAGTTCCCATAGGCTGCCATTAAATTTCATTTAATTCCGACTTCCGGTTCCGGAGTTACAGGTTGAAGAGTGGGGTCGCGCATGAAATGCCCTTATAAATCGGAATCAGCATGATATCTAAAAGATGCAAAAATTAATAAAATGCGTTCGAAAATGTTTGAATTTATAGTTTTAACTCACTGATGCCCAATCAAACCCACGTTGACCACATTGGATAACTTCGGCGGAACCGGAAGCTTCAAAAAAGTGGTTATGTTCCTGAGTTGAATTCACATCTACCTTTCAGAAATGTATGACTCAATTTTCACAAAATCAGTCTCAAATTAAAGCTAGAATATTCTTATTGAACGCTATTAAATATCCTTTGAATTGGAGTTCTGGTTCTTGTGTTATGGGTTGAAGTATGCGGCCACATGCGAAATTTCCATATAAACCCGTAATCAATATAAATAATGCAAAAATAATTAAAATGAGTTACAAATTGCAAACAAGTCTTAAATGGAAGGTATAATATGCAGTTTGGTGTAGTATCGCCCCCACTTACTCTAACACCTCCACCTTTCATCAACCCCCCCCCCCTTGGTCACCCTCGCACCCGCATTAGAGCATTGCAAAAAACACTCATTTTTGAAATCTCAAAGGGTCCTATTGTGACAAATAGCAAAGTAAACTCAGATGCCAAATTTCATATAATTTGGACAATTTCGGACCTCCGCCCACTTTGCTTGAAGTTTTTGACATTGGTTTCATGGGAAAATACAATGTATACCACATTTATACGTTCACCATTATTTCTCAGAATAACTTTATTTTTTTATTCAAACAAACTGCACCAATTTTTGGGGTTTGTTTTGAAGCTTAATCAACGCTGTTTTTCGAAATTTAGAACCCCTGGTGCGTTTTGTTCGTTTGTTATGTTAGTTCAAGTGAAAATTTTTGCCTTTGTCATATTGAAAGGTTATGGAATCAATCTGAACATCGTCAACCTAACCCCGGTCTGTCCTCCCATCACACACCATCTTTCCCTAAACCCACCTTCCCTCATCAATTACACCCCCCCCCAATGCCGAAGAAAATTTCCCAGTTCCTCCAAAATAAACTTCCCTAGTAGGTCTGTAAAACCTGTGAAAAATTTTGTTTGAACTGATTTTGAGTTTGAAAACTACTTTAAAATTGAAACTAATTTAAAATTTGTTAACAAGTTGAAACTTTTTGGCGGTGTCCGGACCCCCCGAACCCTCCTCCTGGGTCCGTTGCTGGGTTCAAGTGTTTCAGCTACGACACATAGCTTCTCAATTTCGTGGCTATCGATCCATTGTATGTATGTGCAAATTGTACTGAATATGTAATGGACATTTTTACCATTACATATATTGAACATAACGAGTTATGAAATCGTACACGAAAAAAAACCTATTTTAATCCACCTAGCGGTGCAATTGTGCCTTTCTCAATCATGAATCACGAGAATGTGTGCGTTGTTTATATTCATTAAAAGCTTTTAAATGCATATATTACATTTTATTATTATACATCACATGACAACTATATACAGGAAAATAGATCATTATTCGAGTTCTAAAATTTTGAAAAAGAAAAAACAGCCACGGTAATATTGAACTGAAAAAAGGTGCGAAATCGTCAAAGTCCCAAAAAGTCGATTCTTATAAAAAAAATTTTTCGAGATAATATAAAATCTCGACGTTTCATGCATTTTAAAGATGTTTGGCATCAAAAATACGAATTCGATTTCTGAAATTTCATGAGGTCCTCCCTTTGAAAAAAAATTTGAGTTACGGCTTATATGGGAATTTCATATGTGACCGGACGGTTTAGTCTATATTTCCGGAACCATATAAGCGATCCGTACGAAATTTTATAGACATCTATGGGGATATTATAGCTATCATTTGGGACTAAGTTTGTGAAAATTGGGCCAACCATTTCCGGCAAACTGATGTGAGTTCGTAAATTTTGAAAGATGGCCGCTTTTCCCGGGCACTTCCGGAACCGTCTATGGTGGTTAATGTAGTCAACGAAAGTTTGGTTGGCCGTCGGTGACCTAGAACAGCAAATTTAAGTTGTTTGAGAGACATTTTAGCGAAATTTTTACCTTTTTTGCTTTCATCGGAGTATCGGTTTGAATCACAATTTGCTATGTGATCGCACGCCACAACCTGTAACTCCGGAACCGGAAGTCGGATCGGGATGAAATTAAACAGCCATCTACGGGGACGCAATACCTTTCATTTGAGGCCAAGTTTAGTCGAATCGGTCTAGCCATCTCCGAGAAACCGATGTGACTGTTATTCTGAATTTAGATACTTCCGCCGGGGCTTCCGGAACCGATGATGGTGGCCAATGTGGCCAAATAGACTTTGAATGGATGTTAGTGACCTAATACTACAAATCGAAGCAGTTGTGGTCATATTTTGGAAAAAATTTCACCTTTATACATTCATTGCAGAATTTATTAAAATCGACATTTTCTGCGTGTTCGTACTCATCACCCTGTAATTCCGGAACCGGAAGTCGGATCCATTAGAAATTCAATAGCAGCCTATGGGAACGTTGCACCTTTCATTTGAGACTAAGTTTGTCAAAATCGGTTCAGCCATCTCTGAGAAAAATGAGTGACATTTTTGGTCACATACACACACATACACACACACATACATACATACACACATACATACACACACAGACATTTGCCGAACTCGACGAACTGAATCGAATGGTATATGTCACTCGGCCCTCCGGGCCTCCGTTGAAAAGTCGGTTTTCAGAGCAATTGCAATACCTTTCTATTGAGAAAGGCAAAAACCAGTCATAAATTCATGAACAAAAGGTCACGATTTCGTGAACTGAACACTTTATGAGAACCATGACCAAGTTCCTGAATTTATGAATAATAAACCCCGAATTCATGAAACTATTTGTATTTTCAAAAAATTAGTTCGCCCCGATTATATACATGGCGTTACATCAGAATGTTTGATTAGGGTGTTGTTGTTTTCCCCTGGACATGTTTAGTTTTTGTTATGATTCTAGCTCATGACTTGGGAATATACAGCCGATAGACAAAAGATGTTCATGAGTTCAGGCTCTTGTATATCGCGAATCTTGTGATTTCTCATCACGTTATTGTACTATCTTACTCATGAGGTTACTATCGCATTTTTTTGTCAGACTAACGGGATTTAAATTCATGATTTCATCTTAGTTGCGATTTTTGTAACTTCTATTCACGTTATCGTGATATTTTAGTTATGAGTAGAGTGATTCATGTTCATGCTTTCAGGATCTAAGTAACAATTTTTGTAACTGCTGATCATGTTATCGTAATATTTTAGTCATAAATAGAGTAATTCATGTTCATAATTTCAGGATCGTAGTCATGATTTTCGTAATTTCTGTTCATGTTATCGTAATGTTTTATTTTAAAACTTACTTCCAAATTTGACACGAAGAGTAATATGACTAATGTTCATGATATCAGCAGTTTTACCATGGTATTCGTAAATTCTCTTCGCCTAATTGTCATCTATTACTCTTTGGTTACAATCGTTTTTTTATTCGTAATAACGTGACAATATGAACTGGATCATAAAAATATGACTGATTCGCTATATCTTGTTCTGTGAATTATATCACGCACACTATTTGGGATTCTCAGCGCAGTTTTCGTTTTCTTCCAGACAGCGTTATTAACCTTATCAAACGAATAACGATGTTCGAGGTCCTAATAGTTTTTTTATATCTAATGCTCGTGTTTATTACTATGGTCGCTAGCAGCTGGGCATTTCATAAAACAGTGCATGGAATAAAAATGATTCCATGAATAATTCTCCAAATTTTGTGAAAGAGTTCACGGGAAAATTTCATTATCATGTTGAGTGAAATTGTAAATAGTTAGCGAAATCTTTTAAATATCACCAGCACGTAAAATATATTGTAAATCATGTACTAGGCACCATGAATTAGTTCACGAATACATAAATAATATTTAATGATTTCGTGAACTATTTCACGAGCAAGGATAATGGATCGTGACATGTATTAGGAATCATGAACCAGTTCACGACCACATGAAAAATATTTGATGATTTTGCGAACTAATTCACGACCACGGATATTGGATCGTACCTAATATATTAGAGACCATGAATTAGATCACGAGAATTAAATGGATTCATGAATACAATTTTGAATTCCGCGAAATAGTTCACGAGAACATATCCAGAATATATCCATGAAAATCATCATGAGTCAACCTTTGGCTTTATGAATAATGTTCATAAAGTTGTGAACTAGTTCGCGTACTGAAAATCGCATTAGAAATGACTTGGCGGAAACCTTGACTGAAGTTCACAAAACAAAAACAAATAGTTCCACTAAAATAAGCGCTACTGAAGGGAAATTGAACATAATTATAAAACACATTATTTTTGTTCATGGTCCTGTTTTCATAACGAAAAACGTTATTGTTCCAGGATTCATGGCACTTTATTCACGATTTAGGGAACAATTTTTTTTCCATATAGTTTGAATTGATGAGAAAGGCACGATTGCACCGCTAGGTGGATCAAAACAGGTTTTTTTTTTTCAAATTACGAAGAACTAATTAGCATTGTTTTATTCATATCTGTATTCCGAGCCCAAAACAATTTTTTTAACGTGATAATCATTTTTCATAATGTATTTATTTTTTTATAGTACTGTTTTCTATCCTACAAATATATTTTCCGATTACATTTGGGAAAGGCTGTATAGGGTAATGAACCTGCTTTGGCGCTGTTCGGGAGAGGGACGCATTTTTTGAATAACTTTTAAATGAAGCTATTTTATCTACAACCTTTTTCAGAATAAGGTATCAGTGTGCTCTTTCTTAAACATCTATATAATGCGTATTTTGCAGAAATGTTCTATTCTGTGCATCTATTCTCTATCTCAACAATAAAATTATCGACTCCTGGGCGTGCTAAAATTCACCTCATCAAAAACAATCTCGTTGAAAAGCAAAGCTTCATATTCCATTCGTGTTGATTCTAATTAGATATCCAGATCATGGAAGTCAACGCATGATTTATAAAACGAATCGTTTTACTTTTTTGAACCAATTAAAACAAACAGGAAGGAACCGATTAAAACTAACAGGAAAGAAAAAGTGTTAGAAAAAGAGCGCCCAATATTTAGCTCGCACGAAATAATCGTACTATGGCCAACAATGACTAGTTTCACATCCATCATTGCATTGTCCCGAGCCGAATTTTATGTCCAGATGAAAATAAAAACTCTACAATAAACACTCAGACGAATAAAACGAAATAATTGATTATTTATATCTGAAATTTTATTACAATATATTTTCAAGCTTATGTTTTAGTTTGGCCGCACTGGTGATACTTTTCTGTGTGCTAGATGCAAAAAGTTTGTTTTGATTGTACCAGTATGCCTGGCGATAATGTGTACCACAGTATACCATAATAATTGCAACACTCGGCCTATCTTAGCGTTTACGGAGCGCTTTTAAAATGAATTAATCATAAAAGGATTCTCCAGCTAAAATAAAGGTATGTGTTGGGGTAGTCTGTAGTATAGTTGTAGCGGAATAACGAGATATGAGGCGGCAATTGCCGGTTTATAATACATAGTTTTGCTAAGCGCTGTTCCGTACTATTTTGGTTTACTATGCGAATGAGACGATTTAGCAGATATTTCCTGAAAGAGATTATATTGCAATTAAAAATGGGATTTAGAAGATAATTGTGAATGAATATGTGTACTGCATATAAAGAATGTAACTTGAACCTGTTTTTCTACACCTATTTTAGCCAAATAGATATTGTCATTATCCCAAATGCTTGGTTCTAAACCAAGATGTGCGAAATAAGGCACATTGGGCTCTACTTGTATAATAGGAATAGTGCCTTATTAGGTGTAGGCGCAACTGATGCCAAGGAAGCATATTTTAACTTGGGACTTGCATTGCATCAGATTTGGATCCTGTGTTTAGTAGTACATACAAAAATGAAAATTGGGGAGGGAGTTACAAAAATGGATTTGTACAAAATATTTTTGGAAGAATATAGTCTGGTAACTACATTGAGAACCTATTGTTTTAAGCATTATGAGGACTTTTGGAAAATTGTGTAAAAGGGATCTTATAACATACATCAATATAAAATAAAATAATTGCATGAATTGCTATAAGTTTTTTTTGAGAAATGTTCCAAAATATGGATTAGGGACAATAAAAAATGACATTTACAGTTTGTCTCTAGTAGGTCAGGATCGATTTTTATGGGTTTTTCATTGTTGTTGACGCTAAGCAGGATTGGTGTTGACAAAATTTCAATATAGTTCAAGATAGTAGCTATTAATGATGTATATTTGAGTGCTGCATGCCGTTGCGCAGAAAATTTTCAAGGGGAAGGTTTTGATTTTTTTTACATTTCTTTTAAAAGAAAAATATAGAAACCCTCAAACCTAGAAGATTCTTTACGAGGCCTGGTTGGCCGAGTTTTGTATACCAAATGACTCAGTGGAACAGATTGAGTAAATGTCTGTAATCGAGAAAGAAACATTTTTGGGTCATCGCATATTTTGCGAAATTTCTACATCTCTGAGATATTTCAAGTTAATCACATTGATAGCAGAAATAGTGGTGCTGGCTATTTGGTGCAATAGCGCAAAGTTGCTGCTTTCGATTTTGCTCTTTTAACCGTTGTGTGTCCGACGCGGTACCCGGGTACCTTTTTAAGTTTCAATTAATTAAATTCCTATGTTTTATCCATAGCTGGAAATTGAGACTTTGTGACATCTTAGAACTTCACTAAGTCAAGCTTTTGGGTTAATAATATTGTTGATATAGTAAGGTTGGAAGTGAGGAGGGGCTCCTGCATTTTTTTTACTACGTAACAGACCGACGTGGGTACCCGGGAACCCACAAAACTAAAATGCCCGTAACTAACGTAATATCCAACCGATTTCGATACTTTTGGCCGTTTTGGGTTCAGGAACTCATCCACTTTTGGACTTGGTAAAAATGAATCGGGTTACTTCATTCGGTTCCCGGAAGCAGGTTCCAGTGCTGGGGTATTACTTACGAACTTCAATGGAATACTAGCAATATGGGTATCAAAATTCTTGGAATTGCATCAGTACGCTGTATCTCGTGGTTTTGGAACCATTTTGGTGATTTGACCCCGGAACGGACATTCCGGAGCAGGTTCCCGCGGGGCCGTGAGTGGCCATTCGATTCCATTTCCATTGTTCAAATTGCCATAGGGTCCCGTAACAAAAAAAACAGACTTCCGAGACAATTTGAAGAGTTTTGATACTCATATTGCTAGTACATTATTAAAATTTAACAATCATATCCTAGTACTGGAACATTACTCCGGAAAATCCGGATTACCAAAAACCAGATCCATTATTCCGGTTCTATTGTACAGAATCAAAAAGTGGACGAGTTCCTGAATCCAAAATATCTAAAAGTGTCCAAATCGATTAAAGGAAGCCATAGTTATGAGCATTTCAATTTGTGGGTACCCGGGTACCCTCGTTGGCCTGTTAAAGGTGTTTTTTTTTTGTTGGACACATAACTGTTAACTGTTAAAACGACCAAAACGATATAAACCTGAGTAATCCTTACCTGCAACTACACACAAACTTTCCATATCGGGCGTACAACCGATGGCATGTGCGCAGTTTTTTACGCTAATTACTAGAACAAGATTGAAAACAATAAGAACAGAAAGCAACTAACTTGTCACCTTTTGCGTCAATAATCAAGCTACAATATTTTAAACTAATGAGGAAATTTGGTTAACGTGAGAATAATATAGTGCATGTACTACTCCAAAGCATAGGGAAGTATTTAATAAAATAAGAACAAATAATATAATTTATTGATGATTTAATGGACTAGAAGTAAACCAATGAACATGACAATAAAAAATTTGTTCTTCGTGCTGATATGACTGCCAAAAATTGGTAACTGGTTTTGAATTCTTCTTTCGAATAGTCTATTCTCAATCCTTGTACATAATTTAAAAGTCGTCATTCACTCAGACTAGACCATGCTTATTCCCCACGCGCATTACATACCGAGTGGATTAATTTCCTAGTTAGTCATATAAACACTAAACAAATAAAGAAATTGCTCAGTCGAAAAAAATGTCAGCTCGATTGACATCAACCGGCCGATACGTGTTGCCTTACAATGCCATCAAATCAAAGAATATTTAAAATGACATACGACAATATAAGTGCAATTCAGAATATTACGAAATAAAGACAGCTTAATTATTTGCTTAAAAATAAGATCGGAAAAATTAGTCGCATAATCGAGGTGGTTCATTTACAAAAATAGCATTGCTGATGAATCACTTCACAAAAATAAATGATAGCTGACTACCACCTGTTTAGCCAATTTCTGCTATTACCGAAAAACACATTTTTGTAACATTGTGACATATTTCACACCGTATTGCCATCATTTCGCCAGCATAAGCCGCATATACCTCGAACATACACCCCATGCAGACACGAAAACTACTCCGGTGCAAAAATCTATTACCTGCCAAACCCCTATTAAGGTTATTAGTTTTCTTCCCCGCTAATAGCGTCATTTTTCAGCCCCGTTTCGATAACAACCCAATTGCCGGTTGTCCGCGGTCGGAACGGGGTTAAATTGAATCAGAATCACTTCATTTATTACCGTAAAGCTGAAATCAGGTAAGAAGAGGTTTCGCACGGGAGGACGAGGAGTTTTCATTAAATCTCCCGGTTGAGGACGCGGAAATCGTGGCCACTAGCGGTGGGGGAGAAAATGTGCTAAACATGAAAGAAAAATAAAGCTTTTATTGAATCAAATGAAGATATTAAGCGCAGGTCTCCAGCACGAGGCCATCTCTCTGTAGACGGGCTGGAAATGGGTTCGGTAAGGTGAGAACAACATGAATTTATGAAACGTTTTTCATTACACGAGAGCACAAAATAAATGAAGTGCCACGGTTCGCGAGGATTTTATTACATTTAGCTACTTTCGTGTTTGCTCTTAATCATCAGGTGGGAATCTGCCGTTGAAACAGTGGAAATATTGCGTTGTTAAGTTGTTCTGGTTAACTGTGCTTCTAAGTTTCATATGAAAAATATTGTGTGATACCAATCTGTTCAGATCCTAGGAAATTATGTTTGTGTTGCCACAATTCAACATATCGTTCAGTAGTGTTTTATAGATGTTACACGGTATCTGAATTATAAGAAAACAAGAAACATTATGTGTTTTTCTCATTTACCACTTGAAGAACTTTAAGAGATGTGGTGTACGAGAAAAACACACCGCTAAATGTCTCGCTACCATTAATCTAGATCTGAATAATATTAAAAGCCTCGCAGCACTCTCAGAATGATACGATGCACGATTTGACACCTTTTTGTGGTTGATCCATATCGAAAGGTAATCAAAACAAGTTTTCACGTATCTAACTAATTCAAACCCCAATTAATCATATTTAGTCTATTTCGTGCGCACCCGGGTCGAAGCGGTTGGTTTCCAATGCTGAGGGAGCTTCCAGTGTGTACATTCTTACATAAAATCTTTCTCATAATGCTTTGTATGGTATTTCGGGACCCCTCGTTAAGTGGTTTGAAAACGGTCGAATGCTTATCACGGGACCGGCAAAACAGTTGATCTCTTATCTCCTGCTGTTACTTCCCACCCTAAAGGCGGACCCTTTCTTTCAACACGAAAGAGATCCGGATTAAAGTGGAGAAATATGTTCTTCCAACTGAAAGTTGTTCGTTATTAATTATATCAAATTTAGATTACTCTGTCAACGATGACAGAGAAGGATATTTCAAATTGGCCGTAAATGGGTCCCATTTTTCAAACCGACTAAGGCGTCAGACAAGCGACTGTGATTTCTGTTTGGGTATTTGTCCTATCACTAGACTAATTTGTATGCCACTTCCAGATTCAATAGCGTTCCATATTTTTTCAAACAGCGTAAAAGAAAAGAAAGCGTTCCGAACTTCCGCTTTTGTTATTTTTTGCTGAGTTTCATTCTATTTTTGTTAGGATACATGAGTTGGACAGAACCGCTCGGATACTGTGTACCACATCCAAATGCACAAAATATCCGTTCCAATCGTTAAAAAATGTCCGAGCATTAAAGTAGTTGTTAATGAGTGGACGTGCTCGGATATTCCACCTGACATCTACTCGCTTGAAGATTTTCGTTCTTCAAAACGGTGTTTCCCGCAGTATCTTCCACGCTGCTATGCCGGATGAAACTTGTTCGTGCAACACCTCATTCTATCGTGTTACAAACATGATATATTCCCGCCTTCCAATGCAACCTGGGCGATGCAGTTTGTTATCAACCCCTTCAGGTGAAATCATAATTCCCTGCTGGCGATCGTCCCGGGGGATCACCCTGGTGGGCAGCATCTAGGTCCTGATGATAGTGCAGCATAAAACAGGTCCTACCTTTAACTAATCAAATGCCGGTATGTACTATGAAGACGTGCCTCCAACCACCATGCGAGATGACATCCACACTGGGTAGCGCGAACTGATAGTCCACAATCTGGGTCTCGAACAACTGCAGTGGGAGGCTATACGCACATCGGGTAGATTCGCACTCTATCAAGCTTAAGCATTCCATTTATTTTATTTTGTTATTAAACGGGTGTCTTGACAGCAGCTGAATGTATAGCTTAGCCATATAAATTAACGTGTGATATCAATTAAAGCGGTGACATGTAATGCATTTTTACCTGTTCTCGGACTAGGTTTCGAGGCTAGCTTGATAGATTAATGTCATTTGTACGTAGTAATAAATAAGTTTAGTAAAATATTTGCTTATGGTTAAAATAACATTGGACGTCGGAGAGCGAAAATATGAAACTAAAGCATCAAACCGAATATTCCCTCGCTGACAAAGTCAAAATCTGATCTAACCATCTGTCTAACCATGAATTGCTTTCTATGTAGTATGAGACGATATTGTCCCATTAGCTTATACATTCAATCTTCACTGAAAACATTGAGTAAAGATATGTTGCCGAGTGGAACTCGAAACTGTGTTCCATGGTTCCAATATCAACTGCATGTTGCGGACAGGTTTCGTGTACTCGCGAACTAATTCATGTTTTAATGTTTCTGTCTTTCTGATCTTGGTCACAATCAGGCCAGACAACTAGTGCTATACTTCTTCTGTGAATTAGTTCACGCAATCGAATACATTTTATTTTTATTACCTACTTTGATACCTTGTTGGCTTCAGCGTCATATCGCCAATGCCGGGCGTAGCATAGAGATCCATCTTTGTCGGTCTTGGGCGGCTTTCTTCCAGTTCCCCCGCACGTTCAGAGATTTCTCTCCTCTTCCACTGTGTATAGCCAACGTGTTCATGGCCTCCAACGAAATCGGTGTCCTCTTACTGACTCCCTGCTAAATATTGTTTTTGCAATTATTCCTACCGACAGTCGTACTACATGACCGGCTCTATCCCATTTGGCATAATGTCATTTGGCATAATGCCCTTTGGCATAATGCTATTTGGCATAATGACCATTTGGCATAATGTCAATTTGGCATAACAGTCGTTTGGCATAAAAGTAATTTAGCATAATGGTCATTTGGCATAATACCATTTGGCATAATGGTCATTTGTCATAATGCCATTTGGCATAATGCCATTTGGCATAATGCCATTTGACATAATGCCATTTGACATAATGCCATTTGCCATAATGCCATTTGGCTTATTTCGTCTGCGTTGCTGATGCGAAATTGCTGATGAGATCGACGTTGAATTGCATCCAGAAGTGATTTTAACAGATTTGGAAAGGCTCTTATCAATGCGTTTGCCGAAGAGTTCCCTGGTTTAAGGCATGATGGATGTTTTTTTTCATTTAAGCATGAACTGGTGGAAATATATCCAACAAAATCGTTTGTTGCAGATTTTTAAGTAAAAATGAAAACTATTTGAATACATAAAAAAAACCTGTTTTAACCCACCTAGCGGTTCAATTGTGCCTTTCTCATTTCTATAAACTACGGCTCGGTGGCAGGTTATTTTCAACATAATTGTGGAAATGTCCATTACATTCTTAGTACACTTTGCACTTATACACAATGGCTTGCCAGCCACGAACTTGATGAAATACGTGTCGACCGTGAAACACTTGAAACAAAAAAATATCATACTTAATTAGCCTAATCAGCATTAGTTCAATGTTATCTGCTTCCTAACTCATTTTGTCCGCTGGTGACCGCTCAGAAAAAATTGAATAAACTGCAAAGACTAGCATGTATTGCAACAACTGGGGTGATTCGGAGCACACCTTCCGTGGCTCTAAATGCTCTTCTAAATCTCCTACTGCTTCATCAGTTCGTGGAATTGCAGGCAGAAAAAAGTGCCTTGCAATTAACTCGATCTACAAAAATTTTAGAAGGAGATATGACAGGACATCTAACGATCCTCAAAAAATTCAATATACATCCTATTTCACATTCAATAATAGACTGGATGCAGACGAAGGCAAACCATGAAATTCCCTATAATGTGACTGTAGCAAGCAGACATGTGTGGGAAACAGGTGGGCCAAATCTCCGTTCAGGTTCTATTGTTTTCTTTACGGATGGTTCAAAAATGAGTAGCAGTACAGGAGCCGGGGTGTTTGGACCTGGAATAAGAACAACTATCCCGATGGGACACTACCCAACTGTATTTCAGGCGGGGATTCAAGCAATTCTTGAGTGTGTGCATATCTGTCTCAAGAGGAAATATAGATTTGCAACGATCTGTATTTTTTCAGACAGCTTAGCAGCTCTTAATGCTTTCAAAGCCTCAACTTGTCAGTCGAAGTTAGTATGGGAATGCATTACTTTACTTAAGCAACTGGCAAGGAATAATGAAGTAAACTTGCTTTGGGTGCCGGGTCACAGTGGAATTCAAGGAAACGAATCAGCTGATAGTTTGGCAAGACAAGGTTCCGCGACTGAGTTTATAGGCCCAGAACCTTTCTGCGGAGTCTCAACCTGTACTTTAAATATGGAACTGGGAAATGGGAAATGTCTATGGTAGAATCGAACTGGAACGCCACAGATACTGCAAAGCATGCAAGGAAATTTATAAAGCCGAGTGCCAAAGCCGCTCGAACTTTACTTAATCTAAGTAAGAGGAACCTTAGAATAATAACTGGTTTGTTTACCGGTCACTACCCTAGTAGATATCATCTACATAAAATGGGAAAAATTCAAAGTCCGATTTGTCGTTTCTGTAAATTTAAGAATGAGACAGCGGAGCACCTACTTTGTGATTGCAGCGCTCTTGTTAGTTATAGATATTCAATTCTTGGAAAAGGGCTACTACAACCCTCTGAGATTTGGCAATAAAATCCTAGTAAGGTAATCAGATCCATAAAACGAGTTGATTCTAACTGGGATAATATGCAAAATCAGACAAGGCCCTTCGTATCTCAATTATGAACGGAAAGCTGAGGTGCATAACATCAAATTGAGTCATACCACAATATTCCTTTAAATGGTCGCAGTGGAATCAAGGCTCTACAACTTAAAAAAACTCATTTTGTCATGCGGGGGTGGGTGTGTGAGGAGAGCGAAAATCCCACGAACGAACGACTCCCCAGCTTAATTTGGTAGGCTTTGTGATATGGTGGTGGTTTAAAGATAAAGGGGTTGGGAGGGGGGGGGGGGGTATGAGGGTTGGGTGGGGTGTTGGTCTGAGGGGTGATATAAGGGTATTTTAAAGGGTGGGAAGTGAACAGTAAAGGGGGGGGGGAAACCTCTCTCCGTATACCCTCAACTACGCCCCTGTTAAAATCCAGAAACCTTATGCAAGTCAAAAAAATTAATTAGGTTTAGGTTGACGGTTTTCAGAGTGATTTCATAACCTTTCTATATGAGAAAGGCAAAAATGTGCCAAAATCGAAAAAAGTAAATTTTTGTCAAATTTTTTTTTGAGTTTGCATCAAATCTCGACGTTTCATGCACCTTAAAGACATCTGACATCAAAAATAAAAATTCTATTTTTAATGATAATGGTCATTGAAATCGTCTGGTGGGTCGCAGTGCTGGTCTGATGCATATAATCGAAGAACTGAAACTAGAGGAAAAATTTATCGCTTCACAAATCTTGGCGCATATGTCACTAACCTCCGAGAAGAAGCGTCGTACCGAAGATCAGATAATTGATGCGAAACTGTGCAAAATTGTTACGAACTCACAAAATTTTGATACTATTGATCATCTTCAAGTAATAGCAGCCAATCTGGGCTCGCAATAAAGATGATTTTTTTAATTAAATTTTCTAATCCCTATGACGGTTAATACGAATAAAATCATTGAATATTATTTATTTTGTTTTAATTTGAACATAAACTATTGAAAGAAACAGAACCAGAACAAATGCTTAGTTTACTGAATTTATTTACACAAGGATTTTAAAAGTAAAATTTGCTTTGAGTAAGATATCATAAATTGTGGAAATTTGAAACTAGGAATTTGCAAACTTTCGCATTAAAGAACAGCTCATAATTAAAAGAAGGATGAATTTTCAGTAAAGTATGACATTTATCTTTCAATAATTAGGATAAGTACAGACTAGATAGTTCGGTATAAATCATTGATGATTTTCCCTTCTTTTAAACATGAGCTGTTCTTCAATAGAAAGATTGTCAAAATTTCAATTTAAAAATTTACATAAATAGAATGAAATCCTTAGATGCTATCTTGTCGTTAATCCAATGTTCACTTTGCCAAAAAAAAATACACCAAATAGAATTATGCTAAATAGCGTTATGCCATATGGTGTTATGCCAAATGGTCTTTATGCCAAATGGTCATTATGCCAAGTCACCTTTATGCCAACTGACTATTATGCCAAATAACCATTATGCCAAATGGTCATTATGCCATATAACATTATGCCAAATGGTATTATGCCATATCACATTACGCCAAATGGGGTAGAGCCTACATGACCAGCGCATTACGGTCTGTCGTATTTTATTTGTTTAATTATATCCGCAGTTTTGTATACTTGGTACAACTCATGATTCATGCGTCTGCGCCACACTCCATTTTCGTATATCCCGCCAAGTATTGTTCGTAGCACTTTCCGCTCGAAGATTCCGAATTCTCTCCTAGGTGCCTCCCTCAACTTTCACGCTTCGTGGGCATAAAGAGCGACAGGAAAGATCAGTGTCTTGTGCAAGTCGAATTTTGTTGACGTTTGCGGGACCTAAGCTGGTTACGTAGACTGAAAAAGGCCCTGCAATAAGCCTTTTTTCTCACGGGAAACATCGTTGTCGCAAGTCACAAGTGTACCAGAGCTTATCCTCGCAGTCTCCTTCTTAAAAGGCACCAAAGCTTCTTTCACTGCTCTACGAGCGAATCCAATTACATCCATATCGTCCGCAAAACCAAGAAGCATATGCGACCTTGTGATGATAGTTCCGTTCCTTTGCACGCCATCTCCTTCAAGAGTAATGTTGAACAGCAAATTCTAAAGTGCATCGTCTAGCCTTAGTCCATCTAAGGTCACAAATGAAGTTGAGATCTCATCTGCAATCCGAATACTTGATTTTGAACCATCCAACGTCCCACGTATCAGTCTGAACTGGTCCGCCAGAAAACCAAGTTCTGGCATAATCTGCTACAGTTCGATTCTTTTCATTGAGTCGTACGCCGCTTTGAAATCAATGAACAGATGGTGGGTCTGCAAGTTGTACTTCCGGAATTTGTCTAGGATCATCCGCAGGCTGAACATCTGATCCGTCGTTGATTGGCCCTCACGAAAACCAGCCTGGTATTCGCCGACGAAGCGGTCTCAATATGCTAAACAGGATACGCGACAGTATTTTGTACGCCGAGTTCAGGAGAGATTTGTAATTGGTGCACTTCAGTCTGTGCCCTTTCTTGTAGATAGAATAAATGAGTCCATCCAGCCAATTAGCAGGCGATTCTTCGTCTGCCCATATTCTTAGAATAATGCGGTGGATTATTTGGTGCACCTGCTCACTACCGTGTTTGATAAGTTCAACTGGGATATTGTCCTTCCCAGTAGCTTTATCGGTTTTCAGCTCACGTATAGCCACGGGGTCTTTATTAAAAACTTTATGCAAAATAAATCAGCAACTCTAAAACTTCAGAATATGGAAGAAATGAGTTTTTCTCTTTCGTTTTGCAACCAACAAAATTATCCGTCGGGGGGTCCAGAGCAACTTTTTTTGAAGTAGGAACTAGTTCATATTTCTACTCCTAGATGATGCTTTAGACATTTAAACAACACCAAAAGTGAGATTCTGAAAGACAATTTAATTGTCTACAACTTTATTAACAACTAAAAATCACTTTATTAACAACTAAAAATCAACTATGTTATGTTTAAGTGAGTTGTCCAACGAGTCTACACGCACTTATTTTATTTGTCAAATAGTTGGCTTTAGTTGAAGCCTTCAGAGGAATATGAGGACTTAAATAGTCTAATCTTTTAGCCGAAAATCATAATTCAAGATTCCACCTTCCATGTCTTTGGAATGAGGATATTTAGATAGGTGTTGACGAAACTCGTACGATGTTAATGCTCTTTCGCGAAATGCTGATCAATCCATCACGCAGAAACAACTTTTTCCATCATGTATGTCTTCTTTTCCATTTCTTCGCTTGTTCTCAAGGATGACTAATGTAACAATCCTATAATGAACCTCTTACTCTACCAGCTTCTTAACGCAATATGAGTTGATAAAACAATTTTGAGTTATTGATTCACGTTTATGGGATATGGGTATTCCAAGACTTCTATGCGTCTATTCCAAAACTGTTACTTACCGAACATGGATCACAACAGCCAACGATCAAGAGCATTTTGCGTTAGCCATACATGTATCATCTTCGCTCTGTATGGTAGGTTTATTTAGTATCTATTTCTCTCTTCATCTATAACAAATGGGTGTAAAATCTAACTGCCACAATTTACTTTATGGGGAAAAGTTCGAATGATTCGTTATACGCTAACCACCAATTTAGACAGTTTCCAAAAAATAAAAGAATTTCAAGGCCTCGTTTGAAATTCACTTACACATAACTTCGTGAAAATCTTAAACAACGTTTCCCAATAATTTTAGATCGATTTTTATTAATGTTGTAGACAATTAAATTGCCCATCAGATTTTCACTTTTAGTGTTATTTAAATGTCTAAAACACCACATAGAGGTAGAAAAATGAACTAATTCCAATTTAAACCCTATGTTTTCACGAAAAAGAAAACCTAAAAAAAGTTGCTCTGGACCCCCCGACGGAGTATTTTGATGTTGGTTGCAAATTAAAGCGTCCATTTTTTCATATTCCAAAGTTTCAGAGATGCTAAAATTGTTTACAAAAAGTTGTTCTACGGAACCCACCGTGATAGCGTTCTTAACCTCGTCTAGTGTTCGTGAATCCACAACTTGTCCGTAATTTTCAATGCTTACCCGACCAGAAGGAAATAACACAATTATAACTCATGCTGATATTTTGTTACGAAAAATTTTCTATCAAATTTTGTTATAAAGTAGAAACCGTTAGGTGTTAAAATAACAAAAATTCTAACAAAAAATTGTCTACGAATATCACATTTATAACAAATGTTGATAGCAATATAACACGATCATATCAACTTGAGATAGCATAACTGACCCCAACATAGCCTGTATTACTTATTGTATAATATCAACGATTTTAGCGTGCGCGTCTAAAAATAGAATACGTGAAAAATAAAGCATACATTAGGGCGCTTTTTGCTTTGGAGCAAAAAGCTTCCTGCAGCAAAAGCTTTTATAGCATTGCCAAATAATTGCATACCTGCAGGCTGATTGTTATTGTGAGTATATGACAAGCAGATTATTATTTGTCGATATTGCCGCTTTGAACCTGGGTATTCTGAGTTTGATGGGGAAGTTTCCTGCATGAACCAACGACGTTGTTTTCGACTGAGGTTTAATGTTAGCATAATATTCCACGCATCCGTCAAGGGTAAAACGATTATAGATGCAGAAGACGTTTCCAGAACGCACACATTGAACCTTGCCTAAGCCTAAGAGCTGTTTGTTTTCCTGGTGTCATACGCTTTGTTTTTATTCTGTTTCAGTCAATAATACAGCTGCCTGTATGACGATAGACTGAATAGCTTTATAATATCTTTTCAGATTAGGAAAGAGGGGCTATTTTTAGATTCTAAATAGTGTGCTTTGGCGCTTCTCTTGTACGTTAACGTGTTTTACGTGGTTTTTAGAAATAATGTCGATGCGACATGGTAACATTGAGCGGATATTTAACGTAAATTGTTTCACGAAGAATACAACATCTTATTTAGGATTCCGCATAGATTCAAAGCAACGAACGAGTTTTGGGGTTTCAAAATAAATCTCTTAGGGATTTGTTATTGGCATTTTTGATATGGGGAACACTAAATAAACCAGTACAATTTGATTTCAATTCGCGTTTCTTTCATTTGGACTGCTTGATACTTCCTGCATATTCTTCGAAATAAATTTTATAGGAAAATTATAATCTTTATAAAAACGCTCTTTGATAACTTCACGATTTCAAAGCTTTTTAGAATAATGGCTTTAACATTTAAATCATACGCCTCCTACTCGAAGTTATGTGTCAGAAGAGTGTCTCAGAAAATAGGAAATATCATCTCTTAATCCAACTGAAACCAAGTAAGTCAATCAAACACCTCACTGACAAGTTCTCCGACCACTTGCATCTAAAACTTGTCTATACTCAAAATGCTAAATTTTGAAAATCCAAATAAAAAAATCAAAAGCTTCGAGAATTCGCTTTAAAAAGACTGTACTTACTGTAACATCATCGTTGTATGCGTACATTAATATCATATTATTAATCCAATGTTAGCACCAGAAGATATAATCTTGATATAAGTTTTCTTGCATTCCTGATCGGTATATCATAAAGATAACACAGAGAGTAATAAATATCAACATGAGATATAAATTTGATAGTTTTCTGTTATGATGTTCTGATCGGGTATCCTGTTCGTAGATACACTTTCACTTCCGCCATTCAACAAAACCTCGAAATGCTCCTTCCACCTGGCAGCCAGCATTGTTTTGTCTGTGAGTAAATTTCCCTGTTCCAGAACGTAATCTGGACAACCCTTCTTGGTGAAATCGAATATTTAACGGTTTGAATATTCTACGCTCTTGTTAGTACTGTTTCGGTTTCGCATACGCCGGGCCGTGTCCCAAAGAGTGCTCATCGATGTTTCGCTCGTTAGCCCGTCAACGATCACAATCTTGATCCCATATTGCTCGGCCAACTTTCAATGTAGAAACGTGACACTTTCACTAGAATTTTCGAAAAAATATGCTCAATAATGTACAACAATGTAAAGTCGTGTAACTTTACGCCAGATGCACATAAAAGGAGCGTCCCAATTCACATAAATTTACATGTAATTACATGTGAAAATGTGAGTTGTAAGGCTTTTCCTAGGTCATTCAGCCTAAGCTTTACATCAAAAGAGTCACAATATTTAATTTTACATATCATAACATATAAAATCCTAATATCGGATGGAAAAATACGTCGTTACGTTGTTTACGTCAAATGTAATTTTCATTTTTTCTAAGAGTGTAGAAAATAGCAATATACAGCAAGTATACCAACTACCACCTTCAGGAACAACTATTAGGGCCGAAATGTCAAAG
Organism: Topomyia yanbarensis; assembly: GCF_030247195.1. Lineage (NCBI taxonomy): Eukaryota > Metazoa > Arthropoda > Insecta > Diptera > Culicidae > Topomyia > Topomyia yanbarensis. The sequence continues at coordinate 131,993,429 of NC_080672.1, read as the reverse complement.
CAATCCAACTAAAATCAGTATTATATCGGGTTAACATTCACAGATGGCGAAACGATGCACTACTTTTTCCTAGAATGTCGGAAAACGAATGAGAAAACTCGGATTTCCGTAAGATACAATGTGGGGTGGCCGCCAGCCAGCACTGGGGTTACCTTCATAGTCAACTTTGACTACTAATAGCAAAAAATCCAAAAATTATTTTCAAATTTCTCGAATGGCAGTCCATGTGGATTACTTAGAACTATTAAAAAATTTAAGAACGTCCATTTCGGAAAAAAATGTTGGTAGCCCCTTTGGACGCCAGCCATTCATTTGTACATTTGTGCGAGTTATAGAAAATATACAGAGAGCATCAAATCCCACGTAGCATTTCTAGTTTTATAGCACACTACAAGTGCAATCTAAGTTTTAAGGAGGGCTTCAAGAGCGCCATCAAACCTTCTTTGCTGCTAGGGATGTATCTGTTGTTTAAAAAATGATCTGCTGTTCAAACAAACAAACAAAGTCAACTTTTCTGGTTTGCAACTTTTGTATAGATAAATTGGTATATAAACTAACAGGTCGTCAAACGGTGAGGTAAAATAATTGTCACAAGTCTCCTCTCATGCCTCCATGTGAGTCTTAGTTTATTGATGATAGTTAGTCTTTCTACTGGCGACGACTGGCTGTCAATCTTCTGCCGATAGTAGCAGAATCAAAGGGTCGCACAGATCTAGTAGAGAAAACACTACCGTAAAAATGACTAGTTGATCAGAAATCAGCCCCAATATAACTGACTACTATCGATGATCACGGGTCAATATGTACTGTCAATTCGCCGCGTCTGTTTTTATGAATCTTTCAAGTTCCGTTATTGCCAACAAGTCCGCGTATCAGGGTTCCAATTCTCTAAATTTCCCTTAAATGGTCGTTAATATCGCTCGAATACTGCCCATATATGTATAAGAGTCCCATATTGAAAAACGGCAAGCCGAGAAAAACGCAGTTCAAGATTTACATTTTCATTGAGCCTTATGAATGGGACAACCATCTTTTGGTATTTTTTCGATATTTTCTAAACAAACCTGGTAATCTTATTTGTGTATAGTGATTCAGAGTACAACCCACTAGATAACTAATTTTTGACAAAAATCCATATGGGACTCTTATGGAAAATAGGAAATACTTTGATTTATAACATCTCGCGCCATCACAAATTTTTGTCTGTATAATGTGTCATATCTCGGTAGTTTTCAAACCAATAAATATGTCGTAGAGGATAAATAGCAACATCTGTCTTAATACTGTTGCAATAAGTAATCCACCCCATTACGCAGAGTTTAAATTGCTTTTGTTTAGCCGGCTACCCAGAGTTTAAAAAGAACCAAAAACTAAACAAGATCTTTTCTCGTTCGAGTGATCGTGTACTCGAAGACTAACTAAACAACTACCTAATATAACAAACTATTAATTTATAAACAAATATTTAGACCGGCAATGCTATATGCAGTGCCAATCTGGGCAAGTTGTTGTGCTACTAGGAAGAAAACGCTTCAAAGGATTCAGAATAAAATTCTGAAAATGATTTTGAAGCGTCCTCCCTGGTTTAGCACAAATGAGTTGCACAGACTCGCAAACATAGAAACATTAGAAATTATGACGAACAGTATTATAAGCAACTTCCGACAAAAATCTAAAAATTAGCTCTCTTTATAGTTTATAAGTTAGTTTATAAGATTTGTTTAGCTCCTTATTCAGAAGACAAGTTGGTTTAAAACATCCTACTGAAAAAAACTTAACTGCGAAAGCATATTATAACTTAATAATAATTAACTGAATCATGTAAACAATAGGGATGAAAAGTCACCACTTGTGGCTGAACACCCAATATACTATATTAGGAATGTAATGCAAATAAAACAATATAATCAAATAGAAAATAATATAAAAAAAATAAAACTACCTAATAAACCATGCTTTACAGGTCACATTGCTTGCTTGGTGCGAATCCCAGACCCTAAATTCTTATAAATCTTCAACTCTGCGGCATCTATGGAAGAGTTTGATGAATCGTCGTCCTTCCTTTAAATAGGTGGAGCATCAACACTTCCAGTCTAGCTTAGCCTTTATTCTTTCTCGTGAACGATGGAGATTGGAGCGGCCGGCAATGATGGTTATCATGCCGTTTTTTTTATTTTAATTATAGAGACTTTAACCTTAGGGTCATTCGCTTCTTTTCGAGTTAGAGAAATCTCTTTTAGAAAATTCTCTCACTCTATGTGTTTTTATCTCCTTGAGAAATTTAAAAATAGTTTCTATTTTAAATTCGTTCTAAATTTCAAATCATTCCAAACCCGATTCGACAGTCAAAACTGATTTTAATTAAAACGGGGTATTACATATTTACGTAAAAAAAATCGATGTTCGAAAAGTCATGGTGCTCAACCCTATAATGAAAGATAAGCATATTTTAAGCACTTTCGTAGAACAAATCAAGTTTCTAAAAAATCATCTAGAGGTTCCGCAAATGCAATTTATGGTATATGGTCATTTTTGAGCAAAATTGTCGTATATAAGTGGTTTTCGCAACCTTTTCAAAGCCCAATTATTTTTAATTTTTTTAGACATTAGAGAATAAATCCCATTTAAAAGTTTTTTTTACAAAAAATCCTTATATTAATTATAGAACCTCTTAATCACGGCGAAAAACATATTTTTTTTGGCTAATTTTGAAGAAAATCCACACAAAACGAATGTCAATCAGTTTTTTTTCAATAAACCAAAGGCATGTTTTAGAAAGTACTGTTCATTGCAAAAGTTTTCGTGAACAAATATTGTTAAAATTCGGTCGAGGAGCTGAGATATAACATTTTTAATAAATGCTTTCAAACCATGAAACTTTGCTACATTTTTTTAATTGATCAATATCTCAACCGTAACCTGACCAGTGTAGGCAATAGGCATATTGGGTGTCAAATAAAAAGGATTTCACTCAATTTTACAAAACATTTTTATAGTGGAATCTACCATTTTATTCTAAGGTAGTTATTGAGAGATTTATGGGATTGTGCATGATCAACCACTTTTTAGAATAAGAAGTGATAACACCAATGATGCTTTAACCTATGTAACATTCACGATTGATTAGATTTATTTATTAATGTGAATGTGTGCTAAGTCTTGTAATAAAACACTCAAATTGAAACTATTTCATATGTTATCGAATACATATGGCATGATTGAAGCTTTAGAAGATTTATTTTGGCCATTTCTGTTTTTGAAGATAGTTAGTAATAACTCATTCGTATCAGTATCATTCTTTGAGCCATTTTTGTTGTATTCTCACCATGAAGCTAATGATCGTACAGTTAGATAATTACTGAAATATTTTCCGAGCATGCTGAGGATTGCCGAGCAAGCTTTGACATACCTAAAACGATTTTTGTTTGTCCATGCTGATTGATCTGTGTTAAAGACAAGTTGTATCGGAATATTGGAGTAAAGTTTGGATAACATAATCTGGTATCGTGGGTTCAAAATATTTAGCCTAATCAGACATCCACGATAAAATTGATTGTACAATGGTTAAAAGCTTGAAAAAGAAAAGTACTGGGAAATTCTTGATCAGAGTAAAACAGCTCGAATCTTTGTACGTTATCAGATTAATTTGCTCAAAATATATTTCAATATCTCGATATAACTGGATTTGTCTTTAACACAGATCAATCAGCATGGACTACAATGAATCGTTTCAGGTATGTCAAAGTTTGTTCGAAAATCTTAAAGTTAAACTGAAAATGGTACAAAAATTTATAACGAGATAATTCAACTTTCTCTACTGCGTTTGCTAAATCTTCACTAAATTCTATCAGTAGTACTAATAGTATATAAGCTAACTTTCTTGGCGAAAATCGGTGAGGAAACAAACTGCTTTTTTTCGTTTTCCTGTAGTTTCCCATTCAAACTAAAGTGACAGTAATGATCGTACTGAAAGAACAGTACTGCCCATAAACGCATAAGAGTCCCATGTGGATTTTTGTGAAAATGAGTTATCCGTTAAATTGTTTTCTGTATCACCATTGAATCACACTGCACAAATAAGATTACCGGGTTTGTTCAGAAAATATAAAAAAATACCAAAACATGGTTGTCCCATCCATTTGGATCAATGGATGGGACAATCTTGATCAGCCTTTTTCTCGGTTTGCTGTTTTTCAACATGGGACTCTTATGCTGTTATGGGCAGAGTAGCTTTATGTGGAGAATTCTACGAGATGACTCTACAAATGACACTAATAGAAACGAATTATTACTATCACCCAAAATACGCAGAGTCAAAATAACTTCTAAAACTTGAATCATGCCATATTTATTCGACAACATATGAAATGGTTTCAATTTGAGTGTTTTATTACAAGACTTAGCATACATTCACATTAATAAATAAATCTAATCAATCGTGAATGTTACATAGGTTATAGCATCATTGGTGTTATCACTCCTTATTCAAAAAAGTTGTTGATCATGCACAATCCCATAACCTTAGAATAAGATGGTAGATTCCATATATGAAAATGTTTCGCAAGATTGAGAAAAATCCTTTTTATTTGACACCCAATATGCCTACACTGGTCAAGTTACGGTTGAGATATTGAACAATTCAAAAAATGTAGCAAAGTTTCATGGTTTGAAAGCATTTACTGAAAATGATATATCTCAGCCCCTCGACCGAATTTTCACAATATTCGTTCACGAAAATTTTTGCAATGAATAGTATTTTCCAAAACAAGCCTTTGGTTTATTGAAAAAAATTTATTGACATTCGTTTTGTGTGGATTTTCTTCCAAATAAACCAAAAAAATATGTTTTTCGCCGTGATTAAGAGGTTCTATAATTAATATAAGAACTTTTTGTAAAAACTTTTAAATGAGATTTATTCTGTAAGGTCAAAAAAAAAATATTTTAAAAATAATTGGACTTTGAAAAAGTTGCAAAAACCACTTATATACGACAATTTTGCTCAAAAATGACGATTTTTCATAAATCGCATTTGCGGAACCTCTAGATGATTTTTTAGAAACTTGATTTGTTCTACAAAAGTGCTTAAAATATGCTTATCTTTCATTATAGGGTTGAGCACCATGACTTTTCGAACATCGATTTTTTTTGGGACAATGCGCATTGAACATTTCAAAATCGAAATTTCGGACCCCCTCCCCCCCCCCCCCCAAATTTTTTTCTGGATCCGCTCCTGGTACAAGGCAATCGATTTAACAACTACGCTATGCCCGTCCCCATATCATGCTCTTCAGATTTGAATGTGGGTCGGATTTGTATGAATTCCCACTTACCGTTTCCTAAGTAACTCTTATTAGATAATCAGCTGTCAAACGTGATGAAGTCAATGTGCAATCCACCAAAATAATCACCACAACATAACGCAGCGATGAATGAGTGCGGTTACGGTAAATGATTATTTCCCACATGCGGTAGGGCAGACCGGGGCTGGTTGGCCTAGTTTTGCTTTCGGAATTTCTGTACTCATTCTGGTTAGGCTTTTTGAAAACCGGTTTGCGCTGTCATGAAGATACAACCCTTGAGTATATATGTATTTTTTTATTCATAAAAAAATCAGTGAAAATGTTATTAGCAAACAAATACGGTAAGAAAAATCGGCCAACTAACCCCAGGGCCGGGGTAGGTTGGCCGAGTTTGGTAAAATAAGTTAAACATGTCAAATGTATCAGTGAAAAACTTTTAATTAAAAAAATATCGTTTTTTCGTATACAGGTAAGGAAAATAAAATCCACTCCTCACTTTTTAACCTTTTTGGACTTTTGGCAGCTTTAGTGAACTTTTTACCAGCTCTAACTGATTTTTTTTCCTCCGCCAGCGTACGCTTACGTTTGATTTCATTTATCTGCTTCTCCAATGCTGCTTTTATTGGGGAATCGGTCAAAATTTGAGACGATCGGCGTTTATGAACTTGCCACTTCTTCGAAGCAGATCGTGCACTCGCCTTGGGAAGAGGTCTGACGTCTTCAGAGAGGCTTACATCTGCAGTAGATTCTATGGTAATGAACGAATTTTGTTCGGGGTTGGGTTGATCTGTGACAAATGCTGCCCGAAACTCCTCAGGAGGAAAAATTTCAGGATTAAAGCGGCACAAACCAAAGACTCTGAAACCTGCTTGGCATTTAATTCATAAAATATCGGAATCAACTTTTTTATGAATAATTTCCGACTTTTAATGATTCAAATCTCTTATTTCTATTTGATAATAATTTTAAATTATTCTTATTTCTTATTTCTGTATATTTTTCCTTATAATCATCAATACTAGCATAATATCAAATTTTGCTTCGAAAAAGGTTGGCATTTCACAAATATCAAAGTGCACATTACTCTACACTAAATTTACAACTCGGCCAACCAGCCCCGCATAGAACAAGGCGAACCTACCCCAATGTATATTTTCGAGAGTAATTACGATTTAAACAAACAAATATAAGGTTACACTGGTACCCGTTATACCATTTAGTTGGGTTTTGAATACCCTTTCCAGCAGTCCCAAGTTATTGAAAATCAAATGTAAATTGATTCGCGTTACACATATTATTTTTCTGAAACAGAAATTTACTCGCCAGTACCGAAAAAAGAACAAACGTACTCCTGTACAAACGGACTAATACCCCTCTAAAATCAGTATAGATGTCGCTACTGCGCATAATAGCCTTTTCATGAAAGGCACTCGGATAACCAGCCCCGGTCACCTCTAATTACCGCAACCGCGTCGAATCCCACATGCATGTTCAAACACGGCAACAAGGAGCGTCAGCAATATGGCCAGAACAAGCCTTGCGTATATTTTTTAGGATAAATGATATTAACTGATTACACAAGCTACAGAAAACCCAACTCACGGTTGCAACACACTATTTCACTTCGCGGTTAACATCATTATCACATGTGCTCTAGGATATATGTACTCGTTGACAACCTCGTACCATACCCCATCAATTTTACCTGTATTTCACCACATCTACATATCATATGGTTTGGCCGATTAGATTCGGAATGTTACTTCAAAAGCAGCACATCACAAAGACTGCAATGAGCTATTAACCCGAGAGACCGCTAAGAGGCAGTCGAGAAGCGTGGCCGTAGCAAACATAATCAAACTAACGTAGCCCGCCAGTGTTGCGTTCCTACAAGAAGGAGCCTCTTCTCTACGGTATAGCAGTGTGAAATTGATACAGATTAATTTGCATAAAAGCATCGTTTGTTATGAAATATTGAAAGATAAACAAATATCACACCAATTTGTTTCGTTCCAATATCCGATTCCATCCCCTGGTAGTGCTTCGTTCACAGACTAGAGTGAGAAATCGAACGTCTTGATTGTTGAAATTTGTCAAACTAGTTAATAGGATACCTACATCTTATGTTTCAGATCATTCGCGATACAAATTCAATGACGACCCATTCCAGCAGCTGATTGGCTGTAATTTTGAGGTTCCAAACCGCAATGAAGCTCTGAAATACGATTAGCGTAAATATATTCATACTCTAGTCAGTCGCTAACTGAACACTCAGAAAGAAACATTAATTTTCATCCGTTGCAGATTTACAGAATTCATTTTGCATCTATTAATCACTAATCGATTTATCGAGCTCAGCCTCCAATAAAATGTAACATTGATTAATACTGCTCGAGTGTAATAATTTTTCATCGCATTTATTCTAAACCGCAAGCCTACCTGCTCACAACCTACAAAAGGTCATTAGGGATTAAATACGCGTAAACGCAATCTGCACACCGTTTGCAAACAGCACCCATTAGAACTTTGTACTTTGTAACTAATCTTCTTTTATTGAGATTAATCTTGTTTGTCTTGTTGTTGAGCATTTTTCTCACAGCTGTATTGATGAACTTTACCGTCCTAGTAGATCTCGATCAATTGCAGCTTTTGTGTAAGCTTTTGACTAGGGGAGTGGACGACCTGATCGGGCGGTGCACAGAGAATTGAGCGCAAATCGATTCATGCCTGCTACGTCGCTCTAATACCCACCGAGACGTGCGGTGGTCAGAAGGCAAAAAAAAACACGCCTAGCCAAAGAGCTCAAACTTATGACCGCCATAAAAATATTCGCGCAAAATAGTTAGCAGTTAGGTGTCATGTTAAAGTTGTAAAACGCAAATTAAATTGAACTGTTTTGCGCACTTGGCTGATAGCTGTCTCTTTCGTACCCGGGGGTACTATTTTCGGTTGCTGCATTCGGTTGCGTGCGGTCTTTCGATGCGAACTTTACGACCGAGGTGAGATAGTTTAGTCCTGTATTTTATATTTGTTTCAAAATGTTTTGCCGCCAACAGTCCGGGGTATTATTCCGTCGAGAAAGTGTTACTTATGGTTTTAGTTGGAATGTCTGGTGGGTTCGGTTGGGTTGTTCAATTTATTATTTTGTTTAATCGAACGTATCCTCGAAATCAAAATAGATCAGATTTAATGTGTTCCGCTAATGATTACTATATGGAAATGAATCAGACACCAATATATCACAGCTGTAAACTGAACACCCTCATAGCACTTTTCAACGCTCAGGACACACCCGGTTGGCTGAACCGTTCCCAAACGCCGTAAAAATCCTAGGACACGCTGTGTTGAGGTAAGATTGCGGATATAAAATAGACTCATTTGTATCAATTAGGGATTAGACGCGTTTAAGCAACCACTAGTTCACAATGGAACAGACGGGTTCAATCTCATCGCAGCAGCAGATCGCCGCCAATATCTGCTCCTCAAGTCGGGAGGCCACTAATGGACGCACTGCTCGTCTGTCGGTACTGCCGGGTATACGCCTTTTGTGAGCACGATCGTAAAATGTGTTGCAAATATTTGAGTGTAGCAAAAAATGCACATATTATAGATGCATTTAATCTTTTGACCTGACGAAGACGATGATGTCGAAGATGACGACAACGACGACGACGACGACCACGAGCAAGCAACAGTTTGATGGCGATGTTGCACAACATCAGCATCCTCAGGTGAACCTGCAGCGTACTGATGAAAGAGTCGAGCTTCCAACGCTCAGCACCCTGAAATTATTACATGAAATTTTTATTCAACGTTCAGCGGTACTCGTCATGCCAGAGAAGCACGAATGGAAGAAAGCAGCCCACTGTTTTTAATTAACCTGCAGTCCCCAATTAAAGGCTTCGACACCAATTAGTCATCGCTTGTGGGGTGGTATTTCTGTGCTGTGCCTTATGACATTTTGCTTTCGATGTGCCCTGAAAGCTCCGAAACTGGAAGAGAAATGGCACAATAAAACCTGCTACAAAGATCGATTGCCTTGCGATGATAAACAATGCCATAAATATAATTATGCAGACAGTTGAAATGGAAAATTGCCAGACTCCCATGGCTCCCTGTTGGTTACTGACTCTCGCAGGCGGTTCAGGTGTGCATTACTTTTTATTGTAATGTTCCATTGATTAGTGTGCACCGGGTGGTTCGCTGCACTTATTCGGTTCGGATACATAATCATACCGAGTGAATTGAAAATTTACAACCTCTCTGGATCCACCTAGAGGTGTGATGTTGGCCATCCCATGTGTTCCAAATCACTCCAATCAAGAGCGGAAAATTAATTTAATAATTACTTGCCCGCGGAGTTTTTGGTCCTTACATGGTGGTCAACGTGAACAGAGGTAGTTATTAGCAATTTTGGTAAAATACGGGTTTTTCTCCAATACTGTCAAGGTCGGTCGATGAAAGAATGTAATCTGTTTTGGAAAGCAAGGTATAACGGGGTTAATAATTTGGCAATTGAATACGGTAAAATGGAAATGAATGGACAAGACCTATGGATATGCCTATGGTTGGCCACTATTTTTTGCTATTTGAATTTCGATTGAATGCAACACAAGGTAATTGATCGTCCTTTTGCCTTTTGTGAAAACAAATTGTGCGTATGAAAGAAAACCCCCAATTGTTGAAGCGCAACAGGATCAATCTCTCGAACAATTCAAAGCATACAGGACGGTATTTCAATAGGTAAATTATGGTTGGAAGCTGTCTTTCCTGCTTTTGGACTAACGGTGATCTTCACATGTCTCCCACCGAGGAGTTGTTGAGCTTGTTTAAAGAATTCAATAAGCGTCTTTTCGCAGAGTCAGGCTTATTCTACAAGTCGAACTTGATTCGGTTTGACCCCGGTGTGTTATTTTTGTATTAAAACAGGGCAAGTAAACCTTACTCATCGAAAACAGCGTTTCATTAGCGATATTGTGATGGGACGCGACGCGGTAAGTGTTTTGCTACGGAGTAGAATCCGAACAAATTTTCTTTCATGTCCCTGGGTACGAAAGTGGCCCCGTTGGCTTCGTACCACTCCAGAAGAACAATTGCAAAGTGACACAAAGCTAGATTCGGCCAGAAGATCGAAGGGCCCTCGTGTTGCTTCAACAGATGAAACAAACGCTTCTGTAGACACTCATCGAGGTTGATCCCCCCGTTTACAGAGTTGGTAGTCCCGAATGAATCACTCTGTTTGCCACATGAGCAGATCACTTGCCAAATCATGTATTTATTGGCAAACTTTGAAAGTTTCTGCTTCCTTACTTCCTCCGGAACATCAAACTTGTGCTGGACGGTGAAGAACAGCAGCCCCGGAAGTCCGCCTTGACGTAAGTCTCATCATCCATGATGGGACAATGAGACTTCGTTAGCATCTGGGTGTACATCTTCCGGGCCCGTGACTCTCCCACCGTAATTTGCCTTTCGTCACGATTTGGAGCCTTCTGCACTTTGTACGTATGCAGTCCCTCTCGGTCTTTGGCTCACTGAACGAAAAACTTGGGCAGATTCAACTTATTGGCCATATCCCTGACCGAACCATTGGGATTCGGTTAAACGCTTTCACTACACGCTTGTGATCCTGATCACTAATAGAACATCCATTCTGACTGCATTTCGCGGCCAAACCTTTCCAGTCCACGTTCACAGCCGGATTATATGCCAATAGATCTCGAGAAATACTATCTATGGTAAGACACTGTTTTACTTCGGCTGTTATGGAACCAACAGGATCATTTGAATGGTCATCATCGACTATTTAAAGAACGGATTTGGCCAAACAAGCTCAGTTGCCTGTTGAACGGCAGGTGAAGCAGTTCTCTGCGCTGTGTGTTTCACAGCCAGTGTAGCTCAGTTAGAAGTCCGTTACACTGGCTGTGGGGGTACGCTACCTAGAGCCGTCCAACATGCGACTGAGCTTGTTCATTCAAACACTATGCTTTCTTTTGTGTTGTGCTCGTTTTCAGCACATTTTTATGTACAATCTCGAACACAATTATTCGTACACAAAATCGCTTGTCCATTCGAGCTCCACTTGAAAACACGGTTAACATAGTGCCGTGGTACTAGTTATCTCTTTCGCTCTACCCATCATCATCAGCGTTGACTCATTTTACTTTGTGCGCTTGGGTTCAGTGTTTGAGGCGAATGTGTAGGTAGGTAGGGTAAAGTGCCTATTGTCACCATGCTAAGCAGGGTTCCTCACTAATTCATTAATTGGGTAGGGTGATAGAAGAAACATGGCGGAAATGGGCTCATCACCCTATATCTAATTTGTTAGCAGGGTTACCATATTTATAGATTTTTCTGTAATGTCATAGATTTTTTCACAATTTTTGATCACCGATTCTTTTTTACAGATGGCAGATTTTTGGCATTTCGATGAAAATTTCACAGATTTTTCGGAAATTTATCATAGATTTTTTTTTCCTGTTTCAGTTTCTCAGATGGTAAAAACATATTTTTTAATATGTAACTTTCGATGTTGATTGGTTGTGCTTAAACTATACGTAAGAAATATACTTGATTTATTATTACTCTAAATATTTTACATTAAGTAGTATAGTCCTACGTCTACAGTTCGTGCAACCCCATAGGGCTGCCCCTTGTAGTTTTTTTTTAATTCGAGTGGTATTATTGTAAAGCCGATAATTGAGAAGACGAATTTGATAATTTCATTTGCTCAATAAACAAAAAGAATTGAAATTAAAGCTTGCAAAAATTTGCAGCTTATGCAAGTCAAATTTTAGCTTAATTTTGTCTAAAACCTTCTTTCGATGGATGTAAAGTAAACTCTGAAAAATCACTAGTTCCTTTATTCTATCGCAGTCCCCTAACGACAGGTTACGCCCACTGCGCCAACCCCATAGCCAAAAAACTAGCGTACATTATTGTAGTTGGGAGGGTTGGGAGCGAGCACGGTGAATCGACCAGATAGAGGACTACCTTCGGACCCTTCGAAGACTGCAAGGCTGGGGACAAGCAGCAATGGACCGAGTGGAGTGGAGACGGCTTCTGCATACAGCAAGAGACAACAAGGCTCTAGCCTGAACGGTAAGGTAAATAAGATGCAATGAGGTATACATAGGTGTGGCAGAACACACGGTTTGCTAGTGTTGGCAACCAAAAATATGTAAACAATCCAGAAGCACAACGGGTCGACGTCATAGCGGTCACACGATTCAATGGGAGCGGAACGACCGCTATGACGAAAGCAAGTCGATTTATACTCACACCACTCATGTACGATTCATCTTACGAATACCAAAGGGCCATCTTTGCCATACCTGTATATACGACATTGAGTAAGATGGGCATGGTAAAAAGTATTTGTGTGTACAGGAAATGTAAAATATGCATCGAGTACGTGAGAAAAAGACAGATTTTCAATTAGAATTGCAGAAGTTTTGCAATTAGAATTTATATTAGAGTAGAGCTAAAACACGTTGAAAAGTATTGAAACATTGAGCGACTAAAAGGAGCGAAGATGGAAGGTCTATTTCAATCTAGGGGAAGTGCGTCGAAAACGGACACCCCAAGTAAGACTGACACACTCAGGGTTTTGGTACAAACATGTTTTCAAAATAATTTGCCTAATAGAATTCTAATTGATCTGAGCGGTTCGTCCTGTTCGGGATTGGTCACGGGTTGAGAATCCAGGGTTCAGGGTTATTTTCAATACAGGTCACTCCTCGGATGGTATCCACACGATCAGGTAAGCAGTGTACATTTTTCTCCTTAATAAATTAGATAACTTATACGTTTCAATATATTTACTAAAACTATTTTTAAGCCTCTAACTGCGTTGAAAACCAACCGTTCTTGGCGGTGGTCGGATAACGACTGGTAATAATCTAAAAGTTATTTTACATATGAAATTTATGAATTCAACACAAAGTTTTTTGATAAAATTATTATAAATCGATGAATAATCCGATTTGACCGTCACACGTAGGTTCGTCTCTCTCGCATTGTTGGCGACATGCTAGATCAAGAGTCAAATTGTCAAATAAAATCTAAACAAGATATTTTAGTTTTTAAGGAATCATTACTACTAATGTTGAAAGAACACTAATAGAACTCTGATTCCAGTATGTTAAAATACACACCTAGAAAAAATAGTGTAATTTTACGTCTTCTGACCCTGACATATGGTCAAGGCTTCTGTCTGTCACGTTACATTTTTACGCATATTTCATAAGATAAGTCAGCAAAAACAATAAAACCATATTTTATCACAACTGCACATTATTAAGGTCACTAAACCACACATTTTTTCTACAGAAAGTTTTTTTCTATCATGAACCGTTTTCACTTTATTGTCATTTTGATACGTCTGCCACGTTACACAATTTTCGCAGTTAGTTTGGAGGTTGCCCGACTAAATAGAAAAAGTCTGTTCCGTTGGCCCCCAAATTTGCATGAAAACAATTTTAAGTTGAAGCTTGGAAAGCAAGGAAGAGTTTGAAATATAGTGTTCCTGAAGAAAAACTTTGTTTTCGATTTTATGGAGTATTCTCAATGATCTGTCACGTTACAACCAGAATCTGTCACGTTACAGTTCTACATTTTCATTGAAGCAAGGATATCAAGACAATTGTACACAAATCATCCTTAATCTAGGAACTGAGTATTAACGGGAAATTTCATGTTTATTTTAAAAACATATTGGTTTTGATGAACAAACGTGAAAAACTTTTGAAAAGGTCGTAATTTCACGAAGTAACATATTATGTCGAAAGAAAATCCAAAATATCTTGAAAAGATCTGCATTTTGAAGGATAATTTTACGTGAGCATTTTGAATTGAAAACCCATTTTGAAATATATTCTATAACTAAATTATTTAAAGAAAAAAAATAAAATGAAAATTCAAAATTTAAAGAATTATTGAAATATGTTAAAACTTTTTATTGTTATTTTCTCTACGATGCAATTATATTTTAAAGTTTTTTTTTTATTCGCAATTAAATTTTAAAAGTGTTATGTTTTTTGCGTTTGGTATTTGTGAGTAGTTTATTAAAAGGGCGTATTTTCACTACTAGATATTTTTGTTGAAAAAAATCAAAATATTTCGAAAAAAATTTCTTAAGAGCATTTTGCTTCGAAATTGTATTTAGTAATAATATTGTATAAGAAAATTATATTTATGACTAGCAAATACAAAGAAATTTAGAAGAATACTTGAAGTTAAAAACGTTTTCTTACTAATAACTTCCTAATAGTGCAATTATAGTTTCATCAGTTTACAGGCTTTCGTTAACAAAAAAAAATTGTTTTTCTGTAATTGCATTTTCATTTTTTTTTGTTTTTTTAACAATAAATTTGCATTTTTTACATTTTTTTCCTTTTTTTGAAAAGTTTCGCCAAAAAATATTCACACAGAACAATTAATTCCCTAGAACTCGCTATCGTATAGTTTTGCTGCACAAATGGCGAATTTTCGAAAAATATAGTTGAAAGCAGTGCCAAAAATTTTTTTAAGCAATATCGTCAAATTTAAATTAGACTACGATAGAAAAATGTGGTTGCAAGTAAAAAGTTGAAAATATGGATTTTGTTTACCTTTTTATCTCGTTACGGTCTTTTAGTCACTTTCAGGTCATGCGAGTAGCATCAACAAACTTTTATAAATGACAGACATGAAATTTTTTTCTGGGATCACCATTCATATTTTTTTATATTAGAGGTTATATACATACGGAAACAAAAAGTTTGACGCAAAATTTGATAAAAAATAATTTCGCCTGTGGTTGCCATTTTCGGAGCCTTGACCATATACGAGCAACAAAAATGACTTAGTTTTACGTTTGATTATAATTTTACATTACGTTTAATTTCGTAAATCGTGTAATTTTACTCCACATACAGCGTTTGTTCTGAATGGTAGGAAGTGTAATTTTATATCATTGCGCATGTAAAGTATATGTTTCATGTAAAATTAAACGGAACACGGTAATGCTCCGTCATTTCGTGAATTACGGTTTGTTGAATTGTGTCATGTTTGCAATTACGTCAACGATAAAATTCAGATTTTTTGGTGTGTAGCTTAAAACACGTGGAAAAGAGTTACAAACTTCAAGGTGTCCGCTTTAGATACAGTTCCCCTACATTGAAAGACTTCAATTTATCCATCATTTTTTAAACGGTTTTTCGTACCGACTATTACCGACGGACGATAACTCATCGGTTCGTGATATACAAAAATCGTAGACTAGGAAAGAGATAGGTATGTTGGGCACATGCCAACAACGACTTAACCGATGTCATTCCACATACCGAAGCGTGGAAATTGAAAACCGTGAGCGTGTGTCTCGTTAGCGACCGTAACATCTCACTCATGCAAGTAGCACATGAACTATGCGATCTTCAACTGGGAAGTGTTTCACAGAATATAGCGTGTGAAATTTGCTAATGTTTGTTCAACTGAGCATAGGAAAAAAAATCATTTGAATCACTTTTACTCCAGACCCCTTAAGGTGAAAGGAAATATCGTTCCCAATTTTTTTTTTGTTGCGATGCAGAGAATGTTAGTCTAATCAGTCAATTTCCATTCAACAATGCAATATTTGAACAACATTTGAGTGGCAGTGAATCTTCCGAAGACACCTCGAAAAAATTCAATGCACACCATAACTCCAAACCTTCTGGGCCATTCGTTCTGAAATTTTACAGTTATTTTTCACCTCATTGTTAAATATATTATATATATACATTTTACAAAATTTTTAGCATTATTATTTTCACAATAATATGTTAATCGATTATTTTGGCTAAAATCGGACTTTTGGCTTCAAAGCGCTACGAAAATTAAAAAATTGGACAAAAATAAAGCTCCCCTAGTTACCCTGTACAAAATTTCAATACGGTTGGTTCAATAGATTTTGAATTATGATATACACCGCATAACATGTTTTCGACGAGGCGCCACAAATTTAGTTGCACGGTTCTCGAATGTCTAGCTAGTTTTTCTAAAGATAGATCGATTTTCAGCAATTAAATAAGATATTTTCATAGTGTTATATGCGGGACTACGTGCGAGCTCGCTTTGGACACGATTAGTAGGTTTTGTACAAATTATATTTATGCGATGTACACTGAGTATTACACAGTCCTGTGACCTTCAAATGCAACCTGACGGTGTTTTATCGACGCAATTTCAAGAGCTTGAGGAATCTGGCAACTTATTGGAGCTGCCGAAAATGTTAAAGAGTTACAAAGTAACAAAGTATATTTGCACCTAAACATTGCAATGACCGGCCGAAGGGAAAATCATTCCACTGTTCATTATCAAATCGTGTACCCACGGGATCATACCTAGACGAGTACCTGCTCGAGCATGTGAATTCCTATTACACTATCTTCACTTATAAATTATATTTATTGTGTTTGTACTGAAAGATGACATCAGAATATTATATGGTAGATTAATTTGTCATAATATATTATTTCTATAAGTTATTAATTTTATTCCTTTATCTACGGTCCATTCTTCTCTCTACCTTGTAGCTTGTGACTGGACCAACGATTGCTGCTTCCTTCTATCCTATGTTGCACTTATTCGAGAGTGTTTCCCTGGTCGGTCGGTCGGTCAAGTTATGCAGTGTGTCCTCTAAGTGTGCAACGAATTGCAGATGCGCGTCGCAAGGAAAAAGAACACTCCCGAGCATAATTTCTCGCTAGGGTGATTACATGGAAAACTCTCCCAGTAACCGTGCGATCCGTGATACAAAGCTTCAGTGGAGCCACCCTGCGAATAAATGAAATATTTGTATAAGATTACGATACAATTTTGCTGTTGCTCACTTCATTCCACTCTCTGGTTGGCTTTGTTCTTCCATTTTCATACTCATATAAAATGCGAGTGGTCCGTTCGTTCTACACCTTAAACCTCGCGTCTTCAGAGGGAAAAGGAGTAACAGGGTCTTTCAACGCGCATTTGTACCACTGCCACACCGCAACGTCAGACGCGGAAGAGGATATTTGGTTGGGAGGGGGCATTGGGGGAAACTGCACCAGCAAGCATAAAATGTACAATTTTCATATTAAATTGATGGGATAATTTTATCTTCTACTAATTGGATTTTTATTTTATCGCTGTTATTGTGTTACGACTGTTTGTACCGTATCGTGTAAAGAGATTGTACGGTTTGATTTACTGGAACTGTGGATTTGGAGGCAGTATGTAGGGCTGTTATAGAAATTACTGTAGTATTTGGTGCCGATGTTTCTTTGAACAGCTGTACATTATGTTACATATACATAGCATAACGAGGTGAAGGAAAAATAGTCCTAATTATAGCATGTTGACTTACACACTCGGATGGACGTAACCTTTTATTTCGACAGATTTCGCAATCGACTTAAAGAGGACTGGATAATTACAAGTCCTTTGTACATTGAGTCGAATATATGACAACTGTATTTTAGGTTTTGCTCCTTACCTCGGTTGTAAAGCTAGGATTTAACAATGAAACAATGTATTAGCATATCATTTGTCATTAGTAATCATAATTATAATTCAAAAATACTAATAAAAATGACTGTCCCTTTGATAATATTATAAATATTATTTGAAAACACACAGTCCACATATCGGGTCACCTAACATCAATTCTCAAACAGATATAGCGGCACGGAGAGGTGTCGTTTCTCGAAATCGATACTGCGTCGATTAGCAGATCAGGAATTTGTGGGGGGCAGTTAACGAGTGTAACGGTGAGGACCTCATAACTTCATAAGGCTAACATAGCACATTTGGTGGTGCTCGACTTTACCCGAGTTTGGACGGAAGATTTCCTCATTTGTATAATTTACTGTAATTTTATTCATTGGTTGTCATCGTTATTGGCTCGACACAGTCGAAACACAAACAGAGGCATTGGTAAATGTGTGTATATGTAGATAGGAAGAGGTGCGCTACATCGAAAGTTTTGGTGAGAAATTTACGATTGTGTTAATTATTTTCGACGTTTGGTTTGAATTCCAACCTGACGGGATCCACCTGTTGTCACGTGAACGTGATTAGTTCGCTTTACCACAAATATTTGTTTAGATGCGACGGCCGATAAACCAGCGATTTTTATTGTGTGACATTTATTTTCCAAATGGGTGATTGAATTCGAAAACTGTCCTAATCGAGATGATTGGGTTATCGTCGCCACTAATCTGCAAACCAAATCATACCCACCATGACGGAGGCATATCTGAGTGTTAAGAAATGCGAGCTCATGCCTAACAAAAACATAATTTTATGCTACTTATAGGACTTAAACGTAGATGCCATCGGCTGGGGGCTTGATTCAAATACGTTGCTAATTTATGATTATAAGTGCGGTTCATAATATTATGAGTCGTCTATTAAACTTGACCGTTGGTCATAATTTTATTTCCAACCAATTCAACTTAAGCTAAAATGAAAATTGGGATTTATAAATAATTCATGAAAGAATTAATCTACGTGATCCTGAACATTGAGAAATTGGATCATCCGCATTTGTTCAAACATTTATACTCATAGTGTACAGTAAGTTAAAGATGCTATCAAGCTTGAGCTTACTTCCTAGATTTAAAGCCTTAAGCAAAGTTTCTCGAGCAATCAATAATGAAACTATATTTTTTCAAATAGATGCTTTGCGCTCACTTCATCGTGTTCCACACGCTAATTACACTAGCATTTCTGAACTAAATAAGCTGGTGGTCATTTTCAATGTAAAATCGTGTGCTGAATCCGAAAATGATGTCCAAAAAATTTAAAGTAGAACGGCTTTCGAGATACAGTGAAAAATTGAATTTTACATTTAAAATAAAAAGTACGTTCAGTAAAATCCAAATATCTTCGGTTGTTGTGCATTGATATGATATATTATAATGTTGAATTAAAGGTAATTGAATTCACTTTCGATCGTTAGAACATTTTGTTGCAGTGCGACTACTGGTTCTGGCGTTATTTACGAATTTATTTAATTTTTTCTTAATTTTTCGTCATTTTTTGAATAAAAGTGAGCGTTTGGTCAATATTTTGGGCAAGATAACGCGATCCTAAAAATTATCATTTTATGTAAAATTGAAGCCTGCTAATAACCAATAAAAATAAGCACTTATTGGGTTAAATCGGATGAAAATTGTTAAAGTTATTCAATTTTTTGTAGAATGCAGATTTTAGAGTTTCTCTGGGTCAACTTATTGAACCGTCTCGATTCCATTTTTTTTTAGGGTTTGTTTCATAATATATGAGGGATTCTCTGTCAGAATTCTGTTAAGTAAATTGAAGAATTTTGAGAGAATTTAATGTGGGGTAATATTCGAAATCGTTTATCCAAAATGCTTTATGACTTCTGATAACAATAATTACAGGCTCAGTGGAGTAATGGTATTAAAAATTTGGCATTAAAAATACGCATAATATTTACATGTGTCATACAGAATCGTATATGCTCAAAATACGTTGTAAACTGCACGCTCCACAACGCCTTGATACACACATTGGAAGCTTATGACGGTGCAAAATGTTAAATTCGGACGCTAGCTTCACGAATGATGACTTATCCACCGAATTCGTCACGTTTTGTTTTGTACTAAAAATTTATTTTGCATTATTAAAACGTCTTGAAGTTCACAATTTGAAATTATATTGGATTCACATTGGCTTCCACAATGTATCGATTTTACTGTACTGGTTCACAAAACTTCAATATACTACCAAATATTGCGTAAAACATCTAAGTGCAATTACAAAATATTCTACGTTCTTCAAATTATTCTGAAGATCCGATTTTGAGATTTTAAACCTAAAATAAATCTTGTTCGATGTCATACATAATTTTAAAACACGAATTAAAACAAATTAAAAGTTTTACATATTATTAATTTTATAATACTTGACGTATGTAGCATCACATATTTCTACGGATTCGTATAGTTTGTATTAACATTGTACAAAACCCAGTTGAGCAGCTAGCGTTTCAAAAAACGAATTCTACGACATGTGAGGATTTAGTTTACAACGAAATTTGAATCATAAGAGTGTTATTTTATGTAATACACTTGTAAATATTACAAGCAGTATTGCATACCAATCATTCGATGACTTATAATTTCATTGAGCCTGAAATTATTGTTATTAGAAATCTTGAATCATTTGGATAAACGAGTTCGAATATTACCCCACATTAAAGTCTCTCAAAATTCTTCAATTTACTTGTTTAACAGAATTCTGACAGAGAATCCCTCATAGATTATGAAACAAACCCTAGAAAAAATTGGAATCGAGACGGTTCAATAAGTTGCCCAGAGAAACACAAAAATCTCTATTCTACAAAAAATTGAATAACTTTCGAAATTTCAAACCGATTAAAACTAATAAGTGCTTATTTTCATTGGTTATTAGTAGGCTTTAATTTCCCGTAAAAATATAATGTTTAGGATTGCTTTATCTTGCCCAAAATATTGACCAAATGCTCATTTTTCTTCAAAAAATGACGAAAAATTAAGAAAAAGTTCAATAGATTCGTAAATAACGCCAGAACCAGTAGTCGATCGAAAGTGCATTCAGTTACCTTTAATTCAACATTGAAATATTTCATATCAATGCACTACAATCGAAGTAATTTGGATTTTACTGAACGCACTTTTTATTTCACAGGTGAAATTCATTTTTATACTGTAACATGAAAACTGTTCTACTGTAAATTTTTTGGACCTCATTTTTGGATTCAGCACGAAATTTTACATCAGAAATAGTGCTCGAATATTGAAGCTCAGATTTTTATTTTTATTTTGTAAACTAGTGTTATTTAATAAATAGAAGTTCATACCATTCCTTCCCATATTAAAACCTCAATAGCATGGTAGCCACCATTGACGACCACCTCCCACTCCATCGTTCACGGGGAAGGATGAAGGATAGGGAAGACAGAAAGTATTAATGCTTATCCTACTTAAGGGGGTCTTCTACTCGCGAGGCCTAAAATTGAGCACTTTTTTGGAAATAAATTGTAAAGCATCTACTCAATGGATTTGGAAACTTTATTTTTAATTTTGAAGATGCATATTTTGACTTTTCAATTTTACTTTTGAAGATGAAAAGAAAAATCTCTGACGACCTTGAAACTTCATTGATGACATTGATGTTGAAACTGCATGGGTCCCGCTTAAGTAAATTTGTGGCAAATTGGGTAATCTGTAATCAGAAAATTAATATTTTTATAATCATAGTCACGTTGACTATGGTTAGACGAGAGGGATTTCTTTTATTTTATAATTTGTAAAAGTTATGCAACGATTTGTGAAAATTTTCAACATTTACGTTATTTTTTGGCCTATTAGTGGCCTTAAAAATGGAACAAATTGACATTTTGCAAATTCCTCTCGACCAAACATAGCGGTATGTTTTCTGAACAATTGGAGAAAAAAATATTGAAATCGGATTAGTACTTCTATGAAAAGCATTTCTTGACCACTTAAAAACATTACTTTCGGGAAAACGCGTTTAAAGACAAAGTACGGTGTATAACTGGATTGAAATACCTTACTAGTTAACGTGCTATACCTGGACGCAAAGCTCACCTTCTTCATCACGAAAATGTTCTTGGTTGTTCACATTTTGCTCCTTCTGTTGAAATCGGGCCTGTTTTGCCGACACCCACTTTGCGTTCAGAACGATGCAAAATTCCCAAGTGGGAAAAATTTTGGACAAGACCAATTTCTTTGTGCATGAGGGCACTATCGAGACATCACTCGGTATAAGCCAGTGGTTTAGTGTTCACGCAAGACGTGTGACTTTTTGGAATTTAGTGGGTACTAGTTCAGATACATAGTCTAACTGGACACCCAGATGGTGCTAGTTACTGACGAGGAGAATCCGAAACACTAAAACAAAAAAGTTCAGAACGAATTATATGATCACTGTCGAGTCGAGTAGCACATGTTTCAGCTTCAGTCCCCAAGGTAATTCCCATCACTTCCATAGCTTGTAAGATCGATGAAAAACCTTGGTTGAAGATACTGACTGCCAAATAAGTCACAACATTGACCACCTGCCTACCAGAACTTGTGCATGTGTTTTGGCGCTAAGGAACAGATTCCACTATTCAGAGACTCATTAATGTTTTGGGTGTAAGCTCCTAAGCATCTTTCTAATAAATCATTAGATGATAGACTTTTGTAGATGTTGTTCGAAAGTTTCTAAAGTTCCTTTTACTTCAGCCTGATGCCACTTGCATTAACTGTCCTCGCCGGGTGAACACTTTGAGTGTTGGGGTTTTTCGTTCGATGACGAGCAGTGATCGAGGGAAGCCCAGAATGCATTTCGCATATGTTCTACAGATTTTGAGTTTCTCCGAATCGCCAGCCTATAAAATTTTCTTAGCTGGCCGTTTGATTTGTCCGTCAACTTTCCCTATCCTTTCCCACCGATACCTTTGTATTATTTCTTCAGTTTTTGTTATCTCGGTCCCATACGCTTCTCAATATGTCCGACGCGTTATTTCTTCCGTACGATAATCTCGTCTCAAAAAAAAAAAAAAAAAAACAAGAATCCATTCACAGCCGCTCACATATACATATACCGTTAAGAATGAACCGGTGAATTCTTTAAACAATGATTTTTCTATAGACGAAGGCTATCGTGGTGTGCCGCACTTATAGTATCTCAGAAATGGCCGGAGTTGGGTACCTTTCGGTTCCCAGAAACATGCAAAGGAATATGATTTGCACCAAACCCTTTCTGTGGCGTATTCTCAGATACATGCAGATTGTAATTAAACAAATAAAAAAAATCGATTTTTTGAAACCGCGAGAGTAGAAGACCCCCTTAACGCAAGGTCGACGATTCATTAGATTTTTCCATAGGTGTCCCGGATTTGGAGATTGAGAAGGAGGTCTTGGATTCATCCCAAGTAAGCGATGCAACTTGCACTGAGAGAATATATACGTAAACCTGCTAAGAATAGGTTTCGAACAGAAAACTTTCATAAAATATACGATTTTTTCGTATATATGATGAATCATTGGTAGTTATATGAAAAGGTTTATCTTGCTATTTCGAGTTTTTTGTAGCAACAACAAAACTACTTTCGTAGGCTAATTACGAAACGGTTCCACCGACGGTGACAACCGACCGTCACGGTAAAGATGGACAAGTCTGTCTATGCCAAGACACATGCTGGTAAACTCGGGTGATTCGTAGTTATGCCGCCTAAGCTCGACCTTCATCAGCAGAAGACATAAGTTTAAGCCCGTAAGATATTAAGCTTGTTCTATTGACCCTGCTACTTCTAGTTTTCCGATCTATATACTTCACATCCTTGCTCCCACTTGAGTACTATGGCTCTAATTTTCCTAAGTTTCACTACCCAGTAATCTCTAGTTAATTGAATGTCGTTAAAATATAATTTATAAGATATTAAATCTCCGGCAGTCGAGTTATCTACATTAAAAAAAATTAAAATACTTGAAACATGTTCAAACGAGTTTTTCTTAGGAAAACAGGAGTCAGAAAAAACTTAGCGAACAATATTTCAATGTTTGAGGATTATTCAAGCTAAATTATTGCAGTTGCTGAATACCGATTCATTTATACAGTTGAAGGTATTCAAGGATTTTGTTTAAAGTTGTCTAAATAATAGCAAATGTTTGTTTGACCCTACAGCGGTTTCGTGACTTTTTCTATATGTAAACGGTTTTGTGGGGGTACATTCGTATCCCAGAACCAAAATTGCTCTAATATGCTTAATTTTTATTGAATTTATAATTAAATTGGATAGTTTATTCTAAATCATTTGTGAAGTAGTCACTGTAGTAGTTAAAAAATATTCGTTTTTTGTCTATTTTATTATGTTATATTTCATTTTTAATAGAATAAGTTTTTAAAATACGTCAAAATTCCCTTTTTGACCCTCTATCAGTAATGTCATGAAAAAAGTTATGCTATCTCTCAGAATTCTGTAATATTTAGTAGAATCGTTCTTTAGCGAAAAATATTGGATCCGTATTTTTTCCACGTTAGACTGGTCCAAAAAAATCGTAATTTTTCAAAAGTTGAAGGCGTTTAAATTTAGTTTCAAGAAAAATGGAAAACTTTGAAAAATATGGGTTTTGTATGAACAAAATGCGTATTAATTGGTTTTTCTTGATTTTCACTAAGAAGGGCCTTAACTAATCTTTACTTTTATGTTTTATTTGTAAGATCATTTAATTCTACACAACATATCCAAAAATTAGGCTGCAGAATCTAAAGGTTTCGGAGGTACAATATTTTGAAAATAACAAATCTATGTATACACACCACGTGCATGGAAACGATGAAACCGCATGGTAGTTCACTATACATTTCCAGCGAGTCGCAGCAGCTGTGAATAAAGAAATCCATGAGTTACTTACAAGCTGGGTACAATATTCGTTTCAACCTGGGGGCTGTCCATTAACCATGTAGAAAAAATTCAGATATTGCAGATCCTGCCCTCCCCTCGCGTTCAAAATATTTTTTTTGGTTAGAAATTTCATTTCAATAGAAATCCAGGTGGTTGTAAAAGGGTTATATTTCGGCATTATTTATTTTTGTATCAAAACCCTGAAGAAGCATGAGGAGAAATAAGTAAAACATTTTTGTTACTATGTTTTAATTGCCGCAAGGTTCTACTGTATCGATTTTGTTGGCTATTTTCGGCAAATTTGAGACTACGAGAAACGAAAGCAATGAAATTGAAAGACGGATAGGTATTCTAGAGCGAATCAGTTATAAACTTAGAACGGAAAACTAGAACTAGGCAGGCTCATATGGGCATGATCGAAAGGAAATGTGAAGAATTCTTTGCCTTATGCAGAGTAGGAGTTGGGCGTTGCACCCAAGTCTACCGCATGGTCTATGGTAGAACATAACTCATCATCATGTTTTACCGCCGACGCCGGCAAAAAATTCTTCACAAATCCTCGCCTAGAACGACCATGCGATCATTCTTCTCCCTTTCTGCTAGCATCAAGCCGTGACGTATGCATTCAATCGACACCAAGCTATCGGTGTCGCACCGATCCTATTGTGATTGAACTACTTATTGATTTTTTCGTTCCGCACACACGGATGGCTGATAGCAATTAATGACACAGCTCAGCTAGCAGAAATCGAATTTTTATCTACTTTTTTACCAACTAGTTTATATGTTACTATGTTTTAATTGCCGCAAGGTTCTACTGTATCGATTTTGTTGGCTATTTTCGGCAAATTTGAGACTACGAGAAACGAAAGCAATGAAATTGAAAGACGGATAGGTATTCTAGAGCGAATCAGTTATAAACTTAGAACGGAAAACTAGAACTAGGCAGGCTCATATGGGCATGATCGAAAGGAAATGTGAAGAATTCTTTGCCTTATGCAGAGTAGGAGTTGGGCGTTGCACCCAAGTCTACCGCATGGTCTATGGTAGAACATAACTCATCATCATGTTTTACCGCCGACGCCGGCAAAAAATTCTTCACAAATCCTCGCCTAGAACGACCATGCGATCATTCTTCTCCCTTTCTGCTAGCATCAAGCCGTGACGTATGCATTCAATCGACACCAAGCTATCGGTGTCGCACCGATCCTATTGTGATTGAACTACTTATTGATTTTTTCGTTCCGCACACACGGATGGCTGATAGCAATTAATGACACAGCTCAGCTAGCAGAAATCGAATTTTTATCTACTTTTTTACCAACTAGTTTATATGTTACTATGTTTTAATTGCCGCAAGGTTCTACTGTATCGATTTTGTTGGCTATTTTCGGCAAATTTGAGACTACGAGAAACGAAAGCAATGAGCTTGGTGTCGATTGAATGCATACGTCACGGCTTGATGCTAGCAGAAAGGGAGAAGAATGATCGCATGGTCGTTCTAGGCGAGGATTTGTGAAGAATTTTTTGCCGGCGTCGGCGGTAAAACATGATGATGAGTTATGTTCTACCATAGACCATGCGGTAGACTTGGGTGCAACGCCCAACTCCTACTCTGCATAAGGCAAAGAATTCTTCACATTTCCTTTCGATCATGCCCATATGAGCCTGCCTAGTTCTAGTTTTCCGTTCTAAGTTTATAACTGATTCGCTCTAGAATACCTATCCGTCTTTCAATTTCATTGCTTTCGTTTCTCGTAGTCTCAAATTTGCCGAAAATAGCCAACAAAATCGATACAGTAAAACATTTTTATAACTTTACTCGTTTTATTTTTCACAAGGCATTTCTTTTCTTTAGCTACAATTTAACACATATTTCTTCCGACAAAAATGAATACCGTTTGAAAATAATATAGTTTTCATTTTGAGGCTTAAAACTATGGAATGACTGTATTCCCGAAATTTGCCTTACACGTGTATAACGATTTTTTAACTTTTTTTTAATTTTATTGTATTTGGATTCCGAAAAAAGCTGATAGTGTATTTTTGAATCTGGCTTATAAATAGCCCATGGATAAAGTTCTTGGGCTGTTGTTAAATGATGGCCTTGCAAACTCGCTTTCGCAACGTTTCATTTCAATACTCCTCCCAAAGCATCACAAGGACCCTTTCCATGACAAGTTGCGAAAAAATTCATTCGGCATCAATGCCAACAATTTTTTGCATGTTGCACAAATTAAATGGCGTCATTTTATTTGTGTATTGGCTTCCTGATCCATCTAAGTAAAGATAAATCTGTTGTAAGCCTGGAAGTTTACCTTTTATGAACGCTAAACAAAGAGTCAAAAATAAACGATTCTGCGACATGATTATGTTTAGTGAAATCAGCAATTGCAATAAAACTAGTAAACTTCCAATCGTTCGATTCTTCGTCTTATAAATAGCACAAGGGTGAATAGTACATTGAGCGTTTACTCAATAAAAGCCTTGTACTGCATCCTGCACAACGAAAAAATAATTCTCCGAAAAATCACAGATAATGATCCATTCTGTAGTTTTCAAATTGCGTTTGATGTGTTTCAAGTAATTTGCTTGTTGCTCAGTTATAAAGTTATGCTGAAATATATTGAATATTATTTCTTAAAATGTATCAATAAATTCTTGTGTGTCCATTTCAACTAAGTCCATCATTCATTCGGTTTCTACTTAACGCCATTGTTTGAATTTTAATGATTCAATATGGCCGTTACTAAGAATACTCATTAGTTCTGTTGCTAAAATTTGCGTTCCAGGGCAGTTTCCGCAACACTGCAGCCAACATTGTTCGCTCGAATTTTCACATATTATTTTTGGAAATTCCTTGTTTTATGTTACTATTTTTTAATTACCGCAAGGTTCTACTCGTCATCATGTTTTATCGCCGACGCCGGTAAAAGATACTTCACAAATCCCCACAGAAGGTGAAAAGAATGATCGCATAGTCGTTCTAGGCCGGAATTTGTGAGGTCTCTTTTGCTGGCGTCGGCGGTAAAATATGATGACGAGTTATGTTCTATCGGTAGACTTGGGTGAAACCCCCAGCTACTCAGCAGAAGGCAAAGGATTCCTCACATTTCCTTTCGATCATGTCCATATGAGCCTGCCTAGTCCTAGTTTTCCGTTCTAGGTTTATAACTGAGACACTCTAGAATACCTATCCGTCTTTCAATTTCATTGCTTTCATTTCTCTTAGTTTTTAATTTGCCGAAAATATCCAACAAAATCGATACAGTAGAACCTTGCGGCAATTGAAACATAGTAACATTTCCCCTTTTTAGACGTCAGCCAAACAGTTATATTTTTACCACGACATTGAGCATGTTGTTTGGTCGTGCACTGAAAATTGTGAGGCCAGATCCCAATTAATAGATTCTTTACAAGTCCGAGGAAGACCAATTCATGTTCCTGTTAGAGACATCCTGGCTTACCGCGATCCTCTATACATGGAACTTATCTATCATTTTCTCAAAACAGTGTCTATCAAAATTTAATTAGATTCATCTCTTCATACTCTCATCCTAGGCTAATCATTCACTGATTAAGTGTCCTAGACTATTCACTTTTGTTTTATGTTCAGACAATAGCAGAAAAATGCAAATAAATGCACTCAGATGATTGTAAAATACAATAATCTAACAAAAAAAAGCCAACATTAAAGTGGTGATAATTAAAGTGTTAGTTTTAGACAATTCAATATTATAATAATAGTTAAAATTAGTCTTGAGAATTTTTGTAATAAACTGTGTAAAAAAGAAACTTCGGCGAAAAAAGTGTATAAACGTATTAAAAAAAATCAGTTATTTTTGTTATTTTTCGATAAATGGGTTCAATGGTGAAGTGCAAAACTGACTGGTGCACAACGATTCCAAGACTGCCTCCGAATTGAGCCCCATTTGGAAAACAACTCAGAGCTGCCGATATGCTGCACGATTTAAAAACTATTGCCATTGAGTAGAACGAAAAAGGAAACATGACATGTAACAAAGGTACACTTAACAGCTTAAGATACAAACAAGCTTAGATTCATGCCGTGGGTTTGCCAGTCTGTGTGTATTATTGACGTTGGAATTTTTACAAGACTGGAACAATCGTCATTAACTCTCCGGAAGTCACGTAGTGCACTGAAATTATCACGTTCCAAAATTCCGGTGAAATCGTTTTAGAGCATACATATTTCTGAATTCGAATAAATATAACAAATACCGAAAAGCTTATTTTCTATGATAAATAGCGGAAAATAATGAATTTATATAATTATGTATCGTAATATTGAAACATCTTATATAACCATAATATATTTTTCCTATATGAATTCCTAAACACCTTCGAACATATTGAACATTTGATATGCCCATGAATTGCAGTAACCTGACATGATTGAACCAACCTGATTCGACGATCAAACCTTACCGACGAGGATAATTTGCGTCCGACGCGCTGACAAACGATGCAAATGTACGTTGTACTATTTCAATATAATTAGCAATAATGAATGATTTGTATCGGAGCCGAGAAATCCAAATTGCTTATTACAATGTCCTCGCCGAATTTATTCACCCCACGAGCATAACTCACGGCGGGTGTTCTTGGCCTCGCGCCTTGATCGTGAGCCTTCGAAAGGTGAAGTACGTCCGCTTGATCCGTGGTCCACCCGTGAGGCGCACGGAACCGCAGCAGTTGTGCTAACTCGCTAACGATGGTTCCATCTCGATTATCTGTTTCCTCTATTGTGCGCGATTTACGGCAGCGTGTGCGCATTCTCCGACATGTTCAATCCCGGCTGACTATTACACTATGCAGTGAGAGAAGTATTTCCCGATCTTAAAACTCATAAATAATTTCCCGCTGCCACACCATCGTCATCAGCGCCACCCGATACTGAGAGTGCCCTGTCTGAACATGGACAAGTGCAACAAGTGTAGAATTCCTGCTGCACAGGTGCCTTGCTAGTATGGCTCCTGAGCCCACCGAACGCTCCGTGGGTGAGTGCCGTTTTATTTTAACACTAATCGGTCACTTAGCATCCGCCCGGGAAGCCTCTGCCACGGGAGAACGGCACCCGCGTGGGGTGCCTCACGAGTCCAAAAGATTAGTTTCGACGCCCGGACTGTTGCCGTTCAGCGGGGGGAATTTGTACGGTCTGTTATCGGGATGTCGATTGTGATATGGCGACACGAGATGTGTGAATACACATGCGGAAAAAATACATTCGTATTTTCGACATTTTTTTATTACGATACGAGTACGAAAATCGTGCTGAAAATCCAGCTCGCGTAGCTGCTTTTGATGGATTTACAACGTCAATAGGAATCTTTAATTTGGAAAAATTGTGTCAGTTCTTCATATGTGTTGATGGCGGGTGTCCTTACGAGTACACTCATATCACTCTTCAACCTTAATTATTCTTTTCTGATTTTTAAATTTTAAAAAACCAAATTAAAGTCAACCAACAAACTGACAGTTATCCTACTAAATGACGTATCTGTAAATATCTCGTTCGCCTTATTGCTAACCGGCACAGCACCCAATATAGCATGATCTCAAGATGGGAGAAAGGTGGGAACATTTGACACTTTTGAGTGTATTAGTTTAATACCTGCAAAATTAAGCATGGCGGCCGGGGTCCTTGAAGTGAACGAACGAGCATCCTGATTCTTTGAAGCACGATGAAAAGTGAGAAAAGGCCGAGCTTCACCTCGGATCTACCTGTTAGAACACTTAGGGACACTTTTTACTTCGAAAAAACCCGATTAAATTAACTATGACCGAACCGAAAGAAAACTTATGTCAACAGAAAGGCCCACTACGTTATTTGTTTGTGCTTTTCTTCTTCATATCCTCTTGTTTTTTCGGCTTCATCAAAGAAAAATGACAACCGCACTAACACACAGAAAAAAATGTGCACACCTGTATCCGTCTTGGCATGATCTGGTACTTTTGCAATCCGCTAGAAGCCTGCCATCCCAAGTTTCATCTGCAAACAATGGTAGATCTGATAAGGAAACCTATAGAGTCGTGCAAGTCGCGTGGGTTTGGATGTGTTATTGTCCCAAAAGGAAACAAACTAAAAAATATTTTTTTTCAGCAGTTTCGGCCTAAAAATTGAAAAAGGACTGAGGTATTAACTCACGGTACTAATCTGCATCAAAATATGCCATAACCCGCACTCCCCTAAAGATCCTTATTGGCGTTATTTAATCGTCGTTTATGTTTCAGCAGGCCATCCTTTTCAATCACTTAGGGAATAAATACAGTATTTGACAAAACATGGGCAACAATTACCGATCTTTCTTAAAAGGCGTTAGTAATGGTTCTTGAATCGAAACAAAGAAAAACTTCACATTGATGGTTTAGGAGTCTAATTTCACTCTATAACGCTATATGGGCTATGGGCAATAAATTTTTTAACAACGGCACACTAAGCAAATTTTTATGAAAAGTGTATTTTTTCGTTAAACAAAACAAGTGCAACTTTTCGTTTCTCTCGTTTTTTTTGTCAAACTGTTTAAAACAAGCGGAAAAGGCTGCGTATTCCAACAAAAGTGTTATTCAATTGTTATTATTAACCATCACGATACTAATATGATAAAAAAAAATTCTTAAAAACTACAAATAGTTAGAATAAGTGACCATAAAGTACTAAAATTGATGTTGCCAGCCTTAGATTAAGATTTGGAAGACAATATCAACCATTTCCTTAAGCGAAGTTGTCATAATATTTATTTTTGCCAAATGCAGGGTGAAAAGTTGCCTATATTACGACTGAGTTCCGAATTTCATTTCATCAGAAAAGAAATTTCGGACCACTACATGTCCTCTATGCGGTCACAGGTTTAACTAAAATTTTCTAATCAATACTCGTATTATGTGTGTGTGTGTGTGTGTGTTAACCTTCCTATCTCCCACTAGCTGGTAGTGATTTACAGAAAAAAGATGTTTGCATGTATTTAAACATTCATGCAAATAACTTGGTTCACGGATTTAAGAAGGTGTTAGCTCAATTGACTTTCCGATGACCCATTTCGTGTACAGTGCCAGACATGTTCCGAGGTCATCGTTCCATCAACTAGCCCCGCCTTACTGTAATGTTTGTATCAATTGGATTGTAACATTACAGTAAGACTTTCGATTCCATTTAAGCAGAAAATCGACGCGTATTTAGTATATTGGTTCAATTTGTATATATAACATAACACATGTGTACTAGGAAACTTACCATTTTTGCAGTTTTCTACCTTCATTTCTATCTCCCATTTATGTCTCCTTTGACTCTCATCCACATTTCTTGAATTCCTGCTTATTTAAGAAAGAAAAGGTGAAATAATAAAGAAGAACCGATAGACTCCGTGTTTTCCTCAGCGCTTCCGTTTCTCCTAGTCTGGAGTCACTGCCTGTTGGACTTGTGTAAGTTGTTCAATTGGAGATCTCCAAGGAGCTGTAATTGGAGGAAGATCTGACTTCTATCCAGAAGTATCAGTTTTTCACATTAATAGATTATATGTGTACACTACAAAACAATCCCGTGTATAATGCAACCATTTTTTGAACATTTATATGTACATATACACACATAAACACATACACATATATACACACATGTATACATAAAAACAGTTGAAAAATTTTACGATAGAATGATTCATATAAATCAAATTAATAAAACAAATCAAATTAGCTCAAATGAAAATCAAACAATATTAAAAAAGTTATGAAATTAAGAGAGTACACTAAATTGTTTCAAGCTAACTAACTGTCATCCAATAACTAAAAGAACTGACTAAACCGAATTAATAAAATGAAGAAACTGAACAATATATGAACTGGGAAAAACTAACAATTTAATAAAATGATTAAAACCAATGAAGCAAACAACATGAATAAAACAATAAAAAAATTATTGAATTAATAAGATAAATAATATGAATAATGTGAATAACACTAACCGCCATGTTTGAAAAATGCAAAAACAACCAAGTCCATTGCAGCCGCCAGAAAATTTGTCGTCTAAGTATTGAAATTACCTTTAAATCGCATTCGCAAATAGCATTTGTTCCTAGGGGCAATTAGCACAGGCGAGTTGATTCAAACGTCAAACTATTTAAATCGCCTGACGATCTTCATCCGCATTTTTTTTTGACCGGGTACTGACTCCATCCCAGTTAAACTCATTCCGGAACCGGTTCGGATTTCTGAATGGAGTCATTATGGACTCCAAATCAAATGCAACAACCGATTCCGACTCAGAATCGGTTGTTGCACCCGACCTGGAATCCACAATGACTCCATTCAGGATTCCAAATCAAATTCCGAATGGTTTGACCGGGATTCAGATATCCGAACCGGTTCCGGAATGAGTTTAACTAGTCAAGTTCAGATGGCGCTGTCGATGCCTAGTGGGAACATTTTTTGGTAGCTCGCTCGAGTCGCGCACATACATAGTAAAATAATTGTGATGTGACGATAAGATCACTACGTCAAATTACACTATTCCAACGATATTTTTGCCTACCAACACATAACACAACAGGAGAAACGACTTACCTCTAATCAATACTCGTATTATGTACTAAAATTGTTCTAAACATACTATTTGGCTAAACCTAACCATTATTTCACAAAACCTGTCTTAATCCACCTAATGGTGCAATTGTGCCTTTCTCATTTGCCCAAACTACGATTCCATGGCTGCTTATGCTCAATATAGTAGTGGAAATGTATACAGCAAAGACTCCTTTTATCAGCCCCTTGGTGAATTTTAAGCTGATAAAACGGGAACATTGACAAAATCGGGACATATATTTGTCTGTCTTTTTAATAAACCGAAGCTCTTGAAATATTCTTCTTTAGTTCCTAGATATAGCCTCACAACTTTATCTGATTATTTACTTTGAGTTCCCCTTAAGGGTGTCTAACAGCGCAAAATTTAAAAAAAATTAAAATTTTTATTTTTGCATATTTCGGATCTCTAAGATAAGAAAAATATGCTCAAGAAAGGATTTACTGGAATTCAACTTGGTTCGTCTGCTATAGCCCATCGAACTACTATATGTTTCATATGAGGCTAAAAAATCGGGTGAGAGAGCTGATAAAGTCGGGTCTTCACTGTATTACATATTCAGTCCGATTTGAACATACATACAATGAATCGATCGGCAGCCACGAAATTGAGATGCTATATTTTGATGATTTTTTAATCCACAACCGAACCACCCTCCCCCCAGCCTATCTTGGTATGCCCATTAGGTGAAGGTGATTGGTATGAGAGAGGGGTGGGTCTGGAGAGGGTGCATGAGGTGGTCTTTTGAGCGGGATCTGCTGAGGGGCTTTGAGGGGCGGTGGCTTGATGGTGGGAGTGGCCTGATGGGGGGGGGGGGTTTACGAAGGGTGGTGTGTAATGTGGGGGGGGCATCCCGTCACTGCATAGCTATAGCTACGCCCCTGTTCAAATACAGAAAACCTATATAAGCAAAAATATTGTTTTGCCGCGATTGGGTTGGCGATTTTCAGAGTCATTGTATAACCTTTCTACATGAGAAAGGCAAAAATGTGCCAAAGTTTTGGTCAATTTTGGTCACAAATTTTTTTCCGATATTACATCAAATCTCGACGTTTCATGCATTTGGCATCAAAAATTACAAATTCGATTTTTAAATTTCTCCTCTTTGAGCATTTTTAACTTCAGTTTATATGGGAATTTGCTGTGTAGCCGCATTCTTCAACCCGTAACTCCGGAACCAGACGTCCAATTGATAAAAAAAAATCAATACCAGCCGATGGGAAGGTTGTACCTTTCATTTGAGAGAAAGTTTGTGCAAATCGGTCCAGCAATCTCTGAGAAACAAAGGTTTTTTTCAGCATACACACATACGCACGCACACATACATACACACTGACATTTTCCGATCTCGAAAAAATGTGTCGAATGGTATATGACACATGGCCCTCCGGGCCGTGATAAGGTTGACGATTTTCAGAGTGATTGCATAACCTTTCTAGGCAAAACCTGATCAAAAGTCGAAAATGGTTTTGATTGACCTGCAAAGGCACATACCGCGGTTTCTTGAGGCGAAGACTTTTATGTCAGATTTTCAAAATTCAAAATGGCGGATACAAAATGGCCGACATTTAAATCCAAATATAAGTAAATTTTCACGAAATAACATTTAATGGTTTCATTGTATGCCAATAACCTTTAAAATGTATCCAATTTTAAATAGTGTATAGTTAAATGCTGAAATTTGTTGATTTGCACGACATTGGCTTTTATGAGAATTGATGTTATTAGTCATTTCAAACTATATATTTTAGAATATTATACAACATAAGCATAAGCATAAGAGATCGTCCGTGGTTGCTACTTCATTGTTGACCATAACCAATTGAGATTGCAACATGTTCATTGGCAGTACCGTCTTTACGCATAGGCACACTGGGCCAGGGCCAGGGGCCCCGCGATTTTGGGGGCCCTGCACTTAAGATGAATATAAAATCCTTCTGTAGACTGTATTTCAAAGAAAAGTCGCCCTCAATTGTTTATTACTTTTTAATGTGTGGGTAACAAAAGATCAGTAGCAACTCAGAATCGCACATTGTACTGTATCAAGATGTTTAAAAAGCTTCAGAGCAGCAGGAAACGAGGCACTACATGACTATTGAACAAATTCAAACGACAATCCAACATTTCGATTAAAGTTTCAATTTATTTTCAACAACAGCAATGAAACGTTTGGTACACCCTGTATAAAAAGTTTGAAAGGCTCCGGACTTAGCCAACCAACCACAAAATCGTGTTTGGCAAGCGATCTGTGGATGTGGCAAAATATTAATTATATTTCTTCGTTACATCTGAGTCTGTCAACGGACAAATCCACATGGAAGCGTCCAAAAGTGACTTCTCGAGGTCTTACGAAGAATCGACACTTTTTGGTCGGATTTGGCATGTTTCGCTCTGCCTAATCAGTCTTAGACTGGCACAGAACCAATAATGTTGTTTTTGCACTGTACCTCCGCTCTATCACAACCATTTTAATCCATTTTGAAGAGAAACGTTCACGAAATCCCAAAAAAGAAGCTTCAAATGCCCTTGTGAAAGTATCTACATGTATCAAACTTAGCTATATCCTAGATTTGACTAAATGTGCCACTGTAAATGTGCGTGCATTTGAGGAAATTTGTAAAATCTTGGACATTTAGTAGAGTCAATATTTTTAAAAATATTCTAGTATTGTGGTGTGTCCTGAAAGAAGTTGGAATAAAATAATTTAATTTTTAAAATTCAGTTTTTCCTTGCTAAATTCAAAACCAACCTTTTTGTAGATCCGAATTGTTTTGTACGGACGGCACCATACCTAACTTAAAGTTAGTTTTTAACGTTTGGGATTCTCCTCATCAGTAACTGGCATAATGTTTGTGCAAGTGAGATGGTTTTAGCATCTAACCAGTGCTAATTTTGGTGCTAGTCTAGATTTATCATATAACTGGCACCAAGATGGTGCTAGTTGCTGATGAGGAGAATCAAAAACGCTAAAAACTAACTAACTAACGTTAACTATTTTGTGAAAGTTAATTTTCCCATAGGAAACCCCATGAAAACTTTAAACAGTGGGCGCAAAAATATAGTTTTAGGGATGGAGCTAAGAATTTGCACAGTTGATCTAGGACTCAAATGGTACCTATAAAGTTGCTTGGAGCAGGAATCTAATTTTTGTCCAACCCTACTGTTTACACTGTTCAATTCTTGGGGCCCCTTAGCTCAATAGTACCCAAGGGCCCCGGGTCGTCTTAAGACGGCCCTGTTCATTGGACCAACATACTTGGGAATAGCACGATGAACCACTCTGTCCAATCAATATTGATTCCTGCATGCTGATCAATACCGACGCCAGTCACGTCCGAATAGAACCGAACAGATCTTCTGGGGAAGGAAGGAATACAGCGAAGACCCGTTTTTATCAGCCCCTTTGGCTTATTTTGGGTTGACAAAATGGAAACAATAACAATTTCTTTTCAATAAACCGAAGTTGTAATAATGTTCTACTTCCATCCCAAGACATAATCTTATAATCCTGGCTGATTGCCAAAATTAGGT
This sequence comes from Topomyia yanbarensis, assembly GCF_030247195.1. Taxonomy (NCBI): domain Eukaryota; kingdom Metazoa; phylum Arthropoda; class Insecta; order Diptera; family Culicidae; genus Topomyia; species Topomyia yanbarensis. The sequence continues at coordinate 131,956,588 of NC_080672.1, read as the reverse complement.
AGAAACTGATAAAATCGGGGGCTCTTCTATGTATTAGTCCGATACAGATTGCTGCTAGTGACCGAGGAATCCTCTGCATCATCACATGTATCACGGGAAGGGGAAATTTGTTAGTAAGTGTGCCAATAGCAATTTGATATTATAATTGCTCTAGGCAGCCGGCTGCGGAGAATCTGGGAGATTTGTCATTAATACGATTAACGAAATAAGCAACTTTTTATAAATCGAAGTTGTTCAATTTTCTATCTCGCGACGAATTTCTCGTGGTTTCTGTTGAGGTATAAAATAAGCATAATCCTAGTGTTCAAAGTGATATCGGACACACAAACGACGCCACGTACGCTTATTTCGCTGGTAGCTACTAGAAATAGAAGCAAGATTGGATACAAGAACAAACTAATTTACTAATTGAATACGAGTGTAAGCATTAGAGACCCGTATCTTGTTACTTTGCACGGTGTTCCTAAAACCGTTATTAACTAAAAAAATGACCATGAATTTGGCATACGGCATTCGACAGATACAGTATCCAAGCATCTTCTCAGTGAATTTCAAAATGATCCATCGAGGGATTCGAGAGATATGGCGATTCGAAGTTTTATGATACGTTTCATAAGGCTGCCAGTAAACACCCACGGGTTTGGTCCAATCTCTATGAACAAAAAAAATATTTGTCTACTTATTTAGTACATGGCATTCAAAAGCTATAGTAATTAAGTATATCCCCTGCAAGTTTGGAAATATTTCATTGGCGGAATCGAAATTTATAACGGTTTGGATGTGGTATGCGGTCATAGATGGGTTTTCTACCAGACTTCAAGCGTGAATCCATGTTTGTCCATTGACTATTTAGATCGTTTATACGTGTCGCGATTTTTAAAGGAAACCCTTACCATTTTATTACATAAATATAATGTACAAATGGTGTTATTAATATGGTGCACTGAAAAAAAAATGAAAATAGGGTTGTCTACCAAACGTTAAATATAATGTGTAATTTAAAAAAAATAGATGAAAGTTGGAATGTTTACTTCAAAAGGCCATATCTCAATGGTATGTTGACTGATTCTAATTATTTTTTCATTATTGAACAGGTAGACGTTTCATCGGTAATTTTCATCAAAAAGAGTATAAAATAGAGTTGGTTACTTCAAACAATAGACAACTTAATTATCCTCAACTATATGTATTATCACTATTTAGTAAATATCTTTATATTCAAAACGACGACCTATCAATTTCTATACATTAGCTGAATGCAACGAACGCAAACTATAAATCATGGAAAAATAAAACCATAAATTCAATACATATATTCAAAAATATGAAGGTATTTGCTGATTCAGATCAATTTATGTTATGATACGGTTTTTGTTGGAAATTTTGTACAATCGTGATTCGCTGGTTGGGTTGACAGATGTTAAAACTGGGGGATATTATTAGTAGGGGGATCAAAGGGGATGTTATTAGTACAAGTTCATCTGCTCATATCTCTAACTATTGTTAGTTTGATTGTCGAATTGAATTTAACATGAGAATTTGACATTCAGATGTCGACAATGGACCAACTAGCGCGGAGGTCCAACTAAAAGGCTCCTGTTAAAAATTGAGCGACCAGCGAATCACGACTGTGTTAGTTTTAACATTTCATATATCCATAATTTGTAGTAAACAGCAATTGCAATCAACTAGTATATAAAAATTGATAGGCCGCTATTTTTAATACAAAAATAATCACTAAATAATTAGTTAATACATATAGTTGAGACCAATTATATTGTCTATTTATTTATGTAGACAACTCTATTTTATATTCTTCTTGATGAAAATTAACGATGAAACGTCTACCTGTTCAATAATGAAAAAAGAATTAGAATCAGGCAACATACCATTGAGAGCCTTTTGAAGTAAACATTCCAACTTTCATCTATTTTTTTTTTTAATTTACACATTATATTCAACGTTTGGTAGACAACCCTAATTCCATATTTTTTCAGTGCACCATATAAATAACACCTTTCGTGCATTATATTTACGTAATTAAATGGTAAGGTTTTCCTTCAAAAGTCGCGACACGTATAAACGATCTAAATAGTCAATGGACAAACATGGATTCACGCTTGAAGTCTGGTAGAAAACCCATCTATGACCGCATACCACATCCAAACTGTTATAACTTTCGATTCCGTCAATGAAATATTTCCAAACTTGCAGGGGATATACTTGATTACTATAGCTTTTGAATGCCATGTACTAAATAAGTAGACAAATATTTTTTTGTTCATAGAGATTGTACCAAACCCGTGGGTGTTTGCTGGTAGCCTTATGAAACGTATCATAAAACTTCAAATCGCCATATCTCTCGAATCCCTCGATGGATCATTTTGAAATTCATTGAGAAGATGCTTGGATACTGTATCTGTCGAATGCCGTATGCCAAATTTATGGTATTTTTTTTTAGTTAATAACGGTTTTAGGAACACCGTGTTTGCTTTGCTACGTCCAGAATCAATCGAGATTCCAAAATGTGCTTGAGAGTAACCTACTCATCTGCATTGTGCAATTTGTATTGATTCTTGCATGCTGATTAGTACCAACGCAGGTCCCAACTCAAGATTTTAAACTGTAGCCTCTTGCATTTATAAATCAGAGTTTCATCGATATATACAACAATATAATCTCTGCTCTTCTTAAAGCTCGAGAAACCCCGGCCAAACGATTGTTGGAATGGAAGATCCTGTAGTATGCGCAGAAAAAAATGTGATGAAACCCGCCCCCGTTCAACGCATATGAAACCCCTCTATCAAACTGTTGAAAGAAGAAAACCATCCGATAACCACAATCTAATGCCGTCGTTAATTGAAAAACACCGATGCAGTAGATTGCACTGGCCCTGCACTTCCTAGCAGAAGTGGGAATAAAACACATCTAGTGGCATATTTTGAAATATTATACAAGGTAGTTACAAAACTTTTAAACTATTATTCACTCTGTACGATTATTATCCAGTTACTGTTTTATGTGTACAATTCTAAATTATATTAAATTATAGAAAATAAGCCGATTAGGCGACGGAATGCATGTAGTGAAAATTGACAACAAGTTTGTTTGCAAATTGCAGTAACTAAAAACTGAATGTGACACAAATACGAAAACAAGATTCATAGTTTTATTTAAATTGTTAGACCGAGAATCTGACCTAAGTCCATTATTACGATGAAGCGTCGATTTAAATTCATGCGTTATACTTCGTTAGAACATGCTTGTGCTGCTTCCTGGTATAGTTATGAGCAACCACGTTTTGTTGTCATGCTTGCTGACATACTACGACTGACAACCTTCTCACAAACAAATTTGCCAAGCTGGAGTGTACGCCAAAGTGAATTTTTTGGCCAAATCCCAGTATTCTTTTGTACTACTCTATTGATTTTTGCTCGTAGTATCCAGTCATATATTCCACCACTAGATTTGCTTTGTTTTGAATGATCAAAAATCATAGTTTTTCGGTAACGTTTAAGCACGGTATTCATAATCGATTTTTGAAATTTGGAACCTATGGCGATCATTTCTGTTGGCCTCGTTGGTTTTCAATATGAATTCAAATACGTCTTTTGCGTTCCACTTTTGAAAACTCTTGAGCATGTTTATGAATTTCGATGAAATTTTCACCACTAAATACATCATTCTTCCTGATTAAAATGCAATATTGTGCGACTCGCTATGACAACCGGAGGTGTAGCAATAATTAAAAGTACGTGTCGAAATTTTAAGCTGAAAATCTTATAATCCGTCTCCGTCTCCACTTAACCAAAGATTACGTAAAAATGGGCAACTTCGGGCAAGATTTGTATTATGTTCCAAATGGATTTCTCTAGAGAAATGCAAATTGCGATTAAACATAGTGGACATAGGTGGACAAAAAATTATTTCAATAATTAGGCAAAAACGTGTGTTGAAACCGTCTGCTACAAAAGCGTGAAAGTTAATGACATTATCAATGAACAAACAAAATAATATCTTTTGACATCAATACATAAAAATAAAGTACATACCGTCAGAATAACTTTCCATTATTCCAAATTCGAAACTCAGCTCGGCACTTTTATCAAAATCAAACTACACTGGAATAATACTGATATTTCGAGCGCGCGATAAAAAATATAAACAAAACGCGATGGTTTAAACTGTTTGGGTGTGCCAACACTTCAAATATGGGAATTTTAGAGTGTTTTACTTCCATGCGGCATTTTACTTACATTATGTGAAGGACAATATATGTACCAGAACCTTAAGTACTACCATGCAATTTTCGACTTTTGGCCAAGTTTTTACGGAAATCCGCCACTGTGCCGCACCTCAACCTTTGAACAAAACATTCATACACAATAACGAACAGCATTATTGTGACTGTAATATTTAAAGCAAGCGTGCAAAGTTGCAGTGTCTATATATTTAGTTGAAGATCATCTCCTTTAAAAATACTACTTGTTGCTTTAAGAAAAATAACAAAACAAGGTTTAGAATGGCTAACAATCAAACAAAGTAGTTTATGTATTGTACTCAATAACAAGATAAATAAAATAAAATTAGTTTGAAAATGGTCCTACAAATGTAAGTATAGCCACCAATCACTACGGTTTCATTTAGGTTAGGTTTTTAAAGGAACATTAGAAGTAAACATATTCCACACTGTTAGGTGAATTTATATGAAAAGAACTCAATATCAATTATTTAAGCTTCCCATAAATTATAAATGCAAAATAATACATAGAAGAGCAGAGCACAATTTTGTCCAGCTTTTTGGCCTAGCTACCCCATAGTGCAGCAGATGACATTCAGTGAGCCATTGGGGCGACTTCCGGAGGGTTAACCAAAGTGGGGGGTTGTCTAAAATTAAATAAAGTGGAATTCGACATCTGAACTTGCTTAAACATTTGCCTCAATATGAAGCTGGGGAGCTTTAAGAATTCAAAAATGAGAGGTTTTTGCAATGTGCTACTAGACAATCTAGAACGTATCAGTTACAAACTTTCGTTCATACGCACAAATCCTCGCAGCAAAGTCGCTTTCCCGCACGGTACCTGTTTCCAACTGTGAGGAACGAAAATAACCAGAGCGCTAAGGTGTGAATTATTTCAACCCGCGTACGCTCCAAGAACCTTCCTATTTCGACCCATGCAAGCTCCAAGAACCGCGCACGTACTTTGGAGATTACTCCTAGCACCAGTCACAATTGGAGAATCGTCCCAGGCGCACGTTCGTCTCTAATTAGCGTTTAAATAATTCGCCAACAGGTTAACACAAATCAACGTGAGGTCAGTTTGCATTAGTTTCGGTTCAGGTCGCTCGACAGCCATCAGCATACAGGTTGATGGTGTCCGATGGGAACCTTCTAAGTCGTTTCTTAGATCTTTAAACGCAACGGCACGGCACAGTATAGTTTAGTGATGTCTCTAAATCACCTGATCTAATCTGTGAGCAGTCATATACGTGCTCAGTGAAGCTAAGGTAAAACAGGGACCCAATCAGCATCAATCTGGGTATTGATAATGGTCATCAGCGGCTGCTAAAAGATGTAAGTTATAGCGATCGTAAAAGTTTATTACTAGTTCAGAGTGCTTTTTATCGACAAAAGTACCGAGCGGGTTTAATTCTACACAATACCTCTATCTCGTGGATTTCGATGAGACTATTCCACTTTGAGTAGCAAACAACGCGCGAAGGTTTGATATAATTTGCGAAATTTTTACTATCATCAAGGAAATGATTTTACGAATCATCCAAATCGTAAATTAAATTTATTCAAACTATCATTAAATGAAGCATTTCGGTTCCGCACGAATCTGAAAAGTCAATTTGTTATTTTCAAATTGATTCAATCTTAAATTATCTCAAATCAAGGATTTAAATTCTAGTGAAGATTGATCGACGTCAACAGCAAGATAACTGTAATCTTTATTTAAAACAAAGCATCTCCCATGAACTTCGCAAACATTTAGTAGCATACCGACAGCTTCAAGCAGGTAGAAGATACATGGTGTGAAAATGATAAATCACCATCATCATATCGCGACATTGATTTTCCAACATCACGCTCTGCAGGCGTATCACACAGTGCAAATTTCTTCGACAAAATCCCGCGCTTGTTGTTGCCGGGAATAAATCATTCAGCTGACGCATTCATCCATCGTCCATCGGAATTGATTGGGGAGAAATTGGCACACTGTTACCGCGAACTGTGCAGGAAGCCCCATGCTTGCGAGAAGGGATCATTTATATTAGATGAGCTGTGTCAGGTTTTGCAGCGTGCAGGTACCAACGTGAGATTTTATGTCGAAATGAGGCAACTTTAGTTTTATCCAATAATATCAGCTCCAGCTAGGGTAATAATCCTATTTTTACCCTATTTAGATTATCTTCCAATCCATTGGAATTTTGAATCCATCCCTAGGTTAGTCTGACGTAAATGGTAGGGCGATAATTGGGACACTCGATACGAGTTTCCGTTGCGCTCAAACACAAGCGTTGCACAGTGTTCAGGCCATTTGTGTTATTCTCAAGAGATAAGTACAGCTGTTGATTCCAATTTATATGCATGCCATTGATGGAAAACCATGTAATTAATGTAATAGCGGGAAAACTTCCTTAACATGGTCAATACAGGTACTTTACCCTATATAACATAATAGTCGCCAGAAAAATATTTTTCGAAGCATAAGTCTTCTACCTTTACGAAATAGGGGCTCGTTTCAAAATTTCGACAGAAAAGAATTATGAGAATGTTTTCATTATTCTGAACAGAATGAACTGTTTCTGCTGTATCTGATCCGGTGCAAACGGAATTTCGAGTGGAATTTCAAACGGATTTCGCATGGTATTTCGCACTGAATTTCAAACGGAATTTAACGCGGAATTAACCGTGGAATTTTTCGAGAAATTTCATATCGTATTTTGCACTGAATTTCATGCGGAATTTCGAGCAAAATTTCATGCGGAATTTCACACGCGATTTCACGTAAAAAATCACGTGGAATTTAATGTAGAATTTCTCATGAAATTTCACGCCGAATTTCAAGTGGAATTTCTTGTAGAATTTCATGCAGAATTTCACACGGTATTTCGCTCTGAATTTCAATCGCAATTTCACGCGGAATTTCAAGCAAAATTTCAAGCGTGATTTCACGCAATATTTCGCTTAGAAAACCATGCGGAATTTGGCGCGGAAATTTGTGAGGAATTACACATGAAATTCCGCGCGAAATCCCTTGCTAAGATCCGTTTAAAATTCTAAATGAAATTCCGCGCGAAATTTCGTGTGAATTTTCGCAATAATTTCCGCGTTAAATTCCACGCGAAATTTAACGTGAAAATCCTCGCGAAATTCCGCGTGATATTTCACTCGAAATTCCATGTGAAATTCCGCATGAAATTCCATGTGAAATTCCGTGTGAAATTCCGTGCGAAATTCCGCGTGAAATCCAGGGCGAAATTCCACGCAAAATTACGTGCGTAATTCCGCGCAAAATCTGTTCGAAATTCCGCATGAAATTCTATGCAAAAATTCGCGTGAAATTCTACGTAAACTTCTACGTGAAATTCCGTATGAATTTTTCGCGCGAAATACCGTGTGAATTACACACGGAATTTCACACGGACTTTCACGCAAAATTTCGTGCAACATTTCAAGAGGAATTCCGCGCAGAATTTCACGTAAAATTTTGCGGGGCATTTCACGTGGAATTTTGCGCGAAGTCTGCTGGTAAATTTCATGTGAAATTCCGCTTGTGTGAAATTCTGTTTGAAATTATGTGTGAAATTCCGCGCGGATTCCGCCCTAAATTCCTCGTTAAATGAAATTATGCTTGAAGTTCCGTGATATTCAATGCAAAATTCCATGTGAAATTCCGTGTGAAATTCCGCGTGAAATTCTGTCCAAATTTCCGCGCGAAATTTCACGTGAAATTCTACGTGAGATTCTGCGTTATATTCCGCGCAAAATTCCATGTGAAATTCCACTTTAAATTCCGCGTCTGATTCCGCGCGAAATCTCACGTGAAAGTTTGCTTTAAATTTCACGTGATATTCTATGTGAAAGTCCGGGTAAAATTCCTCATAAAATTCCGCGTAAAACTGCGCGAGAGATTTCGCTTAAAATTTCGCGCTGAACTCCGTTTGAAATTCCGCACAAAATTCTACGTTAAATTCTCCTTGAAATTCTGCGTTTCATTCCGAACGAAATATCACCTGAATTCTCGTATTAAATTCCGCTCAAAATTCCCCATGAAATTCTGCGCGGAATGTCGTGTAAAAGCCAGTGTCAGATTTCGCGAGAAATTTCACGTGAAATTTTTCTTGAAACGTCGCTCGAAATCCCACGTGATATTCTTCACTCGAAATTCCTCGTGAAATGCCGCGTGAAATTCCGTGCGAATTTCCGCGTGAAATTGCGCGCGAATTTCACGTAAAATTCCGTGTGAAATTGAGCGTGAAATTCCGCTCGAAATTTCACGATAAATTTTACGCGAAATCTCAGGCGGAATTTCGCCCAGAATTTCATGAGGAAATACACGCGTAATTTCACGTGGAATTTCACGTGTAATATCACGTTGAATTTCACGCGGAATTTTAAACGGAATTTCGCGCGGATTTTAACGCGGAGTTAATCGTGGAATTTCGCATGGTATTTCGCGCTGAATTTCATGTGAGATTTCGCGCAGAAAATCACGCGAAATTTGCGGCGGGAATTTGCGAGTAGTTTCACGCGGAATTTAATGTGGAATTTCATCCGAATTTCTGTGCGGTGTTTCAGGCAGAATTTCACGCGGAATTTTAAGTGAAATTTTACGCGGAATATCACTGTTATTTCGCGCATAATTTTTTTTGCCAAATTTCGTGCGAAATTCCGTTCGATATTCTGTGTGAAAATCCGCGCGAAATTCCGTGCGAAATCCTGTACGAAATTCCGTACGAAGCTCCACGCGAAATTTCAAGTAAATTCCACCATAAATTCTACGTAAAATTCTACGTGAAATTTCGCATGAGATTACGCGTGAAATTCCGTGTGAATTTTACACGGAATTTCACGCGGACTTTCATGCGAAATTTCGTGCAGCATTTCAAGCGTAATTTGACGCAGAATTTCTCGCGAATTTTCATGTAGAATTTTACGGGGTATTTGACGCGGAATTTCAGATGAAATTTTGCGTAGCTTTTCACGTGGAATCCTCTGGTGAATTTCGTGCAAAATTCCACTGATTTTTTTGTGAAATTCCGTTAGAAATACTGTGTGAAATTCTACGTAAGACTCTGCCTTAAGTTCCGCGTTGAATTCCGCATAAAATTCCACGTGACATTTCGCTTTGAATTCCACGTGAAATTACGATTGAAATTCCACGCGGAATTCCGTGTAAAATGGAATTACGCGTAAAAATTCCACATGAAAATTTGCTCGAATCTTTGCTCGAAATTCCGCGTGATATTCTATGTTAATTTTCACGTGAAATTCCGCGCGAAATTCACGTGAAATTCCGCGTTTAATTCCACGTGTAATTCCGCTTGGAATCTCACGTGATATATTGCTCGAAATTCCACGCGATGTTCTAAGCGAAATTTCGCGTGAAATTCTGTATAAAATTCCGTGTAAAATTCCGCGGCAGATTCCACGCGAGATTCCGCGTTAAATTTCGCGCGAAATTACAGGTGAAATTCCGCTTGAAATTCCACGTTAAATTCCGCGCAAGATTCCACATAAAATTCCGTGCGAAATTACGCTTGAAATCTCAGCTAAAATTTGGCCGAAATTCAACGCGATATTCTACGCGACATTTTGTATGAGATTCCACGTGAAATTCTGCGCGAAATGCCATGTAAAATTCCGCTTGAAATTCCGCATTTAATTCCGCGCGAATTTCCACGTGAAATTCCGCGTTAAATTTTACATAAATATTCAGAAATACTCAGAATTCCGTGTAAAATGCTGCGTTAAATTTCGCGTTAAATTTCGCGTTAAATTTCGCGTAAATTCCACGTGAAATTTTTGCTCGAAACTTCGCTCGAAATTCCACGTGATGCAATTTTACACGAAATTCCGCGTGAAATTTCGCGCGAAATTTCTAAGGGAATTTCGCTCGAAATTCTACGAGAAATTCAACGCGAAATTCCGCGTTAAATTCCGCATTAAGTACTGTGTGAAATTTACGCAGCATTTCACACAGAATTTCGCCCGGAATTTAATGAGAAAATTCACATGGAGTTTAACGCAAAATTTAACACGTAATTTTACGTGAAATTTCGACCGCTATTTAACGCGGATTTTCACGTGGAATTTCACGTGGAATTTTGCGCGGAATTGAGTGGAATTCCGTACGAAATTTCCGACACAATTTCGCGCGGATTTTCACGCAGCATTTCACGGGGAATTTCACTCAGAACTTCGCTCGGATTTTCGCGCGGAATTTCACCCCTCAGTTCAATAGTGCGCAGGAGCAGTGAGTAGTTTTAAGCAGGCTCAACCCGATGTATAGTTTCAATAGTATGACACAACTTTCTACTCAACTGATGAAACATGGGGGAACGGTCATGCAAACAATTTCCATTGCATGTGAACTTGGAAAAAGAAGACATATACTGGCAACTCAGATTACGATTTGTTCCATTAAGTTCATATTTACGTTAAGAATGCTCCAAAAACTAGCCTTAGGATCTATAAATAAAATTAATAATATAGTACTATTATTATTAGTATTATTATTACAGGAATATTGCTAAACATAAAATTAAACGTCATATGAAAATACTAAATAATTTCTCTGGCACTTATAATAGAATTGAACGCGAAATTTTTTGATAACGTTAACGTTGAATTAAACGGAGTGCGTTGACTATGACGATGAAATTAATCCTCTTATGCTCAATTTTTTTTCTAGAGCATTTATGGTTTCGAAACTTCTTTTTCTTGAAAACGGTGGGGTGAAGAAACACTAAAAGTCTTTTTTCATAAAGATAGATGCTTCTCTCGCAGTGCTAGAAGCTGCTCAATTTTTACCTTCCAATGCTCAATACAATTCTCCTAAAATATTTGCAATAGTCCAATTGCAAGAAAAACGTAGCCAAAGATAGTTAAAATCGATAAGTTTTATCCGTTTTTAATAATATTGCAACATAACGAAGAAATATGAAAAAAAATCATTTTCCGTCGTCAATGTAAACTGTTCCTGGCAGTACTGCACCATTGGAATCCAATCAGACTAATTGCAATAACTTCAGTTCTAGAGCTGATCCTTGTAAATGTTAATACTCAAATGAAAGGCAATAGTCACATTTAATAGCCTTACTTGTTTTTGTGAGCAAATTTTCAAAAGTTATATCTAGCTAGAGATTACTGAGTAGGGAATGTTATGAAAATTTAGATCCATAGTACTCAAGTGAGAGCAAGGATGTGAAATATACAGATTGGAAAACTAGAAGTGGCAGGGTGATTTGAAACAGGCGTAAAATATTACTGATTAATCTTTTGTCTTCTGCTGGTAGGAGTTGAGCTTGAGCAATTCATAGTAATGCTGTCTAAGCTCGACTCCTAGCTTGTCTGGAATAGTGCAGTTGCATAAAAAAGTAGCCGACAATAGGCAAAATTTATAAGTTCTCAGTTTTCAAAAATATTTCTAAACAAACTAGTTATACCAACATTTAATTGTTTACTGTATGGTGAGACTGTACCTGGCAGCACTGCTTTAAAGGGATTGAACAAGACTAACTGCAATTAATTCAGTTCTCAGGATAATACTAGTAAGTGTTAGTGATTAAATGAAGGTTATTATTATCAGGTATTAGTCTTACTAGATTTTGTGAGCAAAGCTGTGAATTCAAAAAGCATAAAGTAAATTCAATCGATTTTCAATGCCAAGGCATTCCATGGGATTCTAATGGTAGGGACGGTTTGAGTCCCAAATTCTAAACCGCTACATTTGTGTTCTCTGAGTTCTAAGTGGATTCTGGGCCAGGTTAAGATCTTGTACTTTGAATAATAAAATAGGTAAACAATTGTTGAATCAACAAATTAGTATTTTATTTGCTATTTATAAATGGGAAACGGAGAAATTGAATTTGGTATCCACATGCATGCACCATTCTTCATAAGTTTTGGATCATAAACCGAATAGGTTGCTAGGCTGCTATCATGGTATTTAAAGCTGGTATACTTCCAATAAGATAACACTGATCACTACTTATATGCAATGTTCCATAACATACATTAAGCGATTATAACACTCACTTAACTTATTCCAGATCATCGTCGGGGAACTGCCACCGAACATTTCCCAAGCAAGGTGAACCAAGCCGCTCTAAATTTTATATCAACTGCAGCATTGGCGTTACGAAAGTAAATTTCAGCCCATTATGGCCCATCGGAGCCAATAACCATATTTCAACGATTTGCAAACAAAAAATATGTATATTATTCCTAATTAGCATTATCATAATCGTAAAATATAACATCTATTAATTTGAAATCGATTTTATTGCATGGGTATTTAACACAAATATCAAACAGCGGAACTCTGCGCCATAACACGGCGGAAGAAAAGCCGAGTGTCATCATCTGTGCCCGAATGCAATTGGCACCCATTGGGCTAGTGGATTATGGGAAAAACAAGATGAAATAAGTCACAGAGCACTTCTGGCTAATAAAACATGGTCAAACTTATTATTATTTCTTGATACCCACGAAGATATTTGGAAAATAAAATCCAAACAGTTTTGAAGAAATGATCCCTTCCGTTAATAACATAGATCTAATAAATAGATCCGTATCGGAGCGCGGTAGATATTAGCAATTTGCTTCGATTTGACATAAATTTTATAGATATAATACGAGCAATAACGAAATTGTGATCTCTTTGATTTTAGTTTAAGTGAACCATAACCCACTGTTCACGATTACCGGAGAAAACTGTAATATCAGTCCATTGCTGTGGCAAAGTGGTTCTCATGTGGATTTTCTCCCTGCGGCGTATATGGGCTCGTGGTGGACCCTGGAGGGAGGGCCTCACTCGTGAACACATTCTGTCGCGAAGCGACATAAAGAAGGCGATCAGTAGATGAAAAATGTCTCCATGCGATGTGTAGCGCTTGGTCAGATGTCTCTCTGGTCGAGAAGCAATTACTAAACTCTAAATGGACGACAAAAACAGCAGTGGTCCGAGCAGTAATGCTACGGAATCTCGAAGAGTTGACAGCATGCAGCATCCAAACAGTCGCTTCGCGCGGGTTCGGAGGACCGGACAGCAACAGGATCACATTATTTTTCATTTTAATGACCTTTTCCCGGGGCTCTGCTTTAGAGGGTCTTTTATGCGGCTTATAGCCCCGTAATAATGCTATCGAAAGTAAAGCACTTTTATGTCGATATGTTTCGATAAATAAAAGCTCTTATGTCGCTCGTTACAGATTAAAAACAGCTTCCAGCTTCGAATCAACAAGCTTGTAATAGCGAATTCCGGTGAGTGGTAAAGAACGACAGGCGAACATAAAGTACTGGGAGTCCCGGTTATCACTAACACTGCCTGTCTTACAATATTGCACTGGGCGTTTGCAAGGTGTTAAGAAATGATATCACTAAGTGGGAGACATTGTATCTACTTCTTATATGTTTTGTTCTGAAGAAAATTTGTATGATTTAAAAAGCTTGTAGATTTGATTATTCCTCCTTCCTGCTTTTAAACATGTATCTGTGTGGTTCTGTAAGCTGCATGTTCGTCCACATAAAGTTTTAATGTCAATGTTTTTCATTCAAATGTTTGTTTAAACTAATTTTGAAAAGATACTCTTTTTTAAATAGATGTTCATTGGTATTGTACAAAATATGTCAATATACTGTGGAATTTGAGTAACCCAAATTCGTATAATCGTAGTCCAACAAGAATAAAAGAATCTGAAACCATTAAAAACTGCTAAATTTGTTCCACTGAAATGGATTATCAATGTACAAAAATTTTCATCTATTTCAACACGTTGAAATATTGAATATAAACAATAGACCCTCCACATTTTGAGAAAGTTTTGAAATATACATGGGTCAGCTCAGATTTTTGTTCTAGGTGTGAATTTAAAAACTTTCACAATAAATGACTTAATTTGGACATGATTTAGAGATGGCTCCAATAAAAAATCGCGTTTTTGCTATGTTTCCATAGTAAGATCACTTACACTCTGATTTAATGGGCTATACATGCCAATATATCATCAAAGGTTGTTCCTTAGACACATCTTAACATGTTTTAAGAGTTTAGCATAGCTCTAATCGCAAAAGAAAATTTGTTAACTGGATTTTTATATAGAAAAGAATATCAAAACCGAGAAAAAATGCTTTGAATTGTAGTTTGCGTTCGTTACATTCAACTAGTATGTAAAAATGGATAGGCCGCCATTTGTAATACAAAAATATTTGCTAAATAATGATAATATACATACAGGGTGTTTGGTTCATGATTAAGAACCTCTCGAGGGGTGATTGATTGTCATATTTAGAGTTATTGAACTTTTAGTGTAAAAAACTTATTTATCTTAAAATACCTCTTACTCAAAAAGTATAGTTGTATTTTAAATCTTTTAGTTTCATTGGAAAGGTGAGAAATTTCGTATTGAATGGTGTTCCTTTATCCTTCAGTTAATTAGTTTCAATTATCTTTTAGTTGTAAAGTAGTTAAAAGTTGGTGTTTTTTATGCTTTGTTATTTTTTCTCAAAATAATGAATTATGATTATAGCAATATCTATTATCCAAAACCTGGATTTTAGGACGATTCATAATTTGTTCTTCAACATCATATTCCTATCTTTTCTCGTTTCCTTGTAATTTCATTACTAGGGGAGACTGAGGATACTTGATCCCCTTTTTTATTTTTGAATCCTACTCCGTGGAATGATACAAAAACTATGTATTTTTTGTTGTTTTATATTGTTTCTAGGGTTGACTAATAATCATAAAAAAATTACATGGAAATATTATACTGGACATGAGCTATGAGCATTTTTGGAAAACAACAAAAAACTGGAAAATTCATTGATTAGTGGAGACTCGATCCCTAATTTGGGGACACTTGATTACTTTTTGAAAACGTGTTTAAAAAAGCATGTAGGATAATAAGCCTATTTTTAGCCTTTTCTATTATCATCCTACCCATCTGAAGCCTTTGGTTAGAGCAGCGTCTGCCATCTTTGCTCAACGCATTGGCTCAAATGGTGTTGCGATAATGGGGGTACTCGATTAGAGTTTTTGCTGCGCTCAAACAGAAGATTTTCACCATTCTCAAGACAATTTTGTTATTATATTGGCTCTTAATAAGAGGCGAATGACCTTAAGGCTAAAACCTCTATAATCGATATAAAAAATGGCTCCTAATAACAAAGCAAAGAAGCTGAAATAATAAAATTAATAATGAAATAATGTGGTACCCTCCCTAATAGGACAAAAATAGGTACCTAACCCCATTCAATGTTATAAATGTATTGTGGTATTGATTAAATTGTTGTGATTACATATTACTATTTTTGTTACTACATATTACGCATCTCTCACAAGATTTTTTTTACGAATTCTCCAAATCTCTGTGCAATTATTTGAAAGTTGTCGTTATTATCGTTGAGAAACGTCAAATGTGGGATGCATGGTTGCTACGTATACTGTAGTAAACAATTACAGTTAAGTTTTTGTACGATGAAGCGTTCATTTTTGACAGTTTTTTTGTTATTTTATGGCAACAATGACTTCAATTGCTCTGGTGTGAATTTGGTTATTTTCAGTGGTGTGTATGAAGCATGGTGAAGGGGATCAAATCTCCATGAATATGAAGGGATCAAGTGAACCCATAGCATCTATTTCAGCAAACTTTAGTACAAGTATAGTTGGTCGGTGTTAAGTCAGATCGGACAAAATATTGATTTCGAGAAAAACGAGTTTAAAGTTTGCATCGGAAATTAATTCTTTCCATAATTCTTGTTTATTGTTGCATATTTCAAATCTGGCAACAGTCGATTGTAGCTGACGATTTTCTTTATCCAGTGCTATCATTATCTCATTTTTTGATGTTTTGCGACTTAGTCCGGTCTGACTTAACACCGACTAGTTGAACAAAAAAATCAGCTCAATCATAACGTATTCATATAATTGACATTCTCCTGTAATTCTATATGCAAAAGTATAGTATGTAGTGGGTGACTTTATCAATTGTATAAAAGTTTGAAAATTTAGAAAATAAATCTTTTTCAGTTCTTCTGAGATTTTTTTCTTTGAATCGGTAAAAAATCGGTAACACATGTCCAATTTATTTTTTTGTGTTAAAGAATCTTATGTTTAGATAAAGCTGCGCAACTTTCTAGTATATTCGATTAATGTATTCTGATCTGCCTTTGAGTTACAATGATGGGATCAAGTTTCCCCGGGGATCAAGTCTCCTCAGTTTCCCCTAAACTTTTCCTGTAATCGACTTGCAAGGCTTCATTGGAAAGCTGAGAAAATTTCCTTTCGATGTATGTACAACAGGCATTGTAATTCTCGCGCGAGAAGAAGCTTACCCGATGTCCAACTTTTCCGAGATGAGATGAGTCGCAAAATTCTCCGTCTCCACAAATAGCGTGAGAATGATTTTCGATATAATTTATTTGACTTTTTCCTTCTCACCGGAGAAGGTGATACAATTTAAATTTCGTGGAAATCAATAAAAACTTCAAAAAATACACTTAATTACAAAGGCAAAGAAATATGATAGACTTGTTTTTTCGTGTTTTGGAATAACGACAGGAAAGCAGCGAGCGAAAAAAGGATACCGTGATAAACTCATTCACTCATTCTCCGGCTGTTTTATTTATCCGGAGAAATGACACGTTGTATTTATCCGGAGAAGTTGTGTGAGTGCCAATAACTTTTCGTGTGAAAATGTGAATTTTTATTGTCGCAATAGCAAACTATCCGGGCGCATTTACTCATATGAGCGATAAATGCAATGCCTGATGTACAAATATCTTTTAGTTAAGTGTATTAAACGAGTTTTTACTAATAAAATAACTCAAAATTAGCGTTTTTTAGAGTTTTGTAATTATTCTAATTATTAATCAACTAAATTTATCGTTACTATTGTTCATTTAGTGCCCCTTAACATAACTATAACTATAACTTGTTATTTGACACTTCATCCCTATCGCTTTCCATTTCGCTGTAATTTAATAGTCAACATAGCACAAATGTAGTGGGTTCGAAACCGTTTGTTTTTGCATGTGAAACGAGGTGATAAAATGATTTTGCTTTTAAACTAAAAGAGATAATTGTATGGAGTCAAAGAAAAAGTTGAAGAACTTGCTGAGATGCATTTATTCCAGGATAATCATGGAGATGTTTATTATTTACTATTTAAACAAAATAACGAAAATGCTAATAATAACACTAACTTTAAACTAAATAACTTCTAAAAGAATACTAAATTCACTTAACTGAAAGATATTAATACGTTTTTCTCTGCAAAATTTTGCTGACTTTCGAATAAAAATAAGAAAAGGTACAATAAGTGCCACACTTTTTCAATAAGAGCTAGTATTAGTGAAAATAAGATAAAAATATCGAAGTTCAATATCCCAAACACATGAAAACAAGAAAAGATAAGTGTATCATGTCAAACAACATATTATGCAGCTCTTCAAGCCTAATAATCTGAATTATTAAAATGGTGTACGGTGTTCCTAAAACCGTTATTAACAAAAAAATGACCACAAATTTGTCATACGGCATTCGAAAGTATCCAAGCATCTTCTCAGTGAATTTCAAAATGATCCATCGAGGGATTCGAGAGAAATTGCAATTTGAAGTTTTATGACACGTTTCATAAGGCTACCAGCAAACATCCACGGGTTTGGTCCTATCTCTACAAACAATTTTTTTTTGTCTACTTATTTAGGGAAAATTAACGATGAAACGTCTACTTGTTCAATAATGAAAAAATAATTAGAATCGGTCAACAAACCATTGAGATATGGCCTTTTGAAGTAAACATTCCAACTTTTATTCATTTTTTAGTTTTCACATTATATTTAACGTTTGGTAGACAACCCTATTTTCATATTTTTTCAGTGCACCATATGAATAACACCTTTTGTACATTATATTTATGTAATTAAATGGTAAGGTTTTCCTTTAAAAACCGCGGCACGTATAAACGATCTAAATAGTCAATGGACAAACATGGATTCACGCTTGAAGTCTGGTAGAAAACCCATCTATGACCGCATACCACATCCAAACCGTTATAAATTTCGATTCCGTCAATGAAATATTTTCAAACTTGCAGGGGATATACTTGATTACTATATCTTTCTAATGCTGTGTCCTAAATAAGTAGACAAAAAATTGTTAAGATAAGACCAAACCCGTGGATGTTTGCTGGTAGCCTTATGAAACGTGTCATAAAACTTCAAATTGCAATTTCTCTCGAATCCCTCGATGGATCATTTTGAAATTCACTGAGAAGATGCTTGGATACTGTATCTTTCGAATGTCGTATGACAAATTTGTGGTCATTTTTTTGTTAATAACGGTTTTAGGAACACCGTGGGTGATGTTAACTATTAAGATTTTCGCGAAATGAACGAAAAACCCATCAAAATTGTTAATTATTCATTTAACTACTGTGAAAAGGTTACTTAACCTCATTAACTGAAACTTGTGAGGACATCATTCAATGGGAAATTTTCTCACCTATCCAATGGAAGTAAAACATTTAAAATACAAAGTATATTTTTGAGTTAGAGCTATTTTAAGACAACTAAGTTCTTAACACAAAAAGTTCAATAACTCAATAACGGAAGAGATTTGATGGTATGTGTAGAACGATTTTTTTCTCCAAATATGACAATAAATCACCCCTCCAAAGGTTCTTAACCATGAACCAAACACTCTGTATAGTTGAGATCAATTATATTGTCTATTATTTTAGGTAGGCAACTCTATTTTATACTCTTTTTAATTAAAATTATTAATGAAACGTCTGCCTGTTCAATAATGAACAAAATTATGAGAAATGGTCAACAAACCACTAAGGTATGGTCTTTTGAAGTAAACATTCCAACTTTTATTATTTTTTTTTAAATTTACACGTTATAGTTAACGTTAGATAGGCAACCTTATTTTCATATTTTTTTAGCACAGCTTATAAATAACACCTTTTGTGCATTATATTTATGTAATTAAATTGTAAGATTTTTCTTTAAAATTGCGACACTATAAACGATATAAATAGTCAGGGAACAAACATGGATTCACACTTGAAGTCTGGTGGAAAACCCATTTATGACCGCATATCACATTCAAATTGTTATAACTTTCGATTCCGTCAATGAAATATTTTCAAACTTGCAGGAAATATACTTGAATACTATATCTTTCGAATGCCAAGCACCAAATGAGTAGGCAAATACGTTTTTGTTTGTAAAGATCAGACCAAACCTGTGGGTGTTTGCTGGTAGCCTTATGATACGTGTCATAAAACTTCAAATCGCCTTTTTTCTCGAATCTCTCGATGGATCATTTTGAAATTCACTGAGAAGATGCTTGGATACTGTATCTTTCAAATGCCGTATGCCGAATTGATGGTCATTTTTTATTAATAATGGTTTTAGGCGCACCGTGCAGCTCCTGGCAATCCTAAAGTATTTAATGATCAATACCGGCTCCGACCAGACCCGAACGTAGATCATGGAAGGAAAGGGAAGGGATGGTACTTCGATACTTGCTTTTGCTAGAGGCCGTATATACTACTGCGCACTCCACAAGTATCACGGGAGGAGGATATTTGTTAGTAAGTATAGGGCTGGAATTCTTCACCAGAGAGGTGAAATTTACTATCTGGACTAGATATCGACCCATAACTGGACCGGGGATCAACGGCTTTACTTCCCCTTCCTTGACCACAGAATTTTTCACCTCAGAAAAATCTCAACGACCTCGGCTGGGATTGAACCCAGCCCAACTGGGATGGGTGACGGTTACGCTTACCACTCAACCGACGGTGCAGTCTTATTCGCCACAACTGTGTATACTCTTAAGGATGAGCAAAGAGGTGAAGGAAGAATGTTTAGAAAAGCGGGGAATATGAGTTTCGCAGGAATAGAGTTTCCCGATGGCTACACCCATTGTCTTCTATCGGAGGAGTCTGGATATTTTGGCATTAATCAAATGCGAATCACCTGAGTCTGCGGCAGGTATGGACAAGCGAAAAGTCACTTAGTTTTATATGCTTTCTAATTAAATGTCGTCACAACAAGAAAAGGAAAAAAAATAATGACAAGAAAAAATGAATAATAAGTAATATAATAAAACTTGCTTAAAACGATGCAATGCTCGTATTCGAACGCAATGAAAACCGGCGTTGTTGGGGTAATATTTTATGGTATACGGGGAGGGGTAGTAAGCTAGAACAAGGCACAACATGTTTTTAGTAACAAAAAAATAAACAAAATTTTTCAATACGCTATCTCAAATATTGGGATAACAACATTTGTGCTAATCTGTGACCTCGGAGAGAAGAAAGTCAATTTTCGACAATTTTTGCGTTACGTAATTTTCAAATGCCTCCTAAAATGCAAATTCATCCAAACCTCTAACTTCTAATTTATGACTTTTTACTCTACTAAGAAGTATAATCACCAAACCGCCCAAAAATAGTTAAAAAGGTCCATAGGCGATTAAATATATTAGGCAAGCTGCATTTTTCGTAAGCGGATCGAAGTGGCACAATTTTTGCGAGAAAACTTAAGCACCGATTAAACCTGGCTGAATGAATGTTTCATTTAACCAAAATTTGCTCTTTTTTCGTTCTTGTAAAATCTGTTGAAATATTCATTAAAATAAAACAGTCCTAAGTGTATTCCACGTCCTCCGCTCACATCTCTCACTTTACTCGACGACCGTTTCCATACAAACGACCAGAGGATTATAAGAAACACAACAATTTTATGCTCTAAAATACCTCTATTTTCGATAAATACCGTCAAAAATCACCCCCATAATGATCGATATAGTGGTGCAGCAAAAGGAAAAACCAAACTTCAAATTCACTTCCAAACCTACGCATGAAAGCGACATAAATTACACTTGATGAGATGACTTCGGCGAGGAGCAATCCGAAGTAATTAAGTTTTACGTGGAACGCGCTGTAAATTATACTAAATCAGCTCGAATAATTTAATACGAATTACATACTCAGACCAGCCCTAATGTGGTACATGGGTGGTGGTGCCGGTGTTGAATTGCCAACATGACTAATAAATCGATTGGAGAGATCCTCTGTTTGTTTAACAGCGGGCAAACACTGTCGATCGCGCGTTCCCCAAATTCACATTTTAAATTCCAAGACGAATTTTACGATTCATTTTCATTTGTTAAATTACACCTATTTAGGATCAAATTACAACCTGTAGCCCGATGGGCCTCTTGCTTACGCCAGGCTTAGCAGTGGAATACAGTGTGGCTTATCGTTATTTTGAGAGTTTAGTATAGTGATGTCAATGCTATTTAGGCTAAGTTGGGTTGTAGATGGTATTAAAAAGCGCATTTCACTTATTCGAATGTCACTGTTTAAATTGTATTTTCGAATTTGAAAATAAATACAGCATTTGGAAAGAACACTTGTTGTTCAAAAACAACATTGTATGAAAACTTTGCTTCGTGACCACGCAACCCGAAATTTGCCACTTAATCCAACCTATCGTGTGTAGCGATCCCATAATCGAAAACCGTATGGTGTAAATGATGGACCCAAAGGAAATTTATGGAAATTTATGAAGGTAATCGTTTTTCAAACGATATGAGGTCGAATAAAAGATGATCATCGATTGATTTCATCTCACACCTTGCCGATCGCGATCCGAACTGAGAAGCATGGTAACAGATGAGAATGTGACACAGTCGTCACCACACCGACCGTGATGTGTGATAGAAAATGAATACCTACGACGATGACGGCCGATCGCTGCTGTTATATTAGTTGCCTTGCTGCCCGGAACGGGATAGGTTAGGCACATTTCAGACACTCCAGATTGCTTCGGTCTTCACACGGATACGATTTCGATTTAAATTTATGAATATATTTACTATATATTCATAAAAGCGATATCAATGTTATAGTTTCGAAACGATGATGACCGGGTTGACACCGTGTGAGCTTGATGACTCGCTGTTTGTTTGTCCCCTATAGTGTCGTCTCGACTGGTGGAATCTTTCGAATGCTTTCGTCGGTTGTAGTGGTTGCAGAAGGGTATCAGGCTATTACTTGAACTGTTCCTATTTTTATGGCGTTGTTGTTGTTAAATACAGCTCGAGTGATGATAATTTCACCTACATCCTAGTGGGAAGGATAAGTGTGTAGTAAAATGCATTATTGATCTGGGGCCTGTATTTTGAACACATCTAGGAAATATCTTGTAATTTCATATTTCGCAGGACGTATATAGCCACATCAAGACAATCCGAATTTCTATAAAAACAGGTAAGTCGTATTAATAACCATCAACGTTCAACCTATAGGTGCATATAAAAAGTCTTAATATTCTAATAATAACGAAGCCCAGGAAGTGTTGAAAGTAAAAGTTTCAGAAGCGGATCTAACATTTTTAAGAGGATGTACGTGTTGCAATAACTGTCCGCATTTTACATAGCTACAATCACGATCATAAAATGTTTTGCCACTATTCGAAATGTTGCTTCCCATGAGAGCTATTGGCTGAGGCACAGGAGCGTCTTTCGAGGCCACCTTCATCTTCGTATAAACCTACCATTGTTTTCCAGAGAGGAGGTGTGTTATATCCGTACCCCGCCGACCATCGAACAGCTGTTGCCACACCGATGTACCCCAACGAAATTGGCGCCTGTCAGTGTTTTCGCCACGATTGAGGCACTCATTAGAACAAGGTAGTAAATTTGTAAACCATGACAAATATCTGAATTTTAAAAATATTGTGCCTCAAGATGAAGAAGAATCTTTACATCACCTACAGTCAAGAACAGAAGATTAAATGCCAAAAGTCAATTGTAATACCAAGATACCCTTGAATAATATTTCCAAGACACTATACAACCCTACCAATGTAATTGACCCCAAGACTAATTTTAAACCTTCTAATATTAAATATCGAACATGGAGCAAAATCGCCGAACAAAAACCGTACATTTCAACAAAAAATTAGTTGCGCGTGCCTGCGAACTTCCTTATCGAGTCATTACACAAGACTAGCAATCCTCGAGTAAAAATGTAATTCTCCAAATTGCAAAAAAGTAAGTAATTTCACGCAACGATCGAAACACGCCTGTCTGCCTCCATCCCACGCATCCGCCAATCAGCACCAATGACCGGAGAGGTTCCAAAGTTCCCGGGGTCAATCCATGTGCTCTGAATAACGAACATTTTCTCATCGACTTCGATTTCCTTCCAAAAACTCGAGCGCACTAATTCTCTGTATTTAACAATAGATTATCTAATTGAACCATGAATTCCGCTGGCATTTTGTTCGGTTCCCAAAGAATTAAAATTCAATAAAGCCAAATTGATTCTAGTGAAAAGTAGAAGCGAACGGGTGTAAGCGGATGAAAGAAAAACTGTGAGCGGGTTCACGACCACGATCGATTTTTCCGCGCCTAACCAGCTGACTCTTCGCGGCGCGACCGTCGGGCCGCGCGCTCAGTGGTGTTCGAAAAACGGTGCCTTAAAAACGGCTAGCTTGAAACTTGGTAGTGCAGCGACAACAGAGAACACCTGAACATCCCTTCGGACGTGGATGGAGTTCAATGAGCAGAAGCTAAACACCTGATATTTGATCGAACCCAATGAAACCTGTAATTTTGGTTTCATTCACAGATAGGCAACAACTATTGAGGATATCCCAAGAGGGGGCTAACACAGACAAGAGCTACGAAATGAACAAGCAACCATCGGTGGTAAAGGCCAGGGCAGCCGGGGGGTTTCAGAGAAGCGAATGAAAAGCAAAGTGTTTGAGGAATAATAGTTCAATTAAAAATTAAAGCAATTTTTCTATAATCAAATATTTCGATCCAATAATTTATTGACTTGTAGTTGGTCGGGTTTCTGAAGCACTCTTGCTCTTTCTCCCACTCTAGAGTCTGATTCACATTTAGATGGCGGTTGTTGAATGATTCATTCATTCAGCAGATTGTGGGAAATGCTCTAGAAAATTAAAAAATGAGTTCAAATTTCGGCAATTGCATTTAATTTCCCATAAAAATTCAGAACGTTTAAATATCCTCGGCCTCGTCGGGTGTACTATCCGTTAGTATTTCACAGATTACTATTGCTGGCTGGGAAGCACGTGTGGGAAATTGTGGGAAAATTATTCCCCGGCGCTAATACGGGGATGTTGGAATTGTGCTGTACCATCTGCTTGCGAATGATGATTAGGAGTTCGTTTTAGGAAGTAACTGATTGCTGAAGGTTTCCCGAGTACTATAGAGATAAATTATAATGTAGGAAATGTAAATAAATGGGAAAAGGAGAGAGTTGTGAGCGTTAGTATAAATACATAAAGTTGAGAGAGTCAAGGAGGATCGCTCATCTGAAAACCACTCATTCCATATCGTTTCGTCATTTATTCGATTGAAATTGTTTATTATTCCTCCAATTTATTCGGTTTATAATTATTTATCTTCATTCACGAAAGCATTTGAATTGGATTCTGGATTTTCCAAAAGCAAGAAAATTAAGGTCCGATGTACTTCGATGAATTAAAACCTTAACCTTTAAATATAGCACTGTGTTGTATTAAAAACCTATTTTAATCCACCTAGCGGTGCAATTGTGCCTTTCTCATTTCTCTAAACTATGGCACGGAGGCTTTTTATGTTCAACATAATAATGTCCATTACATTCTTAGTACACTTTGCACTTATACACAATGGCATGCCAGCCACGAACTTGATGAGCTACGTGTCGACGGTGAAACACTTGAAACAAAAAAATATCATACTCCATTAGCCTAATCAGCATTAGTTCAATGTTATCTGCTTGCTAGCTCATTTTGTCATGCGAGGGTGGGTATGTGAGGAGGGCGAAAGTCCCATGAACGAACGACTCCCCAGCTTAAATTGGTATGCTTTGTGATATAGTGGTGGTTTATAGATGATGGGGTTGAAAGGGAGGGGTATGAGGGCTGGATGGGGAGGTGGTCTGAGGGGTGATTTACAAAGATTTTTAAAGGAAGGGAGTGAACAGTAGAGGGGGGGTGTAACCCCTCTCCGTAAACCATCAACTATGCCTCTATTAAAATCCAGAAACCTTATGCGAGTCGAAAAAAAAATTTGGCCGGGATTAGGTTGACGTTTTTCAGAGAGATTGCATAACCTTTCTATATGAGAAAGGCAAAAATGTGCCAAAATCCAAAAAAGGTAATCGTCGTCAAATTTTTTTTCGAGTTTGCATCAAATCTCGACGTTTCATGCACCTTGAACACATTTAGCATCAAAAATAAAAATTCTATTTTTAATTTTTCCTATAGTTTATATGAGAAATTTCTGTGTGGCCGTACTCTGAAACCTGTAATTCCGGAACCAGAATTCCGATCGGTCCAAAATTCAATAGCAGCCGATGGGAAGGTTGCACCTTTCATTTGAGACTAAGTTTGGGCAAATCGGTCCAGCCATCTCTGAGAAAAATGAGTGACATTATTTGACACATACGCACATACATACACACACACACATACACACACATACATACACACATACACACACATACAGACTTTTTCCGATCTCGACGAACTGAGTCGAATGGGATATGACACTCGGCCCTCCGGGCCGGGATTAGGTTGACGTTTTTCAGAGTGATTGCATAACCTTTCTATATGAGAAAGGCAAAAATTTGAGTTCCGGCTTATATGGGAATTTCATATGTGACCGGACGGTTTAGTCTATATTTCCGGAACCATATAAGCGAAATTTTATAGACATCTATGGGGATATTATAGCTATCATTTGGGACTAAGTTTGTGAAAATTGGCCCAACCATTTCCGGGAAACTGATGTGAGTTCGTAAATTTTGAAAGATGGCCGCTTTTCCCGGGCACTTCCGGAACCGTCTATGGTGGTTAATGTAGTCAACGAAAGTTTGGTTGGCCGTCGGTGACCTAGAACAGCAAATTTAAGTTGTTTGAGAGACATTTTAGCGAAATTTTTACCTTTTTTGCTTTCATCGGAGTATCGGTTTGAATCACAATTTGCTATGTGATCGCACGCCACAACCTGTAACTCCGGAACCGGAAGTCGGATCGGGATGAAACTAAATAGCCATTTACGGGGACGCAATACCTTTCATTTGAGGCCAAGTTTAGTCGAATCGGTCTAGCCATCTCCGAGAAACCGATGTGACTGTTATTCTGAATTTAGATACTTCCGCCAGGGCTTCCGGAACCGAGGATGGTGGCCAATGTGGCCAAATAGACTTTGAATGGATCTTAGTGACCTAATACTACAAATCGAAGCAGTTGTGGTCATATTTTGGAAAATTTTTCACCTTTATACATTCATTGCAGAATTTATTAAAATCGACATTTTCTGCGTGTTCGTACTTATCACCCTGTAATTCCGGAACCGGAAGTCGGATCCATTAGAAATTCAATAGCAGCCTATGGGAACGTTGCACCTTTCATTTGAGACTAAGTTTGTCAAAATCGGTTCAGCCATCTCTGAGAAAAATGAGTGACATTTTTGGTCACATACACACACACATACACACACACATACATACATACACACATACATACACACACAGACATTTGCCGAACTCGACGAACTGAATCGAATGGTATATGTCACTCGGCCCTCCGGGCCTCCGTTAAAATGTCGGTTTTCAGAGCAATTGCAATACCTTTCTATTGAGAAAGGCAAAAATAACTATATTCATAGGTAAGGTCCATTCTTTTAGCATTCCACTATGGTCCAGGAAGCGAAATTAGCACCCTAAAAAGACCACGTGTTGAAACCAATGCCTTCGATAATCAACCTTCGACTGTTCTTCGTGGTACTTCGGAGGCAACTAATGTCAATCTACCAACGGTCGCGTTTGAACATCCGACGTCTAGATTCTGGGTGTACCTGACAAAAATATCGCCGGAGGTAACAGAAGCGGACATTCTGGCAGTTGCCAAAGGCTGTTTGCTGTCTGACGACGTAGTCGCGAAAAACTTAAAATTGTGGGATCGACATATATCTACGATGACATTTGTGTTTTTCAAGGTAGGTGTTAAACCAGAACTGCGGAAGAAATCAATGCTTCCCTCAATATGGACGCAAGGTGGAGAATTTCACGAGTTTACTGACTATGGTGCAGGAGCCACAAGTCAGTAACCTTACTGACTTCCTTGAACTGACTCCATAATCTCAATTTGGGTGATTATAATCTTCCAAACCTCATCTGCAGTATCTATCCTATACGATAAAGTCAATGAAATGTGTTGTATTCCATTGGGATGCATCACGTGTAGAGCGCGGAATAAACAAACCTTTAAAAGTGAAGAAAGTAGCTACTTATCTCGCCTGAAGTAGTGCTAAAGTAATCCGCAGAATTTTCCGGTAGTCGTGCGTATGTTATCGTTGTCGTGCTAATCGATTTGTTACCGTTGTTGCCGATCAAAGTTTTTACGCCATCATCTTTGTCGCCATTTGCCCATCTAAGCAAGCTTGTTTTTGATGCCACAGTTGACTTTTAACACGTGTGGGTAGTAAGCATAGGGTGAGGGTAATAGAATAGGGATTTGTCTCATTTTCGCAATACACACACTTGCATTACATTTACATTAAATCACTTGCAGTGTGTTTGTGTAAATGAAGTTGTTGTGCATCGATATTTTCAAATGTGTGCCCGAGATACATACGTGGCAGATTTCAAATTTATGAAAATGTCCAAAATTTCGAGTGGGTAATTACCCACTCGGTTATTTTCGAGTGGGTAGTACTACCCATACTACCCACGCTATCCGCTATAACTCCTCCGGGCAACTTTAACTTGAACGTGCCAGTGAGTACGCCTGCTGCTACAATCAACACCAAAACAAACAAGCGCTCACGGAAAGATGATGATCAACACGCAGTGCCTGTTCCTCTCACATTGGAAATGTGAGTATCAGTATCAATGCTCATGAACCAATTCAACCAAACGAATAAGATGATCGACAACCTGCGCAGTGATATAAATATCAAAATCGATACTGTAAAATCGGACTTTGAAGGAAAGCTAGAGAATGTCACTCAGGAAATCATTGCTCTCAAGAATGAGTGTACGGTAAAGTATTGCAACACTGATGCCGCTCTCTGCTCACTACACGAGAGAGAGGAGAAAATTTCGCAATCTGTCGGAAATCTTGGCAATAGGAATGAGCTCATCATTAGTGGTATCCCGTTTATGACTGGCGAGAATTTGGGAACGTACTTCAAAGCTATGTGTAAACAAATCGGATACAATGACAACTCTATCCCCATGGCAGATATCAGACGAATTCAAACTCGCTCCCTTAAAAACGGTGATGATAGCCTTATTGTTGTGGAGTTTGGACTACGAAATGTGCGGGATGATTTCTACGGAAGCTATCTACGAAGACGTGACCTTAAGCTTCGTGACTTGGGTCTGGCATCGGACTGGCGAGTCTACGTTAATGAAAATCTTACTACTTCTGCTCGGAAGGTAAAGGCGGCAGCTCTGCGTTTGAAGAAGGCAGGGAAGATAACGGCGGTTTTTACTAAACAAGGCATGGTACACGTGCGGTAAACAACCGAAGGACAAACAATAGCTGTGCAATCTGAAGACGAGCTGGCTCAATTCACCTAATATTATGTATGTATGCGCGCTTCACTTTTAAAGTTTGTTAAGTGCTGTTGTAATTTTTGTTAAGAAGATCGTATTATGTCAGAGTATATTTTAGTTATCTATCCCTCTAAAAATTGTTTCCCATTTTTCGTCTGAATGCCCCCTCAACCAAACCACACCTCGACAAATATCCCTGGAGCTAGGGTTCGTCGCGGTGCGGATGTGGGCGGTAAATGGATAGTCCGCACCGCAACCGCAAAAAAATATTAAAACCGCACCGCTTACCGCAACCGCATTGCATTTACCGCACCGCACCGCGCGGTAATGCGGTAAATGCGGTAAAATCATGTATTTTAAAAATTGTGCTGAAAATTTTTTCATTTGTTTTGTTTAGCCATATATAGTTAAATGTTATTCTTATTTACACGAAAATTAGCTTTGACGGACTCCTCAGAATGGAACATTTATGAAAATATTCAACTTTGCTAGTTTTATTAAGAGAGGTAATGGTTTTGGCGTGAAAAAAAACACTTTTTCTCAATTTTTTTTAAACTTTGCGTGAAGCGAACAGATCAAAACTTTTGTACATTATTGTGTATCATTTCAATAACATGCTGTAATTTTTCCATGCAAAAATATCGACAAACGACTCGGTAACGAAGCATTTTGTATAACGTCTCTGGAAAACATGATTTTCGGTGTTACCTGCCATTCAAAAACTACTTAAACGATTTCTTTCAAACTTTGTATACAGATTCTTTGTAAAAATACCTAACCCCTACGTTAAAGTTTCGAGATAAATTCTCAATTAAGGCAAAAACGGCCCAAACTATGCAAAATTTAGCATCTGGGCTAACTTCAAATTCACAGTTGAGAAAATGTCATCGAAAACGAGTCATTATTCCACGATTGCCAAGAGCAATAAGGATAAACGATGCATTTTGTAATTGGATTTGACAGTTTTTCAATGATTGGATTTTGCGTTTTATGTATTTAAAAAGGTTCGTTTGTGAATTTTTTCTTTGAAGTATAAAATAAATAGTTTTCAAAATAAGTCGAAAAAATAATGGTGCCAAATAATTTTGGACACAGTTTATAGATTTTATTTCTTAGTAACAGTATGTTTTATCACATTAGAATGACCAAAATGTAAAAAATCAAGTAGCGATAGGTCGATTACAGATTATATTCGGATTTCTTTTAAAATCATTGTCAAGTCAATAGAAATTAGAGTAATTAAATGTTTATTTTGTTTCTCTATTGTAGGGTAATAAATAAAACTCGAACGTTCTGATAAAGAGATGTTCCTAATGATGACATTGCTAAGCATTCGTTCAGAAAATAAATCTAGTTGCGTCCTTCTCCAATGGTAAAAGTCATAGTTTTAATTCACTTTTTAATGCAGACTGCAGACTTTATCAATTATTTTTTGAAGTGCGGTTGCGGTAATACCGCGCGGTAAAAGCTCATTTCCCGCACCGCATCCGCGGGAAAAAATGTCTCACCGCACCGCAGTTTTTGCGGTGCGGGTGCGGTAAATACCGCGCGGTAATTACCACAACCGCGACGAACCCTACCTGGAGCTGTGTTAAATGCTGTTCTACTTCCGGGAAAATTTAATATCTGTCATGGAAATTCTCAAAGTTTACGCGGAAGGAGAATGAATAAACTAGAAGAAGTGCGACTGGTTTTAACGACGTCAAAAGTAGAAGTTGCGTGCTTCACAGAATCATGGCTGACTCCTAAGGACAGTGATCGCAGTATCGCTATTGATGGGTTTACGACAGTCAGAAACGACAGGCTCTACCGGCGCGGGGGTGGAATTGTAGTATACTACAGAAATCATCTTCATTGCAGTAAAATCGTAAGCACTGAAATAATAGGTGGCACAGAGGACAAAACTGAGGGTCTGGCTCTGGAATTTCTTGTGAATGGCTCTCGAATTTTACTGGTTGTCTACAGTCCATCGAACAACGACTATTCGCTATTCTTGGCTGACAAATTGGCAGAGTTTACTCAACGTTATGAAAACATTGTCGTGGTTGGAGATCTTAACACGAACATGTTACGACCAGGCATGGAACGCAGTCAGCTTGAGACGGTGCTGCAATCCTTTTCGATTATCTGTCTAGGAGAAGAACCGACGTTTTTTCATAATGATGGACGCTCGCAATTAGATCTACTTCTCACTAGTAGCAATGTATGAACATTACGATTCGGCCAGGTCAGTTTCCCGGGCCTTTCCCAACACGATTTAATTTTCGGGTCATTGGATTTTGACGTCACCAAGCCTACCAACACTTACATATACCGCGATTACGATAACATTAATCCGGAACTCTTGCATAACGCCTGTGCCATGGGATGAGTTTTACGCCATTGAGGACTTTGATGAGCTGCTGAATTTTTTCAATGTCCACATTAAGAGAGTGAATGACAGCTGCATTCCCGAGCGAAGAAGCCAAAAACGTAAAAATAACAATAAATGGTTTTCCTTCGACGTCTGTAGGTCCTACGCTATATTTCACCCTAAGGAGGAAAATTTGGTAAAAAACCAAAATTTCTCACTAGGGTGAAGGTCGTTAGTGGAAAGGGATCTTGCTTATAAAGACTGGGTAAGAGCGCTCCCACACGAAAAGAATGCCAAGCGACTAGCCTATAAAATGTTACGCAACCGGGTGAATGCAAAAATTAGAAGAGCTAAGAAGCAATATCTGGAGAACTTCCTGGATACCCGAATTCAATCAGCGGAGCTCTGGAAACGAGTGAGAAGTTTTGGAGTTGGCAAGGACAGGGCACCACAGGTCTGCGACTTTGATCCCGATGATGTAAACAGCGTTTTCCTGGCTAATCATAACAATAGTCAGACACACACTCCAGGACGGGTGAGAGCTGCATCAACACCATTCACTTTTTCTTTTCATACGGTACAATGGTGGGAAATCGTGAATGCAATCTGGAACATCAAATCACAGGCAGTAGGGGTTGACGGTTTACCAATCAAGTTCATCAAGATCGCTTTACCCTTGATTGTGGCACAAATAACATAATTGTTCAACAAGTTCATCGAAACATCTGTTTTTCCTTCTTGTTGGAAACACGCAAAAATCTTTCCGCATCGTAAGAAACCTCAGCTGAATTCTATTAGTAACCTGAGACCTATTAATATTCTATGTGCTTTATCAAAAGTATTCGAGAAAATCATCCAACTACAAATGTCTTCTTATATAGAAGAAAACCAATTACTCTCAGTGTACCAAGCAGGATTTCGAAAGGGCCAAAGCTGCAAAACCTCAGTGCTGCGCGTACATGACGACCTAGTTTCTGTACTGGATAAAAGAGGAGGTGGTATTTTGCTGTTCCTGGATTTCACCAAAGCATTCGACACAGTACCTCATCGAAAACTCTGCAATAAACTAATAACGCAATTTGATTTTTCGACGCAAGCAGTTGACCTGATTGAATCCTATCTACAGGACGCAGACTGTCGTGTGCAATAATAAATACTCAAGAAGTGCCGCTGTGATGTCAGGAGTACCGCAAGGATCGGTGATTGGGCCACTGCTTTTCTGGTGTTTCATTAATGATCTGCCTACCGTGCTCAAGCACTGCTCCATACAATTATATGCAGATGACGTTCAACTTTATGTTGCTAGAATTGGACAATGCACTAGTGAGCTAAACCGCATGATGAACGAAGACCTTGATAGAGTAGCTAAATGGTATCCGACAAATGATCTACTGATTAATCACAGCAAAAGCAAAGGTCTGTTTGTTTCGAACCGGGGTCGTTATGCAGCTAACTCAGGCCTAGTACTTCAAATGGATGGACAAACGATTGAATGGACTGATCGCACCAGCAACCTAGGATATATCTTCCAAACGGATCTTCGCTGGGACGCTTTAATAGCCCAGCAGTGTGGTAAAATATATGGCGGACTACGAACCTTGTACTGCACAACTCCTTCAGCACCAACGGCCACTAAATTAAAACTTTTTAAAGCGCTTATTTTGCTACACTTTCTATTTGGTGATATTCTTCACGTCCATCCCAGCGCTTCTGCAAATATTCGGCTACATACTGCACTTAACTCATGTGTGCGATATGTATGCGGACTCAGTCGCTACGACTCAGTGAGTCATCTGCAAACACACTTAGTAGGATGCTCACTGTCTACACTTTATGCGCACCGTTCTTGCGTATTTATCAGGAAGATTCTGGCAACGAAATCCCCATCTACGCTGTACTGTAAATTAGCACAGTCACAACACAACGTCAACGCAGGCAGAATTTAGTGCTTCCGAACAACAGGACATTAATTTATGGAAACTCATTTTTTGTCAGAGGTGTGGTAAACTGGAACATGCTGCCGGCCGATGTAAAGTGTTTAACAACGGAAACAATTTTTAAGAGGGACTGTTTGAATTTCTGGAACAATTAAATAGTTAGATAATTAGATAGTTTTAGGATAACATTACATTTGTAATATGACGTACTTATTCCGGAAGTAGTGTTTTAAAAGGCGTGTGCCTTAAGCTACTGGACAATAAACAAACAAACAAACAAATCATAATGGAAAAATGTACCCCGTAAGCGAACTTGGCACAATATTGGTCAAGCCGAATTGTGGTGGACCTCTGAGCTTCGACATCTTCGCAATCGTGTGAGAAAAGCTCGGAAATGCTTCTTCCGAAACAGAAACCGCGAGAACAAAGAAAACCTTCAACGCATCGAAACGTTTTATAACGAACGTCAGATCGCTAGTTACAGTGATTACATGAACCATATACAATTAAATCTTAAATCGAATCCCTCATCATTCTAGAATTTTGTTAGAAGTCGTAGAAAAGGTAATCAAATGCCATCCAGCGTTTTCTACGATGTAAAGGTCGCTGATTCTCCAAAAGACTCTTCCAATCTATTTGCCGAATTTTTTCAAAGTGTTTTCAATACAGAAGCGCCCACATCTTCATCTAGCACCTGGAACCGCATTGTTAATTATGACCTGAATCTCCCATCATTAACTGTCGGCCATGAAGAAGTTTACGTCGCACTCACGAAAGTTGATACTTCTAAAGGCGCTGGAATCGATGGTCTGTCGCCATTTTCCAAAAAGGAATGTGCTAATGCTTTGTCACTTCCCATAGCGCACATCTTCAATCTATCAATTTCGGAGGCAACCTTTCCGGAACCCTGGAAAACGGCTTTCGTCATTCCAATCCACAAAACAGGTGATATTCACAACGTAGAAATCGCTAAATTTCCATCCTAAGCTGCATCGCTAAAGTATTTAAAGCCATAGTCCACAAGGCCTTGTATCGCGCGTCACAACCAATCGGCTCTGATTTTCAGCACGGTTTTTTGGGAAACAACGGTCGACAACAACTAATTTCATGTGTTTTGTGAACAAAGTTATGCATGATATCGAGAAACGGCGAAAGTTGACACGATTTACATAGATTTCTCAAACGCACTCGACAAAGTTCCACATGATCTAGCAATTGAGAAGCTGAGACGACTGGGATTTCCTTCTTGGGAACAGGATGTCTGCATTCATACCTGTCGAATCGTTTCGTGCATGTTAGACTGAATACTTCAAACTTAGATTCATTTCAATTAACTTCTGACATACCGGCTTGAACCTTCGTTCGAACCGGTCACGATTCTTGATTGCTGCTGGTTAACCTAGCGTTTTTCAACAGCAACAGTCTTTCTCAAGGCTACCTATATTTTCGCTCGATCAGTCTTTCTCAAGACTACCTACTTTTTCTACTCAATTAGTCTTTTTCAAGCCTAAAACATTTTTCAAGAACAATTCAGCCTAAAGAAATATTTAATTCTTCCAACATGACTGGGTCCTCCCGGAAATGCGCATAATGCCAATGAGAAGAAAACGCAATCACCTCCGCCTATAACAGTGATGATCTCCGACTTAAAAGCCTTTCGAACTGAGCTTTCGACGTTCCTTCCGGACGTGAAAGTCTCTTTTCAGATTGGCCGAAGAGGAG
This sequence comes from Topomyia yanbarensis, assembly GCF_030247195.1. Taxonomy (NCBI): domain Eukaryota; kingdom Metazoa; phylum Arthropoda; class Insecta; order Diptera; family Culicidae; genus Topomyia; species Topomyia yanbarensis. The sequence continues at coordinate 131,921,734 of NC_080672.1, read as the reverse complement.
AATGTCGAGTTACAGCGGAGGAATTGATTGACCACCAACGACTACTCCAGTATCTTACGGAGAAGATATATAAGTTTTATTCATATGATTTCACGACAGCTAGACCATTCAAGGCTGTCTTGAAAGGGCTACCACAAGGTCAAAGTTTGGATGAAATATCCAACGAATTGAAAAATTTACTGGGCTTTTCTCCTTCACAAGTTATTCTTATGAAGAGAAAGGCTAGCGGCAAGAACACGCTAGTATGCCCTGGAATTATCCAGGAGCTTTATTTAATTCATTTTAACCGTAATGAGGTTAATAATTTGGAAGTATTTGAAAAAGCACGTTTTATGTTCCACGTGCGAGTAAAGTGGGAACATTATAGACGACATGGGGGCAGAATTCAAAATCTGACTCAGTATCGTACATGCCAAGGCGTTGGGCACGGCACAAAAAATTGTCATTTGGATTCCAAATGTGGTGATAAATCGCACACGAAAGATACTTGTCCGGTGAAAAAAACCACAAAAAGTTTCAAATGCGCTAATTGTAGCGAAAATCATAAATCGAATTTCTGGGGTTGTCCTGTTCGAAAAAAAATTATAAATTCACGTACTAGTAAACAAAAACAACAAAATAAAAATGTATCTGCTTCTTTAGGTACACTTCAAGAAAACACGTCCAAACGTGTAAATCCGATTCAAAATAGATTAACAACTTCTTCTACCTCCTTCACACCATTCTACAATGGTGTGTCATCTTATGCTTCAGTGGCAGGTAACGAGGCCAAAATAACGGCTACCGTTACCACGCCTACAAACTTGTTTGCACCCAACGCTTCCTTTAGTCCAATGGATCTGGGTAGCGCAACGGAAGATAAATTAAAATACCTGCAAGACTCTATGTTTCATATGATGATTGCCATGCTAAATTCTACCTCCATGTTTGAAGCTTTGCAAGCGGGGTGGGAATTTGCTAACAAAATTGTAATGAAATTAAACTTTAACAATGACTTTAAATAATCATTTAAATTTATGAAATTGGAATGCTCGTTCATTAAAAACGTGCGAAGACGAATTTTTCAAGCATATAGCCGTTGTGGCCGAAACTTTTTTTAAACCAAATATTAAATTGAAGAGTAACTCTAATTTTGTTATTCATCGATTTGATCGAATTGTTGGATTCGGCGGAGGAATCGCAATAGCGGTTAATCGCAGGATCAAACATTCCGTTACGCCGTCTCTTGATACCAAGGTGATCGAGAGTTTGGGTATCGAAGTTGAAACTGATCATGGTATCATTTTTATTGCTGCAGCCTATTTGTCTTTTCAGTGCACTGGCGAGCAAATTAATTTCTTGAAAGGAGACTTACAAAAACTTACAAGAAATCGGTCGAAATTCTTCATAATCGGTGATTTTAACGCCAAACACCAAGCCTGGAATAATGCTCAAAGCAATTCCAACGGTAAACTACTTTTTAATGATTGCTCTGCTGGTTATTATTCAATTTTGTTCCCGAATGGTCCTACGTGCTATTCGAGTTACATTTTCCAGCTATGGATAATACATTGAAATTTCATTAATTGAAACCTAAAAAGGTACCCGAGTACCGCGTCGGATACATAACGGTTAAATGCGAAAATTTCTGTTAAATGAATAAAATTAATTTGTGCGACCAACGAAATCGTTCGTAATATACACAAACGTTTATTAAAATAAACGAAACATTTCGTTTCATTTACGAAAAATAATGTTGTTGTCAATTTTTTACTTTTTTATTACGACTATGTTAGTCACATTTTCTTTTTTTACATTTTAACGACATTCAATTTACTAGAGACTACTGGGTAGGGAAAATTATGAAAATTAGAACCATAGTACTCAAGTGAGAGCAAGGATGTGAAATATACAGGTCGGAAAACTAGAAGTGGCAGGGTCATTAGAACAGGCTCAATATCTTACGGGCTTAACTTTTGCCCTCTGCTGATGAGGGTCAAGCTTAGGCAGTATAACTACGAATCATAATTACTTCGCACGAATCTTTTCCTATGATAGTAGTATCTTGTTTGGGCACTCCAATATAATATATAATTCATTTTTAAACCTCCCTTTTTTGTGATTGGTCGGGTGGCCGTTCATCGTCATGCCAGATGATACGATAGCAGTAAACAAACTGCCATTTCAATATCGAATCAAAACGAAGGCATGCATCTTTCAACAAACTCCGTCCGAAGCTGTCCGACCGCACGCAGGTTTTGCCTTCTGCTGTGGTCGTGTTGACTATCGTTGTCGAATGTTCACATATGGTTCGCCATACAGCTCGAATGTCTGTAGTGTCCGAGGACAATAGCCGAAAGATCAACAAACATCTGGGAGAGAAGAACGCGCAATAAGGCAAAACGTGCAAGTGATTTATGATTCAATCAATGAAATTGATTGATTTGATTTGAAGCGTCAGTGTCTTCACTGGGTTTATTTGAATATGAAAAGACTCATCGTTTCTCGGCTTTTTGGTTTGACAATAGGGCTCTCATCGTTTTGGGCTGCCCCTTTCAGCGGCCTGCCGCCACATGCATAGTTAACCTTCCTTTGATGGGTCATTTGGAAATCATATACGGTATTCGGTGAATCTCGTTCTCTTTCTAGAAACCAATTACGCAATGTGAACGTTGTTGATCGACCTGATCGAAAACATCACGTCTATGATGTGCATGTATTCAGTAAAATGTAGATGGTACATTTGGCTTAATGAGCTATCCAATGCTAGGCTTAAATAACGATGAATAGTTATGCCCTGAAGCGGATGATCATTGCACAAATCAAGGGTACCACTATATTTACAGCATCCAAAAAATAGATTCTCGTTTTTCTTGCAGTTTTTAATAGATAGGTATAATAACTAACTGTCATACTAAAATTTGATCATCCTGCACAGAATAGTTTCGGAGATATGATCCCTTGAACCGGTTCACCCTGAGCGAATCCAATTGGGCGAAGCGCTTTGCGGGAAAACTTTGAAGTGTATTTTCTCAAAGCAATGTTTTTCAAGTTGGTAGACAGAACTTTTCTTCTAAACTAAAAATTGTATTTTGTAGGTGAGTCAAAATTTCTTAAGTGGGCCATCAAAATTGGATGATATCGCGATTTCGATGGAAGATTCAACTTTTGGTAGTATTTGGCATTGCAAATCCAAATCCAGATAGGCTTTGCGAAAAAACTATAATATTGACATTTCATGTTTGTGGCCCATTTATTTTAAAAACGCTTTTAATCTACGTAACAGTGTGATCAGACATTTCTTATAACTCTTACCACTCTGTTTAGATATTATATCGATTGAGAACAATTAGAAAATGATGTCTCGCGATGTTTTTGATAACACATTCTTCATGAGACAGTGGAAAGACTCAGAGAAACGCTCAGATCAGCATGAGACAACATTAGTACGAGAAATCTCAAAGGCTAAAACAAATCAAAGATAAAGCAAAAAATGACCTATTAAATGGACGTGCAAAAGAATTATTACTAATACCTTGTTAATAAAATTGCTAATCAATGCATTATGTAAGGAAAACCGAATTTTCCTGAAGGGACTGGGCCTTTCTAAGCTCTTGATATCACGCTACCTCTGAAGTGCATGCGTGCATACTTCAAACTTTATTTCGATATCGACTTTTTCGAAAAGTGACCTCGCAGTGAGCCATATTTTTCGAATACCGTTGCTAATCCTAATGCTAAAGAACATCTTAAAAAAACTTTAAAAACCCGTTAGGAAAAATCATCATCATTACTGAAACTTTTTTTGTGAAACTCTTCGATATCCTTTTATAACTCGCGGTAATGTGCTGGGTGCATGTTGTTCTGCAAATCTAGCGAAAGCGTTTTTGGGCACCAGCGGTTCTTGTTCAGAGCCATTTGCGCGTCTTCCGAAAGTCTAAATCAGTAAGGAATGCTAAAAACTAATGTCTCTTTTATCATTTTCCGTCCAGCGATTCGCGATACGTTATGTTCGCCGCAAACCTTGAAAAATAAACTTATTGTGGAGCAAAGGTCATTACTTCGTTCATCGTTCAATAATACAAATTTTCAAATACTTTGTAATATGCACAACCTTAATAAGGAAAGTTCTCTTAACAAGTTTTTGTAATATTGAATAGATGATGAAAATTCCTGTGGCAGTGGTCAACTATTTTCGTCCGCGTCCCTTATCACCTATTTTATAAAGCGATTCATCAACAGTACTATCTTTGAAAATGAACTACCTTGGTTATACAACTAATTTTTTCGATCTTATTTTATTGCAAATAATTAAGTACTCTTCATTTTATTATATTCAGAATTGCACATATTTTGTCGTATATAATTTAAGTGTTATTTGATTTGATGGGATTGTAAGGGAACACGTATCCGCCGGTTGATGCCAATCGAGCTGACATTTATTTGAACTGAGCAAACTAATTTCATTGTTTGTTTAGTGTTTATTTGACCAACTAGGAAATCAATCCATTAGATTTTTGGTATACGTTGGGAATACGCATGGTCTTGTCTGAGTGAAATGATGACTGTTGATTCATGTATGAGGATTGAGATTCGCGAGAAGAATCGAAAGCCAGTTACCAATTTTTGGCAGTCATATCAAAGCGAAGAACATGTTCTATTGTCATATTCATTGGCTTATTTTGAGTCTGTAAATCAATTAAATTATTTGTTCTCATTTTATTGAGTATTTTCGTATGCTTTGAAATACATGCACTATATTATTGATTGTCATGTTAATCATATTTCTTCAAGAGTATACAAATATTATAGCTGGATTATTAACGTAAAAGGTGACACGTTAGTTCCTTTTCATTCCCATTGTCTCCAACCTTGTTCTAGTAATTAGCGTCATCGATTGTATATTCGATATGCAAAGCTGATCGTTTCAGTTATTTCGGCAGTGCTTATTTTATACCGTATAAAATGTGCTTCAATTAGCTTAACAATGCGCTTGAATAATGATAACAAAACAAACGGCACCTTATTCAATTGTTCGCGAAGAAAGAAACCAATATAAAACTGTCATTCTTTTTGCTACATAAATACCGAATTTTATACACGACAAATAATAGTTGCATTACGAAATCTTCAATGACATAGGTATTAGCATATCTATTTCGACAAATCTTTCGAGACACTAAAGGTAATCGCTTTTCACTTATCAAGGTGAATCCAGATTTGTGTAACTCTTTACCCCATCCTACTAACAAAAACTCACTCCCGGTGACAAACGTGGAGATGCAGAGGTATACGTGGTCTCCATAGCAACGTTTGTTACACTAACATTCATTTCCTTCCCGGATGACTGTAAGGACGTGGCCGACTTGGAAATGGTTGAACGTCTACTCTTGGAACGCTCGTATGTGTGGCTCTGTGTGACTGAAAATATTTTTTTTTCGTACGCAATGAATGTACAAAGGAATCCTAATATTACACAAAACATCTATTGTTACCTTGCCTTCAAAATCGTAAAACAAAATAACTTTTGTTTTGAGCACTTTACATCAGATGCCCCCCTTAAGTGTACCGATTAATTTAGGATGCCTTTTCAACATAAACTATCGTAGTGCACTAATGGTTTGCCAAATTTCAATGTGGGACACCGTGTAGAACACAGTGAATAACAAATGAGGTGAATACCCTTTTTTATCAATATTCTGCTTTAGTCCCTTGACGTAGACTCATAACCATTTCTGATTATTTAATATAAATTTCCCTTGAAAGGGTCTTCCATCATAAACGAAAAAAAGATTGAATTTTCTTTTTTTTTTGCATCTTTAACATCAGAAATATATTATCAAGAAAGCATTTACTCAAATTCAGCCTTTTTCGTCTGCTAGAGCTTATCAAACATATTTTCATATGTGGCTGACAAAATCAGGGGCTACTATAATCGGGCCTTCACTGTATCATAATAGATAAGTAGTATTGGAAGAAGTTTCTTGTTAACGAGTGAAGAACGACTTTGTTTCTACTTTCTTGGAGTCAGCGGTGTAGAAATTCGGTTTGATGAAAATCGAACTTACTATCAAAATGACGTAATTCCAAAATTGTCATCGTTGAAGTTTTAAAAATTCGAAGAAGTTTCCCAATATAAAACAGCGCATCTTCTGATATAATCATTTGAGTGATCAATTTTCTAGAAGTTAGTATGGTGACTTAAGTCTGGTTTTCTGTCCTCAACAAAGAGGTTTGTAAAAGCACTTTCGAAAATGATGCTGGAGATTAGATACCTATCGAACTAAATTTGTTTGAAGAGTAAATTCTCCATATATACTTCTTGGAAGGTATAACGCCAAAATTATTTTATCAGCTGATGTGCAGTTTTACGTTGTAAAATTCTTCGAAGATACTAAACCTCCGAAATTGGCGGTTTCGAAATGATATGATCTTCACCTTAAATTACTGTTTTCGAACATTTATTTCAACTTTCAATTTCAACAATTTCAATTCTTCCATATTCAATATTCCATATTTCATATTTCATGTAGACCATGTAGGTCAGATGGAAAATCAATAAATCAATCAATCAATCAACTGTTCATATAACAGGTAATATAACAATAATCAAATGCCAACAAACAACGATCAGGACCTGCTCGAATCGAAATAAAAACGCAGTTTCAACAAAAATATTTATAGCATATGGTAAAAATCATGGCATGTTTCGGTGAGCACATGCATTCAACATATTCCAACTAAACTTGCCTTTCGAAAAATTAACCCTATTTCGCAACATCTTTTCAAAAGTGAGCTCAATATATTTGGAAATTCCATCAGTGTGTGATGTAGATGTTGATTGGATTTGACAACTGTGGGATACCGACAAATAGTTATAGATCCAGGGTCCCACCATTTTCCAAAAGTTCTCATGATGTTTAAAACAATGGGTTCTCAGTGCACTGATCAGACAATTGTTATTGTATTGTTAAATTAAATCACTCAGCATCAACAATTTCTTAAATCTAATTAATTTTGCTTTTGGAGACACGGCCATCCGGGCTTCGAAAAAGATCTCGACAGTTCGAGCAAATTCTATACATTTCTTTTACATGAAATGTAAAAATAAAACCTAAAAAGAAATTAAATGTATTAAATATAATTACATCATTGAAAAGCTATCAAAAAATGAGATTTTCAAAAAACACCTTTAAATCATACTTTCAAATTGTATACTATTTGAAGACAAAAAAAAATATTTTCTGGCAGAGTTTGAAAGTAAATGTCATTCCAAATCGAAATCAAACAATTCAGATCGAAATTCGGGACTAATTTAAAGCTCATTTTTGCTGGCTTTCGTGTTATCACAAGAGCTTTGTTGCGTGAAATTCAACACGTGACTGAAGAAAGCACACATAATTGGTAATATTAGGGTGCCAACTCATGAAACCCACCGTGAACAGGTATGCAATGAAGTTATTATTATTTAGATACATGTACAGATCTTATGGATACGAAAACGTGCAGCAATCGCGAGGGTACCTTGAAGTCGTGTATGACTACATTATAATGATTTTCGAGATCAGCACCCAGGTTACTATTTGATTTTGTTTTGCTGATAGGATTACATCAATAGGGATATCGGTTATACCACCTGCAGTCTACGGTATCAACAGTTGATTTAGCTAAAACTAAACAATGCCAAACATGGCATGATCGAAAGGAAATGTGAGGAATCATTTACCTACTGCTGGTAGGAGTTGGGCTTTCCACCCAAGTCTACCGCATGTTCTTTGATAGACCATACATAACTTATCATTATACATCATGTTTTATCGCCGACGACGGCAAAAAATTCTTCACAAATGCTCGCCAAGATCGACCATGCGTTCATTCTTTCCCCTTCTGCGAAAGCGAGCAAACTTCATCAGCTTGACACGTTCATTGCACATTCAAAATAAATTTGGGTTGTTTGCAAGTTTTATCAGGAACGGCTTGTTAAGTTGTTTCCCGCAATGCATATGCACCACATTTTTGCAAAAGCCCGGGCATTCGATACAGTCGTCGTTACAGTGATCGCATGGACTTTCCTTAATACGTGCCGATCTGAGAATGCAGACAATGAGATATAGATGGCGGTGCGCTCGGTGGAAATTGTTGGTGGTTAAGGTGCAGAAGTTTATTCCATTGCGTTCTTCGCTGATTTTTTGCACAACACACAAGCAAACAGTAGACGCTTTTACACTGCACAATAACAACATTAAACACAAAATCCCCTGTCGATTTAAACGATAAACAACGATAAAACTTCACAAATCCCGTAATCAATTAAAAATAGCTGGAGCTATTCATGTAACAACTAATAAGCGTGTAGTGAAAGTGTTTAAGCGTTTAATCCCAATGCTTCGATCAGGGATGTGGCCGAAAAGTTGAATATGTCCAAGCCTTTCGTTCAGAGAGCCAAGGACTGGGAAGGCCTGCATACGTATAAAGTGCAGAAGACTCCAAATTGTGACGAATGGCAAAATACGGTGAGAAAGTCACGAGTTTGGAAACTGTACACCCAGTTGCTGACAAAGCCTCATTGTTTCATCATGGATGATGAGACTTACGCCAAGGCGGACTTCCGGCAGCTTCCGGGGTTACTGTTCTACTCCACCGAGCACAAGTTTGATGTTCCAGAGGAAGTAAGGATGCAGAAACTTTCAAAGTTTGCTAATAAATATATGATTTGGCAAACGATCTGCTCATGTGGGGCCATTCGTGACTACTGGGACGGTAAACAAGGAGATCTATCTCAAGGAGTGTCTGAAGAAGTGTTTCTGTGTTGAAGCAACAAGAGGGCCCTACGATCTTCTGGCCGGATCTAGCTTCGTGCCACTATTCAAATGTTGTCTTGGAGTGATACAAAGCCAAAGGGTTACTTCCAGAGCTTGGAAAACGAATCAGCTGAAAAAGAACGAACACTCTTCATTCGTTCTTTGCTTCACGAATACACCACCCATTGAACCATTCACTACTGAGCTGCGGAGTTGACGGTTTTGGTTCATCACCACCGAGTTTTTTTTTGGTTCTTAATTGTTTTTAATATTATTATATTTGTTTCGATCCCATCAACTAATTTTAAAAGTTTGGAGCGAAAAATCCTTTTCTCATAGAAAATATTCCGTAATTCATAAATTTGCGTTTAGGGGTTACATATGTTGAGGTTGGTCAAAAAATCAAATCTTTTATTCTTCTATTGTAAAGTTTAAGGTTCTTAAGAATGCTATCTCAAATTTTTATAGAGATTGGAGCAGTGGACGCAAAATTATAGCGTTTTTCATCTTGCTCCCTATACGGAGGCATGGCTTACACTTGAAATTTTAAACGCAAATATCTTGATCATTGCGGTGACTACGATTGCCGATAAATTTTTCAGCCGATTTCAAAACTTTTTTTTTGGGTTGTTCGTAATTTAACTGCCGTGTTCTTGAACTATTCCATTTTTGACGTAGGACTACGTCTTTGTTTTCGATATGGGGGTGCACTCTGCAAATTCTACAAAAATGGTATGTAACGAAAAGTGGTCCAATTTTAAACGCATATAATTCAGCCATCTCACGATAAATTTTCAAATTTTTTGCACAAATCGCCCCGAAATACTTCTAAGAATAGATTCCAATAGATAAACCCAAAGATTTTTGATATCATAGCATTAAAAAATTAAATAATATACAACCTTATCAAAATCTCGCGCATTAACACACAGAAGATAGCGCTTCCCAAGCCCTGTACGACAGATTGGTGTACCTAGCGCGCAACGCTTCTATGAATGACGTCATCATCGACTATTTAAAGAACGGACTTGGCCAGACACGCTCAGTGCCCTGTTGAACGGCTGGCGAAGCAGATTACTGCGCTGTGTTTTTTACAGCCAGTGTAGCTGAGCTAGAAGTCCGTTACACTGGCTGTGGAGGGAAGCTACCCTGTGTCGTCCAACAGGCGACCGCTCCAACTGCTTCCTAAATGCCGCTGTAATGTTGCCAGTAAATTTTTGGTTTAACTAGCACATGTATTTGCTATTTGCGCTTGAAATTAAGTAATGTAGTGGAAGTAATAAGCTTCCCATTTTGGTTTAAACGCGAGGGCAGTTTTTAAAACAGGATTTGATTAATTAGTTTAGGTCATCTAAGCAATTTTATCAATTCTGTAATTTAAAAGGAATTTCACGGAACTTGATGAATTTGGCCCCACTTGCAACTGGTATAATCAACCTGCACAAAGTGTTGCATAACGCAGGGCTGTTTTTTGGAACAAAATCATTCAGCCCTTCGCTATGCAAAATCACGATAGAAGGACAGATGGGCTAAGCGCGGCCGTTCCTTTCAATCGGGAAAGGCCGCGTGGAATTTTGGTGAAACGGGCTAATAGTGTCGTGGTAGTACTAGTTGTCTCTTTTACTCTACCCATCATCATCAGTGTTGACTCATTTTGCATTGTACGCTTGGGTTCAATGTTTGGTGCGAATGTGTTGGTAGGTAGGGGAACTGGCGGTAAAATGAACACGTTAAGCAAAGTCATTATTTTCTAACTAATAAGTGAATGAGATATTACAATCACCTTATGTTTCTTGTTAGACATGTTTTGTACATATCTGGTAAAAATACTTCGTCATAAACACATTTTTTCAAACATGATTCTTGATTTCTAAACATGTCCAAAAATGAGACATGTTTATAGCGAGTGGGTAAAATGAACATGTGGCGGTGGTAAAATGAACAGCTTCTGGTGACCTGCAAAATGTCCTGTATGTATGCAATGCGCAGCGTTGGAAAGCATTTTCCGATCAATACTAATATCCCAACAAATCATGAGCTTTGCATACACACAGAGCATTTTGCAGGCCAAAAAAAATTGTCACGGAAGAATTGAATTTTCATGACGTAATATTAACCATTTTACAATCCTGTGGCATCGAAACACAACTACAAACTTGGGGTTATCCATGGGTGTTTGAACTTTTAGGATCTGTTTGAGAGCAACTAGAAAGCTTGTTCTATACATGAGATGTGATTATATTGTCTAAAATTTGATTTTTCTTCAACGGTCCGGATGTTTTTTCCCACACACTAAGTACTAAGAAAATAAATATTTTACATTAAGTAGTATAGTCCTACGTCTACAGTTCGTGCAACCCCATAGGGCTGCCCCTTGTAGTTTTTCGTCAAAATTTTGATATTAATACAGATACGTACACTAATGATTTTTTTAGTTTTATACTTCCAGTTGAGTTGTTGGACTGCAAAATTGCTATAACTTCGACAATTATTAATATTTTTATGTTCTTAAGAGGATTTTGCAAATTGGACATTGTACTACGCTAGGCGTATAACAAGTATTTAAAAAAAAAATATGGCTACATAACTTTACATAAAATCAAACTTTTCCCTTTTTCCCACTCATATACCATTTCAATCCTTATGAAGTAGTGAAATGATTCTACATCGGAGTATTGGAATAGTTATTTATAAAATTAGCACGACATTGAACGCAAGAGGTAATGTTGGTTAGACTTGACCAAGATTTTATGGGAGACCTGACCAAGTTCCAATAAGCCGAAGAAACGTAAAATTTTTTTGATACTTACTATTCTTTGGTATCTATTGTGAATTTTAATACACAAAAAAATCATACCTTAAATACCAATCTAAATCTTTATACTATAGTCAATATGGCTGATTTTGTGACAGCTCATGAAATACAATCGTTTTATATTTTTAACTAGTACTAAGGACATCAACAGTATGGGAAAACACTATGTTTTATGCCATTGTTTTTTGTTCTGATATTTCAAAATTCTCTTGGTCAAGTCTCCCCACGCCGAAACAAACGATCACAGAAAAACTTTTATAACTTTTATAACGTTTTCAGATGTTTACGTAGGTTTAACTTGTCAAGTCTTCCCATGTTCCCCTATTCAAATTTAAAATTTGGGGGAACATTGAATAGTTAATGGTTTTAATCGAATATATTTGATATCCTTAAAATTTGAGGGAGATTAATGTTTGGTGATGGTTTATGACATTAGAGGTTCATACTTCCTGTTTATCCAATTATTAAACCAAAAACAATTTGTCTTGTGGAATACAATATATTTTAAAATATTCATAAGTCAGTCGTTGTTCAAGTTAAACTCAGGGGAGCTTTTTAGTATATTGCACAGAACGTCGCTGTTGTGCTATCTTATGACAAACGCCATTTTGGGGTAAACTGAGTTAGATATGCCACATTACTAAACTAAAAAATCTCTATAATATGGCGTTTTCAGAATTTTGACATTCTACTTGGTTATTGAAATATAGCGAGAAACATGCTGAGAAATTTTTTCTATTTTGCTTCAAATGACTGTCTCTGAGAATTGGCTCAAGTTAGCTTGATGTATGACATGTTTTCATGTGTAAAACTATCTGGGAAACACAATGGCATAATCTTTTTCAAAGCAAAAATTAACGAATTGTGAGAAAAATGCAGTTTAAGTTTTAAACTGGAAATATAGTATATTTGGCAGCACTGTAACCACATAAAACTATTTTTTCTAGATTCCCTGACTCATTTCCTTCAAAATGCATCTCACAGATTGTTTCTAGACCAAATAAAGCCAAAGATATGAATAAAAGTTAATGATTGCTGTTTTTTTTATGGAAAATTTTCCATGCACGATTATGACACGCCATACAAATTTTGTCATCAATACACACCTATGACACGTGTGAGCGCGACTTTAGTTTACATTTATAGTAAAAACTCGCAACATAATCAACCGATCTTCCCAATATTTGAGATATTAATACAGCATAGATAGAAGCATCAATTGTTTTCTTTGAATTGTTTATACCATTTATAATATTTAAGAAATTCAATCTCAAACTTTAAAAATCGTTTTTCTCGAAATGTGCTAAATGGCGCTTGTCATAAGATAGCACAACAGCGACGAGAACTAGAAAAAATCGAAAAATTATTGTGTTCTGCTACTGACATATACCTGCATCAGAAATGGTTTAGATTTAATTTTAATTTCCCATGACGTTGAATTTCGTAAATCATGTTTGATTTAAATGTCAATGAATGCAATTTGTTAAATTGTGTCAAGTTTTTATTAACCAGTTGATAAATTTTGAACGATAGGATAGTAATGTTGATGGAATAGGAAAAAAAACTATTGTGTGAATCTTTCCATTCAACAAAATTTAAAAACATTTTGGTTGCCTGGTTGCAAAAAAAACTCGGCTAACTTAGAATAAAGGCATTGAAGTCAACTGTGAAGATTCATTTGGAGGATATTCCGAATAAAACTTTATTTACCAAGCTCGGAATAATTGCAACCAACTAATCTGTCCAGATCATTAAAGCATTAAAGTGGGATACTAATTTCTTCCCAAAAATTGAAAGGCTTGTGTTATTTTACTATTCCTGCTCAACTTTAGACGAAGTTCGAAGTAATTTTCTGATTATTAAATATTCCACAAAATGCCGTACATTTTAAGCATTCCGTTAGTAGGTATTATCCAATTTAATCAGGAGTCATCAATCTTGCTCATCAAATTTGTAGTTAATATTATATTTGTTAACATCATAGTTTGAAACGTATATTGTCCTTATTAAATGCGAATGATTTATATCCAAGCTTCGTTTGGTTCACGATTATAAAATTTCAAAGATTCGTAAGTTAGAGCTACAATGTTAGAAAAAAACTGAACCTGTATGTTTCGGGCTGAGTAAATTGAGGAACCAACATCCAAAAAACTGATAAAACGCATATCGATGTTTGAAGATCCACGATTTCTCTAAATTTATAAAGCATCGTGAACGCAAGTTCAAATTTTTTCCCCTCAAACCTCAACAGAATCAAATTAGCGGTACCTGTTGCCTAATGTCCGTTCCACAAGCCATATGTTCTTAACTGACGTAGCGAAATACGCTGAAAACCGCTAATATGGCCAGATGAATTTTATATTCAGATTCAGCATTACACAATGAATCTGAATGATTCAACAGCTTGTATGTTCGTGAACCAATTCCACAAAATTACCAACCAAGCAACAAGGGACCACTATTCAAGAGAGAAGAGCATACTAATATACTCTCTCTCAACGATACTTACAACTGTTCATCATTATAATGATACGTGCTTATTCAAGCATGTGCGGATATATTCGTTTCTGTTTCCTCGTGTTGTTGCTTCGGTATCCATAGCGGCAATTCATTCGGGTGGGGTGAAGGCAAGCGTTTTACTGAACTGTATTGTGGTTCGTTCGGATTGAATTTAAATGATTGGTGAAACTCTGGTTACTTTCGTATCCAAGGACATGAACGCACCTATCGCCTATCGAAAAATACTGGGTAAATATGAAGTCAAATCTGAGGAATACATGAAGAAAAAGTGGGTTTCTATACAGAAGAAACTGCAGCCGGATATTGTACAGAACCTAATGAGTGGAGTTAAGCGTAAGGTGCGAGCACACGGTCATGATATTGAAGTCGAATGAAACGAATATGCCAAAAGCTTACTAATGGGTTATATTTTATTGTCTGAAAGTTTGAAAAGCCCACTAAAAAATTTTCTACAGTATTTTTTTCCGTGATGCAATTTGATGTGGGACACCCTTTACGCCACAGTTCATTTTACCAAGGGTACCCCGTATGTAATTGCATAAAAAATCAAGATCCGTCATAATTATTGCAAATGCTTTAATAATCCCATTCATACAAATGAAAAGTAGAGCTCACGATCGGATACACCTTTTCGAACATCTCGCTGTACACTGCCATTTGACACGCAAAACTTGGAGAAGGCGATTTCCCAAACCGATCGATCCGGCAGGTCCTGGGGTCCTAACCCGTACGGAGCTGAATTTGCTCTACACGCAGTCGGAATCGGAGTCCGATCATCCATTGTGTGCGATTCAGTACGAAAAACATTCGCTGCGGGTTTCACGCCACACACTCGCGTGGATGGACCAAATCGATCATCGTCATTGCATTGGAGAACGATAGAGACGTTACCAGCCGTGAGGTGCTTTTATGAGCGTTTTGAATAGATTGGTGATTAGTTGATGGCTGGAAACATGGCGTATTTTTCGTTTATGGTCATTTAACAGGTTATTTTGTGTTTCTGAAAGGAAAAAAAATCTAATCAGCAATAAAATATATGTATATTATTCGAACGGTGAAATCGACACACGTCATTTTCGATGAATAGATGTTGTGATATTTCTCATGGGGCGTGCATTTATTTGCGCTATTCAAATATTATGATACATTTGTAGGAAGCGAACTATAGAAAATCAGCCCATAGCAACATAGTCATCTCTTTTGTTAAATCGGTTATTCCTTATACGTGATTACAGAATTGAATTTGTGGAATTCGATGTATAGCTTAGTGTTATAATTTCGACACTCGACCAGATCAGCCATCATCGACACAAAGTCGGGATGATTCATGGAATCTTCTACACCGTACGGTGAAGCGTGGGTGCTGCTTGATTGTGCACTCTTCTTCTCAGACACAAACACCAGCGGAAGACGCAACTGCTCGGCTACGGTGGCGGATGGTGGGAACGATCAAAACTTCACACTCGATTCCAGTAATCATCGCTCGATCAGTTCGCTATAATTTTGTTTCTTCCTCCATCAGACACTGACGCGAGACCCAAACGCTGCAATTAGTCTAAAACTGGAAGATTGAACGAGAGTAGTAGAGTGTAGGGTCTGAGCAACTGGATATAGAATTGCTCGGAATGCTCATGGGTTTTTTTCTCGCTGGTGGCGCGCCATCACCAGTGGAATATGATTTTAGTCGAGCAATCGCGAGGTGAACCATGCGGAGGAAAAGGAAAAAAGTGTAGTGAAGGGGAGTCATGATCCGGCCAAGGTGTAATCGACGTTAATATCAGTTTAATTCGAAAGATTAGACAGGAAAAAAAATCGGAAGCTGCTCCACCGGGGCCCTCTCGCAGCAACGGGAGAGTTGACTGACTGGAGCGTGTGAATTTTTTAATGTTTTCCTTTCGGTTTCATCCGTTTGAGAAGTTCGAACATGCCTTTCGAAAAAGTTGTCTATAAAGAAGCCATATGGATTTAGTACCCAGTGATATGACAGAAATTATTTACATCAGATTTTTTCGGTGTATACTAAATTCTAGTCAATATTTTTATTAGTGATATACAGTTTTCAGAGCAAAACATTCGGAAATGAAACTTTATAATGAAATGTTAGTGATGAATTATTAATTAAATTTAATTTCATGTCGATTGATACGATGTGATGTGAAAGGTAGCAGGCAGGAAAGGAAAAAAGCATGATCAGTGTAACACGAATACAGGAAAAAGCCATAAACTCGAGAGTGTAATTAGTATCTGGATAAAACTTTCCTCAATACCGTCTATGAGATACATGCATATGTTCTATTTATATATCTGACATCACTGTTTGCTAGGGTGACCATACGGTCTAGTTTCCCAGGACATATCCTGGTTTTTGACTGACTGTCCTGGTGTCCTGGGAAGTCGAGAAAAATGTTTGATTTGTCCTGGTTTTTGTCCTGTAAACCTAAAATATTTTGCTTCATTGAGTCCTCGTTTTATTTCCTTCTTTTCAAATCGAAACGATTTCAGTTTTGGATCAAACTCTGGCCGCTATCAATGGCGATGAAACAATGATTACCAGAGCATCTTTCCGACTTCTTTCAATTCGGGACCCGAAGAATTGCTTGTGGTGCCTTCTGAGAAGACAAATCGAAGCTTTGGTGACTTTGCTTCTGCTTGAGTTCTCTGTTCAGTGGGATGTTTACGTTTTACTAGAATTCCGTGAAACATTTTTCCAATCCATGAAAAGGGAAATGACGAAACGTCAATAAGTAAGCACCTAATCCAGGATTAACATGGCTTCATTCATGGATGCTGAAAAGCATCCTTCATAACAGGGAATATGGAAGATCGCGCTCAAACTGATATTATTTACACCAACCCATCCGCTGGTTTTCATATAACAATCGATAAAATGGAGAAATTTGTTAGCAACGGTAGTTTTTGCAACTGTTTCTATCCTAACTCTCATATCGAGATATAATGATTATCATTGGAGATTGCCAAATACTTATTTTCAAATCAGGACTAGCATAGGGAAGCTACTTGGGACCGTTTAGGTTTCTGCTTTACTTCAATGACGTGTGCTAGGGCTGATAACTCCTGCCGGGTCCTGCACAGATGATTTCAAAATATTTCGTCTCATCCGCTAAATTCATGATTGCCGATTTTCCCAACAACATGCTTCGTTGATGGCTATGAAACAAGAACTGTGTGTGTAAATCCCACAAAGAGCTGTTTACTGCTGAAGCTCTGCCTGCCAGGACCTAGAACCTTTTAGTTGCCTTTCGCCCATTGAACTGTTCTGGTTTTTACTCGCTTGATATTATAACCACACTGTGTGCTTGAAAACAGATAGTTTTTCTTAACTTTATATAGATTTCATTTTTGTACCTTCTATTTTTCGCTTTAATAGGATTTGCGAGTACTTTGAAGTTTCGTGACTTTAATCAGCATCACATATAATAGCTGCAAAATTTTTTTCGTGAATACGATAGTTTTGATATGTCTTTGATTTTTACTTGACGTTATCACTTCGCACTATGTCATGCTCAATTGTTCTGTCCAAAGCGACACACGGTGTATTTATTAGAAAAACTTTATGCAAAAAAATCAGCATCTCTGAAACTTCGGAATATGAAAGAATGGGCTTTCCCCTTTCATTTGAAACTAAGATCAAAATAATCCGTCGGGGGGTCCAGAGCAACTTTTTTTTGAAGTTTTTTTCGTAACAATATAGGTTTTAATACTGGAACTAGTTCATATTTCTGTCCCTAGATGGTGCTTTAGGCATTCGAACAACACTAAAAGTGAGAATTTGATAGAAAATTTAATTGTCTACAAGTTTATTGACAACTAAAAATTTATCTGAAATCACCCGGAAAAGTTGTTTAGGATTTTAACGAAGTTATATCTAAGATAGTTTCACACGAGACCTAATGGTTTGGAAATATATTTCCTCGAACTTATTTCATTTCCAAAAAAAAAAATAATTGGGTTTAGTTGCATGAAAATATTTGACGGGATTCATTACGTTGACAATTCTAATTGACCTTCTGAAAATTAGGATGTTTGACAGAGACAGAGAACTATTTGTGCTTTTGGTTTGTAATCTTTCCCAATAGGTTCGAAGAAACTACTATTCATCGGAAGGTATTGCTTGGTTACAAGTGTTTGCTTACATTTATGTTTTAGAAAGGATCATACGTTGTATAATTTAGGTTATGATCATTTAAGTCGGCTATTATAATTCCGTTCAAGACGAAATGTTGGGACACTCCATTTCTAATTGAACGCAAACCACAGCAGTAACTGTCCAAATTAGTGGTTAGCATAAAACGATTTATTCAAATTTTCTCCGCAGTTGGCAGTTGGATTTTACGGCCATTTCCTATCAATTATGGGAGAAATCGTTACTAAATTGATCCTCAGGAATCAGGAATCAGAATATATTGGCTCAAATGGCTAGATTGATCCTAGATTATGCGAAATGTATTACTTTTGAAAACAAAATATGATTTGAGTACAAGAAAAACTTTATATACATAGAAGTCCTCGAATATATCCCAAAAAATATCTTGATCCGAAAACTCGAAGTTTTTGTTCACTATTTGTCACATTGAGTTAATTTTGAAAACGGATAATCAGCGTTTTTAACCAAGAGTTGCAATGAAATCCGCGAAATATTGCAATGTTATTCAAAGTTTCATTGAGTTTGTCCAAATAATAAAGATTGAAGTTCAGGACAAGAGAATTTTATACGGAGATGCTAACAGAGGAGGAGGTTCATGCAAGAATTGTTATCAGTCATCGCCGAGAACAATCGAAAAAATGAAAAAGAAGGCATACATCATTGAAAAAGCTGTTTCTGCGGGAGGAATCACTCACCATCTTGGAAATGAATATTAATATCATACTAGTTTGGTCAACGCTTATCTAAGACTTCTCATCCCAAAAATATTAATGGTGCCCTATATCAGGTAGAATCTGAAATTATAATCTTCAGCTAAAAGATGAGCTCTCAAATTCCTCTGAATTCACTGTTCAACTAAACACAACTATTTGGCAAATAAAAAAAGTGCGCGTGCATTGATTTACAAACCACTAGGTCTTTTGTGAAACTAACTTAGACTTAGACTTCGTTAAAATATTAAACAACCTTTCCGGATAATTTCAAATCGGTTTTTAGTTGTTAACAAAGTTGTAGACAATAAATTATCTATCAGATTCTCACTTTTAGTGTTGTTCGAATGTCTAAAGCACCATCTAGGGGCAGAAATATGAACTAGTTCCATTGTAAAATCTAAGTTTTCACGAAAAAAAAACGCAAGCATGATGATGGTCCGTTCAGAACAAAAATCACTAATATTCGTGGATGCAAATCTGCGTTTGAAACGATGAAAACAGTTTTACCACCTTAGCAGCCGTTATGAGTCTACTTGTCTGTATTCGATCCCAGCACGACAGATGATGAAGTTTCTACACCTGAGAAAAATTGTCTGGGTTGAGGGTCTCCAACCGAGAATAGTTCGTCTAGATTCGAAGGACATGGATCTCTCATTTCTGAGTTTCATTACCATCAAAGTTGGCGTTAGCAAATCATTCAGGGATAAGGCTCTGTACAAACACACTAGGCTAAGCGAATCTACTTGCGTGCATTTGTGATCAATTAAAAAATCTAAAGACCAATTATCAGGATTACTACGGAGAAGAATCCATCTGGTGGTGGACAGTAGTATCAAGCTATCCCGGATATATTTGTCTATCCAACTTCATGTTCCTCGGCGAGTAAACTCGGACTACCTGACTAGTCGGCGTATTCTGTGCCAGGTAAAACCAAACAGGATATATAACCTTCCGATGTAATACAAGATGCTAAACACCCCGGTATCGTCTATACACATGGGCCCAGGGTCCCTGGAATTTGGGGGCCCCGCATTAAGGATGGATATTAATCCATTCAAAAGACTGTAGTCGAAAAAAGTGCTCTCGAATATTTGTAACTCTTTTATGCGATACTAAAATGGAGGAAATTTGAATTTAAAGATGTTTATAGTTCAAAGTTTATATTAGTATTCTTTCATCAATATCCCAAAGCCTGATGAATCGGTAGTAGAACAGTTTGGAATCGCACGTTGGTTCGTATCCCATGTGATGAAGTTGTTCAAGGAGCATCGGTCAACCAAGCGGAATGATACTAGTGGCAGCACATGCGGAACAATATTTCTTTCGTACATTGCGATATAAATTTTAATTTATTTTGATCAAAAGCAATGATATGTTTGAATTACACCGTGTACATATGAAAAGAGCTATATCGTAGTGACAAATCTGTGTTGGCAAGCATTTTGCGGATGTGATTCATGTCTTCATCACATTTGGGACCGTCAACGGTCAATCTACGAACTCTCCAAATTCAGGTTTTATGAGGTCTTGCAAAGACCTGACACTGTTATGGACGGATTAAGCATCTTCCACTGAAGCAATAGTGTTGTTTATAGAACGGAAAGAGGTCAACCTTCAGGACTTCTCGCTATCGAAATAAATTGAGCCGTCTTGAAGCCAAACCTAAGTAAAATCCCAAAAGTGTTTAAAAATGAACTTGAACACCACAAAACCGCAAAAAGGAGCGACCCCATTCCTTGTGACAATAATATTTTTTGGGGGATTCTTTGATTATGGAGAAATTTTGTGGTTCTGAAATAAATTTCAATTTTTAAATGTAGTTTCTATCTCTCCGGAAGTTGTGAGTGTGCAAAACGTCTATTGAATACGATAACACAAAAAGCTATCTCAACAAGAAATCATGCTTAAAAGGAAAATATTACAAAGAGCCGTTATTTCTTTCTCTACAGCGAGGATGGAGTCAACGCTTAGAATCAACATTTCGATTAATTTCAAGGGTTGAAAGATTTGACGAAGTGTTTATTGGAGGAGAATATGTGGATGTGGACGAAGCCCATACGTTAACGCTGTTTGGCAACTCGATGTTAACAAGCTCAGATTAAATACGTGAAAACCGCATTATTAAAAATATTTGAGACATAGGAACTTTGCACAGAAAAAAATATTTTGTAATTTTAAGTTTATTTTCATGCACATATTTGGAGAATGAATATAAATGTAAAATTAAGTTCCACCACAAATACACAAGACTTGTCATGCTTTCTTCAACGAGTTTTATTATAATTTTACATGTGGATTGAAAATTACAGTTTCTTTAAACGGAAAACTAATGCACTTCAATGTATTTTTACTCGAATACTGCTGTAAAATGAATGAATGTAATATTACACGAAGGAAAGTGTAAAATTCTATGCTGTTTGATGCTTCAATTGATTTTAACGTAATTTTCAATCCAATTTTTGATTCAATCGTTATATGTTTACATTCGAATTGATTTACATGTCGTTTAAATTTCATTATTTTTTGGTGTGTGCACTTAGTTTACGAAAACCACCATAGACATATCATGGAACACGAAGATTTTTTTTTTTGATCTAGACTACGTTCGAATGAAACTTGAGCTACGTAAACCAGCCATACATGATCATTTCTCCTTGGTCAAGGTACTCTCCATCTTCAAACAACGCAATTATGATGATGCGATTACCAAAGGGTATTTTATTTAGTATAGAGGTTTTAACATTAGGGTCATTTAAATTAATCTTAGGGTCTCTTTTCGGGTTAGAGAATTTCTTTTTTCGAAAAATCTCTAACCCTATGTGCGGGGTTAGGAATCTAACCCAGGTAGCTGCGCACAAGGAAATCGTTTTACCAACTACGTTATGCCCGTCCTTTCAGATGTTAATTCTGTAGGGTCCTACATTATGCAAATGCTATTCAGAAATTGAAAATGTCTCTTGACTGTCGAGCTTACTTGTAAAGAGTATTTTCCGGCTTATCAGTCGTGAATTAGATAACAAAAACAACAATATTGTTTTTACTTCCAACGTTTCGATGGGTTTATTCCACCTTTATCAAGGGTTCTAAAGAGTTCGTAGTTACTGAAGTTTACATATATAAATGATTGATTTTAAAGAAAATATTGCTGTTTTCTTGTTATATTAAGATTTGTAGAAAAAGTGAACCTTCCTAATATTTCGTCAGCATCAAATAGTGGCTATGGAAGTCGTATGTTGTAGCTGTTACAAATGTTTAAAAACTATTGCACAATATTACTCACTGCTGTCGTTTGCATATTTTGTACTTCATTGTATCTGATGAGATTTTTCTGGGTTAAAATTATCTCTCGTTTTTGGGCAAATACTTATATATTTTTTGTTTCTAACCTTTAATTGTCCTCAGTGATGGTGATTGATGAAAATATTGTTGATCTAAAATGATGCATCATTTTTGCATTCGACCGTAGACTGTGGAGGTTATAACATCGTTTTGTTTTACACCACGTGTATTTGACGAGATCTAGTTAGTTGGAAGTGGAATTGTCGCCATTTTTACGAAGAGAGGTTATTGGAGGCGTATGACCTAACCTAAATTACGATGAAGGACCCACCTAACATTGGAATACCAGAGGATCCGGGAGATGGAAAAACGTTCGAAACCTACGAATACCGCGCAAATGATACTGCGCCGTACAGACTTATTGCGGAGCTGGTGGACGATAAAAGTGGAGAGGTACAGATCAACAAACTATCATTGGGGAAACTACTATCGAAGACAA
Source organism: Topomyia yanbarensis (assembly GCF_030247195.1). NCBI lineage: Eukaryota > Metazoa > Arthropoda > Insecta > Diptera > Culicidae > Topomyia > Topomyia yanbarensis. Next base: position 131,898,963 of record NC_080672.1, on the reverse strand, counting down.
AGGAATACAAAGATACCGTAAACAACATGAGACCGCTCGGTCGGAAAAAGCTGCTGGTATTTGTGAGTTCGTTTGCAGTGGCGAACAAACTACAAAGAGACAGAACAATGAAAGATAACAACTACAAATTCTATATCCCGCGTAGCTTTGTGTCGGTTACAGGAGTGGTAGCAGGTGTACCAGTCGAAATGACTACGGAAGAAATCAGAGACAATATGCAGTGCGAAGTCCCGATTCTCAATGTATACCGACTTAACCGTTACGTCGATAATCAAAAAACCCCAAGTAACAGAATCAGCATTACATTCCGTACCAACAAACTACCAACAGAAGTTAAATTATACTGCTGCATCAACAAGGTTCAACCATTCTTTAATAAGCCCATCCTTTGCCATAATTGCCTACGTTACGGACATAAAACGGAGTCGTGCAGATCAAGGAAAAGGTGCGCTGACTGTTCACTACAGCATGACACGGAATGCGACGATTGTAACAACCCCCAAAAATGCCTCTACTGTAAATCGGGCACACAACATCGAACGACGGACGCGACTTGCCCAGAATGGACAAGGCAGCGCAATATCAAAATAATTATGGCTAAGACAAACTTAACATACTTAGAAGCTCGAGAAATGAACCCAGTGCTAACACAAAACCGATATGAATTATTAGAAAAGGTTGACGAATTCCCTCCGCTGTCGAGCAACTATGCGACGATGACCGCTGGTAACTATAAGGCGAAGGATCCACTTCTGTACAAAAAACAAAACAAGCGAGCGATGAATGAAACAAATATCGCTGAAACAATCACCGTATACAGTAACAGCAAGAAAAAGGTCAAACACACCGAAGACAAACAAGAGGAAAACAACGGGGTAGCGCTGTTCAACAAATACCGTATCACCGACTTCGACCGTTGGGCTCAGCACATTGAACAACAACGACAAGAAAACATCGAACAACAACTAAACAACACTGCTACAGCAAAAGGAGGTACAACCACAATATCAAGCGGAGAGGAAACGGACAGAACTCGATTCAGATTATGGAAGTGCGATGAAAGAAAACCACCCGGCGAAACAAAAGACTGGTCTGACACAATGGATGAAGAACAAACGTAAAGATTTTAGTAAGTAGATTTGAATATTAATGGAAACTGATTTAAAAATTTTTCAATGCAACATACAAAGCCTGGAAAGGAACAAAGACGAACTATCTCGAGTATTAAATAAAGAAAGTTATGATATAGCGCTGTTATCAGAAACATGGAGCAAAAAGGAGTACGAGAAAACGAAGTACAAAATACAAAATTATTTTACGTATCTAGACTCAAGAACAGACGGATATGGTGGTGCAGCTATAATCACTAAAAAAGAGCTTAAATCTAAAAAAATTGATGTACCGAGCTTTGACAAAGTACAATGTTTAGCCAGGGAAATCGTTAGTTCAAATCTAATCATCCTATCAATATATATTTCTCCAAGCATAAACGCAATTGATCTCAAACATAATCTAAAACAAATTTTTGAGAGAATAAAATATAAACGCCGAATAATTATAGGGGGAGACTTCAACTCACACCATTACACATGGGATAAACGCAAATCGGACCTAAAAGGTGCCATTGTAAGGGACATCATCAATGAATCTAACCTATTACTCCTAAACAACGGAGAGGTAACATTTGTACCCGTAGATCTAAACAAACAGGCCTCCGCAATCGATTTAGTAATGATCTCACCAGCGCTATATCAAGACACAACCATGAACGTGTTAGATTACGGTATAGGCAGTCGACATCTTGCACTGGTTACTCAAATCAGCAACGCTAAAAAAATACTAACACGTTATTTCACAAACAATAAGAGAGTAGACGAAAACATACAAAAGCTAAATGCAAACGATGTGCAATGTATAGGAGATCTGCAGTCACAGGTACAGAAAATTATCAAGAACGCTCGACAAAAAGATAAACGAGTACCTAAGTTCTGGTGGAACGAGAACATAGAGAAAGCATGGGAAGCGAAAAAAAACGCGCAGGCGGCATATAACAAAAAAAGTGGACTCACTGAGTTATTGAACTTGAAAAAGGCTGAAGCTGTTTTCAGAAAGATGAAGAACGATGCATCACGAGAAAAATTTCACAACTACGTTAGCACAATAAATCCGGCAACTCCATCAAAAATTATTTGGAACGACATTCGTCGCTTAATGGGACGAAAACAAGTTAAAGAAAATGTACTAGTTCACGAAGACGAAACCATGGCGCTGGAATTTTTAAACAAAAACTTCCCAATTGAAGAGATTGAAGCCATGGAACCATTCTGCTACTCCACCGACCGCGACGTTCTTAGTAGAGAGAGATGGGATAACTTTCTATCTAGAAAAAATAAACCCTCTGCACCAGGATCCGACGGAATTACATATAAAATAATGAAATCACTGCCTAGCGAAATACAAAACACTGTCATTGAAAACCTAAATACTATCTGGAGAACAGGTAGGATCCTAAATAGCCTAAAAACAATTAAAATAATAGCTGTTCCCAAACCTGGAAAAAATCCGGAAAGCCTTGACGGAATCAGACCGTTGTCAATGATTAACTGTCTTACCAAAACACTCAACGCTGCAGTTCTATTAGACTATCAGGCGTTCCTAGAAGAATGCAAGTTACTACCTGATTTATCCTTCGGTTTCCGAAAGAAAAGATCTACAACTGACTGTATAAACTTCGTGTACAATGAAATCAACAGGATTAAACGGAACAAAAAAAATCGCTGCTACAATATTCGTAGATTTAACTAATGCATTCAACATGGTACATGCAGATACATTGGAGGAAATACTAATTACTATGAACACCCCCCAGGACTTAATCAATTACTTCGCCGCCTTTCTCCAAAACCGAACAATTCAACTACAAGTGGGTGAAGAATACTTTAAGCGAACGACCAGCAATGGTCTTCCGCAGGGTGACGTTCTCTCCCCGACGCTATTTAATGTATACACGGCAAGTCTTCATCGAATTGAGGTTGACGGAGTTGTTTTAGTACAATATGCCGACGATTTCGGTGTAATTGTTGAAGGTAAAAACATCGAGGAAGTAAATCAAAGAGCCCAAGCATTCATGTATGAATTTCATGCAGAAACAAAACGACTAAATTTATCAATTAATCCCAGTAAAACCAAAGCGATCATCTTCCAAGCTAGTGACAAAGAATTAGATCTACTGATCGATAATGTAAAGATCGAAACAGTGCGACATCACAAATATCTCGGTATAACCATGGACAAATACTTCCGCCTCGGCAGTAATGTCCGTGAACTAAAACAGAAAGCTATAGAAAGACTAAATATGATGAAAGTTATCAGCGGGACAAGGAACGGAGGACACCCCGAAACGTTAAACCTATTGTACAATGGCCTAATACGAAACTTCGTAGAGTATGGAGCAACAATCTATTGCTCTACAAGTCTGAGCAACTTGAATTCGCTGAACATTGTTAATAACCAATGCCTACGAAAAATTACTGGCTGCACGAAGAGCACACCCTTAAACACACTACATGCGATAGCTGCCCAACAACCTCCGCAATTTCGGAGACTCTACATCGTTGGAAAGTATTTGGTTAAACAACGCTTCGAGGAATCGGTGGTATGGAAACAACTAGAAGTCCTAATTCAAGAGCAATGGGACGATAATAAACGATACTCATACCCAGAAAAAGTGTTGCTAGAACATAAAGATATTTTTACGACGATGTCGGCACTAGTTGTAACGAAGGAAAACTTTGATACAGTGGAAATCCGCACTAATATGCAAGATGGTGATTGGAACAAAAAAATAACTTCAAAGCGGGTACTCAAACAACTTGCCTTAGGAATGATCCATGGAAAATACGCCAAGAGACAAATTATATACACGGATGCATCCAAACAGGGCGACATTTGTGGCATTGGTGTGTATCACGAACGAAGCAACACAAGACTTTCATTGAAATTAAAACACACAGTGTGCATAATGTCTGCTGAAATAGAAGCAATATTCATTGCATTGCAGCTAATCGAACGAAACTCGTTATCTGACGCAGTGATCATGTCGGATTCCAGATCCGGTTTAGAATTCATCAATAAGGCAATGGACGAAAATGAACGAGACGAAATAACAATCAGGATTCTACGCAAGGCGAATAAAACACGAACAACGTTGCAATGGATTCCTGGCCATGTCGATATCCATGGAAACGATATAGCTGACAGTCTGGCGAAGGATGCGTTGAAGAAAGACACACTAGCAGATAATAAGATTTTGATACATGACGCGCTCAATTACTTCAAAGCACTGGCTGAACAAAGTACACAACAGTGGTACGTAAACTACACAGCGGAGCTCGGAAAAGGTCGAAAAATTTTTGCCTTACAAAACTCGATACGTAATGAACCTTGGCATAAAGAGTTCAAGCTGAACAACGAAGAAATACGCGCACTCAACAGAATTTTTGCCGGGCACGATTTCTCTAAATATAGTCTATACAGAATGAGACTAGAGGACGACTGTATCTGCGACGTCTGTGACGAGATAGAAGATGCTAAACATCTAATACTGTTCTGCGTAAAATACCTTATAACACGAGCGAAATATGATCTGGACAAATTTAGTAGTATCCAAGAATTATTCAAATCGAAAAATGTAGTTGTTTTCAAAAACATAATAAATTTCCTCAAAGAAATACAAAAGGAAATCTAGCAACACTGTGACGGTTCAACCGCAAAGAGGAAAGTCCACGGACTGTAAACAAAAATTGATGGCGATATAGCGTATCTGGCTGTGCCAAAACACCGTGGTAGTCGATTGACTGCTGCAACAAGAGACAGAAGAAGAAGAAGAAAATGATGCATATTAACGTTGAATGTTGTATACTGAACCAATTGTCCTTGCTTATCAGGTCATCCTATTTGTAGTAGGCGATAAAATCCAAATACATAACGCGCCAAATAGAACTTTTCATTCGTCAATAAATGCTGTACTATCTGTTGTCAGAGGCAACTCAGCATTGAGTGAAGATCGGTCCAATATGAATATTTTCTCATCGCAATCGAAAACTTTCGATGCGTGATGAATGAATCAAATAGCATTCGTTGCAATTTTTTGGGCATGAAAATGAAGATATTTTGGCATCAATAGTACTATCCGAGGCTCTAGTACCATAAAAGCCCGTAACTATAGGGTTAAAATGCCCTTCTTATGCATAAGAGCATCAAAACTGTCTCAATCACTTCGATGGAATTCGAAAAATATTATGGATCTCGTGTCTCACTTCTGAATGGATAAGAATCGAACATAGTGAAGCATACTCAGATTGAAAAATGATCACGCGGAATGAATGAATGGAGGGAATGCAAACAAGCGAACTTGGTTACGCATTTCATCGATACTGATTTGTTTGCAACTTGAAAATAGGTTACCATGGAAGGTTTTCGACTGTACACATATTCTTGCATCGAAACCATGGATTACTATCAGGTTTGATTGGGTGATGAGTGTTAATTTTGATGAAAATTGGCTTCACTGATTGTCCTGCTGTTTTTCCAATTGACATTACAATAAGTGGCTTTTTGGAATTCTTGAACTGAAATACGATTCTTCTCTGTGATATGATGCTTTGTTATTTTAATCGCCAATAACCTTATGATCTCCGGAGATTTGATTTCTTTTTGTGGATTTTGCAAATAAATTTTTGGATCAACTTAGGTCTTCTTGCGTCATGCTGGTGCTCAGTGGCACTTCTCAATTCAAAGTTGTAACAAAATAATAAAAAATGGTTTATTTGGCTTAAAATTGTGTTTTTTAAACTATTTTCGGGTCACTGAATCAAGTTTTGCTATCAGTTTTGAAATTCCAATTTTTTTTCTTTTCGACTATTTTTATGTAAACCAATTTGAAGGCTTTGGTTGTTAGAAGGTTAATATACACGATAATAATAGTAGTCAATATCGTCGGATAGCAGAAATGGTTGACAAAACTAGTAAGAATCACTAATTTTTCAATATTATGATGTTGTTTAGGCATTCAATTCGTAAGGGATTTATGGGCTACAGGGCGTCTCCATATGGGTTTTTTCAAAAACATCTCTAGCTTGTGAAAAATTTTATGTTCTATATAAGTAGTGTCTAATGGTTTCAAATTGGTATGGGTGTACAATAGGTATAAGGCATTATCTTTACTTTGTTATTTCAGAGGTCACTCATGTTACGTGAATTGGATACACGGTCGAGAGCATCGCTGACGACTGTCATTTCGGCTGTTGCTGTGGATCAACTGTATTAGTTACGCCGTTGTTTACGATTTCGTGGATTGTTCTGCAAAAGCGCATTATATTTTGTCCTCAGAACAGTACATTTAATCAATGTAAAAAAATGTCAAGTGAGTTTTTTCTTACGTAAATATTAATGCTATTAATGCTGAATACGAGTTTTGTGTTAGTTTTTCGATATTTTTTTTGGAAAAAATACGGACAGCCGTTTTGGGGACACTAAAAGCCACTACTATAATGTAAATCAAAATTATTTTGACAGGAAAATTGAACGTAGTTTCGTGCGAAAAACGCCAAAACGAAATGAAGAGGTCACAAAGAGTACAACTGCATCTGCTCAAGATGGCGCCAGCCGATCAGTCTCTAAACAGTTCAAGGTTCCGTTCAAAATATTACGTGCTCACGTGAAAAGAAGTGCTCGTCATCAACGAAAGCGCGTCAAATATTTCACGTGAGTTAACAATGTGCACCTTTTTTGGGTATATTACATGATATTTTTTAAACAAAGCTGATAGTTTTAAATGTACATTTTAAATTAAAATGTAGCAATTAGATAGTTTTGACGAACGTGCGAATGGGACTAATATACTCTGAAAAGTAGAACTGGTAAATGATAACACTATTTGACAAAAAAGCAACTTAGACTTATATATAAGAGACGAAACTTCATTTCCGTCATTTCCGACTATTTTTCTAAAAACAATATGCGGTCTCAACACGCTCAAGTAGTTTTTTTTTCGAATAGTGTATTGTATCAACAAAATCTATAATTGTACTAAATTATGATACAACTTCATGACGCTGATTGATTTTAAAATTATGGAATAACCCTTAACCTCAAATATTAGGTCTTAATTTCGAAGGCATCTCAGAAACTGACTGTTCTTAATCATTCCACAATAATGACATCGAAATTGCAACATTTATCTGATGGACGACTTGCTCTCGCCGCTCGCCAACGGATGTGCACACGTTCCAGAACGAGTAGTATGCCAAAAGCGACGACGAACGATGCGTTGAATATTACCCCTAATAATAAATCACCAAAATCGAGCTGCGCGTTGGAGGATAGCCGATCCAGCGCCAATCTTGGGAATTAGACTAGACGGATGCGCGACCGATCTCTTCGCTCACAAGATCAGAGGTTGATTGAACCCGTAGCCAAAGTAGCAAAAGGATGAACCCAATCGTCGTCCGCGCCCAGCACACCAGCTATCTGCAGTTGGTGGAGGGGAAACGGTGCGCGCGCCACGAGAGAAGGCGTAAGTGTATCAAAGGTCTGACACACGTTCTCAGCCATGAGTCAGCACGATATGTGTTATATCGTGTGGTCTCGATCCTATTCCCGGCTTCGCTCCTCCGCTGTCTGGCCGGACGGGGTAATGGCGAGGGAAAGTGAGAAAATTATGACTGACTGACAGACATCCATCCTGTTTCGGGACGTGATTCATGTGGGAGCTTTCGAAGTCAACGGGATAAAGTGCTGTTGGTTCTGCAGAATTTTCAGATTGTTTTCTGAAAGTAACTGTGTGCGCCCATTATCAAAGCTCAGACATATTGACATCTCCGGGTGAGCTTGCACGGAGGACGAAATTTAACTCGTACTCGTCGATCGCAATGCTTCAATTGTTTAGCTCGTCCTTCATTCGTACGGTGCAGCGCATTTATTCAGTTATTTTCGGTTCAAATTAAGCTTCAGTTGCAAATTAACTTTTTCGTTCTATGTTGGATCTGATCGGGATTATCAAGCAAAAATACCCTAGACACAGATTATGCGGTTCACTCATGCTTTAAATTGTAAAAGATGTATTCTTCTGTCTTCAATGACAGATGAATGTTTTTGTTGCTTAATGAAATTATATTTGCTCTGAACTGAAGGCATCCGATTCTGTATGAAACTTCAGTCAGTTTAGAAGTGAGTGAATGCGAAAGACGTTGATTATATTGGTTGAATATTGGTTTCGTTAAATTCCCACAGGAATAGGCAATAGAAATCGAGATTTCGCACAACTGCTCATAGGATAAAAATTAATATAACCGCCTCTGAGTTTTTATGTTGTTCATCATTCGGCAGATAAATTAAATTGTACAAAAGGAAAATCGTATGAACAAAGGGTGAGTCGTTAATTTTTGCTGCACTTTAGATTGATTGGTAAATCAGCCAAAATTTTATATATGTAGGGTGTTGAGCCCATTTTCGCCATGTTTCTATTATCACCCTACCCATTTGAAGCCGTTGGTTAGAGCAGTGTCTGCCATCTTTGTTCAACGCATTGAGTCAAATGGTAGCGCAACAATAGGGGCACTTGATTCGAGTTTTCGTTGCGCTCAAACACGAGAATTTCACTGTTTTCAGCGCATTTGTGTTATTATATTGGTTCTTAACAACGAAGCAAAGCTGTTGGTGTCAATTTTTTCGCATTCCATTGATTGTAGGCCGAGAAATTAATGAATTAGTGAGGCACCCTGCTTAGTATGGTGAAAATAGGCACTTTACCCTATTTAATCTAGCCTCCATCAGAGCATGTACAGTCGTTTCTGGTATTATCCTTCGCCGTCCATTGATCTTCCGAATTTAGCAGTTCATTATGGCCCAATAATTTTCGATCGGACGGAGTTCAGTACAGCTTGATGGATTCATGTCTTTCCGCACAAAATTCACTGAATTAGCTACAAACCGCCCCTGAACGGTTTTGGAATAGCAGCATGACGCCAAATCAGGCCAAATTAACTGTTTTTGATTGTTTTGTCTTAAAACTAGCAAAAGCCGTTACTGCAGGTACTGAGGATTGTAAATCTCATCGTTCATGATGCGTCTGGTCACGAACGGTTCACTACGTTTGCCACGAGCACATATGACCTGCCAAACCAGGTATTTCGAAGCGAACGTCGACGGCTGAGGAATTCTACCAAGATACGTGCGAAAATATTGAAAATCATCTTAGATTCCGATGAAACTTTACACGTTTAACCGGCATGGAAACCGGGGCTTTAAGACCGTGGGGATAAGACCCCCTCAATTTCTCAGAAAATTGTAAGACTATCTGACTGTTGACCAAATTCGTGGTAGCACCATTCTGAAACATTAATTTTGAAAGATGAATTGCATTCCGCAGTTTTTTAGAAATAAAATACAACTTGTTTCATTTTTTGCCATTCGCTAAACAAAAATAACTCTAAGGGCAAAATCGTAATTAAAGCAATAAATAAAAGTGAAAAAAGTAAAAGGTAATTGTTTTGGAATACTGAAGGTTTCTATGAAAAGATTTTTGGGTGTGAACACAGATATTTTTAAGAAGCTCTCCACTTTTGTGCGAAATGAGCGTACGGGGCTTTTCTTACTACGTCGGCGTATAGACGATTGCAACGCTTCAGCAAATTTTTTTTAACTTCTAAAAGAGTTTCTTCAATAAAGATTTCATAGGTAAACATAATTTCCATCGCAATAAAAAGGACGGTCTGAATTGCTCCGTAGCACAGAGGAGTAACTCGAGCAAATTCTTGGCCAATAGCCAAAATATTTTTTTTATGTTTTATTTTGCTATATTTTTTACATACTTAAACCCTACTGTATAACGTGGCAAAATTAGGAGTATGTCAAAAATTGCTAAAGAATTTTTGGGTGGATGCCAAATGGTGATATTTTAAGGGTTTTTTAATCATTTTCATTATATCATTCATATATCCAGCAATGTCACTTTCTAGTGACGATGCTGTATTAAATAAGACAATATTATTTCAATCGTAGTTCAACACAACCGTTTGTATAACTACAGCCTAAACTAATTGAAAATAGTAGACTTGCTTTGTATTGCACCAACTTTAAAAAATACCTTTCTTGAACATTTACATTATACGGCGAGATCCGCCAAAGTTGCTAAAGTAGTATTACAAAATAAGATTACAGCCATCCAAAAAACATTCGAACTCTTCCGATCTTGTCCGATCCACAAAGACCAAGCGATATTAAAATATTGAAATTTTTACTAATTTGAGGCACACCGAAATGCTATAGGGACAAATACTATGTTTGAAAAAATGTATCTCTATGAATACGTGCACAGGCATCCCTTTTTCTCTCCCTTTTCTACTAGTCGTCTGTTTATGCAACTGGAAAAAACAAATGTATTCACAATGATCACTTCGAAATTACTAGTATTCGAAAAGATATAGAAAATTGGCCTCTGCACTGGTAGGTGGATAGATGCCAAATTGTTCTAAAAACTAGTTCTTGTTTATTTTTAGTTCATATTAAGGCATAGAAACAACAATAGCAGCAGCAAATAATTTTGGCCAGGATTCGACCCCACTTACTCCTCTGTGCGTAAGGAATTTGTGATCCCTACATCGTAAAAGGATGGAAAAACGTAAGGTTTTGCAAATCGTCGCCTACCGCTGCCATGGAGAGGTGCAAATGAATTTTCATGGCTCCACAATGTAGCTGAGGTTTCAAACTAACAACTAGGACCTATGAGCGATAAATTCTTTCACATCTTTCCACCTTAAAGGGCGATTTGCTTTGGTAGGTCCGAATAGTTCCGGGTTTCCCTATATTTTTTTTCATTTTAATAATCTTACCAATTCTTTTCAAACGTTCGCTTAATTATTTCGACTAAATTATTAACTAATTAATTAATTAAATAAATAAATAATTAATAAGTTAACTTATTAATTAATTAATTAATTAATAATTAATTAATTATTTAATTAATTAATTAATTAATTAATTAATTAATAAATTAATTAATTGATTATTTAATTAAATAATTATTAATTTATTTAATTAATTAATTGATTAATTCAGTTTATTCTGTTTATTTTTTCCTCTTTTTACTCATTTAATTAATTCTATTCATTTAGTTTATTTTATTCATTTTATTTATTTCATCAATTTAATCCACTCCATTCATTTCATTCATCTTAGTCATTGTAATAATTTTGTTAATTTTATAAATTTCAATAATTTTATTAATTTCATTAATTTTATTATTTTTTAAATTAATTAATTTTATTAATTTTACTAGCTGACCCGGCAGACGTTGTCCTGCCTGTAATTATTCACTGAAAAATGCAACGAAAGTAAAAATAGCGATGCTTGTGAATCAAATTTCTAGTCCTATAATATACGTTAGGATCAACAATGCTTTTATTTGTGCGTCTCTTTAAAAACAGTAACAATGCTTTACCAATATCTGAACAAGACCATGGGAGAATCGACGGTACTTTGAATTTATTCAGAAGCTTTTCAATGATTTATTTTCATTTTCAAGTCGATTCGAAATTTGAATCCTTTTGAATCATGGAAATTCGTGGAAACAAAGCATCGCTGCATTCACACTCTCGTTTGCTAAAAGTGCCTTTGTTCATCACTTGCTTTACCACTCTTCCTTTTAAATGCATGAAAGCAAGGTATGTCATAAAATAGGAATTTTTAACAAAAAAGTACCGTCACGGAAAACCCAAAAACACACCAATGATATTTTATTATGTAACTCCATACAATGACAAACTATACTAACAAATCGTCAAATCGTTCTTGAGTTATGCGATGACTCACGGAAACCATTTCATTTTTATATATAGAGATTAATTTTATTAATTTTATCAATTTTATTAATTTTGTTAATTTTATTGACACTCGAAATACCAAGGAGGTAAAAAAAGAAAAGGGGCGCATGCACATGCAGTGTAAACCTCTTTAACCCTTTCATGGCCAACGTTTTACTAGTGTATGTAGGGTTTCAAAACTATTTTTCCTAAAAAACGAGCTGTAGACGTAGGACTATACTACATAATGTAAAATATTTATTTTCTTAGTACATTTATAGTAATAATAAATAAAACACATTTCTTACGTATGGTTTAGTCACAACCAATCAACAACGAATGTTACATATTGAACCAAACCTTCTTGGTTATCAGGTCATTTCATTTGTAGTAGGTGATTGAATCCGACTAAACTTATTTAAGAAGATCTGAAGAAAGAAGACAGAAAACTGTGACCGAACTAATATTTGGAGCTAAATCTTTATATCATAAGATTAGCTTGTAAAAACTTTTCGATTGTGTGTGGTAAAAAACCCGGACCAGTGAAGAAAAATCAAATTATAGACCAAGCATTTTAGGTGTATTTGGCCATTATTGTAACTTTCCTAAAGTTCGCATATAAATATAGCGAATGCAGTGGACTTAATCATATATCGAAACTATAAATATACAAGAATCGAAAACAATTTTATATATGGACAAGATGCGTTTTTGCAACGGTTTTCAAGTGGCAGTGTATTCATTCATAAATAGGCTTTGTAGTATGTACCTATTAGTTGAGTCATAACAGTATAGGCTGAGTGGATGCCGAACGTGATTCATCGTGATGGGGAAATGAATCAATGAATTGATCGAACGTAAATAATAAACTTTCGTTGTGCAATTTAGTAACAAATTAGATCTACCTACCTACACATTCGCCTCAAACATTAAACCCAAGCGCATAAAGCAAAATGAATGAACGCTGATGATGATGGGTAGAGCGAAAGAGACAACTAATACCATGACACTATGTTGACCGTGTTTGCAAATGGAGCTTGCATGTACAAACTATTTTGTGTACAAATAATTATACATAAAAGTGTGCTGGAAACGAACACAACACAAAAGATAGCATAGTGTTTGAACGGACAAGCTCAGTCGCATCCACTGGGTAGCGTACCTCCACAGGCAGTGTAACGGACTTCTAACTCAGCTACACTGGCTGTGAAAGCACACAGCGCAGTGATCTGCTTCGCCTGCCGCTCAACAGGCAACTGAGCTGGTGCGGCGAAATCCGTCCGTTTAAATAGTCGATGATAACGTCATTCATAGAAACGTAGCGCGCTAGATACACAAATCTGTCGTGCTGGACTAGGGAAGCGCTATCTTCTGTGTGTAAATGCGCGATATTTTGACTTGGTTGTTCATTATTTAAATTTTTAATGCCATGATATCAAAAATCTTTGGGTTTATTTATTGGAATCTATTCTTAGAAGTATTTTCGGGCGACATGAGCAAAAAAATTGAAAATTTATCGTGAGATGGCGTTTGAAATTGGACCACTTTTCGATACATACCATTTTTGTAGAATTTGCAACGTGCACCCCTATGTCGAAAACAAAGACGTAGTCCTACGTCAAAACGTTGTTGTCCACAAACAACATGGGCATGAATGGGTTAATAAAACAAACCAACCAACCAAACAAGGGGGTAAAAGTTACGCACACTACCATGGAGGTCAATAAAAAGGGGAACGCTTACTTTGACCGATCATATATCAGCTGTTACCCAATTGATTTTAGTTTTAATCACCACTAAAAAGGTATGTCTTCTGTAAAGAAGCCACTTTTAATAATAGAAGAATAGAGTAAGTTGTAGTAAAAAGAGTAAAACGAAGCCAGCGAAAAAAAATGGGAACGCTTCTTTGACTTGGCATATATTAGTTGTTTGCGATCAAAAAAATATGGAAGAGAAATTTGGATATCCGAAGTAATTATAAAAACAGTAATTGAAAGTCAAAATGAGCTTTTCTGTTCAAACAATCGTATCTCGGTCATTTATCAACCTATTTCAATTTTTCTTACACCAATAAAAACCTTAAAGCTTTTAGATTTGTATTGTATGCAATAGGTATATTTTCAAATATACTATACTTTTTAGGATTTAGATGGTGTGATATTCACAATGCACGTGGCACACGGTTGGTTACAATTGTTTGGTCCTAAACAATGTAATCTAAAATGTAATATGTTTACTCAATAGTTCTACATATTACATATCGATATTATTATATCAAAATGTTCGTACAAACGTGGAGAAACGCAATATTGTATGTGAATTACAAAATAATATTGTGTAATAGGACAAACTCAGTAAATATGAAAAACTTCAAAATTTTTAATATATTCGTCAAATAACTTAAAATTTAAAACGATAACCTATACATCAATCGATTGTGATTGATGACAACTACAATTTCTGAAAAAAATTAATTCTCATGTTTCTCAAAAAAATGGCCAAAATGCGTCGAAGAATTTAGTTGGCAAATAACTTCGAATTCATAGCATTGACCTATACGTTTCCATATACCAATCGAGTGCAATTGATTTCGGCTACAATTTCTGACATTACAGTCTCTAGGATCTTCTCTGGCTGCTCATCAAACCGAACAGACCCTTTCAAACAAAAATAACCGAACAGACCCTTTCAAATAAAAATTTCTAAAATATGATTTTTTAGCAGCAAACTACGAAAAGTTTGCTTGACTAAACGGTACCGTAATACGGGGTATCTTTGATTCGAGTTTTCGGGGAGCTCAAACAAAAGCATTTCCCCATTTTCAGGGCATTTTGTTATTATATTGGTTCTTGGGAATGAAGCAAGGATACTGATGCCAATCTATGCGCATTTTAACGATTGTAGGCTGCGTAATTAATAGAATAGTGCTGTAACCTCCCTAATGGGGCCAAAATTAGGTCTTTACCCTATGTAACTTACACAACATTTCGAGCGTTATCTCTCATTTCGATACACATATTTTGCTGATTAACGTTACCCCGAAAAAAACGAATTTACAACAAAGCAATTTTATTTTAAACCATTAATATATGTGAAAAGCGAGAGATGATGTGTTCGAATCATGGCAGAACTATTGTATTTGATGCTCGATGTTGTACAGATAATTTTTACCCCATCAGATCGATTAACAACCTATAACTCGTTCAAAAGCACGATATAAAAAAAATAGCCGCTCTATAATTTAGTGGCTAGCTGGAATTGAGTTGGGCCCGAGGTAGACCACCCAATATCCCAGTTCGAGATATGCTGGCAAATCGCGATCTTCCCTATATGTCCTTTATTTATATTTTCATAAAAACGATAAATATCCCAATTTAGCCCCTCTCTTTTATTTCTTGTTTTTAGAAATGTTCTCTTGCCTTGTGGAACCGATCAGCTCCAGAGTGCCACTATATAACCGCCATCGCCCTTACCACTACGCCTGCATAGAAGGAAACTGAAGCGAGAGCGACTCGAGGTCCGATGACTTTTGAGGATTCCTCGCGGGTCCGAAGAATACCATCCGCCAATCCGGTATTCGACGCACTTACTAGACTGAAGCGCTAATTTGTTTCACTGATCTCCCATTTGCGCGAAAGTTGCAAGTTTTACTCTTCTACACTGCTGCTACACTGATGTGGAAAGAGGCCCCCCTCTGAATATCTTGACAAAGCATAAGTCTTCGTTAAAAAAATCAAATTTGTATTCTGTATTCCTAGTTTTAAGATAGCTGTAATTTTTACTCTTTATTGAAACTCTTGTCCTCCATCTTGTTAATAGAATTGAGACTAGAGATACGTCTGTGAAATTTCTCATAAATATTTGTTCCCCCTTTTGTGTACTAAACTATATTGTTAGTTTTAGGATAACTGTAAAATATTTTGTAGAATACTATTACTCCCACTCTTGTATATCAAACTTAAACCCTTGTTTTACATTTTTTCATAAAAAAAATCTTTTGGCCCTCTCTTGTATATAGAATCATATTTCTAGTCTTAAGATAGCTGAAACCTTTTTTTTCTTCTGCAATAAAATTTTTTTTCAACATTGTAACCTCCTAGTTTTAAGATATCTAAAATATAGAAACAAAAGAATTTGGCACCGCCAAGCTAACGCATTTGTGCCTATTAAATAAACGAAATGAATAAAAAAACTGGAATTGAGTTTGTGATAAAATAACTTAAAAAGGCATTTAAGATTTTCTGTGGTTCAAACATTTACTAAAATTCACAGGTGAAATTAAGAAGGATTCAGTTAGCTCTTCAGAAACGCTGCTACCATGAACAACGAAAACATAAGCATAATAATCATTTATAATTTGGTAGATTCTTTTTGTATTATTTTATTAGCATGAACGAAGATTTGAGACCCACTAATTGCAAATAGTTTGTAAGTAATGTTACCTTTATTTTTATTTTAAATCCACAACTTGATTTGGATCTCTATGTTTATAAAAATAATAAAAATCCTATTATATTAACAATTACGAGTTAGGAACTTACTTGGCCAGATCTTCATTTTCTCAGTGATAGATTAATTTCACCAGATGGTTTTGCTCAGCGCAAAATCTGATTTTCTTTGCGCGGCTAATCAAAAATAATTTTTTATAAGTTTGTCCCAATTCAAAATGCATTTAAAAGAGATTAATAGTACTAGAGGGAGCAAAGCGCTACTGTCTCCATGTATTCACTGACTGAAACATGGGGTCTCGTTCTAGCATACTTTGATATGTGTGTACCCGGGACTAGGGTTCGTCGCGGCTGCGGTAATTACCGCAACCGCGCGGTATTTACCGCACCCGCACTGCAAAATCGGCGGTGCGGTGAGACACTTTTTCCCGCAGATGCGGTGCGGGAAAGAGCTTTTACCGCGCGGTTTTACCGCAACCGCACCGCAAAAAAAATGATAAAGTGATAATTTTGATTATTCTAATTGATAATGAAAAAAAATCTAGCTGTGTCCGAAATATTTTGACGCTATTATTTTTACGACATATTTTGGACTAGTTATTTTATACTTCTAAGTAAAACTTCACAAACTAACCATTTCAAATACATAAAATGCAAGATCCAAACAGAGTAAAGCCATGTCAAGTGATCCTCGATTTTTTCGCAAAATCACCGATCTTCATGAGGTATAATTTATTGTATAGGGATTATGGTGATTAGCTTGTGGTATAAATATTTCGTTAAAATTCCTTTTTTTCTTTAAGATATTAACCCTTAAACTTTATTGCATGATAAAATTGAAAATTTTATATCTCAAAAACTACTTAAGATTATTCAATGAATTTTTGCACACTTATGGAATGATATTTGCACTATCTTATAAAAATATCTTTACTTTATAATTGCGTGAATAACGGTACTTTGCATCTATTTAAAATTTTCAATTGTATTATTTCTTGTGTTCTTCACGCTAAAAATTTTCAAAACTTATATCAAATTATGCGAAAATCTTTCACCTTCAATAATCTGTATTGATAATTTTTCATTTTTGTTCCTATCGAGAGTTATAGAGGATTTTGTAACAGTGCGCTGTTTCAACGCACGGCCCACTTCGATGCAACCCGCGAGAACGTACATATTGGCAACGCCGCACGTCGCAACATCCTAATGCGCATCGCTTTGAAGGAGCGTATCTCATGTTCAAAATTGGCATCTGCGATTAAAGCAAAAAGATAAGCTTTTCTTTATGGATAATTAAAAGTGATGTTTTCTGAGTAACTTTGCATGCTCTTTAGCGTTATTATATTGTTCAAGAGTTATTTAATTTACTGTCACTCAATACCTCGGACAAGTGCGCTCGGTTGTTGCCAGTCGATGAGCAAAGTTGAGCAGTGGGCATGTTTTAATCTGCGTTGGCATATTTTTCGCAAATTGACATACTTCACCACGTTTTATTTTCAGTTGGTTCTGTCTAAGAGGTAGCACGGTATATTGTGAATCTTTTCTTAAATCCACATAGTGACTTTTCAGCCACGCGTCATCTGGTCGTGCGTTAAATTACGCGCTCATTTAATTTGCATCAGTGCGAGCGAGAAAACGTTTTGACGTTTTTTTTTGTTTCGATCGCACAACACCCAAGTCCCCCATATAGAGAGAACTCGATGAAATGCTATATTATCTCAAGATATACAATATTTGCTCAAAAAAACATTCGATTGATTTATGTTTTAAATATGGGTCGATCACACGAATGATGTATTCCGTTAAAAAAAAATCATAAAAATGTTCGTCGTATCTTGTTTTTATTGCATCCATGTGGAGTGATAAACACCTGTGTAGCATATGTCGTAATGGGCGCAAAAAATACAACGAAAATAAATATGGACATGAACAAAACATAATTTTCCTTAAATTTTCAAATTTACATCCCGTGTTTATAGTAATGGGTTCCTCTATAACGCGTTTAAAATATAAGAAAATGTACACGTTTTATTTTTCTTCTTATATTGTTTGCCAAAGTAATGGAACTGGAATATTCGATGACTCACCAGGTACATGCGGAAAACTGTAACGATGATTTTGAAATAAAGATCGTTGATGATTAATTGAAATTCGACAAAAATAAATAATATCTTACCAGAACTTGGAGAACCACCAATCAACAGAATTAACAGAAGCAATATTGATAAACAACCCCAACATCGATGCGATCGAACAACAGATTTTATGTAATTTTTTTCAAAAGACACTGCGTTGTTTAAAGGTAATATCACTCGGTGAAAATAAAAACGTGAAATGAAATGCTGTTGGCATAAGATTTTCCACTTTCATATAGTATGTTGTAGACTAAAAAAGAATTTGGATATAACGTAGATGTATTTTGACTAACAAAAGTGTTTTTAAAGATGTTAATTGTTAGCATCAAATTATAATAATAAAAAATATATGAAACAACTATAATTTTTGTTGTGCTCTTCAGTCAAAAAAATTTAACGCATCTCAAAATATCCGGAAAAAAAATCACCTTCGATAATTCGTATTGAAAAGTTTGCCCTTTTGCGCTAATCGAGAGATATGGTTTCTTTTAGTCATGCGATGCGCACTTCCCACACGATGCGCTTTCTGATGTAGCTACGTGCGACGTTGCCAATATGAACGTTCTCGCGGGCTGCATCAAAGTGGGCCGTGCGTTGAAACAGCGCACTGTTACAAAATCCTCCATAACTCTCGATAGGAACAAAAATGAAAAATTATCAATACAGATTATTGAAGGTGAAAGATTGCCGCATAACTTAACATAAGTTTTGAAAAAAATTAGCGTGAAGAACACAAGAAAAAATACAATTGAAAATTTTAAATAGATGCAAAGTACCGTTATTCACGCAATTATTAAATAAAAATATTTTTATAAGATAGTGCAAATATCATACTACAAGTGTGCAAAAATTCATTGAATTATCTTCAGTAGTTTTTGAGATATAAAATTTTCAATTTTATCATGCAATACAGTTTAAGGGTTAATATCTTAAAGAAAAAACGCTTTTAATCCACCTAACAGTGTGATGAGACATTTCTTATAACTCTTATCACTCTCTTCGGATATTATATCGTTTGAGAACATTTAGAACTTGATGTTTCGCGATGTTTTTGATAACACATACTACATGGGATAGTGGCAGGACTCAGAGAATCGCTCAAATCAGCATAGGACAACATCAGTGCTAGAAATCTCAAACCAAATCAATGGGAAAGCGAAAAAATGGCCCATGGACAAGAATTATCGTTAATGCTCTGTTAATAAAATATCTAAATTGTGGTGGGAAAACTGAATTTTCCTAAAGGGGTTATTTATTTATCATTCGCATGCGTTGCGTTGCGTTGCGTTGCGTTGTGACGATGATTTTGGCGGATTGCACACTGACTTCATCATGTTTGACTGCTGATTATCTAATAAGAGTTGCTTAGGAAATGGTAAGTAGGAATTCATACCAATTCGACCCATATTAAAACCTCAACAGCATGATAGCCATCATTGCCGGCCGCCCCCATCTCCATCGTTCACGGGGAAGGATAAAGGATAAGGTAGCCAGGAAGTGTTGATGCTCCACCTACTTAACGGAAGGACGACGATTCATCAGACTCTTCCATAGGTGTCGCGGAGTTGGTAGTTTGGAAGGGTATCAGGTCTAGGATTCGCTCCAAGCAAGCGATGCGACCTGTAAAGCATATTTTATTACGTAGTTGTTTAGTTAGTCTTCGAGTGCACGATCACTCGAAAAAGAGATCTTCTTTAGTTTTTGGTTTTTTTTAAACTCTGGGCAGCCGGCTACCGAGAGTATACTATGTTCCCTAAACAAAAGCAATTTGAACTCCACTCGAAGTGACACATTATATAGGCAAAAATAGCGCGAGATGTTATAAATCAGGGAAAGTATTTCTTATTTTCCATATCAGATTTGTGGAATACAAGTATACGAGCGATAATAACGAACACTGGAGGGAAATATAAAGGATTGTTAACCTGATGCACGGGCTTGTTAGCAATAACGGAGCTTGAAATTAGGTTCATAAAAACAGACGCGGCGAATTTTCAATACGTATTGACCCGTGATCATAGATACTAGTCAGATTATTCGTATTGGGGCTAATTTCCGATCAACTATTCATTTTTACGGCAATGTTTTCTCGACTAGATCTGTTCGCACCCTCTCATTCTGCTACTATCGGCAGAAGGCTGATAGCACCCAGTCGTCGCCGGTCTAAGGACCAAATGTCATCAATAGACTTAGACTCGCGTGGAGGCATGAGATAGGAAACTTGTGAGAATTTTGTTATCCCACCGTTTGACGACCTTATTTATTTATCATTCGCATGTATGAAAAAAGCCTTATGTTTACATTTGTGAGTATCGCCCTTTTCACAAAAAAGCGTTGAAATGAAATCGCAGCTCCTGATGTCACGCTATCTCTGAAGTGCATGCGTGCATAGTTCCAAATTTTACTTCGACATCGACTTTTTCTAAAGGTGACTTCCCAGTAGTATCCTTGATTTGAATTATTATCGCTAATCCTAATGCCAAAGAACAAATAAAAATCTCTCGAAAACGAACCGTTTGGGGAAATCATCATCATTACTGGAATTTTCATTTTCACGAAACTTTTCGATAGCCTTCCGTCACTTGCGTTAATGCACTGGGTGCACAGTGCTCCGAAAATCTAGCGAAATCGTCTTAGGGCACCAGCGGGTCTAATTCAGAGCTATCTGCGCGGCGAGTTAAATCTGTAAAGAACACTAAAAATTATTTTCTATTCCATAATTTTCATTTCAGCAATTCGAGAGATCGTGCTCACCGCAAGCCATGAAAAATAGACTACGTTGTGAAGCGACGGTCACTATTTATTAAAAAATCACGGTTAAATAAAAAATTAAACTATTAAAAAATTTCAAATAGTTTATAATTTTCACAAACTTATTAGGAAAAATTGTTTAATAAGCTTTCGTAATATTGTGTAGGAAAAAAGCTGAAAATTTCAGTATTTTCTCTATCTGCAACGAAACGGTATACGAATTGGAATAGGTTCGCCAAATTTTGGAAGAAGTCTATAAAATAACCCCTTGAAAGCTACCTAAAAATTGTTGTAGTTCGATGCAATAAAAAAAAACATATTTGGCAATTCATATTTGGCTGATAAAATTGGGGTGTCAATGTATTATAATAGATATTCAGCGTTCGAAGAAGTTTCTGTGAACGAGTGTAGAACGACTTTGTTTCTACTTACTTGAAGTCAGCGGCGTAGCCAGAAATTCGGTTTGGTGGGGGTTTGGTGAAAATCGATCTTACTGTCTAACCGGCATAATTCAGAAACCATAATTTTTGAAGTTTTAAAATTATGCAGAATTATTTTCCAGAAAATAGTAACAAGGTTCGTATCTTTAGCGAATTTGTTGAGACTTTATTGTAGTCATGAATATTAACCTGAGAAAATTCACCATACATACTTCTTGAACGATATACCGTCAAAATTATTTTATCAAATGATGCGCTGTTTAACGTTTGTAAAACTCATCGAAGATACTAAACCTCCGAAATTGGCGGTTTCAAAATGATGTTATCTTGACCTTAAATTACTGTTTTTAAACATTTGACCTATACATATAATTGGTCATACAACAAAAATCAAATGCTCATCAAAATCGATCAGAACCTGCTAGAGTCGAATGGAAATCGTAATTTTTCATAAATTTCTCTCTACATTCGTTATTAATCATATTACGTTTTCGTCTCAACTCGACACATTCCCAAAATAAAAACATGTTTTAATCCATCTAGTGGTGCAATTGTGCTTGTCTTATTTGTCCAGACTACGATTCCATGGCTGGTTATGTTCAATACAATGGTGGAAATGAATATTACATGTTCAGTACGATTTGCACATACATACAATGGATCGACAGCCACGATCTTGAGATACTATGTGATACTGAAACATCGCTTGAAACCAGCGGCGGCTCATGGAGAAAGATCCGGGAGGTCCAGGTCCTGCCGAAAATTTTCAACTTGTTAAGAAATTTTAAATTAGTTTTAATTTTAAAGTAGCAACCCCTCACTGCATACTCTCTCTGGGCCGGTATGATTAACGATTTTTAGAGTGATTGCATAACCTTTCTATATGAGAAAGGCAAAAATGTACCAAAGTCCAAAGAAGTCAATTTTTGTCAAACATCTCAATGTTTCATGCATTTTAAAGTCATTTGGCATCGAAAATACAAATTTGATTTTGAAAATTTTTCATTTCAGTTTATATGGGAATTTGCTGTGTGATTGCACTCTTCAACTCGTAACTCCGGAACCGGAAGTTCAATCAATAAAAAATTCAATAGCAGCCGATGGGAAGGTTGTACCTTTCATTTGAGACTAACTTTGTGCAAATCGGTCCAGCCATCTCTGAGAAACAGAGGTCACATTTTTTTCCACATACACACATACATACACACAGACATTTTCCGATCTCGACGAACTCAGTCGATTGGCATATGACACTCGGCCCTCCGGGTCGGGATTAGATTGACGAATTTTAGAGTGAATGAGAAAGGCAAAAACATTTTTAGCAAATGTTGAAAGTTATGCATTTTTTTGGTGAGCAGTTCTATGTTTCATAGACATTAAATCAATTTTAACATCGCTTCCTATTAAATAAAGACCCTTATTATAGTACATCTCTACAAAAGCGAGTTCAATTTGAAAAGAAATATGAGGATTATGATTGATTACAGAACTCTGGAATTTTCTAATGGAATGTTTTCAGGCAGGAATTTGATATTGATGCAATTATACAACTGTGAAATCAAGACCAATAGATCAGTTACATATCAGGACCCCATTCCGACAATTTATCAAAAGTCCTAATGATGTTAACAACAACAGGTTATCAATCTACGGATCAGATAATTGTTATTGTAATATTGAATTAAATCAGTCTGCATCAATAAATTTTCAGCCTCAATCCAATATTTTTTGGGTGTTGTGGGGGGGGGGGGTGTTGTATGGTGTTAAACCCCAAAACCTCCTCTTGGCTACGCCGTTGCTTGGAGTTATTTTTTTCGCTTTTCATTTTCCGATATGTTTCAGATGGATCCGATGGTTATAAGTTAGAAAAATTGCAGTCAGAAGGTTCGCACAAATGAACATTTTTGTACTGATAAGTTATCAAGTTCCTTCCAGACAACTTGGAAGTGTTCGGTGATTATTTCTAGCGGTTGTAGATAGTAAAATAAAATACAAAATTCGTTTTATCGAAATAATGTTTGGCTTATTTCAAAGGATTATTACTATATTGAACAATAAATGGGCGAGAAAGAGTAATCAACAAACAACAAGCCATAACTTTTAAAGTATTCAAAATAGATATTTAAAGTCTTTAGTAAAGTTATTCGCAAAAGTAAGAGCTACAAATTTGCTGAAGACATCATTTCGATATAATCACTTCCAAGAAAATTTGTGGAAATATCTCACTCATAGGGGGATTAATCAGCAAAAGCGCAATTCCAAAAGAAAGGCCATATTACCTCCATTAAATTCTCTGAAGATACTATTGACCTAAAATAAGCCGTTTTGGCGTTAATAATAGATTATATGTTTTTGGTCATATTTCTGGCAATGGGAAATGATAAAAATCTTTCGTCCGAATTTAATGTTAAATATCTCTTTTGATAATAGTCCGATTTCTACAATCTATAGCTTGTTCGAAAGGTATTCGTTAAATCTGTCTTAAAATATATAAATTGTTAATCTATATTGTCAATTTCGGCAGATAATTTAAAAAAACTGCAAAAAACGCCATTTTTACGCATTCAAACATTCGTATCTTGGAAACTAACCATCAGAATCAAAAACAAATTAATAGCGTTCATACTGTTTTTTAGTTCTTTCATTTAAAATTGGTTTGGATAAGATCGGTTCAGCCATTGCTGAGAAACACGAATGAGAATTTGTCCGTTACATACACACACACACACAGACACACACACACACACACACACACACACACACACAGACATTGTCCCAAATCGTCGAGCTGAGTCGATTGGTATATAAGACTCGGCCCTCCGGGCCTCGGAAAAAATCTTGAAAGTTTGAGCGAATTCTATACATTTCTTTTATAAGAAATGTAAAAAGGAATTTTAACGAAATATTTATACCAAAAGCTATTCACCATAATCCCTATACAATAAAATATACCTCATGAAGATCGGTGATTTTGCGAAAA
Source organism: Topomyia yanbarensis (assembly GCF_030247195.1). Classification (NCBI taxonomy): domain Eukaryota; kingdom Metazoa; phylum Arthropoda; class Insecta; order Diptera; family Culicidae; genus Topomyia; species Topomyia yanbarensis. The sequence continues at coordinate 131,874,348 of NC_080672.1, read as the reverse complement.
ATTCGAGGATCACTTGACATGGCTTTACTCAACAGAGACAAAATTATTAGATCATTTAAAACAATACATGTTTACTCTTAAATCCAATTTAAAAGTGAATCACTTCTCTCGATTTCTGTTGGAAATCGTGGAATTATGAATCGTTTTCGATATCAATTTGGTAAACACGTGATCAAACGTGACCACCCTAGTGAGAAATGTTGGTGTTTACCAAATTTTCCTCCTTAGGGTGAAATATAGCATAGTGCTTTCGCATAGGCCTGCTAAGCCAAGACAAGTCTCGGCTTCACTGTGTCTCATCGGCATAAACAGAACTTCTGCTCGGACGGGACATCACGTTTGATCAGTCGTTCGATTGAAACACAAAGTGTGTTTTAGTTTTAATGGATTTGCTCAAGCCGGCGCTAATCTATTCCGACAAAAAGTTAGTGTCGGTTTCTGATGAGGCGAAGCCAAAACGCAACTGTGTAAGAAATAAGGATTTGTGCCCTCAAGTGCAAAGACTTACTTTACCAACAAATTTTCACCCTAGTGAGAAATTTTGGTGTTTACCAAATTTTCCTCCTTAGGGTGAAATATAGTATAATGCTACATAACTTTTTTTTCGCGTACTTCCATTCAAATTTACTATAATTTTCTACCAAATTAGGTCCTAATATTTTTCAGTCAAGACTATTTTGTAGCTTTATTGAAGCTTTTGTTGCCAAATACCACATAGTTTGACTCCAGTTCGCTGCAATTGAAGTTTTTGCCATTGGCTCTTTGGCAAAATATTAGAGGAAAATATATTAAATGCTAGAACTTTCGAACTAGCATTTAGAAAATTACACTTCATTCATTTTTAAAGGGAGCAATCTTAGTTTTTAAATGATAATACATCTGTTTCTTGAAGAATGCGGAAGTTAGAGTTTTGGGATATTTTGTCCGTAAAACCACCTATTTTTAAAAATCATTTCTGCTGTATGCTACAAATCATACATTTTTTGCAGTTTTTCTAATGTTCAATAATTCTGTGCCGGTTAAGACCGGACTCCTGATTAGATGTAATGTATAGGCAATTTTTTTTCGTCAAATATGGCGTCGTTCTTATTAATGAAATACAATATATTTTATTTTTGGTGAAATTCCGTTAAGAATGAAAGGTGGTTTACTACGTAAATGCGAAAATCATCCATTTCATTTTCATGTGTCAAAACATGGAAAATATGAAAATTTAAAAATATGCAACTTCATTTCTTACTACATTTTTATTCAACATTTTTCAATTAACTGAAGGGTTGCTAAAATAAAAGTTTTCCTATTACTGCAACAGAACGTTTTTGAATGTATAATGTTTGCCTTAAAATATATGGAATTTTATTAATAGAAAATGCAAAAGTTGATTTTTTCATAAACATTACATTCTGAGGAGTCTCTTAAAGTTAAATTTCGTGTGAATAAGAATAACATTTTATTATATATGGTTACACAAATGTACAATTTTTCAACACCATTTTTAAAAATATAAAAATTTTACTGCATTTACCGCACTACCGCGCGGTGCGGTGCGGTAGATAAAGTGCGGTTGCGGTAAGCGGTGCGGTTTTATTATTTTTTGCGGTTACGGTGCGGACAATCCATTTACCGCCCACATCCGCACCGCGACGAACCCTACCCGGGACAATATGTTTCAAACTATTGGGCTTGGCATATGTAAGAGTGAGAAGATAAACCATCAGTGTTAACAGCATGGTGGCATGCGCCTCCAGTACTTGTAATCTCTTTTATTTAAAAATACATTAAAAATACATAATAATACTAGCAAAATCCTGCACCTACCATTCAACTTGGTCACTTTTTCCTTATTTATCGCATTGCGGCAGTGCGTTTGCGATATGTTTTGAAAATTTTCTTGCGGTTGATGTGCGATGCATACATTTACCGCCCGCATCAGCACCGCGATGAACTCTACTTCTAGGTTTGTCAACCTTTTAACCTTTCCCTGCACGATTTTATTTTTTTTTGTGAATCATTTACTCAACAACCATCCAACAAAACGGAAAGGCCCTACTAGCTTTTCTGAAGCGATGTTGATGTCGTTCCCCTTTGCTGGAGATGATGTCTCGAAGAGCGCCGCAGAAGTGTGCTCTCGGTGGTTCGTGCTCGTGCGGAGGTGGAAGATGATGATTATTAATTTTATGCCTCGACACTGTTTTTTCGGTGTAAACAAACCGAAACCAAAACCTAAATTAATTCAAGTTGATGTTTGACGTGCTGTCGTTCCTGCTGTATGGTGTTTAGCGGAATGAAAGCTCTTTTTTTGCGGTGGACATAGGCCCACAGTGAGTGGTCGTTGTTTCCCAAACGAAACGCGAACTGGATGATATTATGTTGGAAACACAAAAGCATTGAGACCAGCAGTAGTTAGTGGAGAAGCGTATAGAAAAAGAACCATATTCATCATATAGCGAATAATTATTTTTTATTCTCATTCCAGAAAAAACTTTTTCTACAAAGGGTACAACAATAGTTGTCAACAACATCACCCGACCAAACCGGGGGCGACAGGTACATGCATCCCGGCATAGTCTCCGCAGTGCGTAATCTTTCGACACTCTTGAACAACAAGATCCCCCGCACAACAAAAGCCAGTAGCCAAACGAGCCATCATCTTTTCGTTCGAGAGTGAACCGAACATCGGTTACCGTCCTTCAGCCAGCAGCAACACACGTAATTGGTAAAGAGACACTCAAGCAGCGGTCGTAGGTTCACCCAAATTACACAAGTGTTGATTGACATCTCTATAGACGCGGAGCTGTACGATGGTAAAGAAAGGAGGTTGGCGGATGGACAAAGGCACAGCGACCGGTAATTTCGCTGGTACGGAGAATTGCCGAAAAAAACTATCTTGTTTACTGTCGCATAAAAAGAACGAAATCGTTTCGGAAAGATGCGACATACGGATTGGCTCGATCCAACTAGTAGATACGTAGGATTTTTCAAACAGTCCAGAGATTTAAAACCACTCTCGAAATTGCGTGACCTTCTTTGTTTATGTCGAAAGATAAAACTATACTGCCCAACAGATTGCTTTCGAAAGCAAACTTACGAGATGGATATTGGCCAAAAAGAGATTTGCTTATCCTGCTAATTACACATTTAAAGTTATGGGAAACTCATCCGACAAGGTACAAGGAACTTTCTCTTGCAAAATGGGTAACGGAATGAGAGATTTCATTAAAAATTTTAAGTTCTCCTCACTTGACTTCCAAGTGTTTCGAACAGCGGAACAGTCTCTCTAAAGTACGGTAGCAGATATTTGTTTCTATTTATGGATTCGTTAATTTTTAATATAAATCATGCTTCCCATAAATCACACATAAAACAAAGCTATATTGTTCATAGTGAGTGAATCGCAAAACGAGCGACTTCTCACGTTCCCAACGCACATCGTTCATCATTTGTGGGCAGTCTCGTCAAACGTGCTCCTCTCGTAGCGCGATTTAATGTCGTTTTTACAACTGCTCCTTAAATCGTCATGAACACCTTCTGGGAAAATAGGCATTCGATCCAGCGACGCAGCCGCCCGGGACCGTGCTATCGATAACTATTTTCCTTTAATAATTTACGCTTCAGCATAGCTTTCAGTATCTATGAGTAGCCTTGGCTCGCTCGGTGCCCAGCGGGTTCTCGGATGTATCGCGGATCATAAAGCTACTGTTTTTTTTTCTATGTTTATGATTTATTTCACTGCCTCAGTAAATCTCCACTCTCGAAGAGTTGGTTCGATTTACTTGCTAAGACTATAGTCGAAGCCTACCGAACGTGGTTCTACGGAAACTTCCTGTTTTAATCATCGTCAGTATCACGACTGTCTGTTTTATGGCGAATAGCTACACGCCCGTCGTTGACTCGTTACGATTTATTTAGTACACAACCTTCACTAAACACCTAGATTGTAGTTTTTCGAATCTCTGGTTTTGTTCAGCTTTTATGGAGCAAGTTCACCGTAGAAGGAAAATAAAACAATATTCAAAGAATGTTCACTTCCGTTCATGCTCGGTATCTTGAACAAACAAAATTAAAAATATGCCACAGTTTTATCCTTGTATGACCAATTGACTATTTCTCCAAAGTTCTTTGTTCGACAATTTGTAGGTAGACACGGTCAATAAAAACAAGTATAATTAACATATTCCGCCTTAAAATTCTATTTTGAGAATATTTGTAATTTGCAATTGCAAGTTTTTTTCAGATTTTTGTGCGAATCGCCTTTCAAGTTTTACGTTGAGATGCGATTTGAGTTTGCAAATATGTTCTACTCTTAATTTTGTGTAGCGGAATAAGGGGAGCTTGACCAAGCGCGAGATTTAGCAATTATCAATAACATGTTCTATTTAGGTCTTAATTTGTCTTTAAATACTTTAAGTACTTGTTCCGATCTCATCAGGTAATTTTAAAAGTTTTGAGTGAAAAATCCCTTCCTCATAGATAATATTCCGTAATTTAAGAATTTGCGTTAAATGATTTAATTTTTCATCAAACTTTGTATGGAGATATCTACAAGAGTAGGTAATTATTTTTATATGGAACTCATATATCATGCTATTCCTTATGAAGTAGTGAAACGATTTTTGTTCATTGGAACATTGGAATTTATAAATTCAGCACTATAGGAATTTATAAATTCAGCCCTTCATTGAACCTAAGAACTAATGCTGAGAAGATTTGACCAAGATTTTATGGGGAGACTTGACCAAGTGGCAATAAGTTGAAGAAAGATACAGAATTTCTGATATTTACTATTCTGTAGTACCTACTGTTAATGTTAATCACATCACAAAGGGACCTCACCTTGAAAACCTGCCTATATCTTTTTAGAACTAGCAAACCACATGTGAACATTAGAGTGGGACACGGTTCAATGAAAAAAAAATTCTCCGAGTAACTTTTTGGGTCCCATTTAGATCCCAGAACAACTCTGCCAATTTTAAGCTCGATCGATGAAACTATATTTTTGCGCCCACTGTTTAAAGTTTACATGGGATTTCGTATGGGGAAATCGTCTTTTGCAAAATAATTCGTCCAAGAGTCGCCCGTTACCTCCTAAAAATAAATAGATGACTAATTTTAATAGAAAATTTGTAAAGGAAACAAAGTCTAGAAGACTGTGGAACGATCTGATGCTTGTGGAAAAAGTTATTAAGAAAAAACCTATTGATGCCCTGAAGATCGATGAAATCACTGCTGCTAACGATTAAATTATATGCAAATTTTTTAACTTTCTCTAACTATGTACAAAAGAAGCCACAATTTATCCCTCAAAACTCTTGTGAAGTGGCCAAACAGTACAGATAATTGATTTAGACACATTTGGAGATTATCAAAATAAAATTTCAAATAATTGGACAATAGGGTGTCCCAAAATGACATCATGTTAAAAAAGTCATCGGGCTCACTTCTTAAATGAAAGGTTAGGGTGTCAGGACCACTTTCTTCTTCGGAGTGACTTTGTTAAAACGCTCCCTACTACTGGCGAATTTTGAATTTTTGTAAAATGGGCCGATTTTGGGAAAAATTTCAAATTCATGTTTGTTGAAGTGCTCCTGAACTGTCTTAGATTTTTTCAGTATTTTTTTATTTTTCTGGAGATCCAAATGGAGAAGCTTGGTTAGTTAGTTTGTGCAAATTGGAGATTGTAAGAGCGGCATAGCTTTTAAAACTTGGTAAAAAGTGTAATTAGTTGGTGTTTTTCATTACTTTTTCTTCAAAACTGGGTATCTACAAAATTTTAAAAGTGTAGAAAATACTTAAAATAGTTGAACCAAATATAGAGGCGTAGTTTTGCTGAAGAAAGTGTATAGCTACGGCTAATGGGTTATGAGTTATATAAGTTTTTGCTACATAACCATTTGATATTTTATGCTATTCATAAAAAATAACACTGTTCTACAAAAAAAAAACAATTTCAGTGTGCTTAGTCCGCATTTTGTTTTTCGAAAAATAGGAGTAAAATGATGAAAAATGGCGTTTTCTGCTTGTCTCTACTTCAACAAGCATGAATTTGAAATTTTACCCAAAATCGACCCATTTTACAAAAAATCAAAATTCGCCACTAGTAGGGAGCGTTTTAACAAATTCACTAACCTTTCATTTAAGAAGTAAGCCCGATGACTTTTTTAATATGATGTCATTTTGGGACACCCTATTGGACAACCAACAGCAGTGGCGCTTGAAAAAATGAATATTTTATCAATAGTCAGAGCATCAATCGGTTTCAGCCTAATAACTTTTTTTTCAAGCGTCAGATCGTTTCGTGGTTTCCAAGCCTTTGTTTCTTTGTTAAATTTCCTATAAAAGCCACATAACGGTTTATTTTTAGGAAGCAATGGGCGACTACTAGAGGAATTGTTTTGTGAATAGTTTCAGGGATCGAGCTAAGAATTTGCACAGTTGTTCTAGGACCCAAATGGTACCTAACAAGTTGCTCGGAGCTGGAATCTAATTTTTGTCCATCCCCAATGTAAGCAGTACAGTTAATCCTAAAAATGAAATGCCTTTAAAAATCAAAATTCATGAAATGCAACCCTTTCATATTTTTACTGGTATTTAAGGACCTCGACAATATGGAAAAAAATAGTAAATGTTTTATGCCATTAGTTTTTGTTCTGATATTTCGAAATTCTCTTGATCAAGTCACCCCGCAGTGCAAAGCGATCGGAAACCCCAAAAACGGGTACTTCATACTATAGAGGCCAAACCATGGAGTATATTCACGGAGTGTGTTTGGAGGAAATTTTCGTATGAATATTCCCCACAATCTAAAAAAATTAAAATTAGGCATGGCTTACTATGTTCGGACTAAAAAAATCACTTTTTATACTGACGAGGTAGAAAGTTGAAGTCTTCGACACACTTTTAAAAATGCTCGTAATGAAGAATTTTGTTGAAGAACTTGAACTTGTAGGACTAAAGGTTATCGATTAATAAAGCGCTTTCTATGACAACACCCTTAAATTTAGTTTTTTCAACATAACTTTTTCCACTGTGACTTTTCGAGCAAATGATGTTTTAGACAAATGTGACGAAATTAAAACTACATAACATTGTTGAAGACTGTAGTGTAAATACTTATTCGTTTCAAAGTTATTGAATATTTTTACATATTTTTACACCAACTTCAACTAAGTATAAGGAAGAAAGGTGCAAACCAAAATGGACGAAGAGGCTATTTTTTCAATGCCCAAACTATGCATAATAAAAGTAACAAGGTTTGATCCGTGGTATTTTTGAACCCTAGGAATAGGGTCAGCTCACTTTTTGTTGAAACAGAGGTTGAAATATATAGTGTTTGATTAAGTTATCAATTACTCAAGAAACGACTGAATATACTAAAATATTGTCAGATAATCAAAATAGAATAAAAGAGCGCGGATACTACTGGAAGAGGGTGAGAGTTAGACAAAATGCTGACAAATTCTTGGCAACGTTTGCTAAGTTGTAAGTTATCGACAAATATATGACTACGGCGTAAAAGCAAACTGTCAAAATTCTTTTTGAAGTAAAATTCGGAACAAACCGTTACAGTTCACAGCAGTTAATGTAAGATACAATTTTTCTCTTTCGTTTATTACCAATATCTGTGATTGACGAGTAGGGATTTGTCCAGAATTTTAAGTTAAAGTAAACTTTTACAGGTTGTTTTACACGCACTAATCATATGTTTGTCCAATAAAATTGATAGCAAGTTCAAGGAGCTTTTCGTCTATTTGAATCTATTTGAATTGGAGTGGGTACATCCTTAGAATCTCTATTAGAGGAATGCCCAACACCGTATAATATGCTAATTATTTCTTTGTTATTGGCAACAGGAATTTTTGTAGAAATTTTGAATGACTTAGATTGAGATACACAATGAATTCACTACTCCAAGTGCTGCAAAAAAATTGTTTAGAAATTTCCAGTAAACAGTCATTCAAAAAGTGCATAGTCTCAAATTGGTTCAAATCATCCATGAATGTTATATAATATACCAAAGTTTCGTCCTACGTTAACCGCAGTTATGTTCCGGACATTACCCACTCCTAGTATTTTGTACTTCCATATTTCAAAATGATGTTTTCTCACTAATAAACGTTTTCCGCTGATGCAATTGATGTGTTTCACTTACTTTACCAAACTCGAAATTTACAAACATGCTCAAGAGTTGTATCTTCATGACAGCGCAAGCCGTTTTTAAAAAAGTCCTACCACAATGAGTACAGAAATTCTTAAAGCAAAACTCGGCCAACCAGCCCCGGTATCCCCTACATTTGACGTTGAACGAACACCGTCAGTTGCCATGATCGTTAAGACAAACTGGGCAGAGTTTGTGTTTCTCCTCTACCTTAATCCGATCTCGAAGGCCCAGCTTAACTTGGTCGTAGCTTGTGGTCGGTTCTTTTGCATACGACACACGGTTTTTTGTTGTATCGGACCTTGCGAAATGTACTGGAGATTTACACGAATCAGCAGACAGTCATGCAGTACGACTGCCGGTAGCTGCCGACCGCAAATTGCTATAACAGCTACGACTGAAAATGTCATGGATCTCATCACATTTTCATACGGGAATGTTATGTTCGTTCTCTTCTATAACTTCTCTTTTTCTTTCGAATCCAAGACAGACACGCTGTGGTAAACAGCTGCCCCTTCTTCATGCTGTGACCGGTGAGCTACACAAATCGGTTTTCGCTAGGCGTTCAGTTTAATTTTACCTATCGGCACTCACCCTGTACATAACACTTAATGATATATTCCCGTTTCGCTGTGCATCGGAAATTTTCGTTTTCTTTATATTCGCTTCCTGCTGCCTCTCGGCAGGCTAACACCGTACAGTAGCTCAGCATTCTATGCATTTAGTCTATCAGTCCATAAGCCGTTTGGAACAGTTGATTGAATTTATATGCGCACGTACCCATCGAGAGCCGATATATTCGATTTCAAAGTAAGATGGATTGTGCATGCTTATGTAGAATATTATTCCTTTGAATATATGTACATTATGAGAATGACGTATCATGGACAATTGCGCTACATTTTTTTTTCATTTCTATTCATGCACGCCTTTAATTTGCGAAAAAATTGCGTTTAAAACGAGCAATCTGTGATTCGCCAGAGAACAGTTCGAGCAATTAAATCAAATTTTATGAAATACTCCGTTTTTTGAAGTACATATTTATGTTTAGCTAGTTTGAAAATCGAATAATATAATAATAATAATATACTGAATGAACTTTAGTCTTCGTGCCACGTGTCAACGAAACGTATAATGTTTCCTTCTCCAATTTATAGACATATAATGATTTTTACTATTGGCAAAATGCTCAGTTTATGCAATAGGGCATTGCAATTTTTTTTTTGAATTCTCAAAGGCCTCCCTCTCATATTGTGACAAATGTCAAAGTAAGCTCAGATGCCAAATTTCACATCATTTGGATAATTCTAGACTCCCGCCCACTTCGCTTGAAATTTTTGAAATTGGTACTAAGGGAAAATATGGAGGAAAAATATATTAAATACTATAGTAGCAATCAGAAAATTACAATTTATACCTCTTTTTAAAGGAAATAACCTCAGTACAAAACATTAAATTTTCATACACCGATCTAGAGTGTGGAGAAGAGCTCTTGAAATTCTCTGTGGCGCGCTCAGATAAATTCGCCACCGCGTACGCCCCAGAGTCGCTGTGGTGTATTCACTGACAGCTAAGACCATAGTTGATCCATCTCGCCTGGCGTGTATTCACTGGCGTGTGATCTTTGGTTTGTTTTCGTCTTACAAACGGCAGTGCGAGTGAGTTTGATTTGATTTGCACAGGTTGTTGCGTTGTGTTGTGTGGATGGTGGTGGCTTATTTCAAGCTTATATGATTTTCTACTGAAGATTTCATACAAGTTGCTTGGTAAAGCCTGCGAGTTTATAGAGTGTTGTTACACTACCGTGGGAAACCGGAAGTATTCGAGCCTAGGGCAAACAAGGAAAACGTTTTACGTATCAATGTATCGGCTGGTATAAACAAAGTTTTATGATGATCTGTAGTATCAGATTACTCGTATAACAGATGTAAGACGGGATTTGTACATCCACATTAGGACCGGCCTATTTTTTGTTCAATTGAATAACTCAATGGTAATTTAACTTATTTTGATTGCGAATTTGGCGACGCCAAAAAGTAAAGTGATCCATTACAAGTAATGTCCTGGTATTACACATTGGTATTGGTTTTCGATTATTATCATACGCAGGCATTGTAATTCTCTCACACTCACGCGAGAAGAGGCTTATCGGATGTCCAACTTTTCCGAGATAAAGTCCACATAAAACAAGATAAATTTCACGAGAATTCACATTGTTACTTGTTTTTTTTCTGTAGCGCGTTGTTAACAATAATGACGTGCCAATTTAGAAGCGCTTCTATTTGACCAGTACAGTGCTTTCGAGGGGTTACAGCACTGTAGATTTTTTTAAACATTTTTTGGTTGAATTTTGTTTACTGGTGCTTTAGGATGCTGAAAATGATATTCCAAAAAATGAATCGCGAAAACAATAAATAAATATTCAAATTTTTCGCAACGCCTCTTATGTATACCCCGAGTATATACTGAAAACGTGTCGATTTTTAGCACATTTTTAGCGTTTTTCGACTAAAAAATGTGCCACTTCGCGAAAAATCAAGACATAGAAAAAATCTTACGTGCGCCGCTTTGGTTTTTGGCTCTGGATCAAAAGTTCCGGCCGTGGACCCCTTCCAAAAAAAAGCTCCCCAACGGGAAAGTGCTGCACAGCCGCCATCTTGTGATGAAATTACTCGAAGAAATTTTTTTTTTGCAATTCATTACTTATGTTATATATCTCATTAACCCTCCGGAAGTCGCGCTTATGGTCCACTGAACGAGCAGCCGCTGATGCTTTAAGACGATTTCGCTAGATTTTCAGAGCAGCGTGCACTTCTGGAAAATTAAACAAGATCTCGATTCATCTCATTATTGCGTCAAAATGAATTCCCGAAATATGTCTATTTTTCGTGCTCTATAGTGGTGTAACCCCTCAATAATTAGATCTGGTATCTTTTGACGGCATTTTTCTTCTGTGCCATCATTTAAATTAATTAGTTGGTTTTCTCTCGAATTTCCTCGCGATGGAATAATAAGAGAGAGAATCAAAATTAAAACCTAACATGTTCGGGTACGAGTATAGCAAAGAAGTTTAAAATGGCAAATCCACCGTCTTTGCAGTACATACTAAATTGTTCCAAGGAACGTTTATCTGTTAACCGTGATTTATAATTTGTAAATCTAATAATATTAAGTTTATGTATCAGAGGATGTTTATGACCTCACCGAATAAAAATCTTCTTGTGTAAACCTTGAACCTATAGTTGATTTCGTGACGTGAGGATGTGCTTTTGTTTTCATTTCGATCCGAAAAAGGAATACGTTCTACGTTTATCCCAAAAATTAACGTAAACTTCGTATTCTATACATATATTAATCAATTCACCTGTATGTATTCATGTATACACTTCAAATCGAGTACACTTCCGTGATTTTTATTCTTAGTCCAATTAGGTGATTCAAATTTTCTGATAAACAGAAATATTGGATTTTATTCATGATGAAATAAGTTTTTATGGATATTTAGTAATATTATATCAGACAATACTAATTATCCTCAACATATTCCATTTTCTTCTCAAAATTTATCAATTTCGAATACTCTAGTAATGCTAACTGACGCAAAAATCTAGAATACGTATAATAAACATTGTTGCTGCTGACCCATTTAACATCCTTTTATGAAACACAAGAACACAAGATTCATTGTTCATTTAAAATAAGCGTGAACACTAGTGGCCTTTTTTCTTGACACCGAAACTGAGCCAATTTATTTCGCTCATTGACGCGCAGAATCCCCTTCCTAGCTCCCATGCTCCTGAAACATTCGCTTTCGCCTGCTGTTTAAACGATTTTCACGCAGAATAATAGACAAATGAACAAATGAATAACGGGTGTACGCTCAATTGTGATGTTGTATGTAAATTAATTATCACCACAAGCGTATACCTAATTTTACTGAATATATCAAGCCTGTCGACGAAATCTAAGATTTTTAAACTTGTAGGATTAAGTTATAATAAAACTATTAATACTTATAACACGAGTTTGCATATCAGGTGCCACTGGTCATTAAAAAACTCTTTTTCGATGATACGTAAAAAGTTTTCCCAATTTGCTCCGATGACCGAGTACTTTTAGTTTTGCAGGTAGTGTAACAATACTTTATAAACTCGTTCGCTTTACCAAGCAACTTGTATGAAATCTTCAGTAGAAAATCATATAAGCTTAAAATAAGCCACCACCATCCACACAACACAACGCAACAACCTGTGCAAATCAAATCAAACTCACCCGCACTGCCGTTTGTAAGACGAAAACAAACCAAAGATCACACGCCAGTGAATACACGCCAGTGAATACACCACAGCGACTCTGGGGCGCGCGCGGTGGTGACTTTATCTGAGCGCGCCGCAGAGAATTCAAAGAGCAAGAGAGCACGGTTATCTCGCACCCAACTACCTCAACACCAGCGCACACTTGAAATCGGTCTATACAGCTCCGAAAGAAAGAGCGTTCTGCTTTTTTCTGTGGTGTGTGATCATTGTATCCTCTGTGTAGGCATCACACTTACGCGGCAGTGCATCACTAGGGTGAAATGCCATCACTGCGCACAGATACTTTCAAAAGCATGTACTTTCAGAATATTCAATGAAAATTTTTCCGATTTTTTGAGTTTCATCTTTATATATAACCCCTTAACGTGAAAATGGCTGAGCTGTCGTCAATAGTGTTTTCGAACTACTCATCAAAAATAGCAAAGTTTGTTATTTGCTGCAATGATTTTCGTGATAAATCCTCCTATAAGTGAGGTTTCTCAACAATTGTTTTGGTAAGAGAAACAAGCTAACGTCTTTGGAAAGGTTAAGCAGATTGCTTTCACGAATATCATTGCTGAATGCACGAAGTCCCTTCTTCAAATGCTAACTTCTTAATCATAGATCATTATATTAGGATGACCCCCAAATATATCTTTTTATATATATTTTTTCAATAGTCATTCCTACAAGTTTCATATATTCTACAAATTTATCTCGAGTATTTTCGATGATTGGTCATTTTTTGAAAAGCAAGTTTTATCAAATCATCTCTAACTCTACTGGAGATAACAAGAGACAAGTGAAAGCCATTGAGTTTTACAGTATTGATGTCGCAATTCTAATTGCAACTAGAGCTGACCGCCCGTTTTTGCCGCTTCAAAAGTTATAACTTCAATTGGGCTGAAATTGGTGGTTATATTAATAGGTGAGAGTTTTAAAAATATACAAATTCTCATAAACACTGACCGTTGCCAGATAGAAACAAACGAGGAACGACATTTTATATATTTTGCCATCTACTTTAGGAAGAACAATGTGCAGTCACAGCACACTCAAACTGTTTTCGCTATCTAGTATGTAATTAATAAGCACAATTTCCACCAACAATTTAATGCGTTTCATGTACAACAGTGAAATATTTTCGCATCAATTAAAAATCATAAATTGAACCTGTTTTATAAGAGCTCCTATCTAGGTGGCAACTGACGTATGCGAATGTGCGATCTGAATCGCGCAAATTCCGACCGGTTGAGAGGAGTGAAATAGAGGCAGGGAACCTCCAACGCCGCCGTGACAGCTGGTGTGACGTCGACCATGATTTCGATTAGCAAGAATCCTTTCCCCGTCGGGTCGTCGTATCGCATCGCGTTGTTGTGGTTTCTATCAAAGACTCTCCTTATCTAAATGTCCGCGCAGCATCTGACAGTTCCTTTATGGCAATTAAAGCACAGGTAAAGTGCGCACTAGATGTTGGCGCAATGTTTCGCCACGCTCGGTGCAGGTGGAAGATGCAATTAATTTTCAATTAAAATACTTTTATTACACTTTTCATCTGATTGTAGATTACTGGTTGCTCTGTCAGGTTGATTGCAGGGGATATAAGTTGTAGAAACAAGCACCCAAATGGCATCCGGAACGATGATGAGTAGGAAAAGTTGCTGCTGACCTCTCACCCAGGTGGAATCTCATATGATTTCCTATCTTGAACGAATTCTTCTGCACGTCTGTCTACACACAATGCCTTAAATAACGGAAAAGTGCCCCACTGAGAACGCGGATATGTGTGTATAGTAGCTGCGAAATCGTTTGCACGACTACTAAGTGATGTCCTGAAGCGTTTCGACTGGACGAACACAAACCAAGTAATATCTCTATTTCCCACTGAATTAGCGCATGCAAAACCCGTACCTAAACACCAGCATCACGCTTTTCCACTGATTCACCCTTTCAACAATTTCTCACCATGCTACAGACAGATGCAGCACATCTCCTGTGAGACCCGATGGCGAGACTGGTGCACCAGGTTGTGTTCTAATTTCATGGATTTATTAATCTCAATAAAATATAATTCTCACAGTTGTAAAAATCATCGCATCGTGTTTGGGAATATTATTTTTGATGTTCTGGTAAATTATAAAGCGTTTAATGCCATATATTGAGTACCAGTCATGTTCAAAATATACACAGATCTAGCGTACATTTTACAATACTGTATCTTGATCCTCCGGAAGTCGCGTAAATGGCTCACTGAACGCGCAGCCGTTGGTGCCCTAAGACAATTTCACTAGATTTTCAGAGCAGCGTGCACTCTTTGCACTAGCGCGACTGCCGGAAGGTTAATAGCTTTTTGGCATCATTACGCATTTTTGTACAATGTATACTACTTATTATTTTTATAATTCACCTGTCAAAACTGATAAATGAATAATTGAAGAATGAAAATATTCATGATATTAGGTGTACGTTTCGTTATTGAACTGAATTGTTTCGTTATTTTACTAAATGTTTGTAAATAGTACGATTATTTCGTTAGTCGCACGATTTCACTTTTGGTCCCCGAACAAATTTTTTTCATCCGATCTATTTGGTTCGATGTTTGACAACATCGATTTTTATCGGTGATATTGATTTTTAAAATGTTAAAAAAAATTAATGTTCTAGACCCCCATATAACATTTTAAAGCTATGCTCGGATGGAAGAAACTTTACAATAGCGTGTGCTTCAGCTATACTGATTCTTTGTGATAATATTTTCTACAAGAGACACCGTGTCAAAACTAATTTAATTGAAAACAATATGGTTACAATATACCAGTTATTTTGAAAATATGTAGAACACGAAGTCTATAAGGTACTTTCGGTATTTCAATTACTAATTAGTTAATACATGATGAAATTGCTTAATAGATTTATTTTACCCACTGTTTCACCCACCTATGAACATAAAACATACAGAATTGAAAAATGTACTTTCCTCCTTAGGTCATCAGATAATAGAGTATTCAAACTTTTTACACCTTTTGTTTGCAAAACATTTACCTAACCTAACCGTCATAGTGCACTTGCAGACCCGACCAAGCTGGCCATTCTTCCCATTCTCAGTTTGTGGTGCACCACGTTGTGTGTTCATGCTAAAATTAGTTTTTCGCTCCACTATGGGCAGAAAATTCCGAGGAAAATTGAGCGCGTCCATGATTGCTTAGACATCCGAGCACCTTTCTCTTGTCATTAAATATTCCCATATGCTGCATATGATCCAGGGTACCCACTAAAGGTCGATGTAGCACGGGTCAAATCAAATTTTCCTGCTCTTTCACTGATACCTACTCTATATCACTGCGCAATTTCACCACCGCGTCGCCATCGGTTGCTGATGGATTTTTCGCATGGGGGTTCCTCCGCGCCTGAGTCGGAGTCAGGCGTGACTAACGTCAAACGATTGTAAGAGGTGTTTATTGTAGTTACGATCTCGAACGTTGAAGTTCGGCTCTGCCATCAGGAACATCTGAGGAATATATTTATGTGGAATCTTCACATACACGTGTGTGGTAGACCTTTGAGTCGTGTCATGTCGATACACGTTCCTATTATCATAATTATCATCATCAACGAGATCGTCCCAATCTATAGCAAATCTCATGGCTTTTCAAGCAATTGTCGATGAAGTTTATCGTCGTAGCATAAAATTGACTTGATTAGACCGATTCGGGCCATACCCGTCTTGATATAATATATAAATTACGTACTAATGGTGTCGGTTGTATGTGGGGTTAGTATAATTTTTCGTCTAGTGCAATTACAATTAGTACAATCCACTGATCAAATTTAATTTCATCGGAATATACAAGTGATTAAAAATTAAATATATCGGAAGTTATCCTAAATCATTTTTACACATGTTGCTTTTATACTATACTGTATACTATGCTTTTAAACTTGCTCTGGGCATGTTAAAGTCAATACATTAACAATGCTCGTTATACACAGCCATCATCTGGTTTAGTGGTCCGAATTTAGCGTAACCTGTATGACGATATCGATTAGGAATAAGATCATAGCATAGTCTCGACGATCTTTCAATGTTTGAATGTCTAGGGAAATTGGTGGTAAAATGAACTTGTAAAGCAAAGTCATTATTTTCAAAGAAATTAGTAATCTGGATACAACAACCACCTTGTATGCTTCTTGTTAGGCATGTTTTTACATAATTGGTGAAAATACTTAACCATCAACATATTTTTTTCAACCATTAGTCTTGAGTTCCAAACATGTCCAAAAATGAGACACGTTTATAGCGTGTGAGTAAAATGATTGACAATGTTTGTATGCATGCAATGTTCATTGATTGAGTTGATTTGCATTTTTCGAGCAATCCCGATGTCCCATGAGTTTTGCATACACACAGGATATTTCGTGGGTAAAAAAAATTGTCACGTGAAAATTAAATTTTCTTGTAATATTAACCTATTTTCAATCTAGTGGTATCTAAATACATCTACAAACTAGGGGTGCCGTCAAAAATTTTAGGATCTCTTAGAGAACAGTGAAGATATGACTACTTGGAGTTCATTCGTTTTCGAGCGCTCGATCCAGACACAAGTGTTTTGTTCCAGTCCGTGAATAGTTATGGCGACAAATAATAGTGCTAATCCGCGTTAAAGGCTATCTTGCGCATTTTCTACCTCTTCGAGATTTTGGATTTTTATATTCTTTTGTGTGTGTATTAATCGTTAGGTCGCATTTCTCAGCCTTTTGTTCGCACAGTGAGGCTTGGACAATAGCTAGCTATATAAGCTGGACTGGTGCATCGTGGGAAACAAATATACAACAGATAAGTGCAATCAACCTTTTTTGACAAATTTACGACTTATTTGCGTCTGCGCGGATGCTGACCCCGTGCGTTGACGGTGTCAATGACTCCCTCCCCGAACGGCCAAATGGAGGTCGAATCGACTCCCAAGGATCTCCCCTGTTACCGGTTATCTGGTACGGCTCTCTTAGCCCTCTAGGATTACTTTCCGAAACCCGGAAGGGGAATCAGTCTAAACCGCAAGCTACTGGTCAGACCAACGGCAGCCGGCGGGACTGGCGCGAAAGGCCTCTTTTGGGACCTCGAGTCCCAGGGTCGTTAAAGAGTTGGTGGGGAGGCGTTCGGATTTTGTTAATAACGAGATTCAGGGGTTAGTTTTAAACGTTCTTTTCCTCACTCTCATGGCCACTTGTTACAAACGACGGTTTACCTTCACCGTAGCACGCGGCGGTGCAATGTGGCACGCTGTGTGGCGGATGGTTGCTTCGAATCACGACCACGAGGGGAACGGGTTCCTCCAGAGGCACCAATACCGAGTAAGTTGCCGACTCCCGGGAGACAATCTAGCGCGGTCCGCAGACCACCTCGTCCTTGGCGATTAGCAGATGGAAGTTTTGGCGAAATTTACTACCGGGATCTGCGACGACGATCTCCTTTGCGTGTTAGCCGTTCCGACACAGGGCACGATAACGGCGAGTCTCTTTGTCCGGTCTTGGCTAAACTCCACATTCCCAGTGAAGTGACCAATTCAGCCTATTTAGCCGTCCTCATTAGACACTTGGCGCTAAACTTCGACTTTTAGGTAAAACGATGCGTTTACTTCCACGGTCTAGATACAAGAGAACTACGTCTCGTTTTCTTGGCTCCAACTAGGCATTCGATCCTCTCCTTTCAGTCCTGTTCCCCAACCAGCATCCGGTCCACTCGTCTAATTTTCCTCTCATCTCATCTCACTCCCCGAAAGCCACCTGTTGGGGTTTTTAATTTTGCTTCCCACTGGTTTGCATCGCCGCGAGCAAATAGGGATCTAAAACCTCATCCCTACTCTCGCGCATACCAAAGCGTTGAAAATTGCTATTTTATTTTCTCGCAATAATTTTGGTAAATTGTAACACCTCATGGTTACACCCCCGACCCAAACAATATACAGAGCTCTCTCGACCGGCCCCTTTGTGGTTTTCTTTCGGTTCAAAACAAAATCGCTGAATCTCTTACAGATTTCAAAAGACCTGACGGAACGGTTCTCGGCTGTGACCGAAAAATGCAAGGTCCGCTCAGACAGGGTCAGGGTCATGTTGACTATTTCAAAGCAGGCAAACGATATTGTTCGCTGCGAGCGGTTTACGAAGGACTATTATGTGTATATTCCAGCTGTAAAAGTACAGTCTGAAGACGTTGTCACCAATGAGAGTTTGACATACGAGGATCTGCTTCAGTACGGGGTTGGCCGTTTTAGAGACCGCTTACTTCAGCCAGTGAAAATACTTGAGTGCAAGTGTTTGCATTTAGTAGTAGTAGTTGTGGGGGATGGTTCAAAAACGTCAACCCCAAATCAAACTCTTATCGGGTGACCTTCGCTTGTACCGCTTTGCCGAACTGCATCCTCTTGCACAAGGTTCGTCTGCCTGTGCGTCTGTTTGTACCGCGGGTCATGAATTGCACAAAGTGTAAAACATTGGGAAGAGAAATACAAAGATTATTAACCTAATACACGGGCTGGTTAGCAATAACGGAACTTGAAATTAAATTAATAAAAACAGACGCGGCGAGTTTTCAGTACGTATTGACCCACGATCATCGATACTAGTCAGATTGAAGTCTTGTTGCGGCTGATTTCCGGTCAGATATTCATTTTTACGATAGTGTTTCCTTGATTAGATCTGTTCGCACCCTCTCATTCTGCTACTATCGGCAGAAGGCTGGTAGTACCCAGTTGTCGCCGGTCTGAGGACCAAATGTCATCAATAGACTTAGACTCGCGTGGAGGCATGAGATAGGAGACTTGTGAGTAGAGCTTCCATCCCGGGAATTTATTTCCCAGGAATCCCGAGATTTTTGGATTTCCCGGGATTCCCGATTCCAGGGAAATTATGTTTTCTCATTCCCGGGATTCGAGAATCCCGGGAAAAAGATTTTTATTTGATTCCAAAAAGCTTACGTTCTGCAGATGAAATTCTGGAAATATTTTGACCGGCAAATATTTGAAGTGAGTGGTGATTGCAAATTATGCTTTTTGAACTTATTGTCAATGTACTATATATCTTTAAACTCGCAGATATTTTTTTGTGATTTTTTCAAGTACATAGTCCAAGCCTTACTCAAGTCACTGCAAAAGAATGTGCGTATTTTCATGCAAAGATGGATAAATTTGCCGGCAGTTGTTCCGAAGCATTTCCTTACAGTAGCGTTAGTGGTGCGCAAGATATATCTGCAACCGATGAGCCGATTGATCAGATTTTTTTAACAGTTCTTTTAACATTTTTTTAATAGTTAGACCTTTAATGGAAGGGCTTGCAAACACAAATTAGTTATGGTATCTTAAAAAATCGAAAAAAAAAACCAGTCTCCGATCACAATTCGTATCGTCCGATCGCCATGCTGTCCTGTATCCCGAAGTTTTTCGAGAAAATGATCCTATCTCGGCTCGACAATTAGGTCGAAGCAAATGGCTTACTGTCAAATACACAATTTGGCTTTCGCAAAGGCATAAGGACGAACTATTGTCTTGCAATGCTCTCAACCGAAATTCGAATGGCCTATGCTAGCAAAGAGCAAATGGCATCAGTGTTCCTAGATATAAAGGGGGCTTTTGATTCAGTTTCTATCAACATTCCTTCAGAGAAGCTGCACCAGCGTGGTCTTTCAGCGACTTTAAACAACTTTTTACTAAACTTATTGTCGAAAAAGCACATACATTTTTCGCATAGTGACTTATCGACATCATGATTTAGCTACAGGGCTCCTAAGCCCCATGTTTACCATTTCAAAGTCAATGACATTGATGTATGTCTTGACAATTCCTGCACGTTAAGGCAACTTGCAGGCGTTGGCGTGGTGTTTGTTACGGGACCCAAAGCTGTCGATCTACAAGGACGATTACAGAATACCTTGGACAATTTGTATGCTTGGGCTGTCAAGCTGGGTATCGAATTCTCCACAGTGAAAACTGAGCAAGTTGTATTTTCTAGGAAGCGTGAACCAGCACAACTACAGCGTCTACTAATGGGTCAAACTATCGCTCAGGTCTTTACAGTAAAATATCTAGGGGTTCGATTCGAAAGGTACTTGGGGATGCCACATTAGGTATCTGATACAGAAACGCCAACAAAGGATCAACTTTCTTCGTACAATGACCGGAACATGGTGGGGTGCCCACCCAGCAGACCTAATTAGGTTGTATCAAACAACGATATTGTCGGTAATGGAACACGGATGCTTCTGCTTTCGCTCCGCCGCGAACATACATTTCATCAAACTCTACAGAATTCAGTATCGTTGTTTGCGTATCACCTTAGGGTGCATGCAGTCGACCCATACGATGAGTCTCGAAGTCCTGTCGGATGTTCTCCCGCTGAAAAATCGATTTTGGGAACTCTCATATCGATTGCTTATTCGATGCGATATCTTGAACCCGGTGGCAGGCATGTCCAAACACGCCACGGCACCGCGTGCTGCATTTTACCACCGCAACCGAGTGTATTGAAATGAGCACCCCAAGCCAGTGCTCGATGCGAAGCACCGATACACGATAAACGAAGCACCTGTGTCGGTGGCGGTGTTAAATTTTCGATCCGGTGCTTGGATGCTTCGGAAAACACTCGGGCCGGGTGCTTTAAAATTTCTGAAGCACCGGAGCCGAGCGCTTTCAACTTCGGATAACACCTCGGAAACTCTTTGACTTTGCACCCGTATCAAAGCGAGAATGTTTAAGCCCGCTAGCATATGCACAAAAAGAAAGAAAAAAAGATTTTTCGGTGCGACGGAATAAAAGAGAACAGCAAATATACTTCTATTATCACGGCAGTTTGATTTTTAGTTCGATATGTAATTATAAAATATCCAAACTCGATGCAAGTATAGGTCGCGGATGGTGGATTTTTTTTAATTTTGCGTCTTGGAAATACTAGTCAACGAAAATTCTATTTCTTTATCTGCTTGCAAATGTATATCTAATTGAAAGCAAAAGATATGAACTTTGCCATCGATAAACAACTTTTTATTGTTTTATGATCCCAATCTATACGGATAACGCACATATGGTGCTTAGCTCAATTTGAATCTATTCCTATTGCCGCCATTTGGGGCACACGTTTCGAATTTTCGATCAATCAATCACAAGTATTTCACAGTGTTTGGATAATTTTTATTATACGAAACTTTGTTACCAATTTTTAGACATTCTATCTATAGCTGGTCGTAATAATAAAGTATTGAGTCATTTCATGTCGCAAACTCTATTACAATATTTAGCTAAAATAGTGATGAACTGCCTCATAGTGCTTTTTAGGCTGACAAAATGGAGACATTGAAAAAATCTGTTTATCCGGTTACCAGGTTGTTTTGAAAAAAGAATTAATTTCAATTAGAATGTCAAATTACAGTACTAATTTTATCATTGCGGTAAATAAAACGTATTTTCAGAAGAGCTAATCTCATATAAAATTGTGGCCCTTCGCTAAAACAAGGTCATGTATAAGGTGATCATATTTCGCAAATATTTCATATTCATTCCAAGCACCCCGTCCTGGTAAGTTAAAAGGGAGGGAGGCTTCGCTTTACTCTAATGGAACTGGACTTGTTCATATCATTTGTAGCAAGTTACCTACTGCAGAGAACTTCAATTTTCAAAATTACTTGAAACACGTTATCGTATGTAAAGGCGTTAGGGTACAATCAAGGTGCGCCCATACGATTTATTTCCGCTTTATACGTCATTACCAGTGCCATTACAAAACTTTTAACACAGCACAATGCATAGAAATGAATTTTGGCCGGACTTCATTACTTTTCTGGCACATCCAACGGCGTCCGTGTGTTGACGTGCCGTTTGGTTCGCTGTACTATAGACTTATAGAGCATTAATCTAGAAAAAATCTACGTTATCATAAATATCGCTAGCTAGTGTCCTAGTCCTTATCAGTTCTTCGATAGTTATACTATATAAGCTATATTCATTATTCCGCATGTAAACTCAATAAAAACAAAGACAAATTTAGTTGACAAGATGGCAAGTGATCAACCAAACCACATTCTGAAGTGATGCAGTTTGAAATCTGAAGACTAGATTTTTGTCTTGCTATATTCTGCATTTTTAATAATTGAACCGATACCTTGTCCTTTTTATATCTATTCTGCTTTAAGGTATAAAAAGCCAGCTTCAAATGGGTTTTTACAATTTGATCGGCAAAATTTAATTTCTGCATGCATTTTAGATACATAAAATTTTATTTGACTGTCTAAAGAGATTTAAATTCTTGCACAGTATAGTGGGTGTGTAGACTTACCAGTCATAGAGAGTATAACTGTACTGGAAACAGTGATCGATGTAAGGATATGCGATGATTTTTGCTGATACGGTCGGGCATCTATCATCGACATAACTTTTTATAGTCCGTCGGAGATGGCAAACATGAGTTGGAAAGTTTGTGAAAACTAAAAGCATATTGACCACCAGACCATCCAGTACAATATTGGTCAATGAAGTTATGCTTTGTGTAAGCACTACGCACAGGAAGAGACTCCTCTCACATAAACGTCGAGAAGTTAGCTAAAGCATGTAACACCACAACACCAACGAAAAGCTTATTAATTTACTTTATTTTTTTAGTAGTTGAAAAATTAATTGACTTACACCAGAAAATCGAATAACAGACCAATGATTTCCCGGATAATGCGACCTGTAATGCATTAAATACACCTTAAGTTTGTTTGAGAATTCATGCACAAATAGCTATACAAAACCGAAATATATCATGAACCCGTTAACAATATATTATATAAATGAAAAGCAACTGAAAAGACAAATTGATACATTTACATTTAACATATTTTATTTTAGATTAGATTACCCGGGGTAAGATTTTTTAAATCCCCGGATATTCGAATCTGATCTGTTTATTATTTGGAATAAATTTCCCTTTTTCCACAGCAAAACAAAAACAAATTAGGTGTGCATACTTTGCATCTATAAGATGTTAACAACGTTCTTAAGAAATGATACTTGAATTTGGCTTGGTTCGTCAATAGACCATCGGTATAATTTGTGTTGGTTTTGTGTAAGTCATAGAAATTTAAACGCGTATGTAAATGATATGTTCCCACGCGAGTTGACTTTATTCGCTTGCGTATTATCATATGATAAGTTGTTTCTTTTTACTTTTACTGTAAATTTTGGCAAATGAACAGTATATTTGATTGAATTTATTAGAATGACAAAATAGGATGATTTATATTGAACAAAAACCAAGATCTAAAAACTGCAATACAAACTAGTTGGACCCATTACCATTTGCCCGAAAGGTAGACTGAAAATATTGGTCCTAAAGTTGACCGAATAAAAATATTTAAAATCAACATTTTTTTCTATCACGCATTCCTATTTGCTTTTCAATTCAATTTAGGCGCATATGTATTTACATACCTGAATAAAATTTTCAAACTGAGTTATTTAGTACTAAGTAGCGGAAAACTTTGACACTTTAGTCTTTCAATGATACTTTTAGTAATACAAATGTGGAGGTTACAATCCAATCGCTATTAATCGTCAAATAGTTAGTCTCAATATTAAATTTTTTAGTTTTTAGAAGAGAATTTTCTCTTATTTTTAAAGAATACAAATGACCGGACGATATTTAAATTTTGAAGTGCAGAAGAATCTTTTTAATTTTGATACTGAATAAAAGTCAGTTATGGTCTTCAAACGTAATACTCGGACTGAAGTTGTTTGATGTAAGAGTTGGCAAAGATGTTCAATTCGACTTCAGTACCAACGCCAATTTAAATCCATTCATTCATCTATTTATAATTCCTACATGCATACCTAC
Source organism: Topomyia yanbarensis (assembly GCF_030247195.1). Classification (NCBI taxonomy): domain Eukaryota; kingdom Metazoa; phylum Arthropoda; class Insecta; order Diptera; family Culicidae; genus Topomyia; species Topomyia yanbarensis. Next base: position 131,850,042 of record NC_080672.1, on the reverse strand, counting down.
TTAATCCTTCCTTACTGTATAATGCATTACAGATTCTTCATAAAGTACCAAGCTCGTTCATGCATATGAACGCACAAATTGCTTTGAGCCACTTACCAAGCGACAGCAATAGCGCGGCGATAATCGCTACCGAAATATAAGCTGCCGTGTTTTACGAATTTAAAAACACTCGGTACGGTGCCTGCCGATGTCAGAAACACCTCGGTTGCGGTGCCTGCCGATGTGAGATGCACCTCGGTTACGGTGCCTACCGAAGTCAGAAACACTCGGGTCGGTGCTTTGCCGAAGCAACGAGCACGGTGGTTAAATATCATGCGCTGGCACCGACACCGGTGCCTTGGTATCGGCGACCGGTGTCTGCTGTTGAGCACCGGTACGGCGTGCTAACTTCAATCCTCTTGATGGGGTGTTTATTGGTAGAAGTGCCCACCGTGCAGCACCGTTCGGTGCTTTTGCCATGCCTGCCCGGTGGTGATTGAAAATTTCGAAAGGCTTGTTGAGCTCAATTCTCAGACCCGTTTTATGTCCCTGTACTTTGACTACATAGCGCAAAATATTATTCCTTCTTCTTACAATACCAACCGTGTGCATTTCATAAATACTTCTGAATCTACTGTTTTCTTCGATGCATCCATGAAAGACGAGATTAGTGGAATTCCGGACCACATACGCCCACAAGTGGTTCCAAACATTTTTTATAATAAATTCCGAGAAGTCAATTGTTCTAAGATGTTTTACACTTTCGGAAGGGTCCACTGGCTTCGGTATTTTCAATCAAAAGTTCACCGCCTCCTACAAACTCAGTGACCCCGTTTCAGTTTACGCCGCAGAACTAGCTGCTATTCAGTATACCCTTGGAGTCATTGACACATTACCCGTAGACCATTACTTCATCGTCTCGGATAGTCTGAGTTCTATTGACGCTATTCGCTCGATGAAACATGGAAAGCACTCCTCGTATTTTTTGGGCAAAATACGGGAGCTACTGAGTGCTTTATCTGACAAATATTTCCAGATTACCTTGGTGTGGGTCCCTTCTCATTGCTCCATTCCGGGCAATGAGAAAGCGGACTCCTTAGCTAAGATGGTGCCCTAGAAGGTGACATTTATGAAAGATTAATTTACTTCAGCGAATTTTTCAGTATTACTCATCAGAGAACCCTCGAAAGTTGGCAAACCTCGTGGAGCAGTGGGGAGCTAGAAACGGGGCTACATTCGATAGTGCCTAAGGTATCGACGAAACCTTGGTTCAAGGGGATGGATGTGCGTCGTGGTTTCATTCGTGTGATGTCCTGGCTCATGGCAAACCATTACGATCAATTAATCTCCTATTGAATACTTACGCTGTATAATTATTGGATTTAGTATTTATGTTCACTGTTTACATAGTGCTGGGCTTAGGTTTTTTAGAGCGAGAATTGTAACGAGCGTACGATGACTTTTCGAAAAACGGCGGTGGTAGCAACATACAACCGAATGACAGGGCCGGCGGAACACTATTTTCCCGAGTGGGTACTAAGATTCGGAGTGATTTCTACCCGTGGTGATGAAAGTTCAGACCTGGCGTGTGTAAGTGAACAGGAAAATTCCCGGATAATATCTGGTGGCTATTTGGAAACACCCTTTGTTAACGGGCTGTTGGCCGACTGCTTAGCGAAAATGTGTTCGTTGATTGCTGATACTTCAAGTGTTGCACAACTAACAACCACTTGCTCAATTCTTTTAATTTTCGATGCATTAATGTTCCGTTCCCACCGATAAAACCTTTCACAGGTACTGAAGTCTCCATGATAGTGTTGGCGAACGGCAAGGTATCTCCAACAAACAACATCCCCTCAGCCTCAATGGAGGTCGATTTGGATATATCAGTGGGGGCACAAATAATGCCGATAAGTCCACTTTTCGATACAAATTATATCCATCTAATACAACTGGCACCAGGAATGCCTTCTTCCGGACCAAATATAAGCAATTCAAGGGGTTATGTACAAAGTTGAAACTCAAAAAATCGGAAAATTTTTTATTGAATATTCTTAAAGTACATGCTTTTGAAAGTATCTGTGCAAAATATCATCCAGATCGGAGCACTAGATTTCAAATTACAGCCATTTTTAGCGAGCTGGTTCTTCCATGAATGAAGTTAACACAAAATTTTAAACGCAATTATCTCGGAATGAAATTTTTTGAAAAGTACCGTTGCTGTGAACGTGATATCTCAAAAATTATTCATCCGATCTTCATAAATATTTTTTTGAATTGTTTGTATTTACATTCTCGTGTACTTGAATGGTTCCTTTTTTATCAAAAAATTTTCGATTCTTTGTAATGAATTTTTGTTTAAAATTTGGAACTCCCAAAAACTCAGTTTTTTGGTCAACATGTTTTTTGCAAGACAAAAATTTTCTATTAGAAAACCGATCCGTTCAAGTACACCACAATACATTTTTCTTCAATAATCTTTTTGGTTTTTGGAAATCAGTTGAGCGGTTCGGCTTGGAGAGCGTTCACCGCAAACCTATGCCTAAAAAACACGCTTCGGGGGATGGGCCATAACTCCGACAACCTTGAATATTTTTTTAATACAATTTGGTTTTTCTATCTTCGATAGTACTATCAACGAACTTTCTTTCGCTTTTTCAAATAAGCTTTGCATAAAACACTTTAAAAAAATTTCGAACTTAGCTCACGTTTTCGCCACAACTTTTTATATAACACCTTAACGTCAACGATATATGCGGAATCTAACTAAACACTCAGCTATCTACGAATCTACGTCTTGTCTATGTACCCGCCTGGGAAGTAGAGATTGATGGTGTTGTCTCCTACGAGGGCCCAAATTGCGAAGTATAAGATTGGATTCATTAAGAACCCTTTGCTTTAGTCAGTGAATATTCTGGTTTGCAAATAATTGCGTTCGGTAAAAATCAAGGAATCTAAGAAAACCACTAATTTTCCATCAGCCTCATATCGAGCCTTTCGCAGGGTCTGCTCTTATACACTTTGTTTTTTGAATGGGGCTCGTCTACCTGTTCATCTTTTTGTGTCGCGAGGCATGAACTGCCCTCGTCGCAAACTATTGGGCCTACAGCTACCTATTGTAAAAAGAAGGCATGGTGTGGAAAATGCGGAGAAAACTATTAAAAGCTTTCCTACTATGGAGACTCCGCACGATCTCTCAACATATTCCACAAAATTATTATTTGGGGAAAAATTGAAGCACCCTTTTAACGAACGCTTCGAGAAGAATTGCTAAATAGTGCTACGCTACCGGCCATGATTAATTTATACGTTTTATCGTTCACTTAAGAGCAAGAATCTGACCATCCCATTGTGGGAACATTTTCTGGTGTGCCATATACATTTACAAAAGAGGAAAATCGCTTTCTCTCCTTAGTTTCCTCGTAAAAGCCTGAGACTGTCCTTTGAAGGGTGCTGTTACAAAACCAAAATAAGTGGTTTCTGGTCTCGGGAATCCTAGAAAAGAGCAGGAATTTTCACATAGGACATCAAAAACGCCAAGCGTCCCTACATTTTTCCCAGGTTTTACACCATGCATTTGCATTGTGTAAAACCTGGTTAACTTCCAATGTAAATCTTCCACAACTATCTAACTGCGTGATATTTGCGACAACTTCAATATGACCATCTTGAATACGGTGGACATGACACAAATTCCTACTCCACCTACTCGACCTCGATACAATTAGTGAGCCCATTGATTGAAAGAGCTACGCGTCCACTATATCCGAAACAATCGAATTAAAACAAGTAATTCTTGCGGTAGAAGCGTACAAGGTTTGGACTGGTTTGATTCTATACACTGCGATTAAATATCAGAGGAAACGAGTACCCGGTGCGAGCAACAGTGGACGGTCTCCCACTCCGTGGTGACCAGAGAGCGTTCAGAATTGTACGCGAAAAGGTCTTATAAGGACTTTTTGAAAGTCGAATCGCCACAATTATTCCGAATATAAGTGACGTTAGAAACACAAAGTGACTTGACGAAAGCTGAAAAACTCGGTTATTGGCACCGGTTCGTCGACGGATTAACGAGAGAAAAAATGTTTCAACTGGTGGCTAGGCCCTACGTTGTGTACTCGATTCAACCTTTGATCGAAATACACGCAACCAATAATCTTTCGATGACAACATTCAAATCGACGTTTCACGATGAAATGATAGTGCTGTATATAAACGAAATGATTATTTTTTAAACACAGATTTTTATCTGACAGCATAAATGCTCGCTCTGAGCATTGCAGTATATTACAGTAACGTCAGACGATGACAGCTATGCATAGCTTCTATGCTATGACAGTAGTGGAGTCAGGGGTGGCGAAACACTTTACGCCCGAGTGGGTAGAAAGCATAGGGTGAGGGGTCCATTAGTAAGGATTTTTTCCCTTTTCGCAATGCAATGTGTGAAGTGCGAGATACATGCGTTGCACATCTAATTTTTTTGAAATGGTTCAAAATTTCGAGTGGGTAATTACCCACTCGGTTATTTTCGAGTGGGTAGTACTACCCATACTACCCACGCTTTCCGCCGGCCCTGCCGAATGAAAGGATGCGTCGTTTGAAAAAGTTAAAGACATATGGCTTTTCGGATTGTTCAGATGTCGTGCCAAAAGCAGTGCAAATTTCAAATTAAATAATTTCCTTCAACAGGATGTTTATTTTCATTTTCGATAAACTTCAATCGATATGGTAAATAGTTTTTAAAATTTTGCCTTCCTTAAAAGCTATTTTTTTACAATAATCAACAATTTGTTTACGTTAAACCTTGGCGTCACTAAATCTAAAACTGTTTATAAAATATTATTTTGATATGCATCAACGCTAAGCTATTGACAAAAAAAACATTTCACAACAGTTCTCGTTTAAAAGTTTGACTGAGCTTTCTCGTTTGCACACCAATAGATCACTATTTCGTTAATTTTTCAAACTTGTTTTTGCCCTTCTACTATTATGATTTATTGTCTATGAGGCGAATTCTCACGTACCGCAGTTTGTGTGTTTGTGTGTCTCGATTTTTTTTTCTCCCATTTGCGTAAAAATTGGTCCCAAATTAAAACTGTACCACAACTCGGTGTGTCTTGCGTGTGTGTTTTATGGGTTCCACTTAAAAACAAAATTAAACTACACATTGGACTAACTAACCTTAATTTAACAACTCTGTTTTTTTTGTTGCTTTCTTTCGTTTGTTCATTTCGCGCGTCTAGTAGATGCGCTAGAGCTCGATGTTTGTGTTTGTCTACCTGTTCGGGATTTCTTGGTCATTTCGACTGTGCTTTGCTCGAGGAAGTTTACAGCTTTAATTTTATTTTCATCACATGATGAGAAATTGGACTATTAAACAGTGCGCACTGTCATTTGTGTGAGAGTGTGTGTGTATGTATGTATGTATGTTGGTGAGCGAAAGAAAGAGGATCTATTTGCTACAGATTTGCTTGGGGGGTTTCGAGAAAGGTCTCTCGCTCAAGTGATTTGTGGTTGCTGGGATCGACTTAACGTGCGATTTGTGTAAACGGCCTTATTTTGTTGGAGGATAGTTTTTTTTTTCAAAGTACTGGCGGGACGGGAAGCTTATGAGATAAACTGGATCTGTTCGCGAGAGCTGCACTACAGATAGCGCGGGAAAAAGCGTAGGTTTATGATGAGAAAAAAGAGGCTCCCGGGGTCCACTAATCTCGACTCGGCTGTCGCTTGCTTGTACAATGCCGATTTATTAGAATTGATGCCCCCGAGCGATTTTGGGATTTGCGCTCGTTATATATGTATCAAGATTTTTATGCGTTTCTCACTGCGATCCCACCAGTTCACACCTTCAGACGCGGAGGAGATTAGTACCTGTGCAAGCTGCGAGTAGTTCAAGCTCAGGCCGGGGAAGAAAGATGAAAGAAAAATGATGATGATATTGGATGAGAACTGACATTAATTTGTATGTGCTTAATCAGCACCGACCAGTTCCCGGTTGGTAGCACTGAAATTCCAGTAGCTGGAAAATGGTGCAGATCGACGCAGACAGCTGCTGCTGCAGGGTTTCTGTATGTGTTGCAGTCAAGTGCGCCTGTTACGATGACAGAAATGACTGCAATAGGTAAAGCCCTTGGAGCTGACGGAATGGAGTGGGAAGCCACCTCAAAGCGGACCCTTGTTCTTCGGAGAACTGAAGAGTCGATGGAGTGTTTGGACAAGTCTAGCCGTAGAGTAGTTAGCACAGCAGAGCCGTACTGTAAAGGCCGTATGAGGAGGTATCAGTGGAGGATATTCTGTCACTGCTAGAGGAAAATAAATATTTAGACTTATAACATGATACAACCTGGGTTGTTATTTTATGTATACTGATGCATTGTACAAGTTTTCCTATTTAGATAAAATTTGGTTTGTCGAATCCGTTCAGCGGAAGAAATAAAACCGTAATTCTTACTGACCATTTTGTCCTTTTTTGTTTGTTTTGATTTCTGCTTCCATCAAATCAGATCAAATTCAAAACTATATAACTAAACTTTTTACAATTATGCTACTGGCACATATTTTTGTTTGTTCGTGAACTGGCCTTAAGCGACTTCTTTTTATAATACACTGTCTGCCATCCATTATACTTCTATTGTCAAGGGGCACTCTCTTTTATTCATTTAGACTCGTCAATGAGCGTATAATGCTATACTATGTACAAATTCAAACTAAATTTTTCACGAGGACTTTTATTGCCGCGTTACTTTTTTTCGTTTTAGTTGAAAAAGGATGACAAAAACTGATCATGTATTTGGTAAATATGTCATTCTATTAATCTCTCAACAATTCAATCTGTCCATTTGCCAACTGATTCGGGTTACATGAGCTGGACCACAAAGATAACTCTCCAAAACCAGCAATACTAACCAGTATCCTGTGGATTAATTAATTTTCTTTTCATACAAATCAAATAATGCCAACACGAATATAATTGCTTCATGTCCTGAACGGCAATATATGTTCCTCCTATTTAAACAACAAACACTAGCCCGACTTTCCGTAATATTATGATTATGTTTTGGTGGGTCCACATGACTTGTGTCACAGTTTAGGTTTTTTCCCGGGAGCACGAGGAAGAGAGGGAATGTTAGCAAGCCTTCTCAAACTTTCGTCGTTAGATCTAGCGGGGTCGTTCCCTGCAGTTTCATTCGCTTTACTTCCCGTTCGTATTCGGTTTCTGTGTCTTCCATTTCAGAGTCACTCCCGCTCCCTCGCACCAAAGACGAGGAACTCTGGTGCCGCTGATGGTGGTTGTTGTGATGGTGCTGGTGATGATTATGATGGTGGTGGTTGTGGTGGTTGTTGTTGTTGCTCGGTAGGCTGTTATTGTTGGTGAATTTTGGAAGCAATGAGGAACCGACCGGGGGAGAGTTTCGATCATTGGAAACAACGACCAGATGCTCATCGTCGCTATCCACACCGGACATCGATGTCCGGTGGTCCTCGGAAGAGCAACTACTGCCCGTTTTCATGCTGAGATCGATTGGATTATCCTGCTGAACTGTACGGGTTACCGTGGGTGATCGTGGCGGAGTCATTGTAGCTGGAACGACTTCCTCCGGTTCGGGTTCTTCCTTGGCACTACCGGCAGTTTCGTTGCTAGGACACCTTTGCGATTCCAGGATGGCGTCCAGGTAGAATCGTTTCGAAAACGAGTCCGGTGATTTAGTTTCCGTCGGCACTGAGTTGCTGTTGTTAGTGCTAGTATTGTGATTTGGTGTATAGCGACTGTTGTTGTTTGCAAGCGGCGAACTACTCAGAATCGTTGGATCAGCCGGCTTCAGTAGACCCTGGTGGTGTGGGTATAATGCCGGATGGAAACCCGGGAACATAAGGTGGGATGGTGGAAGGAAGCCTGGTGGTGGCATAAGCGGAAGTCCTCCGAAGGGAATTGGCAGGAATAGTTCTTTGTTCATCGAGGATGGATCGTGGAGTTTTCCTTGGCGCAGCAGCGCATTTCGGCGATCGTTGATCTCATTGGAACTGTCCGAGTTATGGCTGTCGGGAGAGCTCACGGAAGGTGATGCCGACGGGTGCTTGCTGTACTCTTCCAGTCCGAGGAGCATAAGTTCTTCTTTGGTACACGGAGGTCGATACATTGCGTGAGGGTAAGCCCCAGGAGGACCGAACATCCCGTGTACCGGAGGTTGTCCAGCTTTCTGATTGTTTGCAGCATGCTGCTGGGCGGCTTGCTGCTGTTCCTGCAGCAGACAGTGAATCTTAAACCAATTTGATCGTCGTCCATAGCGGGAACCACTCTTGGACATTCCGACCATAAGGCACTTGCGCAGTCGGCAGGCTTTGCATGCTGTGCGATTCTTTTTGTTGATGATGCATTCTCCGTTATTTTTACACTCGGAGATTGAGGAGAGGTTGTTGTATGATCGGCCAAAGAACGACTGGAAAGATAGAAAGAAATAAGATACAATGTTAGTGTATGGGATGGAATGGTTTCTTTCAGCGATGGTTGTGGTTGAAAATGAGTTCTGTTTCTTATTAAGAATCGAGGTACAAATCATACAACTACCGATTTAGTGTGCAACCGTCACAAGCACACAGAACGTGGAGGGCAAACCGCCGCCGCCCAACCCTTACCCCATAAAGCTTACGCAATTGAGTCATTTGTCAGTGCTTGTAAGCTCTTAATACCGCCCTAGCAAGGCTCAGCAGGGGTTCAAGTGCTCTTCGGTTACTCTGTACTGTACCGGCAATAGTCAGTCCATCAGTCAGACCGATTTCTAATCAACCAACCTGCGTTGCACTATTAATTACTCACGCTGAACCTCTTTCCGAAGATGCACATAAAACACACACCTCCACGCCGCGGCGAGGCTTCCAACACCGAAGCCGGCAGCTGCGAGTGCATTTGATTGCGCACTTCAGTGACTCTCGATTGAAGAAAGGAGAGAAATCTTACAGTTTATAAAGTGTCTCTAATTTATCACCACTTGTATGCACTATCATGGCGGGTACGGCTGCTGCAGAGTTGCTTTCAGAAGCCCAAGAAGCAGCAACGAGCGGCAGTTCTCATAATTAATTGCTGATCATGGTGCTCATTTGCGCCCAGCTGATTGTTGCTGAACTCTATGCATGCCAAAGAGCTCTTGAGACCCTGCCAGCCGTCGCCGCCGTATATATCGTTCAATTTCGCTTTCGTAGTCTGGATATTCTGAAGAAATCCGTTCCGACCGACAGAGAATACGGTCGGACACAAAAGATGAATAGGGCGCTCGCACGAAGAGCGCTAAATACCGAATCAATCAATCACTCAAGCGTGTTCGAACAGTTTGTAGTCGGGGTTCAGCAGCGCCGTCATCCGCGCACTCTTCTCGACAGAAGCTAAATTACACAAATCTGTAATTATATGGCTTCGAAGATATTGAACGCGGGCGCTCCATTGTTGCTGCCGACCTAGGAACTGACGCGGTGTAGGCGCTCTTTTGTCTATAGTCACGTCCGAGTGAGGCTGGAAATGGCTAATCGTGTCTTGCTACATATCGAGATCACTGGATCGGAAATAGCTGGCCGAAAGAAGGGAAATTGCATCAAAATGCCGCATGGAGTTGAGCCACAATTACAGCCGGGCATCCGCCCGCGCTTAGTTTCACAATTGACAAACCATACATACAATCACTCACACACACACACATTCACAAGGGCACTAGGTTCCTTTGCTCGATTGGGAAATCCGCGCATTCTTGTGTGGATCGACAAAAGTGAATCACTAAAACCCGCAACTTACCGCAACCGCAAAAATTTCATAATCATCATTGTTAAATATGCCTAAATTAAATTTATATACTTTCCGATGGCGAATGTACGCCGCGTACAAACCGAACAAAAAGGTAGGACACGAGTTTCTGACTTTTCGAGATCACTTCGCTTGCCATCCGACGAAGGTGTGGTGCGCTCTCTGGTCGGCGCTGAGGGAGTGAGGGCGAAGGAGCACCCTCAAGTTCCGAGCCGGTTGGTTCGCGCCTTAACAAAAGTAAAGCACTCAGTCATCGATGGTGGTGGATAATGGTGCGCCCGAAAAGTAACGACACACAACTAAGAAGCGCAGAACGATCCCTCGGAAATAACGAGTGCAAAAATTATAATAAATTACGATCTTTTACGATACTCCGATGAGCTGTGATCGTGTAAGTTTTATTGTTCGTGGGCATGTGGAGTGGGGTTCCTGTGGGCACGTGGGAACGGGGAGGTAAGCGTACAGAAATGGTGCAGAGTCACTTTTTTTCAGCTTGCTGTGCAGGCTATTGCTACCTAAATGCAACGCGCTCGGTAAAAATGAAGGATGAAGTGTAGCAGTTTTGCAGGGCCATCAATTCGTAAATCATTCTGACAAATTTGTAATGGTGGTAGTGTGTGTGTTCTGCCGCTAGTGCTGATGCGTGATGCATCCGTTTTGTAATGAGTTTTTATAAGAGAAGAGTGAGACGTTTGAAAAAAACACACGTGAAATATTTGCTCGCTTCTCCAACACGGACATCAGAACTAATGACTCGAATGGCGCTAAATGCGTAAACTAGTAATCGGAACTGTAAGTAGAATTTGAAAGAAAACATTTGAATCAAAATTGCAAGGAAGAGGATTTGAAACGTGAAAACAATGTAGGGTGTTGCTGCCTATTATAACTATTCATATTTGCGTTAAACTGGTAATCGGAATTGTAAGTAGAATTTGAAAGAAAAAACTTGAATCAAAATTGTGAGAAAGATGGTTTTAAGCGTTAGGAACAATGTAGGGTGTTGCTGCCTATCGTTACAATTCATGTTTGCTTATGTGACCTCTATAACATTTGTTCAGCGCAGTAGTTCGAATGGTAAGGTGGAAATTAAATTGATTTGTTTCATCTAATTATCAGTATTGCTCATCCGTCACGTGAGTTTTGTAATTATTGAGTCGGATACCTTCAGTAAAATCATTATAAAATACCACAATGCTTATAAAATTCTGTAAAACTTTGTAATAAAAATGCCTGGTTTTGAATGCTTGGAATAGTTTGACTGCAATCGCCGCAATGTTGATGAAGTATCCGCGTACTTCGATGCTTTTGACTGGTCTGATCTGTTAAATGCAAACGATCTGGTTCATGCTGTCGCGGCATTCTACGGAACTGTATACTAGATGCTCCGCCGCATAGTTCCCAAGAAACGTGTCAACAGAAAGACCAACTACTAGTACTTGTGATGGAATTCCGAGCTTCGTCGTCTACGCAACATTTTCCGAAAACAACGCATGCGATACTTCCGTTACAAGACCGACGAAAACAAAGCTGTTCTCCCCCAAACCGAACTTCAATACGAAACTGACGGAATAGTGCATTCATCGAGTATATAAGTCATACCCAAAGCAACCTTCTGCTGAGAAGCGAATTGATGCAATATATTTTGACTTCTCAAAAGCATTCGATTTACCTCACAGCTTTGCCCTTCTGAAACTACAGAGACTAGGATCTCCTCCGTGGTTAACTGGATGGTTGCAATCCTATCTGTCTAGTCTGGGTGCGTTCTCCACTCCACTGCCTGCTTGATTTGCCAACCGAAGTTCCGCAGAGAAGTCACCTAGAACTGTTAATTTTCATTTTATTCATAAACGACCTTTGCACTCGTATCAAATCTGGAAAACTATTCTTCACCGACGATTTAAAGATGTTTCGTTCCATTGCTTCTGGACTTAACTCTGCTGCAGAAGATGTACTTAATATTGAACAATGGTGCCGGTCGAATGGTATGCAGGTAAATGTTGACAAATGTAAGATGATAAGTTTCAGACGATCTTCCACTCCATCCCATAATGAGTACTTGCTCCAAGGTCGTATCATCGAAACCCATTCGTGACATGAGAGTGCTGTTTGATAGAAAGCTTAGCTTTTCGGATCAAATCACCGTAACAACGGAAAAAGCATTCGCAACACTAGGTTTCCTGAAGTGAAATACTGCTGACTTTGACGATTTCTACGCACTAAAATCTCTATGTTTCGGATTTTTGTGAAGCATTTTGGAGTATGCTGTGCAAGTGTGGGCTCCTCATCACAACGTTCAAATAAACTGGTTAGAACGCGTACAAAAATGTTTCGTGCTACCACCTTATAGCGATGCTGCTTGAATTACCGACGTTAGAGTTCCGCTACACGTTCTTGTAAGGAATATTTATATTCGATATGTTGGGTAGTAATAATGACCGCCCAGATATTCTTGCACGGATTAATGTGTTTGTACCTCACCGTGCTCTAAGAAACCGTCCTCTTTTATGGATCCCTAGCACCGTACTGTTTTTGTCAAATCAATCTATAAGTAGAAAATGATTTACTTTTTTCGAAAATTCAAAATGACGTCTTTTGTGAAACCATGTTTTTTATGCTAACGTCAATAGGTCTTGTTGAATTGATCTGATGTCCTTTCTTCAAAAAAATGTTTGAAATTCCAGATTTCAGTAAAAAAACAAATTTCACCTTTTTAGCTAACGTCTTTAAAATAGGTTTTCTAAACCAAGTTTATTGAAATTAGGTATAATTCAAAGAAAATTTTATCTAGTTTAATAAATTACTTCCATCTCTCATATCAGTTGACTACGAGTGGCCCTGTACTTGACAAAGTAGGACGATGTTTCGCGCGCAGAAGCCGACGAGATCCGCCACTTTGAAGCCGCCATTTTGAATTTTCGAAAAAAAAAATCGTTTTATTATGGATAAATAACAAATAAAAGATCAAAAGCAGAAGTTCGTATGTCTTTTCGTTTTTCCGAAAAAAATTCTCAAATATTGCTTGATTTTCCGCTGAATCAAGGAGAAGATTCCCTTAAAAATTGCCTTTGAACATTTTGTTTCTTTACTTTCCTACACGGAAAAAAATCCGTTCATAAATTCATGAACAAAAGGTGAACTGAACGATTTACGAAAACCATGACCAAGCTCGTGGAATTATGAATAATAAATCTCGTATTCATGAAACTATTTGTGTTTTCTAAAAACCAGTTCGCCCTGAATATATACGTGGCGTTACATTAGAATGTTTGGTTGGGTTAATGTTGTTGTTCCCCGGACATGTTTAGTTTTTGTTGTAATTCTAGTTCATGATTTGGGAATACAAAGGTCGACAATCAAACGTTGTTCGCGATTTCAAGAGCTTATTCGCGATTCTTGTGAATTCTCATGACGTTAGCGGGATTAAAGTTCATGATTACAAGATCTTAGTCGTGATGTTCGTAATTTGTATTCACGTTATCGTGATATTTTAGTCATGAGTAGAGTGATTCGTGTTCATGATTTCATCTTTGTCACGATTTTAAATATTTTTGTCAAGTATTGTGTAATTTGTGTTCATGATTTCAGGTTCTTAGTCGCGATTTTAGTAACTTCTAGATTTTAGTCACAATTTTCGTAACTTCTATTCATGATATCATGATATTTTATTTTAGAGCTTACTTTTAAAGATTAATGTAACTAATGTTCATGATATCAGCAGTTTTATCATGGTATTCGAAAATTCTCTTCACCTTATCATGATCTATTATCTTTTGGTTACTAACGGTTTTTTTTACTCGGAATAACGTGACAATATGAACTGGATCATTAAAATAAGATACATTCGCGATATCTTGTTCTGTGAATTATATCACACTGTTTGGGGTTTTCAGTGCAGTTTTCGTTTTCTGTCAGGACATCACAATGAAATTATCAAATAAATAACGATGTTCGAGGTCCTTATAGTTTTTTCATATTCACTGCTCGTACCTATTACTGGTCGCTAACAGCTAGGTATTTCATGAAAAAGTTCATGGAACAAAAATGATTCCATGAGTAATTCTGTGAAATTTTGTGAAAGAGTTCACGTAAAGATTTCATTATCATGTTGCACCATATTGCAAATGATTATATTCTAAATATCACAAGCACATAAATAGCTAGTATATTGATCGTAAATCATGTACTAGGAATCATAAACCAGTTCACGAATACATGAATAATATTTTATGATTTCGTGAACGATTTCACTAAAGCGAATGATAAGCTGTGACTATTATACTGGGTACCATGAACCAGTTCACGGGGGTGGGCGTGGCGTAGTTGGTAAATCAATTACCTTGTACACATATGGTTAGAAACTTTTCATAAGAGATTTTTCTAACCCGAAGAGGCGAATGACCTTAAGGTTTAAACCTCTATAATTGAAAAAAAACCAATTCACGAATACATGAATAATTTTTCTTGATATCGTGAAATATTTGACGATTTGAACCAGTTCACGAACATATGAATAACATTTTATGCATCCGTGAACTATTTCACGAGCACAAAGATTAAAGTGACAAATATGTTAGGAATCATGAGCCAGTTGACGAATACATGAATAATATTTTATGATTTCGTGAACTATTTCACGAAAACGAATGGTAAGTTGTGACTATTATACTAGGTATATTGAGCCGGTTCACGACGACATGAATAATATTTGAGTCATGAGTCAAACTTGGTTTTATAAATAATGTTCATAAAGTTGTGAACTAGTTCGCGTAGTTCGAATTGGAAATAACTTAGCGGAAACTGTGACTGAAGTTCACAAAACAAAAACAAATATTTCCACTAATGAAAGTGTTATGCGGGCTGAACGGAAATTGAACATAATTATAAAAGCCATGATTTTTGTTTATGGTCCTGTTTTCGTAACGTTAAAACGTGATTGTTCCAGAATTCATGGCACTTTATTCACGATTTTGGTAACGATTTTTTTCCGTATACACTTTCAATGAGAGTTTTTTATATCTCTCGGTTAATAACCTGTCATTATGAAATGAAAAAAATCCCTAACAATTTATGGAATATCGAATTTACACACAGTGTCTGGTTTACGGATTCTATTGAGCACTAAATTTGGCTTAAAGTTAAAACGAGAAATATTTCGCAAAAAAAAATATCTAAGAAAAAGCTCAATACGTCAACCAAATGTTAATTATGCCCAGATGCTACAATGCCGCCCGAGGAAACCAGCTCCGACTTCGATCACTACCAAACGACACCTTCAGTCTCATTACTTATTTTATTGATGGGAATCAGAACACCTTTGCCCGATTTGGATCATCTGGGAGCGTCATCTCGGGCTGACAAAAGCCTCTCACAGATGTGGATGAATCATCGTATAGCTAGTGGCAGCTACACGTTCTCCGTTCTTGCGCGGGAATGGCAATTCTGTGGTGCAGCACCCCAACAACGGTGTCATTCTGACATCCATCCCACACACGAAAATATATATATATATATATATAAAACACACAGACGAAATCGCGCCAACGATTGGGTAACTCGGCTCAGGGCTAGACAGTTAGCCGCGCAGCCACTCGAGATACAATCGGAATGATGAGTTCATTTAAATCGCTAATTAACATATGAATCGTTAGCATGCGAACATGCAAAACTGCAGCATGTACCTTTTCGGGTTACACTTTTTGTCACCCTCTAGACCGCGCACTCGTAAATCAAAGTTCTAATTAACATTTGTCTCTCGATCCGATGCTTCGAGTTCCGAACAAGCAGAACAATCACTTTTCGCAGTCTTCAGCTGGTGAGTAGTGTTTTATTAAGAAGTCGTGAATATAATATCATATTTATTGAACAACCGGCCGAAGACGAGGCCAAGCACGGAGGAAATCTTTTCCTTTTTTGTACGCGAACTACCCTGTCTGCACCGGAGAACAAACAGCGACAGATGCGGACACAATGTTTCCATAAATCATAGGAAAACGCGCGCGCGCGGAAGGTGCCATGAAAAATAGACAAATAGGCGACCTTTACGATCAAATCTGGCTGGAGGATTTGGGGGGCTCGCTGCCATTCCTTGAATGAAGGTAGGTTCGGGGTGGTCCGCGAGGGGGCCGGAGAACAATCGACTCCAAATATCAACACTCGGCAGTCCGAAAAAGGGGGCAGGAAAAACGTGCAGAAAAATATCAACTCGCGGTATGAAGGTCGCCAGGTGACTGCGCGTTCATTCTCCGTGCCAAAAGGTGATCTTGATTCGTCTTCAACAGGTGATATCTTCATGGGATCGAGATTTATTGAAGGGGCTCAAGTGCAGCGGCGCGGTGATTGAATGAAACGTTTTTATTTTAATTGTTCGAGTTTATTCGAACGCGGACTCCACTTGTATGGCATGCGCTTAAATTGCTCCAACGAATATTCGGTATTTATTCAGACACAGACATCAGAATGAAATAGTCATTACAATTTAGTGAATCTCAGTATTTGTGTACAGTGATGTATGGATTTGTATGGTCGAATTGGAAAGAAAATATTGCTATATTTCTCTTTAGTGGAGATAATTTAGGCAAAAACCATTTTTTCACAACACGTTTAAAATATTTGCGCGTGCAAGGCACAAAACCTATTACTAAAATTAGTTATGGAATGTGCTTTTCTACTTCGTCTCATCATCGCAAACTCCATAATTAACTTTAGTAATAAGTTTTGTGCCCTTCACGCTCAATTTTGTTTTTTTACCAAATTTCCTCCTTAGTGAAGAAAAAAAAATTTACCTAAATTTTCTCCACTAAGTAGAAATATAGCATAGTGTCTGTTACATTGGGTTTGCTAAGCCAACCCATATTTCGATTTCATTGATTCCCTTTAGCTTAATCAGGACTCCTTTTCTTGCGGGACATTACGCAGTGCAAATTGTGTTTTAATTTTTTCAGCTAGCGTCAATCCGGCGCTAGCTTCATCCTGTCACTAAGTTACTGTCGGATTTTGATGAGACGAAGTCGAAACGCCGACTCCACAATTAATTTTACTTTTGAAAAAGTTATGAAAAACAAATTTATTGTGGGATACAAGTTAAAAGAAAATTAATGAGAATGTGTCAATGATGAGATTTAAGATAGCCAATTTAAAGTATTCAGCATTAGATGCCAACCTTCACCGTTAATAACTTGGCGCAACTATTCTAAAACGATACAGTACTACAAGTATTTATTATAAGAATTTTTTCAAATAAACACCGTTTCGCCATGAAATCTATTTCCAACATAATTCCCTTTCACTATGCATCGTAACTTGTGCAATTTATTCCAACCAGCATTTTTCAGAAGACACAGTCTTGAAAGCACCCACTGCTGCACAGAGATTTAAATTTAATTGAAATGACAACCCAAATTGATCATCAGGTGCTAGAAGTATAACATTGATTCCTTAGCTAACCGCTGTGCGTCAGTGATCTTTCCATAGCTCTAATCCCGCCATACTCTTCCAACATTAAGTACAGCTCTGTCGTCATGACCATCATAATTTGCCTAACAAAAGTTAAGCTGCGCTTGTACTAACAACCTAATCATACCGCTCGTCAAAAGAGGAATTAGAATCACTGCCGGTCCGAAGTCGGTGGATGGCGGCAAATTGCAAGCTCCTTGCTAGACTGTCTGACTGACTGAATAGACCGACAACCAGTGGTGGGTATGTGTGTTTGCGATGGGTTGAATTTATCTATGTCACATCAGAGACGTGGTTGGTTTTCTGTCTACCCATTGCCTTGAAGACATTGTACCACACACAATGCGGGCGGTTGTTGCATAAGATGCACCCAACTGCTGCCCCAAGTACTACTGTCCACGAGCTTAACTTGCGCTGTCAACGTATCATAAACGACCGACGTAGCGCAAAAGACAGGTAGCCGCGGACGCAAAATTATTCACTTACACATGCGCGCACAAACATCAGCAGGTAGTAGTGATGAAAAAGGAAAATGACAACCGTATTACGCCCAGCTAGTTTGATTGTTTGGCGGTTTTGTCACTCGAGCTGCCGGGCGGGGTTCTACTGGTAATTGCTCGTAGACTTGTAGACTACACATGCTAAGTTTGTCGCTTTTCTACCTGTCAGGGATTCTAGATTCAACCAGGGCAGGAAAATCGTTGAAATTAATGCAGGCATATCACGCCAGATTGGCACTGTTGTGCTGGTTTTTCCCCCGACCCAGGCAATTGATAGTGTACAAAGTTTTGTCGCTAAAAGGGCTTATTTTCCGCTAGCAATTGGCTAAGTGATTGCGCCACCAGAGCGCGAGTGCGCACCAGGCTGCATCGCCCAGTCGGCGGGAAGGTTACACACATATAAGCACTGGTCGGTTTGTTGCTGTGTTTAGCCTTTTTTTGCTGTTTCATTGTTCGACTCAGATTGCTCAATTGTAGATCATTACTAAGGTTGTAATTTTGAGCTTGCGGCTTGAGGGAAATCAAGGTCTCCGGTGAGTAACGTACGACGACGACGACGGGAAGTTGGGGCGTTTCGGTTGTGGGGTTATATGGGTCGCCATTTGCTAACTGGGAGGGAAATAAGCTACAGATTTGCTAGAACAGAATGAATCGATCTAGTTCTCATGGTAGGTTTTTGGTGTGTTTGGAGAGTTGCTATTTTTATCGCAATGACATTTCTTTCGAAGAAAAATATTTATTTCGTATAAAAAGATGAAAAAGTTCACGTCAAGAGGCAGGTCCTCGTGGACAAGTTTCAGAACTTCGGTTGGAAAGTTAATGCAAGTGAATGTGCCTTATAATGCAACCTGAGAGTGTTGTGCATGTTTATTGAAAAATGGGCTATAGAATTTGTTCTTGCAGGTATGTAGAATTTTGACGGATTTAAATAAATTAGCAGAATAGTTTTAATCTAAAAGATGGATTGTTTTGTAATTTGTGTATTATGTTTTAATAGCCTAATTCCTAGTCGACTCGGAATCTGGTGCACGTCATAACAACAATATAATTTATTGTAAATCCCACAATATTATTAGGACTGGTTTGTCAGAATAATCACAACTTCGATCAAAGGAGCAAGCGCTAGATTAGTTCCTATTTTGGGTAATTAGAGATTATTAATTAGTAGAGTTAAAGACTTGCAGCAGAACTTGAAGACTTACATTCTGTTTCCTATGGGGAAGTTTCTTGTCTTTCTATCCTCTAATTTTTGTTAGAATTGTTATAAACTAGAGTTTCCTTTAGTAATCTCTCTACAAAATGGAATTTAGTGTAATTTGAGTGGTTTGATTTCTGTCCTTGAACTGAATGCATATTTTTGTGAAAATAACTCAAATTCGAAGTAAATAGGATCATTGGTTCTATTTACTTCGAATTTCCGCATTTTTCAAACCGTGCTAATCTCGTTCACGAATCAAACTTGCAAGATTCAAAATACAAAATTTTAAAGGCCTAATAACTGAAAAAACAACTAAGTTTTAATGTGCTTTCAAACTCCCAAGTGAAACCAAGGTTTTAACAAAGCAGAGGCATTATTTTTATAACGATTATCACTTAAAGGGTGTCCCACATCAAATCGCATCTCGGAAAAAACGCTGTAAAATTACATAGTGAACCGATTCCTATCAAACTTTTGGACAATAAAATACAACCCATTAGTAAGCTTTTGGCATATTTATTTCATTCAACTTCAATACCATAACTGTACGCTCGCACCATACACTTAACCCCATTCATTAGGTTCTGTACAACATCTGATTGCAGCTTTTTCTGTACGGAAACCCACTTTTTCTTCAGTTCTTCCTCAGATTTAACATCCTTGGGATAACACTTTACACAGGTTTTCTACCATTTAATTCCACTATGTTTATAGTTAAATGCACTTGCATTTCATTATTTTACAGATATCAGTATTTCGATTACTACATGTAGTCTTCAGTGTTTGTATCAGTTTCTATGGTATAATGGCAGAATGCGTAAAATGTTACTTACGAATCAAGCTCAGACTATACCAGTACCCATCGCGAACACCCATGGACGGTCTCTCACCCTAGGGTGGGATAAATAGTGCTCAGAGCTGTACGCGGAGAAGTCCACTGCATATAAGGCCTTCCGGGAAGACATGTTACCCGCTAGCTATCAACAGTACTCGGCGTTAGAAAGGCGAATGAAGAGTCTAATGAAAGCCAAAAACGCAGTTATTGGCGCCGGTTCTTCGACGGGTTAACGAGAGAAACAGCGACGAGAGACGGGTTAACGAGAGAAACACTCTTTGGGGTACGGCGTAACCGAAAAGGTACAAACGAGAACGTGGAATATTCGAAACGCTGCACAGTGGTCCCAAAGAGCAAAAAAGAGGTTTTTTTAGATTGCGTCAAAACGGTTGACTTTAGCAATATGGTGTCTTTGAGAAAGTTTCTTGGAGTAGAACTCCCCTTCTTTCTGTCTTATCGGATTGATGATTAATCTCCCTAAAAGTTAGTTACGAAATTTATTTTCTCCAATAATTGAGACAGACAAATACTTACTTCAGCAAGGTTGTAGAAAAACTCGTTACAAACATTTTACCTGAAGATTTCAACTCTCTATCTTTTAAGGTTTTTGAGATATGGGACATTATTTGCGAAAGGCCTCTTAAAAACAGTTTTTGATTGAAAACAGCTCTTTTTCCACTTTGTAGACAAATTAAAGGGCAAGAAAAGCACAACAAATACTGGAAAAATCAGATCTCTCCAAGGTGGCCCTCTATGGAAATACTTGAGCTGAAGTTTGTCTCATTCCGTCATCAAATGCAATTAATTACTCGCCGTTTGGATGCACTAGCGCCATTGTTATGAAGTAGGCGCAAGGGAATTGTCAGTTTCCGGTGTCAGGCGTATGCATTGAGTTATTGAACAACTGTAACTTTTGACTCAAGCAAACAGAAGTTCGAGAAGTTCGGATAATACTTAAAAAGCACACTTAAAATTCACAAAAAATTCTTAGCGAACTTTCAAGCTGATCAAGCTTTAATAGAACTGCTTAACCCGCTATTAGAACATAAAACGTATTGCAAAATACTTAAAACGAGAAGCTTATGTATTTCCTTTATATCAACTTTTGGTTGCTTGGGTATTTACTCAAGACGTGCTTACAAAAGTAAGAAAGGCTAATTATTACGACTTTAAGCCTTTATTTCAAAACTAACAGTAGGGGGTGGGTGTAGCGTAGTTGGTAAATCGATTGCCTTGTACGCAGCGCACCTGGGTTCGAGTCTCGACCCCGCACATAGGG
Organism: Topomyia yanbarensis; assembly: GCF_030247195.1. Lineage (NCBI taxonomy): Eukaryota > Metazoa > Arthropoda > Insecta > Diptera > Culicidae > Topomyia > Topomyia yanbarensis. The sequence goes on along the minus strand of NC_080672.1, from coordinate 131,829,009 downwards.
TTAAAAATTTTTCATAAGAGGTTTTTCTAACCCGAAGAGGCGAATGACCTTAAGGTTAAAACTTCTATAATCGAAATAAAAAAAACTAACAGTAATATATGGTGATGTATTTAATGCCGGAACAGCTCTAGTATGGACATACTTAAGCTCTAGAATTTCCATGGAGGGCCGCCTTGGGGAGATCTGATTTTTCCAGCATTTGTTGTGCTTTTCTTGTACTTTAATTTGTTTACAAAGTGGTTTGCCCGTTTAAAAGTTATCGGCATTGAAAAAAGAGCTATTTTCAATCAAAAACGTGAATATCTCCACACATACTAGCGATAGCAAGTTTCCGTCTTCGGCAAAGTAATTTAGTTTAACAGTCCAAACAATGTTCTAGAACATTTATATAATGGAAAAAATCTAGAAGAAAACTTATGATGAAAAAAAAAAACTGTTTTTAAGGGGCCTTTTACAACTAATGCCCCATATCTCAAAAACCTTAAAAGATAGGGAGTTAAAGTCTTCGGGTAAAATGTTTGTAATGAGTTTCCCTACAACTTTACTCAAGTAAGTATTTGTCCATCTGAATTATTGGAGAAAATAAATTTCGTAACTCACTATTAGGGGGATTAGTCATTAATCTGATAAGACAAAAAGAAGGAAAGTTCTACTCCAAGAAACTTTCTCAAAGACACCATATTGCTAAAGTCAACCGTTTTGACGCAATCTAGAAAACCCCCTTTTTTGCTCTTTGGGACCACTGTGCGCTGGATATTCACTTTCACCAAGAAGATCTGTCAGGACTCTGTCCCGGTACAGAAAACGTACCGCGCCGCGTCTCCTCACGATACCGCGAACGAAACACCGTTTTCGATGGTGGAGTTCTCACTTGCTCTCTTGTCATGCACCAATAACGCCCCAGGGTTAGACAGAATCAAATTCAACTTGCTGAAGAATCTGCCTGACACTGCAAAAAGGCGCTTGTTGAATTTATTTAACAAGTTCTTTGAGGGAAACATTATTCCTTATGACTGGAGGCAAGCGAAAGTCATCGCAAAACTGAAAAAACCAACCTCCGACCACAACTCGTACCGACCGATTGCAATGCTTTCCTGTATCCGGAAGTTGTTCGAAAAAATGATCTTATTTCGCCTCGACAATTGGGTTGAAGCAAATGGCTTACTGTCAGACACACAATTTGACTTCCGCAAAGGCAAAGGGACGAAATATTGCCTTGCGTTCTCTCAACCGAAATTCAAATGGCCTTTGCTAGCAAAGAGCAGATGGCATCAGTTTTCCAGGATATTAAGGGGGCTTTTGCCTCAGTGTCCATCAATGTTCTTTCATAGAAGCTGCATCAGCATGGTCTTTCGCCGATTTTAAATAACTTTTTGTTTAACCTACTGTCTGAGAAGCATATGCATTTTTCGCATGGCGATTTAACAACATCGCGATTTAGTGACATGGGTCTTCCCCAGGGCTCATGTCTAAGCCCCCTTCACCACAATGACATTGACACGCTAAGGCAACTTGCAGATAATGGGGTAGTCTCTGTTACAGGGCCCAAAACTGCCGATTTGCAAGGACCATTACAGAATACCTTGGAGAATTTGTCTGCTTGGGCTCTTCAGCTGGGTATCGAGTTCTCCACGGAGAAAACTGAGCTGGTCGTCTTTTCTAGGAAACGTGAGCCGGCGCAAATCCAGCTTATATGAATGGGTGTAACGATCGATCAGGTCTTCACATTTAAATATTTAACATTTAACGGACCACTTCAATGTTATCTGTGATAATAGCGCATCTGTATGTTTTCACGTTTTCCTATGCATTGGTAATGTGCATTGCCTCCATTATTCTTTGGTACCTAAAATAAAAGTCGGGAAACATTTATAAACGCTCAGCGAATCAAAATGTTTATCCGTTACGAAGATTTCCTGTCCCAAAAATCTGCATCTCAGTTCAGATCGCCGCAGTATGGCGCTCTCTGACACTGCAGCACTCTGGGTCATTTATCTCCGTACGTAAATAATAGAACTCACTCAACATACCTTGATCCCTTTATGATAAGTATTAGAAGTTTTCCTAATTTATAGTTCCCTGAAAAATAGTGCCGAAACAGAAATTTCCTGTCCGTAAGTTTTGTGTAAAAACATGTTTGTTTACATGTCCATCGGCAACACTATAGCATATCAGAAGGCTTTCGAGCACTACGTGAAAACCATTAGATTGTGGTCAAAATTGGATATGTAATCTTGCGAAACACATATTGCATCATAGTAAAATGTGAACATGAAAAAAGTCTTTGAGAGTAAGTTTTATTTCGGAAAAAGTAATACAGGTAAGCGTTTATCTCATTTCTTTGAAATAAAGCTATGAACATTTGCTAGCATAATTGACCATTCATTATCGATCGTTTGTTACAGTGTGAAAGCTTTTTTGATAAAATCATATCTCATGGCCAGCTAGCCACAATTTCGCTTGTTTGTTGATACAAATCACTTGACTTGCATTGATGTCAAATTCTAAATCTAGGCCGCAAGGTGAAAAGGGTTTATATTACATTTGGGGAATCGATGTTTTATTTTTTCACATGCTACTAAGGGCATTGTTGTACATTGTAACTGTATGTTTATTTCGGAGATAAATTTGTAGCAGTATAATAATTGAAATGTAATAAGCTGACATCTATCATATTGCACGACACATAACATGTGACTTTTGTAAGTATTCTGTATAACAAAAGATAAACTCAAGCTTACCGGGTACCATACAAGCGTATTCAAATTGATGGTTCATTGCATGCACGTTTGACGAATAAAATTAATATATTCGTTTGATATAGACCATTATTTTCAACTACTTACGAGGATTACCATTTTTTTCGTTCACCTTACGGACTGTGTGCAGGAGCATGGTGTACGATTACGCCCCTTTGCAATATGTTCTACGCAAAAAATCGTCAAAATGTGTCAATTTAGGCGTCAACAAAAACAAAGTAAATCCCAAGATTCAACGCAAAACGGAACAACGGATGCAAATGTACTGAATTCATGAATTCTTTTTGAATGGACCTCGGACATTTCATTACTGTTTTGAAAGACCAGTTCTATATCTCTGTACTGCCAGGTCAGGCACGTTTTCAATATCGGTAAAGGGTTACAGCAGCGTATGATCGAGAGCTGGTGGATGAGTAAACAATGCGAGGTCTTGTTTGTTATATTATAAATAACTGAACAATTGTTTTTGTAGCTAGTAACCCTTCTAAGACAAAATTTTGAAACAAATCCACGTAATGGTGTGGTTTATAACATTCAGTCATGGTACTAGTCAAGTGAATAGCATGTTCGGTAAGAAACGACCAAGTACCATGCGAACCTCAGAAACACGGAGAAGAGACAGAGGATAGTGATATTGTAGTGCTGCCAAAGGACCAAAGCACCCTCAGTGTTTTCGAGTGGAAGGTATTGTGAAACCTTTATGGTGGGCAGCAGATATAACATAAACCATGAAGACAACGTATGGAACACGAATTGCGACAATTGCTTGAATAACATCCCCGTCGTTCATATAACAACAGCTGATCCAACAGAAGGACAAGAGATGGTCAGCGGGCGAAAAAAATAGACAAGATTGCAGGTGATATGTAGAGTCTTCCTTTCCTAGGACGACGTACGGTCATCGACTATGAGGACTAGATACGCAGCAATTGACATCCAATGAGACTTTCGTCGTATGTTCATGAACCGATCTGCAAATACTTTCAGTGTCGTGGTGTTCATTTCTTGCAATTGTCCTATATACTGAATGTCTGCTTCGAAATCTCTTGAAAGGCGCGGATACAATATAGTTTATAAATGGATTGTGTGGTACGCAGCTCACCTGGGTCCGATTCGAAACCATCGCACGGGTTTTCCTAACCCTGAACAAGGAGTTATGGTTGAAAACTTCTACAATAAAAAATCTGTTGAAGCAAAACTAGTTATACCCAAGGACTTATAAACAGTCGTTTTTTTTAAATTAGCTATACGCTCCACACACAGGAGTAAACGCTGTATTGTATTGACGTGAAAGTTTCCAGCTGGTATCAGTAATGCTTGGCAGATGATTATTGGAAGAAAAGGCAACTTAGTATCTGGAAAGCGTCGTCACAGTCAATTACATTGCAACTGACTTGCATTGAATTCTTCGATTCTCCTATGTAATTTTTCTTTAGAAATCAGTTTGAAAACCTACTTCATTTCTCCAATCGTTTTTGAAGAAGCTGAGTGGATTCACACAACACCAGTGGTGATAAAAAGGAATCCATGCTGCAATTCATGTAAGAACCCAATTCGGTGTTTTGTTCAATGCTGAAAAAACTTTAGGCACGCATCTGAGATCAGCTTCATGCAAAATCGACATTATTCGCATGTTATTAATTTGTGTAACAACTAAAGGACCTTTTCAGATGTAACGCTCATTTATTTGTAATGCGTGTCTTGCCATAACCCATCAAAGTAATCAACAGTGTTCCTAAAATACTTTCATCGTCGATATAATTTTTCCGTTGAAGTGGTCCCTTAAGGGACCTGGGGATGTCACATTAGGTATCTGAAACAGAAATGCCAACAAAGGATCAATTTTCTCCGGACAATAACTGGAACATGGTGGGGTGCCCACCCAGGAGACCTGATCAGGTTATACCAAACAACGAGATTGTCGGTGATGGAGTACGGCTGCTTCTATTTCCGCTCCGCTGCGAACATACACTTCATCGAACTGGAGGGGATCCAGTATCGTTGCTTGCGCATTGCCTTGGTTTGCATGCAATCGACCCATACGATGAGTCTCGAAGTGCTGGCGGGCGTTCTCCCGCTGAAAAATCGATTTTGAGAACTCTCATATCGATTGCTCATCCGATGCGACATCTTGAACCTGTTGGTGATTGAAAACTTCGAAAGGCTCGACGATCTTATTCCCAAACCCATTTTATGTCCTTATACTTCGACTACATGGCACAGAGCATCTATCCTTCTTCGTATAATCCCAACCGTGTCCGTTTCCTAGATACTTCTGATTCTACTGTATTCTTCGACACATCCATGAAGGAAGAGATTCGTGGAATACCGGATCACATACTCCCACAAGTGATCCCCAATATATTTTATAATAAATTCCGAGAAGTCGACTGCGACAAAATGTTTTACACTGACGGATCAAATCTCGATGGGTCCACTGGCTTCGGTATCTTCAATAATACTATCATCGCTTTATTCAAACTCAATGATCCCGCTTCAGTTTACGTCGCAGAATTAGCTGCTATTCAGTACACCTTTGAGATCATCGACACTCTGTCCACAGATCATTACTTCATCATCTCGGACAGCCTCAGCTCTATCGAGGCTCTTCGTGCGATGAAGCCCAAAAACAATTCCCGTATTTTCTGGGGAAGATACGAGAGTCCTTGTATACTTTTTTTACGTTTTAACGACATTCAATTAGCTAGAGATTACTGGGTAGGGAAAGTTATGAAACTTAGAGCCATAGTACTCAAGTGAGAGCAAGGATGTGAAGTAAACAGATCGGAAAACTAGAAGTGGCAGGGTCATTAGAACAGGCTTAATATCGTGCGGGCTTAATTTTTGCCTTCTGATAATGAGGGTCGAGCTTAGGCAGAATAACTACGAATCACTCGAGTTCACTATCATGTGTCCTTGATAAAGGTAGACGTATCTATCTTTACCGTGACAACCGGCCGCACGATATTAAGCCTGTTCTAATGACCCTGCCACTTCTAGTTTTCCGATCTGTTTACTTCACATCCTTGCTCTCACTTGAGTACTATGGCTCTAAGTTTCATAACTTTCCCTACCCAGTAATCTCTAGCTAATTGAATGTCGTTAAAACGTAAAAAAGAAAATGTGACTAACATAGTCGAAATAAAAAAGGGAAAAAAGTCCTTGTATACGTTATCTGAAAAATCTTACCAGATTACTTCTCATTGCTCTATCCCGGGGAATGAAAAGGCCGACTCTTTAGTAACGGTAGGCGCATTGGAAGGTGACATCTATGAAATACTAATTTGCTTCAACGAATTTTTCAGCATCTGTCTTCAGAGGACACTCAACCGTTTGCAAACTTCGTGGAGCAATGGGGAACTTGGACGATGGTTATGTTTCGTTATCCCGAAGGTATCAACGAAGCCTTCGTTCATGGGGATGGATGTGGGTCGGGACATCAATTGTGTAATGTTCCGGCTCATGTCTAACCACTACACGTTGGAGGCACATTTGCGGCGTATTGGGTTTACGCAGAGTAGTCTGTGCGCTTGTGACGAGGGTTATCACGACATCGACCACGTTGTCTGGGTTTGTGCCGAGTATTGTGACGCCAGAATTCTGTTAAAGGATTCCCTTCGGGCCCGAGGTAGACCACCCAGCTAGCATCAGTCCGGGATATGCTAGCAAATCGCGATCTCCCCTATATATCCCTTATTTACAATTTCATTAAAACGATAAATGTCCCAATTTAGCCCCTCTCTTTTATTTCTCATTTTTAGAAGTTCCCTGTCCTGCCTTTTGGAACCGACCTGCACCAGAGCGCCATTATGTGCCCGCAGTCGCCCTTATCACGCCTGCATAAAAAGAACTTGTAGCGTAAGTGACCCGATTCCCCATGGGTCCCATCAACCCCATCAACAGTCATGTCGCTAATCTCCCGTTTGCCTGAAAGTTTGTTCTTCTTTCTCTGTCATCATGTCCTGTCCCTGACACAACTGCTGCTACACCGATGTTGGAAAAAATCAAATTTGTATTCTGTATTCCTAGTTTTAACCCTCTAGTGCCCAAATTTTTTTTGGCTTGAAAAAATATTTTGAGGTGGGCTTCGTGATGAGAAAAACGAAAATAATGTTGAAAATTCTTGGAAGTAATGGGTTTTTCATTAAGGCCTTAAAATAAGTAGGCCGCCTAGAGGCGGTGTTGGGCGAATAAAAAACAAAAACTTTTTTTTCTTCTAGTTACTTCAACATAAGCGAATACAGATGGTTTCTTATATTTTGGACTCCATCAGAACGCAAAATACCTAAACTGTAAGGAGTATTTCTCTAGTGCTTTGGTTGTTTAATTATTGACTTCTAATTTATAGTAGGGGAGTCCAGGGTCCGCTGGCGATGGTTTCATTTATCATGTTTTATGTTTTTAATTTAAGAAGATCGTGTAAAAGTGAATGCGTTGCATAAAAGAGCGGACTGTTGGCTGCATTACAGAATTTTAAATATGTGACGCGGAAATCTCGCTAATTTACGACTATACGCACAATGATGCCACCTGGCCACTTTTGATGATGTTTTTTTGAATAAAACTGCAAATCAATGATACTTGTTATTATTTTTCAGCCTCAATGCTCCTGCATTTCAATTTCGGCGCATACTTTGTATTCAAAAGCTAAATTTTTGAAATTTTTCAGGTGAATTTCCGAAGTAAACAAATAAAAAAACAAACTTTACTTGTGGTTACGTATATTACATATACGGCCAAGGAAAGTTTTTTTCGCGCGCTGTCGAAAAATCTAGTCATTCGTGGAATAGATTTGAACTCGCTCTAAATAACAAAAATGCTGAAATTTAAAAACTTGACCTAGGGTAATGAGCCTATTTTCGTGCTAACCATGCAAAACCGTTGGTTAGAGCGGCGTTAGCCATCTTTGTTCAACGTATTGGTTCAAATGCCGATTTTTGATATCATAATGGTTCATAAGAAGAAAGTAAAGATATTGATGCCAATTCATACGCATTGCATCAATTGTATTCCGAGTAACTAATGAAATTGTGGGGCACCCTTCCTACTACGACTAAAGTAGGATCTTCACATAAACATATTAATAAATTAAACAGTACTTGAAGTACAGAACTAGAGACAGCGCCATATGTCTAATACAAAAGGAGAAAAAAAGATTCCGCCAACTAACCCCAGACTCCCCTAAATATTATTAAATGATAAGAATATCCATATTCTAACTGCAACATTCACACAAAGTTTTTAAAACATACTTTTTTCAGCCAAAAATTGCACATAATACTAGTTTCGGTACGATAAGTAATCATTAAAGACTGAATTTTTTTTCGCTTAGGTGCCCAACACCGCCTCTAGGCGGGCAAAGTATTTTACCAAAAAACCTAAACTTCCGAATTATTCCACTAAACCAATTCACATCTACAGTGAAATGCTAGTAACAGGCTTTTCAAAAATATTTTTTTAGTTATTGAAATTTCCAAAAACAGTTAAAATTTGTTTAATGAAGATTACCACTAAACACAAAATAGTTTTTTTCCATGTTTTCCTCGAATTTTCAACTTTAGAGCGAGTAAAGGCGCTTTAACCTAGGCTCAATAGCCAGAGCAAGGAGTAAATATCTCTGTCTCATCCCAAAGGACCAAAGGAGTGACATTAACCTTCTTAGCCAAGTCACTCCCAACGTTTTATCATAACCCACTATAAACTGAAACGGTTGGTACGGTTGTCCTCGTTTCTTCCTCATTCAAGTTTCAAAACGATTCGTTGGTTGAATTGTTCATTAAATGAATAATTCAATTGCCGTATAATATTGAAACATCTTAAAATCCAACTCTGCACTGTAGGCCTGGCCGTTTTAATATTTGCGTCATATTATAATATGCTTCAAATATTAATGTTGACAAGAAAAACACCAAAGAATAACTGCAGTGTTTTCCAGGATGCTTTTCAATACTGGCTGTGTAAGGGTTAGAATAGAATAGAATAGAATAGAAAATGTTTTCCTCGAATTTTCAACTTTGAGCTTCAAATGCCTTTGACAGAAAGCTACGAATATTCAAATAATGTGTGTGTTTGAAGTGTGTGAGCGTTGGGAAGAAATGCTAGTGCGGATGACAACATTCAATCATGTTTTAGTAGTTTTATTTAGATTTTTATAGAGACCGCCTAGAGGCGGTGTTGGGAACTAGAGGGTTAAAGGGGTTATATTTGTTAAGAAGCGGAAAAAATGGAAAAGTTAGAATTTTTGTAAAGGAATGTAGCCATATTTCTATGAAATACTTGTTATACGTTTAACGTAACACAATGTCCAATTTGCAAAATTCACTTGAGAACATCAAAAAGTATTAATAATTGTCCAAGTTATAGTAATTTCTGCAAAACGCGTTTTTTTTCAAAGAGGTTTGTCGTGATTACGATTCCAGTCCAACAGCTCAACTGAAAGCATAAAACTAAACAAAATTCATTAGCATAGGTATCTGTGGTGTCCTTGAACGATTAATTGAGATTTTTTTCTTTTCTTTGGAAACGGGAACGATTTTTTTCAAAAAACGCGCTATTTTTACCTGAAAATTAATATAACAAAATGAATAACATTGATACAAGAATTTTGACGGAAACATGGAATCGTTCAAGCACACGGCAGTTAAAGCACGAACAATTAAAAAAAAAGTTTTGAAATCGGTTGAAAATTTTTTCGGTAATCGTAGTCACCGCAAAGACGTTTTTTGGAAAAAAATGATTTCGAGATAATCGCGTTTAAAGTTGCAAGCATAAGCCACGCCTCCGTAAGGGGAGCAAGATGAAAAACGCTATTACTTTGCGTCTATTGCTCCGATCTCTATAAAATTCTGAAATGACATTCTTAAGAACCTAAAATTTAAGGTAGAAGAATTAAAAAAAAATTAAATTTTTGGCCGACCTCAACATATGTAACCCCTTAAGATTGCTGTAAAATTTCTGATACACACTTGTTCCCCTTCTTGTATATAAAATTGTATTCTTAGTTCTAAGATAGCTGTAAAATTTTTCATAAAAAAACTTATGTTCCCCCTCTTGAGTATCAAACTGGATTCATAGTTTTAAGATTGTTGAAAATTTGCTTATAAAACACTGTTGTTCCCACTCTTTTTTATTGAATTGTATTTCTAATTATAAGATAGCTGTAATTTTTTTTATAAAAAACATGCTTCCAGTTTTAAGATATCCAAACGTTAAAAAAAAGAATTTGACGCTAACGCATTTGTGCCTATTAAATAAACGAGCTGAATAAAAAAAACTTCAATATATTTTATTTCGAATTTTTGTTGATCATACTTTCTTGTAGTAATAGCCTAAAAGTCTGCTATGGGAATATTTTTTGAATTTAGTGTTCAGCTAACGGTATGTCCAGAAGAATGCAAAAAATGAGTTTAACGATGCTCGATAGGGAGAACCAACAAGACCAACATGGTTACATTCTTCAAGTGAAAAACTTCAAATTTTGATAATCTAATATTATTTGAGAGTAGCCTAATGTGATTTGAAACTGAGAGAAAATTTAAATATTATTCTGACTGGTGGAAAATTTGAAGAAACAAAAATCTTAAATGGTTTTAAAAGCTTGTATTGGATATATTATCTAACTTCAAGGTCATATACTGCAGTGCATAAGGATTGATGAGAATTAATATTTTCTGACAACATTATTTTAGTAATGAAATTAAAAAATAGCTTTCGAAAAAAACATTCTACTAGAAAGAACAAATGAAATTAAAAAAAATTGTCTTGGTGAATTCCTACTAAAGACTATATTTCGAACAATTTAAGGTAATTGCAAAACATTGGTTCTGATTTCCGAGTTTATTGCACTTCGTGAACTTCACTTTTAACAAATTAAACCATTTATAGACGAAATGCTTTAATTGGATTACATTCAAAGTCCCTCTAAACAAGGTCCTAACATGCGTCAAAACTGTTAGTGGTAGTGAACAGAGACAGCTTGTAGAACGTGGTATTGATGACGTAGACGCTACCATTCAACATAGAACACAGAAACAGTTTTCGTTTTGATGCATGGTAGGACCTTGCTTTATAAGGACTTTGCAACGAACACTTCCAGAGAACTAAAACATACTTAAAACAATCCAAACCATTTCTTATCCATAAATGGTGTAAAAAACCAAATCCCTTCTCAAACAATATCCAAGCGGTTTCATCTTAGATATTGGTAGAAATATATACGGTCTTCTAATGAATTCCCGAACAGAAACGAACATCATTTAGAACCATCATGCCGGGCGCTGTTCAACCTTTTACTATTGTTTCATCTCGAATAAAAATGAACTTACCTTGCATCCCTCACAGGTGAACGCTCCAAAGTGGAAACCGGCCGCTGGCTCACCGCAAACTTTGCACTGTTGGTTCATCTGAAAATAACAACAACAAAAAACGAGAATGAGTAAAACCAATTAAACCTGTGCCTGTTACAGTAAACCGAGTAATTTTGAGTGCGTCCGCGAAACGCCCCATCATCTCTAACTGCGCTCTAAACGCGCCCACTTGCAGCCCCCGTTCGATGAAAAAACAACAACCGTAGTCAACAATGTAAGCCGTGCCCCGGGGTAACAAAGGGGGGCTTCTGCTGGCAACGGCCCCGGTGAGAGGAGACGAGCAAGTGGCATGATTTAGAGCCTGACTGGGCTACACATGTGAGAACCCATCATCTCGTGTGTCCCGGGCTGTCGTAAAACTGTGCGGCCTGATCCCGAACATGTCCATCGGTTTTGCTCCTCTTGGAAGCCCGAGTGAAATATGTTTCACTTTTGACACTGCTTCGAGCCGTAAATTTCGCCCCACTCTGACTGGGCAGCGGCTGAACGGGCGCTTGACATTGATGAATTTTCCGAACCGTGTGACTGTCGTGTTCGGTCGGTCGACCGAAGGCCAAAGGCTGCCTTTTTCTAATTTGGTTAGATGAGCAAGTTTGTTTTGCTAAAAACTAGGCACTGTTACGTAGCATCACAGACAACAACAACTAAATGACCACTCATTAGCGCGAGGCGACGAAGAACACAAGCGTTTAGCGAGATGTCGCGAAGTATCGATCCGATGCGTGGCTGTCAGTGCAGCGCCAGCAGCGGCGGGAAGATGGCCGACGAACAAAACGGTCGTAATTTATTACCATAATTTAAGCCCGGTAATAATATTCAATATTGTACGCGACCAGCTCGGACACGAACGCGAATGACAACATTTTCAGCCAGGTGAGTGAGTGACACTGGGTCCATCCTTCTCTGATACGGTTGTGGGTGGGGGGTTTCTCGGCTGCCGTTCCAAGATGGCGGCAGCGACCTAGACGGATGCTGCTGAATATGGCGTTTCGTGTGATAATGATCACTTTCTCCGTCCCAATTTGCTGCGGCATGCCACGACACGAGCACATCTTCTTTTCTCTTCTACCTAGCTCGGGTTTGGGGACCCAAGACGTCCATCAAACTTGGTTTTATGGTAAGGCGGTATCGTCCTTCCCTCGTCCGCCGGTGCCGGTGTGTCACGTGCGCTTATCGTGATACGTGCGGAAAGGAAAGATGGCGCGATGGCGATTAAACACATACAGTCATTATTTGTAATTCAATTTAACATTTTTAATCCATTGGAACAAGCTTGCGGCCGGAGGCTCGGGTAAAGCGTGCGCGTCACTGCGATTTTTATAGGCTTTTTGCGTGGGTCGGTAAGAAACGTGGACGAAGGGGGGAAATACTTGCATTTTTATTACTTTCAACTCTGACTGACCTGGAGACGGCCGCTGCAATGGCCTACGGTGACAGCTGGCTGGGTAGTCAGCCCTGCTAGCTGGTGTCGTATCTGCCAAACAGAATCCGAGAAGAAGTAGCAAACCCGAGAGTAAGCTACAGGTGCAGTCGGTTAGCTTGAAGAACCTACAAAACGAACGGTGCTGCGGTGGCAAGGTTTTCACCCGGGAACAAGCAAACGTTTTATGTTTACAATTTTATAAACTTGTTTTGAATGGTTGCCTCTGCTGCCTGATCGTTGTTTTTGCTTTCCTGATGTGCTCGATAGTCAATTAATTTCGTTGTTGAAACGGTGATCGAACAGGCTGGGCTGACGAAACAGCGCGCTAGCAGAATGCTGTTGACTGCGAGATTAAGATAGACCTAATTGAGTCGTGATGAGCCACCAAATTCACCGCTTCGGCTTTTGTGGATACATTTCTCCCGGAACGTCAGTGAAGAGGATGTTTGCTGAGCAGTGATCCATCGTATTTTGCGTAATGGGATCCTCTATTTCAGTACAAGTTTGTGCAAAATCTTCGAAAAAAAATTTGGGCTTCTAAATTGAATAAAATAAAAGACAAATATTGCAGTACAATTCTTGAAACAATAAACCAGTATGATTCCATCCAACAGTGAACAATCCGCTCGGTGTGCTTGGTCTGCTCATCCATTATATTAGATCATCTATTAGGATGAAATTTATTGCAAAAACATTCACCTCGATGTGCGACCTCCTACCGAGCCGCCTATTGCCAGTAACAAATCAGTTTGCTAGTGCTTGTTTCCTTACCCATCAACACACGCCTCAAATTGAGCCAGCAAAGCTACACATCTGCATTTACATCCCATCGCCGAGACTGCCGGACTCGCCTTATTAATTATCGTTACGACCCGCAAACGAAGCGAACTGCTCGTCGATGAAGCTGGCAAAGTCCAAGTCCTAGCCACTACTCAAGCTAACAATGTAGCGGAATCTAGTTTTATTAATAGAATTTCTACAAATAAATAAGCGAACGTAATTAGAGTCTGCTCGCTCGCTCAGGAGCGGATATTGCACAGTACTGGCCACCCACTTCCATTGCCTGCGTTAGAGCTGGGGTCATCCGATTGGCCGTAAACTAGCGGCCTGGCTGAAGCTAATCGCCTCGCATGTTGACAGTTTAATGGGCGCCATTTAGGCGTAACCGCACCCACAACCGTCGCCACTGCAACTGTGATTTCGTAATCAACTGTCGCAACGAAAACAACGACGACTACCTAGGATCGGTACCAATTCGCTTCGTTGCATTGTTGTCTTGATCGACCGAAAGTGCGCCACGATTCCATGACTTTCAGACAAGAAGATTTACCCCTAATGAAACATCTCTTTATTGCACTTTTGGCACATTATCATAATGCATTTAAATTTTATTCCACACCGGCTGCTGCTGGTGGGGCTGCACGGCTATTTATCATATACGCGAAACACCTTCCGGAGACGTGCTCTCTGTCTCTTTCCGCGCAATGCCATCCAATTGCAAATCGCGAACCTGAATCCAACGAGACAAGAGGAAAAGATTCAGGCCAGTCGCACAGCCCTGGCCGCGTGATAAACGATTTATGGGAAAAGTCATAAACCGTGCTAAATAATTCATATTCGTGCATGTGTCAGTGCAATTCCATGCAGTTTCCGCGAGCTGAGGAGCCGGGAAAGGTTCACTAATGTGCTACGGTTGAGCAAATTTGAATAAATTTAAGCAGTGTGTAGTGCATCCATCGGTTACTGCTTACCCTTCCGTCCGGCAAAGGCAAGCTCAATATTTCGGGGAGCGTGGGCGGTATCCAGAGTTCTGACAAACAGCCGAAAGTGTTGTTAAAGCGAATTTTAATTGCCATTTTTATTAGCTTTATCAGATAAAAATGAGATTTTATTTTGAGAACCGATGCGATGGCGTGGCCACCGGTAGCGGTTTTCAAGCGTAACCTATACATGTTGAGCAATGTTTACTTTGTTTAATTTGAATTATTTGGCTGGTATGATGGATCGGATTTGCATACGCAATGAGAACGACTTGCCAGACCTGCTAGATTGCGCAGACAGAAAAAATGATTTAATTGAGGAGTTTTTCTACCGGGACGTCAGTTGTGATGACTTCACAAAGCGCCTAAACTGTGTTGAAATAATCAAATTGAAGTTTTTTGTTTTCTTGTGAGACATCACTTTGTGATTTTGTGCGGACGGTGAAAATGTTCGGTTTAGTGCGTTCAGTATAGTTCGTGAGTGACTCTAAAATGTGATCGCCCAAAAAAATGGAATAAAATTTGAAAGAATTCTGACGGCAACACACCGGGGAATTGAGACCAACCCCCGGAAAAGCCTCTTTTGCCTTTGCCATCCAGCAACAATCGATAGAGGCAGACGATGACAAATGATCAACATTTTCAGCATCATTGATTTCCAATAGATCCCGTAGCGTTCGTGGTTCCCCTCGATGAAGCGATTGAACGAAATCAGATCAATCATAAAAGAGCAGCGATGACTGGCTCAGTCGGCTGAACCAAAAACCCTCGCCCAGTTTTGCCACAGTGCGATTTGATGAGGAGCTGGCTGTTGGGCCAGTAGAAAATGGATGAGAAAATGATTATCCGGTCGAGCTCTCTGCTTATGCTGGCCGACCCAAAGGCCCCTGGGATTCGGCAGAGTGATGATCCAAATCGGATTTCGTGGAATAAAAGATTACCGACAATTTGTCAAGCGGGAATTTAGCATCGTTACCATAATCTGATTTTGTTTCGTTCCACTCCGAGTCTCATTTGGTGGTGATTTGTACACAGTTGAAGGCAGTCTTGTGTTGAATTAGATTTGATGAGTCATTTTCGAGGTTGTTTGTTTAGCCGTTGTACCCGGGGACGGATGCATGCCTTGATGGCAGTCATTGAATGGCTTGCCGGAGGAAACAGATGCGCGAAAAAATCATCCAATTCAACGACCGATTACTATTTGCTGGCAGCTGGTTGATTTGAGACGGGGCTACAAACTAGGGACTAAAGTCCCATTGACGGAGCGTGGGATTTTGTGGAGGAAATCATTGACCGAATCATCGCCGCGAAAAGTTTTAAAATTTTCATCGATTGGCGCAGTTAGAGGTATGATTCGCAATGTACCTGTCTTTTTCAACGAAATCAGATAAACATCTAACCGAATTTCGCTACTCAGTACAAGTGTCAAGCTGTTTCCCTCCAACCGATACAGGAAGATGATCTGCGATAGGCCAGTAGAAAATCTCATTAAACATGAAACGATGACATTCGCCATTGTTCTGTTATATTGCCGCACTGAAGGACACCGGCTAGAACGTTCAGCCTATTTCGTAACGATCGCTTAGCGTATCAAGATCGAACAAAAGCTCGAAGGGGGCATGTGTGTAAATGGGCTAGTACATCATACTCTACTACTTCGCGGCAAGGTAAGACGATGCACTTATCGCATCCGGTACGCTACGCTCGGAAACAGCGGAGATGAGGACAACAATTGCACGGGAGATCTAGCCGCGAGACAAAAATAACGAGTTGAGTGAACAGTTCATTTGTGGGACGATATGGAAAATTAAACTATTTAACGACGGCCGGCTATGTGGTTCTGGACGATGAGCTAAGATCGCATCACGGCGACTAGTTCAGTGTCTCCATCGGGGTATTCACACGGACACTCACGGCATTTCTTGAAGCGGGGAAGATCGTTGCTCGAATAATAACAGAGTAATGAAGAAATAAACACGATTTTTATGACGATAGTTTCTCACGAAATAGGAACTGGAGTGTGCGATTAGATCTTTCTCCGGTTTTCCTTGCGGCGAATTCACGAGCACTGCTCGGTCGGTATGGCACGGCACGGCATTTCGCGCGAAACCGAACCTCGCAAGCAATTATAATTAATATTACCTTGCATTTTGTATCATTCCGTGCATTTGCCCATACGGTTTCCAACTCGGCCAGGGAATCCCACTTTAGCTGCCAGAGCAGAACCTCTTTATTCTAACTTTTTAAGATCACACCCTGCACACATCTAATGAATACGATTCCGCCATAATCATCGCAACGTGTGAGCGATGATCGTCAGCTTCGCCGCGCGCTGAACGAGGAAATAAATCAAAAAGTTGCATTTATTCTCGAACGTTCCGCCGCCGCACAGACAGAATGCGAAATCGAGGTACCCGGTTCGGGCTTCGTCACCATCACCCTCCCCGAACTGGTGGCGTCCTCGGTGGCGTTGTCGCTGGAGGAGTCGAAGGTGATCTCATTCCAACCCTCGCGGTGTTCTGGGTAGCGACGCTGGCGTTGATTTTATTGGGTGAATATGTGGAATTATAGCCCAATAAAAGTGCAATTACAAACGTGTGCTAGTGTGTATGTACATGCTCTACGGCAGATGATGGGACGCATTTCGATGAGCAAAAATAAAACTTTATTGGGGTTGATGAGCTTTGAGCGGCAGGATATACAACTTTGTGACCTTTCTGTTCGGTACAAAGCGTTTCAGTTCAGAAATGTCCTCATTGTTTGTTATGCCGCAAAAAGTTTGATTTTCAAATTATTCCACTAATTGGTGCAGCTGCAGTTCAATTTGAACCACATTTTTTTAAATGATGTGAAACTATTTGGATCAACCTGAAGAGTGGCGATTAAACAGAAGTTTTGGTGGCTTAATCGCCACTTTTTAAGCCAAGGCCGCAATAATAGTCGCAACGCTCAAAATGGCACAATTTAAAAAAATCTCAACCAGCTCGCTTGTCGTAACCTACACAGCAATAACTAACTTCATTCGATTACCAACCACCTAGCTCCGTAAAATGCTACACTTCCAGTGTAATTATTACAAATCGGCGCAACAGCCGGCAATCGATTTCTATTTCGTATTCTCGCGTCGCACACAGCGCCATTTGAATATTCTCGCGCAATCGTGTACGCCCGCACTTCTGCACGCTCTATTTACTATCACCTTATTAACCGTCTCGCATTCTATTCCGTTTTCCTCCACACCTAATTTCACCCCCTACCCCCAGCCTCCCGTAAGCCTCCAACCACCAGCATAAAAAAGTGTCTTTACGTTCGGCTAGTTTGTTACGTTTGTTGTTCTTTCAAATTCGAACCAGCAAACACTCAAACCAGCGGCGTCTGTACCTGACCTAGGCTAGGCAAAGCAGTGACCGAACTACCGGCCAGCCGACTAGAAAGAAACAACAATTAAACCGTGGAAACAATTTAAACTGTATCAAGGTGAAGTCGGCAGTGCGACCCGGCGCGGACCAACTGAAAGCGAAACCTGGCCTCGGTGCCAGGTAAGCATTACAACCGGCAGCAGCGAAAGGCGACAGCTCCGCGCACAATGTGGATTGAATTTAAAAACAATAGTGTGGTTGTTTTTGCTGTTTTACGCTTTTCGCGGTCTCGGTGGAGATCGCGCGCGCACACGCGTTGCTACTGCGGCTGTGCCGCTTAGGCCACGGGTAGACGACAACCCCGTTCAATGCTCTAGACGCTAGTCGCCGATGACGTCTGTGGGCCCGCGAACTTGTCGCAACATTGTTTCCATGCTAATTGACAAATTGATGCTTTTGCTATGCATTATATTTTATTGGTTTACCTTCGGCCGACCAGTCGGTTCGAGTCCAGTGCAGCGGTGGTGGATCCAATTTGTTTGAGAATATTGCAGCATCAGACTTACAGAGTCACGGGCCGCGGTGGCGGTCGTTTATTGTTGGAACTTGGTCCTAATATTTTAATCATCTGTAGGACTAATTGTAGTTGACTGATTGAAATCAGTTGTCCTAGGTGGTGAAGTGGCATGATATTGAGGTTAGCCGTCTACCGCCTGATTGAAGTCTTTGGTCGATGGGGTTGATTTGATGTGCTCGCTGGAATGACACCCGGGTGACAGATGTGGTGTTACTCAAGAACTTGTACGCAAGGAATGAACGGAATTCCCGGGTAGACGAGTAAAGGAGAATCCGGCGCTTTTGAGACAAAGGTTGGAATGTGTCGCAGGGAGATCATTAATCTTGTGAGCTTTTAATAGGCGAAGCACCGAGGGTTTGTTGCTTGATGGGTAGTTGAAGTCCTTGATTGGATGCTTGGTGAAGGGAGGTTGTGCGCTGGTAAGACGATCCATTTCATAAAAACATTTCTGTTGGTTGGATAAGCTATTTTTTACGGTCCGTTTTGGCGAAGGGATTGTTTGCTGATTTGTGAGATGTATGTGAAGCTGTTCCTTGGTATTTCAAAGCGACTTCAACTATCGAAGAAATACATTCCAAATGGAGTTTTTTACATTCTGTTTCAAATTCAAGTGAAGTATGTAGTATGTACGTAGACCGGTTAACCCGTAAAGTCCTCGAATTTTAAATATAGGTAAGGTGGTGAGAACACTACGCAGTATACGCAAATGCCAAAAAATGTACCCCAAACATCTCTTTTCAAGGGACAATCACTTGCAGTTAATGTTAGCATCGCTTGCAGATACTCGAGCCAAACACCCTTACAATTTTGCAGTTAGATAAAATCAGTTCACCTCTTGCAATGCATACGTTCATTCTTCAACGTAACTGTCAAAGGGTGTCTGGTCATTTGGCCGAAAGCCCGTTGGCGGAAAGCTGTTTGATCTAACACTATTTGGTCGATTGTCACTTGGCTGAAAGGATTCATTAGCCGAACAGGTCATTTAGCCGAATACCAATTGGCCGAATGGGTTATTTGACCGAATGCCGATTGGCCGAATGATATTTGGCGGAACGTTTTGCTGTGTGGGCGAAAGCCGTTTGGCCGTAGGCCATTTTGCCACATGTCGTTAGGCCAACTGATTTTCGTTCAAGATTTATTTGAACGAAGGTAAATCAGTAAAGACCCGATTTTATCAGCCTGCGATTTTATCAGCCCCCGATTTTATCAACCCCCGACTTTATTAGCTTCCAATAAAAATTGATAGTTGGTAGTTTGATAGGCTCTAGCAGACGAACCAACTTGAATTCGAGTAAATCCTTTCTTGAGCATATTTTTCTTATATTAGAGATCCCAAATATGTAAAACGAAACATTTTAATTTTTTATGAATTTTACACTGTTATATTTAAGCTAAATAATCAGAGAGGGTTAAGGGGCTATATCTTGGAACTTACGAAAAATATTTTCAGAGGTTCAGTTTCTTAAAAAGAAAGAAAATAATATGTGCCAATTTTATAATTGTCCCTATTTTATCAGCCTAAAATTCACCAACGGGCTGATAAAAACGGGTTTTAAGTGTACTTACATAAATGCGCATTCTGTTTAACTAAATAAAAGGTCTAAAAATTCTATAGATATTTTCCTTCATTTTAACATCAGTTGTACATTTAAATATAAGTATGCAGGAAAATGAGAGAGAGATAGTGAGAAGTATTGATGTACGACATGAATTCATTTCAGGTTCATAATTATAGCGTTTTTCGAAAATGTTAATTTTATTGAGATGATGGACTTCTGCAGTTTAACATTTTTATACACCAAAATTGACAAAGGTTTTCAAAATGCAGTCACGGTAGTGTTTTCTTCTCAACTCACCGAATTGAGGTTGTTGGATTTGATAATAATCTATAACAGCGTATTTTATTTAAGGCGTTATACCCCTGTAGAATTTAAAAAATCGATTTTCTATTTATTAGTCTAAATGTGCTTTGAGATGTTAAAAATGATAAATGGACGCCTTCCAAAAACTTGCATTGGGAAAAATACTACACAGTCGCCATCTTGTGATGAAATTACTCAAAAACATTATTTTGTATGATTTAATACTTTTATTATACCATTTAATAAGATTTGAAAAATTCTCGAAATATGCCTATTTTTTAGGGCTCTACAGTGGTGGCATTCGGCCAAATAGCATTCGACCAAATGGCATTCGGCCAAACTGCTTTCGGCAAAGTTACGTTTCGGTCAAATGCCATTTTCGACCAACTGACCCTTTCGGCCAGTTAGCCCTTTCGACTAAATGACATTCCGCCTAACGGCATTCAGCCAAATTGCTTTCGGACAATTGACCTAGTACCCCTTTCGGCCTTACAGATTTCGCCCAAATAGCCCTTTTGGCCGAATGACATTCGATATATCGTGATTCGGCCAAACGACCCATCCGGCCAAACGACATTCGGTCAAATGGCTTTCGGCTAATTGATCTAGAACCCTTTTTCGGTCTTACAGGTTGCGGCAAAAAAGCCGTTTCGGCCAAATGATCAATCCGGCCAAACAACATTCGGTCAAAAATCCCTTTCGGCCAATTCCCCTAGAACCCTGTCAAAGGATTCACGTGCCTATGCTGGTTGTTATAGCAATGCATGACAAGTTGTATTTTCTACATGATCTTTATTCATTCCTCACCAATATCATTAAACGCAATATTGCGGCTCATTCACTACACACGATGCAGTACCGTATTGCGGATTTGTTGAGTGTTCGAATTTTAACGCTCTGCTCACATGTGCAGGAATAGAAAAATAGTGCCAATAATCAGTATTACGACGCGTAGAAGCACGAGTTCGAACCTGGATATGTCCTTTGTTTTTTCAGTCAATGTGAAATTATCCACTCATAACTATTCGATAGCATGCGGTTGGGTGGATAGAAAGATGGTTAGTAATCTACTTATGCGGGCGCGTTTTTCAATCCCAATGGCTTCTTAAATTTGTTTTTTCTGTTTCTTGCACTACATGCAAGGAAGTTTGTTGCATTTTTACACATTGCCAGATCTCTTTCTCTGTCTCTTTGTTTCTAACCGGGTTGGTTTTAGGTGCGTAAACTTAATTCACATTCACAATCGAATATATTCAGAGAATGCCTTTACAGAAATTGTTTATATCAATTTATTTGAATATTCTCAACTAAGTTAAAATTTAGCATGGCATACTACAACTGAACTACATAAATTACATTTTTATCTTGAAGAGATAAGAAGTTCATTTAAGAGAATCTCGTAATAAAGAAATTGGTTGAAGAACGTGAATATATTGGAAGAAAGAATTTCGACTTAGAGAGCGTTTCCTATGGAAATCCCTCTAATTTAGTTTTTGCAATCTAATTAAGAACATAACAATGCTCGAGACAATTGTGGGTGTAGTACAATTACAAAATACTGTTAAAGACTGTGTATGAATATTTTCAGACTTTTTCAAAGTTATTGAATATTTTTAATGTCAAATTTAACTGCGTAAAAAAATTTCATTTGCAAAAAAATAAAAAAATAGATAGTAAGCTTACCCTATTCATACAGTTCTAGGGTGCCACCTATTAACTGATAGATTACCTTTTTACTGTACCGACTGATCGTGCATCAACATGCTTCTCATTCGACTAGCGGACTTCCCATGTACATTGACAAGTGTGTGCCTGTGTACAACATTTCATGCTCGCGTTCAACCTCAAACATGATTCGTCTCGATGTACAGGTTCGCCTCGAACATCGAACTCAAGCGAACGACATGCAAACTCTAGTTCAAACATACGTGTACGTACACCGGGTGCGTACACGAGAACGATTTGCACAAAGCAAAAAGAGTCAACGCTAGTGATGGTAAGAGCGAGAAAGACTAAACTGGTGCCACAAACCTATGTGTACACACACCGTGTACGTACATGGGGTTCGGTTGTACAGGCGAACATGTGTACGTGTTTTGGTACGAAATAGCGCGTTTCAGTTCGTACACGAAGTGTGGATTTAATATGAGCACAGAACCAGAGGGAACATTGTGTACTATGTTCATTTGGGAAGACTGTCGATGACGATGAATGAAGTACAAAAATATATGTTCCACTTTAAATGGACGACAAAAATTTAGATTGCCTTCACACCCCACCATTTGACCGCCCATTAGCATGATTCTCATTCAACTAGTGAATGATGAATGCAGTACAAAAACGATATGAGCGATGGAAATTTAGATTGCCTTACCGCATCGTATGACCGCGCATCAACACGCTTCTCATTCGATTAGCAAATGTGACATGTGTCATAAAAGTACATGTTAAACATACATGGACGACGAAAAATTAGACTACCTCCTTACCGTACCATCTGACCGCGCATCAATTCTCATTCGACTAACGAACGATGAACAAAGTACAGTATTATATGCACAACTTTAATGGGCGACAAAAATCACACCGCCTGAACGCGCATCAACATGCTTCTCATTCGACTAGCAAAAGTCAAATAAGTCATAAAGTACACGACAGGTTTTATATGAGCGATAAAAATTTAGAAATGCATAAATTTCTGCATAACATGAGGAACGTGCCATTCGAGTCAATATATTCTGTTACCCCATGCTCTAACCGCGCATCAACATGCTTCTCATTCGACTAGCGAACGATGAATGAAATTGGCAACAAAAATTTAGATTCACTTCTTACCCCACCGTCTGACAGCGCATCAACATGCTTCTCCTTCGACTAGTGACCGATGAAAGAAGAGCAAAAATGCATACACAACTCTATATAAGCTACAAAAACTTAGATTTGCTTACCGCATCGTCTGACAGCGCATCAACATGCTTCTTATTCGATTAGCACAAGTTCAACGAGTCACAAAAGTTGATGCCCCACTTATGTGGGTGACAAAAATTAGATTGCCTTCTTTCCGTACCATCTAACCGCCCATCAACATGCTTCTCATTTGACTAACGAACGATGAATGAAGCACAAAAATAGGTGAGGGCTGTTTATAAATTCCAATATTCGATTGGGGCGTTTAGGTATTACTTGACGGCTCTGCCTAAAATATATAGGGAATTTTAGTTTTCCCCGTTGCTTCCGAATTTTATACTGAAAATCAGTTTTTGAGTAGTTTATAGAAGTCTTAAATACTTCGAAATTTAACACAAAATTGATGCACATTTTTTCGACTAATTGGTGCAAAAATATTGTGCAATTTTGTTCAGTACAATGAATATGAATGAATATTCAAAAACTATCTATTGTTTCTTCTGAAATTTTGAAAAAGGTAAAATGAAAAGTAAGTCGTAGTCACGACAAAAAAGTAAAAATGTCCAATACAGTCCTTAACAAGGCCGTCTTAAGACCACTCGGAGCCCCTGGTCACTATTGAATGAAGAGGCCTCCGTAGCTGAAGAGACATAAACAGATTAGGAGTAATATTCGATGAATATGATTTAACGTAGCATCACAGAGATGAAATTAGCATATTTTAACTCAAGAGTTAAAAAATGGAACACTTTGTAACGGCTATTGAAAAGATATAAAAGACATCATAGCGTCCGTATAATTTAACGCGAAGAAGGAAGAATAATGAAACCGAGCAAATTTACTGTAGATTTACCATTCTAACTCCCTTGTTTTTTATTATTCGTAATTCATGATGCGTTTAACACTATTTTCGTAAACAATGCGCTCTTCTATGTACAACTGCGTGAACATTACAGCATTTAATATGTATGCTGTTATGTCAATAGATGTCAATCTTCATTGATAGATGGGCGAATATTATTAGTTTATAAGTCTATCGCAGCAGTATAACACGTTTTGATACATTAAATGCGGTAAAAATACGGGAACAATTGATAATTCACTATTTTGATTTTGGTTGGTTCGTGCTATCATCAGATTTTTTGGGTTTCTCACTCTTAATTCTGTCCACGAAAAAATTGCACCACAGAGGATTATTTATAGCTATGACACTCGGAAATGTACAGGCGT
The DNA here is from genome assembly GCF_030247195.1 of Topomyia yanbarensis. Classification (NCBI taxonomy): domain Eukaryota; kingdom Metazoa; phylum Arthropoda; class Insecta; order Diptera; family Culicidae; genus Topomyia; species Topomyia yanbarensis. The sequence continues at coordinate 131,804,766 of NC_080672.1, read as the reverse complement.
TTCTCGAAACACTCTCTTCGGAGTAAACTGTAATGTACAAAGTTGAACAGATTCAAGCATATTGAGGCTAGTTCTCATTTGTATTAACATATAGTTTCCAAGCTCATATTAGCTAAGAAAAAGTCATTTTGCAACTTTACTTACTTCCTGACAGTTGAACAGGATTAACAATTACCATTCCACTCCAAACGATGGCACGGGCGGCATTCAAATGCAACGCAATAACGCTTGATCCCCCCCCCCCCTCACCACCTCAAAACATCTGTTAATAATAACACCCAACAAGATGAACAACATTTTAACACATTCGGAAAACCGCCGGCTATCGAAGAAAGAGGGGAACCTCTTCCCTTACCATCAGGACGGCCATCTTCAAACAGATTCTCGCGTCACAAAAGTGCCGCGCTTAGCAGGAACAGGAGCCGGCTAACGGTAACTGGCGGCGGCGGCGGAAGGGCGTACCTATCTCATTGGAGGTGAAGGGGTTGTGCATTAGGACCCTTCACTGCCGCACCGCCACTACCACCATCGCCGACTGGAGCTTGACCGGGTCCAGCAGCACCCGGCGAGCAAACACAAGCTGCGAGCGCAGGCCGCGCATTCTAATGTTTGTCTTAATGCACTTTGCTCTTTGTTTGAAATCCATTACTCTTCAATATATTTAGATTAGAACGGTTATTGAAAGAATGGAAGGGCAAACAGTTCCCGGGCGCTCTATAGGCTCGAAGGCATCTTCTAATGGCATTCAAGTATCACCAGCCGCTTCCTGCGTGCTATTTAGTGCAGTTCGGCGGGGAGGTTAATTGCTTCGAGATGCTGTCGCACTTGGGCAATACCTTTTTTCCCCCTCTATTTTCAGCCTAATCCGTGAGTACTAACACGACACCGACTGATTAGCGCTGGTGTACTCCAGTACGGGGATCGATCGAGCGCAATTTTTCTGTTCGACCGTAGCCAGCGTCTTCGATGATCCCGGCTGAAATATTGAACCACCAAATCGGAACAATGAATTGCTGTTGAGAAGGAAAAAGCGAGCGCAATTACGTCGAGATCGAGCAGAAATGATGTAAAAAGATTTATTTGCGTCAGCCACGCTCTCGAGCTTTCTCGGAACCGGTATGGTGGGGTAGGACTTGATCCGCTTGACTTGTCAGTCAGTCAGTAGCGAACAATACCACTGAAGATGAGTGTATCTTCAATCTGGGGGCCGCGCGATGGCATTTAAGGTCCCGGCGACAGTCTCCGTCGCCAGCGAGGCAATCGGTCGTCGCTGGAATGATGAATGTTCCTACCAGTAAATCAGTTCGCTCGTTCCATTCGCCTACTCTATTGTGGCACGAAATTGAACTAGATTAACTTTCCCATTCAGCTGACGAGTTCGGTTTGGATCAATATTTTATCGAGTTTATTGACGGTGCGGTGAGTTTGCGATTTATGAGACCTCCCCGTACCGGGGAGAAGGAGCGGAATGATAGAGCAAGACAAAAAAAACTCTCGGTAACTGGGTGGCGGAATGCCTTACTGTCAGTTTGCGCTAGACAATCGGTGCTAAATTAGATCAAACTATGGCGCTCGCTTCTGCCGAAGCGTGACGATCGTGCTCAAATTGAGTCAATTATTTAATTAAGATTCACATTCTTCAACAAACGGGGCCCGGCTAAACGGCTACCGGGAGCCGCACCGCTGGATCTTCTCCGAGGGCCGGGTGTGCCTCAGTTACTTTGCTTTTCCGTTTCACTTTCGTTCTGTCGCTTTGATTTACATTCAACAATAGCAGGTTAATTGCATAATTAATGCCCTCTAGTGTCTACACAGATTAGCGCCACAGTTGCTTTGCCAGCCAGCACCGTGGGCTCGTGGAGCAGCGAATCATTAGGTTGCGATCAATTGCGAGTCTTCTTCGCGTGCTATGACCAGGCAGCGCGGCGGCTCGAATCAAAATCGAATGGGTAGAAGCGGAAAGGTGTCTTGGGTTTGTGCGTGGAGACGGGGCAAGGTGCAACACGCACTCGATACTTTGGGACCCCGAAGACACCGGGTCTCGCTTTCGATGCAAATCAGCCGTCGTGAATTGCTTCGATTGTGTAGAATGTTGTTGCGTTTGCTAGGATGGACACTGGTCGGTTGCGCCAGTAGGCTGAAGATGGGCACAGTTTATGTGACGAATTACCTTTTTAGAAACAAGTGGGTAAACATAATCGTCACTGATTTGGAGGTATTTAGTAAGGTAAGGATTAGATTCACTCCATATTTGTGCAGTCGAATTTGGTAGGATAGGGAACGAATGCGGAATTCTTTTGATTCAACGTTTGGGTTATCTGGTAATAGGTTTAATGTGATGATGCTTGTGAACACACAAATGAAAAGGAAGGTCGAGTTTTTTGTTGTTTCGGATTTTCTTGTCACTTGTCTACCAGCATGTCAAGCTATTTTGAACCTCGCTTCTATATTAAAACGTAAACAGCATACTACTTGGAAAGCCGTTGCAGAATTCTTTGAAAAATGGGCTGGTTTTGAAAATAACCAGCCCTTTTTGTTGAATAAATTGGAAAAATCTATTACCAACCACTCTACAGGTCATCAAATGTTGAGATAACTTAATTTTCGAAAGTCTCCTATTTTTTGCCTCTACGCCGTCTATTGATGACATTTGGTCCTTAGACATACGACGGCTGGTTGCTATCAGTCTTTTGCTGATAGTAGCAGAGAGTAGAACAGATCTGTACGTGAAAACCCTACCCTTTGGAAAAACCTGGGAAGAAATTTCTATTTCAGCCATACTATTATCTGCTGCCTTTAAAATCACGATGAATTGTTTTCCTATGCTTCTTGGATTTGTTGACTATCTGTGTAAAACCTTTCCGCTTGCTGTCTTTTTTTTGGCTGCGCTGATTTTTTTTTATTGAGTGTAGTCGTTGATGAGTCGTTAAATTTCTAGTCGTTAAATTTCTACATTTGAAACTAAAAAGTTTTTGTACATTATGATGCTTCTTTTTGATCTCTAATCCTCCGGAAATCACGCACTGCACTGAGTGTGAATTCAAGTGAAATCGTCGTGCCGAAGGGTTAACAAGATAATTAAGATGAAAGTAACCCTAAATTATCGGAAAATTTGGGATTTATTTGAATTCAACAGATAAATAGTTAATTTGTTCCAGAAATAAATGCATTCTCTTAAAAAAAATTGTTGAAACCTCTTAGAACGTGAAAGAATGGCGTAAAAAGTTATCGTAAAACTCATTCTAAAGGGTGTTCCTTACATGACCTGAAGGGTCAGGGCTTATATTGCTCTTAGTCCCTGGTCAAGCAACGGGAACCGTCTTGGGGTGGGCTCCGAATGCCTCTTTTCTTGGTTACCTCGCGCTTGAGGAACGGAGGCTTCAGGGTCGGTTCAATGTCACTCTGTCCCAATTAAAAGAATAAACACGGTCTTTTCATTTTGTTTCATAAATTGATTGTAACTTACAATTCCAGTGTGTGAGTGTAAGTTTAGGGGACCGGCCAGCGAAAGTTTTGACGAAACGGGAAACGGACGGCTGTGGTTGCGATGGCTACTACGACGGGATGCTACTGCGATGGTCTGTTGGCAATGCTACACGTGGACTGTTGGGTAGCTGGGTCCGATGTGACCAGCGAAGCCACTTTCTGGCGGGCTCGTCGATAGGCGATTACTGCTGTTTCTAACGGTTGCTTCTCGGCGACAGGCCGACTATTCAAGGGCACTCTAGCACCTCGTGGCTGGATTCAGCTACTGAATGACGGTTGAGTGATCTAGGTATAACCTCGTGGCAGGTTCGGAGTGCTCGACGACTATAAGCTAATATAATAGGTCCTGCAAGCGGATAATGTAGGCGAGCAAGGGAAAACTTAAAGTCCTGCTACTGGGAATGCTCTGATTTAAACTTCATACTTGATTACTTGCTCTCATAGTTCGCACTGGTATATGAAGTAAAGGGTCTAAATGGTAATAAGGGTCTTCTAAATAAAATGCATTACTTGATAACCATTTTAGCAAGCTACATTTTATCTTCAGAAATTAACGATGAAATAGTATTAGCTAAAACTTAGCTAAATACACAAAGACTCAATCCGAATTAGCTTGATTTTTTTAGTAATTCCCTTAAAGGTGAATTAATCCCTGAACCTGAAATATACTTCTGAAATCAACAGCTCAGACACTATCAATTTTCGGCAAGAAAACGACGTTTTAAAACTCTGTGCACTGCGCGACATATTGCAGGTTGTTGACCAAAATGAAGCTCCCTTCCTTGGATAAACTATTAAATATTAATGGTACCGAATTTCGAATGTGATGAAACTGAACATTGACGTAAAAGATACGCAGTCGAATCTTTGTTTATTTTTTTTTGTAGAATAAATTTCCATGGATTGAAATGAACTGGATCACACATTCCATTCAACCATTTTTATACCTGTTCCTTTGGTTCAATGATGTGAACCCATGTGGATGAGGCTAAAACCAGCCGATCATAGGGTCATAATAAAAAAAAACTAGCAAAACTGTACATCCCGTTGGTACTTGCTGTAATTATCTCTTATTTTAACTAATAACGAAAACTAAATTAGAACACAATGTATTACGAAAATTTTATTTTGTTATAATATTTTTGTTTCGTTCTGATCGGACATTGTCTAGTAAGGCCGATAATATCAACTAAGGACTTGATTTAATTTTTGTAGAAAATCGAAAATTGCTCTGAAGTTTATATTGTTACATTTAAAAAGTTTATCTGAATCGATGTATTTAATAGAAAAATTATATTATTCATTTATTGACTTAAACTCAAATAATGTTTCACATCTTGTGTGGAATGATGGACATGACATTATTTAAAATCAACAGCCACTGTAATTTAAAAGAAAGGGATACTGCAATACCAGTTGAAAACTCAAGCAAAAAATAATGCAAGAATAGTTTTTAACTTGTTAGAAAAAACTGCAAAATTCAAAAAAAAAGCCTGGAAAATGTAAAATCAGGAAATTTTATTGTCCAGAGCTCTACGTCCAAAACTAAGACGTAATAACTTTACGTCAGTAAGAAAAAAGCTCTAATAGCAAGACCGTTAATACTAAAGAGGCAATAAGACAAAAAATCTTTAAAAGGGCATTATCAACACATTAGAATCCTCTCTGTGTCGCACTCTTGTGGAATATGAGATTCTTCATGTTTCAACAATTCTTACACAATACTTATTAACGCTTCGGATCTTCTAAAAGCGTGTAGCATTTCGCTTGTCAGTGTATTGCGCATCATGCAAAGCGAGCATGATATGGAATAAGATGGTTTTTCACTAAACGACACGTTTTCGTATTTGCCGATCGGCTCACAATCGGCCAGCTTTAAACCAGTCAGACAAAAACACGACTCGAAATACAGTGGAGACCCGATTTTATCAGCCCCCGATTTTATCAGCTTTTTGACCCGATTTTATCAGCTTCATATGAAAATTGATAGTTAGTAGTTCGATGGGCTCTAGCAGACGAACCAAGTTGAATTCGAGTAAATCCTTTCTTGAGCATATATTTTTTATCTTAGAGATCCAAAAAATGCAAAAATAAAAATATTATTTTTTTAAATTTTGCGCTGTCAGACCCCCTTAAGGGGAACTTAAAGTAAATAATCAGAAAAGGTTGCGGGGCTATATCTAAGGACCAAAGAAGAATATTTTAAGAGCTTAGGCGGAAAAATATATGTCCCGATTTTATCAATGTTCCTGTTTTATCAGCTTAAAATTTGCCAAAGGGTTGATAAAAACGGGTCTTCACTGTAGGGATGGGATATTTTGTGTCGTGTTGAGTTGGATTCTCTTTTTTATCCGCCCTTCAACAAAAATGTAGCGTCTACAAAAAGTATGAACAGTCCTTTCCGTCACGTATGAGTAGCAAGACCTACGGTTTGGATCCACGTATCCGAACCGAGGGTTCGGATCCTCACATTTGTATAGATCTAAACACCAAATCTGGGCCTTGGTTTGGTCCGGTCCTGGTAAGTAGAAAGGGAATGATCCTGACTGAACTCGTTAGGACACATTGATTTGTCCGGATCCGTGATCTGTTCCGGATTTGGGGTCTTGATCTAAATCGGGAATAGGCATCTGAAATTCTAGCAAAAGTCCGGGGCAAACCATCGCAAATTTTAAATCTAACTAACCCAGACAAAATTCCGGAATTCCAGCTGGTTTATGCCTGTATTTAGGCAGAAGCTAATCAGAAATCTAGCTGGAAACAGCCAGCATTCCGGCTGGTGTGGTTTGGTTATAGTGTAATCACAGGAATCAACAGAATCAGCCCATATACGAATGGAACCGAGGCTGACACATACTGAAGAACTATTTGTTTGTGTGATGCACATACATGTATAGCTACCGAAGTTCGCCATTCCACCGTTTAGTACCGTTGCGGTGATATGGGTTTAATACCGCAATTGCATGGTCTATTACCAAAAGGATAATAGAATCTTACTAAGAACAAAAAGAACTTTACCATTCGGCTTTGGAGTGTGTACCCTACTTTGTATCGCTAACCGAATAGAATCTGTTTGCGCTTTCATATAAATTTGTTAAATTTATCAAAAAAAAATCTTATGTTTCTGAATTTTACCGCTAACACTTCCAGTTTGTTCCTGAGGATATTATACGGTGATTGAAGAATAATAGCGATATATGCATGCGAAAATGATAAAATTTCATATACAAAATGCCCTAGAACCCCAACTTCTCGTATTCTGGCTAAGGTCGTAAAGATATATTTGCAGTATACAGCAGATATGTCATTAAATACCGGATGATTTATAATGAGATTTTTTTTTCAAACTGGCAAAAAGATTAAAAATGAATTAAATCTATATTTTTGCTCGAAAGACCATTATTTGCCATTTATTTTTTTGTAAACAATTTCATTTAAATTATGACCATAGCAGTGCGTGAGGCCCATTCGAGTGGTCCAATTTTTGAAGACGCATTCGAGCATTTCAAGTGGTATCTAGCTAATTATTGGAGTAATGTTGGTTCCAATCGTTGCAGACTTATCCACATAGACATTTGACTTTACATAGACCCATAGAAAAAAGCTATAGGTGTAATATCGCCCGATCTACTGACAGATCCACGAAGAGAAATTGAATGTTCGCCGGATTTCTCACGTCATCATTCCACTGTTACATTACTTCCCTAGTAACAATTGAGGTTTTATGGCAATTTTAAAGTCACTGATAGAACTTAGATTGCACTTTTAGCGTGCTATAAAACTTCAATGGTTACTTAGGTTGTGTGGCATGTGGCGCCGCACAGTGGCACGAAGAGTGATAAAACCCTAACAATGAATGTCTTGTGATTCATTTGTAAATATTTATTTTATTTTTATTCAAGCTTAAATAAAAGTATCTCAAAATTTTACCAAAATCGGAAGAAAACTGAATTTTTCACATGTCGTTGAAGCAGGTGATGTCGAGGATTTCTGTTCAATTCAATTCATTAGAATTGTTCGTACCTTCGAACTTCTAATGGCGATATCTCAAGGACTACATGGTCGATTGGAGTAGTTTTGAGTGTTGTGGAAAGAAGATTGAATATTTTAAACTACAAATGTGAGCTTTTTGTGCAAAAATTATTCACGTTTGTTCTGTATCAATAAAAAGCAATTTAGAAATTCCATGCCATATCAAAAATTTATCTTTATGCGTCTTCCAATTTTTGAGCTGGTCTCCTATGAGTCACTTATCATCAACCTGACTCAAAATTTAGTGTAGATGTAAAGGTCTCATCTTGCGCATTTTTGCGCCGAAGTTGTTATGTCTATGTTTTTGAAAATACCCATATGGAGACGCGCTGTAGCTCATAAATCTTCTTACAAATTGGTCGCCTAAAGAACATCATATTACTCTAAAATTAGTGATTTTTACTAGTTTTGTCGACTATTTCTGCTATCCGATGTGATTGACTACTATTATTAACGTGTATATTAATCCTTTAAAGTCTAACATCTTCAAATAGGTTTATATAGAAGTAGTCGAAAAGAAAAATTATGGAATTCCAAAACTGATTACAGAAATGGATTCAGCGACCCAAAATTAGTTAAAAACACGATTTTTAGCCACATCAACCAATTTTTACATTTCTTATAAAAGAAATGTATAGAATTCGCTCAAACTTTCAAGATTTTTTCCGAGGCCCGGAGGGCCGAGTCTTATATACCAATCGACTCAGCTCGACGATTTGTGACAATGTCTGTGTGTGTGTGTCTGTGTGTGTGTATGTAACGGACAAATTCTCATTCGTGTTTCTCAGCAATGGCTGAACCGATCTTATCCAAACCAATTTTAAATGAAAGAACTAAAAAACAGTATGAACGCTATTAATTTGTTTTTGATTCTGATGTTTAGTTTTTAAGATATGAATGTTTGAATGCGTAAAAATGGCGTTTTTGGCAGTTTTTTTAAATTATCTGCCGGAATTGACAATATAGATTAACAATTTATATGTTTCTAGACAGCTTAAACGAATACCTTTCGAACAAGCTATTGATTGCTGAAATCGGACTATTATCAAAAGAGATATTTAATATTAAATGCGGGAGAAAAATTTCTATCATTTCCCATTGCCAGAAATATGACCAACAACATGTAATCTATTATTAACGCCAAAACGGCTTATTTTAGGTCAATAGTATCTTCGGAGAATTTAATAGAGGTAATGTGCTTTTTCTTTTGGTATTGTGCTTTTGCTGATTAATCCCCCTATGAGTGAGATATTTTCAAAAATTTTCTTGGAAGTGATTATAACGAAATGATGCCTTCAGCAAATTTGTAGCTCTTACTTTTGCGAATAACTTTACTGAAGACTTCAAATATCTATTTTGAATACTTTAAAAGTTATGGCTTGTTGTTTGTGGATTACTCTTCGTCGCCTATTTATTGTTCAATATAGTAATAATCCATTGAAATAAGCCAAACATTATTTCGATAAAATTTAACAATTTATATGTTTTTAGACAGTTTAAACGAATACATTTCGAACAAGCTATTGATTGTTGAAATCGGACTATTATCAAAAGAGATATTTAATATTAAATGCGGACGAAAGATTTCTATCATTTCCCATTGCCAGAAATATGACCAAAAACATGTAATCTATTATTAACGCCAAAACGGCTTATTTTAGGTCAATAGTATCTTCGGAGAATTTAATAGAGGTAATATGCTTTTTCTTTTGGTATTGTGCTTTTGCTGATTAATCCCCCTATGAGTGAGATATTTTCACAAATTTTCTTGGGAGTGATTATAACGAAATGATGCCTTCAGCAAATTTGTAGCTCTTACTTTTGCGAATAACTTTACTGAAGACTTCAAATATCTATTTTGAATACTTTAAAAGTTATGGCTTGTTGTTTGTGGATTACTCTTCGTCGCCTATTTATTGTTCAATATAGTAATAATCCATTGAAATAAGCCAAACATTATTTCGATAAATCGAATTTTGTATTTCATTTTTCTATCTACAACCGCTAGAAATAATCACCGAACACTTCCAAGTTGTCTGGAAGGAACTTGATAACTTATCAGTGCAAAAATGTTCATTTGTGCGAACCTTCTGACTGCAATTTTTCTAACTTATGACCATCGGATTGATCTGAAACCTTTTGGAAAATGAAAAGCGAAATAAATAACTCCAAGCAACGGCGTAGCCAAGAGAAGGTTTTAACACCATACAGCCCCCCCCCCCCACCACACAAAAAAAAATTGGATTGGAGTTGAAAATTTATTGATGCAAACTGATTTAATTCAATATTACAATAACATTATCTGATCCGTAGATTGATAACCTGTTGTTGTAAACATCATGAGGACTTTTGATAAATTGTCGGAATGGAGTCTTGATATGTAACTGATCTATTGGTCTTGATTTCACAGTTGTCTAAATTAGACAACTGTGAAATCAAGACTATTATTAAATAGCATCAATATCAAATTCATGCCTGAAAACATTCCAATAGAAAATTCCAGAGTTCTGTAATCAATCATAATCCTCAGATTTCTTTTCAAATTTTCAGCTTTTTTCCTACACAATATTACGAAAGCTTATTACACAATTTTTCCTAATAGGTATGTGAAAATTATAAACTATTTGAAATTTTTTTATAGTTTTATTTTTTATTTAACCGTGATTTTTTAATAAATAGTGATCATCGCTTCACAACGTAGTCTATTTTTCATGGTTTGCGGTGAGCACGAACTCTCGAATTGCTGAACTGAAAATTATGGAATAGAAATTCATTTTTAGTATTCTTTACAGACCCGCTGGTGCCCTAAGACGATTTCGCTAGAGTTTTAGAGCACTGTGCACCCAGTGCATTAACGCAAGTGACGGAAGGTTATCGAAAAGTTTCGTGAAAATGAAAGTTCCAGTAATGATGATGATTTTCCCAAACGGTTCGTTTTCGTGAGGTATTTATTTATTCTTTGGCATTAGGATTAGCGATAATAATTCAAATCAAGAATACTACTGGGAAGTTACCTTTAGAAAAAGTCGATGTAGAAGTAAAATTTGAAACTATGCACGCATGTACTTCAGAGACAGCGTGATATCAGGAGCTGCGATTTCATTCCAACGCTTTTTTTTGTGAAAAGGGCGATACTTACAAATGTAAACATAGCGCTTTTTTCTTACATGCGAATGAGGGCTTTGAAACGCAACAAATTAACCTAAAAAATTTGATTCTACGATATTGCTTTCTTAAACTACAGCAAAAAATACAACGGGCGAAACTGTATTTTTGTTTGTTTATTTAAAGTTTCGCCCTCCACGCTCCATGCAAACAAACAGGGCGATACTTTTTTTGCTAGCAGTTTAGAGGCGAAACTGTTATTTTCGTATTTTTTAGGATTATCAGACTGATACCAGCTGTAAATAGTAACAATGATCTCTATTGAAAAAACCCGGACGAAATCGGTGGTGTAAAACGGTAGTTATTGTAAAAAAACGTAAGGGGCGATACTTCAATGCTGATAGATGGGACCGAAAAAGTAAACAATCGCCAAAGGGGCGATACTATCATTTTGTCAATTTCAATAGCAAAAACAAATTTTAATTTAATAATTTCAAATACTTTATGAAGTTTTGGGTTTCGATCACTGAATCATGCAAGCTAGGATGGCAAAAAACACAATAGTTCTTAAATAGGAAATAAAACCAAGTCTGGAAATATTCACTGTTGATTTTCTTTGAATGATATCACTGCTAGTATCGTTGATTTCTTAGTTCTCAGTCGCGATGGAAATTTGAGTAAAATATAAACTTCAAATCGATTAAAAAAAATCGTTTTTTTTTGTTTCAGTACAATATATAACCCCTTTAGGAAAATTCAGTTTTCCCACCACAATATAGATATTTTATTAACAGAGCATTAACAATAATTCGTTGGTATGTCTATTTTATGGGCCATTTTTTCGCTTTCCCATTGATTTTGTTTGAGATTTCTAGCACTGATGTTGTCCTATGCTGATTTGAGCGATTCTCTGAGTCCTGCCACTATCCCATGTAGTATGTGTTATCAAAAACATCGCGAAGCATCAAGTTCTAAATGCTCTCAAACGATATAATATCCGAAGAGAGTGATAAGAGTTATAAGAAATGTCTCATTACACTGTTAGGTGGATTAAACACGTTTTATAATTTTGTCACAACTTTATATGAACAGGTGCCACTGTGCGCCGTCTTAATGTAACCGAAACTACTGGTTTCCAGTTCCAGTAGTAAACAGTCTGTTAACATGCTTCTAAACCAAGACTCTTCTGTAAAATACGCCATTTTGTTGCATACGACAAGCCAAGTTGTTGAGAATGGTGTCAAATTCATTCTTCGCGATCATCGTGTACACTATCGGGTGGTCGATTCGATCACTTATCATTCAATAAAGTGAACTGTAAAGTGAATCTAAGTTTGCGTTTGTATAGCGTAGATTGTATAGTGGACTCAGTTGGTCGATTCTGTCGATCATAGTATGGTCGGAGTGGTACGAAACATATTCCTTACAGACCGCAGCTTTTCGTAATACCATTGAACAATTTTACGACGGAAAATCGCGAAGTAGGCGTCGACTGTGTAAGACGTCAAAATGTTCCGTCCGGAATTTTGCGGAAGAAAATTTCTTCGAATGAAATTTGTAGAAAATGTGCATGGTGTTACAATAAATCTGGCCACCAGCGATGAAACCGCCGTGAATGCGGAAACCCGTTTCCCATGTTTGATTCGTAGTACCAGGGGAAAAACCTTTCTTTGCGGAGCGCGGTGATCTGCTTTAATTATTCTATTCCTTACGAGAAGGAACCGTGCCCATCAAAAGAAGTTCTTTTCAGTGTTGTGAAAATTACCTGATCAATTACCGGCTGCAAGAATTAGGAAAACTTAACAGATGAATGTCGATGCCGATGGTCGGATCGAAGACTACGCCGTGTAACACTGCATACTCAAAACGAGTCCCGATACTTCGACGAGTTTCGATACTTGGAGCAGATAAATTGGTGAGATCAAACTTGTTTATCTTCTTCATTATTTTTATATGCTGAAAAAGGGTTAGCGTTTCTAATATTAGTAATTATTATTAGTAACATTTATTTATAAAAATTCAAATAATAATATTATTTATATCCTTCGCCTTTTGTTATCTCCGTCATCAATGAAAACTGTTTCGGTTCCGAGCGTTTTCCTTAAGTTGGTGATAGGACTATTATGAAATTTAAACGCTTGTAAGGACGTGGCCAGGTGTGTGGAAATTAGCGGGTCTACGTCATTGAGGATTGTGGCGAAAATTGATATGACAATGGATATGCTCATTTCTGCAACTCCATCTACGATTTGTGCAGGTGTTTGTGCTATGCTATGCTATGATACCATTGAACAATTTTACGACGGTGAACCATTGTACGTCATTCCATTAAGTAATGGCCAATAACAGTGAACAACAATAGGACCTGTAAATTACTAGAAAATGTCATGTTAAAAAAATCTCATGTTGAATCACCCTGTATAGGATATTTTAAGGGTAAATTATCCCAAAACTCTATCTTCCTGTATTTTTCAACAAACGAGCATTCCCTAATTCAAATATTAAGATTTTTCCTTTAAAAAATAAAGAGAGGATCATTAAAAATTATGTAACTCAAAAATTGCCCAAAGTTGACTCCACCCTCTCCCATGTATCAAATTGTCACAAAAGCCCCCTCCCTATTACGTAACAAATTCATCGGAAAGAAAATCTCGAGTAAAAACATGTTACGTAACGTTGTAGCTTACTCCCCTTCCCCCATATGTAATAATTGGTCGTACCCCTCCTGCTCCAAAAAGCGTTACAGAATTTATGAATGGTCCCTAAACTGTAACGTTCCGAGTGCCTCATCAAAAGTTACAGCATTTACTAAATGTTTCACTCATATTTTCCAATAGCGACAATTGTAAACTTCATTTGAAGTGGACAAATTGGCCAAATGATGTGAAATTTGCCGTCTGATCTTACTTTGTCATTTGTCATAATATGAAGGGGGAGAGGGGTACCTTGAAATCTCAAAAGTGAGTGTTGTATGCAATTACCTTATCACGCGTCAAATGTTTTCAGATTGCAATTTTCAAAATCTTTGGGTAGATTTTTATTTATCGCAACCGCAGGCAAAAGTGGGTCAAATATTAATTAGAGCAAAAATGGTTCGAAACAATTTTCGGGGTAAGAATGGTATAGAATATTAATCCATTTTTGCGCTAAGGAGATAATACATAGGTTCAAAACAGGCGCTCAGAATAATTCTTATTCGTACTTCTGGGCTATGAAATTTTAGTAAATTTTTGATGCCTAAGATATCGTGAGATATAGGATGCGTATAGGTCAGCAGACATCGGAAATTGACGATAAGCGCCATTTTTAAATCAAAGATGGCGACTTCGGTTATCACAAAACTGTAATAACCATCATCAATATGGATGCCATTTGAAAGGGGGGTAGTCAGCAGACATCGGAAAGTGACGATTACCGACATTTTGAAATCCAAGATGGTGACTTCCGGCTGTCACAAAATGGTGAGAACTATGATCAATATGGATGTCATTTGAAAGGGGGTGGTCAGTTCTTCAAAAGCGAATAAATCCTCCACTGTGGAGAAAGTTCTCATACATGCTGATATTGGTTCGTTAAATTCAAACGCCGTACAACGAAATCTTGGTTCAAGCAAGCCAGTCAAACGTACAGGTCATTGCGAGGAACAGAAGTCAAAATGATTTCGGTATTGATATCCTTAGCCACAAACACAGCTAGTTGAATTATTCTGTGTCGTTCTAAAGAGTCGAGGTTCATCAGGCGGTTTCGAACAGATCTCTGCTGCACACGTTCAATTCGTAGATTTCAAACAAACTGAAAAGGACTTCGAATTAGATTGGCATTTTTTAATTACTGGTCGAACTAACCAACAGTATAACACTTTCAAGCAGTGCGATTTCTTAAAGCCCCGATCGACTGTTTTAAATAAAGCCGAGTTTTCACGTTGCTTTCGAAATTAAAGCAGAGCGATGCTGACTGAAGGTTAGTTTAGCATCCGACAAGACGCCAAGACCCTCTAATTGTAAAGAATCGGATTTACTTTGCAGTGGAAAGTTTTAACCCGACATTTAGTAATGCTATCAAAGCAGTATCGTTAAAAAACAGCACAAACAACAGTGGCCTATATTGCTACCCTGTGGTGCTCCAGGTAAGGTGGTAATAACAGAGTTAGCTCGTTGAGTAAGGGACTTGATGACTCCTTCTGATAACTACTAGATATCGGGTTCAATTCCTGATCAATCAAGGATGTTCTCGGATAGGAATATCCCTTGATTGCCTTGGGTTAATGGTAGGAAACTTTCAATAAAGCGGTCTGATGTGGATGATATAACTCGACCGGACTCTGCACTGCCACTAGGCTCATCACTGCTCACCTTAGCAGGTGGTAGTACCGATGTCTTGGTCAGGCGGGAGGAGCCTTACAGAGAATTATCGGAAATGGAAGCTATTGGGTTCAATTCCCGAGTCTATCAAGTATCTTCCCGGAATGGAAACTTTCTTGATGGACCCTGGTTGTTGGCGGAATATTCGAAATGTATCTGGTTACGTTCTTTTGAAGGAAAGGCTATGTCTGCAAATTGAACCAGTCCGTTTCTTTTTGTTAACTGGTTTTGTTATGGATCAAAATATTAATTATCTTTTAGATAAATCGTTCAGCTCACACCTTTGTAGGGGTATGAGGTAGGACCATCATCATCATCAGTAAGTACCAAGTTGCACACGTAGGAATCTATCATTAAGAACCCAGCTAATGTATAAATTCCGCGATGCACTCAATCTTGACATTTTCATTCGAGCACCGTCGGTATACACTATATCAATTTGTGACTTTTCCACCATCTGCGAAATTCAAGTTTCCGTAAAACCCAAAAGATTTTTGCTTGCTAGTCTCAAATTGATTTAGGAGTGGATTACAGAGCTATCAGATCCTGAGAAAGATAAAAGATCTCCATGATAATCTCGTACCTATCCAACATCCACTAGCGTTGTTCAAAGTTGAAGCACTCATGCTTCATCACAGAGATCTTACACCCACAAAGAAGGTGTTAATTAATCAACGGATACCATCGCTGTTCCCATGGTGACCCCCACTGAAAGCCCCCGCCGCCTCTGTGACTCTTGTAGAAACAATTAGAATCTCGAACCGTTTAGGTCCGCTACGGTACCGTCTGCAAGGAGTGAACACCCTTTCGAACCCACCGTTTCAACAGCCGACCCGAACCCATGCGCTTGGGGTGCGCTACCCCCGGTTTAACTACTTTGATAATTATGCTTCTTTTGAGTCCAGCGCTAGCATAGCGGAACGCAAATTGATTAATCGATTAAAGCAGATTATGAAGCGCCTCAATTAATTACCATCATCATCGGTGCTAATGAAAGTTTAATTTTCCACCGGCAACCGAGCACAGAGAAGTGCGGTAGCAGCTCTACGAACGACTTATTGAAAGCCACCCTTCCGCTGCAACAAAAAAGCTCTGATCCATCCGTAATTTATAATCTACTCGTCTAGGGTTAGGTATAGGGAGGTACGACGCGCTGCAGTGCAACGTCTCCCCACCCAGCTGTGTACTCCTAAAGGTACTAAAAGGTAACAAGTCCAACCTGGTCGAGTTTGCCAACGAGAGCATCGTTTAACCTTTTTGCCGTACCTTGGCTCGGTGGTCCCGCTTCGCAGCAGGAGCGAAGCGAAGGAAGGCACTTCACATAATTATGATCTTTTTATGCGCGCGCGCTCACCCGCGCACATCCGACGATATGCTCTTTGCAGGAGGTGGTGAGAGCGATACGAAGCTTCGCTATTATAGTTGGTTGTTGCCGAGAGATCGGTAATGCTCGCTTTCCCGCGTTCTCATGAGCGCGCATGTAAATCATTATTTAGATTAAAATAAATAAACATAAATAAACAGACGGACGACTCGGGCCACGGTTAAATAGCACCGGGCCAGCTCCAGCATCGTGGCTGAATTCGACGACTGCACGTGACGAGGAAGCTCGAACGGCCGACCAGGGGAAAAGAAAGTAAAACAAACACGAACAGGTTCGTCGTGAGTTACCTGGTTTAATTTTGTTGTGCTCCCGTGTGGAACTTGCTGCGGCGATTCCGGAGCGATTTTTTTTCATTTTGGGTGGGAAAAGAGCAGCAGGCCTCCGTCGTTTGTTGGGTGGTTCAACGGTGATAGCAGGTCGCGTTCCGGACGATGAACTTTGATGCTTGGTTAGTTGGGAAGCTGGGCTTCGAGTGGTGGTTAGAAAAAAATGTTAGATGCTGAAGAGTTTGACCTTATTTTTGCATTTGTTTGCGGTATGTTAAAGAAAATCGTTGCAACTATTACTATAAATAACGCTTCTTCCCAACGCTCCAAAGAAAGTTATGAAGGTGGATTTCAATTTGATTTTAATTATAGCCATCATTTATCGACTTTTTGAAATAACGACAAAAAAGCAAAGCCTCAAAGTCGATAACATTCAGAACTGGGATATTTTTTTTTTGTAAATTTATCTAAATCCACTATTTCTTTATGTAATCAAGAGATATCAACCTTCAAGTGACGAACCCGTTTTTATTCGTTAATTCGACAAACCAATTATACTCGACCAGTTACAATTTGTCAGCCAAGTCAAAACACTCCCTCTGACATGATTTAGATCAAACCCGTCAAATAACTCCACCCCTTTGCGAATTTCTGCTCACTTCAACCGAACCATGGGAGAGTTTTTCAAAGCCGAATTCGAACCTCAGAATGGGCAAGAAATGCATCCGCGAGTGACCTTAGTCTGTCTGCGCGCAAGTCACCGTGCGGTACATTTCCGTACCCTTTCATTTAGCTGCACAGGGATCCCACAATGGCTATATTTTCAAGATCATGAGCTTTTGTCTGACTCGAGCTCGGTCGGTCTTGATGCATCATCAGGTCTGAATGGTGGCCGTGTGTCCGGTAATTGGTTGGGGCTGGCTGCCGGGTTTTAGCGGGGGTGAAACCGAGAAGCCGAAAATTGTTACGTTTCAGTTGTCGCCGTCGACGTCGTCGCCGTTGTCTGGCCTTGAACTTATTACGGTAATTTTTGTCGAGCACAAAAGCGGACGCAAAATCACTGCGCTTTCGTGTTTGTTTCGTTTTGCGCAGCACTGGGTCAGCCTGCTGACTGGAGAACGATCAAAGTACCGGAGCGGGTTCGAGGTGAAGAGTGAAAAAAAAACTGCAAATAAGTGCTCAGGTTGAAACGCTTTTTCCACTTGAAAATATTTTTTTTGTTTTGATTTCGTCGTTTTCCGCCCTCTGGTTACCCAGGCCTCCGCCGGCAGGTCGGTCCCTGGCTTTATAATTTATGTTAACGATTACAGGTTGTATTTGCTCAAGTTTACCACCGTCGTCGTTGTCGTTGTCGTCATCGTCATCGCACCGGCACCGGCTTGTCGTGTGCTCAAAAATAGTACAAACAGACCTCGGCGCGTAGTAATTTGTACCGGTGAATTTCAATGCGGCAGAGGACACCCGAATCACGCACCGAATCAATTTTGCATGTTTCCCCCGCTACCAGCCCCTAAAGCATGAATTCGGCAGCATTGATTTCGATCGAATGTGGCCCTGCGCCAAACGTTTCCCAGGCGTGCCTTTCCGAGCAAAGTGGCCACTTGACCGAGATCCAATTGAATCGTCACCGAATGTGCTGGGCTGAATATTACTTATTAAATTTGTATTTCGATTTCTGCGCCTTGCGCAACTGGGCCAAGCTTGGTTACACCGCGTGTAACTCAGCGGGCTTCCCTCTAATTGAAATGACATCGATTTTCGAAACAAGTCAGCAAGTACGCAACGGAGGTTGCGATCACATAATCTTGTTTGATCGCACCATGTTTTCCGAGTACGAGCGCGACTTCAAGCAGGCAAACCTTCAATTTCAATAATTTATTTCGCATCTCAACCAAAGATGCGCTCTGTCTCGCAAACAGCCCACAGACTCTCGGGTACACGGATTCATTGCCCCGTTCGCACCCATTGAGCTGATTCTCGGGGAGCCGGCAAGCGTAGTCAGCAGTGAGTTTGGTGTCTAATTTTCAATTACCAGTAAATCACATGGATATAAAAAAACAAGCATCCACGCGGAGTTGCGGCGCGCCAATTGCAACGAATTGCAACAAAGCCGGGCACCCATTTCAATTATTCGAACCGCAAACATTATGGCAGTTGCGCAGATCATCACACCGAACACAGCGTGTTAGCACGCGAAAATTGAGAGCTCCCAGAGTAATCACCGGCATCGCATCGGGGCACTTGCGCGCATCCTTTCGATTTTAAAAACTCAGACAGACCTGGACAGACGAAGCGTTTCGTGCTTTGTACAGAGTTCTGGAATGGGCATAACCACTCGAGATTTCGAGAACTTTTTGTGTTCAGCTTTTGGACGAGCCCCACTCGATCGGGGCGCTTTCAAGAGGGAAGTGATTTCGAATCTCCCAACCGGTCTCCGGCGAGCACCTGTTACACTTTGTACCAATGCGCCACGCCGCTGCCGGGGGGCTCTTGACTGGGGTAACCTTGGCCGGAGTGGTCAGTGATTTACTTTTCCGTACCGGGTAGTGCGCTTTATTTTTTTTTGCGTTTTGCCGTATGTGGATTAAGTTTCGAGTGCTGGAGCGCGATTTTTAAAAGAGTGGTTGAGTTCAGTGCGGAATGTAGACATGGACGGGAATTGGGATTGTTTTTGGATGAAAACGGATAATTTTTTTGGCTCGAATTTTTTTTATAACAAATTATTCCGGAAACGTCAAATGACATTAACAGCCTTATCCTAAAACGGCCGAGCAACCTATGTAAGATTTTTTTTTCAATGAATTTAGTTTAGTGAAAAGCAATATTTAATTATTCTGGATGTCTTTGAAACTGCCTTAATTCACATAATTTTCAGAAATAAATATGAATTGAAATAATTCCATTAAATGTGAATAGAAATCATTTATTCAATGAGAACTGTCATAACAAAATTCTATAAACTATCACTATCTCCCTCTCCTACTTCTATTGCTAAGACATTTGAATGCGTCTTGATTACCTGTTTAAGGTACACTACACAATGGTCGCCGTTTAGCTATCGTCCCCGTTAGCCGTTTAGGTACTCGTTTTTTGAGCCATTTAGCTCATGTTCCCGTGAGTCATTCAGCTCCCGGCCTTATCACGATCTACTTGGATAGTCCCCGATGGTGAACTTATCCTATTCCGACCGATAGTTTCCCGACGGAAATCGATACCCGCTTCCTTGAGTCATTTAGCTTCCAGCTTTATCGAGATCAACTCGGATATTATCCTACTCCGACTGAGAGTTCCTCGGCAACGGAATCTCTCTCGGTACCGGTGTTTGTTTCGTGAGATAATTAACTTTTCTTTTTGTCACGATTCTGTTAGGTACTCCAGGGCGGTGAATCTACCCTACCGTGAATTTCCCGGCGGCAGATTGCTACGTGCTACGTCGCGTACTACTCAACTGGTCCCCGGCAGTGGACCCAGTCTACACCATCGGAGAGTTCCCTGGCGGCGGAATTTTACCCGAAACCCGATTTATGGTTTAGTTTTAGCGTTTTAGCCAATAGTGCTACTTTGGTGGACCCTTCGATATTTCCTCTGCAGCTCGTAACCACTTTTTTGACAGCGTCGTGGCGCATCTCTTCGACGATATTGTCCACTGTCGTAATCGGCATACACCTTCGGACTTCTTCGAACCTAGGGCATTCGAAGACCCAGAGTTCCGGTGTCTCTTGCACTCTTGCACGTATCTTGCACGTTCACGGGCAAAGGGGTGACGAAGTGTGTCGGTGGGTCAACCTACCTTTCTCCGCGTTGTCCCACTCTTGCTGCCACTTAGCCACTAAACAGGGCTTAAAACTCACCATCTGGAGCACCATGCACACGTCGAGAATGAAGAATTCCTTCGTCCAGTTATTGGCATGGAGGGCTCACACTCAACCACCAACCACAACGGTTTCAGATTGATCAATTTCGTCACAGTTAGAGGTACAACTATCTGCAACAGTTTCGATAGACTGTCGTAAATCCTTCAATGGCATTAATGTCAAGACTTTCCGAGGACTAAATCTCGACTGCGATCCCTGTCTAATAGTGTGTAAGGATCACACAATACTGTCCAACTTAAGCAATTCCAGATGCGGGAGAATCGTGCGACTGAACGTACCGTGACTGCAAGCTGAGGGTGATGTCGACTATTAACGATTATGCCCTTAAGTTCATCGAACAAATCGAAGATCAGCTAAAAACAGATAACCTGAAAGCAGCGTATTAGCGGGTCCATTAAGATGTAAGTACAGCAGCCACAAAAGTGTTGGATACCATATGTGGAAACTAGCGGAATGGCTGATTCGATTCTGAGTGCCTGAGAGCGACAAACGACAAAAACTAATGAGCTGAATGCATGTATCGGCTATACCTCAGAACAAGAAATGCTAAAGCACGTTGCGGGAAGAGCGATGAACGAAGCACTAGATGTTTATTTTACGACGAATTTTGGATAAATTCCGAGAATACAACTTACGAATACCGGAAGGGAGATCAGGATAAGTTATGCTCAGTACAGAACCTAGAAGAGGTCGTCGTTTCCGGGGCAGAGTTCGCACTCGCTGGTTGCGTGCACTCGACAAAGATGGGCGTACAGCATGCGTTTACGGAGACTGGAGTATGGCGGCTCAAGGTTGGGAGGATCTAAAATACATGCTTTCATGATACGCAGGAGCCTTTTTGTACGACTAAGACGATGATGATGATAATGGGATTATGATTTTTCTATTCGGATACTCAGGCCCTCGTGTTTACACCAAGTTTAATGCAAGTTTCATCATATTTGCGGTAAAAATTGAACTGTTTTGTAGTTAAATTTTACTCTCATGAGGATTACGATATCGTCTGCAAACCCAATTACTACGTATACAACTTCATTATTGATTTTAACACAACTAATTACTACCGTATGATGACAGAACTCCGCATTGTGGGCATCCCTTGTATGTTTTCATAGTTAATGTCATGTTTCCAAGAGTAGTAGTTATTTAACGGTTTATTAGCGTCAATGAGCAGGATTATATAAAAATCAAACCCATATTTTCACAACCATAGAATAAATTGTCGACGGTTCCTTCTATGTCAAAAAAATGCTGCAAGTGATATCTCGTTTTTTTCGATGAAATTGTCCAGTCTTCTAACCAACATGTACAACATATTCTAGAGGCGAAGAATATTGGCCTACATGGTTCTGAGAATGATTTCTCAAGCGTCCTAGCTTTTTATATCAATATTACCCTTGTATGGCTGGACATTTAGTTTAATCTTAGACATAACCTAAAGATTCCCGTCGGGATGAATTAGATGCTGTTTGCTTTTTGGTAGCATGTTGGCAACATTCAATCAATCTCCAACGATTTCAATGGTTCAAAAGACTCTATCGCCCATTCCACTTTTGTGTCTGTATATTTAACGTTTTAGGGGTTCTGTTCGGCTTCCAATCTCTCAAATATTTGACAAACAGAATATTTACTTTTCAAGTAAATTTTCCGTTTGTTTAATATTTGAAAGACTGAAAGCCGAACATATCTCCTAAAAAGAATCCCACCAACAGTCGTTAGTTTTCCTCACAAACTGTGTATGTAACAATGGCTATTTCACGAAGCATCGGAATCCTTGGACGAAGGCGCAAGACTTAATAGGAACCTAAAATCCAAATATTGATACTTAAACCTATGAAAACACTCTCAGATCCACTAAATTTGAGTTAAGGAAGATTTTTAACCGGTGTTTCCGGGAGTCAATATAATCGAATACACCCCTGTAACCAGTATTATGGCCTTGATGTTGGCAGCGATTTCTACCGTTGTTTTCTCCTTCCAGTCCTACATTTCGGAGTTCCGATTTATGTAAATAGCATTCAAGAATCGAAATCTAAAATTTTATATTTGCTTGTCGATTCCGGATATCAAATTTTTTATAAAATTAGCATATCAGATCAAAAAGTAAATATTTGGGGTGCCTATTTCCCGGTATACCAAAGCACTGTACTGACGATCGAATCATGCATTGATATCTGAAAATCAGATTGAATTCTTCAGCTTCATACCCATCCTCGTATCTTATAGAACTAATCGATCGTCCTCCGGAGCAGAGTTAAAAATAATCGAAGCTCTTTGTTGACGGTTGAAAATGAACCTGATGCTACTCGCGGTGAATAGAAAAAATTTTCATTCAAATATCTATGTTATTCATTCAGTTGAATATCGTACAATATATTCATTTCGCTATTTATCTAGGAAAATGTTTTCAAATGCCGGTAAAGCATATGAAACAACAATAATCATCGCTTACATTGTACCAGGGCCTACTTTGGTGCATTTGATTCGTTGCTGCACGGGCGCTTCGTGTAATAATCGGAGACGAATGAAAATCTGCATGGATGAATGGGCGGTTTGTTCGTTTGACGTTTTCAGCTGCGTCACTGAATATTGAAAATGAATGCGGCTGAATATGATCAATTTTCATTCAATGAATTTGAATATTTTTAACTCTGCTCCGGAGGCATCACTCTCTCCCCGATCCCTTGTAACAACAATTCCCCCTAGAAAACAACATCCCCAAACGCTATTTTCCGAGCATCAGCAATCTCAGCCAGATCGTTCCTGATGGTCAAGCCCCGGTCCGTCCTAGAATTTCTAAATTAAGTGACATTCCATTTTCTTCCTTCCGACCGTACACATATCCCCAACATGATGCGTATCGCGCCCCATTCCCTCGTCAAAAGCTCGCATCGGGTATTGATTGGGGTCGAAACAAGCGCACCTTTTGCGCTCACCAGGCGGATTATGCGTGCCTTGTGCCAATATCGCACGAACGAGCCCCGACTGCAAAAAGGCAACCAATTAACGACAATATTATCACCAACCCCGTTGAAGCTGGTGGCATGTCGCTGCCGTTACGACGTAAGCGTAAAAGTATAGATAAAATGCCACGTCAAAGCAGTGCCATCTAGCCCCTTAGGCGAGGTTCCCTTTTCCCAGTGGCGCACTAATGAGGCAACTGACCGCTCCCAAGGATGGCTGCCGGGATCAAGTCGGGACGGGCAGTAAAAATCAATTGGAAATATTTTCCGCTCTATTCGTGATACAGCCAGCTGGATCCTATCCTATTCACACACACAATCACACACTCAGACACGCGTCGAACAGATATAAACTTCCAGATAAGCTGGTTGAAGTGACAAGAAAAATGTGTGCGTCTCCTAGCTACGGGTCCGGAGGCGGAGGATTGTGTGCTTTACTGGATCCACTCTTCTAAGAGACCATATCACATTGCGGATTGCTCGACCTCGGTCTCGGCCTGTACTTGCACTAGCCAGCAGCCAAAGCTGTCCTTCGGATAATTTTTATTGCCTTGTAGCGGCTGTCTATTTACCGTGTTTCATCAAACTCCTCACTGCCACTCATTGCTCCCCGCCGGTCTAGCTCGGTCTACTTTTGAAAGACTTATTGGAAAGTACGGTCACAATATTTTCGAAACACCTTCGCTGCAGCGTTGGATTAATTAAAACAAAACGATTTTACTGCCACTGCATGCCACCGAGCACTACTGGTTCTAAAGGATCAACTTCTTCCCTTCCCCAGCGCAACCTCCACAGCATCCATCTCTCTTCGATCAAAAGCGATACATGTCGTAAAACGTGGATTTTATTCGATTTTTATAGCCCCCGGACGGTCCCACCAGTTCCCGCAATCGGCTGCATCCGATCGGCGCTTCGATTCCTCAAAGGGACTAAGCAAAATAATTTCAAGTTCTCCCATAAGCAAGAAGTCTTATCGATTATCGATCATCGCAAGTTGCCATGAAAAAATATTAATTTGTTTTCAGAACCCATAAACGGTTCGATCTAAGTCCGTTTAATCACTCATTAAATTGGTTTATTTCTCAAAACATTCCGATCGGCTATGGCAAGATGAAAAAGTTCTAAAAATCGGTACCTTCCTTCCTTGGTTTCGTATTGCGTCACACCGCGAGCGAGCTTTCATTTTCGACCGGAGATTATTCATCGGAACCCTTTTGGGTCTGTGCGCAGTCGTCATCTCGTTGCTCGGTCGGTGTGGTGGTCATGGGAATTTGAACGCGGACTTGGATGGCTGGGAAGAGCGTTTCACACCTGACTCGGCTGCGGCGGGCGGCATGATGATGAACAGCACCACACGGTGACGGCAGCACACGATTGATTAGCCTTTCGATGTCGGTCGGTTGAAGCTTAAAACCGATCACCCTTCTGCCACTATAACTGCTGCTGTTGCTGTTGCTGCTGATGATGATGGTGATGACTGGAGATCCGGGTTTGTGCTAAATGCAATCGTCACGACACTAACGAGCGAGCGGGCTGGGGCGGACGAACGGTCAAAGATTGGCCGACCCGCCTGGGCAACGGGAGCCAGTCCCGTGCTCCAGATGATGTCAGCTGGGTTGGAATGGGTGCCTGTTTATTGGTGGTATTCATTTGTGGATTATGGGGGTTGATGAATGAGTTGGATAAATTGCCGGTTTAGCCATAACGGAGTCACTGAGGTTGAGAGCAGGTGGATTGGATCTAGGAATTTACATTTTTTTGTTAGGTCAGAAGCTGGTGAGAGCGAGTACGGGTAGTTTTATTTGGTTCTAACCAGAAAAAGACGATTTTAAAAGGCAGGGTTCCAATTGTAAAGCATATTTGAAGTACTTTGTGGATAGCACAATCAAACGCACACGTCTGGTTATGAAAGAATTGCTCTAATCGTATCACTGACTCCAATGATAAACAACTATTCAAATGGGGTTTAATTTGAAGCTAAACTATACTACATTCGTTTAATTTGATCAATGCAGTAAAAACAAAAAGTCATAATGAGAAAGGTTCATTGTTCATTACTTCTTGATCATGCTCTGATTATTGTGGTTGCGAGAGTAGTCCACAAAGTCACCAATTCTCGATATTGGCTAATTATTTCACAAAATTTGGAATATTATTTATTCATGGATCCATGAAAACTTCGTGAATAATCCTAACTAGTGTGTACCGTGGATGGGTTCATGTATTTAGAAGATATCCTCAATCATTTTCTCCTCCATGATATTATTCATAGTTCAAGTAGCTCAGCTCATGTTGTTGATAATAGCATGCAAATTATTACGAAAAATTTGAAATATTCACCAATAAATTCCCTTTTCATAATCTTTATCAGATATTATGCATTTTTGTATTTTTTCCATTCAACTAACTAGAGATTGCTGAGTAGGGAAAGTTATGAAATATACAGAGGATGTGAAATATACACATCCTAAAACTAGAAGTGGCAGGGTCATTAGAAACAGGCTTAAAATCTTTCGGACTAATCTTTTGTGTTCTACTGGCAGGAGTCGAGCATAGGTAGCATTACTACGAATCGTTCAAGCCTACCAACATGTCTCACGGCAAAGACACTGTTGTCCCTTTTTACCATAAGAACCGACAGACTTGTCCCTCTGTACCATGTTGCTCTGCTCAGTCGGATAAAAACTGATTCATAGCCCCTATGTTTAAGGAAACCGAGCCAACCAGTTAACTGGTTAACTTGCGAGGGACCACCGTTTCCGACGGCGAATCGGCGGCCACTTAGTCCAGTGAATCCTCAGTGGCTTTGCGCCACTTCTGTTCCGAATTCTTTGGTCCTCTTGACCTTTTGTTTCTTCGATCTCTTCTCTTTCAACATTTTGTATCTTTCGACCATTTGTCCTGTCAACCTTTTATTTTTTTTTACCTTTTGTCTTTTTGACCCTCTTTTTTCGACCATTTTGCTTTAGACCTTTTGTCCCTTCGACATAACGTCCCTAAACCTGATTTGCGTAAACGGTTCACTTAACAGAAACATAATATTTCATGAATTTATGAATAGATTTTCCCAAGTAGACTAATTTTTAATCTGGATGGTCATTTAATAAGGACTTCTTTTCTCAGTAACAAATAAATCTAACTAATAAATAGACCAATGAGTGTGTTTCGACAAACTGCTTAAGTTTCCTTAAAAACACTTTGAATAGAAACTCTGCCAAATCATTTGTTCGAGTTACATTTCCGGTCAGCTGGGAAAGTGGTTTCGAGAAAACCGTTTTCGGTACACTCAGGCTATACATAAGAGAATTTGGATACTTAGATATTATTATTGGATTCCATATTTGGATATATCATTTTTCAGACTCAATAGCACATTTTTCTGACAATAAAAATCGGCTTTTATGAAATTCTGTAGGAGTGTAACCACTTAATCGCAGGTGTAATCTTAGGCTTAAGAAGACACGCTAATAACAGAATTACAATTTCTAACTGATTCCACAGAGTATCTCATGTGTCACTTGGATCATTTCAAGCTCATATTACACTAGTCTACAATCAATTGTATCCTGAGCATTTTTATTACTATTCCGTAGTAAAATGACTCGCAGATGTTGAAAATGCAGCCGAATCATTTTTTTGTGAGAGACGGATCTTATGATATCGCGAACAAAACATGTTTCATTTCGTGTTTAGAAAACATGTGTCTTCACTTCATCACAATTATCTCCAATTCTTCTCTGCCGATTTTGACAAGATTTATTTCAAATTGTCGGTATTGTTGTTTATATCAAATTTTTTGGTCACAAAAACAGTTTGGTTGCTTTTCATTACCTGCAAGATCATGGATTTGTTTCTGTGTGGCTGGGAGTTACTGACAGAAAAAGCAAATATTTTAAATTAGTTTGATCGATGACAAAAAGAATGAGAAATTGATAGTTATTAATGAAATTGGGAAAATTATATAGAAGTTACAAGTGTTTTTTGTAAACTGTGCAATAGCTTGATTATTTCATAGTTTCATAAATTTCTATTCTTGGTTTCCTATAAATATTCTAGGAATGGGAACCATGGGAATACCATACTAAAGAATTTCAAATAAATAAGAAACGAAAAGCATTTGCTGGTTTCTAATTCAAGAAACTGATGATGCAAGAAGTCATCGGGTGCTACCGATTTTTAAACTACAAATAATTTATATTATCGCATGTCGTAGCAAAGCTTCCAGACAACCATAAGTATTGAGTCAGTGCACTATATTAGTAATAAAGTAGCACTAACATTGTATAAGAACCCCATTTCAGCATTTACAATGCAATCATGCTTCTCCATTGCACTGTGAATGGTTAACAGCACAGGAAAAATTTAGAAATATTAGCAACTTTATATACATATATTGTTCAGGAGTCCCACCATCCACCCTCCACTACACCCCCGCAATAATCGGTCCATACAGTCCATTACGATCCAATAATCTGATCAGTACTATATTACGTCGATTATAAACGTCAGTGAGACTATCAGCGCGTCATCGGTGGTAGTGCTATTAGCAGTGTCAGCCGTGGTTCTACTTTATTATCATCGTTACAGTTGAAACCTAGCGACAATCGTTTTTTCTCTTGTTTAGTGCTAATCGATGATGTCGGAAGTAGTGCGCTGTATAGCGCATCATTGTACGAGTACAGCGCAATTTCCATAGACTTGACAATGATTTGAAAAGAAATACGAATATAATCTGTATTTGACCTATCGCTAGTTGATTTTTTATATTTTGGTCAGTCTTTGTCAGTCGGTCAGTAAACCGTTTTCGATTACATTTTCTCAACTGTGAATTTTGATTAATTTGGAGAAATTAAAGATGAACTAATAATACTGAGACTTAAAAACAACCCAAAGAATGTAATTATTAACAAAAAACCAAACGTGTGTCCATTGTTCGTCCAACTGGGAATATTTTCTACCAAATTAACAAATAATATTTTTCAGTTAGGAGTATTTTGTAATTTTTTGAAAGTAAAACTTTCGAAGTTAGTGTAGAGTTGTGATTTTTTGTGTTTCTCAAAGTCTCCCTTCATATTGTGACAAGTGCCAAAGTTAGTTCAGATGCCAAATTTTGCATAGTTCCCGCCATTTTATGAGTATAGAACCCTATTAATTACTATGCAAAGTTCGTTAGTGTGCACTAGATTAGCACAATATTTTGCACTTTCTATTATTATATCAGAATCAAATCGGCATATTGGGCTTAACTGCTCTTGAAAACAGCCCCATATGCAGATCTAAAGTAGATTAAAGACTACATTATAATGCTTATTGGGTACTTGGGCTGTATCATCTTGTTCGTTAGCTATATCTAAAATGGCAACCCCATCCCGAAGTTAAGTATTGTGGCGCTGATAAGACGTGCCGAATCTTCAAGCATCTATCCTGGATAACACAAATAAACATATTGTGGAAAAACAATTGACATTATCATTGAAAAAATTGACTTTTGGTGCATGCTACACAAATACCCGTAACTTCTATATATCTCTTCGAGTAATATTTTTCGTAATCGAACACATTTCAACATTCACGAGTAAAACTATTTTTAAAAATTGCATGTCAGAGTAAGTTAGTCAAACAAAAAGTAACTCCAGCAAATGGCTGAAAATCGCAATTTTTAATGTAAATGTAGAAATAACGAGCAATCTGTAACTGGGATTAGAAATGGTGTATAACTAATCGATTAGTTCGATTTTCTATTTGTTAGTCTAAAATGTGCTTTAGGATGTTAAAAATGATATCCCAAAAACTGAAAGACGACAACACATAAATATTCAAATTTTAAATTCTGCCTCTTATGTATATATGTGTATACTGAAAACTTTAACTGCGTTTTTCTCGAAACCACTTTTTTGAGGTGGCCAGACTGTTTCAATGTATGTATCAAGTTACGATTGTATCTACTCTCTCTTTGTTTTGTTCATAGTTCGTTCCAGTTTCTATTTTAGGTTAATGTTTTGGATAAGCGCACTTGAATCAACTTTTTGTGCAATTGTGAAATATAAAGTTCGCTATCCCGGAAATTTGTAATTTGTTCAACAACAAACCAAACTTTGTCAGTCACCGTTGGAAGCAACACACCTTTTAATGGACAATAACGCCATCTGTTATCGTTTCGAACGGGCTCTAAGCCGTGCACTGCACTATCTTCATCCACTACAATGAAATAAATCTGAACCCAATGTAGTGATTTTTTTTTCAATTCATTTATTTGGCACGACTCAAGGCGTTAGCTTCACGGAGCCGTGGGTCTTTTATATATTTACATGATGTAAAAAATAAAAATTATGAACGCCTAATACTACGAGTCAATCCGATCCCGTACGCACGACTTGCCATTGCGCGGGGAGATCCGTTTTCGTGTAGGGGAAATATTTGCATCCACGTCAACTATACCATGGGAGTCATTCCTATCTCTGTCGTCGTCATCATCATCATCATCGGGGCTACTGCCTTGATGTTCGCGATCAGGTGTCCTTCCTAGCTTCTTTCCCTTTCGGGTCACGAGCGTGAACCCTCCGTCATTGCTAGTAGCTCCCTGGTGTTAGCTGTTGAGTTGGTGTTACTTGACGCGGCTTTCGCAGTTGTCATTATTGCTTGAACAGCAGCCACAAATTTGGTAACCGCTTGTGGTTCAGGAAATGATATTGGAGACTGAGTTTTGGCATTTCTTTCTGTAGATAAGCTTTTCTTAGCGGTTTCTGGGCAGGGTTGCCCGTAATGTGCCGACTGTTCACAGAACTGGCACGTTTTAGTTTGTCCTTGATATGTTCAAAGAGTTAGCTGTATAATGGTATCACCACCTTCTGTTTTGTACTGTAGGGTAAGGTAGGAGGGAATGGGTTGGTCTACCCGAATTATCACCACAAAAACACCATTTGAAATACCTGGAAAGTAGTTCCTTCACGTGTCCCCCGTAAGGGATTCCAATTCTCCGAAATACGACATGAATCTTTTAATGGCCACTTTGCAAGTACGCGGTGCCAAATCATGACTTCCACGTTTCCGTTATCCATATACATAGGGATCTTGATTTTAGCGGTGTCACAATCCAGCACGTGTTTTAAGTTGTTTTGCGAAATGAATCTTTTCGCCTGGGCGAATTTGTTGAACGTTTCAGCACCGCGTGCCTGACGTGCTCCAACTGAATGAAGCTGACTTCAGAAAACCGAAGTTGCATTTTCACCTTTAACAAATATTCCACATCACCAATACTCGGTCTTATGCGGAAAGACCGGAAGTCAATGGCCACCGTGTTAGCCGGAAGGATCACATTTTGTTGTTGAGGCGCAGTCATCTTGATAGATCACTACACAAGAATAATAGTAACGGTTCCCTTTGTTCTTCAGACAATGCACACAAGAAAAAAGCAACTGTTTGCGCTGGCTTGGGTAGCAGCAGAGAGCATACTAGTATTGTGACTGATGCCTCTGGTGGTTGAGAGTAGATTGGAATGTAGTGAATTTAACATAGATGTAGCAATGCTATTGTATTTCTGTGCCTTTGTTACGTAATAAATTTCGATTTCTATTTACTTTCCTCGATTTTCCGATTACTAATAATTATACTCAAATATAACGTTTACTTACCCCTATAAATACAGCACATTGCTCTGAATTGTCCACTAGTTCGAACTATTTGCAGCGCCAAAACCATAAACAAATTTAGTGCGAAAGTGATCTCATACAACCGAGCATATGTTGATCTAACGTTAACCCGCTCTAGCCTCAGAAGGGAACTTGTTGCACAAGAACTGCTATCGCTAGATTGAATAGCTTGTAGCAAATTACAGCGGATCAGTACCATCTAGGCTAAAAATGGGTGCATATTTGATTTGCTATTCGTTTAGTGATACTCCTTTTTCAGTCACTACAGAATTCGACGAAATGTATGTGGTAATGGATAAACATTAAAATACCTAGAATAAACGAATGTTCGAAAACTCAATCGGCTTGAGTGAAAAGTTAGTATTGCTGTCCTCTATGCGGCGAAATATGGAAATAAAATTTAAAAAACCAAAGGATATTGTGGACCAAAATTCTTCTGTACGAACTATTCTGCTGATCTCAACCATTATTTCGCACAAAAATTAGTTCGTGGGAAACGACTACTGATTCGCTGTTAGACTCATGTAAAATTGACTCAGACATCACCTAAGATTAACTTTTCGTAACAAACTGAGATTGATGTAGAGTTTTCGACAAAGTTCTAGGTAATAAAATTATCTTTCTGATTTTCATTTGCATTGACATTTTGCTACAAATAGTACCATTTAATGGTAAAAATGCATTTGTCAAAAAATTTCATATAAACTTCAAATGTATTGGTCCGGTAGCTACACTTGATTCATTTTGGAGCCTCCATAGTCAAATGGTGATACTATTGATGTGGACTTCTTCACTATTACGGGAGAAATGTCGAAACGTGCAACAGCGAGATAGACAGCCTTAACATAGTAGCGCAATTGCATGCAAGTGCGTCGTCGAAATCTTTGCGTAGTCAGCCTGGCTTAACCCAAAAACTGAATTAATTGTTAAATTTAAATGATGGGTTCACATGACGGGCATGCCTCTGTTAATTGGACAAGGGACAGTCTCCATTAGCTCTGTCACCCAACGAAGTCCGTTGGGTAATGAACTAAAATTAGACACTAGACGATAATAATATCCCCGGCTTTGGTATCTAGCAGGGAGATTTAAAAGATTAAATGTGTTGGGTAGCAGCGGCGGTTGTGTATGATCTCGCTTTACAGGAAGTGGTACGATCACGGTCGCCAAAGCGATAATCATGTGTTCTTCCCTGGGCCTTCATTATAGCCCAGGGATAGCATAATAAGGGTTTTTGCATTTGCAGTCCCAAGGGTTGCAGGTTCGAATCCTGCCTTTAGGATGATTTTTTCACATAATTGCTTTCGTTTAACTCGCCATTTCGTTCTGGCTTCCCCGTTGGATACCACCAAAAAGGCTTCTTGTTCGGACCCGCGGATATATCAGAATTCCAGGAAAACACTTCACTCCGTTCAATATTTAGTTAATTTTTTCGCCATTTTGTATTCGGCGAACCTGCAAGAATGTTCCAGAATAAACTGATCCTAGACCTGTAATGATATCACTCACGACTTTAGTGGAGAGTGCCACTAGTGTTGCATATTTAAAACTCTGATAACCTTCTATTTTCTATTACAATGTTCATGAGTCTTTGACATGTTATGTTATTTTTGAACTATTATTTGTATATAATTTGTTCATACCATTCATTCGGCGATTTTAGCGAATCTCTGACACAGTGGACGTTTGTTTCATCGCAAGTCGTGGGATTCAAGTGGTGGTCATGTCCCTAATACCCATTTCGGGGTTTGCTATAGGCGAGTATAAGCCAAAGTGTTGGGGACGGGCATAGCGTAGTTGGTAAATCGATTGTTTTGTACGCAATTCACCTGGGCTCGATTCGCAACCCTGCACCCCGCATAGGGTTAGAGATTTTTCCAAAAAGAGATTTCTCTAATCCGAAAAGAGGCGAATGACCTTAAGGTTAAAACCTCTATAATCAAAATAAAACAGCCAGCATGTTTGGTATCTTCTAGGTACTGTACAACATGTGCTGATGATGAAATGTGTAGTGCTATGATCGAGTATAGTTAGAGTAACACAAATTAATCTTCAGCATAAACGTACAGCAACTATGAATCTATCCCGCCATAACCATATTTCCATAAAGGAAACTTCTATGTTGGAAAACTTAATAACCCGATCTTCGCAGTTTTCAACAAAAATGGCATGACAAATCCACGTGAAATGCCTCGTACATGTATACTTGACGCATGTCTTATATGCGACAGTATTACGCGTGAGTTGGCGAACTGGCTCGTACCAAACGAGCTCGAACCGTCGTTATCTGATCATAAGTACATCTTTGATCATTTAAACGTCTCGCTAGATATAGTCACATATCGTAATTCCAAATCTACGAACTGGGAAGCACGTAGTTTGACAGATTCGAGATCGAAATTAGTAATCGCATGTCGAACTCAAGTCGAAGAACTTATCATTTCAAATGATATCTACCTTCTATGGGTACCAGGTCATACCGGTATTATTGGAAATGAATGGCCGGACGAATCGGCTAGAGCGGGCGCTGCGACTGACTTCGTTGGTGCAGAACCAATTTTATTACTTTCGATAAGTTGGATAAAGCACAAGATTCGATCTTGGGGTGCATCCGAACATGCCAACCATTGGCGTAGCTTGCAAACTTGCGTTCAAATACTTTTCTGCCGTATGTGAGTCCGAAAATATGAAAGCATTTTTCCAAGCACAGAATTCTAGTCAGGGTACTGACTGGACATTGTAAACTCAATTATCACATGGCTACTATTCAGCGTGCTGATTATTGTGCGTGTGATCTTTGTGAATCCGATTACAGAACTTCATATAATTTGATGTGTAACTACCCAGCAGTAATGCAGCGATTTTTCTAAGGAAATAATTAAGATGAATCAAACAGTATCAAGCAAAATATTCCCACAGGAGCATTGAAGAGATTCTGGAATATATTTAGGGAAGAAATGGCTGCCCTCAGAAAGCTGTCAGGTTTAGGTTTTACTGTAGAAGCTATGAACCGGTGTTAAAGAATACGTTAAGTATTTATTTTAAGGTGGTTGCATAAAACTATTCTAATTTCTAATTCTGGTTCTTCAGTTGAAAGTATAATATTTTTTAGATTGACCTTTCATCCAGCCAGCACAGTACATTTGGCCTGATTTTTTACTCAAACCTCACACAACCGCCTCCGTGCAACACATTCTCGCTTTGTTTCCAAACACCTTCTACGAACAAGTTACAAGAAGAGATAATCCATTTTTCTTAAATGACTCAGATCTGTCAGGCTTTATTTGACCGTACTCAATTCACCGCATTGCCGCTAGCTTTCCCACACCACGCCCATTTGCACAGTACCTGTCCCGTAGCTGGAACAAACCGTCGGTCGGTCAGCGACCGCGCATCAGCAGCTGGCGTGGATTGAAAAACCATCAATCTTCAGCAAAACTGTGACATCCATAAGTGCCGAAATCGCACCTTTCCGCGCCGATCGATGTAGGATTTCGAAAATACTGAATCCTTATATAGAGCTGTGGTGGATGGTGTTAGGACAGGAAGCGAGAGGGTTTGGCCAGTTCCCAAAGTGAAGCGCACCAAAACGAGCAAATTACATTTTACCCACGAGCGTTTTTTTGTTTCGCTGGTAGGCGGACAACCGTTCACGCAGAGCATTTAATATGCTGAAGAAAAATACACGATAATTACAAGAGAAACGCTGTTAAGATCGTATGCTAGACGAAACTGATTTGATTCCTCTCCACTTTGGACGCACGCGCGCCTCCATCGCCATGGGAACATGAATTCTTCTCGGCGGTTCCTTCAAGCTCGGTGAAGGTGATAAACACTTCTGACACTGTTCATCCGCCACTACTGGATAGCTTCATAATCCAAACATTGCAATCGGATTCCGGCTCGGAGACTTCAATGCCCCCACGACAACTTCAACTAGGTGACGAATTGTGGCTGGTCGGTTTGAGACGTACCAGATCAACTCCCTCGATCCGTAGTTTGCACCGAAGGGCATCGTGAGTGGAATCACACCTACGCCCTTGTAAGGCAGCACCACTCAGCAATCAATGCACCTGATGAATGGTGGCACATTAAGGGCGCAACAAACTTCGTTTTGCATCCCCCGTGCGAAGCAGGAGATGCAATGCTCGGTTTGTGAAACATAATGACAAGCACATAAATAAGATAAATTAATATATTCTTCGGTTCCCTACGGAGTTGGCTGGTTAGCTGGTTGGTTGGTTCACTGCCTCACTACCTCACGATCCTCCTCATCTCCCCAGCCACGTTTTCGGCGTCCCTATCGAAACACTCTGCACTCGCATAAATGGGCTGTTATGCTTGCCCTTCGCGCTGCGCTGGTCCGGGTGAGTGCGACGATGTCTGCGACGGCTCTGAGTGGGCTGCCGCTGACTGTACTTATCCACTCAAAATCGTAATTGAGTTATCATCGCACATTCGCTTTCGGGGTATGTGTTTGTGTTTGTATGTTTTTCAGGCTCGACCCGACAAACTCGATCCTACGAAGGGGGCAATTAGCCTGCAAGGAAAGTGCCCGTAACGCCTTTCGGGGCTGAATTGCAATCAAAAGAGGGGGCCGGGTGACTGCGGTTTGCTCACTTGGGAGTGGTTGGATCAGGAAATAAAAAAATACTCTGCCACTAATTTATAAAAAAAAACTCTGAAATATGCAAATCCGCTTCAATTTAAAATAGATTAATTTTGATCGCTCTGGATCGGACATAGATCGATAGGTGGAGAAAAAATTGCTAGTCGGCGCTGTCTAATGATGTAAAACGCAGTTCCGTGGCTGCGCGGTAAAGAGAAAAGGCATGCATTGAAGCCCTACGCGAAAGACATGACCGATGCCAGCGCAGCGGTGATGGGAGATAAATTGACCCGACTGCGAGGCGCATGGTGGTAATTGAGAGATATTTCATATTTATTACAATTGTCTTAAAGGTTGCATTCGGTCGCTCGCGAATCGTTCGTTTTTGACGAAGAAGGATCGATTCACCGCTGCGAGCCTGATGAGCCGTCCGACGAGGTCAGTCGCGCTTAAAAAGTAGCCATTTTCTGTGCTGGTTGCAGTGCTACATTTTATATCGCGGGAGTTTTTGTTTTCACGCTGGACATATTTTTCATCCATCGCGAAGACGAACTTGTTCGATGCGGTTTTGACGAAGTTATTAATCAAAGTAATGTGTCTTGTGCATTACGGATCTAGACGTTGGGTGACTCATTCGACTGGTAACAAAGAGTTCAAGCTGAACCGTTAAAATGGTGAACGAGTAAAGATTTTTAATTGCATTTCTACAGAAAACGGCCACAATGGGTAAATTCCGTTTGAATGAGGTGTCCAAAATAATGGCATAGCGATCATACAGACAAACGAAATATCGCCTAACCACAAAGTGGCCGACTTTTTGTAATCAGCCCACCTCCCTAACAGTATGTCAAGTCGGTAACCGAGCATTCTTCAAAGATGTTATTATGTGTTTCTGTCAAAAGACTTTAACTACGCTCACATGCCGTCCCGGACTGAAAGCCGGAAAGTTGTGCCAAACATTAAAATCAAATTCATTATCTATTTCACATTTCTTCGTACACCTTCCCAACCCGTAGACCGTATTATTCAATGCACTCGTTTTCATTTCCTTCTTTCATCGACGACGGCACAAAATGCCTTCAGCTTCTTCACATCAGCAACAGCAGCGAAAACGATGACGACGACGATCGTATGCGCTTCCTTGCAACTAGCAAGCCACACGAGGATCACGAGCGACCGGAGTAACTCCCTCTCACATATGCTCGCGACCTGTTGCTGCATAGCAGCTCAGCTACATCTAGATACATGAAGTTTTAACATTAAAATCTAGCCTCCTCTCGGATACTGTACTGCAATTGAGGTTTTCCCTCCTGCAAACCAGATTCCCCATTCAAGTTTCGGCAGGTGATCCCTGTGCAGCAACCGCCCAAGCTAAGCCCAGTTCCCCTCGCTAACAAAAAAAAAACTATTCGCGCACGCCACCGAGGCTGGCTCTGATCACAAAATAAACGACTTCGATCGTCGCCGGCCGTCGTGTTGCTACATCCTTTCCACCGTATCCACCCATCCCCCAGTCATATTGCGGATCGTTCGATTGAATCGTGGGAACTAGATCACTTGGCAGAGGGAAAAAAAAGTTGAACTCGATCCTCCACCCTCGCTCGCTTGATTCCGGTTAGGAACTGGCGCGCGCGATCGTTTCTAGTCGAGTAGGAGAGCACACGATGCACCACTTCATTGCCAGCCGGGTTCGCTGGGACTATGGAACGTGCGCGTGTCTGCTCTATAAGTATGGATCGGCGTGGACGACGCTGACGATGATGGTGCAGATGCCAGCGTACCTGCCATCATCGCGAGCGATGGATATGAACTATAAAATAATTTGAAATGTGCGAGGGCGTTCTATAAATATTATAAAACATTGCCCTCTGACTTTTTCGCTCCCTCCCCGCGGGTGACCGCGAACGGATCGGATCGCGATCCTATCGATCACATCGGCTTTTTCTTTCCTGTAGCTACGAGTACCACGAGTCAAAATCGACGCGCTGCGATCTTGAAATAGTTTAAATTACCTTCGGTTATTCTGTGGGGACCGTGTGACTGACTCTGTAGGCTGTACCCCAGCGAGATCGGCCACAGCAGCAGCAGCAGCGCCAGCAGCAACGGCAGCGGGTACATCAGACGGAGATGATCTGTGCGATCAGTCCCGTTGATCCCGTCCTTCCGCTGCTCGCCGGTCACCCCAGGAACCCAGGATGGAGGTGTTTCGTGAAGTTCAGTTTGGCAAAAAATGCCGCAAGTCGTGAAATATCACGGCGATGGAATTGTTTAACTCACCTGAAAAGACAGAAAGATAGAAAAGGAGAGATCTGGATTAGTTTTTTTTTCGTCGTAGATTGCGCGGTAGATTGTAATAGTGTAATGGTAATCGCATTGCAAGTCGTCTGCGATCTCAATTAAGAGAAACTCGATGTCATCCAAGGGCGATTATCGAATTCCTGGCATGGTTTTTCTGAACGGAAATTACTTAGCGTATGCAAAGTTAATTTATGATGAATATTAAACAATTTCTGACAGGGTAATTGTTTTTAGGCTGTTTCTGTATATGCTAATATCAAAATAAAACATATTTTCATCGACATTCGCCTGAAATGGAAGTGATGTTTTGCTTTAAGCCGCCTTCGATCATCGAGACTCGCAATTCTCACAATGTTGATATCTATATTTTAAGGGTTCACAGCCAATTTCTGTTACTTTCACCAGAACTATCGGAGCAGTGTTGCAATATTTCAATCTCTCCAAAGGGTAAAAATTCATTTCAATCTGTATTGTTTGCAAATAATGCATACCTATCGACTCTTGGTCGATTCAGTGGATTATTTGGGTAAATTAAAGAAATATCCTTTTAATTTTGATCTGGAGTAGATATTTTGATTCCATATATACAAATAAATGCGCGTGTATTCATTGTGCTTATATATTTTTATGTAATTCATGTGCACTGCTAACTCACTTCATTTGATAACATCTGTTTAGGATCAT
The DNA here is from genome assembly GCF_030247195.1 of Topomyia yanbarensis. Taxonomy (NCBI): domain Eukaryota; kingdom Metazoa; phylum Arthropoda; class Insecta; order Diptera; family Culicidae; genus Topomyia; species Topomyia yanbarensis. The sequence goes on along the minus strand of NC_080672.1, from coordinate 131,766,054 downwards.
CGTGCTGCATTAGTTCGGTGCAGCGCATTCATTCAGTTATTTTCGATTCAAATTCAATTTTAATTTCAAGCTGAATTTTGTTTCCGTGTTGGCTCTGAGTGAGATTATCGGGCAAAAAAGCATCAGACAAGCATTACGCAGTTCACTTATGCTTTAAAATTTAAAACATGTCACATTTTGTCTTCACATACACACCAAAAAAATATGAATTTTATCGTTGACGTAATTGCAAGCATGACATAATTTAGTAAACCGTAATTCACGAAATGACGAAATATAACCGCGCTCCGTTTAATTTTACACGAAACATATACTTTACATGCGCAATGACATAAAATTACACGCACTGCCATTTAGAACAAACGCCATATGTGGCGTAAAATTACACGATTTGCGAAATTCAACGCCATGTAAAATTAAAATGAAACGTAAAAGTAAGTCATTTTTGATGCTCGTATATGTCAGGGTTAGGAGACGTAAATTTACACGATTTTTTCTAGGTGTGTATAACAAATCAATGCTTTTCTTTGTGAAATAATTTATATTTCCTCTGAACTGAAGGCATTCGATTCCATGTGAAATTTACTCTTACTCACGCAAGAAGAAGCTTATTCGATGTCCAACTTTTCCGAGATAAGATGAGTCACAAAATTCTCCGTCTTCATAAATAGCGTGAGAAAAATGTTCCGGGTAAAATTTATTGGATTTTTTTCTTTTCGCCGGAGAAGGTGATAATATTTTAATTTCGTAGAAATCAATAAAAGCGTCAAAGTACACACTTAATTTAAAAGAAAAGCGACAAAGAAGTACGATAGACATGTTTTTTCGTGTTTTGGAATAGGTGTGAGTGCCAATAATTTTTCGTGTGAAAATGTGAGTTTTTATTGTCGCAGTAGCAAATCATCCGGACGCATGTATTCATATGAGCGATAAATGCGATGCCTGCTTGTGAGTCAATTAATTAAGGAGGCGTTGAGAATGAATAGTGGCTAAATCCGGCTAAAAGATCGTAGAGCTCTTGGTTCAGCAGAGGAAGCAGACGTGACTTTTCCACTGTATTTTGCCGTTCGTCACGTTTTTGAACCTTCTGCACTTTGTACTTATGCTGTCCTTCCCGGCTCTTCGAATGAAAGATTTGGACAGATTCAACTTTTTGGCCACATCCTTGACCAAAGCAATGGGATTCAGCTTAAACGCTTTCACTATACGCTTGTGATCCTAACCACTAATAGAACAGCCATTCTGACCGTATTGATGCTCAGAGTTTGATAGTAACGCTTAATCACACGACTCGCCGTTCACGCACAATTCCGAATTGTTTTCCGATGTATCGATGAGAGAGTTGATGATTTTCCAAGTGGTTGCGCACAATCAATTCGCGGCGTAGCTTTTCTGGTGACGCAATTTTTTCCAATTTTGGACAAACTGACTGCGATAAAAACACAATGTAAACAATACACTCTAAACTACTTCTACCCAAATTTTCAAGAGAAGATACCCGATGGGTTATTTTTTAGAGTTTTTTTTCACTATTTCACGTTTAAAATACGCACACTGAGATCTCGCATTTTTATACTCCGCCCACCCTTTAAGCCCAGATGCGGTTTGTTTTCCTCCCATTTCGCCGTGTAAACGATTTGTTTTCCTCCCAATTCAAACGTCAAAACGGCACAATACCAGCTGGATAAGTCAATGCAGTTTGATGTGGGGCACACTTTTCTACTTAGTAATGATATGGTCTTCTAATACTGATTGTAAAGTTTGAATTAACAGCAAATCCACTTCTTAATTGTTTATAAAGTGTTTCAACTAGCTATTTTGCACAGAAGATGTATGAGGGAGCGCAAGAAAATGACATATCAGACACGTTAATTTGTGTGAAAACGTAAAATTATTCGCTTTTTATATAGACTTTTCTACGGCTCATGTACGCACAAGTCACATGACACAAACACTACCACAAAATTTGGTAGAAAATAATAAACAAAGACGGCAAAAGCAAATGCAATTGTTTTCAACAAACTAGGGTAACAAAATTGTCTGAGAGCAAATGAAGGACACATTAATTACATTGCGCTTATGGAACAGGACTGGTAGCACTGTCGAATCGATCCGATTTGTCGTTGCGGTCGTCCAATATTTTTCTAGTTATGTAGATGTATAGAGTATGTTGAAACAGGAAATCAAAATGCAAATCGTTTTTTCTTTTGAGTTACGTATTAGTAGCTTAAAATATTGCGAAAAAAGTGAAATTTTACATAGTCACATCCTAATAATTTTGTCATGGATGTGCGTGATTCAAGCCGTCAAAAATACGCCCGTTTGTTCCCACCTACAGCGCCATCTGGACCTGAGTAGTTGAGAAATTTCACGGACTTAGGATGGAGGAAAATTCTAGACAGAAATACCATGAAATAGTTTATTCAGAGCGTGTTCGCTGGTGAGACCGTTTTATATTATTATGATTTTCCCAAATATTTGCCTTTTTGTAAATACGTTCCAGAGCCCAAAATATTTTTCATTACAGAAGGGCGAATATATTGCGAATACCCATTTGGTACCTGGACATATTCGCGCGAGGCTTTTTAAATATGCAGAATAAACGTGTAAGTGACTAGCATTCTTGAAATGGGCCGCTAGATGTACAGTAGAGCTATCACCTTTCATCTGCAGAGATAAACATGTGTACATCTATGGATAATATCACATATATTATTACATAGATACAGTTAAGTTTCTTCCATTACAGCACAGCCGATCAGTGGGAAATGGAGTGTATACACAATGGATTGTGGACATACGTTGAATTAACTGCACTTATAATTCGTACATTAGCAGCACCTCTAGTGGTGTGATTTGGAAAGTTCTGACAGCGATTTGTTTAGAAAATGCACGTGTTTCAGTATGAAAATTTTGTCTTGATACGATCAATACAACAGTGGGCTAGATGGAAAACGAGAACAGAAAAGACCCAATGAAGTTCTGGCTAGATTTAGCAATCTGCCACTACAGTCGGGAATTACAACGCTGGCCGCCACCCGTCTTACCGAAAAGTATTTCGCAATTATCAAACTGAAGTTAAAGAAAACTGGAGACAGGACTCAAGACACTGTACAAATGTACAAGTTGGAACAAAACACCGCTCAGGTTTACAAACCAGTACTAGGTTTTTGAAGCAAGTGCGTGGTATCAATTTTCTTGTCTCGTCTTCCAGCTTGAAAAACTTTTTTTCAGACTGCCTGTATCCAGACGAAACTTTCATCACTGAATTACGTATATTTTCCAGAAAAATCGCTATCACAACGACTATGACATTCCATTTCACTAAGTCGCAGGAAAAGTGTCCGAGGTGTCCGAATTCCATGTGAAGTAGACTTTATTTATTTTTGAGTAAAGGTGCTTTTCGATGCACTTGTAAAACCAACCCTGTGACAACTTGACAGCTCCCATATATTGCACTCATTAGCAAATTTGATTTGGTGATGTCATGGCAGCTCGAATGGAGCAGAATCTGAAAAAGGCGCATCTCATTTATTGTTTTCCATATCTGTAAGAAATAAACAATTACAACATTTCTATCACCAAATTTATTTCGCTGTTCAAATTTAAAACTGTCCTCGTTTCACCATACATAAACAGAAACATAGATTCCGTTTTGAATCTAGAAAATCCAAAATATAATGAATCGATTTTTGGAAATACAAGAAGATGACTTTCAAAATCGAGCCAGTTCCAAATATGTTGGAATTTCCGAAAATCTTCCGAGACATGAAATCCTCCGGTAGAAGTCGTTCCGTTAGGTTTCTGTCAGACTGCAGCCGAGTAAAATTAGAGCACTCTAGTTAGAGTGTGACCAAGACGAATTTGAAGTACCCAAACGAGCGGAAATCTGACGTATTTCTATTGTGAATACGTCAAATTTCATGTTCGTCATGACCCCATGGCCACACTCTAACTAGATTGCTCTAAGTAAAATGCGAGAAGAGTTTTTCCTTAAGCCGTTGGGAAAATCTTCAGGAAAATGATATTCGGTATTCGGGCATCGATAGAGTATCACTAATTGATCTTCATGAAGAGTTTTCCAGCTGTGTAAAAAACCTGCTTTTTTCGTTTTCCAAGACGGCCGCTTTTCCAAGCTTTCTCAGTTAAAGCATAAGTTCCATCCCTTCTTGCTCACCCAGTGTTGTACATTTTATTCATTTGCAACAGCTGTCGTGAATTTGTTTTTTAGTAAAAAGTTACCATTATGACCGAATTTGAAAACAAAAGAGTTTCTAACCACAGAGGACAGACATATAAGCTAGAACAAACTTTCCCGAAAAACCTGTGTAAACATTTAAATGACAATATGTTGAAAATCACCATCGCGTACAGGTTTGCATGCGTGAGTCACCATTGTATCCAAGTTTGCATACAAGTCCCGTATAGCGATTACCAGCCAATTGAAGCGCCGACCAGTGGCAAGTTGCTACCTGCTGTAATCATCTCAAACCGACAGTTTAATTTCTTACACAAGTTGAAAACTTTACTTGTATGTCAGTTCTCAGTGTTATATCTACTAGAGGGAGCAAAGCGCTACTGTCTCCATGTATTCACGGACTGAAAAATGGGGTCTCGCATGTTGTATCCCATCACTTTGACATGTGTGTACACGGGGCAATATGTGTCAAACTAATAAGCCTAGCCTATGTGAGAGCGAGATGATAAATTATCAGTGTTAGTAGCGACATGCGACCTCTAGTAGTTATAATCTCTTTTTTGAAAACGTAAATAAAATGGCGATCAATTCCAATGTTTCTTTATAATGATTTTAACTCATTCATGCCCATGTTGTTTGTGGACAACAACGTTTTTAAAGGGCAATTACTTTTGATTGAACCAAGATTTGCTCACAAAAACAAGTAAGGCTAATAAATGTGACTATTGCCTTCCATTTGAGTATTAACAGTTACAAGGATCAGCTCTAGAACTAAAGTTATTGCAATTAGTCTGATTGGATTCCGATAGAGCAGTGCTGCCAGGGACAGTTTACATTGATAACGGAAAATGATTTTTTATATATCTTCGTTATGTTGCAATATTATTGAAAACTGATAAAACTTATCAATTTAGACTGTCTTTGGCTACGTTTTCCATGCAAATGGACTATTGTAACTATTATAGGAGAATTGTAATGAGCATTGGAAGGTGAAAATTGAGCAACTTCTAGCACTGCGAGAATAACACCTATCTTTATGGAAGAAGGCTTTTCGTGTTTCTAGATGCCACCCTTTTTCAAGAAAAAATAGTTTTGAAACGCCACCTGCATTAGAAAAAAGTTGGGCATGAAAGGGTTAAGGAGTAAAATCCATGGAAGAACCATCCTACTGATGTCAATTTATTTATGTGAGAATCCCTATTTGTACATTTGCCCAAAATAACAAATCTAATCTGTCCATATAAATCTATGAATGTGGCAACACTGTTTCGGATCCGTCAAAATACACTAATGGAGCATGTAAAAAAGTTTATCCTAGACGCGAAATCATGTATTTGTCAATATTTTTGACAATGTTTACTATTGGAAATTGTAGTAGGTCAGGAACGGGTGCAAAAAATATATCCACAATAACGTACCTAGTTAGGTTTTAGAGCAAGTTTAACAAATTGGGTTTGTGATAACCTTTTAAAAAATCGCCAATGTACAGTCAAGAATGGAATGAATATATTCCTATCAATTCGCCCTAACTTCAGTTTAATACCACTGAGAACTGACATACCAGCAAAGTTTTCAAATTGTCATTTTGAAATGCCACCAGCAAGTAGCAATTTGCTACTAGCCGGCGCTCCGGTCGGCCAGCAAACGGTATACGGGCTTTGTGTGCAAACTTGAATACAATGGTAATTCATGCATGCGAACCTGTACGCGAAAGTGGTTTCCAGTGTATTTTCATTTAAATCTTTACATAGGGTTTTCAGGAAAGTTCGTTCTAGCTTATATGTCTGTTCTATGTGTTAATACTGCCAACTCTGCAATCCTCGCGGTGGTGCCATCCATTGGGTCGCACGTTGCTATCGATTGGGTTGTACGTTGTTGTCGTGTAACAAAAATGTCTTGCTTGGCGATTTCGATGTTTGCCGGTATACACGTGAAACTTCGACGTCAGAACATGAGTCGCGTGGCTTCATCGCCAACTCGCATAAACAAGTTCCGCATTTTTTCCCACGTAAACATTGGGAATAATAATTATATCGTCACAGGAATTATATAGACATAAAAAAATATTCGGGTTTCTTCATAAAATTAGTACAAAATGATTTCGTAAAATTTTTTAACGAAAATCTGATATTGTGACGGGAGTGGATAATCTTTTTTACAAGTTTTAAGACATAAAATAGAGCGGCATGTTTTTTATCTTCTAGATACAGGAACCGATTTCAATATAGCTGTACAATAATTTAGAGTATCCTTTCTAAAAATTTGGATGCCATGCAAAATTTTATTCATACTGAATTCTGGACACAGTTCCGCAGATGATGTCATGTCCGTTACAAATGATCCCTGTGACCTAGGAAACTTTTTACGGTCTTAATCTGCTGATCCATGTTCTTTTCCGTAGCATTCGTGGCTGCTGAAAGTGATCAACGGCAAATCTTTGCTTGAATTTTCCATACAATGTTTTAGGTTGTTTCATAGTGGTTTGTGGCTTTCCCTCGCGAGATTTCCCCGCATCTTCGAAAATAACCATTGAAGGTATTGACCAGTACAGCTACTACTTCGCAATGAAACGCTTCCCGGTAAAAAACGAAACGAAACGTGGAAATTAACGAATGACAGAATTGTAAAAGCTCACATATTGCGACCCGGCGGAACCCGATAGAAGATTTTTAGGTATCTTATCAGTTATATTTCTTGTTTAATCTATCAGCCAAGTAGTTAAACACCATTTCTAGATAAACGTGTGAAAAGGGTATAAGCGCAAATGGGAGTCTCTCTGTGTTTACTTTTTTTTCAATTTTTATGGCGTCATTTCAAAACTTTCCAACATTGTTTCAATATATCTCGAAAGACTCATCTAGCATATTATGCTTAGAATGCGAGTTATTGACTGAAGAGAAAGCTTCAGCTTCCACAATAATGAAACATACGAAAAATTTAACCTTCTGATGCATACATAAACTATGCGCACCCAAAACGTTTCTGTTACGCAACGCAGCTTCCATCACGAACCCCTTCAATAACTACAGCTAGAACGAATACTGCCTTATTACCCAACCTAGCTGAAGCCCTTGGCTAGATCACTTCAAACAACAGACATCCGCTATAATATCTACAACCCATTGAAACCTGATTTGCGTCCGGCTACCACCCTATGCCTTACCCGAAGATCTCCCGCTTCGATCGGAAGATTTTCCGATTTCAATCAACCTTTCAATTACCGGTATTGTTTATCTGCAAGGCAAATCCTTCGCCGAGTCCGCGAACCACCGACCGCCAGCCAGACAGACGGACAGACAAACAGACAGACGCAACAGAAGCTTCCTCATTTAGCATTCAGCTCGAGCTGATTTTCGACATAATAACAGCCGAACCGGACAGCCTCGCTGAACCAGACCCTTGCTGGCGCAAGTTCGTTTGTGTGGCTGTATGTGTTGCGATTATCCGCGCTCCCGCGCGTATGTGTATACAATGAACTTATTTTTCAATTGACCTCCTGCGTCAGCCATTGTCCTCCACCCGCGCTTTGAGCGCAAGTCTGCTGCCAATCGAGCGCCGGCTACCCCAGCCGGTATTGTTATTTATTTTATCGATCGATCCATTTCACAATCCGCGAACCGTACGAGAACAAATGCAAAAGGGTAACAGCTCGGCAGCAGTGTGCACTAGTCTCCGCAAAGAAATGCCGCCAAGGCGGGTGTGGCAGAGTGCCGAAGATGCACCGGTGCTGCTGCTGCAGCAACTTGTTTGAATACACCGCACTCGACTGTAACCATGACAATAATTTATTGGTTATTATATTCGTTTCAATATATTCACAATGCGTAGAGGCTTAGAGCGGACCGCTACTAGATCGGCAGCGGGAGTTGTCATTTGTCCTGACCACCGGTAAAGAGACAAACTCCTTCAACTTGTCAATTTCTGGGAGTCCATGCCGCTCCGGACGGCGTACATTATGGCCATCGGTGAAGGGAACCACACGCAAGTGCCCAGTCAGTACCGTGCTATGCGCGACTCGTCAAGGCATCCATCCCCGCATTCGTTACCGAGTTTAATGGTCGTCCCGGAATCTGGAGGTTCATATCGATAAATTTGAGAATAACCGACATTTGAAATGCCCCTCCCACCCTCAAACCCTAAGTCCCTAAGCTTTTGTCGTTCGACCAAGTGATTCAGTTCAAATTGGAGCGTCGTCTTGTGTGGCATCGTGTCTTATCGCGCTCGAAAATGGTGTATCATATTCACATCATAATCGCAACCTCGGCGGGACGTGGAACCCGAACCACCGATGGAGCCCGCTTCAAAGCCCACGGACAAGGGGAGAGATCGACGAAACAAAACCATGTAATAAAATTAAATGCTCAATAAAATTTTAATTAATTTTGTATTCCTTTTCATCTTCACCCTCCGTTCCAGGTTTTTTTACCCGCCCCGGAATGGTGTTGATTCTTTCTCTTTGCGCTGCCTTTGCTGTCGGATACCTCGAGGAGTTGCTGGTTGTGCGAGAAATACGGAACCAAAGTTGAAACAAAAATTATGATTTTGAACCGCAGCATCCTCGTCGCTGCCGACCGACTGCCTGTCCGAAGCGATCCTCCTCACCTGGGCCAGTGCAACAGCGGGTGGCTCCGCTGAAGGAAACAAGTGGAGGAAAGCTGCACATGCAATTTTCAGATTATGAGAAAATGTTGCACCGCTGGTACCGACACATACATGTCTATCAATTTGCTATAGTTTATATGGCCACGAGATTCCACGGGAGAGCATAAAGGTCAGACTCGGTACTGCTTGGGCAATCAGGGATTCAAATAGAAGAGCAACAAAAAAGCTATACGAGGTCGAAAAAAGCGCACCTTACACGAGCAGCCAGTTGCCACTGCTGCTGCTCCCAGTCGAATAAGCGAGCGGCCAGCTTAGAGGAACATTTTTTTCCATAAATTATTCCCATTCCAGCACGTTTATCATTATATTTTTAAACGATGTACTAAAATTGAATACATGTTGTTTGGTGCTCGTTGGTCTGGTTCAAGAACACCCCACATCGGGGATGTTTCGAAACACTTGACTTTACCGCATCGTCTTTCAGCCGAGAGTTATTTATTCTTAAGTATGTGGAGAGAACTGTATCAGAACTATGCTGCCACCGGCTCACGATCACGAAACTCCGAAACGAATTCAGTGCACATACCGGCCACCGGTTGTCGCGCGCAGGGACCCATCGCTTGTCGATGATGATTTGTTTGGCTTCGTAAAACGGCTACGTAGGTATCGCTATACCCATCCGAATGGGGAGCCCCGACGTGATCGATCCAGCGCTCTACTCGCTGACAGCACGTAGATTTATGAAACAATAAAATCATTGTCACCTGGGCAGTTCTCGTACTCGTACTAGCAAATGTATTCAGAACGACACGTATTCGGAATACGTGTCTCCGGTTGGCCCTGATTTGGATTTGAACGGTCGGTTTGGTTGATAAGCTCCGGTGACGGCGGTTCGGTCAATGGTACTGGGACACTTTCGGGGCAGTTGGAATTTACTTCAACAGAATAAAACAGGATGAAGAAATTCAAATTCAGAGATCAAGTGAAGTGATGACTTCAATAAAAGTTAACGAAAATCTTGCGTTTTGTCGAACAAAAAGTGGCTATCGCCAATACTCTTCTGTTTGTCTCATTACAGTTTCTTTATATTTATAATAACTCGCCTTTCAAGCTGAAAAGTCACAGGCCTCGCCCGTCCGAACTATTTTGGAACATCAATCAACCGATTTACCTACGAGCACCCAATAGGCTTCCAATCGAACCCCATTATCGCTGGTCGGCCAGCACAATAGTGGAAATGATGAGGTAAAATTGATGAATCTCTGCTTCCCCTGATGACCGCACAGCCAACCCAATTCATTCGCTACATTGTGTATAGCAGCGCATACCAAACCTAACGGCCAGATCGGAGTTAAAAATGCGATACAAGCATGTTAACAAGTGACGATCGTTACTGTGCCCGGTTGGCGAGCGACGGCGTGGCGTGGCTCAGCGGCTCAGTGTCTGTGCATAACGAGCCAATTAGTTTACTGGATCACATTTGTTCGGAACACAAATGCCGCGGTGGGCTTAGTCAACAGCAACAGGTGTTGCTATAATTGATCACTAGGCAAACGGTTAAGACCACGAGTTCTCACGCCATCCCAACGCGACGATTGAGTCATTTGCATTCTCGGACCTGAGATCGGCGGCTAGTTGTACCAATTAATTAAGTCACCGCGTTCCTGCATTTCCGGAGAATTATCTCATCGGTGGGAAAAGGTCAGGTTATCCGCTAGCAATCAGTTGGTGTGGACATTACTGATTGTCGTTCCACACGATTCCGTGCAATCGTGTTAGCCAGTTGGGATTCGGCGAAATACGGCTGATACATCGCGGCCATCGAGTTGAGATCACTTTCGCCGACTATTTGTTAATGATTTGGGCCCTCTCTCACACGCAATCTCGTGAGCTCGTGATACGAATGATTAATTGGCCCAATCAGGGAAACCATTTGCCGTGTGGTGTGTCTCATTCAAGTCAATCCTCCGCGGTATTTCACCGGCTTTGATAAATGATACCGATTTGGCCGATTTCTCACCAGTCCAAATGGCCGACAGCCAATTTATCCTACCGCCATGTGATCTGCTTTTGACAGCAACGGCATCCGAAATTCCGGCTCAGCATCGGTGCCACCGTGATCTTTCTCACAATCACACTCCGTGCCGTGACCACGACCGCGACCGAAAGCGTGAAATGGCTCACACAATCATCCGAATTAATCCGATCTATAATAATCGCCCCGAAACTAATGCACTGTCGAGTGTGTGCGTGTGTGTACGGAATAACCCGCGCTCAGGTGGCTCTCGTTGGACCTGGCAAATCAAAGTGTAATGAAACCGAAAATTGGATTAAGTAAGGCTTGGGAAAAAGGCATTGAGCTTTTCCGAGATGTGGCCCTCGGTTCGGGTGCGAAGATGAAATTAAACAAAAATTATGAACTAATTGCTTCGGAATTGACTTTCGATTTCGGTTTTTATTTTCGCCCTTTCGCCATCGCAAACCTACGCAGCGGCCCAGTTCCCACCACACCGGTCGACTGCCCGATTGGGTGGAGGATCTAGTTTCGCAGGGAAAGAAAGAAGACCGCCTACCGGCGCAGCACGAAAGCTTACGTACGAAATCATCGCCGCCTGTGTGGAAAGTCATTGTGGCATTATAATTCGATACAAATACGATATTAATTGCTGTTTCGGAGGGGGGCGGTCCGACGGGGCGGCATGATGATTGTCATTTCTCGTAGGTATTGCTGATCGTCTGTGACTTGAGAGGAAAAAAGCCGACACATTTCTGGCTTAATTGTGCTTTGTTCGGATGCAACGCGTGAGCATGCCCGGCTGAATTAGTCATCAACCGCGGTCGGAGCCCACACACACACACACACATGGGTGGGTGGTATCTTGTTTGGGCTGTTGCTTTTCTCCGCTAGGGCAGGGAACTTGAGGGTCCTAAGAGAATGGTTATTGTTGCGGAATTGGATGATACGGAATTTCAGTGCAGCTGAGATTTCGAACAGGACATTGTCAATTAGATCGAACTAAAGCATTGTGGCATTATCTTATTGAAAAATATAGCCCCGGACCAATACTCTCCATACAAAGTTGTGACAAAATTATCAAAATTGGTTTATGTGGTTAAAAATTGTGTTTTTAACTAATTTTAGGTCGCTGAATCTATTTCAGCTATCAGTTTTGAAATTTCATAATTCTTTCTTCGACTATTTTTATGTAAACCCATTTGATGGCGTTGGTCGTTAAAGGGTGAATATACACGTCAAAAATATCAGTCAAACATGAACAGCAAAAAAATGATAAAACTATTAAAATCACTATTTTTTCAGTAATATGATGTTGGTTAGGCAATAAATTTGTAAGAAGATTTATGAGCTACAGGGCGTCTCCATAGATATAAAAACAGAGAAACATAGATATAAAAACTTCTACGCAAAAAGGCGCAGGATTAGGCCTGTACATCTTAAAACTACGCTAAATTTTGAGTCAAATCCATGATAAGGGGCCGTACACAAATGACGTAGCTTTTTTTCGGCGATTTTTGACCCCTCCCTCCCCCCTCGTAGCATTTGGTCACAAAATTCTAACCTCCCCCTCGTAAAAAACGTAGCATTTACCTACCCCCTCCCCCTCGTCCCATGCAAAGCGCCCGGGAGATGAAAATAATTACATATGTTTTTCAATTATTTTAAATACATGTCCTTTCAAAATGTTTGACAACTTTTACCAACATTTTCATTATAAAAACAAATTGCGTGCAAAATAAGCCCATTTCATGACAAATATAGTGTTGATAGTTTTGTTTTGAATTTTATTTTTCAAGGGGAGCATGAAAACAAGTTCTCTCATTTCACAATCGTGCAGCTGCCAATGATTCTAAGAATCATTCGTTCATCTAAATTACTAAATTTTGTTTGGTTGAATTCGAAGTGAAAATTTAATTCAGCTTCCAAACTAAGTCTACTAGTTAGCAACATTGGCTAACTAATGTAGCAAGTTAAATCCGCATACAAAATCTTTTCGTATTTTTGCGATCTTGTAATTCCGCGAATCGTAAAATTTATCTCATGAAAAGCCGCATCAAAAGTAACTTGTGTGAAGTTAAATTCATTTCTCTAGGGAATGGAGGATCATTAAATTGTTTTCTCTAAACAATGGGTTTTAAACTTAATGCTACGTCGCACAACTTCTGACCCTACCCTCCCCCTCGTCACACTTCGTCACAAATTTGGTATACCCTCCCTACCCCCCAAAATGCTACGTCATTTATGCATGGCCCCTAAGAGACCCATGGAAGATCATCTCGAAAATTGTAAGACGTGTAAAGATAAATTTCTGATATGGCATTCAAGTTTGCTTTCTCTGAATGTAGAACAAATGAAAATGATTTTTGCGAAAAACCTCAAATCTACAGTTGGACTCAATCATTCTTCTTTCCAAAGAACTATTCCAAACGGTCGTGTGGTTTTTGAAATATCGTCATTTGAAGTTCGAAAATACAAACAATTCTTATTGTTTGTATTTTCGAATTAAACAGAAATGCTCGGCATCGCTTGCTTCAACGACATGTTAAAAATTCAATTTTTATCCGAATATCGTATAATTTTGAGATAATTTTATTCAAACTGAGAGAAAAACAAAATAAATTGTTTGCTTATACAATTTCTTGTAACGGCTTTGTCAGTCTTTTGAGAAATAAAAGAACACATTTTAATGTTTGTCCGACGTTTCGATGGTTTTTGGCATCATCTTCAGGGGAAACTAGTTTATAATGTCGTGATTAGTCTGGTTTTGGGTTGATATATAGTTCTTGTATTTACAGTATAGTTCGTCCTTTGTCTGATTGCTTTGATAAGCTGAATGTCTGAGATTGTGATTGTTGTTTGTACATCTGTGCGTATCTGGAACTATAGGCCGTTTACTAAAACTTCTGGAACTATAGGCCGTTTATATCTGTTAACATAGTGCTTTATACGAATTACATTACATTACGATGCAGTTAAGAGAAATTTAGGCGGATATTTCTAACCTTCAATTGTTTTATCTTCTCAATTGCCAGTGCAATATGTTTCATTTCAGAAATATTGGGTTAAAAATGGCATGCAAAAAAAAATTCGCGAGGTGATACTAAATCATTTTCATCGAATGTTACTCTATGTCTGTTTGTGGGTGAATGAAGAACAGTGATTCTAGCTATGTGAGGTATGCAAACTAGTGTCCATCGACCATCCAAGTCAGTCAGTTGCTCCAAATGTATGTGATAATACATTTGGAGCAACATCAGATATTGCTTCAAGCAGTTCTCAACCCATATTCGGCAGTTTTCACGCCGCCACTCGTATTATGGCTTGGTAAGATCAAACTGGTGCCGAAGGAGGTCTGACGTATTTTGATGGTCACAGCGTTTCTGTCTTAGAATCGGCAGACAGCCTTTGTTGATAATAAGATTAGGGAATATGTGTTAAGTGAAATATAACATGTCGCTTCAGATAGGTGGTATTCGCGCCAGTAGAGCTCCTTCAGCGTCTCATACAGGGTGTTTGGTTCATGATTAAGAATCTCTCGAGGGGTGATTTACTGTCTCAACCGTTACAGAGTTATTGAACTTTTTGTGTAAAAAAATTATTTATTTTAAAATACCTCTAACTCGAAAAGTATACCTCATATTTTAAATATTTTAGTTCCATTGGAAAGGTGAGAAAATTTCCTATCGAATGGCGTTCTCATATCTTTCAGTTAATTAGTTTTAATTACCTTTTAGTTGTAAAGTAGTTCAAAGTTGGTGTATTAATGAGGTTTTTGTTAATTTTCTCAAAATAATGAATTATGATTATAGAAATATCTATTATCCAAAAGATGGGTTTGAAGACGATTTATAATTTGTTCTTCAACATGATATTCCTATCTCTTCTCGTTTCCTTGTAATTTCACTTCTAATTTTTTCTTGTAATCGACCTGCAAGTGCTTAAAAGATTTTAATCTAAAAATATGCTTTATATTGTTATTACCAGGGATTCAATGGAAAGTTGAGAAAATTTCCTTTCGATGTATGTACAAAAATTTCCTTTCGATGTATGTATGACTTTTTACTAGTAAAATAACTCAAAATTAGCGTTTTTGGAGAGTTTTGTAATTATTCTAATTATTAATCAACTAAATTTATAATTAATATTGTTCATTTGGTGCCACTTAATATTCTCTACAACTTGTTTTTTGACACTTTATCCCTATCGCTTTTCATTTCGCTGCAATTTAATAGTTAACACAGAATGACCTCATCACAAATGTAGTGGATTCGAAATTGTTGTTTTTGCATATGAAACGAGGTGATAAAAATGATCTAGCTTCAAAACTAAAAGAGATACTATAATGGAGCCAAAGAAAAAATTGTAGAACTTGCTGAGATGCATTAATTTCATGATAATAGTGGTGCTGTTTCTTATTTACTATTTAAAAAAAATAACGAAAATGCTAATAATAACACTAACTTTAAACTAATTAACTTCTAAAAGAATACTAAATTCATTTAACTGAAGGGTATTTATACCTTTTTCTATGAAAATTTTTCCTGGCTTTCGAATAAAAATAAGAAAAGGTACAATAAGTGCAATATTTTTTCAAAAAGAGCTAGTATAAGTGAATATGAGATAAAAATATCCAAGTTCAATAACACAAACACATGAAAACAAGAAAAGATAAGTGTATCATGTCAAGGTACAAATTATGCAACTCTTCAAGACTACAAATTTGGATTATTAAAATGGTGATATTAACTATTAAGATTTCCGCGAAATGAACGAAAAATCGATCAAAATCGGTAAATTTTAAATAAATTACTGTGAAAAGGTTACTTAACCTCATTAATTGAAACATTTGAGGACATTTTTCAACGTAAAATTTTCCACCTATCCAATGGATCCAAAAGATTTGAAATACAAAACATATTTTTTGAGTTAGAGCTATTTTAAGACAACTAAGTTTTTAACACAAAAAATTCAATAACTTAGTAACGGTTGAGATTTGAAGGTATGTGTAGAATGATTTTTTTCTCCAAATATGACAGTCAATCATCCCTCGAGAGGTTCTTAACCATGAACCAAACACCCTGTATACAAGTTCAGAAGGAAATGGTGGATTTGATGACAGAAATTTCGATTCTATGAGGCGAAATAAACAGAATACTATTATATTTCGTCATTTCGTAAATTACGGTTTGTTAGATTAATTAATATTTTATGGCATTTTAGATTAATTAAAATTTTTTGCATGTAAAATTTGTGTACTAGTAAACTAGTAACATTTTGAATATCAACCGAAAACCAAAACATTGTTGAGCGTGGCAATCAGCAGCAAGAACCAGTCAGTGATGAAGCAATTGCGAAAGACGACGGATTCACAATCGTGGCACGTAAAGACAAAAGGCAAGGAACAACATCCGACCACAAGCATCAAGGTAGTAATAACAATGACAACATTGACGTATTCGATCACTAAAGAGACACTCATAGGGCTTAACATGCAGTTGGCCACGAAACAACTATTTCTCTACCACAAAAAAATGTCTCCACACTGGCAAATCGCGCGCAGGGGGTTCTGATGGAGGGCCACTAGTACTCTTTTTTTTCATCTGCAATGTTTGATGCATAATTTAATATTTTTGGCGAAACCATGAATTTCTTTTTTAAATTAATCATGTGATTAAATTAGCTACATAAAACTGATTTATTATTAATACTTTTGCTTGAAATGTGTTTTTGTTACCGATTCAAAATATAACGCTCGGGATCCTATTCAAAATTCTAGTAAATACCTGAAACCGCTATTTCAAATAAAGCGAGCATCAGAAACATATTTAGCTGACGCACATAGGAGTATTTGATTGAAAAACCTGGCCGAAATTATTAAATATTTGTTTGCTGCAGAAATTAATAAATTAATTCATGGAGACTCGAACAATAATTCGAACATTACAGCATATCAAAAAGCGGGTCCTCTGACAAAAGAATTGGTAACTTGAAACTTTCGACATGATTATCACGAATTGGTATTTTTCCAAAGTAGCCGATGATCTCGATTGCCGAAAACTATTTAAGCGAACTTTTTAATTTTTTCAACAGTTTGTAATTAACGTTGTCAGTTCATCAACGATTCTGCTTTTATGCATGATATTTTATAATGCTAATAAAAATTTTAGGGTTTGAAGGATCTATTTTTGATAATACTGTAAAATGATTGAAAACATTGAAAATTATTTGTATTACAACGGTCACGTTTCTGTTCCATTACAAAGATTTCCTTTGCCTATCATTCGCGTCCTCTTCAATATGATCACAATCAAACCACACTTCAACGAATTCCTTCCGAGCCAAGGGTCATAACCTGCTTCGGATGTAGGTAAATTGAAGTCATCAGTCAGGGCGACCGACCCCATCCGAACAAGATTACATATTGATTAGTCTGTCCTCAATTTTCGCTATTGGATGCTGCTGTTGCCTGATAATTATCGGCAGCTCATCATAACCCACTAAAGCTTCGAGTAGGCATAAATAAATACGTGCCATCTTTAATGCCGACCCCCGTTTCCCCCAATCGTAACCTATAACAGGCGCGCGAGAGCACCCAGTCATATTTTGCACTTTACAACTAAAAAATCCCATAAATTAATTCGCAAAGTATAGCGATAAATATGCGCACACACACATATACACACACGCGCAAACACACGATCACACTTGTCCCTGGCAGATGAAGATGTGCACCCTGGTATCGCCCTGGACTGGAGAAGCCTCCTTGTCATGCCTCACCGTTGATGATCGAAGGATCGAACAAACAGATTCTGCGCCCTGTCTTGTCTTACCTTCCGCTGCCTTACCTTACCTCACCTTACCGTCTTGAAAGCGTGATGAGCGATTCGCTTTATGGCGAAAATCAAACCGACTGAGACCTTCACACGTCAGCTCGGTCACGTTAGGCTGACTAATTAATTTTTTTATAATCTTGCTACATTTGAAGTGTAGGATACGAGATGATGCGCGCTCACACTGGTGTACGTTATGGAAAGTGGCTCACGTCGATGGCGGTTGAGTTATTCGAATAGCTGACGAAGGACAGCTAGGAAGCGGGAAGAGCGGGGTAAAGGAACTCGCTAGTTTCTATTTTCGGGAGGGATTTCCTGCTGATGCAAGCAATCAACATCAACAGAGGCAGGAAACCTAGCTCTGCGGACTCAATGATCGGAAATATTAGCGATCAGCAAATATTTTGCACTGCGTTTCCCACAGGCGAGGCCCTCGGTCTCAACGAAAAAAAACTCACTCGAAACCTTCAATAATTTAATAATAATTTATAATTTTGGATCACCAATTTGTCTATTATTTTTTCTTCGTTTGACTACTGTTTCGCTCTTTTCTCTTCCTCTCCGGGCAGTCAGCATACGGCATTATCGTTTCCCAGCGCCTCGCGCCCGAATTAAGAGCGGAGCCTAACATCCCATGTTCGTCCCCACAATTTTTTTTCGGTGGACGGGATGTTGTTTTAGACGCTTCACTCTTCAACCGAGCTTGGGCCCTACCGTCAGACCTAATCGTATTCCGATGTTCATTCATGGTAAAAATATGAAAATAATAAGATTACCGACGAACTACTGCGGTACGCATTGAGCGTATTCCTGACCATTCCATTTCCCCTCCCAGCACGCTCGATGACGTGTTGAACATCGCGCGCTCTGCTCTAATGGCGCGTTTCTCATCGCCTCGTTTTTCGGCACTTCCTGTCTGCTGCGCCATGTACCTACTACTGTACGGGGTGGTGTACGATGAGAAAGTTCCTAAAAGTTGCGCGTTGTTTTTTTCCCTCCATACTCACCAGCAGGGTTTCTCCTGGGTCTGACGAGGTGTGCGGAATGAGAACAAACTGAAGCACGTTGGGCGCTATCGTGAGCGGCCAGGAAGAAGAGGATGGGAAGTTGGTTGGTTGAAGGAAAGAAAAAAAAGTGTTATAGATATTGAAGTTTTTCGGAGATAAGGAAGAGTTTGGCCAATGGGCTGTAATTACCATTAAATTCAATGAGTTTTTAGTCTATATTTTTTTCGTGGGAGAATCTGATGGAGGCAGACTTGCCGTGGTGTAAAACTTGCGCGTGTAGACAATATTCCCCCTGTCTGGTAACGGAGTTAGGCGGCTCACGATAGGAATGACGAGCACTAAGCGGACCAAATAGGCGATTTCGGCGAAAGGAAAACTTTGGATGTCAAGTGTGGTTCCTATCTATTTTGGGTTATAGTGGTGCAAGTGTTTTAGTTATGCTTACGAATTGTTTTTATTAGAGATATGGCAATAAGTAACACATTGAAAACGGAAACGGTTTTTAACTTCCAGGATTATTTCTTGGGAAATGATTGAAGAGATAAATATGAAATATGTCGCTAACACAAACATTGATAAAAATTGAATTTAATTTTGAGATGCAGTTATAATGTATATTCCTAGCTGAGTTTGATATTTAAAACATTAAAATAAAATGAATGAGAAGCCAGTCTCGAGTTCTCTTTTAGGTAAACTGTCAGGCTCGTTTTTTACATGTTTGGTTTGATTAGTTGTGAAGTGTTTTCTTATAGCTTAGTGTCACTTTCGGTTCCCGCTCAGGTTTTGGTATAAATTTTTGTAGGCACCCTAAGAGTGTTGGACAATACTGATAAAACACTTAGGACCGATTATTTCACCCTCGCTTAACGCTTAAGCCTGGTTGAAACGTACTGGTGAACCTGGTTTAAAAGTTAAGCGAGGGTGAAGAAATCGGCTCTTAATCCACAAAAACAACATTATATAACCCAGAATATCAATGGTAGCATGCCACTCAATTAATTTCATAAGTATTTTCCCTAAACAACTGACTTCCGGTTGAGCAAATTTTTTTATAACCATATCACTATATCTAAACTTATACATTTACTTCATAATTTTCTCGTTCTGGAAATTCTCATATTGTTGACCCTTTAAAAAATTTAGCTAAGCCTTTAGTCGCCATCTTGTTTTATAAAATGGCTTCTAAGATCGATTTCCTTCATCTACTTGGTAGTCTTATTCTGAAAATACGGTAATTGTAAAGGTTATAGAGAATTCATCTAAACTAGAAGTCGTCATTTTGGATTGTAAAATAGCTTCCGACATCGATTTCCGTCGTCTACTTGTCAACCACATTCCGAAAATATTCATATTATTGAGGTGATGGTAAATTTATCCAAACCGGAAGCGGCTAAATTGGATTCAAAAATGACTTCTGGCACCCATTTCCATCATTTACCGTAAACCGGGGTGACATTGATCACTTTTCGAAGTAATCATTCCATATTTTTAGATGCAACACATTTTTTTCAATTTCAATATTTTTAAACCATGTACTGATATATGGAGAACAAGATTGGATGGTTTTACCTACAGTATTACAGCTTACAGTATTTTCTCAAAAATGATTTCAAGTTGAAGTCTGTTTTCGTGTTCTGGAGTGACTTTGATAACCTGCATGTTCACCCCCATTAAGTTAATGATGTCAATGTTTTTCATTCAAATGCTTGTTTAAACTAACTCTGGGAAGATACTCATTGTTAAATAGATGTTAATTGGTATTATACAAAGTATTTCAATGTACTGTAAAATTCGAGTAACCAAAATTCGTATAATTTGTGTCCAACTAGAATAAAATATCCTGAAAAGCTTTAAAACTGCTAAAATTGTTTTGTTTCAGTATTTTATCAATGTACAAAAAGCTTCATCCATTTTAACACCTTGAAATATTGAACAATAAAAAAAAATTGCGAATTTTAGCCTAAAATAATTTGAAATAATTGCCAACTAGTTTCACAAAAAATGTATTTAAAATAAACAAACTCTTAAAACTAAATTTAGCAGATCCCAATCAAAAGGAAAATAAAAACTCGCTTGTAATTTATTACTCTTGCTCAAATATGAGATTTATTTGTTTTATAAAAAATAGACACTTTACGAAGCTTCGTAAAAAACAGGTAATGTCAAATTTCAGTTTTTTTCTAATTTTTGTACCCAAAAACCGAACAATACACTCAAAAAGTATAACAAATCAGTATTTTATAAGTTTAGAGTAAAAATCATTTCAAATTAAAATGATTCGGTAGACTATCCTGGGTTAATAAGCGATCTACGAAAAAAGTTTCGACTGATCAAAGTCACCCCGATGATCAAGGTCACCCCGGTTTACGGTACTCATCAACCCTATTCCGAAAATATTTTTACTTACTACTACTTAAATAACTTTTATTAATAATATCTAGCTTAGAATATGCTAACAGTATAAAACTTCATACGGAACAACACGTACCCAAACTTTTTTAACTTTCTTGGTTCGAATGGTTTAGCAAGCTAATGTAATAAACACTATACTGTATTTTTCCTTTAATAGAGAAAAATTTGGTAAATTTATTTTTCCTCCTGTAAGGAGAAAATTGTTTAAAAACCACCGTTGCGCGTGAAGAGCACAAAACCATTAACTATATTAGTTATGGAATTTGCGTTTCGACTTCGTCTCATCCGACACCAGCTTAGTGACAGGCCAGGACGGATTCTGATAGACACGGCTCTATGCGTTGTGATTGCCAAGATCAATGGTTCCAGAATGCAGCTGCTACGCTCCACCAAGGTGGCCCATAGAACAGTTCAACCAGTTGATCGACAGGCTCTCGTCAGACCTAGTGGGCCGGAAACCGGTAGTCATAGCGGGAGACTTTAATGCTTGGGCAGTGGAGTGGGGCAGCCGCTGTACAAGGTGGAGGCGTGGATTGACGTAACATTTGCCAGCCCGAGTCTGGTTCCAGGCATGGAATGGAGGGTAGACGAAGGCTACACCCATAGCGATCATTTAGCAATCCGCTTTAAAATCAACTATGGTGTGCAGCATCCGAGGGCGGGAGATCCCTGTCAGGTACGCGGGTGGAAGTCCACGGCCGAAATGGTGACTCCAGTGACGAATGAAGAACTACTCGCAGTGGCTAAATCCCTAGCAATGAACAAAGCTCCAGGGCCGGATGGAGTTCCAAACAACGCTCTCAAGGCAGCGATCATAGCGAACCCGAACATGTTCAGGCTAGCTATGTAGAGATGCCTTGACGAGTGCCGTTTCCCCGATAGATGGAAAAGGCAGGAATTGGTGCTGTTGCCGAAGCCCGGGAAGCCGCCAGGTGACCCATTGGCGTACAGACCAATCTGTCTGATCGACACGACTGGCAAACTGCTTGAGAGGATCATCCTCAACAGGCTAACCCCGTACACGGAAGGTACGGACGGCCTGTCAAGCAACCAGTTTGGCTTTCGAAAAGGTAAGTCCACAGTGGACGCTCTCAACTCAGTGATAAATACTGCCGAGATAGCGATCCAACGGAAAAGGCGAGGTATTCGATACTGTGCCTTAGTGACACTTGACGTGAAGAACGCATTAAACAGCGCAAGCTGGGATGCCATCGCGCTCTCGTTACACCGGCTTAGCCTACCAGTGGGTCTGTACCGGATCCTGGAAAGTTACTTCCAGAACCGCGTACTGCTATACGAGACCGATGCCGGTCAGAAAAGGGTTCCGATTTCCGCCGGAGTCCCGCAGGGCTCGATCCTAGGCCCGGTGCTATGGAACCTCATGTATGACGGGGTTCTGAGACTGAAGTTCCCTCCTGGGGTCAAGACCGTCGGCTTTGCTGACGACGTAACCTTGGAGTTCTACGGGGAGTCAATCCCTGAGGTAGAACTAACCGTAGAACACGCGATCAACACGGTTGAGGAATGGATGAGCGCGAGAGGCCTGGAGCTCTCTCAGCATAAGACGGAGGTAGTTATCGTCAACAACCGCAAGTCGGCACAACATGCAGTTATCCGGAGTCATTATAGACGACAAGCTGACCTTCGGCAGCCACGTCGACTATACATGCAAGAGAGTGTCGACTGCTGTTGCGGCTCTATCGAGGATGATGTCCAACAGCTCAAAGGTGTGCGCCAGTAGACGTAGGTTACTGGCAGGCGTTGTCGTATCTATCCTCAAGTACGGCGGCACGTCATGGTCAAAAGCACTGAGGGTAACGATTTACCTACAGAAACTGGAGAGCACCTACCGCGTGATGTGCCTCAGAGTGATATCTGCCTACCGCACGGTATCACACCATGCATCCTACGTGATAGCGAGCATGATGCCAGTCGGGCTGGTCATTCGGGAAGATGAGGAGTGTTTCGAGCTACGTGGAAATAGAGGAGCCCGAGAGCGCACCAGGGTGACCTCGGTCGCCAGATGGCAACGTGAGTGGGATAACTCCTTGAAAGGTAGGTGGACCAATCGGCTGATACCTAACATATCGAGTTGGGTGGGCAGACCCCATGGGGAAGTTCACTTCCACCTGACACAATTCCCGTCAGGCCATGGCTGTTTCCGACAGTACCTCCACAGGTTCGGGCACGCGGAGGTCCCAGTCTGCCCGGACTGCCCAGGTGTAGACGAAACTGCCGAACACATACTGTTCGTATGTCATCGGTTCGACGTCGAAAGAAGAGAAATGCTTGACGTCTGTGGCTGAGACATAACCCCTGATACCCTTATTCAGCGGATGTGTCAATCGGTGGAGAAGTGGAACGCAGTCTCGGCTGCTACCATCCAGATTGCCTGTAGGCTACAGGTAATCTGGCGAACCGAGCAACAGACGATGGGCACGGCTAACTAGTGATTGGTTAGTTGGAGCGAAAAGGGCCGAGTTCAAAAAAGGGAGTGAATTGTCTGTTCATGCTGAGGCAGGTTTGGCGCAGCGACTGGCAACCGTGTAAGGGGTAAACCCAGCCACCCCGAAGCAAGGCAGAAGAGCGAGTGTATAGGCGTATAAGTGGACTGCCTCATGCCAAGATGGGAGGGTCGTAGCGTAGTATGTTGGGACTTAGCTATCGATGCCTCGTGGCGTGGCAGAGGAGTGAAAGGGTGAGCATCCAAGTCAGTCTCACACGGTATGTTTAGGGTGAGCACAAAGGTATGTCAGAAGTGGGGCCTAAGAAAAATGTCCCACATGGGATGCCAGGGGGAGTGACAGGGGTATAATAGAGTGGCACGATCGAGAGTAAACCAGGTGATAGGGTGAGCATCCAAGTCAGCCTCATATGGTTTGGGAGAGGCGAGCACAAAAGTAAGCCTAGCAAGGAATGAGTAAGGTGAGCACACAAGTCAGCCTCGCAAGGAACGAAAAAGATGAACACAAAAGTCAGCCTCATGTGGGAGTGTTTGAGAGTGAATCAAGGTGCGATAGAGAGATCACCCAAGTAAGCCTCATACAGGACGTATGAACGCGTGAGTGAGAGTGAATGAGTACATTAAGTACGGCATTCCTAAGTTTGCGCCGCTAAAACAACAAAAATGATCCATAAAAAATTGAAAAACGATCCATAAAAAAGTTGTCCATGTTCCATAAAACAAAACTGAAAATCCATAAAAAAGTGTGAATGATCCATAAAAAAGGGTGATTTTATCCATAGATTATGTAAAATTGAACCATAAAATAATCGCAAAAGAGCACTAAAACAGTAATAAAAGAACAATTAAAATGAACCAATGCCCCAGAAAAATATTGGAAATGTTCCATAAAATGATACATTTTGCGCCATAAATTAACTGACATTGATCCATAGAATATTAACAATGTACAATAAAACACGTCGATATGTTCCATAATATCGACAAAAATGTTCCACGGTATTACAAAATGGAGCAATAAAATGTCAGAAAAAGTTCCATAAATTTGATGAAAATGTTTGCTAAATAATTTTTCTTGGTCCATAGAAGATGTAAAAATGAACATTAGAAATGATTCATATATCGAACGTTAAATTATGGTTCAGGGATATTTACAAAACGATCCATAAGAAAAGAAAATGTTAAACGATCCATTAATATGTGCTTATGCACCAGAAAAATTAAATTTAATGAATTCATGCGAAATTTTTGCTATTCGAACTAATAATAAAGTTTATTACATTTGGTTGTAATGTCAAACTACAACAAACAATGCATACATTATAGTTAAACTTCAGTTTGCGTACCCAACTAGTCAGCTAACTGACGTCAGGGTATTTATGATATTAGAGCGTTGAGTGTTATTAGACCGCCTATACAGGCTGGCATGAGTCGCAAATACTATCTGAATAACTATCTGAAGCGAAAACGGACACTTTATACACGAACACTGACTAATGTGGCTACGCCACATCGCTTTCTTGTGCACTGTCCGACTTCGCTGCCGCTCAGTCGGCTTTTAACTAGCTATAGCCCCTATGTTTAAGTAAACCGGGCAAACGAGAGGACCACAGGTTTGCCTGCAATTCCAGCTACGGGTTAATCAATGCCTCGTCCAACGGATCCTCAGCGGCTTTGCGCCGCTTCGGATCCTTGGCCTCGGATATGCGGCCAAGCCGCATCACACTAACTCCCAGTATAAGCTCACTTGTTAAAACACTGTCACTGTTATGAGAATTATTAAGCACAACTTATTTTTTAAGTTTACCATAAAATTTCGCATGAATTCATTAAATTTATTTTTTCTAATGCATAAGCACATATTAATGGGTCGTTTTACATTTTCTTTTCTTATGGATCGTTTTGTAAATATCCCTGAACCATAATTTCGTTCGATATATGAATCATTTCTAATGTTCATTTTTACATCTTCTATGGACCAAGAAAAATTATTTAGCAAACATTTTCATCAAATTTATGGAACTTTTTCTGACATTTTATTGCTCCATTTTGTAATACCGTGGAACATTTTTGTCGATATTATGGAACATATCGACGTGTTTTAATGTACATTGTTAATATTCTATGGATCAATGTCAGTTAATTTATGGCGCAAAATGTATCATTTTATGGAACATTTCCAATATTTTTCTGGGGCATTGGTTCATTTTAATTGCTCTTTTATTACTATTTTAGTGCTCCTTTGAGACCATTTTATGGTTCAATTTTACATAATCTATGGATCAAATCACCCTTTTTTATGGACCATTCACACAGTTTTATGGATTTTCAGTTTTGTTTTATGGAACATTGACAACTTTTTTATGGATCGTTTTACAATTCTTTATGGATTATTTTAAATATTTTATATGCAAAAGTACATTTTCCCATTAAGTACAGCCATCCCCCCAGAAGTAATACCGAGAGGTAGTTCCTGGGGGGAACGATGGCGGAGTTCAATGGAGTTTAGTCGGTATAAATGGCAGCGTCACCATTCGAGCCCGACACGTCCCCAGTACACCCCGTGTGGTAGCTTGGACACCTACCAATAGCACGTGTACTGGGTTAAGACGTAAACGTCTTCTCCATTGTAAAAAAAGACCTGGCTCTATGTGTTAATATAACTGAACCGTGGGTCTTTTGTGATTTTTTTTTAATGACCAAAAATAAAATTTAACTTTAAAAATGCATGTTCACCGGGTCTCGTAGACGCAACTTGCTGCTGCGTGTTGAGATCTTTGTACTTGGCGGTGAATCATCAGCTGCGTGGCCTACCGTAACTTGAGGGTCATTTGGTCCGCCTGCTCTCACGTTCATGTCGTCATCGGTACTGCATTCATATTGCTCATACTCGGATGTTTGTTTCATGTGCTTACGGGTCGCTGTTGTAAATACGTCTGCATCGATATTTGATTGGTTTGAAGGTATATAAACGTTATTGCGCTGTTGTTAAAGGCAGTTGGTTTGTGGTACTGGGCGCGATCGTTGTTGAATTAATAATTAATAATTGTTACTGTCCGGTTGTGGTTTAGCATACGACGACTGTGTAATGATGTTGGGGGGTAACAGATGGAATTCGTTAGCAGCCTCTGTGCAAGTTTTTCCGTAGTGTAGCGGCTAATAACATAATTCGCCCGTAGGAAATCGCCCTGGGTGCGTGACCCATGTTCGCTAAATATATGAAACACGTAGCACTGATTTGCATTGGATAGTCAGCTAAGAGGGGATAGTTTTTGTCGGATGCTTTCTTACTACTTGAGCCCCATTGCGAAGACCTGAGAAGAAATTCCTCCTAGCAATTTCCTTTAACGGGTGCTACTTTTCGTATTTTGACAAGAACTGTTTAAAGATGCTAGCATTAGTACGCATTGGCAGGTCATGTAACATTGCTTCAATAGTGTTATTGTCTGTATATGCTGAGATTCTGCATAAAATGTCACTACATTCGATGACGTGTTTCAAGTTGTTCTGCAAAGCAAGTAATTCTGAAACAGTTTCTATTCTTGGTATAAAATGTTGCTTTTGCAAGTAGACAAAGTTGGGCATAGGTTTGCATGGCTTTCTATAGCAACGAAGCGAGGTTAGCTTCTGGACTTTAGCAAAACCAGACTGTGGACTTATCATGGTGTTATATAGTAAATTTACATTTAGAAATCAATGTTTCTAGGTGACACAACTCATGTTGATTTCGCTTTTTGATTCGTCATATTTATATTGGCTTTTTAAACATTAAAGTAACTTGAAGGAAACGAGGAAACCAGCATAAGGCTACTCTATCGTTCAATGTACATATTCGTCGCCTTTTGATGCTAATCATCTGGTCTATAAAACCTTCCCAAAAACAAAATCCTTTTGTTTAATATTATTTCTCTCCTCCGTCTCTCATCCATTCGTTTGCTATTTTATGACCACAACCTGCATCAGATGGTCAATCAGATCTCGCTAAACTTTCATAGCTATCACTTCGCCCAGCCCATCATCAACCATCATCATAACCATCATAATCATCGTCATCATCAACAGCAACAGCATCCAGCTCAACACTTCAGAGCTCCAACCATAGTTAAACCGGGGCCGGGCAATCGGTGCCCACAGTAATTAGTGTATCAAGATTAGTCAAGCATAAAAGGTGCTAATAATCCAATTCTTTTCAAATCTTTATTTGATATCACAAACGCGAGCAGCCGCCGACAAAAGATCGCGCCCTGCCCGCTCTCCGGACCCAGCCCAAATCGACCTCCGCGCATATAAAAAAGGCCAATATTATTATACTATATTTTCATTCGCAGTCGGTGTGGTTCGTTTTGACTATTCATCGTGCCTAAAATGAGACTCTGACGAAAAACGGCTGATTCTTATCCTAACTGCTTTTAAATAATATTTTCATTACAAAGTGCTGCCTGCGCGCTGCATTGCTGCTTATTTTTGTTTTCAAAATCACCCTTCCTACCCCTTCAGCCGTAACCTATTCGAATGAATTTTTATGACTATTCAAAAACCTCTCCCAGCTACATGTAGAGCCCTCCGCTCGTAGACACCGATTTTCCGATATGTCGATCGTCTTTTTTTACACTTTGCTCTGACTCAAGAGGACCCCCCTTTCGCAAGCACCAGATAGGAGCCCGGCGGAGAAAGAGATAGCGAGATGCCGACAAAGGAATTGGTTGTATTTTTATTGCTTTTATTGCTCCAAATATAAGCCGTGCGTGTGTTTTCGTGCTTTTACAGATTTTTTCTTTCATTTCGGGCGGCCTCTTTCAAGTTGTGCTCCGCGCAAGCGCACCATACTTGGCTTTCGGGGGTCCTTGAGCGAAAGAGAGGGCTCTAGGGTTGCTTTCGAGGTGTTAGAGGGTCCTGTTTTTCCAAGCATTGGTCAGTCTGCATGATTGCTCTTACGTGTCTAATTAACACGTTTTTACCGCACTGCTTACAACTTGCTTTACGCGCGCCCTGGTGAGTTTAGCGCAGCTCCTCCCCCTCCACCTTCCCTCTTATCAAAGAAGCTGCTGGTGTGCTCGAATGCGTTTGCCAGAGGAGCTCCCTACCGGGCGGCCGTATGCAGATGTGGTAGGGAGAATTTATGGGTGGGAAAACGTTGCTGGCCAGGCGTGAGAAAGAGGAGGGATCGCGTTCAACACTGTAATAAAAGGCAAGTGTGGAAAGCGGAATGTGTGAATGACGGGTGGAGGGATGATTTTAAAGAGCTGTGAAGGTTTGATTGTGGGGAAAATGTTTTTAGTCTTACGCAATTGGCTTTTTTGAGGATATGTTTTCTGCATAATCCAGTTGTCACTAGGAATCAATATTAAATTGGCAATTAAATTAAAATTTGATAATTGTCATCCTAATTTAGAATATATTTTAGAATTTAGAATATATAAATATTAAATTGTTCATACATAAAAATTTTTGACGGGACTTGGTTAAGCAAAGGAAGTAGTATAATAACCTCCCATCAGCCATCGATAATCGCAACCAAAACTCTTAAGAAAAAAACTCCCCAATTTCCCGTCAAATTCAGCCTGCCGCAGTAATTTACCCGTCGAAAAAGGGCGTGTGAAAATTCGAAGCCTTCGTTTCGCAATTTGCCTCTCATTTCCCGCCCGGGCGCTTGCAAACTCGAAAGCCTTTTGCCCAATTTTCTAAGTGTTGATTCGGAAAGCAGTGGTGCTTCGAGAACGGGGCAGAGACGGCTACGCGGTGATTAATTTCAATTGAAACGAAATCGCGAAGCCGCCGACGCGCCGCTGCCGCCACGGTCGGTAGCCGTCCCGCAAAGGGCACTCACTCACTTCGGGGTTCGATATGGGTTTTCATGGCTGACTCGCGAGACTGAGACCACTTGGCTGGAGGGTTCGTGTGCATATCAAAATCATTTGATTCAGGCCGCAATCAAAACAAATATTTTGATTAATGGTGTTGGTTTGGTTTCACGTTGATTTGGGTTTGCTTCTTGTGATTGTTTTTCTTCTTTTTGTCGGGGTGAGGAACTCACTTTTTCACACAATTATTGATTATGGAGGTGGTGCGGGGAATTTCGTTTTCCATTTCGAGATAGTTTTTTCCCTTTGCGGTTCCATTTGTGGGAGAAATGGTACCGCGGTGTGTGGGAGCCAGTTCTGGTTGATTATTTTTTCGAAACTTGACGATTGGAATTTCGAGACGGACAGAAATGGATTTCGAACTTCAAGGGACTTGTCTATCAAACGACTAACCCGAAATTCTCGCGGCTTGATAAACTCCTCGAGCGAGCAATTTCCATCAATCACGGACCCATTCAGAAGCAACACGACGCATTCCATTCGCATTCTTCCAACCACTATCACCCGGGAGCAGACTGTGGCTGAAGAAGCCATTAACGTGCGCCTGGATAGTCACAGCTTGCGCAGAGCAGATAAAATTATTAATTGAAAACAATTAACTGCACGCAATCGCAATTTCTTAATCATGTCGTAAAAGCTGAGAGAGAAAGAGAACTCGGACAGCCGTTGCCGGTTGCTGGACGCGGCTCTATTCCGGTCGCGTTCCACGGTGAGAACTAATCAGAGGATTGGTTCAGTTACAGAACGGGGGGAATTGCATTTCGCGTGGTTTCGCTCATTACGCTCGGTGCGACCTGTTCTTAATTAAATTGAATTGCGATACGCTTCATGTGCCCTTTCTATCTATGGCGGGGTTGTATTTAGTCGTCATTCTGGACCAAAATAGCAAAATTAAGTTTTGCACTTATGCATAATATAGGAAAACGTTTTCATTTCAGTTAATCAGTTTCTATGAAACCTTATTGAAAGTTTGAAATAAAAGTTCGTTATCAGAAAACAGAATGTATACTTTTCGTCAATACTCACTGATTTTTTGGTAACCGTCAGCAGATTTTTTAAACAGCTTACTTAGAGATATTATTGTGTTTTTCTTAAAATAACGATAGGGTCTTCTACACTTAAGTTTCAAAAGATATTTCCATGAAATTAAGTCGAGTGCCGACAATGTAAGAACGCGGCTTCGTAACTCGATATCTATTTCCCTCCGGAATGCAAGTCCCATGAATTTATTGGTGGACGTTTATTGAAAAACTTTACAGTATCTCGTCCTTCATTTACATCAGAATAGAATTTTTTTTCGGGCAGAAAATTGTGTATATAGATTTCTTTTTGGGTCGAAAAAGTCAGATTCAAAATTTTGTTTCGAATTTTCTATTCCTGCCGTACCATAGGCAGGAAGACATACCTTTGTATGAGGATGGAAACACGAGTTTTTTTTATTAAACCATTTTTATATTTACTTAGTAGCGAAACAGAATCTGGAAGAAAATACAAAAAGAATCTGGATTTCTATATGACTTACATGAAGGTTCATAATAACTAACTAGTTTAACTGGTCAATTCATGAATTTAGTCCATACACTATGAAGTTTTCTTACGGATCTTCCGGAAAGTTTCTACAAAACCAATACGGTCTTTGTTTCGGTCACAAATACGATTTCTTTGCAATAATAATTTTGAAAATAAAATTACGAGAAAACCACAGACTTCCTATGCCAATTCCGGATCTTCCAGCACCTACGTTACCAATAGGGTCCCTATCCCAGTCGCAAGTACGAATCTATGCAAATGATATTCCCAAAATTATTTTCGAAAAAAAATCTCAGAGCTCTATGACAAGGTTCATTAATCGGCCAGTTCCAGTATAGGTCATAAGTACGCAGTTAATTAAAATAAAAATTCAAGAAACACTAAAAAACCACTCGGTTCTGAGAACACCTTTATGCATTGATCAGTTCAGCGAATATTCCAGTTTTTTCGGATGATCATTATGTGACCATTAGGATCAATTTTACACTAAAAACTACGAATATATGCCAATTCAACGTGAATATTCTCGAAAAAACTTCAGAATTTCAGAACTAGATTCATGAATTAACCAGTTCTATGGATGTACCGGATGATTTTCACGTAGAATCCAGGGTCAGTATTAATATAATTTTAGATGGAATTTTATATAACCTTTCAAGAATATTACAAAACTTTGTGATCAGTTTCATTGATTGGCAGCATTGTCGCCTTTTCAGTATTATAAGAAATACTATCATACCGCCGGAATCGGCATCGGAATCGTAATGCGGAACATCCAAGATCGGTTGGATCATGCACAAATTTGATACATACTGTTTCATTTTTATTTTGTTTGCGTTTATTGTTTTCTGTAAATAAACCTGTGATTTATGATGACGGTTTTGTACGCATCTATGTATGCCAAATAAGACCGATCTTTACTGCCCAACCTGGTCACAAATGGTAATATTTACCAGAACCTGAAAAATGGAACTCTAACAAACAATTTGGGTACAAGTACATATAGATTTGGTTGAAAACGTGTTTAAAACCTGAGTTAGAAGTCCGGGTTAATATGACCCGCTAACACCTTATTCGTAACTTTTTTATGCACAGCTCTTCAGGAATGTTCGAAAGTTCTGAGCACTATTGAAAATCTTTGCTCTCCATGATAGAAGGAAAGTCGAGAATATTGACTCCAACACCTAAAGAAGGTTAATGCGTACGCAGCAATCGATGAGGGAGCATTGGGAGCTAATAGCGAAGATATCGAGTCTATTTACTACGATACCCCTATTTTTAATAATTTACATATTTACAGATGCATCTTTGCCGAAAGAATTGGGAATATACGGAAATTTCTAAAGAATTGAATTTAAATTGTTTCCTCCAGCACATAGATCTGTGATTGGATGATTTTGTTGGGAAGCGAAGCGAACTACAAGCAACCAAAAATGCACAAAATTCTCGGTTTAAGCAAGTATATGAATCGTATATTGTTAAAAGTACCTAACCTAAGTTCTCGGAGAACTTCATGAAGTAAACCTTTTTTTTAAATTATCCGCTTTTACTTGATTGGACATGGACTCGATACCTTCGCACGCTGCAGTGGCTAAGCAATTTGCTTTGGCCAGTTTTATTCATATTCCGGTCAATTTTTTGATTTACATGAATTGGTAGATATCATAAAGTAAGTTTATTATACCAAACAAATATGAACTTTTGAATGCTTTTTTTGGGTTCAATCAAATCAATCATTTATGAAAATCAACTCTATCAACAATGTCAGAACAGATTAAAATTCGAGAACCAGCGCACTCAATAGATTTTCATTAAGTCATAGAATTTTAATAAGTAATTTTGATAATAAATAAGTTTAAAATTAATTAACAATGAATAAACAAATATGTTTGTCCTCATTTTGTCAACCTAACATAAACAAAGGGGGCTAATAAAAGCGGGTCTTCGCTGTAGTTAGGAAATTCTAGCGAAACCGTCATTGAGATCCAGGCGGTCGCCTAAATGTTGATATTAACGCCAGAAGGATAAAGCAATAAAAAAAGTTTCAGCTAGAAAACTAGTTGCATTCGACGAAGCCAAACCGCAGTCAAGGCCGAATGATAAAGAAGCAATAGTGGAATCCAGAAAAAATATGTGTTTGTTAAAAATTATCTTATTTTTGAGCTTGATTATATAGCCTTGTATAATTTTATTAATAAAACTAGAAATTTGATTTGAAAATTTAACCAAAGAATCAATCCATATAATGCGCTAGATTTTAATTCCAATTGCCGTAATTTGTATTAGAGCTCATATGGAGAATGTACTTTGAAGCGTAAATCATCATGAGTTTGAAATATTATTTTTGCGATGTTCGATTACCTTTCATCACCAGATCAGAAGACGTTTATCGACGATTTACAAAATAGAAAGACGAACCTTTGAAAGTCCAAGTATCCAAAAATTCGAATTGCAAAAATGTAGGAAAACGAAGCTCCTGAAAATTATTTCCGGAAACATTGCCACTGCGACCACTATTCAGGTTACCATATAGTCGGTGTTAAGTCAGACCGGACTAAGTCACAAAATCTTAAAATTAGATAATGATATCACTGGGTAAAGAATTATTTCAGATACATTCTACTTTTGCCAGAAATATGGCAAAAATTAATTTCAAATTATAATGCAAAGGGTGCTGCAAATCAAATTTTAAACTCGTTTTTCTCGAAATACGACATGATAATTCAGAAAGGTTCTTATGGTACCTTCACCGACCATATATTGTTAGATATCATAAGAAGCTTTCTGAATTATCATTTCAAGTAACAATTCCAGAGGTTATATTCATATTATTGGGCACGTAATTATATAACTTTTAGTTTTAGATTGATTATTATTGACTCCAGTATTTTTTTTGTAACTGGAAAGATGAATTTCTTAGCCTGTTAAAGCCTACTGCGTTACGCAATTTTTTACTAGTTAGCGTTCTTGCCTAGCTGAACAGTTTTAGTTTAATGCACAGGTTGATATGTCTTGAAATGATTTTGGTGCACCAAATAAAGATCCTAAAATACCAAACAACAAAGACACGAAAATCCAAAGACAAAAAATCAAACATCTAAAAAACCCAAAATAATCATATGGTTCAGCGATTTAGAGACAGAGCCGTCGTAAGACTACTCGGGATCCGTGGGCGCTATTGAACTTGGGGCCCCTATCATTGAACAGGTGTGAAATAGATATAGAGTTACATTAGATAAACATGATTTAGCATCATTTTGAAAAGATGATTAATTTCGGCATACCTCCATAATGTCAATTGAAAAGTTGAAACAATTGAAGGCTTCCAATATTTGCGTTAAATTTTCTAAACTGCATCCGCATTTAGCACTATGTTGGCAGAATTAATACGCGGTAATTCCACGTACAGTTCCGAAGCAATATTTTAGGATGAACAGTACCTCAGCCAAAAAGAAGAAAAAAATGAAAAACTAGGCGGGTTTACAAATTTGGTTTCCAACTCCGATGAAATCCACAATCCACTTCGCTAACAGAGGGTCGAACCTTGCAGCGTTTGAAATCAATAGATATTCTGTTGCTCCCCAAGAGATTGATTCATTTTCGATCCTCGCTTTTCTTGTCAAAGGAATACAAATAATAATGTTTGCTGTATTATCTCCTTTGGATCGAATTGTGGTTGTTATAGACTACAACAGACATTCAATGTATAAAGTTAACTAAGCTATGAACATTTCATATAATTGTAATCCATACTTGAATATTCTAAGTATTGATCAATTGAAAGTGGAATATTAAATGCCTTTCTTTGGTAATCTTTTTTAAATTGCTTTCAAAATGAAACATCAAAATAAACTTCGAATATTTTTTTAATATTATAGCGGTCTTAAATAGCAGACATTTGTCTTAAGAGGGTTAGTTGAATATTTAATGCCATGGCTCATTATATGTCTTAGCGATTTTTGTTTATACGTAAATTGAGACTGTGAATTTAAGTGCCTTATATTTTGCAGCACATAAAATTTCCTCGGGATAATTCCGCATAACTCAAGAATTCTCAAAAACATATATTATTAAGAAAGTTTCAATATTTTCCCAATTTAAAAATAGCGGCGGAAAACGTGTACGATTTCAAATGTTTTTAATTTTTGTGCACTGAATTGTCGAAAAAAACTATTAAATTTCGAAATCCTTCTAAAACGGTGCGAAAAAATGAAAACTCCTAGTTTATCTCCGATAGAGCTGTCAACATGAAGCATCATCTGAAATCCAAAATTTTGTTTGTAATATAGTTCCGCAGAATATTTCCCGGTATGAACTTTCGTAGCTATCTGTATGAATGCGACGAAGCTACTACTGCAGAGCTGTATGAAAAGTCTACAGGTCCGACCAGCTTGGATTGTTTGCTGATAAAAGGGTGATTTCAATAACTTAGCTCCCTTCCTTTTCTACAGTAGACCGCACATGCAATACATTTTCTGGAATTAATACTTTTCCTGATATCAAAAGGTCTTTATAGAGCTAGAATATGTGATTTTGAAGAAAGGATTTAATTTTTCCCTCTCAAACAATAATATGTGGAGATGCATACATAACAAATGACCCGATGTAAAAAACTATCAGACAGAAAAGATATGGTGTTGTTTTTGTCAGGCAACCGAATACCTAACAATATGGATGGTTTAGAGTACTTTAGGTCTAATTGATAAAATTAGTTAGTCACGCAAGCATCACCCATATTCGATTCCTTACTGACAAAGCGTCTGCTATTCGATTTCTTCAACATGTTTTGGTGTACTCATGTTTCGATCCCAACAGAGAGTCTAAGGAAAATCAAATTGTAAATACCTTATGATTTTCTATCTAACCTAAAAGCGAGGCCCCATTATCCTGTGGCCCCATTTCCCGGCCTAGTGTGCCCATGCATTAAGACGCTACTGTATGGGATTCACGATTAAATGACATCGAGGTCCAAAGATTACAATTTCATAAAATCAAGAACCCAAAGTTAATGATTCAAAGATATTAAGATCAATCAAACAAATCAAAAACATTTAGCTGAGTATCCAAGGGTAAACAAATTATAAGATCCAAAGCTCTGAAGATTTTTTGAAAGATTCGAAGATTCGAGTATCTAAAATCCAAAGGCACAAAGATCTGAAATGTTATGGATTTGAAAATTCGACGAGCTGAACATTTAAAAATTTAAAAAATTCAATGATCCAAAAATACAAGGATCGGAAGATCTAATAATTCAGTAATCTAGAAACTCGACATAGAAAAAAAAAGCCACGAATCAAACAATAAAAGAACCAAAAATCGAAAACTCGCAAAGCTAATGGAAAGATTCATCCACTTGAAAATTTGGGATTCCCAAGATCCAAAGATCCGATAATCTAAAGACTAACATCTTCAAATAGTAATAACTCGCTCTTACTTTTCTGACACTCTTCGGTGTAACTGTCCGTCCGTAAATCAGAGTGTTCCGGCCATGGGTGCAGATTTCCTACCGGAACATTAGTTAACCGGAAAACTGGTCCGCCACAGTAAATTTATATTTCATAAGAAGCTGTTTGAAGTCCGATTTGACATATGTTCTATAATCCACAAGGATACATCGGTTGAATTTGGCCAGCACTTGGTCTTATAGATCTCGGGACAGCATTTTGACTGCAATACTTTATTTTACGATTCGTTTGCTTGATAACCCGATAGTTCAAGAAACCTTCCCAAATGCTTATTTTAGCCTTTCGCAACTCCTTTGAGATCCTCACTTCTGCTTTGCTGAATTAATTTTTCCTTTATTCGTTCATCGTGCAGTAATTCTAAATAAACAATACTCTTAAATAATTACAAAGAATTTCAAGAGAAAGAGAATCTATTTGCTGTCAAAGTTTTTGAATCTCAAGAGAAACAAATTGCTGTTAAAAGATTCCAGAACTGACCACACATGCTCGTAGCATTGTACCAGGCAAAGCGGAACGTATGAATTCTAAATTGGCAAAGAGTTGGAAAGAACAACCTCTTTCTTTTTATGAGAAGCGATGGCGTTTTGGTCACAAATTTCATTAGCATTATATATTATTGGTCCACTATCAACGTTGCGGGTTTTCGAAACGTTGATAGTTGACCTTCATCTTCACATTCGGAGAAGTGATTGTTGAACATTGTAGCTTTGTCCTGTAGTTTGAAATTGTAACATAGATATTGTACCTGCAATCATAAATAAATTTTCTC
Source organism: Topomyia yanbarensis (assembly GCF_030247195.1). Taxonomy (NCBI): domain Eukaryota; kingdom Metazoa; phylum Arthropoda; class Insecta; order Diptera; family Culicidae; genus Topomyia; species Topomyia yanbarensis. Next base: position 131,728,899 of record NC_080672.1, on the reverse strand, counting down.
GTGTTAAATTTCCAAAAAATCTGTGAAAAATCGCAATATTTCCAAAAATCTGTGGAAAACTGTGAAATTTAAATCAAAAAACAAAAAATCTGTCTTCAGTGAAAAAGAATCTGTGACCAAAAATTGTGAAATAAATCTGAGACACTACAGAAAAATCTGTGAATATGGTAGCCCTGGTTCCAAGTAGTTCAACGATTCGTGCTAGGGATAGAGATACCATGCTTTATGTCATGTTAATAGAGATATTGCACAGGTCTTGATCGTACAATTAAATTTCGGATATGATGCGATGAAACACTACAAATATCTAGTATTTCATACGATTAGTCATGAAATCACAAAAAAATTTGGTTTGCACTCGTCTAGTTTTTTTTTTTGGTAGAACTACGTGTCCCACATTGTTTGCTTAAGTTTCACAAAGTTCTTGGAATACTTTAGTTATTCGCGACATATCTATCTGTTGATATATAGATATGAATAGTTTTACGAATACGTAAAGCAACTACACACATCGAACAGACCTTTTTTTAGGCTGTCAAATCTTAAGGTACCGTTTCGGATTTTGGATTTAATGATCTTGTTTCGTAGAACTGTAGAACTTTAAAGTCGAGAAAGATTCAGACAAAAACAAAATATTCTAGCACACAAGCTATGTAGAACACGTGCTATGGATTCACAAGATTTCACGGATTCGCTAAGCTAAGTCGATGCTGTGGAACTTCATGATCCGATAATCCAGATGTATGGTAGACATAATATTTCCAATGATTGATAAACATATTTGAAGCCCCGTTAATATGTAACGAATGTTTATGGGTTGAACATGGTCGCATTTGTAGATCGTCTAGATTCGAATTTCTTAATGTTGTTGGCGAATGTGATTTAGTTTGATATGAAGAATAGCATAACATTATCAAATAAAATTGCCAGATCAAGCAGTGAGAATCGAAGAACTCTGTATATGGTAAATTACCAAAATTTTTGATAACATAATATCAGTTTAATTTTACAAAACCTCCGCGTTTCAACCCTGTAATCCGCTCAAACCTCCAGCACTACGATGCTCACGAGCCGTGTCGTAACTAGTTCTACTTTTTTGCCTCTTCTGCTGCTACTCCTATAACAGCAGCAGCAGCAGCAGCTAGTCGGAGCAACACCCAGAGGTGAAAGAGGTACCGTATTGGCTCGCGATTAACAAACCGTGGGAAATGAACCTATTTAACGCCTTCGCGTTCGCTTTTATACCCACTAACCCGTGCTGCTTGCCTCGTACCACACCCTCCTATTCACGAAAAAAAACCAACGTAATCCAAATGATCAATACGGCGATGCCTGCTCGTCTGTCGGCGGGGGGACCAGACTAGGTGCCGAACAATTTTTTTTTGTTCCTGCTTCTTGTGGTGTTCGGCTGCCGTTGCTATCAAGTATACAAAGGGAAGCCAAAGGTCCAGACGACAACCTCGATAGCTATAAAAGTGCTCTTGTTCGAGTGAGTTCTTCGTTCCCGGCAGACGGCTGGCTGCTGGCAGGCAGAAGCGCCACCTCGTCGTCCCTTGAACTTGACCCACAGTTGAGGTTGCGATTGTGGAGATCCCGACGGCTGCTACTGCCACGAGATCAGGACTAGGCTGCAGTCAAAAGCATTAAATGCTATGTTTACCTTCATGTTACGTGCTACTCTTTTCTTCTCATCTCGTTCTGCGTTTTCTGCGGTTATTGTCTCGATTCTGGCGCGAGAGGTGCACATTCTGGTAGCAGAACATTGCTGCAAAATCGGCCGCAATGACGACCGGGCGTTGATGAATGACGGTAATCAAATGTGAAGCACCAACCGGCGAGTGAAAGAGAGATGATGGAAAATGACGCGCATGGTAACAATGTTGTGTCGATCAGCGTCGGATGGAGCGGAAGGATGAGTGGGCGTGCCTGCTGATGAACGCGATCTGTTTCACTAAAGCTTGCAATTGTTGCGGGTCTTTGTGTCTCGTGTTGGGTGTAATGTAATTAAAAATAGATTAAAACCATTCACTCGGATGTCCGAGGATTCGTGGGAAAAGCGTCCGGAAGCTACCGAAATAAATTGTTTTGTATTAATATTTTCAGCAGCAGCAGAAAAGTGACAAGAGATGTCCGAAGTGGCTTCGATTTCCTAGAACTCCTTCCAGCCGTAACTCGGAGCACGATTAGCATCGCAAATATAGGAAAACAAAGCCACGACTTCCGTCAGCTCTCATACATGATAAATAATCCTTCGTGTCCGGCTGCTTGGCTGCTCGTCGAGCGTTTCGGAGTGCAACACATTACCCGCCACACCTGTTTGCAGGTAAGTAGCGGCTTCCCTGAGAGCGCACCTCTGACGGCATTAGCCCGATCAGCTACTTTTGAATCGTCAGCAAAATTATAATTAGCAAAAATGGCTCGTTCATCATATCACTGGCCGCGATGCAAGAATTATTGCCACCGCCACCGGAGTCAAACAATGAAACGCAACAATCTTGCTGCAGCGAACCGCGCGGATCAAAGTGTGTAATTGAGATTGTTCATGGTCCCTCGGCTGCACTTGGCCAGCTCGAAGTGAATGTCCTCTGTGTCCAATTCCGCGGGTGGTTGCAGCGCACAGGTAGCGGTTGCGGTTGACTGCAGCGGTGCAAAATATATATACGCGCACGCGAACCGCGTAGTCGAACTCTTTTGTCTCAAGACGGACTTCCCAAAGAGCGCTGCATTGTTGCAAGCAACAAGCAATCAGTTCTGCTTAGTTACCTGAGATTGTGACAGATCGTATGACTTACGACCGGAGGTATCGTTCTGTGCGCGTGTTCACCTGCGGTCCCTCCTTGGTTTGATCGAGTTGTGAGTTTGTGGTTCTTAGATAGAAAAATGTTATATGGGGGCACTCAACTTCATCTGAATCCATTTTCGGTCAACGTAAGTGTCAATGCTAGTAATCTAGTACATACTTTTTGAGAGTCCCCAAAAACACGTTACAATTTCCAATCAAACAGTAATCCACTTTCTGTGTGCGATCAGGGATCAGATCTTCAAACGAAAGTTCAACCCCAATCTTGGTCGCTGACCCGCGGTCACCTTTGGAGCGCGTTTCCCTCGCGTTCCATCAACCCGCGTTTCCAACCCGGTGCCGACGCAGCAAAGGTGGTGGTAAATTGCTCATTGTTATTCACGTGTATCTTGAACGGCGTCTCGCTTGCGAGTGCACTCGCGAGGACAGACACAAAAAGTGCACTTATTGTTCTGTGGCTGCTGCCTGTTTCGCGAGTTTTTTTTCTCGCACTCCTGCTGTATTCTACCTCTTTCTCGCGGTTTTCCAACCCCCAAGAAGAAAACCACTGACACTGGGTGTTGGTTGTTCCGCACAGGCACAGCTTGTGGCAATGTTATGATTTAATACGGTCTATTGGGAATAATTAAAATGTGATTTATAAACACGGTGGTTTTTACACGCTGCACAGGGCTTCGTTCAGGAGATCGACTTCGCGAACAAAAAATACCGACACTTTAAAAAGTGTAATTTTGCGCACCTTAATGACGACCATCAATTGATTAGCATATCTTTGTGTGTGGGTTCCTGATCACCGGTGCAACCTGCGCCACCGTATTCCAAATTTGCACTTTAATTGTAATTCGTGGCGTTTTTTGCCACCTCAACCCAGGTTCGTCGCTTGCTGTACCATACAAGTCATGCTCGGCTTCCCGCTTCTCACTTAAAACGTTGCGATTTGTTCCGGCTTGCCTCGGTGCGCAGATTCAAATCCCCGAACAACATGAGCTTGCTTTAACATTGATTCGGTGTTTTTTGATGAACCACATTATTTAAGTTTAATTGTTTTCCACTTTAAGACCTTTTCGGGACCGAGCTGGGGTCTTGGTTTTAAAATCTATAAAAGTTAATAAATGTTAATTGATCGGAGTCGTAAATTCTCACGGAGCAAAGTTTTAGCGCCGAGAGGCTACCCAAGGCAAACGGCGCGGAGCTTTCGGAGTGTTAATTAACATAAATCGATCTTTGTTTGACTTGTGGCAGCAATCCAGTGGCCAAACCAGGTGGAGGTCTTCTTTTGTGCCCGACGGATTAATTGAACGATTTCGTGGCACATGCTGCGAAGATGCGCACAAATTTGCTCGGGTGCGTCTGAAGTGTGAGCTATTGTGTAACAGACTCGCTGTGGTTTAGTGGTAGAAGCTGTTTTAAAGGCTTCTGCGTTCACTGTCTGGGTCGTTGAGATTTATTTCGCGATCGATGGGTATCTGTTTTCGAGCTGATTAGTGGTGTGCAGGTGATTTTCACTAGGGACCTGCGTTGCGAGATAAGGATTCAGGTGGTATTTTTTGTGACGGGTACGCCTTTTGGGCAGTCCAAAAGCGTTCAATTCATGACAAGACTTGACCCATTGGAATTTGTGTTAAAATCTTAAGTTTATGCGATTTTTTTTTGGTTAAAAAACCTACGTACTGGTACTACACAGATCAGTTTCGAACAGCAATTTGAAATTGAACGTAAGTTAATATCACAATAGATCTAAACACTGGTCGCAGTGGTTCGTCTCCTACAAAAAAACGCAAATTAAAAAAGCTCAAAATCCCATTTTCAGCTCCTGACTACCAACATTTCGTTGTTGGTTTTCAAACAATTTTTTTTGGTTTCTTTCTAATTGATGAAAAAATTCTTTCTGACGAGACATCAAGTTGCAAACGGTCAATTTGCTATCGTCAGTGTAAAAGTTTAAAAAGTGTAGTGATATTGTGTTATTCGCAAGTGTAAATAAAGTGAAACTGTGCTCCGTTCGAAATTTTAACGTGTCCATGTGAGATTGTTTTGTTTTAAATAATGATTTAGAAAGTTGAAAGAAATAAGACCTGTACATGTCCTGAAACGCCGGATATTTTTAGCTCAGCAATCGTCAAGCGTGTGCTGACAATCAATGTGTTCTGTGTTCGGAATGGGCTTTAGTTAGCTATTTGTGCAAAGATGTCATCAACGGTACAGTGAAGAACCGATTTTATCAGTACCCGATTTTATCAGCTTTTTGACCCGATTTTGTCAGCCTCATATGAAAATTGATAGTTCGAGTAAATCCTTTCTTGAGCATATTTTTATTAATGCGAAAATTTTTTTTTTCATATTTCGCACTTTTAGACCCCCTTAAGGGAAATTTAAACTAAATAATCAGAAAGGGTTATGAGGCTATATCTAAGGACTAAAGAAGAATATTTTTAGAGCTTCGGTTCATTAAAAAGGAAGGGAAATATATGTCCCGATTTAGCCAATGTCCCCGTTTTATCAGCCTAAAATTCACCAAGGGGCTGATAAAAACGGGTTTTTACTGTACTAGGTTTATCTTCACGGCAATGACTGTTTTGATTTACACTGATGTTTTATTTTTAGTTTTAAAATTACTACAATTATATAGGATAACAGTCATTCCGGAAAATACTGATAATTCCTTTTGCCGAAATTGTTGTTCATTAATTGAATTTAATTCTGATTATGCTACCTGTCTAAAGTAAGATGAAAACTAGAAGAACCAGTTAGTTTCGCTGCAACTACAAAATGTTCTATGAATTTTTCATTTTTTAACTTTTGTTCGACACCAAGGCTGATCACCGCTATTTGACTATTTTTTAAAGATTTTATCATTTTGTGTAAACTTGAACACACCCAACGTAATCTTCATCTTATGAGATCATAGAAGTATTTTTAATTGGTAACTTAAACCAGTTGTAGTATTATTCTTCAGCAGAAAAGAACATCTGTACCGAGCTGCATTCTGTACGATAACTTGAATGGTTGTAATCTGTTGGTGCAAAAGATGAGGGAATTGTACGTCAGCTGAAGGGCAGGACATTATGCGGTACCTGGTAAAAAGCTCGAGTATATTAGCCAGATATTACACCACTCAGTTTATTGTTTTGGGATAGCAATTAAATTCATAGCAAAAATTAATGAAAAAGTTTTGATGAAATATACCGAAGCTGTTTTTTCAAGGTAGTCAATGTATAATACAAAAAATGAGAAAAATTGTCGCTACTGTTATGTTATAACGAAATTCAGTTTTCAAGGAACTTGATATATTAATTTTTTTCAATGTTAAACTGTTTGGGAACGTTAGGAATGGGATTATATGAGCAAGCTTAGTTTCCCGAGGACTCATCTCTTTGTCTTCTACCTATTGAAGCTCTTAACCCTCAAAAAGGCAAGGGGTTTCAGAGCTTCGTCTAGTTAAAGTCCTATAGCTTTAACGAACTTTGTAATATGAAATGCAAATGATTGAGTGTTTTCGGGCGTTCGATTCTCTCACTGATAAAAAGATAAAAAAAGGCTTTTGATTTCATTGGGTCTTAGGAGCGAGGCTTCTTGAAGTCATAATTTTAGCTTGCCATTTTGAGGGTTGTCTCTCGCATATTGTCTGCCAGAGTGTTTTAGCATCAGCATCATATAGACCTTCCCCATAGTGTTCATTTCTAATAAAATAATGATACATAAGTTGAACTTTACTTGAAACTGGCCAAGGTCTTATTTACATATCCAATATACCAGCTTCACGTTCATGAGTAATTTTTCAAATAAATTTTCAACAAAATAAACAAATGGAAAAAAAAACTTTAGCACTGTATCTAATATTGTGATTTTAATAGCGCCCAACATGCGATCATTTAATACAATAATTATGCACTTCAATGATTAATTTCCTGATGATAAAGCAAATTCACATTTGGTTTGAACACCTCACTTCATAACCATATTTCACGTGAATATAATTCATTCGCGTAATTTCGTTAAAATGTCTTTCACTACTTTAATATGACATTTTGCATAATACTTGTTGACGTTCCTTTGATTTTATGTGTAAAAAGACCGTAACAGAGCTCAGACTATCTTTAACTCTTTAACTTTAACTCCTTACTCCGAAGTAGTTAAATTGTAAAGAGTTCCTTTGGGTTAATTCATTTCAGTGCGTTTTCACGATCTCTAGCTTTTCGTAACTCATTCATTCTCTCGAAACAGAAAACAACTACTTTACAACTCACCTTAAAAAATTGAAATAACCGGCTTTGTGTCGATTGCACGCTAATGTACTCAGGATCGGGACCAGAACTTCACTCGGCTACCGGTCTATCCATTCTCTGACGCAACTTAAAGAGCCAAAAAAACAAACACTACTCGCCACGTCACTAGTCCAGATAGTCTGCAGTATCTCAGTTTAGCTATCAGCTCAAAACGACTGTTTAACAATCTTGTTATCGGCGTTATCGACTCCTCGCTAACTCTCGTCAAAAGTCACCGAACGCTGGCACGACCGGCAGAGTCCGAAACCCAAAATACCAAAAATCCAGTTCAAATTCACACCATCCACAATAGGAACTCTGTTGTCACTATCAATTTTCGTTCCAGATCAGGCCGAATGGTTCGATTTGGTTCCACCGAGGCGTGTGCAGGCCCTCCGGGTTCAATAGTGGCAAACAATTAACACCGGGCTGATAAGCGGTTCGCTGTTCTGGTTGTTCTGCTTTTCTTCGCCGTACACAATCACACACAAACTCGCGCGCTCAATAGGACCAATTTGTAGCAATGCGTTAATTTGCGATTCATTCACTGTTTGCCAACGATGGGCTGGCAGTCTTGGCACGCGTTCGCTTTTATTATCCAATTATCTGCCGCTGAAGGAGCTCACTTTGTTTATATCACCAAAAATTAGTGTAAACACGTAAAAATCACAAATCACTATTGTTTTACTTCTTTTTTGTTTTGTTTTCTCACTTCCTACACCGCATCAAGTCCGGCGGATATCACCAATCGGGGCACGCGTGCTCTTATCGAGGACACTTGAGTGCACGAATCATTCCACCGTTATGCGTTAGCAGCACGAGCCAGACTGATTGCGGAAACTGTTCCGTTGGACCGGGGATTCGGAACTGTTAACCTCGCGTGCTCAGATCACCGCCAGAAGGGTTCACCAGCGCATTACCACGGCACTACCACCACTACTACTGTAGCCACGACTCACTCGCGCGCCTGCCTCGTTATCAAGCACAGCTGGCCACCACCGCCCGACTACATGTGTCGAGATCGAGCGCAGCATAAAACCCTCCGAACTTGGACAACAACTGCAGCAGCAACTCAGCATAAGGCACCACTCTCAACCGGTTGAGGAGATCGAGTTAAAAACAACAACAGCAACAACTAAATGCAACCCCACAGCAGCACCAAAGCATGTGATCGAGAGCGCGCGCATTCAGTAACTAAAACCGAAAATCACCGCCGACCGCTGCCTATGCTACGGAGCAACAACTTACCGGGATCAACAACAAACCTGGTGGTGTTTGTAGCTCTCCGTGTACGATACTGTAGCCACCTCAGTCAGCGTAGGTATAGATAGAACACAGTAAGAGAAGGAGACCGCAAAACACCCGCTTGCTCAATTGTGCTCGTTCAACTCACACACTCCGCTCAGGTCAACAACAAAAAAGAAGGGGAATTGATCGAACCAATCAGCGAACCGAACGGGCCGGTTCCGGAGGCGGAGTTTCACGTTCAACTCTATCGTCACCACGCTGTCGCTCGCACACGGTACAAGTGCGATATTAGAAACAAGGCGGAATCCAGATCTATCGCTGATCTGGTTTGATACCACAGTTTTTTAACCCGCATCAAAAGCTGCGTTGGTGTTGGTTTTCACAACCACCTCTCGGCGGTCGTCGGCACCTATCCAGCAGCAGGTCGCAATGCCGCCCAAAACACACAACTTACGACCGTCGCAACGATCGCGCGAGAGCTTCTCGGCTACAACGGAGCCTCCGGATCCAGGAAAAACACTCGTTTATTGTTTTATGATTTGTTTTGGGTCCCGGTTGATTTTTATTGACGCCCTTCTTTTTCTGCCCTACCTCTAACAGATCGCACGGCGAGTTCGTCCTTGCCAATTACGGAAAGAAAAAGGACGATTATTGCTAGATCGACCCCTAAATGGGAGGTAAAAAACAAATTCGACCGATGGAACAGAGGATATTAGCTACCCGAGTTTGTAGGATAACACACGTTCAATGAATATGCAATGTTTGGTTTTTCTGCCAAAGCAGGTCAATTTTGTTAGTTTTTTGCAGCTTAGTTTTATTGGACCAAAATGTGCGGAATGTTAAACCGAATAGGTACAGTTCAGTTTGTTTTTTAGTGCTGATCATTTGCGTTAGATGAAAAGTTTCGCCTACCCGGATTATTGGCATGCTAGTGATTGCGATGTTTCTATGATTTTTTCGTATATGCTTCTTTTTGTTTGCAACTTCATCTATTATCTAGGAAAATATTACCCGCAAAATATACGCGATACAATTTAAATGCATCAACCTGATGGTTTTTCTGGTACAGAAGAATATCGTATCTTGATGGATTCATGTAGGGGAACATGAGGAGTAGACCTCTCCACATTTTGAAAAAGTTTTGAAATATACATGGGTCAGCTCAAATTTTTGTTCTAGGTGTGAATTCAAGAACTTTCGCCAAAAATGGCCTCATTTGGACATGATTTAGAGGTGCCTCCAATCAAAAATCATGTTTTTGCTATGTTTCCATAGGAAAATCACTTCCACTCCGATTTGATAGGTCCTACACGTCCACATATCATCAAAGGTTGTTCCTTACATATATCTTAACATGTTTTAACAGGTGAACATAGCTCTAATCGCAATAGAAAATTTGTTAACTACTAATTTTACTTGGTTTTGATATACTTTTCTATACGAAAATCCAGTTAACAAATTTTCTACTGCGATTAGAGCTATGTTCACTAGGGTGTCCCAAAATGACATCATGTTAAAAAAGTCATCGGGCTCACTTCTTTAATGAAAGGTTAGGGTATTGGGACCACTTTCTTCTTCGGAGTGAGTTTGCTAAAACGCTTCCTACTGGTGGCGACTTTTGATTTTTTGAAAAATGGGCCGATTTTGGATAAAATTTCAAATTTATGCCTGTTGAAGTGGTCCTGAACTGTCTTAGTTTTTTTTCAACATTTTTTATTTTTCTAGAGATCCAAACGGAGAAGTTTGGTTAGTTAGTTTGTACAAATTTAGAATTATAAGAGCGGCAGTGCCATTAAAACTTAGTAAAAAGTGAAATTTTTGGTGTTTTTCAATATTTTTTCCTCAAAACTGGGTATTTAAAAAATTTTAAAAGTACAGAAAACACTTTATATAGTTGAACCGAATTCAGGGGCGTAATTTTGCTGAAGAAAGTGTATAGCTATGGCTAATGGGGTATGAGTTATTTAAGTTTTTGTTAGATAACCTTTGACATTTTTAGCAATTTATCAAAAATAATGCTGTTCCAAAAAGTAAATCAGTTCAAATGTGCTTTGACCACACATTGTTTTTCGAAAAATAGAAGAAAAATTATGAAAAATTACGTTTTCTGTACGTCTTTAGTATGTCAGGACGAGGTTTAATGAGCATCTGATGATTTTTTTTGTAACTTAAATTATAAAAATAATAACTTTGCTAATGACGCCAGGTCTCTAATTATTTTTTGAAGAGTTAATTCTCCATAATCACTTCTAGGAGGCATCTTCAACAAAACGATTCCGTCAGAAGATGCGCTGTATTCTGTTGTAAAACTTTTTCGAGGATATTTGCCCCAAATTTGACTATTTCGGAATTATGTGATCTAAACAGTAAATATCAGTTTTTCAACACTCACCTCACTCTTTTGCATTTTTCTCCACTTCAAAGTTCCTAACATGAAAATAAGACTTTATATATAAAATGTAAGTACGTTAATCAATTCAGCCATCAAATATACGCCATAAGTTGCCATTAACTTGACATATTTGTTTAATTTTAGTGATTTTCAAATCCGCTAGGTGGCTATTAGCATAGAAAATATTTTTCAAAAAAATCGCCGAATGCTCATAAAAACCGATTCTGATGTACTAGAGACAAGCGAAAAACGCCATTTTTCATCATTTCCCTTTTATTTTCCGAAAAATAATATGCGGATTAAGCCCGCTTAAGTTGTTTTATTTTGTAGAACAATGTTATTTTTTATGAATATCATAAAATGTCAAAAGGTTATTTACCAAAAACGTAAATAACTTATACCCCATTCGCCGTAGCTATACACTTTCTTCAGCAAAATTACGCTCCTGCATTCGGCTCAACTATATAAAGTGTTTTCTGTACTTTTAAAATTTTGTAGATACCCAGTTTTGAAGAAAAAATACTGAAAAACACCAAAAATTTCACTTTTTACTAAGTTTTAATGGCTCTGCCGCTCTTATAATTCAAAATTTGTACAAACTAACTAACCAAACTTCTCCGTTTGGATATCCAAAAAAATAAAAAATGCTGAAAAAATATCTAAGACAGTGCAGGATCGCTTCAACAGGCATAAATTTGAAATTTTATCCAAAATCGGCCCATTTTTCAAAAAATCAAAAGTCGCCACCAGTAGGAAGCGTTTTAGCAAACTCACTCCGAAGAAGAAAGTGGTCTTAATACCCTAACCTTTCATTAAAGAAGTGAGCCCGATGACTTTTTTAACATGATGTCATTTTGGGACACCCTAATGTTCACCTGTTAAAACATGTTAAGATATGTGTAAGGAACAACCTTTGATGATATATGGACGTGTAGGGCTTATCAAATCAGAGTGTAAGTGATCTTCCTATGGAAACATAGCAAAAACACGATTTTTGATTGGAGACACCTCTAAAACATGTCCAAATTAAGCCATTTTTGGCGAAAGTTCTTAAATTTCCGCCTAGAACAAAAATTTGAGCTGACCCATGTATATTTCAAAACTTTTTCAAAATGTGGAGAGGTCTAATGAGGAGACTTGACCAGGTTTTCAGTTAAACCTATGTAAATCTCTAAAAAAGTTCTGAATCCTTCAAAACTCGTTGAAATGTAATGTGCAAAAGTGTTGTGAGTATTCATGATTTTTTTGCAGAATTGTTAATTAACATTTTCAAAAGTTTTTCTGAGTTCGTTGTTTTCTGGTTAAGTCTCCCCACCGCGAGGTCGTGCTAATTTTATTATCAAATATTCCAATATTATGATTAATATAGAATCAGTTCACTACTTCATAAGGAATAACATGGTATATGAGTTCTATAAAAAAATTAGTGGATTATTGTAGTAAATATGTTCATTCAAAGCTTCATAAAAATTACATCATTTTACGTAAATTCATAAATTACGGAATATTTTCTATGAGGAAAAAATTTTTCACTCCAAACTTTTAAAATTACCTGATGGGATCGAAACAAGTATAAAAATATTTTCAGAATTTTAACCAAACGTGAGAACGCAATAAAATTGAGTTTGACTAAGTGAAAAATTTGATTACTTATTTATTTATTTATTAACAGATTAAGGCCGAAGTGGCCTGTGCCGTATACAAAAGATTCCTCCATTCCACTCGGTCCATGGCCGCGCGTCGCCAGCCACGCAGTCTGCGAAGGGTCCGCAAATCGTCTTCCACCTGGTTGATCCATCGTGCTCGCTGCGCGCCGCGTCTTCTTGTACCGGTCGGATTGCAATTGAGAACCGTTTTCACCGGGCTATTGTCCGACATTCTGGCTACGTGCCCGGCCCACCGTAGTCGTCCGATTTTCGCGGTATGACAGATGGGCGGCTCCCCCAACAGCTGATGCAACTCATGGTTCATTCGCCGTCTCCATGTGCTGTCTTCCATCTGCACTCCACCGTAGATGGTACGCAGCGCTTTCCGTTCGAAGACACCAAGTGCGCGTTGGTCCTCCACGAGCATGGTCCAGGTCTCGTGCCCGTAGAGAACTACCGGTCTAATCAGCGTCTTGTAGATGGTCAACTTCGTACGACGGCGAACTAACTTAGAAATTATAAAGAGAGTTAATCGTTGCAATTGATGATTGCATCGATTTTTGTAAGAAATTGCTTATAGTAGAGTAGAGTGGGGTCAAGTAGGTCAGTTTTTTTGGCGAGCTCGTGCGATGGTGCTTTTTTGCACTGATTTTAACACACAAGCACTCGTAAGAAAGGTTATACATCTGGCAACATTTTGGCAATAACGATTTTATACCTGGCTAGATAATTTTCAAACTAAATCCAATAAAGCAAAGATATTTTTCTCGATGTTTGTTAAAATCTGGGGGTACGATAGGTCACTATATTCGAAGTAAAATAAAATAATTTTCGTGCGGCGGTGGGCGTAGCGTAGTTGGTAAATCGATTGCGTTGTACACAGCGCACCTGTGTTCGAGTCCCGACCCCGCACATAGGGTTAGAAATTTTTCATAAGAGATTTTTCTAACCCGAAGAGGCAAATGACCTTAAGGTTAAAACCTCTATAATCGAAACAAAAAAATACGTGCCTAGAAAACCAGTAGTTCAACTTTTAATTGAAGAGTATGAATACTGCAGATTATTTAAAAATTAATAACACAAATAATCCATTTACGTCATTCAGGTGGAAAATAAGAAAGTGGTAAATGATGTGAAAAATTATGAAACTGCGGAAGGAAATGTTGAAAGAATGTGTTTTTTTCAGCAGTTCCACCTGGTTTTGTAATTGCTACTGAATTCTTCTAGAGTGTGGAATGGAAGTTGTGCATTCCGTTCTCACGTGGCTGCTTAGCGGTGGGACGACCAATTTTGCGGTTCGGAGCATATTTTTGGATTCCTTTTCCTTCTCTTTTGGATCATGTTTTTTTTTCGATTATTGCTTCAACAATACTTTAAATTATTATATTGTTAACTAATATTGTGTTCGTATGTGTGTATATGGCAAAAAATGTCACCTCTGTTTCTCAGAGATGGCTGGACCGATTTGTACAAACTTTGTCTCAACTCTATTTGTTAAAAGTTGAAAAGTTGGGTCCCAGTCTGCTAGGGATGAAAAACCTGTGCGATAAACTGCTGTTGATAACAGATTAGTGTGCCAATTCAAATAAAAAAAGTTAAGATAATTGTGAGAAAACAGTGGCGTAGTAAGAAAATTGGTGGGGGGGGGGGGGAGTATATAAAGATATAATAGATAGCACTCAAAAAAATTTAAACGTTATGTCTATTAATTTCACACATAGATTTTTGCAATTAGCGGAGGCAGATAGACACTATTTGCTGGAACATAAACTTCATATGTGTATTCACAAGAAATAATAATCTTACATTCACATTTCATAACTAAAAGGCACATAAAAGCCGATTCTATAACAAAACGAACATTTAACTTATGTGTGTGCATGCACAGTTTATACAATTAACACATAGAAGGTATGTGTGCGCGAGATAACATTAGCATTTTTTCTTCATACGGATTTTAAGTGGTTTGAAGCAAATAGAATTAACGTTTGAATTTTTATCAGTGAGGGAACGGGTTTGGGTAGTCAAGGTAGGAAAGCTAGCTGTGGGTCTAGAATTAATGCCCTTCCCCTACGAGAACAATCTGGGCGGCAAACTTCAGACTGTCTAATTTACTGAGCCCTTCAGTTCCCTTGTGCCATTCAGTACCACTTCCTCGTTGAGCTTCCGACTGGTTCGCGAACTACTCGGTCTAGTCCCCGACGATAGATTTAGCCTACTCCGACGAAAAGTTCCCCGACGAGAGAAGTTCGAAAGCGAGCCAACCAGCCAGGTCAGTTCGGCGATTCCGGTGGAGTAGGGTGTCCGGATTGCTGGAGCCCTGGCGCGACTGGCGATGTGTCGTCGCGGTCTACGCAGTCTGGTTCCCGGCGGTGAATCTGACTTTACGCTGACGGAGAGGTCCCAGACGAAAGAAGTTCTCCCGATACCGATTCTTATGGTTTCAGTACCACAACTTCTGGAGCCGTTTGGCTCCGTGACCGGTGCCATTTAGCACCGCAACTCCTTTAAGCCCTTTAGTTCTCTTCTTGGGCCATTTAGCACTACTTCCATAATGATCCATTCAGCTCCTCGACTTGTTCGCGAACATCTCGGTCTAGTCCCCGACAATGGACTTGACTTACTCCGACAGAGAATTCCCCGGTAAGAGAAGTTCTCCCGAGATCGAGCCAATCAGCTAGGTGCCGAGGTCAGTTCGGCGATTCTGGTGAAGCAGGATGTCCGATGAACTAGTGCGCCGATAACCCGCGACTAGTGGTGTCTCGTCGCTGTCTACTCAGTCTAGTCCCCAGCGGTGAATCTAGCTTACGCTGACGGAGAGTTCCGAAAAAAGTTCTACCAATATCGATTCTTCTTTGGTTTTCGCTATTTTTCTATTGGAACAACCGGTGGGGTGCCGTGGTCGGTCTGGCGTATCCGCATGGAGCGTGACGTCCGGTTCGCTGGCCTTTCGACGACTCATACTCGGTGCTCTGTTGCAATCTACTCGGCGGTGGATCTAGCTTATTCCTGCGGAGAGTTCCCTGGCGGTGATTGCTCTCCCGAAACCGTTGTTCGATGTCCATTCCGCTGTAAGACGGTCATGATCTACATCATATCTCTGTTTACTGCGTTCCACGTCTTTACATCGCTTGTCATTCTGTAGGCTACATTACCCGGGTTGATGTTCGGTCCTCCCGTATTAAGTAGCTCCCTGCACGTCATTTCAAACCTCGGACATCCAAAGACTCTCCTCGAACATTCAAAGACTTCAAATCTCGGACATTCAAAGACGCTCCGGTGTCTCCTCGACGTTCTCACACTCCGGGCACAGTGTTGAAGTGGCGTACCCATACCGATGAAGATACTTCTTAAGCACGTGGCTCGGTAGGAGCTGTTTCAGGTGGAAAGTCATCTCTCCGTGCTTTCTGTTGACCCACGTCGACAGGTTTGGATGAGCCGGTAGGTCCACTTTCCTTTCTCCGTATTCTACCATTCCTGCTGCCACGTCACCATCAAATCGATTTTCATCACGTTTCTTCACCACGTTCACCATCGAATCGATAGCACTTGATATCCTCCGTCAGGGTGATGCAGATGGGGATCATTTTGGCGATAAGGCATACTGCCTCCGGTACGCAATCGCAACTCGTACGACCATCGGTCGAAGCGTCCTGTTCAGCTTTTCGCGGTTCCTTGGTTTTCAGCGCCGCACCCCAAGCAGGAGCCCCATATCGATGACGAAACACTAGATAATGGATTGACATTTCGCAACGTGTTTGTTAAGGCTCAATCAGTCATCGATTATCACTCCCAATTGCTTCAGTGCACGCTTCGATGCAATCACATGCCCTTCGACGAAGATCTGTATCAGCTGAACCGCTTTGCAGTTGCTGTCCAACAACAAATCTGTCTTATGGTGAGCTATTTGCAGTTTGACCCGTTCATCCAGCTCTCGATGGCATCTATTGTCTCCGTCACCAACACCTACATTTCTTTATTTGTCTCACTCATCACCGTTAGTGACACGTCGTCCACGGAACCCACGATTTTCACTTTCCTGTGCAGCCGCAGTGTTAAGACCCCATTGTACATCCCATTCCAAAGAATTGGACAGAGAATGGAGCCCGCTGCAACTCGCATTGCCTTCTGCCCTTTGTTCGTCTGGTATAGCGGTGTTCTAGCCTGGAAGTAGCTTTTCAGGATCTGGCTCATTCTTTTATGCCACGCGACAGCATTAGTCTATACGAGGCTGGATGCCCGGTGATTTCCCTGACTTTGGCAGCGCCATCAGTTTCTGTACTTTCCTCATTTCGGGGATTACCGTCCTCTAAAGACTTCAGCGGTAGCATCCAGAACATGTCCGGATATGCCAGGATCGCAGCTTTCAGCGCCACCGTTGGTATTCGACGCTTCTTTGAGCTCGTCGTTAGTCGCTTGCCACTCGGCTGTGTTACCTCCTTCTTCTTCGCCGTACGGTGTCGGTGACCACGTAGTTGATCGTGATTCGGGAAGAGACCCTCAACGATTATCTTTAGCTTACCCGGGCATATTTTAACTGGTGCCGACGGACCCTCGTCTTCGTCATAACGACTCAGTACGCGTCCCCCAGGGATTGGCGTGTATTTCTCAGCACAGCTACTTATGGCAATTGGTTTGCTAAGCAGAACAAACTTTAAAGAGTCCCTACCTTCTCGAAACGTCGCTTGCGCTCCTCTCTCACTCTACGATCTTCCGCTCTGAGGCCGCCTTCTGGCTCTAAGACAAGCAGCGTGTAGCGTACTGAGTTACTCATTTAACCAGTAAGCTGCACGCCGTCTACTGGCCCTAGTTTGCGTGACATTGTAACGTCACAAGCCGTCACAATCCTTTTTGTTAGATCAGCCGCATCAACGTACTTGATTCCGTTGTAACTCTGGGTAGGGTTAAAATCACTGATTGTACTAAATTCATTGCAATCTTATCATATGTACAGATAGAAAAAAAGTTATTACCGGCATTCGGATTGGTTCCCCTTGCTGAACAATCCTTTTTCACGATTAGCAATGCTTTCGATTTACTTGTGGCAACGGTAGCCCTGGACGATTATTACCCAGATTCTTCCAAGCCAGCACACAGTGGTCAGCTTAAGGTCGACATGCGAGATACTATAAATCCATTGACCTAACCATTAGGGCTAAAACTGCTCAGAAGTGCTCACTCAATCCGGCAATCGGACTATGCACAGCACTGTGTGCTGATCGAACCTAATAAAGTCATAAAAGCCTCAACTCGAGCCGACACGGCGACCGTATGGACAAAAATTCAAATCAATCCAGCATAGCAAATGGATTTCCTGCCAGAAATTGACTGCCGGTATATACAGCCCTTGCGAACAGCAGGTTAGTTCATAGAAGCTTCCAGTTTTGACCTATTTTCCCCCTTTTCGTTGTTGTCCCTCTGCTGACGATGATGGACAAGGGAAAGGCGATCAGCGGGCAGTCGTTTTGCCCCTTCGCCTCTAGCACTAAGACCGAATCATACCAAACCAACCCGGCCGCTGAGACTGTAAGGAGCGAAATGGTGTAAATATTTTCTACCGAAGTCATAAATTAAAATAGAATAACTTTTTATGGCTCACATCGGCTGCTCGTTAGAGGAAGGGTTGAAAGTCAAACTGGTAGCGTATCCTGGCTGGTTTCGGGACTGCAGCGAAAAAGGAGAAGGATTATCTGTTTATTACCTCCCAGCAATGAATGTGTGTCGTGGTCAGGCCAAAGTGATATGAATATTTGTTTGCTGAAAATTTCCAAAGCACCCCGGACAGTGACAGTGGTCACCCCTTTCGGATGCACACCGGAGCAGCAAAGACGCAAACAAGGGAGAAGAAAGGCAGTTCATTGAAAGAACAGGAACCACAAAAGCGATAAGGACGAGAAAAAGGAACCTAAATCCGTAATGACCGCATGCTGTTAAGACAAATAGAATAATGGGATACAAAAAATTATAACAGTTATGAATTATGTATATTTGTTTAGAAATCACCGATGATTGCATATGGGTCTGGGTCGGTTCACAGCGTGATGGGTCAAATGCTCGGAAAAGACTGGGAAAGGGTTTCTTTCCAACAAGTTTTGCTGGGACCCTTTGGCACTCTGTTTTCTCTGTGGTTTGGTCATAATAACTTAATCGCAGCAAGGAGAAGTGGGTTTTTTGCTTGTTTTCTTTTCGTACGATTTAGACTGCATTCAGTTTCTCTTTCCTTACCAAATCCGGGAAAGTACGCTGGGGTCCTAGATTTGCACGTTTTACCGTTTTGTTTCTGTGTTTATTATTTTTAGTGTTGGGATTTTTGAGGGACATTTTTCAAGAAGTACCATTGCAACACAGAAAATTTGCTAACGTTCGTAAATTACGTACATTACTTGTCACAGTAAGCTGTTAAAATATACATTTTCAAAAAATTGTTATAATAAAACAGGTAAGATAGTAAAATTGTAAGATAGTAGAACATTATAATAGATTAATAGTAGGACCAATAAAATAGTAAAAGAGTATAGTCATCACATCATGACCAACTAATCTCTAAACTAAAGTGCTCCGAATTTTAACCAACTGTGTTTCAGGTCGCACGATCTTGGGCCGCCAGTCTCCATTTTGTACGCCCGACATACGTAAAACTCCCTCGATTGAATTACATAGCATAGGTTCGGCTGCTCTCTTCTGGTATTCGCGCTACATGTCCAGATTGGCGGGAGTTTGAGTACTTTATCAGCATTTCAGCATACGGATGTCAAGATGTTTGTACTGGTGGGTTCACTACATCACATCACAAAACATTTATTATTCATAATGTTAGCAATTAAGTCACAATTTCCGTAAACAGTTCATTGATTTTTTTCATGAACATTTTTCATCATTACAGACACGTTTTCTGCAGTTGCGCTGCCACGCGTTCATTTCATCAAAGGCCGTCGCATAGATGGAAATATACATGAAGCACATTTACATGGCAGACGAAGTTTATATTTCACTTCTTCATGTAATCTGCTGGCGACATTAGGACAGTCTTCTATTGTTTCACACGCATACCAAATAATGCTAAAATGAAATAAAAAATGCTATACTAAATTTAATTGTATGACAAAACATTGCATAAGTTGTATTGAGATTTACAAAAGTATTTATTGCCGAAAATTGCCAGCGCCTAATTCTCCAAAACCTCATCCAATATCCCTACATTGGCAAAAAAAGATAACGTACCTGAAAAACAAACATTATATGACCGTTGCAAAAACTGCAAATTTTTAACAACACTGCGACAAGGAAAACATTTTTTGTTTCTTCTGCAGGGACCTTGCAAGGACAAAACTGCACACGAATCCGTTTTACGATGGTTTCAATAATGTACAAATATTTACTCTTGTCTCGACCGCTGCCCCGAACCGAAGGACAACTGGGCTCGGGGCCTTACCTGCCCCACTGTAAACATCGTTCCCAAACGGGGTCCCAAAGATTCCTGGTCTTCTTTGTTTGGTTCTTTCCGCTATAAAAGCGTTGGTTGCTTTTAAAAAAGTAACTGTTTTATGGCAGAGTAAAGAGCAATTTTACGACTATTAATGCAGTTTTTTTTGCATCTTTTTTTTTGTCGCAGCGTCTGCTATGTCAAACGATTCTTCCTCCGGATATTTGAGACTATAATGCATGCAAAATTGTGTGTCTTTATTGCCGAGCAGATTCCGAAGAGGGGATCTTTTTAGGGCAAACAGGGACCATAAAAGTGTTTTTTTCTTGTTTAAACTAAAAAAACTACAGTTATGGAATGTTGCAAATCGATGGATTTTTCGCAATCTAAAGGATTTTTTTGTGGTACAATCAGTTTTATGATAACCGAAAAAAAACAAGCCTCACCGAATGGGTGAATGAGTAATCGACACTAAGCAAATTGCCATTTTGTCGGTCAGCTTATCTACCATCGCTCTCAGCGCGGGTTTCCGTTTGACAACCAGAAGCCCGGGCGAAATTCCAGGAAATCAGTCCAAAGACGTGAGAAGCATAAAGTAAGCATGGCCGAAGCAGAACTAAACGACACAGTTGTGCAGCATGTGCTGCGACATTTATGCTGCACGGGTTTTACCGGAGGGAATACTTAATCCACTGGAATTATTCAAATTATTTCTCAAATCCATCGAAGACAAACTTTACTTCCTTTCTGGGCGTTGTTGTTTTTTCGGTTTCCTATGGCCGTTCTTAGGAGCGCAACGAAAAAAAAAACTTGCACCCTTCCGCCAGAATAATGCACACAATCCGAGGAATGACTTTTGACTGTTGGAAGTGGGCACAGCATTTCGGAAGGTGTTATGGATGATGATGCTGCTGGTGGTGAAACCGAAACAAGACAGTTCGGATAAATAAACAAACAGCGAAACATCACAAGAGGCAATCAGTGTACACCGATCTACCTGCGGTGTACCTTCGTTATCGAGAATTGGGCTGCATACAATTATTCTGAATTTTTTCTAGGTTTTAAGATAAAAGTAGAATTCGGATGCAAACAACAAACGTGTTAATCGTGGTTATGTTTACTGAAAAACTGAAAAGTTTTTGTTTGAACATGGCCGTTTGTGGGTTTGGTGTTTTCTTTGTGTACAGTTACAAAAAAGTCTTTTGTTCTGCCTTAGGCCTTATATGTATGGATATATGTAACTTTTAAGAAACTATCACATTGATTTGTTGTTAATTTTAATGGGAGTAAAAAGCTGACTATGATAGCTTATAAATGCAAGCTATCGTTTTACGACAGTGTTTTTGCGATAATGTGGTAGGTATGACTACATATGAGCCATTCATACAATCTTATGCTGCAGATTATTATTTTTTTTGTTCTGGTTCACTAACTCGAGAGCATTAATGAACTAAGGAGCCCCTATCACTGAACAGATGTGAATTTTTCCAAATTTGAACCAAGTAAGCCAACAGTTAAGTTTATATGAGCAAAATTATCAGTATATAAGTAGGAAATACATGGTGGTATTATACAAGCAAGATGACCTGAGTTGATCGAAACATTGATCGACAAGTGACCCTGTCCATGCGCAGAATTTAAAAAAATCCAATTCCCGGGTACCCTAAGGCAGAGTTACTAGTAATTAAAATGATCCAACATATCACAGAGAACATTCTGGTTTCAATTGAAGCTTGCGAAAAAAAAAATTAATCGCAATTGGAAAGATAACAGAACAGTTGAGAGCAAGAAATAAAAATATATTGCGTGGGGTGTCTCTTAAGAAGGGATTATCATACATATAAACAGTCAAAATCATACTGAATCTTTGCGCACAGGGTCGCCAAGAGGGAAGGCGGTGTGTTTCCCCTCGAGCAAGGAGTTTTGGAAGGGGGCCCAGACTTTGAACAGAATGACAAATAGTATTTCAATAACAATTCATTTAAAAATTCAATTAGAGTTTGAATATTAATATGATTTAATTAGGATAGCTTGCCTAAATTCTACATGTTGGAAATCAAATATATGATTTTCTCAATTAGAAGATCAAACATTTCATGGTATAAATAATGTCGGTGATTTGGTGAAATATCATAAGATTTTTTTGATTTTGTAAGAGTTTTGTAAATTGGATAAAAATAATTTTCTCTAAAAGCACCTATTTTCAACCGTAGAAGTTATGACGATGTCGTAAGTGGTTTAATGGACGATAACAACAGATAAAGCCAAATTGAACTGTGGTCAAAGGTTCGTCCTGTCTAAAACAGAAATTTCCAGTTTCCATGATAAAGTCAATCGTAAATTATATCATGAAGTTTATACTGCATGAAAGACGAATCAAAAGAATACTTTGAAAATTCAAGAACGATTGCCTGTGGGTGAAAATTCATGTGTTCTTTTTTTGTAAATTGTGTAATAAAAGACTGAAATTTATTTTCTATTTCATACTTTACTATAATTATCCCATTGACTTTTACCGACTAATTTTTTAAGCATTTTTGAGTTTCGGGATCTCCAAAAATTGATTTTGATTCGCATTTTACTAATAATTCGAAACTTTTCAATCTGTAGATGGGTTTATAAAAGTGGTTTATTTTTTAGCTTAATTTAAACAGTTAAATAGAATCATTAGTCTAATTGGTCGGTGTTAAGTCAGACCGGACTAGGTGACATTGCATTGATTTCTAGAAAAAAGAGTTTAAAGTTTGAATCGTAGTATCCTTTACGTTAGAATTTGAAATAAATTTTTGCCATAGCTCTTGCTAATTATAACATATTTCAAATCTGGTAAGAGTCGAATGTAGATGAAGAAATTTTCTATTCAATGCCATCATTATCTCATTTTTTTAAAAAGATTTTTCGACTTAGTCTGGTCTGACTTAACACCGACCAATTTCGAATTCTTATCTTTTCAGGACGATATGTGACTTATTTTAATCCCACTAAGGGGCCATCAATAAATGACGTAGCATGTTTTGAGTGATTTTTAACACCACCCTCCCCCATCGTAGCATTTCGTCACAAACCTCTAAATACCCCCTTGTTAATTACGTAGTTTGGCGGTAACTCTCCCCCCCTTGTTCACATAAATTAAAAAAAATAAAAAATTATGTTAGTTATTCCCCTTTAAAAAAGCTACGTAGCATGACGTGACCCCCTACCCCCTGTCGTCACACATCATTACAAAATACAAAACTCCCCCCTCCACCATTTATGGATTGTCCCTAAATGGATCACTACAGTATCTATCAGAAAGAAAAAGAAAACTAAGGAACTTTCTTTTAGAGTGCTCAATTGCTCAAATAGGACTCAAGAAACGGATTCTGAATAATTTTACAAATCGAGAATGAACATTATACTATATTTCTCCTTAGTAGAGACCAATTTAGGTAAAAAAAATACTCCATTAAGGAGAAAATAGTTTAAAACCATCTTTGCGCATGAAGAACACAAAACCTGTATCTAAGTTAGTTATGGAATTTGAGTTTCGAATTCGTTTCATCAGAATCCGAGACTAACTTAGTGACAGGTCCATGGAATATAGCATAGTACATATTGCATTGGCTTGCTCAGCCAAACTAAGTTTCTATTCAATTAATACTCATCAGCTTCATAAGAATTTCTTTTCTTGCTGGGCATCATTCAGGACTAGGGATTTGCTCAGAAACACAAATAGTGTTTTCGTTTTTTAGAGGTACCTTAGCCCTGTTACTAAGTTAGTGCTGGATTCTGATGAGACGAAGTCGAAAAGCAAATCTATTACCAATTAAGAAAGACAATGAAAAACCACGAAGAGAACGATTCTTAGTGATTTCTTGTGTTCACTTAAAAATATTATTTAAATACGAGAACCCAAACTTTCTCAAATTCAATCATTTTTCCCTTTTTTGGCATTTTGACGGAGAAATTTTATATTCTTCATATATAATCTAGAGTTTCTATTTATTATAATTGTTTTCTCTTGATCTATTGTTTCATATTTTAATTTTCTGCATTTCTTGTTGTTTCTTATTGCATTTTATTCAGGTTTTTTTAGTTTTTCTATTTTGTTCATATATTCTTGTTTTATATTTTTCTATATTTTTACCATGCTGGTTTTTTTCCAAAATCGTCCATTTTTTATATTTGTCCCATTTTTTACGATTCATTTCATCTTTTCATGCTTTTTTTTAATTATTGAGTTTTTTTTATTCAGTTCGTTTATTTAATAGGCACAAATGCGTTCGCTTTGCGGTGCCAAATTCTTTTGTTTTTAATTATTGAGTGTTATCTTTCGTTTTATTTGTTCTTTTTGCATCCATTTGTTGAAATGATTTAATTAAATTTTATTGAATTTATTTCACAAAACTGGAACAATTACGATTTTTTTTCTATTTTTCAATTTTTTCGTTTTAGTTTTTTTTAATTTTGTTGTTAAGTTTTCTGTTCTCCTTTTATCAGTCTTGAAATTTATGCTTTTCTTTTGCATAGATTTTTTAAACCTTCATCAATTTTTTTTTATTGCTTTTCCGTTTTTGCCCATTTGAACAATTTTAATTTTATATGTACCATTTTTTCATTATTTCAACATTTTTCCCATTATTTTTTTTATCTTTTGTATTTTTTGTGCTTTATGCATGTTTTCTGTTTTCCGCTTCATCTAGTTTTAAGTTTTACTTTACATGAATTTATTTTTTAGGAATCTCTTATTTTTCTTTATTGTAATTTTCCTATTTCTCCTATTTCGTCTGGCATTTCCATTTTTACCTATTTAAACCATTTTGATTTTACATGCTTTTTTTTTAATTTTACTTTTGTCTGTTTTGGGCTCTATCCACTCTTCCTGTATTCTATTTTATTCCTCCAATCTATTCCGTCCAATTGTTTCCATTTATTTCCACTTCTATTATTCCATTTCACTTATTTAGTTGTAATTTAGTGTATTTAAAAAAAAAAATATTTGTCCATTTTTTATTTTTCAATGCTAAAAATTTATTTATTTCATTGTCGTTTTTCATCATTTCTTCTATTTTGAAATATTTTCAACATGTTCCCCGTTTTTATTCACTCCATTTTTTTATTTTGGTACAATTCTTTAGCTTTTGAAACATGTTGTATTATTGATATTTTTACGTCTGCCTCAGTGGATCCATTTCGTTCAGTTCTTCGTTTGTTTATTCGTTTTGTAGCTTTGGTTTTATTTCATTTTTCTTCCTTTTGTCATTTTTTCCTGTTTTCCATACTTGTGATATTTTAGTTTTCATTTTGTGGTTTACCCGTTTTTCATTATATTAATTATTTTGCAATATTTTTCTATTTCTTCAATTTTAGTCTAATTTACTTTTTCATTTCTTTTGTCTATTTTGATTGTCATTGTATTTCGTTATTAAATTTTTTTACAAAGTTTTAATTTCAACTTATTACATTGTCTTTATTTTGTTCATTTTCTGTTGTTTCTCCGCTATGGATTTTTTCAATTCTTTTTATTTTTTTTTTAATTCATATGAATTTAAAGCACCACAGGTCAGTCACAAAAGTGTATCTGTATTAATAACGCTTAACTGTCGGCTCTTTTAGTTGTAATTTATATAAACCAGTGTATTCTTACATTGTGAACATGAATCATAACAAAAACTAAACAAATTCAGGGAACAACCACAGTAACCCAACCAAACATTCGAAGCGACATATATATTTTTGACACGAACTAGTTTTTAGGAAACACTGATAGCGGTAAGCTTGAATCTAGTTGGTACCGCCACACGGTACTATCTTTGATTTTAGGCCTGAGTTTAGTCCGGCCTAAGACGTTAGTACCTGTCATTGCAGAAATGGTTGCATCCCGAAGCCAAATGAAAACAGTGTAAAAGGCCGCCATGTTCCTCTTGCATGCATCTCAATAATTTGAATCAACTTTTCGAACTTTATGTGCAATATTATGGCCCATGTTGCACACAAACCATATGAGGGCAAGTAAGCAAGTTTTATCCCGTACGATAAACAGGTGTAATCGAATTTTAAATGCATTTTTTTTTAAATATTCTTTATCGTCCTATATCTAGAAGGTGCTACACGCTCATTTCAAAACGCCACATCGAAGAGTTATATTGCAGGTTAGCAGAAGTCGAATCATATTGAAACAAACTGTCGAACGAAATTTTATAATTGGATTCAGAGATGAAAATTGTTTTCGTTCGTTAGTTTACCTATGGCTATCAAAATGAGTGAAGTTTAATTTGCTCACAATTTTTTAGTTATTTTTACATACACACCTAGAAAAAATAGTGTAAATTTACGTCTCCTGACCCTGACATATACGAGCATCAAAAATGACTTAGTTTTACGTATGATTTTAATTTTATATGACGTTTAATTTTGTAAATCATGTAATTTTACTCCACATACAGCATTTATTCTGAATGGTAGGAAGTGTAATTTTATGTCATTGCGCATGTAAAGTATATTTTTCATGTAAAATTAAACGGAACACGATAATGTTCCGTCATTTGGTAAATTACGGTTTGTTGAATTGTGTCATGTTTGCAATTACGTCAACGATAAAATTCAGATTTTTTTGGTGTGTAAGTAAAAGAATATATAATCACAATTTGTTCCCTTTTCTAGTTGTATCTTCTCACAAAGAACACCATAAGCAAGTGGAAGTTTATTTATATTATTACTGCTTTTGAAAGAGTTCAAAACTAAGATTGAATAAAAAAATGTAAATGAAGCCATGCCATATAGCCTAAGCAACACTTTTGAATATGACGGCAAACAAACTGTGAAAGCTGAGACTAGACAGATGACTTGGCAAAATGACGCAAAAAGTTGAATACGGAAAAATCGCTTAAATCGTGTCGGAACTTAAGGGGGGTTGTGTAAGGTATTATCGGCAAAAAATTGGATACTTTAATTTTTTTTCGATGCAAAGATTCTTTGTCTTTCCAGTCAGGCGCCACATCGAAATCTTGTTTTGCGGTATACACCATAACTCAAAATCTACTGGACAAACGTTGATACATTTGCACAGTTGTTTTTCACAGCATTTCACAAGTAATTAATGGAGCTTTTATTTTTTGGTCGATTTTCGATTTTTTCGTAGTACTTTAAAACCAAAGTCCGATTATTGCTAAAACAACGATTAACATGTTATTGTAAAATAATAATATTTAGCAGTTTGCAAAAAGCTCTTGTAGTTGCCTGGGCAATTATGTGAAGAAGAAGAATTATGCAAAATTCAGAACGATTGGTCCAAGAAATTTAGTCTGCATCCAGTATCAGGTTCAATTTGTAAATTTATAATTGTCAATTCATTATCAGACAGATTGCAGACTATAGGAAGTAACTAATTATAATTTTTATTAATTAAAATTACTGAACTTTTGGTATTTCAGGCATTATTGGATAATCGTGCTGATAATTTGAATTACTTCATTTTCAGCAAAGTAGGTCTGTCAAATTCTATATGCATGGTTAGTAGACTAGTTGGGTAGGATGGTATAATAAGTCCCACCAGGCTAAAATTTCAGATTTCCATTCCACGGACGACATAATTATCTGAAGCAAATAAATAATTTTTATAGCATTTTTAATCTGTTGCAGAGCAGCAACTGATACAAACTTTTCAAAAGATGTAAGCTTCCACTCTTTTTCTATAAGCATTTGATTTCATTTGGAACAGTTAGATTTGGCTGAACTGACAAACTACTAAGTGTAATATTAGAGAAGCTATTCAAGCCCTTGGAGTGGCTAGCGCCTAACAATATAACTCTAAAACGTTCTCGATAGTATGCACCATTTTTACAAAATAACGTTTTAGTCAATTATGGATCTTAAATAATAAATTGTTTAAGCGGTTACTCCACTGTAGAATTTTAAAACAATCGATTTTCTATTTATTAGTCTAAAATGTGCTTTAGGATGTAAAAAATTATATCCCAAAACATGGAGAATGAAAACAATTCAAAAATATAATTTTCAATTTTGCCGCAACGCTTCTTATGTATAATCAATGTGTACTGCAAACTTTAACCGCGTTTTTCTCGAAACCACTGGCCGGAAATGTAACTCGAGCAAATGATTTTTGGTCGCTTTGAAATTTTCACAGTTTATTCAAAATTGATTTTTCTAGTCACGTACGCAGGATTAAATTTTTTATTGCTTATCTTTTTATTGATTAACGATTTTGTGTAGATTTTTATGACATTCTCTACGTTTTTTCACTCAAAACTGCGCCATTTTGCTTAAAATCAAAATATCGAAAAAATCCTACGTACATCGCTATTGACATAAGGAATCAGAAAAACTTTAGTTTTTGGCGCTAGGTCAAAAATCACGGGAGATAGATTGTTCAAAAAAATTATTTTATTTGATACAATACTTATGTTATAAATCCCATTCAACAAGATGTCGATTCACCATTTTATTGAGCAATAAAAAAATTCTCGAAATAATCAGACTATTAAATGGCATAAACAGTGAATTTTAAATTAACTTTATTGTACAGTTTTTTTAACATAGCCGTGTATTGCTGATCAGAACGCAGCAATGCAAATGGCAGCATCATGTTACCGGAAAAAGACAAAAATATGCAAAAATTTGTCATGCTTCTCTTGCATACATTTCGTTATTTTCAATCCTCTCTTCGGCTTTCTTCTGAATAAATATGGCTCTCTTTACTCGCAATAAAGATGGCAATAAATAAGCCAGTTTATCAGGTAGGAAAGACAAGCACTGTCGAACTACACTAATAAAATAAAATACCAATTAATGCGTAGAAAACTACGCATTTTCAATAAAAGTGGAATAACCCATTAAGGCTGTGAACCATTTGGTGAAATTCTTAACTTTTAGTTAAAATCTGACACTTCGAAAGTTATTTGCAAAATAACCCTACTCTAGAGCATGGTTAAAATTGACAGCTCGATGGTTAAAATTTTGCACATGATGCAGAATAAAAAGGTGGCAACATTTTCTGTACCTAATTAAGGTTGTCAACATTTTTCAATACAAAATTAAGGGATAAAGATGGAAACGATAACGTGTTGTGTTAAGATTTGTTTGGGTTATTTCAGGATGTGGATGTTTACTTTTCGAGGGTATGACTGTCATACTTAATGTAATAAGAAAAAAACTAATTTTAAATATCGACAAATGTTCACACCTCTACCAACTTGTGCTAATCGCAGCTGTCAATTCTAAATAACTATCCTTATGTCAACTTTTGAAATGGTTCGCTCTCTCGGTTAAATTTTTCCATTCAAGAGAAATGAACTTTCGAACCGTCAAATTTTAACTAAAGATTAAAAAAATCGCCAAATGGTTCACAGCTTAAGTGGGTGAAGAGTTCGTATCCATAAATGAATACAGCTTTTGTACGTCAACCTGGATATGTTTCACCCTTTATTTTTCGCAAAACTGTTACAACAAAACTCGTGAAAAATATCCATTCATGAAAATCGCGCCAGAATGAAAAATACTGTCAATGATTTTTTTCTGAATTAAAAAAAAAACATAAAATAATATTCATTTCACATTATTGTCTCCTTAACTACTTAACAAAATAAAACCGCCAACTGAATATATTTTTAATGGCTGGATCTTTCAGCTGCTCTAAAAATGCCAAACGCATATTTGCAACATCCTCAGTAGTTTAAACAGCCGTTTTTATGAGCATTGCCGAAATGTTCCGTTTCCGCCACGTACTCAGATGCAGGCCGGTAATTTGCAGCTTCCGCTACGAACCTTAGTTTGCAGGTTAACTCGCTTAAAATAATTCTTAATGACTTTTCACTCATTATTAAGATCAGTATATCCATTGACATTATCTCATCGAGTAGTTGTGAAATGAATAAAAAGCACCAATTGTTAGAAGCAATAAAATAACCATTTTTTGACAGCTCGAATAACTTGCGAAAATGGGCAATTTGAATATATAAAATGGGTAAAGATTTTTACCGTGTTTATCTACCCGCATTTTTTTTTATTTCCTCGTTCTTTCCTTCTCTCTACACGCTTGATTCCAATTGCACATCAAAGGGTTACAGTAGAGCACGTTTGGATAAATTGAGATCAATTCAAATCAAAGTTGTTTTTGTGAATTAGAAACAGAACTACAATAAGAATTTTTCTGATTCTTTTCTTTTTGCTTATAGCTAGGAGAATAAGCGGGGCCATTTAATTCGTTAATATAAATCGATAACGTATTTTCACGAATTATTGCCTATATATCTATCGTATTCCACATCAAAGAAAGTAAATAACGGAAGAAAATTATTGTTTTTAGGGGATAGATCCAAACAAATGATAATTGAATATAGATCGTAAAATGCAATGTTTTATGAATTTTCTTACACTCGTGGTTAACAAACTGAATCAGAATGTTAACAGCTTAGAAATTAGCATCACAAATACCCTAAGCTCAGATTAAATAATTGATTTTAAATATGTGCAATGTCCCAATAAGAATAAAATCACATAAAACATCTAAATATTTTGAAATTTATTGCGAACACAACGGTGATCAATATATTTATTTCGATTTTTGGCATAAATCGTTCATCGTTCGTTTGATGCATTATAGAAATATATCTATATTTTGTCTGCCACAGTGCAAAAAAAAAATTAAATATAACGCTCGTGAATATAAATGATCATTCTGTCAAAGTTTAATTTTCTGTTTGATCTTTGTTTACTTTTTATTTAAACCTCGCTGAAAAACGTGTATAATTTTAATTCGCAGACCTTCATTGATAATTGATCTTTATTCCAATCTTGTGAAAATTCACTTGAAACGAAAATAAATGTTTTCCCCCACGTCGATAGGTATCATGTTCAATTAGAATGACACTCACAGTTCATTTTAAATTCAAATTGAAATATTTTAACCAATTTTTTAATCAAAGTATGAAATCTCGACAAACATATAATTCCGGCTTAAAAGCCAACTGTTAAAATTCTCTTTGAAAGGGAATTCCGGACAAACTGTTATTCGCCAATCACAGATGTTGGCAGTAAACAAAAGAGAAAAATTTTCTCTTACATTAACTGCTATGAACTGTGTTTATCCAGCGACGGTTTGTCCAGAATTTCCTTTCAAAGAGAATTTTGACAGTTGGGTTTTAACCAGTAATCATATTTTTGTCGAGAAATAACTTTCATGGCACCAATTACAACCGATGGTTCAGCCACCTCTAACTCGACGAACGCCTATTCAAACTAAATAAAAACATGCATTTGTCTATCATTTTATTTTCTTTTGTGCATATTATGTCACTACAAAGTACTGTACATCATCGGCCAACTTTCAACTATCCAACACGTTAAAGTTCTATGTTCAGAAACATATCGGCAACAAGTTGACAAAATTGTTCTCAAACCCTATGGAACGAGATATTTGGCGAAGAAAAGCTATTTTACTGCATGAAAATATCTGAATGAATTTACTCATTTTCTTTAACTTGAATTTGTTGTTTTTTAACATTGACGTGTAACGCAGATATAAAACGCAGTAACGCAGCCATATAAATGACAGCATCGTTTGATTAAAGCTTACCAAATATTTTAGGCCGGTTTAAAAGTTAGTCCGGTTTAAAAACAGTTAGTACGGATTTGTGCTTACGGCTATAATAGTTTCAAGAATATGAGGTTTATTATGCATAGTTTCATGAACTTAGTTTTATTATTTTTTCAGCGATCTAATTGGAGATCAATGAAGACGGCGAATTGTATTCTTGTTTTTTGATGTTACAAAAGCGAATGCTAAGGTAGTCACTTGAATTTGGTGAATCATCAGTATGTCACGAATACTTTTTCACTAGAAATTAGAAATTACCGTTTTTCACGTTTTAGTCCATATTATGTTTTAACAATGAAAAAGGAACATTTTGATATTCAACCGGGGTGTTAGTACTTTTCCTTTGGTAATAAGTAATAAGTGTGTTATTCCTACGGGAATTTAAAATATTTCTTTTATCTTTTAGTTTTTGTGCCGTTCCTATCCCCTTCCCTGAATCCTTTTCTTTCCTAACCCCTTACGATCTGTCCCATCTGGAAAATAATGAGATGTCATTGCACAGCACTGCACAAATCTTCGAACAACAAGGAAACGTGCTATGTTTGATTCTGATTCCTGATAAGCGGTCAAACTTACATAATCATCGCCAATATAAATTTCTTAAGGGCTTGTAAATTTGGCAAGGAAATCAGTAATGTTGTACATTTGTAATTTAAAGCTGCATTTGTGAAACAAAACTC
Source organism: Topomyia yanbarensis (assembly GCF_030247195.1). NCBI lineage: Eukaryota > Metazoa > Arthropoda > Insecta > Diptera > Culicidae > Topomyia > Topomyia yanbarensis. The sequence continues at coordinate 131,696,852 of NC_080672.1, read as the reverse complement.
AACGAGAAATCAGATGAAAACAAAACTCCAATTTTACGGGAACAAAACATTTGGGGCGGGAACTCTAATTATGCGATGAAACCCATTTCCCAGAATACCAACTGCAATTTTTTTATGACTCCGCACCAACAGTTATGTTTGCAAATCATAAAAAAATAGACGAATATGTAGATGTTTTTCGTTAACCCCTCATCTACCTGTCAAAACTGACCTGCTAAGGTATTGTCTCGGCATCTATTCCTAAAAAAGTACAGTCCGGCAGAGAAATCGTCCGATACGCGACCGGTTCCAGCTTTGCCAATGGTGACAAGATTTAATTTCCAACCGAATCAACAAGTCCATAATAGGTGAACGCGTGCTGTACTTGACATTTTATCGCTTGACCAACTTCCTAGTTCGGACTCTTGCGCACAATCTGCAGAGTAGGTGCCAAAAAGTCGAAAATCTTTTTTGGTCAAGCCATATGCCATAATTCGGCACAATGGGATTGGAAGATGTTGACGATATTCAAACCGAAACACTTGATCGCATTTCAATTAAACTGCAAACATTCGGTGCGAGTATGAGTTTGAGTTTACGAGCAAACATATTTTCAACTCTGATTCGGTACCTACGTGACACCCCTTGCTCCACACCGGCAGCGCCTTCAGTTGGGCGAGTTATCGGTGGGAAGGACACGGTTGGTTTGATGCCGCATATGAAGTGCGATATTATTTTAGCACTTTACGACAGTCAGCAAACATCAATATTAGACTAATGATCGTCGCTTTCTGATTTAGATTTTATTTTAAACGCACTTTGATTTACACGAACTTTAAATATGAAAATTAGAATTTCAATCATGAATTTACAAAAAGTAGGTGGTTCTAAAAAGTTCCTCTCTCGACTTATAAAATATGAACAGTATCAACGAACTATTTAAACCAGCACGAAAGCGTCACGATAATTCACCATTCACTGACGCAAATTTCAGCTCAAATATTTGCGACCTGTGTAGCTGTTTGATCACCGCAATCATCACCAGTAGCGACGAGATTAAGTTTTTGAGAAAATCAGAAGCACTAATGAAAAAAATGACAATCCGGTACGGTCCATCCCCACCAGATGTGGGAGCTCTGACCTCGAATGGTTTGATCTGAAAACAAACAAAAGCTTGATAATGGGACGTTCGGTGTTCGGATGTTGGGGGCCGGGACGGGTCGAGTCGGGTCGGACAGGACCGGCAAGGGTTGTGGAATGAGAAGCCGACTAAGTACACACTTTCCTCCGACACTGATAATTTGTTTGCCAACATGAGCCCGATGGCGTATCGGCGTCGAATATGTGCGTTGTTTGTTTCGGATTTGCTGTTTAAATTTTGATAAAGTGGGCTGTTTGGTTAAGCAATAATCAGATTTGGATTTTACACAGTGTGATTTTTCGGGCAATGAGACGATGAGCAACGCGATCGGTGAACTTGAAAGATGTTATGATTTTGTGAACGTGGAAAGTTTTTTAAAATAACTTTTTAAAGAAAATTTATACTTCGTTTCATTTGTTAGTCCAAGTGAAACCTGTCACAATTTTTTGTTTTTAATGAAGATAATATTTCTTTATATTGGATTAAAATTAATTTAGCAAAGAAGCTTCACACGTAGATTCATCTAATGGGTTAGTTGAAAGGTGATTCTTCACAAACGTGTCTCTGGTCGTATTGATCAAACTACATAAACAGTTAGTGAGGTAAATGAGCATTGAAGATAAGTCCTGAGAAACAGGTCGAAATATTAATATCTCTTTGGCTCTGTTCTAGCATGATGACTTTAAATTATGTTAGGTTTCTCTGAAAGGTCTTTGGGAGAGGATGAAAATAAAGAGTACCTTTTTGATATGTATTTAGTAAATTGAAACGGTTTAGCGCTCATAAATTTAATTTATAAACACGATCCCAAGCGCAAACATATAAACAACCGTTCCCGCGCGATCATGAATCGGTCACGCCTGAAAGCCCATATTGTTGGTGCTAGCACCGTAGGTGCATGCCTTCAGTTGAACTACTATCGAAAAATAACATAAAATAAATGACGATCTTCTTCACTAGAGAACACGTTTTAGGACGCTTTTGCCGGAAAACTTTAGTGGTATGGGGAACTCACTTTCTTTTAGCATCTGAACCGCACACTTTAAATCAAATTTCAGATTTGCAGTCAGTGCGAAGAACTGTCAAAAGCCCATGCGAATATGCAAATAACCACACGGGTATATAATCGAATGTAAACACGCAAAGCTACATACACGCTAGCACACGCGACATACATACGTCCAGTCCACACGACCCAACACTTTAACATACAAACGCTCGAGCCCTTCTCGATAATACAAACCTTGATACAAAGGCAAAGTCTCAATAGCTATGATCCACGCATAGCGCTGGTATTGGAGTGAACGTTTTAACACTTATACATATATAGACGTGGTTTCATGTACAAATTTACAAATACCCTTTTCCGCACTATATAAATTAAACATCTTAAGGGGTTACACAACTGAAGAGCTCGAAAAAATAAGCATATTTCGGGATTTTTCTTAACGAAACCAAAGGATGAATCGAAATCTTGTTAAATGGGTTTTATAACACAAGTAACGAATCACAAAAAATAATTTTTTCGAGTGATTTCATCACAAGATGCCGGTTGTGTGGCATTTTCTCCCTTGCGATTTTTTTTGAAAAGAGTCCACGACCGGAAAACTATCTTCCGAAATTTTTTAACTAGAGCCAAAAACTTAAGTTTTTCTGATGCCTTATGAAAATAGCAAACAACGTACGTTTCGATATTTTGATTTTTCGTGAAAAAACACCGTAAATGCCATGTAAATCGAAACAAAATAGTTCATTTAAAAAAATTATGCAATAAAAATTAAAATCCTACGTAAGTCGCTGGGAAAAAATCAATTTTGAATAAACTGTGAACATTTTAGAGCGATCAAAAATCATTTGTTCGAGTTAAATTTCCGGCAAGCTCAAAAAAGTGGTTTCGAGCAAAACGCGGTTAAAGTTTTCAGTACACTTGAGGTTTATATAAAAGGCGTTGCAGCAGAATTGAAAATTTGAACATTTGTAGACTGTTCTCGTTTTCCATTTTTTTGGATATCATTTTTGACATCCAAAGGTACATTTTAGACCAATAAATAGAAATTCTACAGTGGTGTAACCCCTTAAGTTAGCCATAATTATTATTCGTACCATAAAGAAAAAAATTATCGGTCACTACCGTAGAGTGTGATTAGTGTATGTATATAAACATTCCACTAAGTCGCTCAAAAGGTTTTGTTTTAAAAATTTATGTGATTGTATCTATTGCATATTAGGTAATTTAAAAATAAATTTAACGTTTCAAAATTCAACCACATTTTATGTGACCCGTTAAAACTAAACAATCATTTTTGAAGCATTATAATTAGCTGTAATATGTTTCGGTTCAACTTTAAAAATAAATTCAACGTATCATATTTATTATAGATGCTATAATTTTATCCGGAAAAATAAAATACACTCAGGATTTTTTAAAGGGGATGCAGGCCGCGTTAATGAAAACCGCGTAAATTTCAAAAGCCGCGTAAATGAAAACCGCGTAAATTTCAAAATCCGCGTAAAAAACAACACGTGAAAAAATACCGCGCAAAAAAACCTGAGTGTGCTTGTTTTTGAGCACCCCAATAAGTACTTATTTTTCAAGGTATTTAAATTTTCAACGTAGAATTTAGCGCTTAAGCATTTCTTTAAAAACCTTCGGGAAAAAATTTATGGCCACCCTAATTAGTAACAGATTCTTTCTTAATGGGCAACAATATCAAAATCAAAATATCATGCACTGAATCGTACGACAATTACTTCTAACTACAGTTTCGACAAAATACTACCCTAATGAATAGTAAATGTATATTTTTAATAGGGGAACCCAGAGCAATTCGAACCTGCCTAAGCAAATCGCATTTTTAGGTGGATAGATGAGAAAAAAATTATCGGTTAGGAGTCCTAAATGTTAGTTTGAAACCTCAGTTACATTTTGGTACCAAAAAAGTTTATTTGCACCACTCCATGGCAGCGCTAGGCGACGATTTACAAAACTACGTTTTTCCATCCTTCTACAATGTAGGGGTAATTCGGGCCTCCCTACGGGGCAATTAAGACCGTCATTTTTCATTGTTTTTTTTTACAATAATATTATGTTTACCTATGAAATATTTATTGGAGAAACTCCTTACGAAGGAAAAAAAAATAAATTGCATTACACAAATTTAATCTGGTTAGTCACAACTGTCGGTTAGCGCATCGTGAAGCTTCTTTGCTGTGGTGTGTGAAATCGTGTGCGTAGCCGCAAGCCGCTGAATGGCGGTTGATGGAATAGGAGGTCCGAACAGCCCCGTACGATAATTTCGCACAAAAGTGGTGAGCGTCTTGAAAATATCTGTGTTTTCATCCAAACAAAAATCATTCCATAAAATGCGATCCTCAAGCTTTCCAAAACACTTACCTGTTATTTTTGCACTTTGATTTGTTGATTTAATGAAACACGTTGTATCTCCTTTCTGAAGAAACTGAAGAATGAGATTCATCTGTCATAATTAATGTTTTGGAATAGCGGTTTCACGAATATGTACGACAGTCAGAAAGTCTGAGAAATCGATGGGGGTCCGAATCACCGCCCACGGTCTTAACGGCCCAGGGTTCCCCTATATATTAATATCAAAAAACAAAAGCACAAAAATTAAGTAAAACCACATCTAAACCGTACACTCAACCTCTCAATGCCCCGCTGCAATTTGTCTTAAACTGTGTTTTAGCGGATGACATTTCTCGTCACGGCTGCAATTCAGTGATTCTTTCAGGGAATTTCGAGAATCCATTTCTATAGCTCCAGTTGGATATCTCTTAAGAAAAATTGAGATGCATTGTTATTGGATTTATTACTGGTTTATTTTCCAGCTCTGGGAATTTTTATTGCATAACTCCAGTCGTTTGGTTCCCTAACCAAAACACAAGACTTCGTTTCACTTTCTCGTCAGCAAACCAGCGCTTCTGTATTTGATTCCCGGAACAAGTCAGTTGCTACAGTTAACTCTCTATGTCGATATTGTATGGACCATCGACATAGGGAGAGATCGACATATAGAACACAATGATTTTCTTTGAGACAACTTTTCCTTCAGGACATCATAATGCATACCGGGAAATGAAGATAGATGCTCGTATTGGGGGGTAGGGTAGTAGACGACGAGGTGAAGTGCACTGCAAAACATCTAGTTTACTGTTTGAGAAGGAATCCTTCATTTGCAGTCTATCATTCTGCCCCACATGTAGGGGAACATGGGGAGACTTGACCAGGTTTTCAGCTGAACCTGCATAAATCTCTAAAAAAGTTTTAAATCCTTCCAAAGTCATTGAGATATATTGTAAAAAGATTCGTGTTAATAATTTCTTGCGGAATTTTTAGTTTACTTTTTTTGTCTGAGATCGTACTTTTTTTTGGAAAGTCTCCCAACTGCGGGGAGACTTGACCAAGAGAATTTTAAAAAATCAGATAAAAAATAATGACATAAATAATACTATAATCCTTATTTCCCATATTGTCGAGGTCATTAGGAAGCAGTAAAAAAAGGATTGCATTTCATAAATTTTGACTGTGTTTAATGCATTTCCTTTTAAGGATTAACTGTACTGCTTACATTGCATATTAACACGTCACGAAATCAGCCATATCACTACTAACTTTGTTTACTAGTATAAAAAGATATAGACTGATGTTTGATGTGGGATTTTTTGTGACGTGATTAACACTAACAGTAGGTACGACAGCATAGTAAATATCAGAAATTTTTTATCTTTCTTCGGCTTATTGCCACTTGGTCATGTCTCCTAATAAAATCTTGGTCAAGTCTCTCCAACATTAGTTATTGCGTTCAATCTCGTGCAAATTTTAGTAATAACTATTTCAATGTTTCGATTTATATAAAAACATTTCACTAGTTCATAAAGTATAAAATAATGTATGAGTACTTTAGAAGTAATTATTAGGCGAGTAGATATGTCCATACAAAGTTTGATACAAAATCACATCATTTAACGTAAATTTCCAAACTTTTAAAATTACCTTGACGGATCGAAACTAGTATAAAAATATCTTTGAAATTTTTTTAAGAACCTAATAGAACACGTCATTGCCAATAATAGAATTCTGCGCTTGGTCAAGTCTCTCCATGTTCCCCTAATTGAAATTGTTTTGACCACGAAAGAATGATTTCCGTGCTACGGATGGCTGCATTTTAAATATTTTTGTAGCACGTTAAAGTTAAAATTTTGAACCTAAAAATGCATAATTTTCTAGAAAACCTCGATATATGCAGATTAAGATGAATTCGTTTTACAAAGTCTCGTAGGAAAACATTGAATATTCACTTTACCACAAATCATGTCTTTACTGCCCCTACATGCAAAATATCGATATAGGACTTAGCGCCCTGATCGCCATTTCATTATGAATATGCTTTGTGATGTCCTGAGCGAAAAAAACACATCGACATAGAGAGAGAATAATGCAGGCAAATATAAAGCTAGGTACATCGTGATATGGAGATATCGAAATAATCGAGATAGAGAAAAATATCGACATATAGAATTTCGACATAGAGAGAGTTTACTGTATAGGCGTTTACATGTGTTGTGTGAACTGTTCGGATTTTTTGTGTCTAACTGGTGCTAATTTGGATACTACTTTAGATATATCGTCTAGCTAGACATTCAGATGGTGCTAGTTATTGACGAGATGAATTCGAAACAAAGGGCGAAGAGCGAAGGGCGAAGAGCGAAAGGCGAAGAGCGAAGGGCGTAGGGCGAAGGGCGTAGGGCAAAGGGCAAAGGGCAAAGGGCAAAGGGCAAAGGGCAAAGGGCAAAGGGCAAAGGGCAAAGGGCAAAGGGCAAAGGGCAAAGGGCAAAGGGCAAAGGGCAAAGGGCAAAGGGCAAAGGGCAAAGGGCAAAGGGCAAAGGGCAAAGGGCAAAGGGCAAAGGGCAAAGGGCAAAGGGCAAAGGGCAAAGGGCAAAGGGCAAAGGGCAAAGGGCAAAGGGCAAAGGGCAAAGGGCAAAGGGCAAAGGGCAAAGGGCAAAGGGCAAAGGGCAAAGGGCAAAGGGCAAAGGGCAAAGGGCAAAGGGCAAAGGGCAAAGGGCAAAGGGCAAAGGGCAAAGGGCAAAGGGCAAAGGGCAAAGGGCAAAGGGCAAAGGGCAAAGGGCAAAGGGCGAAGGGCAAAGAGCAAAAAGCAAAGAGCAAAGAGCTAAGTGCAAAGAGCAAAGCGCAAAGAGCAAAGAGCAAAGAGCAAAGAGCAAAGAGCAAAGAGCAAAGAGCAAAGAGCAAAGAGCAAAGAGCAAAGAGCAAAGAGCAAGGAGCAAAGAGCAAAGAGCAAAGAGCAAAGAGCAAAGAGCAAAGAGCAAAGAGCAAAGAGCAAAGAGCAAAGAGCAAGAAGCAAAAAGCAAAGAGCAAAGAGCAAAGAACAAATAATAAAACCGAACACCGTGTCACTATTCTAAAAGTGTCCTGGAGTGGTGGTATGATGCCAATTCTGTCCATTTTGTTCCAAAGGACATGAATCCGCCAAACTGTCCGGAGCTGCGCCCGGTGAAGCAGTACTGGGCAATGATGAAGCGGGAACTTCGGAAGAGCAAGAAGACAGTCAAAGAAGAGAAGGACATGTTAAGAAAATGGAAAAAAACTGAGACACTGGTACCGGATGACACTGTAAAGACTTTGATGGAGGGCATCAAGCGAAAATGCGTTCAATTTTACACTTAAGGCTCCATCGATTAACTTTTCTTTTGATTTTTGAAGTAAATATATGAATAAAACTACCCTAAAATTTTGGTTTGATTTTAAACATTATAAGTGAATTGGCATGACATTTTCGGTGTCGCAATAATTTCGTGTTCGCCCTTTAAGACGAAAGAGGTTCACACTTAAGGGGGTTCTCAAGAGTATTTTTCAAGATTTGTGTAAATTTGTGGTTTTTATCGATGCCTTCTTATAATTGCGGTCAAGACATGATTAAATCTATGACAAGACTACCATGAGTGATGCTAGTTTTATGATTTGCTTCTTCAAGAATACTTCTAGTCTGCTATAAAGCTTACACCAAAAAATGATATGATTCTACACTTTTATTCATATGAGATTTCAGGTAACATATTTTTCATTTTGGAATAAAAATAAATTTAAATACATTGGTTTCTCAGTAAATTAAACTGTAATTTTCAATCAACGTGTAAAATTATATCAAAATTCTTTGAAAAAGCATGTATATTCACGAAATGGTGCATGTGCATGAAATTAAATGTGAAATTACAAAATAGATCATCCATTCTATGATATTATTTTACCAAAACGGATGCGAATGAAATTCGATAATATAGGTGGCCAGCTATTTTAGCTTATAATTGAGAAAACATTCGTGGAATGATTTGTTTTCTGAAATTTAAAAGTTCGAAAAACTCAACGCAACTTGGAACAATTGCTAAAACATTGATTTTTATAGGAAAAAGAAAAAAATTGTACATACTTTAATAGTAATATTTTTCGTGAAAAAATCTAAGGAAATGTATAGGATTCGGTCAAACATCGGAAACTTTTTCCGAGGCCAGGAGGGCCTGTTTTTGGAACTTTTGCAGGTTCACACATTCACTTATAGCATGCCGATTAAGGAAATCTTTGATGTTCCATTCGAGGTTGATGTGGGAGCCTGGGCACATGGGAATATAAGAAATCAAGTTGGCAGAGGAGATGGCTAACTAGGAAGCAATTTCTTGTTTCACACTTCCTGAGGACATTTGGACAGAGCAACCTTCAGGAAGAGCTTGATGACTATGAGCACGAAATGTAGAGCCAACACTTTGTTGCCCCCTACCACCCCGTTATCAATACCACTATTTATTCAATATTCAAAGAAGAAGACTAGAGCATTCCTCGCCTCACGTGAACCTGGAGTGGTGGTAATCATTGTCCTATTTAAGGTCTTTCTCAGAGCACATAATAGATAATGCTTTTAGGAAATGTTCCACATAATACACATATTAGGCCAATTGTCCCAAGATATTTTCAGAACTTAACGGACTACAAAAGCATTGGCCAATGCGCAACTAGGGGATTCAAAATATTTCTGTGTAAGGACGAAGTGATCGGCGTTTCCGCCCCGTATACTAAACCGCAACAGAACTTTTTACTTCAAAATCGACCGCCACCGCTAGGCCCTGATCTAGATAAGCAAACAGCGGACATGTTCTGTCCGACCTAGCCACGGCTACCGTTCGTTCGCATTTAACTAAGGGTTGTATCCCAACTTTGAATAAGCTGAACAAACGTAGTGACTAGAGTAGACTAATGAGCAAACACCTCGGTTTATATAGGAATCAAAAGTACTGTCGTACGCTGCTCAGTTCTAGCCGAAATCAGTTTCAATTTGTTAGTTTGTTCCTTTACATATTTGTGTTTTCAATTTCAAAACACTTTATCCATTCGTACCTATTGATTGTTCAACCAGCTGCTATTTATACCGTGCACTGCATTCTCGCTACCGATCTAGGGCGTGTTTGCTCGAAATAGCCGCTTTCCCAGGCACCTTTTAAAGTCGGCGAGCTTAATTTAATTTGAACCTTTTTTTTCTTTCACGGTAGTTTAGCGTTCATTTTTTCCCTTTCAACCCGTCATAATCCCGCAGGCCGTATACATATATAGCACTCAACAATCAAACTCAAACTATGCTGTTGTGAACATCAACAGCGAGTGAGAAGATCTATAACCGACCGCCTACTGACCGCATGACGGCAAATCATGCCTGGTTCGGCAATTAGAAACAGGTTTGAGAACAATATTTCGATATGTTGCACTTCATATTTGAAGCCCTCTGCCAGCGAGCATAAGCGTAGATGTTCAACCTACCCTCTGGGTAAAATATACGGCGTTCAGTGTTTGGTACACTTTTTAACGCCTCCGATAAGGAACGCTTTTGTTATGCCATTAATTTTGGTAAAGAGTTTCCGAAAAGATGATTAGGACGTGAATAGATTGGAAGATATTTCCCTAATGAGAGTGAGTAATTTGTAAGTCACGTAAGGGTTATGTTGACTTCAAACCAGCAGTGGTTTTGTTTAAATATGTGCTCCATAGATGTTATGAGAACCAATCCTACATTTGTTAAGCCTCATAGGTGATAATTTAAAATTCTTCGAATAGGCTATTTAGGTAGACAATCAGGGGTTTGCATTTGAATTTTTAAAGTAGCTTAAGCATTCCGTACCCTATTTCTGTTTAGTTTTGCTGTCGTTTCTATATCCGCTATTGAATGATGCAACCATTGACATTTCATCCGGATTTCATGACACACATTGAAGGTATTTTAATGACTCAATCGCCATTTTAAACTACTTAAAGATCGTCCTTGACAGCGAAATGTCGTGATGGTCGTGATAATTCATCAGCCCCAGTCTCTGTACAGTCCCATATGAAACAACTTGATCAAGGCGGATCTTTTCCCATTAACACAGAACAGAATTCCAACAACTTGATAACTTCATCACTATCGATTAGTATATGGACCTGCTATTCCCGGCAATATATGATCACCTTACCGTTCGTGCATTGCTGGGGCATTAGCTTACACACAAACACGAACAGCACCCTGGTACATATTTTATGAAATTTAATTAAACAGAGGATGGAACTTGTTCACCACGCTATTTATAGACGATTTTGTCGTTCACTTTTTGTTTAATGAGAAGCTTGCTGCTCCTCGGGCTCTATTCCAGCCGCCCAGTCGACGGTAGTTCCTTGCTATCGATAATTTATTTTTATGTCTGTGACTTGTACTTGGGTCTGATTGATCGTGTTCCACAGCTCTCCTCGTCGATGATGGCGAGAACCACCCGGGAGTTCTTCGTTTCTCGACGACATGCCCAACTGCTTTGGACTTCCGGAACGAAAAACTTTCCCATCGCTAGCGCTGCCTGCAATTCAAATCGAATGGCGACATGTCTTGATTAGATTTTTTTTTCATCTGTTTAGAAATTCTGTCCATGTCTGGTGGCGTTGACTTGGCGTGCTGTGGAAATGCTACCACAATGTAAAGGCATTACCAGTAACGGACGTAGTCTGGACGGTTGGAACTGTAATTGAATTATTCGATTTTGTTATCAACTTAAAGGGATACTTGCGTACATTTTCAAGATTTAAGTGAATAAAACTGCCAATGGATTTTTTTGAAGAAATCATCATGTTGCCATTGTCAGCTGGAAAATTGCTGTTTTTAATTAAAATATTTCTGATGTTGCAATATAGAAATCCCGCATTAAAATTTTCTTTCGAATAGCTTCCGAGTTTTTGGATGTGAGTAACTGTCGTTATGCAAAGCAAAATGATTTGATTTTCACGTTTTCTGATCGAGAATATGCACAATAGTTTTGTATCTAATTCTGAATATATTATAAACAATAAATAACAAAACAAACATTCTGTAAATGTAGCCATTAGCTGCGACCTGATTGGTTGTTTGCTGTTCGATTGGCGAGCGAGCTGTTCATTGAATTGCTTGCACCACCTTATTTGATGACTATGAATGTTTGTCACGCGTAAAAGTATATTTGAAAATTAGGGGGGAGTGGGGATAGATGAACCACTTTTTTGTTAATTTTTATGTGTATTAGACCTTTTGCGATAAAATATTCTATATTCATAAATATGAAAGATTAAAGATTTAATTTGTATGTTTGTAGTATTATATATATATATATATATATATATATATATATATATATATATATATATATATATATATATATATATATATATATATATATATATATATATATATATATATATATATATATATATATATATATATATATATATATATATATATATATATATATATATATATATATATATATATATATATATATCAAATTACTTGTTTTTGTTTTAGTATGTAGTATTTTTGTGTTCTTTTCTTTCTCCCATCGAGTTTTTCTTTGATCAATTTCATTTATGGCGAGTCGGTAGAGATGCTACTTCTTTCTCGTTTTATTTCCTAATTTCTAGACTCACGTGCTTGAGCCTTTGGGAATCTGCGCACGTTTCTGATGAGTAACCTGTTAGACATCTACATTTTGTGCCTGCCGATGGAACATTATAGGTATATTCGGTGAGAACTCAGATTGATTTGATTCGTAGCCTCTAAAAGGAGTTTCTACACAGCTCAATCCGATTCTTATTTATAAACAATGAAAAAGATAAGCAGTCAATTCTGTCTTTTGTTGTTTACAATCAGCTTCCAACTACGTTTCTCGTGGTTTTGAGGCTTCTGGCGTAACGACTTACAGTAGGGTACGAGATATTAAGTATTTTACCTGCTCGACGTACTCTATGCTCCTTCTCAAGATTGTAAATCAGCGCAAACTTCGTAGTTACACTCATAGTCAAGCCTGTTTGCGTTGTTTTTATAGTTGCACGTTATTTTGACAACCCTTAACAAAAAATAACAAAAATCCGAACCTAAAAGTGGTTCATGTATCCCCACTAGACTGGTTCAATTTTTTGACTTTTAGCTCCACCAGGCTCTACTGATTCCTTTTATGACCATTAGTAATTGTGCAAATTTTGGTACCGATCGCTTGTGTCTACGGATCCTCCATTATTTTTTAATTTTAACCGATTTTCCATACTAATTTCTTTATAAACTTTAAAATTTTTGGAGGCTCCGTAGACACAACCGATCGGTACCGAAATTTGCCCAATCACAAGGGTCATAAAAGGAATCAGTAGAGCCTGGTGGATCTAAAAGTCAAATATTGAAGTAGTCTAATCCCCACATGTCATAAGCAAATTTGAATTAATTTTAAGCTGACAGGAAATATTTACCTTTGCAAATTTCTTCATATAAATAACAGATTTTGCACTTACTAGCAATAACGAAACACTTTATGATGTTTAATCTCACAGAAGGGACACCACAAACGTTTGCCAAAAAAACGCAGGGCGTCAATTGAGGCAACTTTTAATGTACAATAACTTTGACTATCTGTAAAAGTGACAACAAACACTTGACGCTATCGCACCGGCAGAGCAACCAAAACGCATAAGGTCTGCACTAAAATTGGTAGAATGTGACGTAATATCCTTAGTGGTTCACCTGTCCCCTATTCATCAGTACATTGCAAAAAATATTCATTTCTTATTATCAAACCCCCCCTCCCTCATCACCCAACATCATATTATGATAAATGTCAAAGTAATCTTAGATGCCAAATTTAAAATTATTTGGATAATCATTGACACCCCCCCCCCCACTAGGGTTCGTCGCGGTGCGGATGTGGGCGGTAAATGGATTGTCCGCACCGCAACTGCAAGAAAATAATAAAACCGCACCGCTTACCGCAACCGCACCGCACCGCGCGGTAATGCGGTAAATGCGGTAAAATTTTTATATTTTTAAAAATGGTGTTGAAAAATTGTACATTTGTGTAACCATATATACTAAAAAGTTATTCTTATTCACACGAAATTTAACTTTAAGAGACTCCTCAGAATGTAATGTTTATGAAAAAATCAACTTTTGCATTTTCTATTAATAAAATTCCATGCATTTTAAGGCAAACATTATACATTCAAAAACGTTCTACTGCAGTAATAGGAAAACTTTTATTTTAGCAACTCTTCAGTTAATTGAAAAATGTGGAATAAAAATGTAATAAGAAATAAAGTTGCATATTTTTTTCTTTAAATTTTCATATTTTCAATGTTTTTGACATATGAAAATGAAATGGATGATTTTCTCATTTACTTAGTAAACCACCTTTCATTCTTAACGGAATTTCACCAAAAAAAAATTAAAGTCGAAATACCACTACTTCTATATAGTAGCGCATATATTCCAATACAGTGAAATAAAAATATATTGTATTTCATTAATAAGAACGACGCCATATTTGACGAAAAAAAATTGCCTATACATTACATCTAATCAGGAGTCCGGTCTCAACCGGCACAGAATTATTGAACATTAGAAAAACTGCAAAAAATGTATAATTTGTAGCATACAGCAGAAATGATTTTTAAAAATAGGGGGTTTTACGGACAAAATATCCCAAAACTCTAACTTCCGCATTCTTCAAGAAACAGATGTATTATCATTTTAAAACTAAGATTGCTCCCTTTAAAAATGAATGAAGTGTAATTTTCTAAATGCTGGTTCGAAAGTTCTAGCATTTAATATATTTTCCTCTAATATTTTGCCAAAGAGCTAATGGCAAAAACTTCAATTGAAGTGAACGGGAGTCAAACTATGTGGTATTTGGCAACAAAAGCTTTAAAAAGCTACAAAATAGTCGACTGAAAAATATTAGGACCTAATTTGGTGGAAAATTATAGTAAATTTGAATGGAAGTACGCGAAAAAAAGTTATGTAGCATTATGCTATATTTCACTCTAAGGAGGAAAATTTGGTAAACACCCAAATTTCTCACTAGGGTGAAAATTTGTTGGTAAAACCAGTCTTTGCACTTGAGGGCACAAATCCTTATTTCTTACACAGTAGCGTTTTGGCTTCGCCTCATCAGAAACCGACACTAACTTTTTGTCGGAATAGATTAGCGCCGGCTTGACGCAAATCCATTAAAACTAAAACACACTTTGTGTTTCAATCGAACGACTGATCAAACGTGATGTCCCGTCCGAGCAGAAGTTCTGTTTATGCCGATGAGACACAGTGAAGCCGAGACTTGTCTTGGCTTAGCAGGCCTATGCGAAAGCATTATGCTATATTTCACCCTAAGGAGGAAAATTTGGTAAACACCAACATTTCTCACTAGGGTGGTCACGTTTGATCACGTGTTTACCAAATTGATATCGAAAACGATTCATAATTCCACGATTTCCAACAGAAATCGAGAGAAGTGATTCACTTTTAAATTGGATTTAAGAGTAAACATGTATTGTTTTTAAATGATCTAATAATTTTGTCTCTATTCGGATCTAGCATTTTATGTATTTGAAATGGTTAGTTTGTGAAGTTTTACTTAGAAGTATAAAATAACTAGTCCAAAATATGTCGTAAAAATAATAGCGTCAAAATATTTCGGACACAGCTAGATTTTCTTTCATTATCAATTAGAATAATCAAAATTATCACTTTATCATTTTTTTTTTGCGGTGCGGTTGCGGTCAAACCGCGCGGTAAAAGCTCTTTCCCGCACCGCATCTGCGGGAAAAAGTGTCTCATCGCACCGCAGATTTTGCGGTGCGGGTGCGGTAAACACCGCGCGGTTGCGGTAATTACCGCAACCGCGACGAACCCTACCCCCCACGCTAACTTCGCTTGAAATTTTTGATATTGCCACTATGGGAAAATATTTTATAATACAATTACAGTTTTGTCTGTCAATTAGTAGAAAATTAAAGCAATGTGTAAAGTTATTGTTCGAAAAACTTCTTTACCTCATGATATAATTACATTTACAATGTTCCTTTTCTGTTTAGGCTTTTGATAACAAAAACAAAAACAAAAAAATACTGTGTCTTTCCAATTTGATTTTTTAGCATTCAATTTTGTCACAACTATTTTCAGTGAGTATTATTTTGGACGAATAACTTTTTATTTTATTCTGTGTTTTACTGTGCAAAATACGATAATCTAACCTTATTTCATAAGTAATGCATGCAAAGTTCTACGCCCAAAGTTTGGTTTGAATCGGCGATGATCGGCGTGTATTATGTTCGGCCGCTTTTTCATGGAATTCCTAAACCCAATCGCCGATGGAACTGACTGTTGATTTAGGGGTGTTGTGGACAAATTTTGCAGCTGTTTTTATAGCTTGGACAATAGAGCTTTTCATATTGTGATATATGTGCTCAAATGCGAAATTTCACATAATTTCACAGCGATTCCTTCTGTGCACATAAGTCAAAAAACCAGTTTATACACAGTGCAGTGAGATGATACATTTCTTACACATATCACTGTATCACTGTGTGATCATTCATCATTCATTAGTTTGCACAGCTCACGCGACGTTGGCATTCAACTAGAGGTGACATGAACTTAGTTTCGAACCCCCTCACGAATAAAACCTCGAATAAACTGAATAAATTATAGAAAATCAATAAAAAAAAATAAAAATAATAATGCAAAAATATTAAAAAGTAGTTATCAAGCTCATAATATGGAAGGAATTCTACGAACATCCGAATCGTATAAATCGTGACCGACCATCTTAGATTCCGATGAAACTTTTCACGTTTCACCGGCATGGAAGACTAAACATTTTCCACAGCCAATATAATTATTTTGACTCAAGAGCAATTTTTCAAAAAGGGCGTAAAAGTTTTTACATCCAGCGTTTTCGATAAAAAAGTTCGATCACCGTAGTTTATACAATAAACCTATCTGAGAACGAGTCTGCTATAAATTTTAACATAAGTTTTTGTTTTTGTGAAAAATAACAAAAACAAAAATTTATGTTAAAAATTAAAATCGCAAAAAAACCATTTTTTAATTTTTTTATATTTTGTCAATAAATACCTAAAGAGAAAAGAAACATTCTGAATGTGATTGAATGATGGAGAATTTATCTGTAAAAAAGTTTTTCTAAGAATAACTTTTTACATGTTTTCATATGTCATACTAATTTGCATACAAAAGTGTAATTTTATTACAGAATACAATTCTAAGTATCATTCTAAATCAAAATACATTTAATAAAAATCTTCTAAAATGCAATAGTTTTCGAGATATTTGGAATTATCCTCCAAGAAAAACAATTAGTTCGTGTAATTATACCCTTTTTTAAGTTATTTCCTCAGTAGTTTCCTCATCATAAAATGACAACAATATAATGTTTATCGTTTTAAACACGCAAAAGAAACTTTTTCAGTGTATGTATTTTTATTATGGAGAAACTTTCAATAAAACCTGTTTTAATCCACCTAATGGTGCAATTGTGTCTTTCTCACTTGTCCAAACTACGATTCCATGGCTGGTTATGTTCAATACAATGGTGGAAATGTATATTACATATTCAGTACGATTTGCACATAAATAAAATGGATCGACAGCCACGATCTTGAGATAAGAAAGGCAAAAATGTGCCAAAGTCCAAAAAAATCAATTTTCGACAATTTTTTTTATCGAGTTTACATCAAATTTCAACGTTTCATGCATTTTAAAGTCATTTGGCTTCAAAAATGCAAATTCGATTTTGAAATTTTCCCTAACTCCCCCCTTTGAGAATTTTTCATCACAGTGTATATGGGAATTAGCTGTGTGGTCGAACTCTTCAACCTGTAACTCCAGAACCGGAAGTCTAATCAATAAAAAAAAATTCAATAGCAGCGGATGGGAAGGTTATACTTTTCATTTAAGACTAAGTTTGTACAAATCCGTCCAGCTATTTTTGAGAAACAGAGCCGACATTTTTTCCACATACACATACACACTAGAGTGGCTCGAATATGATTTTTCAGCACAGCACTTTTTGAGTTCCTTTTGTGGTCCCAAATGCCAGTGCAAAGTTTGGGAGCGGTCGGTTGCTTCCCGGATTTGCGCATTGCGTTCAAAGTTTGCATGGGATTTTATATGGGAAAATCCATTATTTTGCATTTACTTTAATGAAAATCGCTATTTCACTCAATATGAAAAACCAGCTTTATAAAACTATAGCTCAAACCTTGGTTAACAACTTTGTCGAAGACCGTAACTAGCTACGAGCTTTGAAAAAATAGTGATAACGATTTTAAAACTTTAGGTAAAATCCAAATGCAGCAATTAATTACTTTTTCCAACACTGCCGGTGCACCACCGACATCGACATTAAAAACTTAAATAAATGAGAATATATTCATCGCAGAGACTTAGTACCTTTGAATGAAATGTTCAGAATGAATTGCTGAATAACATAGACGTAGTCATAAAATTAAAAGAAGAGGGGGGCTTGTGTAATTCCCAGTCCTTTTTATAGATTGTTTTTTATAAGACAAAGAATCATTACGTCCTTGTAAATGTCAACGACTGAACTTTCTTAATATTTTGATAGACCCAAATATGAATCATACTACAATCTTTGTTGTGGGAAATAACATTTACAATATTTAGGATTTACACCTACAAATTTATGTGTTGTTTTTGCTTGAGGCAAAAACTAACTCAGGTCTGGAAATCGCGTTGGGTTCTAACCTGAAGTATATATTTCTAGTTATATGGTAAGTATTTCTGGTTCGCTAACATCACCTCTGCTTTGCGTGAACCAAACTCAATTTCATCAAAAAACGCTTGTTTAAAGTAACTATCCTAGTTTCGTTCCTTTATTCTCAAACGAAAACGTCAATAGAAACAAGAGTTCAAGGAATCTAAGGATATGCATTTTTTAAAATTATGACTGAACGGCTAAGAAACAGGGTTTTAAAATATGTAAAACTTATAAACCGTTGTATCATTTTAAATGAGATAACGGTAGAGCCCTTAAATAGTAGCACTCAAACACGTAAAATTAATTTTCAATTCGGCGATATAAACCTGCGTTGAAGATGTGCTCCTTATGTTATACTAAACTATCTAAAAAGGGAAGTGGGAAGTATACAAGGCCTCCCCTCTTCTTTTTATTTCCTGACTACGTCTATGTTATTCAGCAATTCATTCTGAACATTTTATTCAAAGGTACCAAGTCTCTGAGATGAATATATTCTCATTTATTGAAGTTTAAAGTATCGGTGGTGTATTGACAGTGTTGAAAGAAATAATGAATTGCTGCATTTGGATTTTATCATGTTTTAAAATCGTTATAACTATTTTTTTAACTCGTAGCTAGTTACGGTCTTCGACAAAGTTGTTAACCAAGGTTTGAACTATAGTTTTGTAAAGCTGGTTTTTCATATTGAATGAAATAGCGATCTTATTAACGTAACTGCAAAATAATTGATTTCTCCATATAAAATCCCATGCAAACTTTGAACGCAATGCGCAAATCCGGGAAGCAACCGACCGCTCCCAAATTTTACACTGGCATTTGGGACCACAAAAGGAACTCAAAAAGTGCTGTGCTGAAAAATGTCATATTCGAGCCATTCTAATGTCAGGGTTAGGAGATGTAAATTTACATGATTTTTTTTAGGTGTGTAGACTACATAGAATGGTATTACAATATTGACTTATATAATACAGGGTATTTCTACGGTTAAGTTCAAATTTTTATTGCTTTATAGACATGGAAAATTATTGCACAATTTTCATTACAATAAGGCATCATTCCATTGAAGGGGCTGATTTTAGCATAGATGGATCTTGGAATAAATTACGAGTTATTAGTTGACGGCTAGGTACATAAAATTTTATTTGCGAAAGTAATTATGCGGATTGTATACGTTGAATAATAATGTCATTGATAAAGCAAAGCATGGCAAATTCGCGGCATTCTTTGAGTGTTTTGAATGTTAATTAGCATACATCGTGCTTTATACGATGGAAGAGGAAATGTCATCCAGTTTAGTATACGAAGTGGGTACAAAAGAAATTGTTTTTGGGCTGATTCGATGCGTTCTTCTTACAAAAACGCTGCCAAATTTCAAAATTGGTCTGACATATGTATTTTTAAGTGATTTTATTGTGTAAGGGCCTTCAAAATTATAGCTGAAGCGTTTAATAAAGCCCAGCATACTATTTGCTTTATTTATTATTTGTTACTATGTTTTAATTGCCGCAAGGTTCTACTGTATCGATTTTGTTGGCTATTTTCGGCAAATTTGAGACTAAGAGAAACGAAAGCAATGAAATTGAAAGACGGATAGGTATTCTAGAGCGAATCAGTTATAAATTTAGAACGGAAAACTAGAACTAGGCAGGCTCATATGGGCATGATCGAAAGGAAATGTGAAGAATTCTTTGCCTTATGCAGAGTAGGAGTTGGGCGTTGCACCCAAGTCTACCGCATGGTCTATGGTAGAACATAACTCATCATCATGTTTTACCGCCGACGCCGGCGTCGGGTTCGTCTCCGAAAATGCTACAAATGTTACCGAAAAAATAACTCAATCGAAGCCTTAAACAGCAAACAGCGGTCAAAATCCGAGAACGTATACTGTACCACCATATGCTGATGAATCTCGGTGGATGTTCCATGAAGTATAATGAATCAGGTCGCGGTAACTTTCCTGGTAGAATCAAGTTTGTTTTCACGAAAAATAATTATGGTTTGACAAAGGATCTGTTCCTGTCATCAGAAAACCAGCGTTTTTGTGACGGATAGAACAATTGAAAAACGTTAAAAAAAAGGGTGACATAACAAACAGATTTCACCCTTAATTAAGTCCTATGATGGTTTAGTTACGATTTGACCAGATTTAGATATGGTCGTTGTAGCAAAACTGTTCGACAATGGTTTGATGGCAATGGAATACAGCTCATTCTAAAAAAGTGGAATCCAACAAACTGTTCCCAGTTTTATCCAATAGACAAGTAATGGGTGATAATGAAGATTAAGGCAAAAGTCAGCAGCGTTACATTCGTCGGATTAATAATTAGTGTAATCAGCTAGCCCAGCGTGCGCCGGTTAATAAGCGGCGTAAATAGAAAAGAGCTGGATTTTCTTAGAAATAAAGATGAATGATTTGTTTCTGTTTTTTTCATGATAAATATGTTATTACCTTTGTTTCACATTCCGTTTATCGTTTGCAAAAAAGGCCCCCGTAAATTAAAAAATAGGAATAATTCGAACAAAATAAATAATCAGACAAAGCTGAATAAAATAAGTCAAATGAATAAAATTTATAAAATTAATAAAAATCAAAAAATAAATAAAATAAAATTTATAAAATAATTTAAATGAACAAAAGTAATGTAATTGGATATTTGACAAAGTTGATAAATCTACGAGAATCTTCTACAGCATCTCATTTCCCGATCAAACATTAACAAATGATATTTTTATTTCAGCAGCAAACTGAAAATTTAGTTTGGTTTCAGTTCTTGTGTTATTTAAAAAAAATGACATAGCATTTTGATATTATTTAGCTCTCATTACAAACGTTGCGTTTCTTCGAAGATTTTTTGTTTTGTTTGTATTTCTTTGTCAAAACATTCAATTCAAAACTTATTTCGTTGTCAACAAGAAATTTCAACATCTCAAAGAGATTTCAGTTTGATCACAATACTGGTCAAAATAGTTTTTTGTTTGATGTCGAAGGCAAATTCGTTGCTTTCGATTATGATATTTGAACTATTAAAACGAACATAACCAAAACAACCAAATGTTTCGTATTGACGCCAAATATTTTCCAAACGCATGAATGATCGAGATCTGACGTGTAAACAAAAAAGCGAGTTTCAATTTTTTTAAATAACTTTACCACTTGTGTTTGGGACGCCAAACTTCGGGTAGTTTCATTTTTATTCGGCTTCCAATTTTCTTCTATTTGGTTTTGAGGGGAAGGGGCTATGGCTTGCTACGTCCTTGGCTGCTAAAAAGTTGGTAAATCAGATCTTCGCTGTATAACCAAAATCTCGAACATTTTTAATACATATCAACACCCAATGAGATTATCTACAGCTTTGTCTATTTCCCGAGTGCTTAGAGTGCAATTCTCTCTAAATTCAAAGTCAGTCAGTACCAAAGATGTCTAAACTAATGCTAATAAATGAGACCGGCTTGTATGAAACTGCAGTGTGCTATTGCGTTGCCAGTGACACCCACACGCGTAATCACATCGAAGGTGTAATTAATTCTGTTCTCTGTCAGGTTTCTTATACCTACTATTTCTTTTCCCCTTTTTCCGCTGTCTTGAGAATTAAAACGCTCAATGCAGCATTTTCGAGCACACCTGAGCGTTCGAGTGCGCCGTTGGTTGTTTTGACTCATTCGTCCATTCAAGCCCAGGTTAACAGGTTAAAACGATATAACAAGCCAGACAACGACCACAACAACGCAGTTTGATGGCCAGAGAAATGAAGAAGATGGGCAGGCTTGCAGGAAACGAGCAAGAGCAACTGTGAGGTTGAATTGAATTAAAAGTACTTATGATTATTACTAACCCCGACCAAGTGGCAGACACTGGAATTTTTAATTTAATACTTTTTTATTGTGGGAGCATGATTTGGTTTCCCTTCATTTATCATAGGAAAGTGATCACACCGGACAAGTATGACTGTTACGTGCCTTCCTGTCAGCGTTCGGTTTCAACATGTTAATAATAATTCACTGACAGTTTTCCATTGAAGGATGAGACCAAATCGGCGAGTGGTTCAAGCTGAATGAAAGAAAATCGCTAGCATATTTTTTACAAAGTAATTCACATTTTTTGCTTATATTGAATGGATCATAAAAGCACTCGCCGTTTGAAAGGCAGGTAACAATCCAAAATCTAATTTCCACACCAAACCATTAAGTACAGCCCGAAGACTTCATTCAATCTACACTTTGAATAACAACTAAACAGCTTTGATGGTACCCTGCTTTGCATCACACTCGATGACCTATTTGAGTAACGCGCCAGGTGCGATTTTTAGCCACCGACCGCCGAGTAGACCACTAATTTGTTTCTCCATTCAGTCCAAATTAAAACCAACAATGACTCAAATTTGACAGCAACGCTCCTCACCTAAGAAACCTAGGGTACTCCAAATTCCGTACCTCATCTCAGTCATGCATTATTCATTGGAAAGATTTGTCACAGCTTCTGCAAACACTGAACCGGTGTATACATATTGTTACCGAGCACGAAATCAAACAGTAGTGACTGAATGACATCCGTAATCCTCCACTCGGACGGGCCTGTTGACTGTTGACTGTTACAATTCGAACCCGGACCGAGTTCGAGGAATTTCTGGTAGGCTTCTGTTTGTCTGGGTCCAATATTTATGCTGCCAGCTTGTCTACTAGTGCTGAGTTCCAGCTCCCGCACTGGCCGCCCCGTTATCAGCATCCGAAAGATCTAATCAAGAAACGTACCCGCTGCTCACGATTTGGACCCGGGCAAGGGCCTTCTCTAATTTGTTATTCAAAATCGGTACAAATAGGACAGAATTCGGTTTCGGTGAGATTTGTTTATGCTAATGAGAGTTACCGGTTGAAACTTCAAGAAGTCGTCCGAATAGTCTGCGACGTTGACCGGTCGGGAACTGGAACGGCTCTAGAAAAGACATGTTGTCTCGAAGAGTGCTGGCTATGGTTGGATTTTATTTTCTCTAGCTAATCATGCGGAGGCGGATGAAGAGTGACAATCGAATTAAAGGAAACACCAAACTACGGAAATGTATTTCAACGGATAGGGATTGCAAAGCAAATAATTTCAAAAATAAACGAGATGAATTATAGTTAGTTTCGATGATAGTTTTTAAAAGTTTTTCAATGTGTTAAATAAATTTGATAGTATGAAGTTTTTGTACAAAAATTTAAATCTAGGATTTTAAACGGCTTTTTGCAGTCCGTAGTGGATTAAAACGACTTGTTTGTTTTTAAATTCCAACGTTTCGACGTCTTGTTTGCGCCTTCTTCAGGGAGACTATATTGTGGAGTAACAGAGTAGACAAATTTTACATTTAACAATTACAATTACATATTACAAGAACTTTCAAAAACCGATTATCGTTCCTCGTTAATATCATTGACGTGTAAGTGGATGGTCAATATTTGGAGATTTGGCTTCTGGCACAAACACTACAAATAATACACAAAAACTATTTAAACTGAATCTGGACTTACTGCAATAACGATGAAATTACACATTTGGTTAAATATTCTTTGGCTACGATCGATCCTTTTAGAGCAGACGTACAAAATGGGTGAAATATGGTTCTGTGTAGAAGATGAAAAGTTGTAGTCTTAGAGTGGTAATGTTTCAAATAGAGCTTATAGTGGAGTGTCTACTGTGTTACTCCACAATATAATCTCCCCTGAAGAAGGCGCAAACAAGGCGTCGAAACGATGGGATTTAAAAACAAACAAGTCGTTTTAATCCACCAAGAACTGCAAAAAGTCGTTTAAAATTCTAGATAACAATAATCCAATCGAAAGTCCATTAATTACATAAATTGAAATTTTCAAATATTTGTTTCAAAAAAATATTTATACAAAAAAATGAACAAAATTGAAAATTATATAAAAACGGAATCTGAAACCTTCTGAAATCTTTTGAAATCTAAAAAAATCTTCTGAAATCTTCTGAAATCTTCTGAAATCTTCTGAAATCTTCTGAAATCTTCTGAAATCTTCTGAAATCTTCTGAAATCTTCTGAAATCTTCTGAAATCTTCTGAAATCTTCTGAAATCTTCTGAAATCTTCTGAAATCTTCTGAAATCTTCTGAAATCTTCTGAAATCTTCTGAAATCTCCTAAACTCCTTTGAAATCTTCTGAAATCTTCTGAAATCTTCTGAAATCTTCTGAAATCTTCTGAAATCTTCTGAAATCTTCTGAAATCTTCTGAAATCTTCTGAAATCTTCTGAAATCTTCTGAAATCTTCTGAAATCTTCTGAAATCTTCTGAAATCTTCTGAAATCTTCTGAAATCTTCTGAAATCTTCTGAAATCTTCTGAAATCTTCTGAAATCTTCTGAAATCTTCTGAAATCTTCTGAAATCTTCTGAAATCTTCCAAAATCTTCTGAAATCTTCTGAAATCTTCTGAAATCTTCTAAAATCTTCTGAAATCTTCTGAAATCTTCTGAAATCTTCTGAAATCTTCTGAAATCTTCTGAAATCTTCTGAAATCTTCTGAAATCTTCTGAAATCTTCTGAAATCTTCTGAAATCTTCTGAAATCTTCTGAAATCTTCTGAAATCTTCTGAAATCTTCTGAAATCTTCTGAAATCTTCTGAAATCTTCTGAAATCTTCTGAAATCTTCTGAAATCTTCTGAAATCTTCTGAAATCTTCTGAAATCTTCTGAAATCTTCTGAAATCTTCTGAAATCTTCTGAAATCTTCTGAAATCTTCTGAAATCTTCTGAAATCTTCTGAACTCTTCTGAAATCTTCTGAAATCTTCTAAAATCTTCTGAAATCTTCTGAAATCTTCTGAAATCTTCTGAAATCTTCTGAAATCTTCTGAAATCTTCTGAAATCTTCTGAAATCTTCTGAAATCTTCTGAAATCTTCTGAAATCTTCTGAAATCTTCTGAAATCTTCTGAAATCTTCTGAAATCTTCTGAAATCTTCTGAAATCTTCTGAAATCTTCTGAAATCTTCTGAAATCTTCTGAAATCTTCTGAAATCTTCTGAAATCTTCTGAAATCTTCTGAAATCTTCTGAAATCTTCTGAAATCTTCTGAAATCTTCTGAAATCTTCTGAAATCTTCTGAAATCTTCTGAAATCTTCTGAAATCTTCTGAAATCTTCTGAAATCTTCTGAAATCTTCTGAAATCTTCTGAAATCTTCTGAAATCTTCTGAAATCTTCTGAAATCTTCTGAAATCTTCTGAAATCTTCTGAAATCTTCTGAAATCTTCTGAAATCTTCTGAAATCTTCTGAAATCTTCTGAAATCTTCTGAAATCTTCTTAAATCTTCTTAAATCTTCTTAAATCTTCTTAAATCTTCTGAAATCTTCTGAAGTCATCTGAAATCTTCTGAAATCTTTTGAAATCTTTTGAAATCTTCTAAAATTTTCTGAAATGTTGTGAATTTTTTTTTGAAATTTTTTGAGATTTTCTGAAATCTTCTTAAATCTTCTGAAATTTTCTGAATTTTTCTGAAATTTTCTGAAATTTTCTGAAATTTTCTGAAATTTTCTGAAATTTTCTGAAAACTTCTGAAATTGAATAGATATGGGAATTTTCGACCCTGGTGACAGATTTTCTAAAGGGCGTAATAGAAAACAAATTTCCGACTGAAAACCCTGCTTGCTATTAACTTTTCCGAGAACGTTTTTCATCCGGTCTGCTAAACTTCCGGAACGGTTCAGTATAAAAATCCACTCGCAAAACTTAACATTATCAGTGCAGTATCTAGATATTCCCGGCAGGACTTTATTCGTTAGCAAACAGCAATTAAATGTCTTCAACCAGATTCGCTCCACTAGCCGCCTGTTTAGTTCTATTCAGCATCACACTGGCACTGAGCAGCGTTCAAGCGAATCCGCAAATCGGTAATTTTTTTTTCTGCTTTCAGATCTTCAACACACTTAAAAGCTTCTTTATTTTGTCATCCAGATCTCCTCGGAGGCTACGATATCATCGGTGTCTGCATAAACAACTGTGCTCAGTGCAAGAAAATGTTTGGTGAATTTTTCGAAGGACACCTCTGCGCTGAAGCGTGTATCCAGTTCAAGGGAAAAATGGTTCCGGACTGCGAGGATATCCATTCGATTGCTCCATTCCTGAATAAGCTAAACTAGGAAAGCATCCTTCTACTATAGTGTTGACCCCACTCATACGACCTCTGGCAATTCCAATATATGTGTGTGTGCGTGTTTATTTTTATATAATGCTCGCCCAAACAGAAGCAAAATGCTACCTTACGCAAGTTCACAAATAAATTAATGCTAGTTAAAAATTCAAAATTATTCTAATTTTCTTTTCTTCGGGAGCACTGAAAGGGCATACACCGTGTTTTCGTAAGCCACCGATTCGAAAACAAACCATATGGTGTATGAGCTCAAAAGCTGACGCTGATGACGGCCATGATCTGCGATCTCTGCTCCGGAGTTCTATTTATTCAAGCAATTAAAAAAGCAGATCTAGAGACTCTTGATCGCTAATCATAACAGCACTTGTGCTGGGGATCCTAAGATGGGTACGGCCGGGATTGGGAAGCCGTGACCGACCGGTGCGGAACAAGTGCTACCATTACGTTGCGCATGTGTGAATCTGGATGCTGCAACTTCCCGGCCATGAGAGGCTTGAGCCGAGAGAGAGAGAGAGAAGTGTACAAGTGGCCGGATATCAAGTACCAGGCTGCTGTCTGCTGGTCGATGGTGGCGTTGAACGAGATCTCGCTCCGTCGTCCGGGATGCGCTGGCAAGCCCACAAACACCAACCCGAGGGAGACGAGCAGATGATGGAATTCAAGCAGCTGATGGTCGTTGTGAGCTTTCAAGTGTAAATAAACACTTGTGGTTTATTTTTAAAAGCAAAAGTTATCGAAACGGGCGTGAATGGAATAGTACTGACTCACTGTAAGGTGGGCGCTGGTGAACTATTTTTCTGGAAGCCATGGTTGGACAGTGGTCGTTGATAAACTGTTCGTAAATAAACATACTAGTACTTTCAAAGAGAATCTTAGTGCTTGACTGGGCCAGCAAAGCTAGAAAAAAAAATACAAGAGACAGCTTTATGGGGTTGCAGGAATTGTTGACGTAGGACTACACTATTAAATGTAAAATATTTTGATTGCATTTTATTTCTTAGTATAGTAGGCTTAATAAAAAATTAAGTACATTTCTCCCGCATATCTTAAGTATAATTCACATGTAAATCAGAATCTTAATCAGAGCAGACAATTTTCCGTCTAAACGACAGTTACCACGATAAGTTTATGCGCATGAACTCGACGTGTATGTGGTTTTCATACGATCGTTTTTTTGCGGTATATTTTGTATGAATTTGCATTCCTTAAAAAGTGCGGCAACTTTGTGGTTTCTGCACTATTTTAACATAATCGAATATCCTGTTCATCATGCTGCGTGCGTTCAGTAATATAGGTAGATTGATGAAAAGAAATGATACACAAACAAGATCGAATGTTACATTCTTGCTTGCCAGATCATTTGATTTGTAGAAGCTGACTAAATTCAAATGCGTAACATGTACGCTTTCAGTTAAAAAAGAACCGTTGTCAAAAAACTCATTTTTTTACGTTTAATCCCCATTTCACATGCAGAAACTAATTATGTCCACATATTCAGATGATCCTAATACACTATCAAATTTTGTATGAATGAATAAAAACCGATTTTGTAAATTACTGGATCGTTACCCACACTTATTTGGACGTTTGTATGAACGATTGCAAGCTGCAGTATTTAAAAGTTCAGTGCGCTGGACTTGTGGAGTACATAATGGGAATGAATCATGGGGGTGTTTTTGAAATCCAAGATGGCGTTCTAGTTCTAGTTACCGATAACATTAACAATATGGATATTTTTGAAACCAGCTTGACTAGTATATGACGAAAATCGATGAGTGATGTCAACTTGAAGGCCAAGATGGCGACTTCCAATTGAGCATTCCCTATATACAGCAAAAACCCGTTTTTATCAGCCCCTTGGTGAATTTTAGGCTGACAAAACAGGGATATTGACAAAATTGAGACAATTTTTTCTTTCTTTTCAATAAAAATAAGTTGTTAAAATACTTCCCTTTAGTCCCCTGGCAGTCTTGAAATCCCATTCTGATTATTTAGTCTAAATTTCTCTTAAAGGGGTCTTCCAAAGGATAACTTAAAAAATTGAAAACTTCATTTTTGCACATTTTGCAATTTTGAGATAAGAAAAAATATGCTGAAGAATGGATTGACTTCAATTTGCCTTGCTTCGTCTGCTAGAGCTCATCAAACGAAATTTCATATCAAACTGACAAAATCGGGTCAAAAAACTGTCAAAATCAGAAGTAGCGTTAGACAAAATCAAAATTAGACAAAATCAAAGATAGACAAAATCGGGGGCTGATAAAATCGGGTCTTAACTGTATCTATTACATAATACTTTCATTCCTAAAATACCCGTATTGATGAGGTTATGGAAAATTTATCTAAACCAGAAGTCGCCATCTTGGATTTCAAAATGGTTTCAAACATCGATTTCCGTTATGTACTCGTAAACACTATTTCAAAAATACCAAATTGTTCAGGTTATCAAAACATTGTCTAAAGCGGAAGTCGTCAGCTTTGAGTTCTACATGGCTTCAAACATCGATTTCCATAATGTACCATTCCGAAAATATCCATAGTGTTGAGGTTACAGCGAATTGGCGAAAGTCGCCATCTTGGATTTAAAAATGGATTCAAACATTGATTTCCGTCATGTCTTCGTTAGGCCTATACCGGAAATACTTAGCTTTTGGTAGTAATAAGGCAGAATATGTATACTGGAACCACCATTTACGAACAAAACCGGGGGTTCGTAAATTGAATTAGTTCGTAAAAAAGTGTTTGTTATTTGGGGTTTAGTTCGTAAAAAAGCTTGCATGTGAAGCATGTGCATGTGTTGGTCGAGCAATACCCGCAGAAATCTGTACCATATGCCAACCATTGTATCAAACGTCGAAAAACCATTTTCAATATGGTTCGTTCAACAACCATTAACCATTAACCAATATCGAACATAGCCAGTGTCGTTTTTCCATGCTCGACCATACAAACAACGGGTCGTTAAGAACAGTCAGCATACCAAAATATGCGATTTTCCATATACATTTTGACAACATACCATTCAAGAACTATACAGATTATGGTGCATGCATATTTTAGATCTAGCGATGTATAAAATATTTGGCGCAGAAAAAAATGTCTTCCCTTTCACATTTCAATTCTATCGATTGATGAAATTTTATTTTGTTACACGCAATCTTCTGATGAGAGCATGGTTGAGACTAACTGGATTGTCGCTTTATCCAATTGAACTATCGCCGTAATATTGCAAGATAAGGATTTTTGATCATGTTAAGCTACAGGTTTTTGGAGCAGCGTGAAAAGATATGCGAATAACAAAGACCACCAGAGCAACATTAACCTCTAGCGCAAAAGTACAATGTAGTATACAAAGCTCCAATATAGGATACACGGAAGGTATTGGAAATGGTAACTAAAATGAGTATGGTAGTATAATAAATTAATTATAATGGTGGAATGTATCAGTAGTATTCCCAATATGGTGAGTATTATATGAATAGTTAGGAAATGGTTCCGAAGATTTCTGGAATGGTATTTATTTATACGGGTATTCTCTTAACAATATGGGTATTTTTGGAACGGGCTTGACAAGTAGTTGATGAAAATAGACAATTGGAACCTTTATGAAATCTAAGATGACGACTTCCGGTTGAGTAATATTTTTGATAACCCAATAATATGCGTTGTATTGGACCGGGCCTGCCAAGTAGACTATGAAAATGAATGTTTGAAACCTTTTTGAAAGCCAGGATGGCGACTTCCGGTTGAACAATATTCTCGACAATCTTAATAATATGGATATTTTTGGAACGGGCTTGACAACTAGATGATGAAAATGGACAATTGAAACCTTTTCGAAATCCAAAATGGCGACTTCCGGTTGAGTACTATTTTAGATAACCTAATAATATGGGTATTTTTGGAACGTGCTTGACAATAGAGATGGTCGGGTTTCAATTTTTTCGTGCCCGAATCTGACCCGAACCCGAGAGCTTGAAATTTGAAAAACCTGAGCCCGAAATTTTAAAAACCCGAACCCGACCCGAGCTCGAACATTTTAAACTTGAAAAACTCGAACCTCTCCCGAGACCAAAAATGAAAATTTTGTGAAACCCGAATCCGACCCGAACCCGATAATTTCAAATTTTAAAAACCCGAACCCGACCCGAACCAGAAAATTTATAATTTGAGAAACCCGATTTGAACCGGACTTGTCGATATGGCAAATCAACCGAAAATTTCCAATTTCATGCATCCAAGCTAGCTTCAATGCTAATCTAGGAAAGTAGGATAAATCGGCGGCTAACGCATGGGGAGACAAAAGGCGTAATGATAGATTCAAACAATATTGCTCGTCGACCTTAACCGAAGTTTTTAATTTTTTTATTGAAAGCTATTCCCGCAGGAATAGTTTTGTATAATTTATTACATGTACTAAATTAAGCTATGTCAATTGGCAATTCGCATTCGACAGTTTACACGACGTCACCCGCGTTACTGGTTGGTACGATCAAACTTGTGTCGAAGGGTGTCAATCAAGATTCGCTGACGAGTTCTTGGGATCACATGATTAGCTAGTACGGTATCCCGAGCTAGGGTTCGTCGCGGTTGCGGTAATTACCGCAACCGCGCGGTATTTGCCGCACCCGCACCGCAAAAACTGCGGTGCGGTGAGTCACTTTCTCCCGCGGTTGCGGTGCGGGAAATGAGCTTTTACCGCGCGGTATTACCGCACCCGCACTTCAAAAAATAATTGATAAAGTCTGCAGCCTGCATTAAAAAGTGAATTAAAACTATGACTTTTACCATTTGAGAAGGACACAACTAGTGTATTTATATATGTTACTGTTACTAAGAAATAAAATCTATAAGCTGTGTCCAATATAATTTGGCACCATTATTTTTTACGACATATTTTGAACACTATTTATTTTATATTTTTATTTTTTTTATTTTTGACTATAGATGTTTTAACCTTAGGGTCATTCGTAGGGTTACCAAATGGACTGAAAGCAAATTAAGGACATCCTTGCCAAATCTATTAGGAATTGGAGCCTGAATCGGTTGTCACTTGAGCCAGAATTCTGAAAAAGCCGGGATTCTGGCTTATTTTCCAGCAGTTGAACTGGGACGTTGAATCTTGATCGAGACAAATTGAAATGGTGTAGTGCCAATATTGAACAAAGATAACCAATTTGGCCAAACCTCATATCGAGCTATCCAACAAATTTTGGTTACTTTTGAGTAATTTTGGTTGGAATGAGTCGCAGAGAGTATGCATTAACAAAAACAATCGCTGAAGTATTTGAAATTGACAATTGAAATTGATTCTCTTGGAATGAAGTTGATCTGAATAATTTAATACAGGGTGGCTCATCATGACGTTTTTTTGATCTCGCAAAAATTTGAAAAATCAAATAAATCGCGAAATGTTTATTTATCAATCGAAAGAACATTTTTTGCCATTTATTGTTTGAAAACAATTCCTTTTAAATGTTGACCATGTTGGCGCTTGGGGTAATCCATTCAACTGGTCCAATTTTTGATGACGGGTTCGAGTATTTCAAGTGGTATCTGGCTAATTAGTCGAGTAATGTTGGTTTCCAATGTTTGGGAATGTCACCGCCGCGATGTTTTCTGCAATGCGTGCTGGATGTGGTCGATTTGTTCGCTAATCATCCAATAACGAGAACTGCAACTTTTACTCTTTGATTAGGAAAGTCAGTTGGCCGATTATGTCGACCATATTATGATCAGAGTGCACGAAACACATTTCTCACAGATCGGTGATTTTCGAAATATAGTTGAATAACTGTGGTGGCATACAATACTAAACTACAATAACATGACATGCCCTGTTAAAAAACATCATGTTGAACCACCCTGTATATGCCAAGGTTTTGGGACTAAAAATAAGGACATTTGAAGTAAAATAAGGACGCTTTCCAAAAACCTCGAAAATAAGGACATGTCCTTTAAAATAAGGACGGTTGGTAACCCTAGTCATTCGCCTCTTTTCGGGGTAAAGAAAACTCTTTCGGAAAATCTCAAAGCCTATGTGCGGGGTTGGGAAAGAAACACAGGTGAGCTCCGTACAAGGCATTTACGGCGATTTACCAACTACGCTATGCCCGTGCCCCTATTTATTTTATACTTCAAAGTAACACTTAACTAACGAATCTTTTCAATTACATAAAACGCACAATCCAATCATTGAAAAAAACAATTGAATTGTACTGTCAAATCCAATTTAAAATGCCTCATTTCTCGCGATTTTTCTAGGCAATTGTAGAATTATGAATCTTTTTTGATGACATCTTCTCAACTGTGAATTTCGATTAATTTGGAGAACTTAAAGATAAACTTATAATACTGCGACTTAAAAACAACCCAAAGAATGTAATAATCATCATCAAATCAAATGAATTTGGAGGAATTGGCAGTAAAGGAGATAAAAGTATGAAAAGCGTCCAAACTAAGGAGGGGTCCAAATTAGGCTAATTACTTTACTATTCGTTCATCAACATCGTATTTCTATCTCTTTTGATTTCTGTGTAAATTCGCAATGAATTTTTCTACAGTCCGTTTTATAAGACTCCTTCTCAAAAAGTATTCTACAAAACTTTTTTCTCGCGTACGTCCATTGTTCGTCCAACTGGGAATATTTTCTACCGAATTAACAATCAATATTTTTCAGTTAGGAAGAAGTTTTGTAACTTTTTGAAAGTAAACTTTCGATGCTAGTAGGGTATTGCGATTTTTTGTGTTTCTCAAGTGTCACAGTTAACCCAGATAGAAAATTTTGCACAGTTTGGACAATTTTCGACCCCTGCCAACTTCAATTGAAGTTTTTGCCGTTTCTTGAAAAATACGAAGTTAGGTTTTTAGGGTATTTTGTTCCTAAAATTTCCTATTTGTAATAATATTTCTACTGTATGCTGTAAATCATACATCTTTTGCAGGTTTTTTTTAATGTTCGACAACTCTATACCGGTTGAGATGAGATGGATTCTTGATTTTTTTGTCAAATATGGCGACGTTCGTATTGATGAAATTCAACATGTTTTATATCACTGTATTGGAATAATATATAGAAGTACTGGTGTTTTTCCTTGATTTTTTTGTGAATTTCTTTTAAGAGTTAAAGATGATTTTTGGTATGTAAATGCAAAAAACGTTCATTTCATTTGCATGTGGCAAAGTCATTGAAAATATAAAAATTTAAAGAAAAAAATATACAACTTTATTATTCCATTTTTTCAAATAACTTAAGGATAATTAAATTAAAAGTTTTTCTATTAATTGCTGCAGAAGAACGTTTTTGAATGAAAAATGATGAAATACAGCTACATTTCATAGGACTTCAGTGCTATGCTGATATTTAGAGAAATGAGAATGTTTTACCTTGTTTCGAAAGTATTTGTCTAAAAATGTACGGCATTTTATTAATAAAACCTGCAAATTTTTTCATAAATGTTACATTCTGAGGAGTCCATCAAAATTAATTTTCGTGTAAATAAGAATAACATTTTATTATATATGCTTATACAAAATAAATGAATAATTTTCCAACTCAATTTTTAAAAACGCTTTTAATCCACCTAACAGTGTGATGAGACATTTCTTATAACTCTTATCACTCTCTTCGGATATTATATCGTTTGAGAACATTTAGAACTTGATGCTTCGCGATGTTTTTGATAACACATACTACATGGGATAGTGGCAGGACTCAGAGAATCGCTCAAATCAGCATAGGACAACATCAGTGCTAGAAATCTCAAACCAAATCAATGGGAAAGCGAAAAAATGGCCTATAAAATAGACATACAAACGAATTATTGCTAATGCTCTGTTAATAAAATATCTAAATTCCTCAATAAATGCATTGTGGTGGGAAAACTGAATTTTCCTAAAGGGGTTATGTATATTGTACTGAGCCAAAAAAATCGATTTTTTTTAATCGATTTGAAGTTTATACTTTACTCAAATTTACAACGCGACTGAGAACTAAGAAATCAACGCTTTTTCTTGAAAAAAGCGATAGTAGCAGTGATACCATTCAAAGAAAATCAACAGTGAATATTTCCAGACTTGGTTTTATTTCCTATTTAAGAACTATTGTGTTTTTTACATCCTAGATTGCATGATTCAGTGATCGAAACCCAAAACTTCACAAAGTATTTGAAATTATTAAATTAAAATTTGTGTTTGCTATTGAAATTGACAAAATGATAGTATATATAGAATATAGTCCCTTTGGCGTTGGTTAATTTTTCGGTCCCACCTATCGCCCTTACGTTTTTTTACAATACCAATTTTACAATTTGTGGGAGTTTGGTGAAAATCGATCTTACTGTCCAAACGGCATAATTCCGAAACCGTAATTTTTGAAGTTTTAAAATTATGTAGAATTAATTTTTCAGACAATAGTAACAGAGTTCGTGTCTTTAGCAAATTTGTTGAGACTTTATTGTAGTCATGAATATTAACCTGAGAAAATTCACCATAAATACTTCTTGGACGATATACCGTCAAAATTACTTTATCAAACGATGCGCTGTTCGTTTGTAAAACTCATCGAAGATACTAAACCTCCGAAATTGGCGGTTTCAAAATGATGCTATCTTGACCTTAAATTATTGTTTTGGAACATTTGACCTATACATATAATGGGTCATACAACAAAAATCAAATTCTCATCAAAATCGACCAGGACCTGCTAGAGTCGAATGGAAATCGTCATTTTTCATAAATTTCTCTCTACATTCGGAAAGTGTTATCCTCGTTATTAATCATATTACGTTTTCGTCTCAACTCGACGCATTCCCAAAATAAAAACCTATTTTGATCCACCTAGTGGTGCAATTGGGCTTTTCTCATTTGTCCAGACTACGATTCCATGGCTGGTTATGTTCAATACGATGGTGGAAATGAATATTACATGTTCAGTACGATTTGCACATACGTACAATCGATCGACAGCCACGATCTTGAGATACTATGTGATACTGAAACATCGCTTGACCGCCGCTGGTTTCAAGCGATGTTTCAGTATCACATAGTAAGATCCGGGAGGTCCGGGTCCTGTCGAAAATTTTCAACTTGTTAAGAAATTTTAAACTAGTTTTAATTTTAAAACAGCAACACCTCACTGCATACTCCCTCCGGGCCGGTATGATTGACGATTTTTAGAGTGATTGCATAACCTTTCTATATAAGAAAGGCAAAAAAGTCCAAAAAAATCAAAAACATTATTTTTTCGAGTTCATGCATTATAAAGTCATTTGGGATCAAAAATACAAATTTGATTTTGAAAATTTTTCATTTCAGTTTATATGGGAATTTGCTGTGTGATTGCACTCTTCAACTCCTAACTCCGGAACCGGAAGTCCAATCAATAAAAAAAATCAATTGCAGCCGATGGGAAGGTTGTACCTTTCATTTGAGACTAACTTTGTGCAAATCGATCCAGCCATCTCTGATTAACAGAGGTCACATTTTTTTACACATACACACATACACACATACATACATACACACACATACATTTTCCTATCTCGACGAACTGAGTCGATTAGCATATGACACTCAGCCCTCCCGGTCGGGATTAGATTGACGAATTTTAGAGTGAATGAGAAAGGCAAAAACATTTTTAGCAAATGTTTCATAGACATTAAATCAATTTTAACTTCGCTTTCTATTAAATAAAGACCCTCATTACAGTACATCTCTACAAAAGCGAGCTCAATTTGAAAAGAAATCTGAGGATTATGATTGATTACAGAACTCTGGAATTTTCTATTGGAATGTTTTCAGGCAGGAATTTGATATTGATGCTATTAGGCAACTGTGAAATCAAGACCAATAGATCAATTACATATCAGGACCCCATTCCGACAATTTATCAAAAGTCCTCATGATGTTTACAACAACAGGTTATCAATATACGGATCAGATAATTGTTATTGTAATATTGAATTAAATCAGTCTGCATCAATAAATTTTCAATTGCAATCCAATATATTTTTTGGGTGTGGTAGGGAGGGAAGTTGTTAAACCCCAAAACCTTCTCTTGGCTACGCCGTTGCTTGGAGTTATTTACTTCACTTTCATTTTCCGATATGTTTCGATCGATCCGTTGGTTATAAGTTAGAAAAATTGCAGTCAGAAGGTTCGTACAAATGAACATTTTTGCACTGATAAGGTATCAAGTTCCTTCCAGACAACTTGGAAGTGTTCGGTGATTATTTCTAGCGGTTGTAGATAGAAAAATGAAATACAAAATTCTTTTTATCGTAATAATGTTTGGCTTATTTCAATGGATTATTACTATATTGAACAATAAATGGGCGACAAAAGGTAATCCACAAACAACAAGCCATAACTTTTAAAGTATTCAAAATAGATATTTTATGTCTTCAGTAAAGTTATTCGCAAAAATAAGAGCTACAAATTTGCTGAAGGCATCATTTCGATATAATCACTTCCAAGAAAATTTGTGAAAATATCTCACTCATAGGGAGATTAATCAGTAAAAGCAAAATACCAAAAGAAAGGGCGTATTGCCTCCATTATATTCTCCGAAGATACTATTGACCTAAAATAAGCCGTTTTGGCGTTAATAATAGATTACATGTTTTTGGTCATATTTCTGGCAATGGGAAATGATAAAAATCTTTCGTCCGCATTCAATGTTAAATATCTCTTTTGATAACAGTCCGATTTCAACAATCTATATCTTGTTTGAAAGGTATTCGTTAAAGCTATCTAAAAACATATAAAGTGTTAATCTATGTTGTCAATTTCGGCAGATAATTTAAAAAAACTGCAAAAAACGCCATTTTTACACATTCAAACATTCATATCTTGGAAACTAAACATCAGAATCAAAAACAAATTAATAGCGTTCATACTGTTTTTTAGTTCTTTCATTTAAAATTGGTTTGGATAAGATCGGTTCAGCCATTGCTGAGAAACACGAATGAGAATTTGTCCGTTACATACACACACACACACAGACACACACACACACACAGACATTGTCCCAAATCGTCGAGCTGAGTCGATTGGTATATAAGACTCGGCCCTCCGGGCCTCGGAAAAAATCTTGAAAGTTTGAGCGAATTCTATACATTTCTTTTATAAGAAATGTAAAAACATTATTTTTACCGCATTTACCGCATTACCGCGCGGTGCGGTGCGGTAAATGCAGTGCGGTTGGGGTAAGCGGTGCGGTTTTATAATTTTCTTGCGGTGCGGACTATCCATTTACCGCCCACATCCGCACCGCGACGAACCCTATCCCGAGCAAATTCTCATGGGTTCAAACACCATATAACCCCATGAAATTTGTGATTGAAATATATGGGAATTGTCAAATTGTCCCCGGGCTTCAACGGCCTCTGCTATCATTGTATCGCAACTATGCAAAGGATATACAAATCGTGTAGCATTAAAATTTAATTATCATTTTAATTCATGTTTCTGTCAACAATATACATAATTAAATCTTAATGTACGATTGTAATTCCCTATGTATCAAAAAGTATTGCAATTCAGAGCACTCGTGACTTTTGAAAACTTTTCGAATGCTTGCGAATGTCAAAATGAGCAATCAGGACCCCCTCAATAGATAGTTTTGTATTGTCTCTACTTCCCGTAGATTTTTTTCTCGCTTGAACCAATTTTTTCTGATAAATTTTCTTTGACTTGGTTTATTGATGTTTAACATGGAAAATAAATCGCATAGAGATTTTAGATGCGAAATACTTATTGTTAAATGCTCTGTCATGAGTGCTCGTTTAAAAAATAAGATAATTCGGCCTGTTTGCGAATCTGAAAATAAGAAAATTTTATATATGGATTAAAAATACAATATTTACCCATAATAAATAATGACGAATTCTAGCGATTCAGAGGTGGTAAAATTTAGTAAGATTATAAGTGACATCCATTCCTATCACAAAGTAGAGTTAGTTACAAAACAAAAAGAGACTGGGTGTTGTGTATACACGTAAACAGCGTCAAGAAATGGTTGGGTGTGATCTGTTCAAAACCCGAACCCGACCCGAAACCGAAAATTCCAAATTAGAAAAACCCTAATCCGAGAAGTTTAAATTTACAAAACCCGGGTTTCGGGTCCAAAAACCCGAACCCGACCATCTCTACTTGAGAAGTAGATGAAGGAAATGAGCAATTGGAGTCTTTTTGAAATAAAAACAAGAAGAAGACTTCCGGTAGAGCAATATTCTCGATAACTCTAACAGTACGGGTATTTTAGGAACGGCCTTGACAAATAAATGGTGAAAATAAACAATTGGATCGTTTTTGAAATCCGGTTGAACAATATTCGCGATAACCCGGCGATATGGGAATTTTTGGAACGGAGTTGACGAGTACGATAAAGACCTGTTTTTATCAGCCTGTCGGTGTATTTTAGGCTGGGGAAAATATCGGGATATTTTTTCTTTTTTTAATAAACCGAAGCTACTAAAATAGTCTTCTTTGGTCCCTAGTCTCATAACCCTTTCTGATTTTATAGTATAGGGGAACCCGTGGCAATTAAGACAGTGGGGGTAATTCGGACCCCCTCGATTTCTCAGAAAATAGCAAGACTTTCTGACTATCGTAGATATTCGTGGGAGTGCTATTCTGGAACATTAATTTTGAAAGCTGAATTTGATTCTGTGTCCTTTGTAGAAAGGAGATACAACGTGTTTCGTTTTTTTGCTATTCTTAAAACAAAAATCATTATAATGGAAAAAACGTGATTAAAGCAACGCATAAAAGGATAAAAATATAAGGTAAGTATTTTGGAAAGCTTGAGGTTCCAATTTTATGGAATGATTTTTGTTTGGGTGAAAACACAAATATTTTCGAGACGCTCACCACATTTGTGCGAAATGAGCGAACGGGGCTATTCGGACCCCCTATTTCGTCAACCACAGTTCAGCGGCTTGCGGCTGCGCACACCATTGCACACGCCACAGCAAAGAAAATAGATGGGAGAAAATACAATCGACTGCTGTGACATACCAGATTAAGTTTTTTGTAAAGATTTTTTGGGGGAAGGTGGGCGTATAGCGTAGTTGGTAAATCGATTGCCTTGTACGCTGCGCACCTGGGTTCGAGTCCCGACCCCGCACATAGGGTTAGAAATTTTTCTTAAGAGATTTCTCTCACCCGAAGAGGCGAATGACCTTATGGTTAAAACATCTATAATCGAAATAAAAAAAATTCCTGCTTCTTAAGGACTCTCTCTTATAAATATTATAAAAAAATAAAGAAAAAAGACGGTCTGAATTGCCCGTAGGGAGGTCCGAATTACATTGTAAAGAGATGGAAAACGTAGAAGTTTGCAAATTTTCGCCTAGCGCTGTCATTGAGTTGTGCAAATGAACCATTTATGGCACCACAATGTAGCTGAGGCTTCAAACTAACAATTAGGACCATTTATCGGTAAATTTTTTCGCATCTATCCACCTAAAAGGGCGATTTGCTTAAGTAGGTCCGAATAGCCCCGGGTTACCCTACAATTCATTGTTTGTTTTTTGCATTTTTTGCTTCCATAAAATAAACACAAAAATACGGTCAACAAATATATAATTCGGCTTGGTTCGTTTGCTAAATGTAAATGACGGAAATCGATTCCTAATATCGAGCTGTTGGCAGCGTAGTTAGTGTGGCGCATTTCAGTCTGTAGCAATGTTTTAGGACGAAGGACACGTGCTGGTGCATAGAGGTTAATTTGTGATAGGAAATCTAGAACATCATATTCAGCCAGAAGAAGCTTAGATACGAAGGTAGCTTGCGAAGCGTGCCTGCGGTTTTTTAATGTGTGTAGTCCTAATAATCGACAACGGTCATCGGCAAGTTCAGCGGATCATTCCAAAGCAATTGACGTAACGCATATCTTATGAATCTGCGCTGCACGGCTTTCGTTCTTTGGCTCCAAGTTGCATGGTAGGGGCACCATACGACGTTTGCGAATTCCAACTGTTAGCGCAACAGTGAACAATATAACGCTTTGAAACATGATCATGGAATTCATTG
This sequence comes from Topomyia yanbarensis, assembly GCF_030247195.1. Taxonomy (NCBI): domain Eukaryota; kingdom Metazoa; phylum Arthropoda; class Insecta; order Diptera; family Culicidae; genus Topomyia; species Topomyia yanbarensis. Next base: position 131,656,426 of record NC_080672.1, on the reverse strand, counting down.
CATATTTAGAACATGAAACCTAGTAGACGATTTGGTTTGCCAATGATCGCTGAGAGGGGTCCGTATAGTATTTGATTAGCTCAATAAGCATTAGCTCAATGTTGCCTTTCGGGAAACTTGTTTTATCACACGGGGGTATATATGTGAGGGGTATGAATAACCCACAGCCTATCAGGTGATTGGGATGAGAGAGGCATGGGTTTGGAGAGGGTGCATGAGGTGGTCGTTTGAGGTGGATCTGGTGGGAGAAGGTGGCTTGTCGGGGAGGGGGGGGGACTTGAGTGGAGGGAGTGAGCTTCGCAAAAGGTGGTGTGGGGCCACATAAACCTGGCTACGCCCCCGTTAAAAATAAAAACCTATATAATTAAAAAAAATAGGTTGACGATTTTCAGTGTGATTGCATAATCTTTCGATATAAGAATGGCAAAAATATGCCAAAGTCCTAAAAAGTCAACTTTTGTCAAACATTTTTTTCGGGATTACATCAAATATCGACGTTTCAGGCATTTCAAAATCATTTGGCTTCAAAAATACAAGTTCGATTTTGAAATTTTCCCTTACTCCCCCCTTTGAGAATTTTTCATTTTAGTTTATATGGGAATTTGCTATGTGGCCGCACCCTTAAACCCGTAACTCCGGAACCGGAAGTCCAATCAATAAAAATTCAATAGCAGCCGATGGGAAGGTTGTACCTTTAATTTGAGACTAAGTTTGTGCAACTCGGTCCAGCCATTTCTGAGAAAAAGAGGCGACATTTTTTCCACATACCCATACATACACACACAGACATTTTCCGATCTCGACGAACTGAGTTCGAATGGCATATGACACACGGCCCTCCGGGCCGGGATTAGCTCGCCGATTTTAGGGTGATTGCATAACCTTTCTAGATGAGAAAGGCAAAACCCGTGCTGACAAATGCTAATGTGCTGAGAACAGCGCCTCGTTGATAAGCGATTCGAAAAGCTTCGACTCAACTTGCAATGAAGTTATACCACGATAATTTTCGATGTTGCATATGTCACCTTTTTTGAACACCGGAAACATCACAGAACACTTTTATTCATTAGAATATTTTTGCTGCTGAAGTGATATAGAGGGAGTCCATCAGAAACCAGCCGACCACAAAATATGACCATCGTCGATTCGAACGAAACTTTAAAGTTGTGTTCGGTTCATGAATCTCTAATATTTTCTTTGACAATTGCAATATTTTGATACAAGAGCATTTTTTCAAAAGGGCGTGAACATTTCTACATGCATTAATTTCAAATTTTTTTGTTCGATTACTGTATTTTATACAGCAAAACTTTCTGAGAACGAGTTTCAGAGAATGAATATTTATGTGCGAAAAAAATATACACTGAAAAAAATGTTGTGTCATTTCTCACAAAAGCAAAAATTTTTATTAAAATGTAAATTGCAAAAAAAAACATTTTTTCTAATATTTTACGTTTTAGGAACAAAACCCTAAAGAAAAAAGAAATATTGTGAATGTGATTGTATGATGGAGAACTTATCGATAAAAAGGTTTTCTAACAAAAACTTTAAACATGCTTTTAGCTTTCATACCAATTGACATATAAAACTGTAATTTTATCACAGAATATAATTCTTAGTCTTATTTTAAATAAAAATGTATTTAACGAAAATCTTCCAAAATGCGATAGTTTTCGAGATATTTGGAATTTTGTTCCAACAAAATCAGTTAATTAGTGTGATTATGCCCTTTTTAAAAGTTGTTCGCGTTACCCCATCATAAAATTTCAAAAATCTAATGTTTATCATTTTAAAGACGCAAAAGAAACTTTTTCAGTGTATTTGGATCATGGAGAAGGTTTCAATAAAAAAGTGTTTTTTAACAAAAACTTTTGACATATTTTTATAATTCATACAATTTGCTTTAAAAAATACAATTATCTTTTTGAATATGATTTTAAACGCTATTTTAAATCAAAATGCTCATAGCAAAAGTTTTCCCAAATGTAGTAGTTCTCGAGATATTTCAAAATTCGTTTTAGCTACACATTTTTTTTTGTTTTCTTACAACCTTTTCAGAAGTTATTCGCGTTTCTACATCAACAATAATAAATTTTTCAAAAGGCCCATAACATTTCCTGTAACTTTCTTTTTAACATCAAGGTGATATTGTAAACCATTTGAAAGCTATACGAAAACAACCAAAATATGAACGAACCGTTTAGTTTAATCATAAGACCCTATGGTTGAATAGTATTTTGATTGGTTTCGTATAGCTTTCAAATGGTTTACAATATTACCTTGATGTCAAAGAGAAAGTTACAGGAAATATTATGGGCCTTTTGAAAAACTTATTATTGTTGATGGAGAAACGCGAATAACTTCTGAAAATGTCGTAATAAAACAAAAGAATTATGTTGTTAAAACAAAATTTGCAACATCTCGAGAACTACTACATTTCAGAAAAAAAATATTATTAGCATTTTGATTTAAAATAGCATTTAAAATCATATTCAAAAAGAAAATTTTATTTTTGACTGCAAATAGTAAGAATTATAAAAATATGTCAGAAGTTCCTGGATTTTTTTTATTAAAAGCTTCTCCATGATCCAAATACACTGAAAAAGTTTTTTTTACGTCTTTAAAACGATAAACATTAGATTTTTGACACTTTATAATCGAGTAACGCGAATAACTTTTAAAAAGGGCATAATCACACGAATTAACTGTTTTTGTTGTAACAAAATTCCAAATATCTCGAAAACTATCGCATTTGGAAGATTTTTGTTAAAAGCATTTTGATTTAAAATGAGAATCATATTTTGTAATAAAATTACAGTTTTGTATGTCAATTAGCATGAAATTTAAAAACATGTATAAAGTTATTGTTAGAAAAACTTTTTTATCGATAAGTTCTCCATCATACAATCACATTTAAAATGTGTCTTTTCTATTGAAGTTTTTACTGACAAAATATAAAAATTAGAAAAAATGGGTTTTTTTGCAATTTAAATTTTTAATACAATTTTTTGATTTTGAGAGAAATGACAAAAATTTTTAAAGTATATATTTTTTCGCACAAAAATATTCATTCTTACAAACTCATCCTCAGAAAGTTTTGCTGTATAAAATACAGTAATCGAACAAAAAAAATAAAATTAATGCACGTAGAAATATTTACGCCCTTTTAATCTTACTTATTGTGGAAAATGGATTTTGATTATTTTCGGACTGATCTTCGTGGAATTCCTCTATAATGAAAAGGTGTGCCAGTGGGATCGCAAAAAAATCTGAACATTTTTGCCTTTCTCATATAGAAAGGTTATGCAATCACCCTGAAAAACATCAACCTAATCCCAGCCCGGAGGGCCGAGTGTCATATCCCATTCGACTCAGTTCGTCGAGATCGGAAAAAGTCTGTATGTGTGTGTGTATGTGTGTATGTATGTGTGTGTGTGTGTATGTGTGTGTATGTGTGTGTGTATTAGGGTGGGGCAAAATGACCGTTTTTTCAGCACAGCACTTTTTTGGTTCCATTTAGGGTCCCAAACAACTGTGCAAAATTTGGGGTCGATTGGATTTGACCCGGCGTAGCGCATTGCGTTTGAAATTTGTATGGAAATTAGTATGGGAAAACCTACTTTTTTGCATTTTCAATTTTACAGACTACAATTCTTCCTGCAGTATACCAACAATTAGATAGAAGTGTAGTCCAGGATATGCTGAACAACTTTGCCTAAGGATGCATGGTACTAGAAAATCTCTACAACAAGTTATAGCTGTTCAAAGTTCGATAGATCGAATTAATTGCCAAAAATCATTTTTTTTGCCAACACTGCGGGTGTACCAATGATATTTCATATAGCATACCGAAATAACGTAATATACTTTAGATTTACCACATTGGTATGTTTGGATGAATTATTCAAAAGCCTTAGCTCAATTTTATGGGCATAGGTAGTTTCGCAATAGGGTGTAGTGAGGGGAGAGGGAGGGGGAGACTTTTAAATATGGAAATTTGAACTGAAATAACTGAAATCTTATCCAGTTGGAATGTTCAGATAAATTATTTTACAACATTTTCACAATCCACAAGAGCCCCAGTTCAACAGCAATTTTTGCTTCAGGTGATCGAACAACATCGAAAAGAGCATCCTATCAAATCATAGTGCGTATTAAGGTTGCACAGAGAATGCGTAAAATTCGCAAACGAAAAAAGCAGTTTTTTTCCACACCGTATGTCAGATCTTCATAAAAATCAATCAGCGTATGTAGAATGTTATTACTGTACTGCTGATTGATTTTTATGAAGATCTGACATACGGTGTGGAAAAAAACTGCTTTTTTCGTTTGCAAATTTTACGCATTCTCTGTGCAACCTTAAACTAAAATATAATCAATGCATTCCTCTGACATATCAACTCGACATCAGTTGATTCAGTCTGCAACTTTACTTCCATTGATATAAAGTCAGTGCAGAGGGATACAGTATGTTTCGTTTCATCATTACTATTATGCATAGGATATTGTGCAAATGTTTTAAAATAATTCATCTGAACATTTCAACTCGACAAGATTTCAGTTATTTTCAGTTAGAATTTCTATATGCTGAAGCCTCCCCCCCCCCCTCCTTCCCCCTCACTACACCCTATTGCGAAACTACCTATGCCCATAAAATTGAGCTAAGGCTTTTAAATAATTCATCCAAACATACCAATGTGGTAAATCTAAAGTATATGATGTTATTTCGGTATGCTATATGAAATATCATTGGTACACCCGCAGTGTTGGCAAAAAAAATGATTTTTGGCAATTAATTCGGTCTATCGAACTTTGAACAGCTATAACTTGTTGAAGAGACTTTCTAGCACCATACATCCTTCGGCAAAGTTGTTCAGCATATCCTGGACTACACTTCTATCTAATTGTTGGTATACTGCAGGAAGAATTGTAGTCTGTAAAATTGAAAATGCAAAAAAGTAGGTTTTCCCATACTAATTTCCATACAAATTTCAAGCGCAATGCGCTACGCCGGGTCAAATCCAATCGACACCAAATTTTGCACAGTTGTTTGGGACCCCAAATGGAACCAAAAAAGTGCTGTGCTCGGTTGATTAGGTTATGATTACGTTTTTCCATATAACAATGCCCCACCCTAGTGTGTATGTGTGTGTGTATGTATGTGCGTATGTGTCAAATAATGTCACTCATTTTTCTCAGAGATGGCTGGACCGATTTGCCCAAACTTAGTCTCAAATGAAAGATGCAACCTTCCCATCGGCTGCTATTGAATTTTGGATCGATCGGAATTCTGGTTCTGGAATTACGGGTTTCAGAGTGCGGCCACACAGAAATTTCTCATAAAAACTATAGAATTTTTATTTTTGATGCTAAATGTATTCAAGGTGCATAAAACGTCGAGATTTGATGCAAACACGAAAAAAATTTGACGAAGATTCACTTTTTTGGATTTTGCACATTTTTGCCTCTCTCATATAGAAAGGTTATGCAATCACTCTGAAAAACGTCAACCTAATCCCGGCCAATTTTTTGTTTTCGACTAGCATAAGGTTTCTGGATTTTAACAGGGGCGTAGTTGATGGTTTACGGAGAGGGGTTACACCCCCCTCTACTGTTCACTCACCTCCTTTAAAAATCTCCTTAAATCACCCCTCAGACCACCACCTCATACCCCTCCCTTTCAACTCCATCATCTTTAAACCACCACTATATTACAAAGCATACCAATTTAAGCTGGGGAGTCGTTCGTTCATGGGACTTTCGCCCTCCTCACATACCCATCCCCGCATGACAAAATGAGTTAGCAAGCAGATAACATTGATCTAATGTTGAATAGGCTAATGGAGTATGATATTTTTTTGTTTCAAGTGTTTCACCGTCGACACGTAGCTCATCAAGTTCGTGGCTGGCATGCCATTGTGTATAAGTGCAAAGTGTACTAAGAATGTAATGGATATTTCCACAATTATGTTGAACATAAAAAGCCTCCGTGCCATAGTTTAGAGAAATGAGAAAGGCACAATTGCACCGCTAGGTGGATTAAAACAGGTTTTTCAGAATAGCAAAGGATATAGCACTTAGTCCTGGAGCAAACGACGATTCAGTTTTCCGAATTGCAGAGACAACCGATTGCTCTGAAATTGTGAATACATCCATACCCACAGCATCAACGAACATCACGAACCGCATCTTCGAGCTCGTCATTGTAAACCATCTTAGATGGGAGGCCAGTTTATTTTCTTTTCGTGTTAATGAAAGACTAAAAGCCTTTCGGATTTCTTTGTAAGTTTTGTTGGATGCGGTTCACATATCCTTTGTACAGCAATTTATTGTAACTGCGATACTCATTACTGGCTATTGCAAAGAAGCACTTGAGAAAAGGACATCGTCGATTTGTGTACGCACGACGAGCTTTGGCACGCGTACATTTTAGAATCCGTAGAATGGCGTTAAACCATGGAGGCTTCCTAGGAGGTTGGCATTTAGGCACGGATGTTTCAACACAGTCAGGCAGTAGTCGGTTGTGAAAGTCAACGGCAGCATTTACAACCACATGATCAAGTAGTACACTCCAGTCGATCAACAGCAGGGAGCGACGCAATGTAGCTATATCAGTTTTGCGAAAATTACGGCGATCCGCAACTAAAGCTTCGTCGTATTGCAGTGTGCTACTGGTAGAAATTGTTATTTCTAAAGCGGGATGATAGTTATTCAAAGGAACGAAGACGAGGTCCAAAAAACGAGATTGTTGGTTGGAGATGGTGTTTACTTGATTTAGTCCGTGGAAAGCCATCTCGTCCAGTAGTAAACGGCTGGCATGATTAGTTGTCGAGGATGACGGGCTAGGGTAAGCGAATCCACGCCCAGAGGCTACCCATATAAGTCCTGGATGGTTGAAATCACTAAGTACTATCATCGCATCGTTTGCATTTGCATGAGAAGAAATGCATTCTATAGAATCTAGATGGAGCTGCATAATATTGCAGTCAAGACGTTTTGCTGGAGGAATATAAACAGCACAGATAAAGTAGCACTTCATCGACGTGGTAATCTTCGTCTGAACTGCTTCGATGCATGATAAACTACACTCTTAGAGAAAATGAAAATTACATTTGACGTAAACAACGTAGCGACGTATTTTTCTGTCTGATAATAGGATTTTACATGTTTTTACATGTAAAATTAAGTATTGTGACTCTTTTGATGTAAAATTCAGACTGAATGACCTAGGAAAAGCCGAACAACCCGCATTTTTACATGCAATTAAATGCAAATTTATGTAAATTGGGACGCTCCTTTTATGTGCATCTGGCAAGATGTAAAGTTACAAGATTTTTTTTTTGCTGTGTATCTATTGGAGACAAGTGCGGAAGAAACAGCTATCAAAACTCCTCCGCCGCGACCGTGAATGCTGTTGCTATCGCATCGATCCGCACGATAAACCGAGTAACCATCCCCGAAGAGCTGCACAGATGTAATACGATCATCAAGCCAAGTTTCTGTCAGAACGTAAATATCATAATCGCCGTCAGCTGCAGCCAAGTATACGTCTTAGATTTTATTCCTTAGCCCTCTGACGTTTTGTTAGTACAACAGCAAACCGTCAACGCCCGGCATTTTATTCGAACGTAATGTACTCGATGGCAAGCTAGAAACCAAAAGGTTTCAGGAAGCGGATCGTCGTATACAGCAAAATACTCGCCTGAGAAGGGAGTTCGGAACAACCCGGGACGACTAAGCTGATCGCTGGCTGGTAGCACGACTGCGTCGGAGCGCTCAAGGGCATCCGTAGTACTGTATAACGGGTGGCGGTACAGCGTGAATTTGTCGAAGCAGTCTCGGCAATGACGGTTAAATTATGCTTGGACTACATGATGGCATGTAGACTAAGAAAGTAGTTCGATGCTCGATGGTGTTTCGTGTACAGCAATTTTCCATTAGCTAATTCGTCACAATTGGGCTTTCTAAATTCTCTGTAGGAAGTCGTCGGTTCTGGTCGGGTCGGCGAATAGATTTTCTTGACATGTCAATAAATTCTCGAAACAGTAGGCCTTCTGGCCAATTAGACGAATTAAGAGCTTAAATAGTATAAATAAATAGTATGAAGATCAGTGAGAAAAAACCTGTTTTGATCCACCTAGTGGGGAAACTGTGCCTTTCTCCAAACTATGATTCCATGGCTAGTTTTGTTCATTTCAATTACGGAAATACTTAATACATGGGTGATCTAAGGGGAATTTACATGGGTGGTGACCAGCGAGGGGAGGGGGGTTGGTGTTACCCTTCTTCGTACACCCCTAGCTGCGTCCCTGTTAAAATATAGAAACCTTATGCCAGTAAAAAAAAATTGGCCTGGATTGGGTTGACGATTTTTAGAATGACTGCATATCCTTTCTATATGAGAAAGGCAAAAATTTCTGTGTGGTCGCGCTTTTAAACCCGTAACTCCGGAACCGAAATTCCGATCGACAAAAAGTTCAATAGCAGCTTATGGGAGCGTTATACCGTTCATTTGAAATTTAATTTGAGCGATTCGGTTCAGCTATATCTGAGAAAAATGAGTGAGTTTAGAAAACATATACACACATACACACATACACACATTCGCACATACACACACATACAGACATTTTCTGATCACGACGAACAGAGTCCAATGGGATACAACACAAGGCCCCCCGGGCCGGGATTGGGTTAACGATATTTAGAGTGATTGCATATCCTTTCTATATGAGAAAAGCAAAACAGCCAATGCAATGATAAGAAAATAATTAGTTGATGTTCGAATTTCGATGCAGTTATCCACATTTCTTTACCTTACACATTTGCACATTTCATATCTCGAAACAGTTTGCTTCCACAATCGAAGTTTTCATCCAATTTCCCACGCAGCCCGATAACCAATAAAACATTCCTCAAAAGCCACCAAACCAAAGCCGGCAAGTGCTGTCTGCACGATTCATGAATGACCACATCCAATCTACAGGCTGGACCGTAGGTTTCCGAGCTGGCTGAAGTGCGAGTAAGGCACCTACTCCGATGCAGCCGGGCAAGGAGGCAGCATTTTATTTTATGCCTCCTCAAACGTTTCCGAAGCATGTGTTTTCCCTCCCTTTTCATGTTCTCACTTTTCGTTACCGGGGCAATTTGTTGTAAACGTTACATTTAAATTATAAATGTAGAACAACCTTTTAACATTGATTCCCTTCATACATGATGGCATGGGTGCGAGACGACTCGCGCTGCAGCCAGCGCACCAGCCAGCGGAGAAAAAGGCTTCCCATAAGCACACCCAGCCAGAGTCGCTGGCCAGTCATCATCATGCATGCAGTTATTATCCGAACAAAAACAAGTATCGGGTATGAGCTCGCCCCCAAAGATCAATTTCCCATAAGTTCTACTCCGCGCGGATTTGTTACGATTTCTTGGCCCCGGCTGTCTGTTGTCTATCCGTCGGTCCGTTCGTTCGCTCAGTTTGTCCATGCACTAGCGCTGAACCTGGGAACTGGGGGAGGAAGAAACGCTTTTACGATATTATTTATATCTTTCCCCGTGCCCAGATCAAAGGCTATTCCCATCGAATATAGTTGCAAATGAAACGAGACGGATGATGGTTCGGTGGGTGGGTGGTTTCCAGTGCACCACCAGGTGGAAACGCATCTCGGTCTCCGACGCCCATGTGTTTTCGTTTGACCAAAGCTGGGGTGGTTCCGAGGAGATTTATTTGAACTTTTTTTTCTGTGAGAAATCGGAAGTAATACTAATTCATTGTCCGGACTCCAGTAATCTTAAGTAGCCAATTAATACCCAAAACTTCTTTCCATCGTGTCGCGGAAACACCCTAGACCGGTACTTTCCGTTTTGGAACCACAGTGCTTTCGCGGTTAAAGAACCACATTATATACGGTTATTATAACCGCGTGTGTTACAGTAAAAGTCATACCACAACAACACTACCATCAATCGAAAAGGGAAGAGCCGAGGAAGATGAGCTTTCTGTAGCGTTCCATTGCAGTAATAGGAAGCGAAGGCAAAACAACACATCCAGAAAAAGAACTAAATCGAATTGAAAATTCATTTGAAAAACATTCCATAGAGACGCGCGCGCCCGATAGGCTAAACTTTTGACCTCTCCCACATACAGGCTCGGATAGGCTCGAGCCGAAGATGAGTGGGAACTAGAAGAGCTGGTTGGACTGTTTTGTTGCCGAGGAGAAATGACGATCCGGTCATATCTTGATTTTGTGCAGTGGACTGAGCACTGACCTGGTTGAGGCTGGTGTGCTGTTTTTTTCGCGTTCGTAAAAGCCAAGGTGTACGCTATACAGGCCAGTTGGTTTGATCATTTGCCTGAGAAATCGGACCCGATTGGGATTCTGTGCAGTATTTCCACCATCTATCGCTTGCATTTATTTATCTGCTCTAAACTTGACATATTAATTTGTGTACGTTGTTTAATATGTTTAGTAGTGGTTTGGTCTGACAGTTCAGGTGGAAAGATGTTTCTAATAATGATCATAATATAAATCAAATTTCATGAATTTTGTTGACCAAAATGGCATACCTATGTTTTGGGATTCTATTTTATTTATTTAATTGAAATATTTAATATTTGAAAATAAATATTGAAATATTTCAATTAAGAGATAAAAAACTGCAATAAACAAATTAACTTCTTCTGCTGCGGATTCTGTTGGTTCTAGGGTATCAGTGGCGAATCCATGGGGAGGGTCCTGGGGGTCCAGACTCCCTCCGAAATTTTTTAACTTTTTGAGAAATTCTAAATTAGTTTCAATTTTATATTAGTTAACTTAAAATCATTTTAAACCAAATTTGACCACCAAAGCTGATTTTCATTAAATGAGGTTTTTACGTACAATGTATTGTACAATGTTCATTCCAAAATCAAAGTTTCGGACCCCTGCCGAATTATTTTTCTGAATCCGCTCCTGTAGGGTATACATTGCATTTATCGAACTCTACTTTGTGCCGTTGTTCTCACAGTACGCTAGTGTTTATGTGTCCATTGATTAGCACCTCATATTACACATTTGTGAATCAATCGCATCAACATCGATACACGATATTAGTTCAACGCGGAAAATCCATTGCCCGGAAAATGTTAGACTTATAGGATATACCCAACAAAAATCCTTGTTCGGAAAGTCATGGTGCTCAATTTTATAACAAAGGATACGCATATTTGAAATACTTTTATAAAAAAAATCATCGAAAGATCGAAAATACACTTTTATGGTTTTTGACGTAAGGGCTAATATCTTAAGTCATAAAAACGTCATATATAGATTCCGCAATGTCGATTTGTGAAAAGTGGCTATTTTTTAGAAAATTACCATGTAGTCAGGGCTTTAATCTATCACGGTACGGTACGATACGAGGAGAGAGATATACTAAAATATGTTTGCTGGCATAGGTGAAAAAATACAAAAAAATGTTAGAAAATAAAAGTTTTGTGAAATAAATTAAATAAATTTCATGAAAGAAATGGATGAGAAAGAAACAAATGAATCGATAGAATTAAAGATATGATAAACCATGAAAAGATGCAACAAACTAAAAAATGGGACAAAATTTAAAAAAAAAAGCAAAAATGGTGAAAATAGAAAAAGTAAAATCTGAGTCAAAAAGCAAAATAAGATTAAATGGAGAAAGTAGAAAGAATAAAAAACCTGGATGAGGTGGAAAAAGATACAAAAATAGCAAATATGAAACAATGAGAAGAGAAAAAAATTGGAAACAATAGAAACTCTAGATTATATAAAGGATATGGAATTTCTCTGACGAAATGCTTAAAAAGGGAAATAATTATTTAAATTGAAAAAGTTAAAGATGGAAAAAACTTTCAGGTTCTCGTATTTGAATAATATATTGCAAATGAAGACGAAAAATTACTATGAATCGTTTTCTTCGAGGAATCTCATGTTCTTTTTTGATTTGTGTAGTAATTCAGAATTCTTTTCTCAAATTATATTTGATCAATTGAGCACTCTAAAAGAAAGTTGCTGAATTTTCCTGTTCTTTTAAATAGATTGGTGATTCATTCAGCAGATACGATGGATTTAAATAAGTAGAAATAGAAATCACATATCGTAATTGGTCTAATGGTTATATTCAAACCAAGCTTACGCAAAAAATATACCACTGTTTTTTGAGACCCATCCACAGATTTTAAAGTTTCAAATTATTTGGTAAAATAAGAATCAAAATAAATTTCAAGAGCTCAGAACTCAAAGACACGTCTGAATTAGTCGGTCAAAATCGATGAGATAGTAAAGTATGAAATAGAAAATAAATTTCAGTCTTTTAATACACAATTTACAAAAAAGTTCTTGTCTTTTTATTCTGCGCGTTAAAATCGTTTTAGATTTCTAAGTTTCAAAGTTTTCTTTTGATTATTCCTTCATGGAGTATAAACTTTACGATATAATTTTCTATCAACTTTATAATAGAAATTAAAGGAAATACAATCATACCAATATTGAAACTACAATTAAATTTTCAAATAAATTGTCATTGAAATAATATTTGACAGAATCTTTCAAAGTCCGGGCCTCCTCCAAAACTCCGGGCCAGGGGGGAAACACTCCGTTCCCCCTCCTCTCTCGTCGGCGTTCTCGTGTCGCATGGAATCCGCTTCTGTCTCTTCGTAATCTCTTTCTTGTCTCCTAGGTCCGAAGCGGATCAATCGACTATTAATTGATACGGTATTCATACTTGCAGTACTAGTCTTTACTCGCTGTTTTTTTCTACAACTGTGCCTTTTTATCTCTATCTTATAACAGAATTCGATTATCCCTATTCTATACATATTGATAACAGTATATATCAGGCTAATCCTCAATTTTTTCATTCGTTGTTCGACTTGCGCTCGGATAAGACGTGTGCTAGTGCTTTTGCAGTTGCCTTCCCCGGCTCAGTTTTTATTGTGTCCAGTGCTCAGTGCAGTGTCAAAGCCAGTTGTGATTGCTAGGCCTTTGTTTCGAAAACAAAGTGTGTCGTGCTGGTATTGTCAGCCAGTCCCAGCAAAGGTCATCGGCATCGAAAAGATAAGTACCTGTTTCCCTTCTACTATTATTTTCTGTTTTGCCCTTGATACATTCCGTTACTGCTCTTTTTATCGTTCTTTGCGCGAAGTGCTGATCTCGCTCTAAAATGTCCCTCGACGGTCAGCCCACCGATGATAATATGGATGATGAAACATCCCCTGATAAGCCTCCTACCAAACCCCCTCGCCTAAAAGCATACCCAGAGAACTCGACTGGGCCATTTGTGGTTTACTTCCGGACCACCAATAAATCATTTGATATTTTGAAAATATCACGTGATCTGACAGAGCATTACTCGGCCGTGACCCAGATTACAAAGGTTCGCGCGAATAAGTTAAAAATTGTTGTTAGCGACCTCGCACAGGCAAACGGGATTGCTTCCTGTACCCGCTTTACGCAGCATTATAGGGTGTATGTACCGTGTGTAGATGTAGAGGTCGACGGGGTCATAACCGAGGCGAGTTTGACATGCGAGGACGTGCTGAAGTATGGGGCTGGCTGTTTTAAAAACCCCCTACTAAAGCCGGTGAAAATATTAGACTGCAAGAAATTGCACACGCTCGCTGGAGATAAAGAATCCTATATACCATCAGCCTCGCTTCGGGTGACTTTCGCCGGATCGTCTCTTCCAAATTATGTCCTTCTGGATAGGGTTCGCCTGCCTGTACGCCTGTTTGCACCGCGGGTAATGAACTGCAGCAACTGCAAACAGTTGGGCCACACAGCCACCTTTTGTGGCAATAAAAAACGATGTGGCAAGTGCGGTGGAGAGCATGAGGATGACTCTTGTGACAAAGACACTGAAAAGTGTGTTTACTGCGGGGGCCCTCCGCATGCTCTTAAATCATGCCCTGCGTACAAACAGCGCGGGGATAAAATTAAGCGCTCCCTCAAGGAACGCTCGAAGCGCTCTTATGCAGAAATGTTAAAGAATGCTTCGCCATCTGTCCTTTCCGAAAACTCCTTTGCTCTTTTGGCTCCTGTTGAGCAAGAATCTGATAATCCACAAGAGGGAACATCTTTTGTTAACCCGGGGGAGTCCAGGAAGCGGAGAAATCCTGCCTCCCCTAGACTGCCCCGTAAGGGTCCCAAGGTGTCCTCCTTTGAGAGTGCGCCAACCACATCTAATAAATCCAACGGAAGTGCTGCACTAATGCCGAAGCAATCTGCTCCTGGATTTGGAAATTTTAATTCAAACAAGGAGTACCCACCACTTCCAGGGACACCAGAAACCCCAAGTGTCCCTCTTTTTCAAACAGACACTCAGTCCAGTAATGGACTAATGAAATTTTCTGACATCGTGGACTTAATTTTCACAGCTTTCAATGTTACCGATCCTCTTAAAAGCCTTCTGATACGTTTTCTCCCTATAGTGCAAACATTTTTGAAGCAGTTGACTACTAAATGGCCCCTCCTTGCAGCGATCGTATCCTTCGATGGCTAAGTCATCGAACGAGGTCACTGATTCGATCACTGTTCTACAGTGGAACAGCAGAAGTATCCTCCCGAAAATTGATTCCTTTAAATTTTTACTAAATAGTTTAAAATGTGATGTTTTCGCATTATGTGAAACTTGGTTAACTTCCGATATAAATTTCAACTTCCACGACTTTAATATAATTCGTCTGGATCGAGAAAACCCCTATGGAGGAGTACTTTTGGGGATCAAAAAGTGCTATTCTTTCAACCGAATTAACCTCCCTTCGACACCAGGCATTGAAGTTGTCGCTTGTGAAATAAGGATCAAAAGCAAATACCTTAGCATTGCTTCCATCTACATTCCCCCTAGAGCGTCGGTAGGGAACCGAACGCTTTGTAATATCACGGAATTCCTACCGGCACCGCGGCTAGTTCTAGGAGACTTTAACTCGCACGGTACGGTATGGGGTGGTCTTCACGATGATAACAGATCAACATTAATCCAAGATCTTTGCGACAATTTCAACATGACCATCTTAAACACGGGAGAAATGACACGGATTCCTACACCACCAACACGCGCAAGCGCGTTGGATTTATCTCTATGCTCGACTTCGCTACAGTTAGATTGCACGTGGAAGGTGATCCCTGATCTCCACGGTAGCGACCATTTGCCTATCGTAATTTCAATTGCCAACGGTTCAAGACCATCAGAAACAATCAATGTCTCATATGACCTCACACGGAACATTGATTGGAAGAGTTACGCGACCGCGATATCCGCTAAAATCGAATCCATTCAAGAACTTCCTCCGGAGGAAGAGTACAGGTTTTTGGCTGGCTTGATTCTCGACAGTGCGAATCAAGCTCAGACTAAACCAGTACCGGGCGCGAACACCCACGGACGATCTCCCACCCTGTGGTGGGACAAAGAGTGCTCAGAACTGTACGCGGAAAAGTCCACTGCGTATAAAACCTTTCGGGACGACGGGTTACCCGATAGCTATCGACAGTACGCGTCGCTAGAAAAGCGAATGAAGTGTTTGATGAAAGCCAAGAAACGCAGTTATTGGCGCCGGTTCGTCGACGGGTTAACGAGAGAAACAGCGATGAGCACTCTTTGGGGTACGGCTCGACGTATGCGTAACCGAAATAGTATTAACGAGAACGTGGAATATTCAAACCGCTGGATATTCGCCTTCGCCAAGAAGATCTGTCCAGACTCTGTCCCGGTACAGAAAACATACCACGCCGCGTCTCCTCACGATACCGCGAATGAAACACCGTTTTCGATGGTGGAGTTCTCACTTGCCCTCTTATCGTGCAACAATAACGCCCCGGGGTTAGACAGAATCAAATTCAACTTGTTGAAGAATCTGCCTGACTCTGCTAAAAGGCGTTTGCTGAATTTATTTAACAAGTTCCTTGAGGGTAACATTGTTCCTCACGACTGGAGGCAAGTGAAGGTCATCGCCATCGCAAAACCGGGAAAACCAGCCTCCGACCACAACTCGTACCGACCGATTGCAATGCTTTCCTGTATCCGGAAGTTGTTCGAGAAAATGATCTTGTTTCGCCTCGACAAATGGGTCGAAGCAAATGGCTTACTGTCAGATACACAATTTGGCTTCCGCAAAGGCAAAGGGACGAACGATTGCCTTGCGTTGCTTTCTACAGAAATCCAAATGGCCTATGCTAACAAAGAGCAGATGGCATCAGTCTTCTTGGATATTAAGGGGGCTTTTGACTCAGTTTCTATCAATGTTCTTTCAGAGAAGCTGCATCAGCATGGTCTTTCGCCGATTTTAAATAACTTTTTGCTAAACCTGTTGTCTGAGAAGCATATGCATTTTTCGCATGGCGACTTAACAACATCGCGATTTAGCTACATGGGTCTTCCCCAGGGCTCATGTCTAAGTCCCCTACTCTACAATTTTTACGTGAATGACATTGACGATTGTCTTGCCAATTCATGCACGCTAAGGCAACTTGCAGACGACGGGGTGGTCTCTGTTACAGGGCCCAAAGCTGCCGATTTGCAAGAACCATTACAAGATACTTTGGACAATTTGTCTGCTTGGGCTCTTCAGCTGGGTATCGAGTTCTCCACGGAGAAAACTGAGCTGGTCGTCTTTTCTAGGAAGCGTGAGCCGGCGCAACTCCAGCTTCTACTCATGGGTGTAACGATCAATCAGGTCTTCACATTTAAATATCTCGGGGTCTGGTTCGACTCGAAAGGTACCTGGGGATGTCACATTAGGTATCTGAAACAAAAATGCCAACAAAGGATCAATTTTCTCCGGACAATAACTGGAACATGGTGGGGTGCCCACCCAGGAGACCTAATTAGGTTGTATCAAACAACGATACTGTCGGTAATGGAATACGGATGCTTCTGCTTTCGCTCCGCGGCGAACATACATTTCATCAAACTCGAAAGAATTCAGTATCGTTGTTTGCGTATCGCCTTAGGGTGCATGCAGTCGACCCATACGATGAGTCTCGAAGTGCTGTCGGGCGTTCTCCCGTTGAAAAATCGATTTTGGGAACTCTCATATCGATTGCTCATTCGATGCGATATCTTGAACCCGTTGGTGATTGAAAACTTCGAAAGACTCGTCGAGCTTAATTCTCAAACCCGTTTTATGTCCTTGTACTTCGACTACATGGCACAGAGCATCAATCCTTCTTCGTATAATCCCAACCATGCCCGTTTTCTAGATACTTCTGATTCTACTGTATTCTTCGACACATCCATGAAGGAAGAGATTCGTGGAATACCGGACCATATACTCCCACAAGTGATCCCCAATATATTTTATAATAAATTCCGTGAAGTCGACTGTGACAAAATGTTCTACACTGACGGATCGAATCTCGATGGGTCCACTGGCTTCGGTATCTTCAATAATACTATCACCGCTTCATTCAAGCTCAATGATCCCGCTTCAGTTTACGTCGCAGAATTAGCTGCTATTCAGTACACCCTTGGGATCATCGACACTCTGCCCACAGATCACTACTTCATCATCTCGGACAGCCTCAGCTCTATCGAGGCTCTTCGTGCGATGAAGCCCAAAAAACAATTCCCGTATTTTCTGGGGAAGATACGGGAGTCCTTGTATACGTTATCTGAAAAATCTTACCAGATTACCTTTGTTTGGGTCCCCTCTCATTGCTCTATCCCGGGCAATGAAAAGGCCGACTCATTAGCAAAGGTGGGCGCATTAAATGGTGACATATACGAAAGACCAATCTGCTTCAACGAATTTTTTAGTATTTGTCGTCAGAGGACACTCAACAGTTGGCAAACCTCATGGAGCAATGGTGAACTTGGACGATGGCTACATTCCATTATCCCGAAGGTATCAACGAAGCCTTGGTTCAGGGGGATGGATGTGGGTCGGAATTTTATTCGTGTAATGTCCCGGCTCATGTCTAACCACTACACGTTGCATGCACATTTGCGGCGTATTGGGCTTGCGGAGAGTAGTCTGTGCGCCTGTGACGAGGGTTATCACGACATCGACCACGTTGTCTGGGTTTGTGCCGAGTATTGTGATGCCAGGTCTCTGTTAAAGGATTCCCTTCGGGCCCGAGGTAGACCACCCAATGTCCCAGTCCGGGATATGCTAGCAAATCGCGATCTCCCCTATATGTCCCTTATTTACAATTTCATTAAAACGATAAATATCCCAATTTAGCCCCTCTCTTTTATTTCTTGTTTTTAGAAATTTCCTCTTGCTTGTGGAACCGATCAGCTGCAGAGTGCCACTATGTAACCGCCGTCGCCTTTACCACTACGCCTGCATAGAAGGAAACTGAAGCGAGAGCGACTTGATGTCCGATGACTTTTTAAGGATTCCCCGCGGGTCCGAATAATACCATCCGCCAACCCGGTACTCGACGACTTACTAGACTGAGGCGCAAATTTGTTTCGCTGATCTCCCGTTTGCGCGATAGTTGCAAGTTTTGCTCTTCTTTCCCTGTCACCATATACGTCTTCTCTCCCCTGTCCTCGATACACCTGCTGCTACACTGATGTGGAAATAGGCCCCCCTCTGAAATATCTTGACCAAGCATAAGTCTTCGTTAAAAAATCAAATTTGATTTCTGTATTCCTAGTTTTAAGATAGCTGTAATTTTTACTCTTTATTGAAACTCTTGTCCTCCATCTTGTAAATAGAATTGTATCCCTAGTTTTAAGATATCTGTGAAAGTTCTCATAAATATTTGTTCCACCTTTTGTTAGTTTTAAGATAACTGTAAAATATTTCGTAAAATACTATTACTCCCCCTCTTGTATATCAAACTGAATCCCTTGTTTTAAAATTTTTCATAAAAAATCTTTTGGCCCTCTCTTGTATATTGAATCTTATTCCTAGTCTTAAGATAGCTGTAAACTTTTTTTTTCTTGTATAAAAAAAATATTTCAACATTGTAACCTCCTAGTTTTAAGATATCCAAAATGTAAAAACAAAAGAATTTGGCACCGCCAAGCTAACGCATTTGTGCCTATCAAATAAACGAATTGAATAAAAAAATCCTCAATTTTTCAATTATCATTATGCTGAGTAGCCACACGAGTGAAAGAATTCTAGGGTTTTACAAAAAGAATCTCTGCCCATATAGGACATGAAATATTTATCCTCTATTCCTCACAAAGTTTGCTCGAACCGAATGTCCGCCTGGTTCGACTCGAACAGACCACACCGACCGGAAAGGGCTGCTTATTATTTCAAAGAGCCGGTGTGCTTAGTCGAGTTAAATAATGATATATCCTGTATAATTAACTATCTCTTAAGTACCAGTCCTGCACTCCTTTCTTGAACTAGCCTCATACCCAAGGTCAAAAGAGTTGACAACTAGCAGCGTCCACATGTCCCTCACCCAAGCGAATTGATTTATGCAATTGCAAGTAGGAGCACATATCTACCAATCAGCCAAAGAGACTTCCGAACCAATGAGAATGGACCATGACAGTCGAAGGTCACAGGCCTACCGCCATCTCGTACAGTTCCTGAAATAAGATATGTGTTAGTGCTACTTACAGATTTAATTTTAATGGTAATATGTAAGCGTCTCATTCCCTCTTGTAAAATTCGCTTACCGCTGCACATCTTCTCCGGCATTTCGACGCCGTCGGTCGACCGTCTGGTCGACGCTCTACTGGTTCGAATATCAATTATCCGAAGCGAAAAAGATATCATTTTCTACACATTCTCTAATCCTATAATCAACTAAGGCTGTCTAGCGATTCTAATGCAGAAACGCTAATGAAGTGAACATCAAGAATACGCCAGACAACCTTAATTGCCCCCCCCCCTCGACACCAGTTTGACCTTACCAAGTCGTAACACGGGTTACGGATTGAAAACCATCGAATAGGGGTTAAGCACACTTTTATCTGTTGCTGCTCTAAATGTATGTGATATCCAAGACTAACTTGGATAGTTCCATCGAGCCTAGTTTGCATATCTTACATGACTGCTCTCCATTTACCCACAAAATCGTTTTTGATTATAATTTCAAAATGCCGTCGTGTATCATAGATAGTATTTACTGATATATATATTTATGGGGTACCATAGAGCCAGTTTTTTTTAGCGTTTTCTCTATACAATTAATTTTTAACACATAGGTTTATTTTAGAAAATTTCTAACACCAGCGGATTACATAACTTTTTTGAACACACCAAACACGGCTCAAGTTAGAGGGGAAAACATAAATGCATTCTACTCTTTTGCTGTTATGTCTCTGGCTTTACCCACCTATCTTTTTAAACAAAAAATTAGTACCATAAACCGGGGTGCCATTGATCACTTTTCGAAGTAATCATTACATATTGTTCGATGCAACACATTTTTTTCTAGTTTAATATTTTAAAACCATGTGCTGATGTGTGGAGAACAAGATTGGATGTTTTTATCTGAAATTGTTCACTTATGACTATTTTTCCAAAAGTGATTTCAAATTGAAATCTGCTTTCATATCCCAGGGTTACTTTGATAACCTGAATGTTCACCCACATTAGGTCCTTCATGTCAATGTTTTGCATTCAAATGTTTGTTTGAACTAATTCTGAAAATATATTCATTATTAAATAGATGTTAACTAATTGGTATTATGAAAAGTATTTAAATATACTGTAAAATTCGAGTAACCAAAATTCGTATAATTCGAGTACAACTAGAATAAAAGAAGCTGAAAATATTTTTTCGGTGGTGGTGTAATGAAACGACAGAACACTGTAGTTACTACTGTTGACTCTGATTTTAAACAAGTGTACATTATTAAAGCTAGATTCTACAGCGTTATTTTTCGCAACATGCATACCATACATTGATAGACATGATTCGATTGCCTTCCGTAACGAGTTTTACTGTTTACCGATAAAAATTTCACTATGAAGAGTCGTTCTCTATACTTTAGGCAATGATCTAGCAACAGAAAAGACGGAATCAGAAAAAAGTTATTGTATCCACAGAGTCAAGAGAATATCCTTTCTTCTGATGCGCCTGAGTAAGCTGAAGCTGTTCGGATCCCTGCTGACCCCGCCACCCACTTCCGTTACATATATCGTAATCAATTAGTTAACAACGTTGAGGGACAACTTGGAGTATGTTACCATTCCAAATAGTTAGTCAACCAAATCGGATCTAATTTGGCTGATCAAACATATAAAACCGTTTCGTTTGCTATCCTACGACTTAGTGTGACAAACGAATCGCTCCTGATAACTGAATCCTGTCAGTCCGAACTTTAGCATCGCGATGGTTAGTGTGAAATTTTTCCTAGGTGTCTTATTTCTGGTGCTAACAGGCAACGATTTAACTGTTGAAGCAGCTCCTCAGTTCGGTAATAATGTGTTTGTGGTTCGTGTTCTCCGTACATTGAGTAAAGCGTTCTGTTTCTTTGCAGATTTGATGGGTGGTTACGACTTCCTCGGAGTTTGCATCAATAACTGTGCCCAGTGTAAGAAGATGTATGGCGCATATTTTGAGGGGCAATTGTGTGCGGATTCGTGCATCAAGTTCCGCGGGAAAATCATGCCGGATTGTGAGGATATTGGTTCGATTGCTCCCTTCCTAAGCAAACTGGAGCTGCACTAAGTGATGTGATTGAAAACATGATGCTTTGATATATGGTAATAAAAAAATGCTGCGATTGAAGATTGAATTGTGGAAGAGTAGAAGTATATCACAGAATAATGAAGGTTCAGAAGTGAAAATCTCCTTTATACATAAATATCATGCATAGAAACAAAATGATTATGTGCAGTTACCTTTTTTAATTGTGGATCTCGGCGCGATCAAATAATCCTTTTATCAAAGTGTATTGGCAAAACAAAGTTTAGAAACTTGTTACTGAACATGACATGTCTGTTCACGAAAAAGGCCAAAGCCTTGAACCAAAAAAATGCTGCTTATTATGAAACAGCCAACAAATTTTTCAAAAAAATATATGCAAAACTCATTGCCAACGTGCTTGATGTATGTTTATTTCTGATTGCTGTTATCTTGCGTTGCGCCTACTTACACTAGTCGAGGAAAGTGGGTGAAATTCCTCGACTCTCAGACATTTTGTCTCTAACTTTAACTTTAACAATAGTACACGCAAATTTTTCCCCCAAAATCGTGAGTAAAGTGCTATGAATTCTGGAACAATCAAGTTTTTTACCCTACGAAAACAGAACCGCGAACAAAAATCATGTGTTTTATATTGATGCTCAATTACTCTTCAGTAACTCCAGCATAACGCTTTTATTAGTGGAAATATTGGTTTTTGTTTTGTGAGCTTCAGTCACGATTTCCATACTGTCACTACCAAATCGATTTTCTGTGCGTAAACTAGTTCACTACTTTATGACATTATTCATAAACCCAAAGGTTGACTTATGAAGTTATTCATATATTTAGGAACATTGGTTCACAAAATAAAAATATTCTGGATATTTTCTCGTGAACTATTTCACGAAACTCGAAATTTTTTTCATAAAGCCATTCAATCCTTGTGAACTAATTCATGACTCCTAATTTATTAGTCACGATACGATATCCGTGCTCGTTAAATCATGAAATATTATTCATGAATTCGTGAACTGGTTCATGATTCGTAGTACAATAGTCACGACCATGCTTGAACGTGAAATAAATCACAAAATTATAAAATATTATTCTTGTATAGGTGAACTTGTTCATGAATCCTAGTGCCTACCTAGCCACGATTGGTAGTGCTCGTGAAATAGTTCAAAAATCACCAAATACTATTCATGTGTTCGAGAACTGGTTCAAGATTTCTAATATATTATTCATGATCCAATATCCGTGCTCGTAAAATGGTTCACAAAATCATGAAATATTTTTCATGTAATCGTGAACATCTTATAATAGTCACGACATACATGTCGTGATCGTGACATAGTTCACAAAATCAAAATATTATTAATGTATTCGTGAACAGTTTTATCCCTGGTAACAATTGCGGTTTTATGGTAGTTTTATAGCCACTGATAAAACTTAGATTGCACTTGTAGCGTGCTATAAAACTTCAATTGTTACTTGGGTATGATTACTAGTACAATAGTCACGTCTGACCATCGGTCAAATAGTTCACGAATTTTCCATGAAATATCTAGCTGCTAGTGACCAGTAATACCGATTTGATATTAGAAAAATATTAGAACCTCGAACATCGTTATTCATTTGATAAGGTTCAGGGTGATGTCTAGACAGAAATCTAAAACTGCGTTGATCACCACAAATCGTGTTCATGATATATTTCACAGAATAAAATTGCTGATATCATGAACGTGGCTCACATTACTCCACCTGTCAAGTTAGAAAGCTAGCTCTAGCAAAAATTTCACGACAAAAAGCTAGCTCTAGCAAAAATTTCAACAGAAATTACGAAATTTGTGACTAAGATCCTGAAATCATGAACATAAACCCAACAACTCGTGGCAGACAAAATTGTCACTAATCGTGACTCAGATCCTGAAATCATGAACATGAATCATTCTACTAATGACTAAAATATGACGATAAAGTGAATAGATATTATAAAATCATGACAAAGTTCCTGAAATCATGAACATAAATCATATTACGCGTGTTTAAAAAAAATAAATAGATGGCGAAATAGATTTTTGAAAACACAAATGGACGAATACGGGTTTTTTATTCAAAATTTCAGGACCTTCTTCAATCATTAATTTAGTCATATTAGTTTTAATTTTGATCATCTCACAAGTTTCCTATCTCATGCTAAGTAGGTGCTAAGAATAACTCCTATTACTTAAGGAATAACGCAGAACAGGCATTGTCAATGAGTTGATATTGTTCATATACTCTTACAGAATACGTTTAGAGAAGTTAGAGTGGTTAAACCGGTGTTTATGTTTTGTTTTTATTCAATTTTCCCTTAAGGGGTTACACATTTTTGTCATGATGAAAAAAATTGATTTTTTGTGAATTAGATATTCTCAAACTACATACGCTGAGGAAAATTTTCTCAAAATTTCATTAAGATCGAAATACTAAAACTTGAGTTACAGCGATTCATATACTGCTACCCATTGACCACTCGTAGGCGGTGCGTAGTGTTTGATACGCTAGACCGTTGACTCACTGCAGCGACAGTAAAACTCGATTATCTCGGAATTGTATTTTGTTGAAAAGTTCATTCGCGGCGACCACGATATCTCAGGAATTAATTAATCGATCAATCTGAAATTTTCACTGGTTGTTTCTTATTATATCAGCTACCCTTAGTAGGAAATTAATTTCACTGGAATGACCACATCATTTTTTCCAATCGGAAAACTCAATTTGTGCTGCGTGTGAAAAATAAGTTGGGCAATAATGGGTTAATGACATTTGGTCCTTAGACCGGCGACGACTGGGTGCTATCAGCCTTCTGCTGATAGTAGCAGAATGAGAGAGTGCGAACAGATGTAGTCCAGAAAACATTGCCGTAAAAATGAATAGTTGATCGGAAATTAGCCCCAATACAACTAATCTGATTAGCATCGATGATCACGGGACAATACGTATTGAAAATTCGCCGCGTCTGTTTTTATGAACCTATTTTCAAGCTCCGTTATTGCTAACAAGCCCGTGCATCAGGTTAACAATCCTTTATATTTCCCTTCAGTGTTCGTTATTATCGCACGTATACTTGTATTCCAAAAACAATCCGATATGGAAAATAAGAAATACTTTCCATGATTTATAACATCTCGCGCTATATTTGCCTGTATAATGTGTTATCACTCGGTAGGTTTCAAGCCAGTAAATATATCGTAGAGAAGAAGTAGCGAATTCTGTCCAAATACTGTTGCAATAAATAGTGATCCGGTCCATTTCGCAGATAAGATTAGCTTACCTAGGCAATACTCCTACGGTCGGCTGTGTGGAGTTCAAATTGCTTTTGTTTAGGGAACATAGGATACTCTCGGTAGCCGGCTGCCCAGAATCAACAAGATCTTTTCTTTTTCGAGTCATCGTGCACTCGAAGACTAACTAAACAACTACCTAATAACATATGCTTTATAGGTCGCATCGCTTGCTTGGAGCGAATCCTAGACCTGATACCCTTCCAAACTACCAATTTCGCGACACCTATGGAAGAGTCTGATGAATCGTCGTCCTTCCGTTAAGTAGGTGGAGCATCAACACTTCCGGTCTACCTTATTCTTTATCCTTCCCCGTGAACGATGGAGATGGGGGCGGCCGGCAATGATGGCTATCATGCTGTTGAGGTTTTAATATGGGTCGGATTGGTATGAATTCCTACCATTTCCTAAGCAATTCTTATTAGATAATCAGCAGTCAAACATGATGAAGTCAGTGTGCAATCCGCCAAAATCATCGTCACAACGCAACGCAATGCACAATTTCAGGACTTTTTTAATTCGTTCAGTTCACGAAATCGTGATCATGAATTTATGAACGGATTTTTTCCGTGTATTAAGTATGGCATTATGATTAACATATATCAAAAATAAAAATATTCTGTGCGAAATTCCGTTCGAAATTCAGTGAGAAGTTCCATGCGAAAACCCAAGTGAAATTCCATGCGAAATTCCGCGAGAAATAGCGCGCGAAGTTCCGCGCGAAACTACAAGTGAAATTGCGTGCGAAATTCCGTATGAAATTCCGTGTGAAATTTCTTGTGAAGTTTCGTGCGAAATTACGTGCGAAATTCGTCGCGGAATTCCATGCGTAATTCCGCGTAAAATTCCGCGCGAGATTTCGTTTTTGAAACTCCGTATGAAATTGCGTGCAAAATACCGTGCGAAATTTCGCTCGAAATTCCGCGCCAACTTTCATGCGAATTTTCCATACAAAACTCCATACAAAATTTCGTGCGAACTTCCGCGCAAAATTCCGTTCGAAATTTCGTGCGGTATTCCGTAACATAATCCGTGCGAAATTCCGTGTAAAATTCCTTGTAAAATTCCGTGTAAAATTCCGTGCAAAATTCCGTGCGAAATTCCGCGTTAAATTCCGGGCTAAATTCCACACCAAATTTCATGCGAAATTCCGGGCCAAAATCCACGCGAAGTTCCGTGCGAAATGCCGTGTGAAATTTCGTGAAAACTCCGTGCGAAATTCCGCGCAAAGTTCCGCGCAAAGTTCCGCGCGAAATTCCGCTAGTAATTCCGTGCAAAATATTTGCGAAATTGCATGCGAAATTCCGTGCGAAAATTCACAAAAAATTCCATGC
The DNA here is from genome assembly GCF_030247195.1 of Topomyia yanbarensis. Lineage (NCBI taxonomy): Eukaryota > Metazoa > Arthropoda > Insecta > Diptera > Culicidae > Topomyia > Topomyia yanbarensis. The sequence continues at coordinate 131,630,209 of NC_080672.1, read as the reverse complement.
GAAACTCCGCTCGAAATTTTGGTCGAAATTCTGTGGGAAATTACGTGCAAAATTGCACGCGACAGTATGTTCGAAATTTCGCGCGAAATTCCGTGCGAAATTACACGCACAGTTCCGAGCGAAATTCCGCGCTAAATTTCATAGGAAATTCCGGGACAAATTTCGCCAAGTTTCGTGAGAAATTCTGTGTGAAATTCCGTGCGAAATTCCGTGCGATATTCCGTGTGAAATTCCGTGCGAAATTTCGTGCGAAACTCCGTATGAAATTCGTTACGAAATTTCGTGCCAAATTTCATGCGATATTCCTTGTGAAATTGCATGCGAAATTTTGTTCGAAATTCCGTGCCAAATTTCATGTGAATTTTCTGGCAATATTCCATACAAAATTCCGCACAAAATTCCGTGCGAAATCCCGCGCAAAATTCCGTCCGAAATTTCGTGCGAAATTCCGTACGAAATTCCTTGCAAAATTCCTTGCAAAATCCGTGCAAAATTCCGCGCTGAATTCCGCGCTAAATTCCTGGCCTGATTCCGTGCCAAATTTCATGCGAAATTTTGGGCCAAATTCCACGCGAAGTTCCGCGCGAAATCCGTGTGAAATTCCGTGCAAAACTCCGTGCGAAATTGCGCGCGAAATTTCTCACGAAATCCGATGCAAAACTCCGCTCGAAATTATGTGCGAAATTCCGTGTGAAATTCTGTGTAAAATTCCGTGCGAAATTCCGAGCGAAATTCCGTGCGAAGTTCCGCGAGAAATTCCGTGCAAAATAAATGCGAAACTCCGTGCAAAATTCCGTGCGAAATTGCGTGCAAATTTCCGCGCGAAACTCCGCTCGAAATTACTTGCGAAATTCCATTTGATATTCTGTGTAAATTTCCGTGCGAATTACGCGCAAGCATCCGAGCGGAATTTCGAGTGAAATTCCGTGCGAAATTCCGTGTGAAATTCCTTTTGCAAGTCCATGTGAAATTCCGTGCGATATACTGCGCGAAATTCCGTGCGATATTCCGCGCGAAATTCCGTGTGAAATTCCGTGCGAAATGCTGTGCGAAATTCCGTGCAAAATTGCACGCGAAATTACGTGCGAAATTACGTGCGAAATTACACGCACAGTTTCGAGCGCAATCCCGTGTGTAATTCCGTGTGCAATTTCGTGTGAAATTTCGTGCGAAATTCAGCGCGAAATTCCGTGTGAAATTCCGTGCGAAATTCCGTGCGAAGTTCCGTGCAAAATAACGCGGAAAATTCCGCGCGAAATTCCGAGCGAAATTCCGCGCAAGATTATGGGCGAAATTCTGCGCGAAGTTTCGTGTGAAATTCCGTGCGAAATTTCGTGTGAAATTTCACGTTTTGGCATGTTTTACCGTTCACGACAAAGAAAACTCCCGAAGAAAACAGTTTAATCAAGATACTGTACTGGAGATGGCGTTCTAAACGCGAACAATATAAAAATGGAGACGTAGTTAGAACGTGAGCGAACGATCTACCACGGACCAGGTGTTCGCTCTTCGTCAAGTACTGCAGAAATGCCGCGAGTACAATGTGCCCACACATCATTTGTTCATCGACTTCAAAGCCGCATACGACACTATCGATCGAGATCAGCTATGGCAGATTATGCACGAGTACGGATTTCCGGACAAACTGACGCGATTAGTGAAGGCGACGATGGATCGGGTGATGTGCGTAGTACGTGTCTCAGGGACGCTCTCGAGTCCCTTCGAACCACGCAGAGAGTTACGGCAAGGTGATGGTCTCCCGTGTCTGTTATTCAACATTGCGCTGGAAGGTGTAATATGAAGAGCAGGGATCGACACGATTTTCACAAAGTCCGTTCAGCTACTTGGCTTCGCCGATGACGTTGATATTATTGCACGAAACTTTGAGAAGATGGAGGAAGCCTACATCAGACTGAAAAGAGAAGCCAAGCGCGTCGGACTTGCCATCAACACGTCGAAGACAAAGTACATGATAGGAAGAGGTTCACGAGAAGAGAATGAGAACCGCCCGCTTCGAGTTTGCATCGGTGGCGACGAAATCGAGGTGGTTGAAGAGTTCGTGTACTTGGGCTCACTGGTGACCGCCGACAATGATACCAGCAGAGAGATTCGTAGACGCATCGTGGCAGGAAATCGTGCTTACTTTGGCCTCCACAAGACACTTCGGTCGAACAGAGTTCGCCGTCGTACGAAGTTGACCATCTACAAGACGCTGATTAGACCGGTAGTTCTCTACGGGCACAAGACCTGGACCATGCTCTTGGAGGACCAACGCGCACTTGGTGTCTTCGAACGGAAAGTGCTGCGTACCATCTACGGTGGAGTGCAGATGGAAGACGGCACATGGAGACGGCGAATGAACCATGAGTTGCATCAGCTGTTGGGGGATCTCGCCCATCTGTCATACCGCGAAAATCGGACGACTACGGTGAGCCGGGCACGTAGCCAGAATGTCGGACAATAGCCCGGTGAAAACGGTTCTCAATTGCAATCCGACCGGTACAAGAAGAAGTGGCGCGCAGCGAGCACGATGGATCGACCAGGTGGAAGACGATTTGCGGACCCTTCGCAGACTGCGTGGCTGGCGACGCGCGGCCATGGACCGAGTGGAATGGAGGAATCTTTTGTATACGGCACAGGCCACTTCGGCCTTAATCTGTTAATAAATAAATAAATAAGACGTAGTTAGAAAATGCTTTTATTTTTTTTTTGTATTTAGATTATGGAGGTTTTAACCTTAAGGTCATTCGCCTCTTCGGGTTAGAAAAATCTCTTAAGAAAAATCTCTAACCTTATGTGCGGCGTTGGGATCCGAACCCAGGTGAGCTGCGTACAAGGCAATCGATTTAACAACTACGCTGTGCCCGTCCCCAAATGCTTTTATAATTTTGCATACTTTTGCATAAATTCAATAAATCATTCATAACTTTGACTGGCTGACTTGACTGTGTTGCAAAATATGTAGCCCTTAACTTGTGTTGTAGGAATAATGTTCAAACCAAAGCGCTAAATTCTTTTTGATCTTCCAAACTTTATTAAAGCGGTCTTAAACTGGAGCTTGACATTATCCAGCTGCACTGCATTAGCAACAGGAGACAGTATCGTTTCATTGGTATCGAACATCTAATAACAGCGTAAAACATGATATATAATACCTACCGACTAGATTCTTTGCTCAACTTCTGTCATATTGTATGTTCGCTGTCGACCTATTGTAATTGTAATAGCAAATGATTATCAACCGGTTTACGTTATTGCTGTACAGATGTTATCATATTTTCCAAGCTGTCGCTAACCGCTTCTAGTATGGGCGGAATCTTTGATACTGAACAATTTCCTAGCGAAACATCATGCCGGCCGTGGCTGTGAACCACGAGCTCACGATACCTGTCTGTTCGTGTGTGTATGTGAATGTGTATGCAAATAGGAACGTCCCATTCCCATCAATGAGTGTACTGAGCAAAACGATATACTTGTCGTTTTGGCCGCCGTCTGTATTTCTTCCAGAAGTAAATTATAGACAATTATGGACATGATGCACCGCACATTAATCGATAAATCTGTCTACTTACCCATATCGGCTTGGTGGGTATGCCATTCAACCACCTAGTTTCCTTCGAAACACCGCGTGCAAAAAACAGCGTTTAACGAAAACCGCCCGTCGTAATTTATAGTGTTATTCAAATGGATTATGAAAATTTTGTGCGAAATTATTTGACATTTGGCCGCTGCACAGTCATTTATAAACCGCTGCGCAGGTCATCGGAATTTGTTCGGACAGAGGCCAAATTGTTTGTCACCCCTGCTTGAGATCCCATTCAAATCAAGAAATAAAAGCACATTTCACAAGTATGTTTGTATCCATAGCCGCGATTCGTTTGTTATTCCGATCAGCCAGCGCTATGCGGTGCGAGCCTCGCGTAAAAGGATGAAAGAACTGGTCGTTGCCGGCCGGGTTGGGTTCGAAAGGAATTTAAATTAAAACCCATTCATTATGTATCTTTAATTATTATCGTTTCAGCGCTTGATTCAATTTCAATCGTGTGAGGTGTGAAGTAATGCGCCTGTTCCTAACCCTCCGTAGACACCCGCAGTAGATCAGATCTTCGCTTCGAGGGCGGTAAAGCGATGAGCGCAATGACACCTTAAAAACGGGTAATCGATTGCCTTTCAAAAAAAACCTAGCCGGGCGATGATGTGTCTTCCGAATGATTTAATTGTTGAAAACCGTGAGACCTCTGTTTTATTGAGTTTACATAATCATGCAACAGCAGTTGAATGGAGCCAGTGCAGCAAATGAATATATTTTTTTTTGTTTTTAAAAAAAAAAGTGTAGTCTTGTAGTTTCAGTACTTTATACGTGTGCTTATTTACGGCATCGAAACGAGGATGAATAATAAATCCCAAACATACCACTTGATGCATCGAAAATATAATAGACATAGTCTATTTCGTCCGTCGCAACTGTTTGAAGAGACATTCAGAAAAAAAGATTTACATAAAAATATCATCCGTTCCAGAGAAGCAACTCCATCACTTTGACTGGATTTGCATTAAATTATTGAAGGATCCGTGTACGGAGCCACAAATGAAGATAGCGTTGACTTTAAATTCACACATAATTCTTGTCTCTAAGACAGGAAATTCCGCTCTGTTTCCCTTTTCTTTTCCGTATCATAACAACAGCACTTTTAGTTGACAAAGTGAGAAATTATTCAGATTATCCCTACTTTTTTTGTCTAATCCGATGACATCTATTTCCCTTTCTATTTTCTTATAGCTTGAAGGTACGCACCGGAGCAATTCTAATGAAGTAGGTAGATTGCTTGTTTTAGATTTGGATTAACACGTTGCTTCATAGCATTGATTCGTGAAAGGACTTACAGGGATAAACTTTATAAAAAAACCAGGCGATCTGTTATGTGTATAAATAAACACTTCTATTGCTGTTCTTTTCCATTTTAATAACTGCTATGTATTTCATAGATTACATTTCTTCAGCAGTAGTTGAGAAAAATTTTCACGTGAAACGGAAAAGGCTTATTTTTCACACCCGTTCAAACGCCAAAACTTCTGCACATGTTTTGCCCGCGCTTGTATTGCCCCGAACACAGCATGCCAGGCAATCAACAGCTGCAAAGCTCCGCGATTCACGCCAAAGTCTCTCGTGGTAAGTGGTTATTTGTAAAGCATCACAAGAGTGCAACAGTGCTCCTATCAGAAATAATTTGCAAAGCCATAACTCAAAGATGCCACCTCTCTGCGACCGACTCTGCCACCACCTATCTAGCAAGTGGGGATGGTTGCATACATATTTGCACCACACGGAGCATGTTTGGTGACAAAAGTCGAGAAACGGCGAGCGATAAGAACACTGCACGCAAGGTCCCCAACATTGTCCGGGTACAAGTTTCCGAGGAATGATGCCTGGGTTCTCGAGTTTCTAATCGGCGGTTTACCTGTAATGCAATTGGGAGCTTTTGCATAAAGGTGCAGTAGGGTGACCGTTAAACTTCAATTGTTTATGTTTCTTACACACCAAAAAATAATGACAAGTAACCCAATGCGGTTGTAAACATACTTTACTTGAAGTGATCATTTGATTGAAAATAAATTGAAATAAAATCACATTATTAAATAGGCAAAAGATATATGATGTTACAGTTTTAGTATTCAATGAAACTGTAATTTTAAATCAACGTATAAAATTATAACAAAATGCGTCGAATGAAGCACTACAAGCCGTTTCCAATTGTGGATTATTCCATGCTCCTAATCTGTACAAAATGGAACATTCCATGAAATTACTGAGCTGGCAGGCGATCTGCAGATGTGATGAATTTTGCATCCTGCTAAAACAATAAGCGAAGTAATGTACAAGAAAGCGTGTTCTCAGAACCGACTCTTGCCATTTATAAGAATGCAAATCATAACTAATCTAATTCACTAGCTTCCAAACATATCGTATAATCTCAAAACGTAGGGTAACAGAGCCCTAATTCATCTTAACACCTCTGCTCAGTCCACCTATTTGAGGACATTAGTTACAGCAGTGTCTGCTATCTCTGTTCAACATATTAGCTTAAATAGTAGGATGAATAACGGTGCGTTATACTCGACTTTTCACTTCGCTCAAACGCAAATATTTTACATTTTCCAGGCCATAATTTTTCATTGTATCACTTCTTAAGAACGAAGTAAAGATGTTGACACCTAATTAAGCATGATCCAGTGACAGTTAACCGCGGTACCAACGGAATAGTGTAATATCCTGAATAATGAGATGAATAAGAGCTCGGTTACCCTATTTAAATTTGGTTTGCCTTGAATTTTGACCCATTGAACGCAAAACTCGCTGGTAATAAATTTTCTATGGAAAAGATGGATGGATACAATTTGAGTCCATCGCAAATTCTGATTGACAGATTTAGTTAATAGAACACTCAAATTTCTTTAAAAAAACAGTCTGAAAATGTAAAATTTAATTTTAAATCCTCTATTAATCCAGCTAGTGGTGCGCTTGTGTCTTTCTTATTTATCCAAATCACGATTCATTAGCTGATTATGTTCAATATAATTGTGGAAATGTCTATTACATTCTTATTATACTTGACACGTATTTCACAACTCCGCTAGCGAATGACGGATCTCAATAGTAGCATGTCTGTAATAACCTACGTGCTTGGAACTATTGAGAACCAGAGCTACAGGTCCAAAGCCCTGGTAAAGGAGGATGGTTGTGATGATCTGGGCCGAGGTCATCACGTAAAGCAAGGTAGGTCATAACCCCAATTCCAAGGCGTGAAGCGACCCGTGCCGAGGGATGAGTGATCGAGGGGGTGAAAAAGATGCTCGATCGTCAACGCAGCCAGTGGGGTACCTCGGCAACCCCCACAGTAAGCGTCCCTTACCACGTTACTGCGGAGCTCTGACGTAGCGGACCTTTCTTTCTCGCGCGACTGGTGGGATCAATGAGCGACGTGAAAAATAACAAAAACCAAAAAACGGGGGTGCCGAACACCTTTGCTAAAGGTGGTTTGATGAGGTCTCCCTCCAGTGGGAAGAGTAGTGGAGCGACGAGGGCTGTATCCGACAGCACCAGTGACCCCCCAGCAGCGGTAGAAAATAGCCCTACCACCGCGCTGGACAGGCCACTATCCGCGATGCGTAAAGTGGTGGAGCAGCTCGATGCTATAATCGAGTTCACTAACGCGAAGCAACATATCAGCAAGGAACTGAAAAAGAGCCTGCTGGTGCTCCGGAAGACTGTTCGTGTCGCAAGACAGGAACAGCAGGCTTACGCCAAGAGGGTGGAGTGTGGAGAAAAGTCCGACAGAGGAACCCAGACAGTGGCCTCCAAGAGGGAGGGAAGGGAGAAGGCCGACATAGGTACCCAGACAGGGGCTTTCCCCTTCTATGGAGCAGCCAAGTCGCTCGAAGCGGCGGCTGAGTTCCTCTCGAAGGGCAATGGCAAGCGCAAGATGGCGTTGAACGCGAAGCGCCCTAGAAAGTCACCAGGCGAGGGTGCAAAAACCAACACCATACGGCGTGTAACCGTTACGGCCAAACGCCGTTTGGTCGAGGTAAACCGGGGCGAAAATGACCCCGCCGGGCAGAGAGAAGGTACCAGCAACTCGGCGCAACCAGGGCAGCGAGGCGTAATTCCCTGGACGCTGGTCACCAAGAAGAAGCCGACACCGACACCGGATGCACCGCGGCCCGCGAAGAAGGCCAAGGACAGAGGCGAGGCAATGTGGTTAAAAACCGACAAGGACTGATATGCCGACGTCCTAAAGTTGATGCCTCTCGGCCCTCGGGCGCCCAGGTGAGGTCGTTAGGGGCGGAAATGACTCTCCAGTGTAAGCAGCTGGACGAGTTCACGACCGCAGACGATGTCGTCGCAGCCGTCAAGGAGCAATGCGACGTAACAATCGAGCGGGCCTTTGTGCGCTTGAGAGGGGGACCCTCCGGCACCCAAGTAGCCTACCTCAGGCTACTGAAGGCAGATGCCAAAAAGGTTACCGTGATAGGTAAACTGAAGATCGGCTGATCAGTATGCCCAATCAGCATACCCCAGCCGCCTTCAGTGGATAGGTGCTGTCGGTGCTTGAGTCCGGCCATAAATCGTACGAATGTAAGGGTACAGACAGGAGCAAACTTTGTCGTCGCTGCGGCGAGGAGTGGCATGAGGGGCGGGGCTGCACTAAGGCGCATAAATGCCTTATCTGCACCGCTAAGAAGCAAGCCCGTAATCATGCTATGGGCGGACCTTCATGTCCATTCGGTGAGGCAAATAAGAAGAAGCCGTGAACGTCACACAGCTAAATCTTAACCATTGTGCAGCAGCCCAACAGCTGTTGTGGCAGTCGGTCTCGGAGTCGAGGACAGATGTCGCCCTCTTATCAGACCCGTACAACATCCCTGCCGGCAACGGCAATTGGGTGTCGGACGGGCCTGGGATGGTGGCAATCTGTACAACGGGACGGTTCCCGGTTCAAGAGGTAATACACTCCTCCGCCGAGGGTATTGCGATTGCCAAGATCAATGGTGTGCTCTATTGTAGCTGCTACGCTCCACCAAGGTGGCCCATAGAACAGTTCAACCAGATGATCGACAGGCTCTCATCAGACCTAGTGGGCCGGAAACCGGTAGTTATAGCGGGAGACTTTAACTCTTGGGCAGTAGAGTGGGGCAGCCGCTGTACAAATAGCAGGGGCCAAGCGCTAATGGAGGCGCTTGCGAAACTCGATACTGTGCTAGCTAACAATGGCTCCGCTAGCACATTCCGTTGAAAAGGGGTGGAGGCATGGATTGACGTAACATTTGCCAGCCCGAGTCTTGTTCCAGGCATGGAATGGAGGCTAGACGAAGGCTACACCCATAGCGATCATTTAGCAATCCGCATTAGGATCAACTATGGTGTACAGCATCCGAGGGCGGGAGATCCCTGTCAGGTACGCGGGTGGAAGTCTAATCACTTCGACAGCGAAGCTTTCACCGCGGCCCTGGGACTGGAGGCCAACACCGACAGTCTAAGCGGGAATGCGCTGGTAGCCGTTCTATCACGCGCATGCGACGCCACTATGCCGAGAAAAACACTGCCAAGAAACGGCAGGTGCCCGGTATACTGGTGGAGTGCCGAGATTGCAGCTCTACGATCAGCCTGCTTCAGAGCTAGATGTAGGATGCAAAGAGCCCGCACCGAGGATGCAAGAGAGAACCGCCGTGAAGTGTTTCGAGGTGCGAAATTGGCCCTTAACAAGGCCATTAAAAGCAGCAAGAGAGCGTGTTTCGACAACCTGTGTGAGAGTGCCAACGCGAATCCGTGGGGTGACCCCTACAAAATCGTAATGGCCAAGACCAAAGGGGGCTCTTCACCCCCGGAACGGTCTCCGGACCGGTTGGCGACGGTTATCGAAGTACACTTCCCGTCTCGAGCCACAAGCCCCTGGTCACCTGCACTACGAGACAGTGCGGACACGGCCGAAATGGTGGCTCCGGTGACAAATGAAGAACTACTCGCAGTGGCTAATTCCCTAGCAATGAACAAAGCTCCAGGGCCGGATGGAGTTCTAAACAGCGCTCTCAAGGCAGCGATCATAGCGAACCCGAACATGTTCAGGCTAGCTATGCAGAGATGCCTTGACGAGTGCCGTTTTCCCGATAGATGGAAAAGGCAGAAATTGGTGTTGTTGCCGAAGCCCGGGAAGCCGCCAGGCGACCCATCGGCGTACAGACCAATCTGTCTGATCGACATGACTGGCAAATTGCTTGAGAGGATCATCCTCAACAAGCTAACCTCGTACGCAGAAGGTACGGACGGCCTGTCAAGCAACCAGTTTGGCTTTCGGAAGGGTAAGTCCACAGTGGACGCAATCAACTCAGTGATAAAAACTGCCGAGATGGCGATCCAACGAAAAAGGCGAGGTATTCGATACTGTGCGCATTCAACAGCGCAAGCTGGAATGCCATCGCGCTCTCGTTACACCGACTTAGCCTACCGGTGGCTCTGTTCCGGATCCTGTAAAGTTACTTCCAGAACCGCGTACTGCTATACGAGACCGATGCCGGTCAGAAAAGGGTTCCGATTACCGCCGGAGTCCCGCAGGGCTCGATCCTGGCCCCGGTGCTATGGAACCTCATGTATGACGGGGTTCTGAGACTGAAGTTCCCTCCTGGGGTCAAGATCGTCGGCTTTGCCGACGACGTAACCTTGAAGGTCTACGGGGAGTCAATCCCTGAGGTAAAACTAACTGCAGAACACGCGATCAACATGGTGGAGGAATGGATGAGCGCGAGAGGTTTGGAGCTCGCTCAGCATAAGACGGAGGTAGTTATCGTCAACAGCCGCAAGTCGGCACAACATGCAGTTATCCATGTGGGAGAAGTCGTGATCACCTCACAGCGGAGTCGGAAGTCTCTTGGAGTCATTATAGACGACAAGCTGACCTTCTGCAGCCACGTCGACTATACATGCAAGAGAGCGTGGACTGCTGTTGTGGCACTATCGAGGATGATGTCCAACAGCTCAAAGGTGTGCGCCAGTAGACGTAGGTTACTGGCAGGCGTTGCCGTATCTATCCTCAGGTACGGTGCACAGTGGCGTAACTATATCAAATCTATGCCCAAAATAGAATTTTTTTTTGTTTATTTGTCCAAATTTTTAGCTTAAATCGTTCTTCAAAAAATACTCTAACGTTTTGCTTAAAAAGGAAAGCGTTTTCGTTTGATAATTTTTGTATGCAATAATTTGAAATAAGTGATTTTTTTTACACATTTCATTAGCTTGAAAGCATTATTCCACATTTTTTTTCAGATTGCTCAAAAACTAATTACCCAAAGTCGATCTATAATTCAAAATCGTGCTTTTCATAGCAAACTCAACAATTACAATCAATTGGGAAGGTTTTATTACAATTTTTGGGAAGGTTTTATAAAAGTGCTCACTTTATTCAATTCAATTTCATATTCGTTAGTAAAAAAAGTATTTTGTCGGGCAATGTCGGGTAAATCCGTTAAATGGAGAAGATTATTTGGAGTGTCCTCTCACTGTTCCACGAAGAAAATATTCCCAATTAATCCCATTCGATTTTTTACAGCTGTTTGAAAATGTCATTTTTTTGCTCAAATATAAGAATAAAATTTAAAGAAAACATTTTTGGACTATTTAAAAGATCTTATATGACAGGAATAATTTGCGAGCGGTTAACAAATTTAATTGCGTCTGGATAATTGAAGTTTTTCACAAATTTTAACCCATTCATGCCCATGTTGTTTGTGGACAACAACGTTTTTAAGCAGCTATAACTTTTGATTGTTGTTTAATATAATTGTGGAAATGTCAATGTCACATTCTTATTATACTTGACACGTATCTCACGACTACCACGAAAGTCGACTTATGATTTTTTTCGAGATTACTTCAAAACTTGAAATTCATGCATTTTGAAGACATTTGGCATACATAATTCGAATTCGATATCTGAAATTTCTTGTGGTCCCCCGTTTCAAACACTTTTTTCCGGCTTATAGTATATGTGACCGGACGATTCAGTCAATATTTCTGTAGCCATATAACCAATCCATAAGAAATTGTATGGTTATCTAGTGGGATAGTAAAACTTTTATTTGAGTTTAATTTTCCGAAAGTTTCGGCCCAACCATTTCCGAGAAACTGATGTGAGTTTGGTAATTTTGAAAGATGACCGGGATTCTCGAAACCTTTTATGGTGGTCAATGTGGCCAACGTGATTTAGAATGGAGCTAGAAAATCGGAGGGTTCATAAGAGGTGCAGGTCAACCGCATTTTATACCGTGCATTTGATACTTGGTTTGTGTGGTTCAGTTATCACAGAATACCCGATGTGACTTAAATTCTGGAATGTGCACTAAGCCCGGAACTTCTGGAATTGTCTATAGTTAACAACTACTTCAAAGAATCGTTGTTTGACCATCAGTGATTTATATCTGCAAATCGAAGTATTTTGATGTAAATTTCAGTAGATTTTTAACCTCTGAGGTACTACGATTGTAACGATTCGTATGGGAAACTCCTATGTGCCCGACTAACCAACTTATAACTCCGAAATTCAAAGTCAGACCTGAAAAAATCAATAGCAGTTCATGAGAGTATCATATCTTCCATTTGAAAGCAAGTGTGTAAGGAAAAGAATTTGTTGAGAAATAGACATTAATTTAGGAATTTGAGAAGGACCGTCATAGGCGGCCAATGTGGTCAAAGTTACTTCGATTGATCAATAGTGATCTAGAGCCGCAAATTCACGTAACTTTGCACACATTTTAATATGTATTACATCATTTGGGCATCATGGTAGTACCAGTTTATACGAGAATTTTCTGTGTGACTGCGTTCCCCAACCCGTAACTCCGGAACCGGAAGATCGATCAATTCAATAACAGTCGATTGGAAGAATGTATCTTTCATTTGAGACTAAGTTTGTGCGAATCGGTCCAACCATTTTTGAGAAACAGAGATGACATTTTTGCCTCATGCACATACACACACTGACATTTTCCGATCCCGTAGAACTGAGTCGAATGGCATATGAGGCTCGTCCCTCCGGGCCTCTGTTAAACAGTCGATGTTTGGAGCGATTGCGTAACCATTCAATGTGAGAAAGGCAAAATGGCCGGTTTGCGATCTTAAAAATGGCGCCATGTTGCCGAGCGTGGAGCGAATAAAGTAATTTTAACGCGTAAAATGAACACGTTAAGCAAAGTCATTATTTTCTAAATCACCTTGTATGTTGACATGAATACCGATTTTGGTTTTGATCATCTTTCGTCGTTGTTGTGCTATCATATGACAAACGCCATTTTGGGGTGAACTGAGTTAGATATGCCATGTTACTAAATTTTAAAATCTCTATAAAGTCGCGTTTTCAGAATACAGTCATGATTCGCTGGTTGGACATTTTTAACTGGTCTGCTTTTTAGTTAGACCTCCGCTAGTTGGACCATTGTCCAACTAAAAAGCATCTGAATATCAAAATCTTATGTCAAATTTACTTTGACGATCAATCTGACAATTATTAGAGATGTGAATAGATGCAATTACACTACTAACGTCTCCTTCGGAGAATTTTTCACATCTGTCAGTCGGTCCAACTAACGAATCAAATTCGTTAGTTGGACAGAGGTGTGGCCCAACCAGCGAATCACGACTGTATTAAAATTCTGCTGGGTTACTAAGATATAGCGAACACGATTATGACAAGCGCTAATTTCTCAAGTGAGCTAAATGTGCTATCTTATGACAAAGAAAAAACAGACAACATTCCTAGTTTCTTGGCTTGCCGTAAGCCAAAAAGCTTATAGCAAGCCAATGGATGTCTCTGATGACATTGGTAATTCCTATGCAGATCTACCATAACCATTAGCTAACTTCTTGTCTCGGTAGCAACTTTTCCTACCATTTTTTCTGGGAATGGTTGGCGTATATTTTCAAGATTATAGAACAAATTTCCTTTTGAGATTTCTACTAGTTTTGGAAAGTATACCGAAATGTAATGATGAATTATGCAAGAAGAATATTTGTTTCGTCTAGTCGTCTGTCAACAATAACATTGTTTGATATATGTTGTCTCTAAATTGTTAATGGAACCAACATTTGTTTATTGTTTTTCTCGAATAACTTTCTGTTCCAATACCAACATTTTGGTTCATGATGTTGCTGCTATCGCATGGAAAAGTATAATATTGGACATAGTGATCTATAACACACAATTTTACGAATCAGTTATGATTCATTTTTAAATCTTCTGTGCACATATGTGACACGTCATCAGGCATTGCATTTATCGCTCATATGAGTAAATGCGTCCGGATAATTTGCTACTGCGACAGTAAAAACTCACATTTTCACGCGAAAAATTATTGGCACTCACACAACTTCTCCGGCTAAATACAACGTGTTATTTCTCCGGATAAATAAAATCGCCGAAGAATGATCGAATGAGTTTATCACGGTTTTCTTTTTGCGCTCACTGTCTTGCTATCGCTATTCCAAAACACGAAAAACAAATCTGTCGTACTTCTTTGCCGCTTTTCTTTGAAATTAAGTGTATATTTTGACGCTTTCTTTATCACCTTCTCCAGTGAGAAGGAAAAAACAAATAAATTTGATCTGGAAAATTATTCTCTGGTGGCGAATTTTGATTTTTTGAAAGATGGGCCGATTTTGGTAACATTGCAAATTTATATTTGTTCAAGTGCTCCTGAACTATCTTAGATTTATTCAGCATTTTTCTTATTTTCCTGGGAATTCAAATGAAGAAATTTGGTGAGTTAGTATGTGCAAATTTAGGATTATAAGAGCGGCAGAGCCATTAAAACTTAGTAAAAAGTGTAATTTTTGACGTTTTTCATTAGTTTTTCTTCAAAACTGGGTATCTACAAAATTTTGTAACTATAGGAAACACTTCAAATAGTAGTTCAAACTGAATACAGTAATTTTGCTGAAGAAAGTGTATAGCTATGGTATGAGCCCGATGAAAATCTCGGGAATACCTAACCAATATTGGTACCGTATTACCGGCACTGAACAAAAGCCAGTACCGGTATGTTCAGTACCGTACAATTTTTTATGAAAAATATGTAGAGTCTATAGCGGGATATATCGGTCTGCAAGTTGGCTTTAAATTATATTCAATTATCTTCTAGATAAATAATTCAGCATACGCCTTTCTGAGTAAATGAGATGGGGTCATTATCATAATAATTCTGGAAGTTAAATATTATTAACTCCCGTTGTACTGAACGATATGTTTAAATTCCTGTACTATTTTGTCGAAATAAAATTTCCACTATCTTCTTCTAAATTTTAAAGTATTCACACCTAGCATAAGAGTAGAAATTTGTTTTGATTTTTTTTATTAGCGACATTCTGATCATTTCTGTATTTGGTTTGCGCTTAAATCTTTATCTATAAAAGAACGAACAGCGATTTAGTAACTTTCAATTTTAGAGCTGGTGAACTGCTTCGAATGGAGCGATTCGTAATTTTGGTGATTTAAAGCAAAGCGATAATGCCGAGAGGAAATGCGACCAACGTAAACGGATTTACATTATCGCTTCGATTTACTGTTGATAATAGGGTGTCTTACATTTACCATACGCTGAAGTCGACGAAAGTCGCACCGCTGAGCAGTTATTGAATTGCAAGTGGCCTAAATTTCTAAATAAAAGAAGGTGACGCATTCGAAAAATACCTTCTGCTCCAATGAGACATCCGTTTGAGCCTTCAATTTCACTTTGAAGCGTTTTTCGAATCTTTTGAAAAAAAAAATTGAAGTACCAATACTGCCGGTAATGGAGGCTTTAGTACCACAGTACCGGTTTTCGCCAAAATCGGTCGGTACTACGAACCCTACGTATAATTCACCACTGCAAGTATTGGTACACCTCAACTGTAGGAGCATCCATCCTACAAATTTAGGATGCATCAGGATTCAGCTCCGTGTTATACCAGCACAACGAACATGCCTTGTTATCAAAATACTTTCGCGTATCCACTAATAACTCGCTACCAAAACAACACAGAGTTCATTTGATAGCTGGTGTGTGACAGAACTTCGGTCGAAATTGATTTATTTATGATTGCCGTGGTTTCATTAATCAAATTTTGTGGCATCTAACCGCTTAAATATTATAATTCCTATATGACAGCACTAACCAACCTGTAACTCCGGAACCGAAAGTCAGATCGGAATGAAATTCAACAGCAGCCAATTGAAGTATTGCATCAACCATTGTAAGATGGTGGAAATCGGAAAAAAAATCTAAGGAATAAGTGTGAAATCAGCTTTGAACACTGGCAAGTTCTCCGGGGCATCAAGACTGCCCTAGGTGGTCAATGTGATCAAAGCGACTACGGGCCTGCAAATTTAAGTAATTTAACACCCGTTTTAATAAGTTTAGCATCATGTAAATACCAGAGTGGTACCAGTTTATATGGGGATTTACTGTATGGCGGGGCTTCTTAATCAGTATCTCCGGAACCGGATTTCAGATCAGAATTAAATTCAATAGCAACCAATGCCTTTCATTTGAGGGTAAAGTTGAGAAAATCGGTTCGGTCATCTTCGGTAAGTTGGCGGCTTTACCGCATCACATATTTTTGTCTCTAGAAATGAAAACAACGTATCAAACTTTCGTAAAATTCTGAGATGTTGCCAACAGTCTGCCCTTTCGTGCAACGTGTTATATTTTGCAAGATCTACAAAAATCAACGCGGTAAAAAATGAAAATTGAACAAACCGCCAACTAGCCCCGATCTCCCCTAGTGTATCATTTCAATAATATTCTGTAATTTTTTCGTGCAAAAATATCGACAATCGACTCGGTGGTGAAGCTTTTGTAAAACGTCTCTGGAAAAAACACGATTTGCGGTGTTACCTGCCATTTAAAAACTACTTTAAAATTTTACAAGAATCCCGTATATGTGGACGATGGTAATATCGAGATACGGCTACATGATTATGCTAAGAGTACTAGACGTTAAATATTCATGTCGCATCTCGGAAATGACAAACTTATTACAGAGAATACACTGAGAAAGTAATTCTCAAATCCCGGGAATGCTGACCACTTTTTGGTACCGAAACACCGGTACTGAATAAAATTAAGTAGCGGTATTTTCGGTACTATGCAATAGTTTTGATAAAGAATGTATCCAGCATAGAGCTGAACCCTGACGAGAACCAAAAGATCATTGTCTACAGAAATATATCCCAGAATATCAGGATTCAGTATAAGTAAACGAAAAATCACTATAGTAAACTTGTTGTTACTGGTCTTCGGTTCTCCAGTCCACACTGGGCATATAGAATTATATGTAGGCAAGACCCTCATTAGCGACATGCAATTTGTATAGGCAGTTTTAAACGACAACGATAACTCACGTAAATCAAATGTAATGATTGAAAAAAATTATGAAAATTTTAGAGAAATTATGAAAATTTTAGAGATTAATTTCGTTTGTTTAGTTATCTGTGCGGTCAAACTCTCTAATTCCTTGGAAGCGTGTAGTTGCAAACTCGCAGGTTACGAATTGGAAACTATTACTACCACACAGTATACTTTGGTGGGGACATATTTTACGCCCGATGAAACCTTTTAATACAAGGGCATGTTTCAAAATATCGAACAGCAAGGTAGGTAGCATTATAAGTTTGATGTTAGTAAATATAGTTGTTCTGAAACTATAATATTCCGAAACTATTTGGTCGAACATAATTAGAACGATCTTGAATTTAAATTCAGAGTACCTACAACAAGCGGAAAATAACGGATATGATTTTTTGGACATATTGCATAAGCGAAACTCGGATTAGTTCCACTTATTCGCAATGTACCGGAACAAGTAGCTTGCGACCTAAGTTACATCTGTATTCGATTTACTGTTTAATATTTATCTATAGAAGAACGAACACCGATTTAGTACCAAGTAATTTTGAATTTGACGGACATTATCTCGAATGGCGCGATTTGTGCCAACAGGCGGCGGGATGGGCTGAGGTCACTGTGACTGGCAGACAGTATTAGGTCACTGTGCAGTGACTTGCGCTGAATTGTGTTCGAAAGGTTCTAGAAGAGAGAAGCATCAGTATCAAACCATTCAGTTTATCTACCTGCTATCGAATCCAATGAAAGTCGCGCAATGCGCCAAACCTCGGAATCAAAGAATTTAACGTCTTACAAGAAAAAAAAATCTTCTGCTAAAAGATGAGATACTAAACGAAAGTAAGTGGGAGTGCTTTCTTGATTAGAATACTTGTTAATACCTGATGTTGATCAGAATAATCGTTAAGCGCATAGAAGTAGATCAATAAAATCAAGATTTTGAGTGTTTAATTTCCAACTGGAATATGTTTCGCTTTTTTTAAGAAAATTCTCGAGTACCGGTATTTTAGCGGTACTACCGGTACTGAGGCCGTCAGTACAATGGTACCGGTTCTCACCAAAAAGGCTCGGTACTACGAACCCTAGTTGGATCAACCTTTTGTTTCCTGCCTACATGTATGGCAACGTGATAGAAATGAATGACCCCCAAGTTGGCCCGCCATGAATGATGGATTTCACGCGTAATAGCAAGTCACGCCCGCGTGATCGCACAGCCACTAATATCAAAGTTTTGTTTTATTTTTTTATATCTTGTAAATAAATAAAAGTTCACGGTTCCAAAGATCTAGCTCACTGAGAACCGTTAAATGAACAAATTTTTAAAAAAAATGTGTTGAAGGACATAAATAATTGGCAGAAAGCTTTTTATATTACAACACTTAACAAAAAGTTATATCAATTGTCTTTGAATTTTGGCTTATTAATCCAGAAACAACAGTTATTGTTTAAGGAATCGGAGTTGTGGGATTCGCCCATGATTTCAAAGTGGATGATCAATAGAAGTTTTGTATTTTTTTTTAAATTCTAAACTCAAAAACGCTTTGTGAAAAACTTTGGTATTCGTTTTTAATGTGCGAAAATCATTTACACCCATCCAACACGGATCTTATATTGTATATATAGCACAAACAAGACTATTTGGATCATCTTTCATACTTTTGTCGGATTTCTACTACTGAATCTTTTAATTCCTAAATAATTTTTACTGACCACCCTAATGCGCAAGTTGACATGATCTTTGAACGACGATCGATTAGGAAATGCATGCATCGAGGGCTCACCAGGCGGCAAACGATTGGTTGAAAGCTACTTCGGTGAAACTGTGCTATCTTCCTCGGTCACATACTCTACGGGGAAGTTGATTACAAATTGTGACAGTGTTTGTTTCTGTTGTTGGTCTGTTTTAAATTTTTATTTATTTTCAACCCGTAGGAAATCGTCACTTTTTCGCCAGACTCATTATTATTGTTTATTGTGGTATACCGCTGGGTTGTTGCCAAAACTATGTTTGATGCATTATCAATAAGACCTTTCCAGTGATTAGCGAATTGTTAAAATGTCAAAGTTGTTTGCGAAGTACAACACATCTTGATGGTCACGATAATTGCCACATGAGCCTTTCATATCGCACCTTCGATTACAATGTTAAACATCTATAATTATTTGGAAGGGTGATGCATTTTTTTGGGGACACGTACAATTTTACAACTTTTAAAGCACATCAGCAGGATAAAAAGGTATTGAGAGTTATTTATTTAAACAAAAATTGTATTTTAAAAACCGAATAGCCCCTCTATAAAATTAAACTTTGTCTACAAACTGATAAAATCCCAATGGCGAAGACCAACCTAAGGAAATCCCTGAACGGAATCAAGTCAACACTATGAAACATCTCACTCCGACGGTCTACCCGCAGCGGACACCGTGCTGCGGGCACGTTTAAGTATCGTATGACCGAATCTAATAATTATCACATTTTAATTGATAATCACTTAAAAACAAATATCTCCACGATAATTTATCGCCGAGAGCCGCCTGTAGGCTCAATATATCAGATAACAATCGGCGTGATTCTCACGTTAATGATCTCGACGGACCGATGCCCCGGGTGCGTGGTAGCGGGGCGTTGCGGCTGCTGCTGCTGGTGATGGAAAACAGGTGAAATGGATCTGAGCAACGGTTGGTGTAAAATATTAAGTTGATACGACCGCTGTAGCAGATAACGCCATCGGGCAGTGATATCGGTTCTCCGCATATATTGTACGAATCGTCCGTAGAGATTGACTTTGAGTGGTACGGCCGAAACGAGGACCAAACCGGGTGTCGATCGAAAAGAATCGAGCCACAACAAATACAAAATTATGGAAATCCATTTCCAGTGTTATTCGGTATGCACGGATATGCCTGGACTAGAGAGCACGGGGATGTACATAATTCAAATAACCGGTACGTATGGATCGAGCTGACGATGATCGGGCGCAATCCAATTATATTCAATGATTAATACGATTTTTCGACAACGATATTTATCATAATGGCAAATAGGCAAGAGTGACCGGTTTGCTAATAGGCATGTGTGGTAATGGGTACCCGAGCGAAAATCGTTATTTTTCTTCACATTCTTGCTTATAGATTGGCATGACGGTTTGCTGTTTGCGTACGTAGGAACGGTCTCGCATATTGTGCCTGCAACTGGTTCAGGCAGCTAGCGGAATCGATTGCAAGTTTTATGGTTTGATACTTTGTCATATGGATCTGCTGATTCCGTCGGACTGGAATGCAATCACAAAGTATCGCTGAAATCAATAATCGATTCAGCATGGGGTAAGTACTAGCATAAATTCAAGACGCCAAATGCGATTGCTGTAAAACTTTAATTATAATGTCGTTCGCATTGTTTTTATGATCGAGTTACAGACCCCAATTACAATGACCAATTGATATGTAGAAGTGTGTTCATCGTGCACAAGTACAGAATTAAATTCGGTGCAATTTCGGTGTATATCATGCTAATTAGATCAAATAGTTTCGATTTTTCTGTTTTTTGTGCATGAATTTTTTTATTAAATATCAAACGAAATTTGCACTTGCAGGCCTATTTATCTGATCCTAGTTTTATTCATTTTTCAAGGTGATTTCTACTGGGTGAAGTTGGTGTTCAAATCTCCCTGTGTAAACCAATGAATTCGAAAATGCAATGTTAGGATAATGATGCTGTTCACGCCGAAGTGAACATCGTACCAGATAATTATTTTGACCCCCCAAATCGACACCCGCAGATAGTGTGCCAAATCAAATATTTTCAACCCCGGGGAACAGATAACATTATTCTTCAATTTCGATCAGCAGGCGCACACGCAAACCGAAGGCAAACTAACATCATCGTTACCCAGCTGATTGCTGCCAATTATCACTGGAGATGAGCAACAATACTTTTTGCAGTCCGGTGATTTCCACGCAAATTCGTCGCCGTAGATTGAAGATGATCGCACACATTCGGGGCGATCTTGATAATTTACCATGCCTGTGGGAGCGGTACCAAGGAGTACTAAGTTTATCGCCGAACAACACAGTCCAGCACAACTGACTGTGCGTCGCGCTCGCCGTGCTTACGTCGCACGACCGCTTCTCCACAGACCGGGACTTAGAGAAAATTCGAATCAGTGAAATTCAAATATAACTATTTGTGTATATATTGTAAATAAATATTATGTTGTAGAAAAGAGACTTTTAGTGTTGCGCGGGCTAAAAGTGATTGCAGAAGGCGGAAAAGAACGCCCTTTTGCTGGCCTGTGCGGGGCCAGCCGAGTTTGTTTAGTTTCCCTGTTTTGGGTGCTGTTCGTCCGCTTTGTGTGTCGTGTTTCACTGGTTCCCGGGCTTGAGTATCGGCCAGATCCCGGCGTAAACATGGTCCTTCGAGCCGGATAGACCCTCAAGTCCGCAGGATGGCGCTCCATTTACCGCAAGCCAAGCGGTCTGCTGCAAAACGCGCGCAACGATCGCGCTTTTGTTTTCGCGAGCGCCATCGCGATCTACCCGGTCTGTGGGAGAAAATGCAATGGAGACTGCACCCATTTTCCAATACTGCGAAGACGCGGATCGAGATTACTTTCGCTGCTGATTTGGAGAATCGGCGGCCAGCTGGAGAGCTATGCAACAAATCTGCCAGCTGTAGGACGCGTTTTCCATCGCATCATCGACGGAAATGGGTGAGTGCAGTTCCATTCAAGTGTGTGAATAAATCGGTGCGTCTGGTAGTCTTTTTTCTTGCCGTTGACGAGGAAACACAATTCGCGAAAGTTACACACCGACCGCGCTGTAACAGTAGGTCCAAGCAGGACCGATTCGTGGCCACAACACGTCCCGCTTTCGCTGCGATTCTTCGGGACGAGCACCGTTGTGAGCCATTTACGTCATCACATATTAGTGAGCACCCTACGACGAAGGCTACCAGCCCGATTCACACTCGAAACCAGCCATATTGTGGCATCAGATGCCAAATCCCACGTCATCAATTCGCGGCAAACCGACGGCCGCTTCATCTAGTGCAGCACAGAACGCCGTTCTTCGTATGTGTCGCCAACAGACAATCGAAACGGCGCGTGATCGTTGTTTCCCTACATAAGCCTGCACTAGATTTGCCGGTAGAGCTGTATCGTACCCCGTACACGCACACTAGGCACATTAAGGATCTCTGGTGGCCAAAATGCGCACAACGTCAACCCACGCACGATTCGTTCTTCCTGGAAGCAATTGGCTTCACTTTTCCCGTCAAAGACGACCGAAGGACGATTCTCACACACACACAACTACACACGGATGTCGAGTCACTTTCCGACCTGAGAAGCAACCCAGTGTTTCATATTTCACCGTTGGTGTTTTCTGGTCCAACCAAAGGGCGATTTGGTGGATTTATGCTCTCGTATTCGCCAGAAATCATGCAACTGGAAGGTGACATTCGCCAAATTCTTCACGTCATCCGTCAGCTCACCCGATACTGGATCAACTTTCCGTGGGATTCTGTTCCTCAACGCACTCCTTGTGGTTGGACCGGAGGAATCCATCTTTTTGCGTGTAATCAGTGCGCGGACGTACTGATTGCACCACAAAGTTGATCACATCGCACCACTACACACAGTAAGATACGACGACGCGGTTTTGTCATCAACCAACGAAGCCATCGCAGCAGACATACCCGCCGGACGAGATCCCGGCCCTCACTCAGGGTATAGAGTCGCCAGACGAGATCCTGGCCCAAGCTCGGGGGAATCGAGCAGTTCCTGAAGCATCTGTAAAGAGCACAAGCCTCGCCGGGCGGGTTCTCGGAACCCCCGGCTGTGACTTGACAATAGTTAAGTACATTTTTTCGCTCAGCAGCAACGACGTTTGCGTACAGATTTCTATTATTTCAGCTTTCATCGTGATCTTTACTCACCGCACTATAGTCTGTACGCACATCCATCCGGACAGAATTTCCGTTTGATCAAGACAGAATATCGGTATGAAATCTATTCTCATCACCACGAACGTTTGTGACGTCACGGGATCACCACTCCGGTAGCAGACTGGACCGCACAGTAATTTTCTGTGATCGCCGTCGATAAGTCACCTTCACCTAGGAACACAATCTCCGGACAGTTTCCGGACCGTTCTACGTCGTCGCAAGAACCAGCATTATCGATATTCCAGTAGTTCAAGATTGGCTCGGCCCATCTCGGTGGCCTAAGCAACTAATAGTTGAATTTCCTTGATAATTCAAGGCGGGGAGAATGTTCACGCCGAAGTGAACATCGTACCAGATAATTATTTTGACCCCCCAAATCGACACCCGCAGATAGTGTGCCAAATCAAATATTTTCAACCCCGGGGAACAGATAACATTATTCTTCAATTTCGATCAGCAGGCGCACACGCAAACCGAAGGCAAACTAACATCATCGTTACCCAGCTGATTGCTGCCAATTATCACTGGAGATGAGCAACAATACTTTTTGCAGTCCGGTGATTTCCACGCAAATTCGTCGCCGTAGATTGAAGATGATCGCACACATTCGGGGCGATCTTGATAATTTACCATGCCTGTGGGAGCGGTACCAAGGAGTACTAAGTTTATCGCCGAACAACACAGTCCAGCACAACTGACTGTGCGTCGCGCTCGCCGTGCTTACGTCGCACGACCGCTTCTCCACAGACCGGGACTTAGAGAAAATTCGAATCAGTGAAATTCAAATATAACTATTTGTGTATATATTGTAAATAAATATTATGTTGTAGAAAAGAGACTTTTAGTGTTGCGCGGGCTAAAAGTGATTGCAGAAGGCGGAAAAGAACGCCCTTTTGCTGGCCTGTGCGGGGCCAGCCGAGTTTGTTTAGTTTCCCTGTTTTGGGTGCTGTTCGTCCGCTTTGTGTGTCGTGTTTCACTGGTTCCCGGGCTTGAGTATCGGCCAGATCCCGGCGTAAACATGGTCATCGTGCGTGTATGCGTGTATGCGTCGCGATGACCATGTTTACGCCGGGATCTGGCCGATACTCAAGCCCGGGAACCAGTGAAACACGACACACAAAGCGGACGAACAGCACCCAAAACAGGGAAACTAAACAAACTCGGCTGGCCCCGCACAGGCCAGCAAAAGGGCGTTCTTTTCCGCCTTCTGCAATCACTTTTAGCCCGCGCAACACTAAAAGTCTCTTTTCTACAACATAATATTTATTTACAATATATACACAAATAGTTATATTTGAATTTCACTGATTCGAATTTTCTCTAAGTCCCGGTCTGTGGAGAAGCGGTCGTGCGACGTAAGCACGGCGAGCGCGACGCACAGTCAGTTGTGCTGGACTGTGTTGTTCGGCGATAAACTTAGTACTCCTTGGTACCGCTCCCACAGGCATGGTAAATTATCAAGATCGCCCCGAATGTGTGCGATCATCTTCAATCTACGGCGACGAATTTGCGTGGAAATCACCGGACTGCAAAAAGTATTGTTGCTCATCTCCAGTGATAATTGGCAGCAATCAGCTGGGTAACGATGATGTTAGTTTGCCTTCGGTTTGCGTGTGCGCCTGCTGATCGAAATTGAAGAATAATGTTATCTGTTCCCCGGGGTTGAAAATATTTGATTTGGCACACTATCTGCGGGTGTCGATTTGGGGGGTCAAAATAATTATCTGGTACGATGTTCACTTCGGCGTGAACAGATGCAGTTATTTATATATTTAATTTTTGAATTTCATTAAGTATCTGTATTTTCTTCACTAGTCTTAAACGTTTTTCAAAATTGTTTGGAGAATTCGTCCTTTTAGACACAAAAGGTATTTTTTTGTCAGCCAATGAGACAATCTGTCGTTCTAAATCTAGCTTTTACGCAAATATAGCTTTTTGTTTGTAAATAACTATACGATATGAGGTTAACACACAGGCCCGACGAGAGGGGGGGGCAACAACCCTGGGGCCCGGGTCTGTTTTGGGGGCCCGCATTTTTAACTGAATTTAATTTATTTTAATTTTATTGTTGAAGTTTATTGTTTCTGTTGGCACTGCAAATATACCACAATCAACTACGTTCCAGTCGTTCCAATGGTTTTCTGAAGTACGTGAACGTAACCCTATTAGATTCATTTAACAGTGCAATTGAAGTATTCTTGTTTCATTTATCGCAAGTGTTTTTGAAAGTGTTCGTAAAAAAGTTTGAATACGTGCGTATTCGTACAGTATAAAGTTGTATACAATTTAACATATTCTTAGCTAACTGTTACTAATAAAAGTTTGATATTTTCAGAATGGGGTTGACGAGTAGATGACAAAAATCAATGTATGAAGCCATTTTGAAAACCAAGATGGCGAATTCCAGTTAAGATATCTGTATAACCTAAAATATTGACATTTTCGAAATAAGATAATCATAGAATAGATATAGATATAGTGATTTGTGATACGGATGACATGATTATAGAAAACTTTTCTCAACCAGAAGACACTATCTTGGCCTCCAAAAGGGCATCGCTCATTTAATCGTCAAACCCGCTTAAAAATACCCTCATAGTTTATACAGAAATCATTCGAAATAGCTCCAAGTTACCATTTCTATCATCTGCTCGTCAAGCCCGATTCAAACATTCCCAATTTTTTTTGATTATAGAGGTTTTAACCTTAAGGTCATTCGCCTCTTCTGGCTATCAAATCTCATATGAAAAATTTCTAACCCTACATGCGGGGGTCGGGACTCAAACCCAGGTGCGCTGCGTACAAGGCAATCAATTTACCAACTACGCTACGCCCACCCCAATTTCCAAATTGTTAGGGTTATAGATATTATTGTTCAATCGGAAGTGCCCATCCTGGATTTCAAAAAGGTACCAAATATTCATTTTCATCATGTACTTGTCAAGCCTGTTTCGGAAATACCAATATTGTTAGGGTTTATCGATAATGTTGCTCAACCAATGAATTTGAGTAAGAATGTAAAGCGAACTTTTTTACCCATGGCTTGGTTCGTAACTGGAGGTTCCAATACGCACATTTGATGAAGAAAAATATGGGAATTTAACTAGACACTTATTCTACCCATTAGTTTGCACCAAAAGCTGAAAATCTTTCTCTCACAACTCTCTGTCTCAGTCTTTTTAACAGCTTACTTCGCTATAGGATCCCAGTCACCCTCTGAATGTCAGCACAAATGTAACAACTCTGATTCCAAAACCGATTATACAATGTTCAGAAACCGGTAAATAAAATTCGTTCAGGTCATAGTGACCAGTGCAATAGCTGCATCCAGTACCTCACAATCAACAGGTGTACCAACAACGAGAAACAAGGCAGCATCAGTGGTGCGAAATTTCACATTTAGTTGCTTATTTCTGATTAATTTGCTGAAAACAATATTCAGTTTCAACGCTCCCCTCATTCATTCACTTCCAAACTGACTGAAATTTTATGAAGAATCGAATGGTTGAGTGCAGAGGAAATATAAATTCATTCACCAACCGAAGCATTCATTTGTTATTTTGTGGACAGTTTGAAGGCAGAAGTTCTTTTACATTTTCGAGCATAACTGAACTGTGTAATCTATATCTGGTGCACTTTTCTTGATAATCCCTCTCACAGCTAGCATAGAAACAAGGTTCAGTTTGCTTCTGAAACCGAACACATGCGGACATGAATGCTTTGTACCGAAAAAGCGAAGGACGAGGGAAACAAACCAAATATTCGATTCATCGCGGCGGGCATGAATTGAATTTTGTTTCTCTTTCAAGCTCACGCAGGTATGTCAATTTTTCTAAGCTCTGATTCTGGGCATTATTAACGATGGTAGCATTAACGTGAGTCAAGGGAGTATGAACGATGGCGATATGGACTGTATGGCAACGCCGCAAAAAAGGATTCCAATTGCAATGGCAAGTCGGGCGTAAGTCATTCTGAGGGCCAGCCACAAATATTCTTTTATTAATTTTAATTTTTTCCATCTATTACATGTTTAAAATACTGACGACTCTGTTGAGCTAACGCATTAAATGGTGTCAAATCAACAATTTTCATAAAAAATAGTTTAATTGAAGCAATTGCATCCGTATGATTTCTTTAATCGATATTGAAATAAGAAGTCATATATAGTAGGGCCCGTCAGTACTTCAAGCCCCGGGGCCCGGCGCGGCTTTCGACGGCCCTGAACACAGCAGTAGGGTAGCAGACCCCGCATAGGGCGGCCCTGAAGCCTTGACTTGCTATAGAAAATAAACCGGATTATCCGAATAAGGGTGCCATTTCCGAGCGAAAATTATGCGTTATTGTGTTTATTTTCTAAAGTTTCATAGAAACCTAAACCGAGACACACCACATTGAAAGATAGTAAAGCGGACGACCTTTTTCGGTTCAGTATATTCTTACCGATTAGTTGCATACATTAATCGCTCCAGCTATTTTTAATTTTTGACGAAATTTGCGAAGCTTTATCGTTGGAATCGACAGGGAATTTTGTTTTTTACGTTTTTGTTGTGCAATGTAAAAGTGTCTACTGTTTGCTTTTGTGTTGTGAAAAAAATCAGCGAAAAACGCAATCGGTTGAACTTCTGCGACTTAAGCACCAAAAAATTCCATCGAACGCAGCGCTATCTATATCTCATTGTCTGCGTTCTCAGATCGGCACGCATTATGGCAAGTGCATGTGATTACTGCGCGAAAACCGCCAAATCGGACGACGACTTTATCGAATGCACGGGCTTTTGCAAAAATGTGGTGCATATGCAATGCGGAAAACATCTTAATAAGCCGTTCTTGATAAAACTTGCGGAAAACCCAAATTTATTTCGAATTTGCAACGAATGTGTCAAGCTGATTGGTCGCTTTCGCGAAACCGATTTTTCGATGACATCTGTGCTGAACTAAAGGTCTAAACAGAAAATTTCGCGCCTCGCTAGAAAAGTTTCAACAGCTACTCCAGTCCGACCAGACTCCGGTACTTCTCGACCACTTCAGAAACGTAGTCGCGAGGATGACCCTGATCCGAGCAATATTCTTGTTGGTGGTCGAAAGCTAGTCGATAATAGCAACATTGTCACAGTTGCACCTCCCACGCCGTCGTTCTGGTTCCATCCCGCTTTCAACTGTCGAAAAAATGTCCAAAGTACTGAATTGCAACGAGAAGATAAAGGTTATTCGGCTTTGCGTTGCGTTGTGACGATGATTTTGGCGGATTGCACACTGACTTCATCATGTTTGACTGCTGATTATCTAATAAGAGTTGCTTAGGAAATGGTAAGTAGGAATTCATACCAATTCGACTCATATTAAAACTTCAACAGCATGATAGCCATCATTGCCGGCCGCCCCCATCTCCATCGTTCACGGGGAAGAATAAAGGATAAAGTAGACCGGAAGTGTTGATGCTCCACCTACTTAACGGAAGGACGACGATTCATCAGACTCTTCCATAGGTGTCGCGGAGTTGGTAGTTTGGAAGGGTATCAGGTCTAGGATTCGCTCCAAGCAAGCGATGCGACCTGTAAAGCATATTTTATTACGTAGTTGTTTAGTTAGTCTTCGAGTGCACGATCACTCGAAAAAGAGATCTTGTTTAGTTTTTGGTTTTTTTTTAAACTCTGGGCAGCCGGCTACCGAGAGTATACTATGTTCCCTAAACAAAAGCAATTTGAACTCCACTCGGCCGACCGTGGGAGTATTGCCTAGAAAAGCTAATCTTATCTGCGTAATGGGCCGGATCACTATTTATTGCAACAGTATTTGGACAGAATTCGCTACTTCTTCTCTACGATATATTTATTGGCTTGAAAACTACCGAGTGACACATTATACAGGCTAGAGTGACAAGCTAGAGTGACACATTATACAGGCAAAAATAGCGTGAGATGTTATAAATCAAGAAAAGTATTTCTTATTTTCCATATCAGATTTGTGGAATACAAGTATACGAGCGATAATAACGAACACTGAAGGGAAATATAAAGGATTGTTAACCTGATGCACGGGCTTGTTAGCAATAACGGAGCTTGAAATTAGGTTCATTTTTTTATTTCAATTATAGAGGTTTTAACCTTAAGGTCATTCGCCTCTTCGGGTTAGAAAAATCTCTTAGGAAAAATTTCTAACCCTATGTGTGGGGTCGGGACTCGAACCCAGGTGCGCTGCGAACAAGGCAATCGATTTACCAATACGCTACGCCCACTCCCCCAAATTAGGTTCATAAAAACAGACGCGGCGAATTTTCAATACGTATTGACCCGTGATCATAGATACTAGTCAGATTATTCGTATTGGGGCTAATTTCCGATCAACTATTCATTTTTACGGCAATGTTTTCTCGACTAGATCTGTTCGCACCCTCTCATTCTGCTACTATCGGCAGAAGGCTGATAGCACCCAGTCATCGCCGGTCTAAGGACCAAATGTCATCAATAGACTTAGACTCGCGTGGAGGCATGAGATAGGAAACCATTTGACGACCGAGAAGATAAAGGTTATTCGGCTTGTTAAAAAAGGCATTGGCATCAAAACTTTGAACTTCATATCCTTCAAAGTTGGAGTTCACCCAAAGTACCGTGATGTAGCTCTTAACCCCGATACTTGGTCACAAGGTATACTATTCATACGGAATTTGAGGATAGCCGAACCCAGAACATGTGGTGCCCGTCGACTGATTTTTCTTCGCCTCAAGAAGCAGTATATACTCCGCTAAACCAACCTAGCCCATAAACGACCCTACAGAGGACTCCTCAACAATTGGCAATGCAACGCAATTGGTACTATGGAAGCTCTCGAACCCTCTGCTACAGTCGATTCCTTGCCGCCAGCGTTCAGCAGTCGTCCGGGCCTGTATGTGTGGGTGGGGAAGGGGTCTTCCAAGCCGCCTTTCTTGGCAAGTATTATACAAATTGTAACGATACAACGGTTGAACCGATTCACGCTTCTAGTTACTACCGTCCCGTTCCTGCTTTCCGCATCGCGCCATCGGAATTCAACGCATACTGGGATGCACCGCCGTTAGTGCTATGGAAGCCTTCGATCTCTCGTTACAATCGAGCTATTGCAGCCTGTGATCCTCAGTCGTCCTGGTCATATGTGTGGGATGGATGAAAAAGTCTTCAAACCCGCCACAAAAGGCTAGTCATCTGATCCGAACACTTCAAACACTGATGTACTCTTCGCTTTCACTAATTTGCCTTTTGTTCCGACATCTTGTGACCAGATGTCAACCATTTCGCTCGTCGACGACGATCGTCGTATTCTGGGGCGCGACGCATCTGATTAGGGATGCCTCGAATCCCCCACCACAGTCGACCAAGCGACCGTGAGCCATTCTAATACTGTTCATTGGTTTCACGAAAGGATCTTCCTACACACACAAAACGGCAACACGGCTTCGCTCTCTGCTGAACCTGATTCCGTCCTCTATAAAATCGAGATTTACTACTAGAATTTTGGTGGTTTAAATTCATCAATGGACAGCTATTTGCTCGCGATCACGTGCTTCTTTTATGATGTCATCGCCTTGACCGAGACATGACTTGACAACCGTACTCTGTCTCGCCAGGTGTTTGGTTCAACATTCGATGTCGACCGCTGTGACCGCAACGCCCTCAACAGCCACAAGACATCAGGTGGTGGTGTGCTTATCGCCGTTCTCCATGGTTTAAAAGCCCGAGTATTGAACGATGACCGGTCGGCGACTTTCTAGACAGTGTGGATATCAGTGAAACTGGTCGATTGCAATCTGTTCCTGTGTGTCGCGTATTTCCTAACTGAAAGAATTCGTCATTTCAGCCTGATCGATGTACATCTTTCCTCCGTTTCTTTCATCACCTCGCCAAGCGAGCTGCATTTAAGGAATTCTCGAAACATAAGACACTTGCATTACGAAACCATTAATTCCAACTCAACCTAGAATACTAACAGCAAAGCAAAGGTTTTACAGAAACTAGCGAAACTTCGAGCGTCAACTGAAATCTAAACCCAAGTCGTTCTGGAAGTATGTAAACGAGCAGCGAAAAGAATCCATCTTGTATGTCATTTAATGATGTTTTAAGTTTTGACACTAAGAAAATTTGTCAAATATTCTCCGACAAATTTTCAAGCTTTTTTTCCGACAAAAGCCTTCCACCACAACAAGTCGCTGCCGCAACCAATCTAACTCCTTCTCTAGGACAAACCATCAACCGAATTTGCGTAAAAAATGCAGCAAATTTCAAACTGAAAGCATCTAGTTCCCCGGGCCCTGATGGCGTTCCCTCGATTTTTGTTAAAAAGCGCATCAGCGGACTTCTTGAACCATTTCGGCGAGACTTCGTGCTATCACTCACTACTGGAACATTCCTTTCCTGGTGGAAAGCAGCGCACGTGTTTCCAGTTCACCAAAAAGGAATCAAATCGAACATTAATAATTATGGGGGAAACACGTGTTGAAGTGCCGTATCAGAACTATTTGAGCTGGTTGTTTTAGATTCAATTTTCTTCCATCTTCCTCATCAGCTCGCTGTTGAAAAGCTGAAACGAATCGGATTTCCGGACTGGTTGACCAATTGGCTCTTCTCATACCTTACCAACTGCAGTGCATCTGTGAGACTTGGAACTGTACTTTCAGACCCTTTCGACATCCCATCGGATGTACCTCAAGGGAGTCACCTTGGACCTCTTCTCTTCGTGCTCTTTGTGAATGATATTTGCAGCAAATTGACATCGTGTAAGGTGATGTACACAGATGATCTAAAAATTTATCGCATCATGACAACTCTGGTAGATTGTTGTGCACTTCAGATGGACATAGATAGGATTATGAGTTGGTCCGATAGAAACGGAATGACTGTAAACATTCAGAAATGCAACATACGTTTGAGTATGCAGTATGCAGTGAGGACTGCCCAGTAGAACGAGTTTCATGAATCAAGGACCTTGGTGTTATACTTGACCGTAAGCTACGTTTCATCGAACACTTCAATGCAGTGACTGCTCAAGCCTATACAGTACTAGGACTCATCAAACGAAACACCCAAGATTTCAACGACGTCTACTGGCTGAAGGCACTGTACATCAGTCTGTTACGCAGCATTCTAGAATATGTAGTTATCGTTTGGGCCCTGTACACATTAATAGAATGGGTGGAAAAGAGCTTCATCCGGTATGCGGCTTCCCTGGCGAAATCGATTTGAACTACCACCGTGTAAGCATCGTTGTGCTTTTATCAACCTGCCTACGCTACGAAACAGGAAAGTTTTCCTGCAGCTAATTTTGTGTGTTCGATCTTATAGCTGACAACATTGACTGCCCTCTGATTATCGCTAAGCTGGACTTCAACGTTCCTGGTAGGTCTCTGCGGAGAATAGACTTCTTTCGGCGCTCTACTCATCACACACGGTACGGCCAGAATAACCCGGTAGATGTTTGCTGTCAGCTCTTCAATAGCGTTTTTCACCGACTTTAAGTATCAGGAATCAGAATATATTGGCTCAAATGGCACGTTCCCCGTACATAGTCGGGGATTTGTGCCTTGCCGTGTGTTTTCATCATTTCCTGAGAGGAGGGAAAGGACAAGGAGGTGTGGGGAAGTAGACTTGGAAGGGTGGGAAAAATAACAGTACAAAACAAAAAATAAACAACAGGTAAGTTAAACTCACAAGTAGTTCAACTTGCCTGCGAATAAGCCTAAAGCTCTTTACCACATTGGATAAGAAACTTTAGTATGTCTCTGAGTTTCAGTCAACCAAACATGGTTTCGTCTATATAAGGACGGCTGAAGACTCGTAATCGCAATTGCGCTAGCGCTGGGCAGTTGCATATCAGATGATATGAGGTTCCGTAGTCGGATTCACAAAAATCACATGAAAAAGACTCAGCGCGCTGAATAGTGGCCATGTGATAATTGAGTTTGCAGTGGCCGGTTAAAGCCCTGGTCAGCATGCCGCAGTGGAGCTTCGAAAAATGTAAGAGATTTTTCGAAACCACTGGGCATGGTTGTTCTAGAAACGCCTTTGTTTGGCGACACGTTTGTAGATTTCTCCAATAATTGCGGTGCTCGGACGAAGCCCAGGACCGTATTTTTTTCCCTTATCCAACTTGTCGAAATTGGCAGCGCGGGCTCAGGACCAACGAAGTCAATCGCTGAACCTGCCCTGGCCAATTCGTCAGCCCATTCATTTCCAGTAATACCGCAATGTCCGGGCACCCAGACAAGGTAGATAGTGTTGACAATGCTTAGTTCTTCGATTTGGGTTCGGCACGCGATCACCAGCTTGGACCGGGATTTGTCTGAGCTAAGGGCCTTGATTGCAGCCTGACTATCGGAGCAGAAGTTTATAACTCTGCCGGACAAACTCAGTTGAAGGGCCGATTGCACCCCGCACATAATCGCAAAGATTTCCGCTTGGAATACAGTACAGTATCTACCTAGTGAGTGAGATTGTTCCAGTCTCATTTCACGACAGTAGACACCAGCACCAGCACGTCCCTCCACCAGAGAACCGTCAGTGTAACAAACCACTTGCGTTTGTTGTTGTCTTTCCATAAAGCCAGACAACCACTCCTCTCGAGAGGGAATCTTAACATGGAATGTCCTGTAAGGAAAACTACATGTGAGTGTAATATCGCTGGGAGCAAGAATATCTTCACCCCATGTAACCATTTGTGACCACAATCGTGTATGACTGGTAGCAAGATCAACATGATTACTGTTCCAAAGCCCAGTAACCTGCAGTCTGTATGCACATGATAGTGCTTCTTGTTTTAAGTGTATGTGTAATGGTTTGATATTTAGAAGTGCCTCAAGAGCAGCAGTCGGAGTCGTGGTGAAAGCACCAGTCAACGCCATGTGCGCCATTCTTTGCAGATGGTTTAGCTTTGACTGGACTGTCACCACCTCTCCCCTCTGCCACCACACAAGGCATCCGTATGACAGTATTGGACGTACAATTGTCGTGTAAATCCAATAGATGTATTTAGGTTTGAGACCCCAGGTCTTTCCAAAAGTTCGTCTGCACTGCCCGAAGGCCATGCACGCTTTCTTGACTCTGAACTCAATGTGAGCAGACCAATTCAGTTTGGAATCCAATATGACTCCAACGTATTTGACTTGATCTGCACACAGCAGCTCAGAATCAAAGAACTGCAAGGGACGAACCCCGGTTGTTATTCGCTTCTTCGTGAAAAGAACCATTGAAGTTTTGCTTGGGTTAACTGATAGTTTAACTTGTCGACACCACTGTTCGACAGCTCTTAATGCCTGTTGCATCAAGTCAAAGATTGTTCCGATGCAAAATCCAGTAATTAGTATTTGGTAATCGTCAGCAAACCCGTAGGTTGGAAATCCAAGCTCATTGAGTTTCTTCAACAAGCCGTCAGCTACTAAGTTCCATAACAAAGGTGACAGAACGCCGCCCTGAGGACAACCGCAAATACTCAACTTCCGTATCTCAGCCTGTCACAGTGACGAGCAAAGTATGCGGTTACTAAGCATTGCGTTTATCCAACCTGAGATACATGCAGGTATCCCATGACCGCGCGTCGCTTCCAGAATAGACTGGAAGGACACATTGTCAAAAGCACCCTCAATATCTAGGAATACACCCAAGATAGATTGCTTGAGCGAGAAGGCTTTCTCAATGTTGTAAACAACATCGTGAAGCAGAGTGATCGTGGATTTCCCACACTGATATGCATGTTGCATTTTGTGCAGTGGATATTCAACTAAACTAACGTTCCTGATGTGATGATCGATTATCCGTTCCAAAGCTTTCAGAAGAAAAGAACTTAAGCTGATAGGCCTAAAACTCTTGGCTTCTTCATAGCTTGAGCGCCCCCCTTTGGGAATAAATCTAACAGTTATTTCTCGCCATGCTTTCGGGATATACCCGGTAGCAAGACTGGAAAGCAAAATCTTTTTCAAGACATGTTTAAGAATATCAAATCCCTTTTGCAGTAGCACGGGAAGTATTCCATCTTTTCCGGGTGATTTGTATGGAGCCAAGCTGTCAACTGCCCACTTGACCGATTCAGTGGAAACCAATGTGCCTGCTAACGCCCACGAGTCTGAATCACCAGAATGAGATCTGTGAACATTGATCAACTCCGGATCGATACAACCTGGAAAGTGTGTGTCGAAGAGACAATTAAGAACATCTTTTTCGAATGTCACATAAACACCATCTCTGGTTTTCAAGGAGTTCATCTGAAAATCATTCGATTTGGAGAGAATTTTATTTAATCTGCTAGCCTCGTTCAGACTAGAAACATTAGTGCATAGGCTTTGCCAGCCAGCCCGTTCTGCAGATCTAAGACATTTCTTATATGCACTACGAGCTGACCTGAAAGCCCTGGAGTCATCACGCTGACGCCGGTTCCAAGCTCTTCTCATAACTTTCTTCATTCTATCAAGCTCAGCCCTCCACCAAGGGGTTCCCCTAGTCGATTTAACAGTACGAAGTGGACAAGCTTCTTCGTAGGATGCTAATATGAATGAGTTTGTCGTATCCACGACGTCATCTAAGTCGTCTAATTGACTAATTGTTGGAAAATATCCATGAAATTTAGTCGCCAAGTTTTCCAAAAAGAGGTCCCAGTTTGTAGATTTAGGATTACGATATGTCACCACATTGAAGGTGACATCAAAATGCTCGAAAAATATATATTTATGATCGGATAGAGACGGTTCAGTTTCATTTGGAACCTGCCAATTTCCCAGTTCATGCAAAATTCTATCAGAGCAAAGTGTTATGTCTAACACCTCCTCCCTCCCAGACCTCGCAAAAGTTGGTCGGTTTCCCACATTCAGAATATGGAGATTTGTACTACTTATGTACTCCATCAGTTCAGAGCCTCTCAGATTGATGTCTGAGCTGCCCCAAATGATGTGATGAGCATTCGCATCACTGCCGATAATGAGCGGAAGCCCATTTCTGCTACAATATGATACAACGCTTTTGAAATCATCAGAAGGAGATGATTTGTTATGCGGTAGGTATGCTGAACAATATATATATTTTTTGTCTACGTTTCCGACAGTCAATGTAACTGTGACAACACAGATATCGCGAGTTGTGAGCTCCGATATGAGACACGCGTCAATAGCCTTATTTGCAAGAATGCAAGCACGAGGCACTTCACGTGGGTTAGTCATGCCTGTCTTGTTGTAAGCAATGAAGGCAGTGTTAAGTAACTTTCCAAAATAGAAGTTTCCTTTATGGAAATACGGTTCTCGAACCAATGCTATGGAAGCTTTACCTTCCTGCATGAGTCGAGATAAATTCATAGTTGCTGTACGTTTATGTTGGAGATTGACTTGTGCTATTCTAAAAGCCGTGTGGTGTCCGGCGGGCTGAAATCTTTTTGCACTATTTCAACCAAGAATAGAACCTCTGGGAACTGCTCCCATGTCGTAAGAGGCGACTAACAACATGCCAGGAGTTCCTAGGCCGAGGTTTTGCTCCGTACCGAAGACTTAATTTGGACGGACCTTAAGGTTTTCCATATTACCCTCTTTCCAGTCTGTATTTAGTGAATCACTGACATATACTCACCTTTTCTGATTCGCCTTTCTTGATTGTGTACCAACGTTTTAAGTTTCTTCTGGCGGTTGTATATTAGCCGTAAATGACGAAATCTAATTCTACACTAAGTAACAGAATATATTAATATACCGGCACTTCCACCAAGGTTTAACTTCCAAAGCTTTGGTTTAAAAACCGTTTTTAAAAAATGGAAACTTTCATGTAGGAAATTTATTGAATTGGCCTAAGATGGAGCTGTCGAATTTCACAAAAAGCTTTTTATGTTGCAAGTGATCTGTAGTTGTGTTAAATTAGGTATTTTTCTATTATATTTGGAACCGTCTACCGACAAATCTACATTTACGAATATCTCCAAAAGTGACTTCTTGAGGTCTCATGAAGGCCTGACACTAGCTTTATGATACTTTTGCTTTTCTTAACAGTAATAAAAATCTCAACATTCAAGAACTTCACTTTGTCAGAAAATGTAGGGCCATCGGAAGCTAAAACTTCGTAAAATCGCACTCCTGGTCCTTTTTTCAGTGCAGTACTCTACGTCACTCGTTCAAATTTGCACCGCTCTTATGGTAGTCGATATTTGCTAGTATTACTGTTCTCCCATCCATTCTGGTAGTCAAACGGTGGGATAGCAAAATTCTTACAAGTTTCCTATCTCATGCCTCCACGCGAGTCTAAGTCTATTGATGACATTTGGTCCTTAGACCGCAGAATGAGAGGGTGCGAACAGATCTAGTCGAGAAAACATTGCCGTAAAAATGAATAGTTGATCGGAAATTAGCCCCAATACGACTAATCTAACTAGTATCTATGAACACGGGTCAATACGTATTGAAAATTCGCCGCGTCTGTTTTTATGAACCTAACTTAAAGCTCCGTTATTGCTAACAAGCCCGTGCATCAGGTTAACAATCCTTTATATTTCCCTTCAGTGTTCGGTATTATCGCTCGTATACTTGTATTCCACAAACAATCCGATATGGAAAATAAGAAATACTTTCCTTGATTTATAACATCTCGCGCTATTTTTGCCAGTACTCCATCACTGCTGTCACTTGGTAGTTTTCAAGCCAATAAATATATCGTAGAGAAGAAGTAGCGAGTTCTGTCCAAATACTGTTGCAATAAATAGTGATCCGGCCCATTACGCAGATAAGATTAGCTTTTCCAGGCAATACTCCCACGATCGGCTGTGTGGAGTTCAAATTGTTTTTGTTTAGGGAACATAGTATACTCTCGGTAGCCGGCTACCCAGAGTTTAAAAATAACCAAAAACTAAACAAGGTCATCTCTTTTTCGAGTGATCGTGCACTCGAAGACTAACTAAACAACTACCTAATAAAATATGCTTTACAGGTCGCATCGTTTGCTTGGAGCGAATCCTAGACCTGATACCCTTCCAAACCACCAACTCCGCGACACCTATGGAAGAGTCTGATGAATCGTCGTCCCTCCGTTAAGTAGGTGGAGCATCAACACTTCCCGTCTACCTTATCCTTTATCCTTCCCCGTGAACGATGGAGATGGGGGCGGCCGGCAATGATGGCTATCATGCTGTTGAGGTTTTAATATGGGTCGGATTGGTATGAATTCCTACTTACCACTTCCTAAGCAACTCTTATTAGATAATCAGCAGTCAAACATGATGAAGTCAGTGTGCAATCCGCCAAAATCATCGTCACAACGCAACGCAACGCAACGCAACGCAACGAGATTGACTTGTGCTATTCTAACCATTGTTGATTAGAGAACTGTACATTTCATCTCCAACACAAATTGCACAACAACTAGAGGACACCAAGCGAGTTGGGATGTTAACGCATTTAGCGAGCCATATCAGGTTTAAATGGGACATGATCATTTGATTCCCACGATTTGCGAAGAAAATAATGGTCCACTGTGTCAGAGATTCGCATAACACAGCAAGGGCAAAACCCAAATGCTCCGTGCGCGACTGGCATATTTTAGACCCTCCAATCATTAAGTCCTCGGCACGGAACTACACCTTGACTTAGGGTCTCCTAATTTCAGTCGCCTCCTACGACATGGCAGCAGGACTCCAGTGGCTCAATTCTAGGCCGGATACCACACGGCCTCTGGGCAGGTTCATCTGTACACATCGAAATTTGATAATCGAGACTCAACAAAATTTCACCGAACTACCATCAGCCGAGAGTCTCTGCAAACCCCCAGCCAACAAAAATTCGCCAAAATTAAGTGGATCATCGGTGAAAAAAACGGTGTGTAGAGTGAACGTTCCGCTGCGTAATGCAGCGTACTGGGGAGTTCGCCCGACTCTTCCCAGGCTCCGTTCGCCATTGAGAATGTTTTAAACCCCCTCAACAATTTTACCCATAGCACGGGTCGCATGACACTATGGAATTGGGGTTCCCTGTTTGGTAGATTATTACCACTGAAACAGGTAGTCCGTAGTGTAATTCTTAGCCGGTTGAAACAACCACTACCGACACTACACGGCTTATCTAGGCTGTTCGGTGAAAGAAGCTGACATTGAAGAACAGCTTCCATATTTAGATGGGCGAACAGCCGCAGAAGGAAGGAAGGAAGGAAGGATAACGGGAGGAGAGGGATTTGGGCTAAGCGCTTATTTAAAGGCGGCACTGGCTCGCCTTGTCAGGGCTGCTTTAGGGCATGTGGTATTTAGGCCTAGGACGTATAGGGCCCACTACCTCGTCCTACCACACCCGCAGTCAACCCCCGCTGCTGGTTCGGGTCGCGAATCACAACTAGTTGCTATCGCGATTAAGCATTATCCACCACCTATGACCCGCCCGGTTGCTTACAGCTCAGCTTCCCACGTAGCGTTCCTCCACCACCACGGGGCTCGGGTACAGTACTAGGACTCATCAAACGAAACACCCAAGATTTCAACGACGTCTACTGGCTGAAGGCACTGTACATCAGTCTGTTACGCAGCATTCTAGAATATGTAGTTATCGTTTGGGCCCT
This sequence comes from Topomyia yanbarensis, assembly GCF_030247195.1. Taxonomy (NCBI): domain Eukaryota; kingdom Metazoa; phylum Arthropoda; class Insecta; order Diptera; family Culicidae; genus Topomyia; species Topomyia yanbarensis. Next base: position 131,590,813 of record NC_080672.1, on the reverse strand, counting down.
GTACACATTAATAGAATGGGTGCAAAAGAGCTTCATCCGGTATGCGGCTTCCCTGGCGAAATCGATTTGAACTACCACCGTGTAAGCATCGTTGTGCTTTTATCAACCTGCCTACGCTACGAAACAGGAAAGTTTTCCTGCAGCTAATTTTGTGTGTTCGATCTTATAGCTGACAACATTGACTGCCCTCTGATTATCGCTAAGCTGGACTTCAACGTTCCTGGTAGGTCTCTGCGGAGAATAGACTTCTTTCGGCGCTCTACTCATCACACACAGTACGGCCAGAATAACCCGGTAGATGTTTGCTGTCAGCTCTTCAATAGCGTTTTTCACCGACTTTAAGTAAAGAAATGTTGAAATTGAAAATAGGTTTAAGTTAGTATAGCATGTTAGTCCGCACGAAAATTATTTATTCGAAGACAATATATATCAAAATCAACCATGATATCACAATAGCGAAACTGGACAAACTCGGTGTTCATGGACAACTTATGCGCTGCCTTCGTTCCTCCCTCGATGGAAGGCAACTCCAAATCAGCATTAAGGAGTGTCTATCTGCACCATTCTTCGCTACATCCGGCATCCCACAAGGAAGCCATCTCGGTCCAGTAATATTCTTCCTCTACTTTAATGACGTCAATATCTAATTACAAGGATCTAGCTTTTTTTCGCCGACGATATGATTTTTTCGAAAAATAAGGGATAAAACCGATGCCGAATTTCTTCATAGTGAAGCTTCACTACGTGGTATGACCTAAACAGAATGGGTGTAAACCCGAGTAAATGCTCAATCATTACGTTCACGTGAAAACGCCATCCGATTCTACCATGTATTCGACTAGAACATTCCAAGACACTCTCACGTCAAGGATCTTGGAGTCTTCATGGATTCAGCGCTTACTTGCAAACCACATACTTCATACATCGTTGATAAGGTATCAAAACAGCTTGGGTTCATTTTCCGAATGGCGAAAAACTTTAGTGACGTATATTGTTTAAAATCGCTCTATTGCGCGCTGGTTCGCTCAACTCTAGAGTATTGTTCTGCTGTTTGGTATCCGTACTACCAGAACTGCGTTAACAGAATCGAAACCGTCCAACGCCAGCTCATACACTATGCACTCCGAAATCTTCCTTAGCAAAACTGATATGAGCTGCCGAACTACGAAAATCGTTGTCAGATGATACTGGATCTTCAAGCCCGCGTTCGAGCTCTATACAATAACTCTCTTCTGCGATTTCCGTTCAGGAGAACCAACAATGGTCGCCAGAACGAACTCCATGCTTATTTTAAAAAGCGTAGCGAATAGTATGGAGATAGATCTCTTATTATTGAAAAGACAAACCCATGCCGTACTGTGAGACTTAAAGTCTCCTCAGTGTCGGTAGAAGTTCCTCAATAGCACAAAGTTGCCAGAACTTGTTCAGACATTTTTTTATATAGCCCGCCTCTCACCCCACGCCAAAAGGCTCGTAAAGAGAGCCCCCTGATAGTGGACACATCAGTTCTCAGCGTACAAAAAATGATCAGCACAAAAAAAGGTGTTCGCGAAGACGCTGAGAACGAAAAAAAAAGACAAAGTTAACACGTAAAAGTAACCGGCACAAACATTACGGTATAATGTACAAATAATAGCTACAAAGAGCACCCAGTGGAACGATATTACTTTTAAGGGGCCCGTTTTAGTATTAATATTAAATAGATTCGGATTATTCAGCCATTTAAACTAAATTTAAATTTGAATATTAAAATTCTAAGAAAATGGAACATAAAAAGAAAGAAAGCTTTTTGGTGGTGTTAGAGCTTCCTCAAGTTGTTATATTTCTCAGCTGATCGCGAGGAAAAATATTACTTTTACAAGTAATTACATCCGCCTATAGCTCTTTAAGGTGCAACAATAGATGTTCTCACAAGGAGATTGTCAGAGCCGTACTTTTCCTGAGTCAAGAAAGCATAATGAAGTGCCTTAGTCAATGGTGTAGAGTTTTTTTTTTAAATTTTGATTATATAGGTTTTTAACCTTAACCTTTAATCTTAGGTTCATTAGTTTGAAAAAACCAACTTCGTGCTTCAGTAGATCCACGCAAGAATCGGTGACAACGCCGTCGATCTAAATTTTGTGTGCAGGCATGTAGACACGGTATTTCTTCATAAAATACTTATCGGCAGTACTGTCATCTGCCTGCTTCGGACAATTCTGAGATTATCGCGGTGAGCCTACCAGATGTCTGCCAAGGCTGAAAATTGAGTCGTCAGTTATTTCGAAATCTTTAAAATGCTTAGAGGAATATCTTTCGTCCGAAAGAAAATCAGGTATGATCCGACTGCGTTCAATGTGTATGATTGTTTAAAAAAAAGAACGGAGCCTTCGATGACAATTCTTGTTCGGCATTCATTTTACCATCAGCTGGATTCTTTATCAGGAGAGTTTATTTATTCACGGGCCTAGAGCCCGACGCAAATTGATGATTTGAAGAATACGAAAGAAGACACAGAAATTATGGGAGACTTAAGAAATTGCAAGACAAACCAGGGGCTAGCAAAACAAAAATATGGTTGACTACCTTCACTCGACGTATGGCAACTGCAACTAAGAATTGTCTCATCAGAATACTGGTATTGACATACAGTCTGCTGAATAGAAGCTCCATTGCCTTCAAGCACCAAGCGTCAACTGATTTCACTAATATGCTGTTCATGATTCGCGATTGTAATTTATACGAAATAAGTGACAGTAAATCATGAACGAGTGTCGATCTAATCTTTTGGAAATTGGGTTTCACGTTGATTTCATAAGTTTTCAACCGTTGGAAAAAAAAATTAACGATAGATGAAGGAAGAAATTTGCAACTAAATTCTTTGGATTTCGTAATGATAGAGGCGGTTAGAATTTTTCAATAAACCCTGTGCTCAATTAACCGATCTGCACATACGGTCTCCCGGAAAAATGCCCCGTCCATCGCCTTTAAACACCTACCGTCAGCTAATTTCACCAAGTCTCCCGAGAAAATGTTCTACTGGGAAACTTATATTGAAAATTTAACAAAACTTTAGTGTTTTTTGGTGCTCCGTATTGATGGCTATGCCCGAAATAGGCTGGGAAGATTCAATTTCCCGCTTCGTTTTCGAAAGATTTTCTGAAAATTAGTTTCTGCATTTTTCGATGAAAATCATACATACTTCGAGATTGAACCCAAATTGATTTAAATTTATTCCGACGGATGTTTAATTTTCCGTCAGTTTATTTCGACCTCTATGCACAATGTGTGAGGAAATAATAAGCCTGGAGGCCTGCAAAATGCGTCGTTCTCTATTATTTTGTTGACGCGATTTAAACCTGCCAAATACGCTAGCCTTGAAGCGCTGAAATCTTAATCTGCTTTATCAACTTAGTGGACATAATTCATAAAATTAAATCAGGATACGTATGCCATTTCCACATAAATACTTAACTGTTGTTCGAAAGTTGAACAGAAAAAGAAAACCAAAGTTAGCATCAAAGGGGTGTAATTCTGATATTCCACCACACTACAACTCTTCGTAGTAGTACAGTTAAGAGTGACATGTGCATTAGTTGACATTTATCTTGTTATCACCCAAAGCATCAAGCCTCACGTTTAGAGAGACACTAATTCGAATTGCCACAGCTTTACTGTTCTCCAACAGATCCAAAAAAATTTAGCAAATACTATTTTCCTCCATTATGGAGAAAATCGTTCAAAACCATCTTTGCCCGTGAAGAACACAAAACCTATAACTAAATTAGTTATGGAATTTGCGTTTCGACTTCGTCACATCAGAATCCAACACAAACTCAATGACACCCTTGTCTTAGTCCTGTCCCAGTTCCACCGAAACCAAATAAAAAGTAAATAAAAATAACCTTAGGTATAGCAAACCTGATTTTTGCTGAAATAATATTCAATACTGTGGCTATGGTTCGTCGCGGTTGCGGTAATTACAGCAACCGCGCGATATTTACCGCACCCGCACCGCAAAAAAAATGATAAAGTGATAATTTTGATTATTCTAATTGATAATGAAAGAAAATCTAGCTGTGTCCGAAATATTTTGACGCTATTATTTTTACGACATATTTTGGACTAGTTATTTTATACTTCTAAGTAAAATTTCACAAACTAACCATTTCAAATACATAAAATGCAAGATCCAAATAGAGACAAAATTATTAGATCATTTAAAAACAATACATGTTTACTCTTAAATCCAATTTAAAAGTGAATCACTTCTCTCGATTTCTGTTGGAAATCGTGGAATTATGAATCGTTTTCGGTGTCGGTTTGGAAAACACGTGATCAAACGTGATCACCCTAGTGAGAAATGTTGGTGTTTACCAAATTTTCCTCCTTAGGGTGAAATATAGCATAGTGCTTTCGCATAGGACTGCTAAGCCAAGACAAGTCTCGGCGTCACTGTGTCTCATTGGCATAAACAGAACTTCTGCTCGGACGGGACATCACGTTTGATCAGTCGTTCGATTGAAACACAAAGTGTGTTTTAGTTTTAATGGATTTGCGTCAAGCCGGCGCTAATCTATTCCGACAAAAAGTTAGTGTCGGTTTCTGATGAGGCGAAGCCAAACCGCAACTGTGTAAGAAATAAGGACTTGTGCCCTCAAGAACAAAGAATGGTTTTACCAACAAATTTTCACCCTAGTGAGAAATTTTGGTGTTTACCAAATTTTCCTCCTTAGGGTGAAATATAGCATAATGCTACATAACTTTGTTTCGCGTACTTCCATTCAAATTCACTATATTTTTCTACCAAATTAGGTCCTAATATTTTTCAGTCAAGACTATTTTGTAGCTTTTTTGAAGCTTTTGTTGCCAAATACCACATAGTTTGACTCCCGTTCACTTTAATTGAAGTTTTTGCCATTGGCTCTTTGGCAAAATATTAGAGGAAAATATATTAAATGCTAGAACTTTCGAACTAGCATTTAGAAAATTACACTTCATTCATTTTTAAAGGGAGCAATCTTAGTTTTTAAATGATAATACATCTGTTTTTTGAAGAATGCGGAAGTTAGAGTTTTGGGATATTTTGCCCGTAAAACCCCCTATTTTTAAAAATCATTTCTGCTGTATGCTACAAATCATACATTTTTTTGCACAAATCATACATTTTTCTAATGTTCAATAATTCTGTGCCGGTTGAGACCGGACTCCTGATTAGATGTAATGTATAGGAAATTTTTTTTCGTCAAATATGGCGTCGTTCTTATTAATGAAATACAATATGTTTTTATTTCACTGTATTGGAATATATGCGCTACTATATAGAAGTACTGGTATTTCGACTTTAAATTTTTTTTGGTGAAATTCCGTTAAGAATGAAAGGTGGTTTACTATGTAAATGCGAAAATCATCCATTTCATTTTCATATGTCAAAAACATTGAAAATATGAAAATTTAAAGGAAAAAAAATGCAACTGCATTTCTTATTACATTTTTATTCCACATTTTGCAATTAACTGTAGGGTTGCTAAAATAAAGGTTTTCCTATTACTGCAGTAGAACGTTTTTGAATGTATAATGTTTGCCTTACAATGTATGGAATTTTATTAATAGAAAATGCAAAAGTTGATTTTTCATTAACATTACATTCTCTTAAAGTTAATTTTCGTGTGAATAAGAATAACATTTTATTATATATGATTACACAAATGTATAATTTTTTAACACCATTTTTAAAAATATAAAAATTTTTCCGCATTTACCGCATTACCGCGCGGTGCGGTGCGGTAAATAAAGTGCGGTTGCGGTAAGCGGTGCGGTTTTATTATTTTTTTGCGGTTGCGTTGCGGACAATCCATTTACCGCCCACATCCGCACCGCGACGAACCCTAACTGTGGCATCTTAACACATCTACAGACTTAGGGTTATCCACATGCGTCAAAAATTTTTGAATCAGTTGGAGAAAAGTGGAAATATAGCAACTTATAATGGCGTTTCGACTCATTTTGAGGTTTGTGATGAGGAATGTTAAAGGATAAGTGTTCCTAATTTTGTAGCTGGAAACGATATAATTATGCCATTCATCCATGACTAGTTATTAAACCATTAAAATTCTAAAAAGCCTTCGATGGCTTCATTTAAATGTTTAGAAAATTCTCCAGATTTATACTTTGAAGCCCTGAATCAACAAATTTTGTGAGAAAATGAGTTATTGCGGCAAGATTTCAGAATGCAATTTTCATCCGGGTATCGGTGTTACTAAGTTCACTGCAAATCATTCTACAATGTTCCAACATTTTAGTTTATATTTCGTTATTTTAAGGTTGCTCTTTGTCCTGCTATTTCGTGACAACATGCATCAGATCTTCTGTCACATGCAAAACATGACGAAACAGTGTGAAAACTTTGTTTACTATCATTATTACCACCCGGGTTGAACTGAATCCATTGATGAGACCCGTGCAGGGAGTGAGCGAATGTAAGAGTAGACTACAAAACGTTTTGGATAGAACAATCGGACGCATTGTGGTACCTGCTGTTGCCCCCGACAAATGTGTGACAGTTTAATGTCCTATCGCTATCCAGTTGAAATTGAGTCCCTGACTGTACGCTTGGGACCGGGTGAAAGGAACGGTGTTGGTTTGCCCCCTCAGAGACCATTAGCGCAAAGAGCATCAAGTCAGTCAGTCAGTCAGTCAGCGTTTGGAGATCAGTCGCTCACTCACTCACAAACTCGGATAATGTAATTATCGCTCTGGTGTCAAAAACGAATATTTTATTTAAATGCTAATCAGTCGTGTTGTTTTTTGAAATATTTCTTCACCCGCAAATATCGCTACCCGCCCCTGCTGCTCCCTGTGTGCAACTCTCTGCGCTGACCCGAACGGCGGGCGCGCGTTCCAATCCCACCGGCTTTTTATGGCCCGTAACAGCCAACAGCCAACGGACAGGCTGGATGGCGGAGACGAGGTCGAACAGCATTCACAAATCATCTCCGATGGTTGGCTGGCTGGAATTGACAAAGATCACTCATTAGGCGAAATCTGTCCGGGTGTGATTGGTTTTATTTTTCAAACATTTCCAGGGCTGGGCCATAGACGGACTCCGGTCAGGTCACCACCCGGCACGGATCGCGCGGGAATATTTGTAACACAATATGTGAATATTACCACGATGAGATCATCGCTTTTAGCACGTTAGTTGGAGATTTTCGAGGTTTTGACGATCGCTGCCAGACGGGGTATGTGACTGCAGTGAGGTGAACATTTGTCACCGTAATTGATATCTGCCTAGCGCGTTAGTCGTTTCGGGGCTTATCGATTTGACAAATAGCTGTTTCGTTTCGAGGACCAAACTAGATGGCTATTTCGCTTCCAAATGTTTTCCTACTCTATTGTATTCTGAAGACATCGCGAAGTGGCAAACGAGGGAAACTAATACTTTGTATTTTACTCATGATGATCCGCTTACTCGTCAATATTCTAAGAACACTACGATCAATCTAGATCGTTTATTTCTACGTTCCCAACTACTAATTGGTGGATTTTAATTCACTTGTTTCACACAAATGCGAGTTTTTGGCTCTCAGTTCTTGGATCCGATCTAGAATCATCCCATCGTTTACGATTTCAGTCTAAACCCGCTCAGGTGGAATCGGACCGTGCTCGTTGGAAATAGATTCGTTGGAAAAATCGGCTAATGATTGGTTCACCTTTGCCTTTCGCTTTTTTTTAATTGTTTTCCCAGCATTGGGGCTGCCTTTTACGACTTCGATTGTTTTTATGGATAGTTATTTTATTCGTTTTCTGGTTTATTTCTTCAACTGATAAAGTACATTCTCAATCGACGAAACGGTGAAATGGAGTACCGGTACGGATGTTGAAAGAAATTGGTATCAGAACCCTATTCCTGAAATGTTGCTGATGGTATGTTCAATTCGATGTTAGATAAACATCGTGAGAAAATAGATATACCTTTGAAGGTGCTTTTCTTCCAATCAATAGTTTTATCCAATCGATGTAAAATTACTTATTTTAAATATATGTTAGTGAGATGCTCTGAACCGAAACAGTTTATATAATCTAAAGTGATCAAATATTTTCATGACGTATGCGGGATGCGCTGAGGAAATCTATTAAAGATGTGCTTTTTCCCAAATATTTATACAACTTGTGTAGGATTTGGAAACTTTTCGTAAGTATTTATAGCTTGGCTCATTTCAGTAGTCGAAAAGGGCAGTGTTACAATTAAAATAGATTGGCTCAATTTGCGCAACAACACCTTGAATTCCGGGACGTATGGCCAAGGTGGGAGGCATATGAAAGGTTTTTTGGTGAGAAAAAAATCGTTCAAAAATGTTTTTTTTGCGATACAGAGAGTGTTAGTCTATTCAGTCAATGTCCATATAATAACATTTTCCTACATTTTTATCGTAAAGTATTGCAATTTGGGCGTAAGACAGTGAATTTCCGGAAGGACTGCGAAAAATTTATGTTCTTCTAGACTCCATTCGTCAGATAACTAAGAGACCATTTTACTAAATTATTATCTTGCACCTATAGTTTATCTAATATATCTATAGTTGCATGTCCCATAGGAAATCAATGGGATTTGCGACAATAGGAATTGTAATTAACAATTGCAGTTGTTCCTGTAGTAGTACAAGTGATTTTGAATACATAAATTGATTAATAAACAATCTTTATGTTTTTTCTATGGAATAAGGATTGAAAGTTTTCGTTTAACGTATTTACATCGCCCATAGATCTACTCATTGATTTTTAAACAAAAGTTTTCCTTAAGTATACGAATATTGGTAAATCAACCTCAATATATCAACCGATTTTTTTAGCGAAAATCGGATCTTGGCTAGAAAAATTCAGAAATCGAAAAATATATTTCTAAATAACAGAGATTTAGTGTTGAGGGATTCCATGAGAAGCCGGTCGACCGCAAAACATGACCGCCGTCGATTCGAACGAAATTTTACATTTGTGTTCGATTTATGAATCTCCATGATTTTCTCTGGCAATAGCAATATTCTGATACAAGGGCAATTTTTCAAAAGGGCGCATACGTTTCTACGTGCAATAATTTCAAAAAATAATTTTCGATTACTCTATTTTATACAGTAAAACTATCTGAGAACGAGTAACAGGGAATGAATACTTATACACGAAAAAAGTATACACTGAAAAAAATGTTGTGTCATTTTTCACAAAACAAAAATTTATGATAAAAATTCAAATTGCAAAAAAAACCATTTTTTCAAATTTTTTATATTTTGTCAACGAAAACCTTATTCAGGTTTAAAAAAACCATTTTTGTCCTCTGTTTCCCTATAAATAGTTTTCCATTTTGGTGTAGAACAGAACCACTTGCGGAAACAAACTTAATATTACATTCTACTTGAAAAAGAAAATATTTGTGGTCCTGGCAAAAATTGACAATTTTTTGTATTATGAGAAAACTATAACTAATTTTTGGTCAAACCTTGCTTTCCTCTGAAGATGAGGGGTTAATCCTTCGAAATGTTGCACTAAGGAGAGTCATATGACCAAAAACCGTAAACTACATCAACTCCAATTTAATTGACTTCCATACTGAGCGTTTGTATACTATAATTATAGAAATCCTTGGGTATTTCAAATTGGATAATATGGTTCTTTGAAGACAAAAATGTTGAAAAGAGAAATCCCACGCGACTTTTTTAAACTTTTTGTATCTCTACTGAATTTGTAATGAAACATATGCTCAAATGTGTCATTTGAAAATTCAGAACACCTGTTTTGGGTTGATATTATTAAAAATGTGGATTCATTGTATTGAAATGCACTTTAATGAAAAATAACGGATCAAATTCCAAAAATATCTGCAAATTAGTTCCGGGAAAAATGGCGCTCAAAGACTTCTAAACTATCAAACTATACTTGAATCTCAGTAAAATGATACTTTTTACTTATAGTGATGGTTTCAATTGCTCAAATTTGCCTTATGCTGGTAACGCTTCAATTGAAGCATCAATTCCAGAATTAGTACAAGCACTGGACAATTCAATGGACGTTTCGTTTGAGTGCTCCATATTCCACACGTAAATTAGCGAGGATTACAATCACAGTTTATGCATTGGACAGATAGTTGATCTCACTGAATTTATGTCATACGTATTACAGTGTAACTACAACTGATACTGAGTTGTACTGAAAACCCCAATATACATTTTTCATGATCAATGTGACTAAAAGCATATTTATTCTCGAAAATATTTACGACTTGTAATTTCAAGTATGTTCATGTCTCAAAAGCAGCCCAGGGACACTTTCATTGGCCACTGGCTTTTCGATGAATTTAAATACTTATTCTGGTAGTTTGAACCATTCCTTTGTCATGTTATTGTTTTGTGTAGGACTCATAAACTCATATCTCCAGAACGATAATTCCGAACGAAACAATTCGCAAGTGATAAGGATGGGTGAAAGGACACTGCATTGTAATCGACTGAATGTACGGCTTCTGTGCCATCGACAATAATATAATTGCCAACATAACCTACGTGTTAAAATACTGGACCTGAAAATACAATTCTGTACAAAAATCATTTTCTCAGATATATGTGACCAAAAAGACATTTTTTAATTCAATGACAAATTTCTGGTTTCTAGTATTTCCTGATGACTAATTAAGGCCCATCAATATAGTAGAAAAACCAGATAATCTTAAAACGTCGTCAAGAAAAGAAGAACGAAAACGTGATCTTTGCAATGGAATTTTCACAAAAACTTCAGAATATTCTGAAACAATGATTTTGGAATTCGTGAAATTCGTTTTATTCATTTACTTCATTAACAAACATTTTTAAATTTTATTCTATATACTCATTTTTTCCAGATCATTCATTTCATGGATTATATTCGATTTGTTTATTTTTTCATGTTAAATATTTATTTTAAATATATGATAAGAAACTGGCGTAAAAAGCTTTTGCAAATGCCGTGTCAAATAAACGTATGGAAAAAAAAATAAATATATGATCTTTACATTTCAATGTTTTTTTGCATTTAGCATTCTTTTGATTCATTTTGTTTATTTGACCTCATTTTATCTATTGTATTCATTTTATTCTTTGTATGCATTCCGATCAGTTTATTATCTCATGCATCTTATTCGTATTCAATTTGATTTATATTAATCATTCTATTCATTTTATAAATAATTTTTTTTTGCTTCAATGTATTCAGTTTATTCGAAGTGTTATTCGTACAGGACTCGAAACTGTGCTTATCTCACATCTAGTTTTCTTACTAACTTTGCGCGTGTTCGACAAACTAATAAATAATACAACAGTGATATGTGTAAGAAATGTCTCATCTCACTGATAGGTGGATTAAATCGATTTTATCGTACTGTTTTCACGCCTAGATCCGTTAGCACCCTCTTATTCTGATACTACCGGCGGAAGGTTGAAAGCACCCAGTCGTCGCCGGTGTAAGGGCCAAATGTCATCAATAGACTTTAAATCGCGTAGAGGCATGAGATCGGAGACTTGGGAGAACTGTGTATCTCGCCGTGTGACGACCTTCACATGCACATTTGTTTATGTATGTGTATGAAGATGCATGTAAATATTTCATAGGCACGTACTTATGATATGAATTTCCAATATGAGATGTTATATGATGCGTTTTTGGTCTCAAATGGTCATAAACATTACCTTTATACCTTGAAGGTGTCAATTTCTTTGTTTTACATTTAAAATTTCTTAAAACTCGCGGATTATGCATTGAAATATTTTATTTAAAATGGGACAAATAAAATTTTACAGCTACAGTAGGATTCCGTTTTGGCAACAATTTTATTTTTGCCAAAACCGGAATCGTGCCAAAAATGGAACCTTGTTTTTAAAGTTCAACTTACTTCAAAAATGTTTCATGGATTTTTAATCATATGTGAAATAGAATGAGATAAAAGAAAAAATAAGCAAAGTCAATTTTATGCATAATTCTGGCGTCGTAAAGGGCGAACACGAAATTATTGCGACACTAAAAATGTCATGCCAATTTTCTTAAAATGTTTAAAATCAAACCAAAATTTTAGGGTAGTTTTTTACATACATTTACTTCAAAAATCAAAAGAAAAGTTAATCGATGGAGCCTTGAGTGTAAAATTGAACGCATTTTCGCTTGATGCCCTCCATCAAATTCTTTACAGTGTCATCCGGTACCAGTTTCTCAATTTTTTTCCCTTTTCTTAACATGTCCTTCTCGTCTTTGACTGTCTTCTTGCTTTTCCGAAGTTCCCGCTTCATCATTGCCCAGTACTGCTCCACCGGGCACAGCTCCGGACAGTTTGGCGGATTCATGTCCTTTGGAACAAAATGGACAGAATTGATCTCATACCACTCCAGGACACTTTTAGAATAGTGGCATGATGCCAAATCTGGCCAAAATAGCGGAGATTCGTCGTGCTGCTGCAAGAACGGCAAAAGGCGCTTCTCGAGGCACTCAGATTTGTAGATCTCGCCATTTACTGTGCCCTTTGTCACGAAAGGCTCACTCCTCAGTCCGCAAGAGCAGATGGCCTGCCAAATGAGATATTTGGAGGCGAACTTCGACATTTTCTTCTTCTTAAATTTGTCGTCCACATAGAACTTGCTCTTGCAGGTGAAAAACTCCAACCCCGGAATTTGCTTAAAATCGGCTTTTATATACGTTTCGTCGTCCATCACACAGCAACCATATTTTGTCAGCATCTTCTCGTAGAGCTTCCGTGCCCGAGTGCTTCCGTGCCGTCGATTGTTGCCGCTCATCGCGGTTTGGGAAGTTCTGCACCTTGTATGTATGTATGTAGTCCAGCTCTCTTCTTTGCATTCTGCACGTAGCTCTGCGACATGCCGATCTTTTTAGCCAAATCACGGCTTGAGAAGTTGGGATTTGCTTTAATCATCCGTTTCACCTTTCCCTCCGTCTTTTTGTTCTCCGGTCCCAGTTTTCTTCCAGCTCCTTTGCCGTGGTCCTACGTCAACTGCTTCTGGAACCGCTTCAACACTCTGGAGACGGTTGAATGGTGAATGTTCAACATTTTTCCCAACTGCCGGTGCGACAGGTCGGGAAATTCCAGGTGTTTCGAAAGAATTTGTTCTCTCGACTCGCGTTGGTTCACCTCCATTTTCGTTGAATCGAAAAACACGACTTCGAGTTTGACAGCATGTAAACAATACATATCAATGAGAAAGTGTGTAAACTTTGGTTGATTTTTACCCAATGGTAAAAAAGTTATGCCCTGTTGAATGTGTCGCAATAATTTCGTGTTCGCCCTTTACAGTGGGGCAAGCTTTCGACGCTCAAAACCTCTACCGCCCTGGGTATATATCTTAGAGGATTAGTGTCTTTAGCAAAGTATCTTAGATGGAAATGATCATTATTTTGACAACTTTGGTTTTGATCTAGATAAGTAGAAACTGATCTAGATCAATTCTATCTTTTGATAGAGGTGTTCTATCAAAAAACTTTCATCGGTAAAGTTGTTTGTTTTGATATTTTTAACACATGTACTGAAGACATTTATGCTTTATAACCTATGTAGATGGCGCTACATGACATTTTAAAAAAAATACTCGAGAAAATGAATTTTAACATTTGTTTATGAAAAATATTTCTAGAAATAAATGTTCTATTCCTAAATCTTCGAAAATATACAATAATAAAAATGCTTCAAAGAGTGATAAATGGTATCATGACATGTGAAGGTTGTTTTCATCAAAAACATAAAAAAAATCCACAAAATTTGTAATAACCCACGAAGCGGCAGATGGCGGCAGCAGGAATTTTGTTTGTGACTAGTAGAGACTTTTAACTTTATAACCAGAGAAAAAAGTGGGGCAAGGTGCACCTTTTTTCTGCAGACAAATGAAATGAGGCAAAAAATATAATTCAAGTGAAATAGTCCTAGTTCGCTAGAGAATTTTTGAGTAAGCTAAAATATATGCAAACATTTTTTAGGACTAAGAATAAATTTATCAAGTAATTTATAAAGTAATCTTATTAACATGCCTTCTGTGTCCAGTCCTTTCTGTAGTTTTCCAAATTGTAGTTCAGTCATAAGGCTGTGCTTATTCTTTGCAAGAAATGTCTATCAATCAGTTTTCAAAATAATGCTCATTTGCATCCAAGATACTTTTCCGACAAGACACAAATCCTTCAAGATACATACCCAGGACGCTAGAGGATTTGAGCGTCGAAAGTAGCATTCTGCCCCACTGTGCGTCGTCCAGTAGAATTCTCACAATCTTCGCGCACTTCTCGAGTGCAATTCCCCTTATTACGAAGGTGTAAAATATTATTTAACTCGAATCGCTTTTCTTCGGTCCACTGAACTTTGAACTCAAACAATTCACTGAATGGTTGTGTTGATTTCGCTCCTGTTATGTCTTCTTTCTGAAAATTATTGAATAATTTTGTTTAAAAAACACTGCTCTTTTAAAAAATAAATAAATTTATTAATTTTCCATAACCAACCAATCGTTGATCTTTCAAATGGAATTGATAGATTGTAAACTGAACTGCAATGCTTGGAGATATTTAGGATTGAAGAAAACCATTTTTGTTGTAAAAATCGCTCGCCACTTGTCCATATTATACATAAATAATGTGTATAGTGTAAAATATAGGTAACCCTCAAGTGCATAATGCTGTTTTAAAACAACATTGCGAAAAACATCTCAAAATTATCACAGTACACTCAAGTTTTTTTTACGCGGTTTTTTTTGCGCGGTATTTTTTAACGCGGATTTTGAAATTTACGCGGTTTTCATTTACGCGGATTTTGAAATTTACGCGGTATCCATCAATGAGGTTTCCTTTATCGCGGATTCTTAAATTTAAGTGGTCTTCATTTACGCGGATTTTGAAATTTACGCGGATTTTGAAATTTACGCGGTTTTCATTTACGCGGATTTTGAAATTTACGCGGTTTTCATTTACGCGGATTTTGAAATTTACGCGGTTATCATTTACGCGGATTTTGAAAATTTACGCGGTTTTCATTTACGCGGTTTTCATTTACGCGGCTCGTATCCCCGCGTAACCTGAGTGTAATGCATTGAAACTATGAGACAATTTTCACAAAATTAAAAAAAAAAATTATTTGCGCCTTTGACGGTTAATATGACTCCCATGTTTGGAAATGAAGTCAAATGTGATATCAATTGATACAAAAAATATCTATTGCACATTTTTTAAAGACTTATTATGTACAACAAAAATGTTGCCAAAAACGGAACCCATTTATTGCCAACATCGGAGTGTGCCAAAAAGGGAGCATGCCAAAAACGGAATCTTACTGTATCTTAACGCTAGAGATACATTTAGATACACAAGAGGAGGCAGTATGGTTTTTATTAATATTAGAAAAGTCAACTTGAGCTTTTTGTATCAGTAATAATATAGTTCCGAATTTTTCCCAAGAAAGAATAATGAAGGAAATAAACTAAGAGGAAAAATTTAACAACCTTTTTAAAACTAAGAATACCGTTCGATATGATTGAGAGAGTGATTGAATTTTAGTAAGACTAGGGAGGTCAATTAGAGCTATGTTAGGCATTTTTTACGGCATTATTGAACATGGCAATCAAAATCAGAAAAAAATCTGTTTTAATCCACCTTTCGGTGCAATTATGCCTTCCTCAATGATGAACACGAGAATTTTTGCGTTAATCATGAAAAGCTTTCAAATGTATATATTACATTTTTATTATACATAATATGACAACTACATACAAAAAAGAATAGTACATTATTCGAGTACTAAAACTTCGTAAAAGAAAAAACAGCCACGGTAATATTAAATTGTAAAACCTGTTTTAATCCACCTCGTGGTGCAATTGTGCCTTTCTCACTTCTTTAAACTATGACTCTATGGCTGGTTATGTTCCATATAATTCTGGAAATATCTATTTTTTCATTGTTATTTCGACTTTTGTAGTTACACTTCCATTTTTACTTTTTAACGACATTCAGTTAGCTAGTGATTAATAAGTAGAGAAAGTTATGAAAATTTTAGAGCCATAGTACTCAAGTAGCAATGCTGTGAAATATACAGATCGAAAGACTAGAAGTGGCAGGGTCATTAGACGCAGGTGAGTCGGTTCTCCTGGTAAAGAGGAACAAGTCTGTATTTGTCGTGAGACATGTTGGTAAACTTGAGTGATTCGTAGTAACACTGACCACTGACGTTCGACTCCTGTTAGCAGAAGACAAAAGATTAGTCCACAAGAGTTTAAGCCTGTTTCTAATGACCCTGTCACTTCTAGTCTTTCGAAGTGTCTATTACAGTGTTTTTCAACCAGTGGTGAATTATGCTGGCTAAACTTCATCTTGTTATTCTAATATTTCCATCGAATTATGACAATCACTGGGACTATTAGAATAACAAGTCGAAATTTATCCGGCATAATTCACCACCTGCCGCACTCCTGGGCATTAATTCACCCCCGGTTGAAAAACACGGGTCTATTACAGGAACGAAAATTAGCGAGACAAAACCTCTAGCGCTTTAGGAGTGCATTTTTTACATGCTATGTCCAGCAAAGTACCTTGGTTTTATTTCATTATCGCCTTATTTTGAAGATGTAAATTAGTTTGGATTTTCACCGTATACATAGGTGGCGCTGCGATGTTAACTTTTTCATTTCGTATCCTAGAGGTTTGACGTCTTTGATAAAGTTTTAGAACGTTTAAAACTACGATAAGTTATCGAAGATAGTTGAGCTCTATGTCTTTGAGTAACAAAGTTATAGCGATTTTTATAAAATTCCACTGAAATTCACGTTTTTATGTAATATTTGGTTTATTTTCGTTAAATTTATCACTCACAACGTTACGATTCTATCAGAACTGACGTTTTGCGTCTATTATAGAAGACTTTGCGATTTTTCGACACGTTTTAAGTAAAATATGAGCAAACATATTGAAAAAAACCTGTTTTAATCCACCTAGCGGTGCAATTGTGCCTTTCTCATTTCGCTATGGCACGGAGGCTTTTTATGTTCAACATAATTGTGGAAATGTCCATTACATTCTTAGTACACTTTGCACTTATACACAATGGCATGCCAGCCACGAACTTGATGAGCTACGTGTCGACGGTGAAACACTTGAAACAAAAAAATATCATACTCCATTAGCCTAATCAGCATTAGATCATCTGTTATGTTATCTGCTTGCTAACTCATTTTGTCATGCTGGGGTGGGTATGTGAGGAGGGCGAAAGTCCCATGAACGAACGACTCCCCAGCTTAAATTGGTATGCTTTGTGATATAGTGGTTGTTTAAAGATGATGGGGTTGAAAGGGAGGGGTATGAGGGGTGATTTAAGGAGATTTTTAAAGGAGGAGAGTGAACAGTAGAGAAGGGGGGGTGTAACCCCTCTCCGTAAACCATCAACTACGCCCCTGTTAAAATCCAGAAACCTTATGAGAGTCGAAAAAAAATTTGGCCGGGATTAGGTTGACGTTTTTCAGAGTGATTGCATAACCTTTCTATATGAGAAAGGCAAAAATGTGCCAAAATCCAAAAAAGTGAATTGTCGTCAAATTTATTATCGAGTTTGCATCAAATCTCGACGTTTCATGCACCTTGAACACATTGAGCATCAAAAATAAAAATTCTATTTTTAATTTTTCCTATAGTTTATATGAGAAATTTCTGTGTGGCCGCACTCTGAAACCCGTAATTCCGGAACCAGAATTCCGATCGATCCAAAATTCAATAGCAGCCGATGGGAAGGTTGCACCTTTCATTTGAGACTAAGTTTGGACAAATCGATCCAGCCATCTCTGAGAAAAATGAGTGACATTATTTGACACATACGCACACACACATACATACACACACACATACAGACTTTTTCCGATCTCGACGAACTGAGTCGAATGGGATATGACACTCGGCCCTCCGGGCCAAAATTTAGGTTGACGTTTTTCAGAGTGATTGCATAACCTTTCTATATGAGAAAGGCAAAAATATGATTTTTAAAATCGGTTTTCTCAAAAAGTTGCAAATTTTGGCAAACAGTCATCGACGTTTCTTAGTCTACCATATATGCCCAACTAAAGGGAAAATAGGTCGGATACATATTTTGATATATTTGTGATATCTTGTTTTGAAATTTTGATGATTACCCACCCGGAAGCCGCGTTAATGCCTCCCTGAACGAGCAGCCGCTGATGCTCAAAGACGGTTTCGCTGGTGTATCCGAACGTAGTATACAGTGAATTCGCGTGATTGTCGGAAGGTTAAACATCTATCTCAATGGAACATAACCATACCCGCTACATCCAGTGTTATCCTACTGGATCGAAACTTGTAAGACAATCCTTCTAGCGCTTTGGGAAACATGTTTTAGTCAACGTGTTCAGCAGTGTATCACGTTTCTACTTGCGCTATATTCAGCTGATGTAAAATTGACAGTCGTAGCTTTTCAAAGGACTTTTTATGAATGTATTTCGTCGCAGCTTAATTCAAATAATTCGCGTTTGAAAAATTCCTGCAGTTTAGTGTAAAAATTTATCTGTTATCACAACATGCAATTTGTAGTACAGTTATAGGGGAACCAGGGGCTATTCGGACCTACTTAAGTGAATCGCCCTTTTAGGTGGATAGATGCGAAAAAAGTTACCGGGTAAAAGTCCCAATTGTTAGTTTGAAACCTTAGCTACATTTTTGTGCCATAAAAGGTTCATTTGCACCACTCAATGGCAGCACTAGGCGACGATTTGCAAACCTCTACGTATTTCCATCCTTTTACAATGTAGAGATAATTCGGACCTCCCTACGTGGCATTTCAGACCGTCATTTTTCTCTAATTTTTTTACAATGGAATTATGCTTACCTATGAAATATTTATAAGAAGCACTCCTTAAGAAGCAAAAAAAAAATAAATTGCCTTGCAAAAACCTAATCTGGTATGTCATAGCTGTCGATTAGCGGCCCATGTATTTTCTTTGCTGTGGTGTGTGCAATGGTGTACGCAGCCGCAAGCCGCTGAATGGTGGTTGACGGAATAGGGGTCTTAATAGCCCCGTACGCTCATATCGCACAAAAGTAGCGAGCGTCTCGAAAATATCTGTGTTTTCACCGAAAAAAAATCATTTAATAAAATAGGAGCCTCAAGCTTTCCAAAAAACGTACCTTTGATTTTTTCACTTTCAGTTGTTGCTTTAATCAGGGATGCCAACGGTACCGATAAACTACATTTTTTTCGGTATATTTACATTTGCACAAGCCGTACAGCCCGCTACAGCGACGCATCACTACAGCTCTTGCCAGAACGATAGCCAAACCGAGTACATTTTCCCGTACAGCAGTAGAATACATTTTTGTTTTGCTGCTGTACTCCGACTGCTCGGTGAGAGTGTGGCGTAGTAAAGTTTGTTCTCTTGCTTTGTACATTTTTCTCTGCATAGTCAAAGGGAGAGGCCCGCACACGAAAGCGTTGATGCCGGCCGTGGCGTAAATGGGCCGCATTCATTGTTGTCATTTTTGAATAAAAATATTAAAAAGATTGAAAATATTAAAAAATGTAAAATAAGGAAAGAGAAGCTGTACCGCTCGCGTCTGGTGGCTGTACTGGGGACAGTAGTTTTTTGTCATGTTACTGCTTTGCACACAGGCAGCCGTACAGCGCTGGGCGTTCCGCACTAGCGAATGATAGCAGCATTGAGAGAGAAATGAGAATGTAGGTAG
The DNA here is from genome assembly GCF_030247195.1 of Topomyia yanbarensis. Taxonomy (NCBI): domain Eukaryota; kingdom Metazoa; phylum Arthropoda; class Insecta; order Diptera; family Culicidae; genus Topomyia; species Topomyia yanbarensis. The sequence goes on along the minus strand of NC_080672.1, from coordinate 131,571,094 downwards.
AAAAATTACAGCCGCAGAAAAGGTAGGCATATTGCATCCTTGGCTTTAATCACGGTTTTTCCATTATAATGATTTTTGTTTTGAGAATGGCAAAACAACGAAACACGTTGTATCTCCTTTCTACAAAGAACAAAGAATAAAATTCAGCTCTCAAAATTAATGTTTCAGAATAGCGGTTCCACGAATATGTACGATAGTCGGAGTGTCTCGCTATTTTCTGAGAAATTTAGGAGATCCGAATTACCCCCATTGTCTTAATAGCCCCGGGTTCCCTTAGTTACTTTTGATAATTTCCGCACATTCACATTTTATACGGTTATTTGGATTTATTATCGGATATTTGATTTGAAGATATCGAGATATCAATTATGCTGCGATGAAATGTATTCATTAAAAGTCCTTTGAAACTCCTAGGTTTTGTGGAAGACTTCCGAATAATTGGCGTCGATCACAGATCAGTCGAAGATGAACAAAGTCTGCCAAGCAATATTCTGCGATCAGGGAAAATGGCTCACTAAGCCTCACTCACTAAGCCCGAATAGCATTGATTTTTTTTTCTACAAAAACACGCTTTTTATTGTCTGTTTAATTCTCAGAATTGTTCAGAATTTTTTTTGGCCGATTTGACCAGTTGAGTACTTGAATAAGTGGCTTGCGAGTTTCCTTTATTTTTTCATAATTATTTTATATTCACTCAATACTATAGATTTCTTTTTTAAATTGAGAGAGTAATTTGTTAGTAAAAATCAAGGTCAGAATTCACATATAATCCTGATAAATCAAAAAATAAAACAAAACTTTTTATTTTAAATCTAAAACCTAGAAAGGAAAAAGTCACAAACAACGAATATCCATTGCACGATAGCCAAAATGAAGTTTTTTTTTAATGAAGGGTCATTCAAATTTTTTTGGAATTTCTGAACTATAATTTAAAAATAAATTTTGTAAATACTTTTCTTTTGATTTTTATTATTTTGTTTATTGTTCGTTTGTGAAACTTTTCATTGAAACTTTTCAGTCTCGGATTTTCAAGACCAACAAACTCGGAGCTGTTCGCAGTACCGTTGCAATGCACACGAAATTGTTTCGCCTAGTATCGGGTTATTAAGCAACCAAGCTGGACCGTAACGCAAAACCACGGGCCTGAAAGCTTTATGATCTGACCAAGTTCAACGAGACAGAAATTTTGTAGGTCATGGAGATGTTGCCGAGAAAAGTTATGTTGTTTTTGCAGACAAGTTTGCCAATAAACTGAAAACCTGGCAGGAAATCTGCAGTTATGGTCGCAATACACTATGAATCTGAATATCTGGAAAACGTGTATTAATTCGGTTTGGTCGCACCGAATCCTGCGAAGTTTTGACCAGATTTGGCTAGTAACCACCAGAGTCAAAATACGAAACAGCGTACCGCGATAATGACGACATCGTCCTTGAGAATGGGATGAACTCCCCAAACTGTCCACCCAATTTACATGTATACAGTGGAAATGTGGCTGAGCATGCTATTTCAATGACCAGATGCTGGTAAAAAGCAGCCGAAAATTCTTAACTCTGGACAGGATCCAGTGCCTTGCATCGTAATTATTTCGTTGCTAGAACAAGTGGTCGGTGTTAAGTCAGACCGAACTAAGTGACAATATATTGATTCCGAGAAAAACGAGTTTAAAGTTTGAATCGCAGCATCCTTTGCGTTATGATTGGAAAATAATTTTTGTAATCATTCTTGTTTATTGTTACATATTTAAAATGTAGCAAAAGTCAAATGTAGCTGAAGAAATTCTTTATCCAGTGTTATCAATATGTCATTTTTTATGTTTTGAGACTTAGTCCGGTCTGACTTAACACCGACCAAGTATAATACTACCAATTAATATAAGCACAGCTTGTATGGTCAGCGTTGTAATTGCTATTTTTTTTTTTGCTTTTCAACAAAGTAATAATAAAGCTAAATTGATTAGAAAATAAATGAAACATTAAGCTAAATATACATACTTAGAAAAAATCGTATAAATTTACGTCTCTTGACCCTGACATATACGAGCATCAAAAATGACTTAGTTTTAGGTTTGATTTTAATTTTACATGGCGTTGAATTTCGTAAATCACGCATTTTACTTCACATATTTTTGATGTGTAAAAAGAACTAGAATATATACTTACCATTCGCCTACAATATGCCGAAATTGCAGAACAATTTTGCGATCTATCGAGAAATCGCAAAGCGTGAACTTGACTTTACTCCTACAATTCCGGGCTGAGCTGGCGAAAAAAAAACCGTTTCCACTGGTTCTAAATCTTCAAATTTCTCCGAATCCATCAACAATATCAACAAGTACACCGGGCGAACATTCCAAACATCCCGCGGGACGAGCGAGCACACCGATATTCGAGGTGATATTTTGTGATCTGCCTGCCTGCCTGCCTGTGGTAGGGACTATGTCGTTCAGAGCTCACGTTTTCCCTCTTACTTTGAGCCGTTCTATACAACACAGCCTCAGTCACCTCCCGTGATCAGAAGCTGCCGGCGGCTTTCCTGTGCTCGACAAATATGTGAGAGAGTGCCAGCGAAAAGGCAAACAGCAAAACGGGTGGTACTTATCTATCGGTTGGCCAAACAATGCTGACCTCCTGCGGGGTTTCGCTTCTTTTTGCGTTTTTCAAGGCAGGCCCTCGGAAAGTGTTATGCACAAGGTATGGTTCTGAGACGTTTGAAATTGATTTTATGCTGGCATTCTTTCGTTCCGTTCGGCGTTGGTGATGCTGCTGCTGCACAGATTTTCAGGAAGCCATTCGACAATGTTTTGATTGCATTTGGGTTGGCAATTTGGGTGAATGCTTCCTGGTGTTTCGTCACTGATGGTTTGGCCTAGAGCAGAAAGTGTTTACGAGGGGTTTGAAGCGATTCGTTTCCAGCTGTAAAATTGTCAATAGATGCTAATTCTGTGATTGATCGACTTTGCTTGACGACCTGAAGCAGATCTTTTATAAGGGATTAACTTTGATTGATTGTAACTGCTGCGAAGTATCGTTGCTCTGTGGAATTACAAAATCGTTGAAACAATTAGGTTTATTTATTCGGGAATAGTCCACTGCAAGGGAAACGCTTCAAGGAAAGGTAAAAAAAAAACAGAAATCAAAACGAAGAAATATTATTGATTGTTGCGACCATATTATCGTTAATTTCGAGGAAAAAAAGATCAAATAAAAAGCTTCTGCCCTAGTTCTTATCCTCGGCGATCGAACCTATTTCTGTGGCAAGAAGCTCGAATAATCGTTATTCTTTCACCCTGTTTTGTTTGATGACCAACCCCGAAGTTCTTTATTCTGTTATAAGCAGCTGTGTGAGGTCCAGGTTTCTATGGGGATGAACAGTGTCAATAAATTAGGTGAAGAGGTCGACTTTTATGGGTGTCTCTGAACGAGATCCGAATCTCTGTTTGTTTACAGAGCACTCGATGTTGCCTCTTAGTCTGTTGGTTTTGTCATTTTCTTACTTCAAGGAACTATTTGAACCGAGATTCGAACGATATGCAGGTGTTCGATCTGGAGCATGTCCGAATGGTTGAAATCTATACCACGACTTGTTGATACTTTTTGAATGTGGTCTCCAATCCTTGTTTAAATAAGGAAAACTACGGGTGTTTTAATGGCTTCAAAGTCGGTTCAAGTCAGTGGTAGACTGAGTGAGGGTGGATAATGTTTATAGTTAATCAGAGGCTCTAGTTAACGAGCTGTGTGAAGAAAAGAATGTGATACATTTTGTATAATTTGTTTTTTCATTACTTAAAATGATACTTTTTTTCTAAAACTTTATAATTTTACTTGTAAGATCCTTACCAAATCTACTAAAGGAACAGTGTGCCCCACATTTATACGTTCACCCTGTTTTTTCGTTCAAGCAAATTGCACCAATTTTTCAGCGTTTGTTTTAAAACTTAATCAACGATTTCATTTCTCGAAATTTCGAAACCACGGTGCGTTTCGTTCGTTTGTTATGGCAGTTTAATAGAAAAAAAGTGGAGTCCCACATTTATACGTTCACCCTACTATTTTTTGAATAACTTTCCCACGTCTTTTTCCTAAATTAACAAACTTTCGAGATAAAACATCTCCCTACTGCCGCCTAGTGGCTGAATTTTGAAATTATCCATTCGCCGGCGGACAGTACGCGACCCGCTGATGCACTATTCATCGAAGACACCACACTTTTAAATAATCATAATCTCGAGATGTAGATTTTGAAATATAGTTGACGCTCACTTGCGCCACTTGGCGAATCTTTTCAAATTTAATTTGCGCACAATCGCGTAACCCGTGCTCGAGTATGTTTACTGAAGACAAATATTCTCGTTATTGAGATAAAAATAATTTTTACATTAGTTGAACATGTGCATTCGCACTAGTACCGCTTGGTGGGACATCCAGAAGCTCCTTACTTTCTGAACAAATCTTCTTGAAACATCACCTTTTGAAATAACCAGTGTTTCGATATATTCCATGTTAAACCTACTCAATAACAGTCACATTCACGACGAAAGGTTCGATTTATTTACTCATTTTTAAACCACCCCTGGCGGCACAGTGCTCAGCTAATTGGATATTCAATTACTCTAAATTGTAGGTCTAAGTAAGCACAACAACTTTGCTAAACAATGTATGGCGCTGATTGTTACGGCGGACGAGATATTCGGCAATAGCTTAAATTAGTCAAAATCCCACAAGCTATGGGATTCCTACTACACCAGTACCGCGCAGTAGGAATCCTCGTAGTAGCAATCCGCGATTTTTTTTTGATTATTTGACACGGCTCTTTGCGTTAGTATAACTGAGCCGTGGGTCGATAGGAATCCGCGTTATAAGAATCCGTGTAGTGCGAGACCCGCCTGTATTACGATTGTACCGGTTTATATGAAAAAAATCATGTGTGGCCGCAATAAAAAAAACCTGTAACTCAGGAACCAAAAGTCAGAACTGAATTAAAAACTTATCAGTGAATTGGATTATTATATCTTTCATATGAAATCAGGTTTGTAAAAATCGGTTAAGAATTCGCTGGAAAACAGGTGTAACATTAGCTTAGGAATTTGACGAGTTCCCCGGGGGTATCAAGAACCGTGATAGGCGGCCAATGTGATCTAATCTACTTCAATTGGTTATTAGTGATTTAGACCCACAAATTCAAGTAATTTTGCATACATTTTAATACATATTGCATGATTTGGCGATCACGGTGGTACCAGTTTATATGGGAATTTGCTGTGTGACCACACTGTTCAACTCGTAACTCCAGTACCAAAACTCCAATCCAAATGAAATTCAATTGCGGTCTATGGCAATGCTACACCTTTCATTTGAATACAATATTGTTAAAATCGGCTCAGTCATCTCAGAGAAAAATGAGTGAGTTTATTGGACACATACGTACATACATACATACATACATACATACATACATACATACATACATACATACATACATACATACATACATACATACATACATACATACATACATACATACATACATACATACATACATACATACATACATACATACATACATACATACATACATACATACATACATACATACATACATACATACATACATACATACATACATACATACATACATACATACATACATACATACATACATACATACATACATACATACATACATACACACATACATACATACACACATACATACACACACATACATACATACATACATATACAAGGTAGGGCATAACCCCAATTCCAAGGCGTGAAGCGACCCGTGCCGAGGGATGAGTGATCGAGGGGGTGAAAAAGATGCTCGATCGTTAACGGAGCCTGTGGGGTACCTGGGCAACCCCCACAGTAAGCGTCCCTTACCACGCTAATGCGGAGCTCTGGCGTGGCGGACATATATTTCTCGCGCTACTCGTGGGAATTTTCATGGAGCAAAATAAAAATAAAAATAAGCAGACGGAGGTGCCAAACCCCTTCGCAAGAGGTGGTTTGGCGAGGTCTCCCCCCCGTGGGGAGAGTAGTGGAACGATGAGTGCTGTACTCGAAAGCACCAGTGACCCCCCAGCAGCGGTAGGCAATACCCCTACCAATGCATCGGAGGGGCCAATAGCTGCGATGCGCAAAGTAGCGAAGCAACTCGATGCTATAATCGACTTCGCTAGCGCAAAGCAGAACATAGCCAAGGAGCTGAAGTTGAGCCTTCTGGAGCTCCGGAAAGCTGTTCGTGTCGCAAGACAGGAACAGCAGGCATATGTTGAGAGGGTGGAATGTCGGGAGAGGCCCGACAGAGAAACCCAGACAGTGGCCTCCAATAGGGAGGAAAGAGAGAAGGTTAATAGAGGCTCACAGACAGTGGCCTTTACCTTCTATGGAGCAGCCACGTCGATCGGAGCGGCGACCGAGTTCCCCTCGAAGGGAAAGGGAAAGGGCAATCGCAAGACGGCATCGAATGCGAAGCGCCCTAGGAAGTCGCCAGGAGAGGGTGCCAAAACCGACACCACTCGGCGTGCAACCGTCAAGGTCAAACGCCGCCTGGGTGAGGTAAGCGAGGGCGAGAGTGACCTCGCTGTTGAGAGCGATGGTACCAGCAACCCGGCACGACCGGGGCAGGGGGGCTCAAACCCCTGGACGCTGGTTACCAAGAAAAAGCCGGCACCGAAACCGGAGGTACCGCGGCCTGCGAGGAAGGCCAAGGACAGAGGCGAAGCCTTGTGGTTAAAAACCGACAAGGACAAATACGCCGATGTCCTTAAATCGATGAAAGCGGCCGAAAGCCTCTCGGCCCTTGGGCAGGATGTGCGTAGCGTAAGACGCACCAACACGGGAGAGATGCTCCTGGTGTTGAAGCGAGGCGCACAATCAAGTGCAATATACAAGGCCTTGGCCCAAGAGGTCCTTGGTGAGGGCGCCCAAATCAGGTCGCTAGGTGCGGAAACAACTCTCCAGTGCAAACACTTGGACGAGTTCGCGACCGCAGAAGACGTCGCCGCAGCCGTCAAGGAGCAATGCGGCGTCACAATCGAGCGGGCCTCTGTGCGATTGAGGGACGGACCCTCTGGCACCCAAGTAGCCTACCTCAGGCTACTCAATGCGGATGCCAAAAAGGTAACCGAGAAAGGGAAGCTGAAGATCGGCTGGTCGGTATGCTCTATCAGTATACCCCAGCCGCCTTCAGTGGACAGGTGCTATCGGTGCCTAGAATCCGGCCATAAAGCTTACGAATGCAAAGGCCTAGACAGGAGTAAGCTATGTCGTAGATGCGGCGAGGAGGGGCATAAAGAGCGGGGGTGCACTAAGGCATATAAGTGCCTTATCTGCACCTCTAAGAAGCAAGCCCATAAACATGCTATGGGCGGACCTTCGTGTCCCTTCGGCGAGTTAAATAAGAAGAAGCCGTGAGAGTCACACAGCTAAATCTTAACCATTGTGCAGCAGCCCAACAGCTGCTGTGGCAGTCGGTCTCGGAGTCGAGGACAGATGTCGCCCTCTTATCAGACCCGTACAGCATCCCTGCCGGCAACGGCAATTGGGTGTCGGACGGGTCTGGAATGGTGGCAATCTGTACAACGGGAAGGTTCCCGGTTCAAGAGGTAATACACCCCTCCGCCGAGGGTGTGGCGATTGCCAAGATCAATGGTGTGTTCTATTGCAGCTGCTACGCCCCACCAAGGTGGCCAATAGAACAGTTCTACCAGATGATCGACAGGCTCTCGTCGGACCTCGTGGGCCGTAAACCGGTAGTAATAGCGGGAGACTTCAACGCTTGGGCATTGGAGTGGGGCAGCCGCTGTACAAATAGCAGGGGTCAAGCGCTAATGGAAGCGTTTGCGAAACTCGATACTGTGCTAGCTAATGATGGCTCCGCTAGTACATTCCGTAGAAACGGAGTGGAGGCGTGGATTGATTTGACCTTTGCCAGCCCGAGTCTGGCTCCAGGCATGGAATGGAGGGTAGACGAAGGCTACACTCATAGTGATCATTTAGCAATCCGCTTTAAGATCAACTATGGTGTGCAGCATCCGAGGGCGGGAGATCCCTGTCAGGTAAGCGGGTGGAAGTCCAATCACTTCGACAGCGAAGCTTTCACCGCGGCCCTGGGACTGGAGGCCAACACCGACAGTCTAAGCGGGGATGCGCTGGTAGCTGTTCTATCACGCGCGTGCGACGCCACTATGCCGAGAAAAACACTGCCAAGAAACGGCAGATGCCCGGTATACTGGTGGAGTGCCGAGATTGCAGCTCTACGGTCAGCCTGCCTCAGAGCTAGACGTAGGATGCAAAGAGCTCGCACCGAGGATGCAAGAGAGAACCGCCGTGAAGTGTTTCGAGCTGCGAAATTAGCCCTTAACAAGGCTATTAAAAGCAGCAAGAGAGCGTGTTTCGACAACCTGTGTGAGAGTGCCAACGCGAATCCGTGGGGTGACGCCTACCGGATTGTGATGGCCAAGACCAAAGGGGGCTCCTCACCCCCTGAACGGTCTCCGGACCGGTTGGCAACGATTATCGAAGTACTCTTCCCGTCTCGAGCCACAAGCCCCTGGCCACCTGCACTACGAGACAGTGCGGGCACGGTCGAAATGGTGGCTCCAGTGACGAACGAAGAACTACTCGCAGTGGCTAAATCCCTAGCAATGAACAAAGCTCCAGGGCCGGATGGAGTCCCGAACAACGCTCTCAAGGCAGCGATCATAGCGAACCCGAACATGTTCAGGCTAGCTATGCAGAGATGCCTTGACGAGTGCCGTTTCCCCGATAGATGGAAAAGGCAGAAACTGGTGCTGTTGCCGAAGCCCGGGAAGCCGCCAGGCGACCCATCGGCGTACAGACCAATCTGTCTGATAGACACGACTGGCAAACTGCTTGAGAGGATCATCCTCAACAGGCTCACCCCGTACGCGGAAGGTACGGACGGTCTGTCAAGCAACCAGTTTGGCTTTCGGAAGGGTAAGTCCACAGTGGACGCTCTCAACTCAATGATAAATACTGCCGAGATAGCGATCCAACGAAAAAGGCGAGGTATTCGATACTGTGCGTTAGTGACACTTGACGTGAAGAATGCATTCAACAGCGCAAGCTGGGATGCCATCGCGCTCTCGTTACACCGGCTTAGCCTACCGGTGGGTCTGTACCGGATCCTGGAAAGTTACTTCCAAAACCGCGTACTGCGAGACCGATGCCGCTCAGAAAAGGGTTCCGATTACCGCCGGAGTCCCGCAGGGCTCGATCCTAGGCCCGGTGCTATGGAACCTCATGTATGACGGGGTTCTGAGACTGAAGTTCCCTCCTGGGGTCAAGATCGTCGGCTTTGCCGACGACGTAACCTTGGAGGTCTACGGGGAGTCAATTCCTGAGGTAGAACTAACCGCAGAACACGCGATTAGCACGGTGGAGGAATGGATGAGCGCGAGAGGCCTGGAGCTCGCTCATCATAAGACGGAGGTAGTTATCGTCAACAACCGCAAGTCGGCACAACATGCAGTTATCCATGTGGGAGAAGTCGCGATCACTTCACAGCGAAGTCTGAAGTCTCTCGGAGTCATTATAGACGACAAGCTGACCTTCGGCAGCCATGTCGACTATACGTGCAAGAGAGCGTCGACTGCTGTTGCGGCACTATCGAGAATGATGTCCAACAGCTCAAAGGTGTGCGCCAGTAGACGTAGGTTACTGGCAGGCGTTGCCGTATCTATCCTCAGGTACGGCGGCCCGTCATGGTCAAGAGCACTGAGGGTAACCAGTTACCTACAGAAACTGGAGAGCACCTACCGCGTGATGTGCCTCAGAGTGATATCTGCCTACCGCACGGTATCACACGATGCATCCTGCGTGATAGCGAGCATGATGCCAGTCGGGCTGGTCATTCGGGAAGATGAGGAGTGCTTTGAGCTACGTGGAAATAGGGGAGCCCGCGAGCGCACCAGGGTGACCTCGGTCGCCAGATGGCAGCGTGAGTGGGACAACTCCTCGAAAGGTAGGTGGACCCACCGGCTGATACCTAGCATATCGAGCTGGGTGGGAAGACCCCATGGGGAAGTTCACTTCCACCTGACACAATTCCTGTCAGGCCATGGCTGTTTCCGTCAGTACCTCCACAGGTTCGGGCACGCGGAGGTCCCAGTCTGCCCGGACTGCCCAGGTGTAGATGAAACTGCCGAACACATACTGTTCGTATGTCATCGGTTCGACGTCGAAAGAAGAGCAATGCTTGACGTCTGTGGCTGGGACACAACCCCGGATACCCTTATCCAGCGGATGTGTCAAACGGTGGAGAAGTGGAACGCAGTCTCGGCTGCTACCATCCAGATTGCCAGTAGGCTACAGGTAATCTGGCGAACCGAGCAACAGACGGCGGGCACGGCTAACTAGTGATTGGTTAGCTGGAGCGAAAAAGGCCAAGCGCAAAATAAGAGAGTGAATGGTCTGTACATGCCGAGGTAGGTTGGCGCAGCGAATGGCAACCGCGTAAGGGGTAAACCCAGCCACCCCGAAGCAAGACAGAAGAGTGAGTGTATAGGCGTATAAGTGGACTGCCTCATGCCAAGACGGGTGGGTCGTAGCGTAGTATGTTGGAACTAAGCTATCGATGCCTCATGGCGTGGCAGAGGAGTGAAAGGGTGAGCATCCAAGTCAGTCTCACACTGCATGTTAAGGGTGAGCATAAAAGTCAGCCTCACAGGTTGGTAGCAAGCAAGGAATGAAAAAGGTGAGCACAAAAGTCAGCCTCGCATGGTATGTCAGAAGTGGGGCCTAAGAAAAATGTCCCACATGGGATGCCAGAGGGAGTGACAAAGGTACAATAGAGTGGCACGATTGAGAGTGAATCAGGTGATAGGGTGAGCACCCAAGTCAGCCTCACATGTATGGGTAGGGCGAGCACAAAAGTAAGCCTAGCAAGGAATGAGTAAGGTGAGCACACAAGTCAGCCTCGCATGGAACGTAAAAGGTGAGCACAAAAGTCAGCCTCATGTGGGAGTGTTTGAGAGCGAATCAAAGTGTGATTGAGAGAGCACCCAAGTAAGCCTCATACAGGATGTATGATCGCGCGAGTGAGAGTGAATGAGTACACTTAGTACAGCCATCCCCCCAGAAGTAATACCGAGAGGTAGTTCCTGGGAGGAATGATGGCGGAGCCCAATGGAGTTTAGTCGGTATTAATGGCTGGTCACCATTCGAGTCCGACACGCCCCCAGTGCACCCCGTGTGGTAGATTGGACCCTACCGTTAGCACGTGTACTGGGCTAGGACATAAAGGTCTTCTCCATTGTAAAAAAAAAAAAATACATACATACATACATACATACATACATACATAAATACATACATACATACATACATACATACATACATACATACATACATACATACAATCGGATGCTGGACGCACTAACTGACTCGTTAGTCGGACGAACACCGATTGTTATAGCAGGAGATTTTAACGCTTGCGCCGTGGAGTGGGGTAGCAAGCTGACCAACGCAAGAGGTTGCAGCCTATTGGAAGCACTGGAAAAGCTGGACGTAAGGCTGTGCAACGAAGGTTCCGCTAGCACATTCCGCAAAGACGGCCGGGAATCCATCATAGACGTAACATTCTGCAGCGCGTCGCTGATGGATAACATGAGTTGGCGAGTTAGTGAGCAGTATACACATAGCGACCATCAGGCTATCCACTACACCATTAGTCGGCGGAATTGTACTGTAACGCGGAAAGTGAGGACTGGCGAGCGGAAGTGGAAAATAAAGGACTTCGACAAGGACCTTTTTGTGGAAGCACTTCGTGTTGACAGTTTCACTCCAATTCCGAGCGCCGATGAGCTGTCGAAAACAGTAGCGAGGGCATGCGATGTAACAATGCCGAGGAAAATAGAGCGAAGGAACTACCGGCGTCCAGCGTACTGGTCGAACGAAAGGCTCAGCATCCTCCGGGCTGCCTGTCTAAAAGCCAGAAAACGCGTTCAAAGAGCAAGATCAGAGGCGGTCAGAGAAGAGTGTAAAGTAACATTCCGGGCGGCCAGGGCTAATTTTAAACGCGAGATAGCGCTAAGCAAGTCCACCTGCTACAAGGAGCTGTGCAGAGAAATTGACGCTAACCCCTGGGGCAATGCATATCGTGTCGTTATGGCCAGGATCAAAAGTCCATTGACGCCAGCCGAAATGTACGCTGACAAACTAAAAATTATCGTGGAGGGTCTTTTCCCGAAGAACGACCCAACCGTATGGCCGCCTATACCGTACGTTGATGCAGACGGTGGAAATGCTGGTGACAATCAAGTTTCCAACGACGAGCTCCTTATTGCGGCAAAAGAGCTGAAAGCGAAGAAAGCTACCGGACCGGATGGTATCCCCAACGTGGCACTGAAGACTGCGATCCTGGCGTTTCCGGACATGTTCAGGATAGTCCTACAAAAATGCCTGGACGAAGGCTACTTCCCGGATAGATGAAAGATCCAGAAGCTCGTGTTGCTGCCAAAACCAGGGAAACCACCAAGAGATCCAGCATCGTATCGGCCTATATGCCTGCCGGATACTCTTGGTAAACTTCTGGAAAGGGTCATTCTCAACAGGCTGACGACCTACGCTGAAAGTGAGAACGGACTATCGCAGAGGCAGTTCGGGTTCCGGAAAGGGATATCGACGGTGGACGCCATCCGCACAATCATCGAGAGCGCGGAGAAAGCGTCGAAGCAAAAGAGAAGGGGAAACCGCCACTGCGCCGAGGTCACGATCGACGTGAAGAACGCGTTCAACAGTGCTAGCTGGGGGGCCATCGCCGCAGCGCTGCACAGAATGCGAATTCCGGACTATCTGTGCAAGATTCTGGAAAGTTACTTCCAGAACCGAGTACTGGTCTACGAAACGAAGAGGTCGATTAGGGTCACGGCGGGAGTACCTCAGTTCTCCATACTCGGCCCAACACTCTGGAATATAATGTACAACGGAGTGTTAACACTGGAGCTGCCCAGAGAAGTTGAGATCGTCGGTTTTGCAGATGATGATGTCCTGACGATAACCGAAGAGATCCTCGAGGAGGTGGAGATGTTGACGGCAGAGACAATAGACATCGTGGAAACCTGGATGGCTGAAGTCAAGTTGCAGCTGACTCATCACAAGACTGAGGTAGTGCTGGTCAGCAACTGCAAAAAAATCCAGCGTGTCGAGATCAGCGTCGGGGGACAGTCCATCCCATCGATGCGGGCGCTGAAGCACCTGGGTGTGATGGTCGACGATCGATTAAATTACAACAGCTATGTCGACTATGTATGTGAGAAGGCTTCGAGGACAACTAACGCATTGGCAAGGACCATGCCGAATCACGGAGGAGCAAGAGGCAGCACGAGACGTCTCCTGGCGGGTGTCTTATCCTCAATACTGAGGTATGGAGTACCAGCGTGGGCTGCTGCGCTGAATTCAAAGCGGAACCGGACGAAGTTGACAAGCACGTTTCGCCGGGATGATTCCCATCTGCATCACTCTAGCTGAGGACGTGGAATGCTACCAGCGGAGAAATGAACGTAATGCAAGGAGACTGGTCCGAGTGGACTCGTTGGCTAAGTGGCAGCAAGAGTGGGACAACGCGGAGAAAGGAAGGTGGACCCATCGACTCATCCCAAATGTGTCTGCTTGGGTACATAGAAAACATGAAGAGGTGAAATTCCATTTGACGCAGATTTTGTCAGGGCACGGATGCTTCCGGAAGTACCTGCATCGGTTTGGACACGCTTCTTCACCCCTCTGCCCAGAGTGTGTGAACGCGCAAGAGACACAGGAATTCTTCGAATGCCCTAGATTCGAGGAAGTCCGAAGGGGTATGCCTGGTGTGACAGTGAACAATATCGTCGAAGAGATGTGCCGCGACGAGCGTATCTGGCACGGTGTAAATAAAGTGGTTACGAGCAGGGATGCCAACGGTACCGATAAACTACATTTTTTTCGATATATTTACATTTGCACAAGCCGTACAGCCCGCTACAGTGACGCATCACTACAGCTCTTGCCAGAACAGTAGTCAAACCGAGTACATTTTGCCGTACAGCAGTAGAATACATTTTTGTTTTGCTGCTGTACTCCGACTGCTCGGTGAGAGTGTGGCGTAGTAAAGTTTGTTCTCTCGCTTTGTACATTTTTCTCTGCATAGTCAAAGGGAGAGTCCCGCACACGAAAGCGTTGATGCCGGCCGTGGCGTAAATGAGCCGCATTAATTGTAGTCATTTTTGAATAAAAATATCAAAAAGATTGAAAATATTAAAAAATGTAAAATAAGGAAAGCGAAGCTGTACCGCTCGCGTCTGGTGGCTGTACTGGGGACAGTAGTTTTCTGTCATGTTACTGCTTTACACACAGGCAGCCGTACAGTGCTAGGCGTCCTGCACTAGCGAATGACAGCAGCATCGAGAGAGAAATGAGAATGTAGGCAGAAAAATTACAGCCGTGGAAAAGGTAGGCATTTTGCATCCTTGGTTACGAGTATACTCTCCGAGCTACATAGGAAGTGGAGAAGGGACTAGGTGCTACTGGCTAGAACGCCGCCGGGAAACCACAAATCGGGTTTCGAAAGAATTTCCGCCGCCGGGGAATTCTCCGACGGTGTAGACTAGATCCATCGCCGGGGACCAGTTGAGTAGTACGCGATACAGCACTAGGTTAGGGTCGTCGGGGCGCCATCGAACCGGACGTCAGGCTTCACCGGAATCGCCGACCTCGACACCCTACCGGGTAGCTCGTGAGTAGGCTAGATCCACCGTCGGGGATTAGACCGAGTAGACCATGTCGAATCTAGCTATTGGGTCGTCGGGGCGCCAGTGAACCGGAAGCTACGCTCCACCCGGAATCGCTGGATGGACCTCAGCACCTACTGGCTGGCCCGTTGAGTAGGCTAGCTCCACCTCCGGGGACTAGACCGAGTCGACGAAGCGGGGAGCTAAATGACTCACAGAAAGGTACATCGGGTCGGGAGCAATCTACCGCCGGGGAATTCACGGTAGGGGAGATTCGCCGCCGTGGACTACCCGACAGAATCGTGACGAAAAGGGGAGCTAATTGGCTCACAACACAAACACCTGTACAGAGAGAAATTCCGTTGCCGGGGAACTCTCAGTCGGAGTAGGATAATATCCGAGTTCATCTCGATAAAGCTGGGAGCTAAATAGCTCAAGGAAGCGGGTATCGGTGTCGGGGGAAATTCCTCCGTCAGAGAACTATCGGTCGGAGGAGTGTGAGTTCATCACTATCCAAGTAGATCGTGATAAGGTCGGAGCTGAATGACTCACGGAAACACGAGCTAAATGGTTCAATGAATTAGCACCTAAACCGATCACGAGGACGAGAGCTAAACGGCGACGTAGATAGATGGAGACAACAAGCAAGAGAGAGTTAAATCATAGCTCATAGGTCGAGCCACTCCATGAACCAAGCGAGGCTCTGAGATAGAGCAGAAGAAAGAGGTGCGACGAAAGCACAACGAACCCCCCTCCCCCCACGAAGTAATACGACGACGTAGTTCCGTGGGGAAGAAGGGCGTAAAAAGTAAGGAATGTTTTTAGTGGTTAGGCACGAACGTGAGTCGTGAGTCACACACAGTACCAATACACTACAGGCCAGGCTTTTGAAGCTTTTTTAACCTTACTATAAAAAAACATACATACATACATACAGCAGCAAAAGCAGGAGGGGAGTGCCCACGATTTCTGGCCTTCAAACAGGAGACTGCAACTAAGGTAACGCAAATCAACCTTAACCACTGCGATATAGCACAACACTTGCTGCGGCAACCTGTATCGAAGTCTAAATGCGATGTAGCTATCATTTCGGAGCCATACCCGGCGATGGAAACTAGATAGCAGATAACGCAAAATCAGCGGCGATTTGGAGTATGGGGAGATATTTATTTCAGGAAGTGGCTTGTCGTGCGGATGAAGGCTTCGTAATCGTTAAAAATATTGAAGTCTTCTCCTTCAGCTTCTATGCACCGATCGTTTCACAGAAAGCCTGCCTAGGGGAGCTCTACCACAACGCCAATTCAAATCCGTGGAGCGACGCTTACAGAGTTGCCAAGACGAAAATAAGAGGACCGGCACCACCGGATAAGTGCCCGGAAAGTATGAGAGTCATCGTAGAAGCGCTATTTCTCCAGCATGAACCGACAGCATGGCCGCACATGCCGTACGGGACTCAGTATGACTACGAAGAAGAAGCTCGAGTAACCAACGAGGAGCTGATAGTGGTGGAAAAAGCCTTGAGAATATAAAAGGCACCGGGACTAGACGGTATCCCCAACGAGGCTCTGAAAACAGCATTCCTGACGAACCTGTATATGTTGAGGACCGCGTTGCAAAAGTGCATCGACGATGGTAGCTTACAAGACATTTAGAAGCGACATAAGTTAGTGCTGTTGCCGAAGCCAGGCAAGCCCCCTAGAGATCCTTTAGCATGCAGGCCGATATGCCTGTTGGATACAGTTGGAAAGGTGCTTGAAAGAGTAATCTCAGCCTGGATGCCATACGAACAGTTGTGGAAACTATGGAGGTTGCGTTGAAACAAAAGAGAAGAGGAAACCGTTACTGCGGAGTGGTTACTCTAGTAACAATTGAGGTTTTATGGTACGCTTGCAGTCTCTCTTAAAACTTAGATTGCACTTGTAGTATGCTATAAAACTTAAATTGTTACTTGGGACGTTGGACGTAAAAAACGCATTCAACAGCGCTAGTTGGACTGCAATCGCCGATTCGCTGCACAGACTGAGAGTTCCCGAACACATCTGTAGGATTCTGAGGGGCTACTCCCAGAAGCGGCAACTGATCTACGAAACTAATGCCGGGAAAAAAGAAGTGTAACCGTAACAGCGGACGTTCCACAGAGTTCCAAACTCGGTCCAACTCTTTGGAGTGCTATGTACAACGGAGTGCTGCTACTGAGTTTCCCCAGGGGCGTGATGATTGTTGGTTTTGCGGACGACGTGTGGCTCCTAGTGATCGGCAAATTACTAGAGGAAGCACAAGTACTCGCAACGCACAGTGTTTTAAAACGTCGTTTTCGTGCTCAAAATTAATAGCGTCCAAACCGTTAACTTTAGAAGTATAGTTTGTTCGGAGAAGTTGTTGCCCTTATGATTGCGCATCTCCAGAAATATATCGTTTAGTGATTAATTCGCCTAAAATGATATATGAAATTTATTTTCTGAACAAATTAAGACGGAGACTTTGTGTCTTCGGCAAAGTTGTAGCTAATGTTACTGCAAAAGAAATTGCTCAAGACACCATATATCTAGCTTTAAAATTTTGTAAGTTATGGAACATTTTATATGGCAGACCCCTTAAAATGAGTTTTTTCATGATCACTTTTTAAGATATTCTCCTACCTTCTTGGAATCTTCCACAAAGTTGTTTGCGGTATCGAAACACATATTTTTTCTGAAATTAGTTACTTTCTATCTGTTGAATTTAAAAATATATTCAAAATTTTGCGATATTTTTGGGGTAACTTTCACCTTAAAAAACTCGTTAAAGAGCAAAAAGGAGCAAACAACTTTAAAACATAACTTCGTCGGAATGGAAATGACAGCGTAGCAAGTCGCTGGCTTGAATCGTCTGGGCACCAATGAACCGGACGCAATACGCCACCTGGAATCGCTGGACAGAGTGCATCAAAGCAAGAATAACGCTTACGTCGACGGTTGCGGGAGACATTCTTTCTTCGGGGAACTCTCCGCTGAGGTAGGCTAGCTCCACCGTCTGGGACTATGCCAAATAGCACCGAACGCGATAAACCACCAGTATAGGGTCGTCGGGGCACCATTGAATCATCCTCCAATCAGAATCGCTGGATCAATCACGGCATCCAAAAGGTCAACGCAGAGAAAAGCGCATGTAGACTATCGTGCCGTGCAGGACTGATATGGCGGTTATGAGACCAGCGAACTAACACTACCAGCTAGACCTGGAATCAAGCGAAGTACATGAGCACACCTTCCCCCCGAAGTAGTCATTTCAAATGGAATCCGGGGGACCAGGCAAATGTCGGACTCCTTGGTGGAGTTTAGAGGAGTAGGGCTCAGAGTCAGCCTTTCTGTTGAAAGTCCCTCACTATGGCACACGATGAACGAAATCGGTAGTATGGTCTAACTACTAAACATGTACAGTAGAGTGACAGGAAAAAAATGACCCCTATCGGCCCACCCCTGATTCGATATCTAGTCCCACCAGGAGTTTTTGCACCAAATTTGAAGCAAATTGGACAAGTCTAGCTACCAGACCAACGTGCCTGAAGTTTGTATGAGATTTTTCGACAATTTACATGGAGAAAAGCCACTAGCTCACATTTTCGCCGCTAGCTGGCACTGTTTGCATCGTATTATCACTGTAAGTGAAAATAAGAAAGATAATTTAATTGTCTACAACTTTGTCGAAGACTGCTAGTGCATCCGGCTTTGTTAAAAGAAGTTATTAAACGTTTAGCGAAATGATGTCTAAGTCAGTTTTCCATAGGACCTAGCAGTGCATGGTTGTGCATCAGTACTCGTTGGTCTTGTAGCTAGACTTGTCCGATTTGCTTCAAATTTGGTGCAAAAACTCCTGGTGGGACTAGATATCGAATCAGGGGTGGGCCGATTGAGTTTTCAAAAATTCATTATTTTTCTGGGATGTCTAGTGTGCTGGGTCGGCGTAAAAGCTTTACCACCAAGCTGAAAAACACACACACACACATACAGACATTTTCCGATCTCGACGAACTGAGTCGACTGGAACAAAAGACTCGGCTCTCCAGGCCTCGGTTGAAAAGTCGAAATTCCGAATGATTCCATTACCTTCCTGTATGAGAAATGCAAAAATCAAATAGCATTTTTTTTTTCGAAAAACACGTGACTCCACATGAGGTTTCCATCAGTTTTTTTTTATTTTAAACAGTTCAATTTAAATACGAAACCGATTTATCCGAAGCTAGATTTTTTGACATGTCATATGGAAAAACCGATATGCTACAAAAACCAATTCAATTTTTTAATTGGATTATATATTGTAAAACGAAACAAAAGTATAGAATACTATACTTTGATACTTGCTGTACAAGCTGCACGGAATGTAGTTTAACTGCCCCCACTACTAGTAAATTGTTCCAAACATTGTGTAATTGAAACGCCTTCAGAAAAAAACGAATTGAATCAGCTGGCTCCAGATTACCTCCGGCCTGATTGCATCTCGCCCATCATCATCATCAACATCTCCGGCGGCAGCACTCCGTTTAACCCTGTTCCCAAAGTAAACCGACAAACTTAATAGTCCTGAGGGCAATTCGCTACCACCACGACCGACCCATCGACGACGATGTCCAACGGGCCCATATGACGGATCCCACGAAAGCGTTAGCGCGCTGATGGTGAAACAGAACCATTATGATAATTGCCCAGTTCCATATTTTAACTCACTCGCACGGGGTGCGTCAAAACATTTTGTCAATTTGTGTCTACCGTGCGCGTGATTTCCTCCGCGCCCTCCTGCCTGTCCAACTGCCGTAACTGTTTGAACTAGCAGTGAACGATTTCGTGGCTCATCTCTGGTCATCGCTGTTAGTCGTTTCATGGGAAAATTGACATCTTGGCCAGAGCAGAGAATGAAAAAAAACACTCGCGAATGGAATTTTATTTATGTTTGCCTACCGACACCAAATATATCACTCGTATACCACAAATTTTGTCCGATGGAAAGCAGGCCGCCGGATCAGGGTGCGGCAAGGCCCTGGCCAGGGATGCCAACCGTATAACCAAACTGTCACCTAGATGTTAATTCAACGAGCAATTATGCGGCTGCCATGTGGAACCACTTGTCTACAAACTCACTCAAATAAATGCAGGGATGACGCAGCACACGGTTGCTTTTTTTTGGATTTACTTTGATTTTTCGAGAGGTCGGTTTCACACGGCATGCGGCTAATTAGCACACTACAAAATCTTTGGATGGGTCACTGGGAGGAAACCCGCTAAGTTTGTTATATCAAACATCAAGTCTTTCTGAAGTTGTCGAAAGAACTGGCAAACATATGTAATCCGCATGATCCATGCAAATAAATTTTGCATTGGGAAAAATTTTGTTCACTTCTGAATAAAAAAATATATAGGGTGGATGTACCAATAGTCGCATGCTTAAGGAAAATTTTTGATAAAAAATCGATTAATAGACCTATGGGCAATGTTAATACATTAAACGAAAGCTTTCAGTCTCTACTTCATAGGAAAACTATAAAGATGGCTTAATAACCAATTTATGTATTCAAAACCGCTTGTACCACTATAGGAACACATGTACCAATAGTGGTGCAATCGCTAATTTCGGTTCCTATTGTTGCAAATCCCATTGCTTTCTTATGGGACTTCCAACTATAGGTACACTACATCAACTATAGGTGCAAGGGAGCTCAAAATTCTAAGAAAATCATTTTTTTCCATAGTTATTTGAGCAAATTTCAAGGATAACAGTTTTATTGTCGCATAATTTTAGTGCGATGAATCGTTAAAAAAAATTTGTTGATGGTTGGTACCTTAGTTAGGCGTATAACCCACTACTGCAACTATTGGTACACCTCAACTATAGGAGCACCCACCCTATCTATTTTAAAAGCGTTACCAAAATAGCCGAAGTGAATATTGGAATAGTTATCTAAATAGATTGTTGCCAAACAACATCATAAAAAAAAAAACAAAACATTGAGTTTTACAGAGCATTTAGGTGAAAAAATCATCCCAGAGGCACAGTACGAACCTGCACTTTTCGATTATGGCATTGGAGACAATGATACTCATGCCTGTCCCCCGCCATCTAACAAATTCAATCTATTTTTATTTTACAATGGAAACTACAGGCTCGTGCTTTGTAAATCCTTTGGTTGTTCGTCTTTAATTATTGTTGAACCATTGGCTTCCAATCATGCACCATCGGTACACATCTTAGAAAATGTTTATAACTTTCGTGAACTTAGAGAAAATTAGATCAGGTTTGATATACTAAATGCTCCGCACGTGAATCAACTATTGCACGGTCGTGTTTAAGTATAGATTACAATGCCTGAAGGACTGATAAGTGTACTGGTGAAAACTGATTTGTACATATGTATTCTTAACTAACTTTTTCTATGTATTAATAGCTGGATCATGAACAACGGCATCAGAAATTCGTATCAAACAACCATTAATCAATTCTCCCCTATACCAGACTGATCCATTAATATCGCTTTTGTAAATTAATCGTCCACAAACACCTCTCCGAATCGAAAAGATAGGCAGACCACTATCCTCCGATGCCACGAGTCCTCCTTGTCCCCGTTGGAGATTAGAGGCTCGCGCGAGAACTTCTACCGCCAGCACCAATTAGTCATCTAATGATATATAATCCTTTCTCTAAATAGTGTCGTTCGTTTTTCTCGCGCCTTGTCGTGTCGTATGGAAAGCGATTGCATAGGTACGGGTAAACCTGAACGACCCACACTGCCGCCGTCAGTCGATTCCTTTCTTAAGCATCTTGCCCCGACCCATAGATATCTCCTTGGAAGCTCTCCCAGGGCGAAACGAGCTCACATCTACGAGCCCGGCCTCACCTCTGCTCAATCTACCCCGTTCGGATAAATAAACAAACAAACAAGATCTCCTACCCGAGCGACAAGACGAGCTGTGTTACGACGTCTTCAAATATCGCCTTATAAATGATGATCATAGTCTGAGATGACTTTTATAAATAAGAATATTATTCTAATTCATAAAAATTACATTTCATTAATTTTATTAACATTATCATTATTCCAGCTCGAGTCAATTTCACGATGGAAATGGAAGTACCTACCAGCGGATAAAGGTTTGTGTCCCGGTGAAAACCATCTCACGCTCGTTCGTTCGCTTTTCGATTCGGTTCTATTCGAATGCCGGAAAAAAAAAAGAAACATAATGTCAACTGGAAATGGGTGTATGAAAATCGAGACCTGCCGCCGCGGTAGACGGCAACGACTACGATGATGGCGACAACAGCGGACAGGTCTAACATATCGCATTATGATGGGGAGTAATGTGTCGACATGGTTGAAGGTATGTTCATTTCATGGATACGCTCTCGAAAGTTGGAGCAGACCACACAGCTAGCGGAGGTATTATGTCGTATTTCAAATTTCAACCTGATCCAGCTTGAACGGTGGATTGATTGATTCCGCGTTTTATGACTCACGTGCACTGCTCCCGTAATGTATTGAAATCGAATTCGTCAGACGTCTGGTGGAACGTCGGTATACTCTGACGGTGAACCATAGAAGATGGGATTTTCAACGAGAAAATTGAGATAGCTACGATTCGTTATAAGACAAATATCCCGATCGATTGACCATTGGTTGAATAAGAGTGCTCATATGTCACGATCCGAGAGATCACTGGAAAACAAATAGTGTTTTCATAACAGCATCATTGTATGTACAGTGGTGCAGATTGCATATTGAGCAGAAACTTCAACTCTGGTTCTTAACCATTTCAAAAAAAAGTAATTAAAATATTACCTAACTGTTGTCTGGTAGTGTATAAGAACTGTGATTCGGTTTGTAGAAATGTAAATTTATGTGATGAATTTTCGATGGTGAAACGATACAGGACGGGGAACAATGAAAATATTTTATTTTTGTAAACTTCGTAAAATGAGTATTGGGTTCTAATGTAAACACTTCTCAAATTTGCTACAAATTGTCTATTGATTTTATTTCTAAATTTAGGAACATTATTTGGCGCCATCTGGAACAGATTGAAAAATATTTCTTGGTACTGAAAGTTTAGAACTTTTTATACTGAAGAACCGTTTTTACCGTTCAAAACTGTAAAACATTTTTGTTTGTGTGTGTAAAATAGTGAAAATCAGTCAGTTTAGTAAAAACGTCAGCATCGGTATTGGTTTGTTACTAATTTGCAGTCAGAATCGTCACTCGGGTCCTCACCGATGCCTTCTTCGTCAACTGCATCTCAAGTCATTGCTGTGTTAAGTGGAATGCTCGGAGAAAGTAGTCTGTCGGTGGTGCTGATCAATCCGATTTATAATAATTTTCATTATCCATTTTGTTGAATATATAAAATCACTCCAAACCCACATCCCATTTTCCTTCCCTACTAACAAAATCTAACATCCGTAATACCTACGGAGATTGCGAGGGTTCCCCGTATCTTCTTAAGTAGGTATTACACTAACATTCCCTTCCCTTTTGCGAACCTAAGGACATGGCCAGGTATGCATTGAGCTATACTGTCGTATAAAAAGGTTTTACTGTATCATCCACCCATGATGAGTGCGGTCGTTTTTGCTAGGCTATGCTTTTTTATGAAAAATTTTAAAGCAAGGAATCCAGTTTGATATTCAAAAGGGGGATAAATAGTTTTTTACGAAATATTTTACAGTTATCTTAAAACTAAAAATTTAGTTTGATATGCAAAAGGGGAACCAGTTTTTATGAGAAATTTCACAGCTATCTTAAAACTAGGACTACAATTCTATTTACAAGATGAAGGACTAGAGTTTGAATAAGGATTAAAAATTACAGCTATCTTAAAACTAGGAATACAGAATACAGGGAGAGAAGGCGTATATGATGATCAGCGACACAGTGCCTTGTTAGTACGTACACAGTGCCTTGGTAGTGCGTCGAGTACCGTGTTGGCGAATGGTATTCTTCAGACCCGCGAGGAAGATATCAGACCGTCGGGTCACTCTCGCTTCAGTTTCCTTCTATGCAGGGCGATGGCGGTCGCATTGTGGCACTCTGGCACTGGTTGGGTCTTCAAGGTAGAACAGGGAGCTTCTGGAGACGAGAAATAAGAGAGAGGGGTTAAATTGGGATGTTTATCGTTTTTATAAAGATGTAAATAAGGGACATATAGAGGAGATCGCGATTTGCCAACATATCCCGAACTGGGACATTGGGTGGTCTACCTCGGGTCCGAAGGGAATTCTTTAACTGAGATCTGGCGTCGCAATACCCGGCGCATACCCAGACAACGTGATCGATGTCGTGATAACTTTCAATACAAGCGCACCGACTACTCTCCGCAAGCCCAATACGCCGCAAATGCGCATCCAATGTGTAGTGGTTGGACATAAGCCGGGAAATTACACGTATGAAATCCCGACCCACATCCATCCCCCTGAACCAAGGCTTCGTTGATACTTCCGGGACAATAGAATGTACCCATCGTCCAAGTTCCCTATTACTCCACGAATTCTGCCAACTGTCGAGTGTCCTCTGATGACAAATACTGAAAAATTCCTTGAAGCTAATTGGTCTTTCGTAGATGTCACCTTCTGAAGCGCCCACCTTTGCTAAAGAGTCGGCCTTTTCATTACCCGTGATAAAGCAATGATAGGGGACCCAAACAAAGGTAATCTGGTAAGATTTTTCAGATAACTTGCACAGAGACTCTCGTATCTTCCCCAGAAAATACGAGAATTGTTTTTTAGGCTTCACCGCACGAAGAGCCTCGATAGAGCTGAGGCTGTCCGAAATGATGAAGTAGTGATCTGTGGGCAAAGTGTCGATGATCCCAAGGGCATAGTGAATAGCGGCCAATACGGCGATGTAAACTGAAGCAGGTCATTGAGCTTGAATGAAGGGGTGGCATTATCATTGAAGATACCGAAGCCAGTGGACCCATCGAGGTTTGATCCGTCGGTGTAGAACATTTTGTCGTAGTCGACTTCTCGGAATTTATTATAAAACATATTGGGGATCACTTGAGGGCGTATATGACCTGGGATTCCACGGGTCTCTTCTTTCATGGATGTGTCGAAGAATACAGTTGAGTCAGAAGTTTCAAAGAAAGGGACACGGTCGGGATTATATGAAGAAGGAATCATGCTCTGTGCCATGTAGTCGAAGTACAAGGGCATAAAACGGGTTTTAGAATTAAGCTCGACGAGCCTCTCGCAGTTTTCGATCACCAACGGGTTCAAGATGTCGCATCGGATGAGCAATCGATATGAGAGTTCCCATAATCGATTTTTCAGCAGTAGAACGCCCGCCAGCACTTCGATACTCATCGTATGGGTCGAGTGCATGCAACCCAAGGCAATGCGCAAGCAACGATACTGAATTCTCTCCAGTTTGATGAAGTGTATGTTCGCAGCGGAGCGGAAACAGAAACACCCGTACTCCATCACCGACAATATCGTTGTTTT
Source organism: Topomyia yanbarensis (assembly GCF_030247195.1). Taxonomy (NCBI): domain Eukaryota; kingdom Metazoa; phylum Arthropoda; class Insecta; order Diptera; family Culicidae; genus Topomyia; species Topomyia yanbarensis. The sequence goes on along the minus strand of NC_080672.1, from coordinate 131,545,902 downwards.
GTATAACCTGATCAGATCAGGGTACCCCACCATGTTCCAGTTATTGTCCGGAGAAAATTGATCATTTGTTGGCATTTCTGTTTCAGATACCTAATGTGATATCCCCATGAACCTTTAGAGTCGAACCAGACCCCGAGATATTTGAATGTGAAGACCTGATTGATCGTTACACCCATTAATAGAAGCTGGAGTTGCGCCGGCTCGCGCTTCCTAGAAAAATCAACCAACTCAGTTTTCTCCGTAGAGAACTCGATACTCAGCTGGAGAGGCCCAAGCAGACAAATTATCCAAAGTATCTTGCAATGGTCCTTGCAAATCGGCAGCATTGGGCCCTGTAACAGAGACCACTCCGTCGTCTGCAAGTTGCCTTAGAGTGCATGAATTGACAAGACAATCGTCAATGTCATTCACTTAAAAATTGTAGACATGAGCCCTGGGGAAGACCCATGTAGCTAAATCGCGATGTTGATAAATCGCCATGCGAAAAGTGCATGTCCTTTTCAGACAACAGGTTTAGCAAAAAGTTATTTAAAATTAGTGATAGCTTCTCTGACAGAACGTGGATATAACTGAAAGCTGAAACTGAAAGCCCCCTTAATATCCAAGAAGGCTGATGCCATCTGCGCTTTGTTAGCATAGGCCATTTGGATCTCTGTAGAAAGCAACGCAAGTTTTCTGTGCTGGGACAGAGTCCGGACAGATCTTCTTGGCGAAAGCGAATATCCAGCGGTTTGAATATTCCACGTTCTCGTTGGTACTATTTCGGTTACGCATACGTCGAGCCGTACCCGAAAGAGTGCTCATCGCTGTTTCTCTCGTTAACCCGTCGACGAACCTGCGCCAATAACTACGTTTTTTGGCTTTCATTAGACTCTTCATTCTCCTTTCTAACGAAGCGTACTGTTGATAGCTTGCGGTAACCCGGAAGACCTTATAGTCAGTGGACTTCTGCGCGTACAGCTCTGAGCATTCTTTGTCCCACCACAGTGTGGGAGACCGTCCTTGGGTATTCGCGCCGGGTACTGGTTTAGTCTGAGCTTGATTCGCGCTGTCGAGAATCAAGCCAGCAAAAAACTTGTACTCTTCCTCCGGAGGAAGTTTTTGAGTGGATTCAATATTAACGGATATCGCGGTCACGTAACTCTTCTAATCAATGTTCCGTGTGAGGTCATACGAGATATTGATTGTTTCTGATGGTCTTGAACCGTTAGCAATTATGATAGACAAATGGTCGCTACCGTGGGGATCAGGGATCATCTTCCACGGGCAATCTAACTGTAGCGAAGTCGAGCATAGAGATAAATCCAACGCGCTTGCGTGTGCTGATGGTGTAGGATTCTACGTCATTTCTCCCGTGTTTAAGATGGTAATGTTGAAATTGTCGCAAAGATATTGGATTAATGTTGATCTATTATCATCATGAAGACAACCCCATACCGTACCGTGCGAGTAAAAGTCTCCCAGAACTAGCCACGGTGCCGGTAAGAATTTCGTGATATTACAAAGCGTTCGGTGCCCTACCGAAGCTCTAGGAGGAAGAGGAATATAGATGGAAGCAATGCAAAGGTCTTCGATTAAAACTTAACAAGCGACAATTTCAATGCCTTGTGTCGAAGGGAGGTTAATTCGATTGAAAGAATAGCACTTTTTACTTTCCAAAAGTACTCCTTCATAGGGGTTTTCTCGATCCAGACGAATTATATTAAAGTTGTGGAAGTTGAGATTTATATCGGAAGTTAACCAAGTTTCACATAATGCGAAAGCATCACATTTTAAACTATTTAGTAAAAATTTAAAGGAATCGATTTTCGGGAGGATACTTCTGCTTTTCCAATGTAGAACGGTGACCTCGTTCGATGACTTAGCCATCGAATGCGATACGAATATGATCGCTGCAAGGAGGAACCATTTAGCGATAGTAGTCAACTACTTGAAAAATGTTTGCACTATAGGGAGAAAACGTATCAGAATGCTTTTAAGAGGATCAGTTACATTGAAAGCTGTGAAAATTAAGTCCGAGATATCAGAAAATTTTATTAGTCCATTACTGGACTGGGTGTCTGTTTGAATTAAGGGGACACTTGGGATTTCTGGTGTTCCTGGAAGTGGTGGGTACTCCTTGTTAGAATTAAAATTTCCAAGTCCTGGGGCAACTTGCTTTGGCTTTAGGGCAGCCCTTCCATTGAATTTATTAGATGTTGTTAGCGCACTCTCAGAGGAGGACGTCTTGGGACCCTTACGAGGTAGTCTAGGGTAGGGCAAGATTTTTCCTCTTCTTGGACTCCCCCGGGTTAACGAGAGATGTTCCCTCTTGAAGATCATCAGTTTCTTGCTCAACGCTAAACAGATCAGCAAAAGGATTTTCGGACAGGACAGATGGCGAAGCAATCTTTAGCATTTCTGCCTAAGAGCGCCTTGAGCGTTCCTGAAGGGAGCGCTTAATTTTATCCCCGCGTTGCATGTACGCAGGGCATGATTTAAGAGCATGCGAAGGGCCGCCACAGTAAATACACTTTTCAGTTTCTTTGACGCAAGAGTCACCCTTATGCTCTCCCTCGAACTTGCCGCATCGTTTTTTATTTCCACAACATGTGGCTGTATGGCCCTACTGCTTGCTATTGCTGCAGCTCATGACCCGCGGTAGAAACAGGCGAACAGGTAGGCGAACTTTGTCAAGGAGGATGTAGTTGGGAAGAGAGGACCCGGTGAAAGTCACTCGAAGCGAGCCTGATTAAGAGTAGGTAGTCTTACCTCCCTCGGTGTTTGCGGTATACAATTTTTTGTATTCCAAGATCTTAATCTGTTGAAGTGAGGGGTCCAGCCAATCCCGTGCTCCAACAATTCTTCGCATTTCAGGCCTTGTTCGGATACAAGGCACGTGCGCTTTAAATTCCCGCGTAAAGCGCTCACAGCAAGCAATCGCGTTTGCCTGGCCTGGCTATAATACGTATCTTGTTTGCCCGAACACGTGTTATCTGGGTTACGGCCGGGTAGTTAGCGGTCAGATCCCGAGAAAGGTTTAATATATTAACCGGTTTCTCTCCGGTCCGAAAATATACTACCCATGGCCCAGAGGAACCTTGTGGGTACTGCTTTATACGGGGAGCAATGCGCGTGTTACGGGGATCAGGGACTTCCATGATTACATTACATTACATTTTGCCCTCTGCTATTTAAGCACGCGGGCAGAGCGTTGTATAAACGGGAATGTATAGATGTATTTTTTTTATTAGATTACAGTAGAGAGGAGGAAGAGAAAAAAAAGAAAAGCACACGAGGGGAATGAAAAAGCTTATTAGCAAAACTTATCTGTAGTAACGTCGATTGTTCTACTCCAGCGAGAACAATGTACTGGATTTAATACCGGCAACAGTAGAACGGTTGCAAACAACGCATAAAGGCTGACCTTCACTCACTGAATAAACACACCGAACACCACTGTGAAGTAAATCGGTCTGCTCCTTTGAAAGGCTCGGAAACAACTCATGACTTCGTTTTTATGTTTTTCACACAAAATTACGGATCATTTTCCTGTCAAAATAATCCAAATTTTCATAATAGTAGTGGCCTATAGTCCCGCCAAGCGTTTGCTTCGTGTTGATGTCCGTATTTTTCTCAAAACCAAAGCAATCGAAAAATTTAAACAAAACTCGTGTTGAGCATAAATTTTTACTTAAGAAAAAACTCACTTGACAATTTTTTACATAGACTGAATGTACTGTACTGAGGACGAAAGACAATGCGTTTTCGCAGAACAACCTGTGAAAAAACGAGGCCGTAATTATTACTGCTGATCCACTGTAATAGCAGAAAGGCCAGTCGTCAACGACATTCTATACCATGTATCTAATACACTTAACACGACTGACCTCTGCAATAACATAGCAAAGATAATGTCATATACCTATTGTATCCCCATACCTATTTGACCCCATTCTACTCTACTCTTTATCTATATAATCAAACAGGCGATATACATGTATTGGTTACTTTGGCTTGTTATTTAAAGTTTTAGACAATAATAACTGAATAACTGAATAATAATTTCTGTCAATTTTGGGATGAAAACGAAAATTTTAACGAAAAAATACTTTTTTTTTTTTCAAAATGAAGCTTTCGGAAACAAACGTAATCGATATAAATTGACTGAAATCGTCTTAAACGCGAAACATTTTTGATGAATTTGAATTCTTCAGAAACGCTATACCCTACAACTTATCGATTGGATTTCTATACCGTTTTATGTAAAACGTAATCGGGTGTTCATCCAACGCGCTGCGAACGTCTCAACAAGCATGTTTCCTTATCAGACAAAAAGCGACATTTTCATAACTCTTGATTGCGTTCGGCCAAACGGAATTCGGTTAAACGGCATTCCGCCAAACGGCATTCGGCCAAATATATCATTCAGTTAATAGACTTTCAGCTATTGGACCCATTCGTCCAATTGACCCCAATTGGCCAAATAGTGTTCGGTCAAACAGCATCCGATCAAATGGCTTCCGGCCAAATGACCGGAAACTAGTGAAATGCATCGTCTCTTCTAACACCGTACCAACGAGTTACGATTTTTGTAACAAATGTAGCCAAACTACCTTCAGCTTGATTTTAATACAATCTTTCAGAGAAAAGTAGAAATTAATGTCAAATAGCACTTTTTGGCTAAAATAATTAAAAGTCGGATATCGTCCCATAGATGGGCAACATCGAGCCCGAAACCGGTCGACAGGAAGGTAAAATTTTTAACCCTTTTTATAGTTAGTAAGGAAAATAAGTGTTGTGTCCTGTCTTGCGTCGCATTTTTGTGAGTGTGAATCGAGTCCTTATGTTGGCCTAAAAAAACAAGTGACAAGTGTGTTAAGTGAAGATTTTTAGTTCAAACAAATTTATGGGTCGCAGAGCTCCACCAGTACCATTAATGTTTTTGGTATGGTAATGCAGTGAATTAGCGTTAGTCTCATAAAGCATTGATGGTATGTAGGGTTCGTCGCGGTGCGGATGTGGGCGGTAAATGGATTGTCCGCACCGCAACCGCAAAAAAATAATGCAACCGCACCGCTTACCGCAACCGCACTTTATTTACCGCACCGCACCGCGCGGTAATGCGGTAAATGCAGTAATTTTTTTGTATTTTTAAAAATAGTGTTGAAAAATTGTTATAACCGTATATAACAAAATGTTATTCTTATTCGCACGAAATTTAACTTTAAGAGACTCCTCAGAATGTAATGTTTATGAAAAAAATCAACTTTTGCATTTTCTTACAAAATTCCGTACATTTTAAGGCAAACACTATACATTGAAACACGTTCTACTGCAGCAATGGGAAAATTTTTATTTTTGCAACCCTTCAGTTAATTGAAAAAATAGAATAAAATGTAATAAGAAATGAAGCTGCATATTTTTTTCTTTAAATTTTCATATTTTCAATGTTTTTGACATATGAAAATGAAAGGGATGTTTTCCGCATTTATGTAGTAAAAACCACCTTTCATTCTTAAAGGAATTTCATCAATAAAAAAATTAAAGTCGAAATGCCAGTACTTCTATATAGTAGAAAGTATACTCCAATACAGTGAATTTTTCAAGAAACAGATGTATTCTCATTCAAATACTAAGGTTTGAAAATGCATGAACTGTAATTTTCTAAAGGCTAGTTCGAAAGTTCTAGCATTTAATGTATTTTCCTCTAATATTTTCCCAAAGAGCCAACGGAAAAAACTTCAATTGAAGTGAACGAGAGTCAAACTATGTGATATTTGGCATCTACACTATACAACACTAACTTCGAATAACTTTACAGCGAAAAAGCTACAAAATACTCTTAACTGAAAAATATTAGGACTTAATTTGGTAGAAAATAATCGTAAATTTGATTGGAATTACGTGAAAAAAAGTCTTTTTCAAAAAGAGTCCAATAAAACTGACTGCAGAAAAATTCACATTGAATTTACACAGCAATCAAAGAAGATAGAAATACGATGTTGATAAACGAATGATAGAATAATCAGCCTAATTTGGACCCCACCTTATTTTGGACGCTTTTCATACATTTGTTTCCTTTACTGCCAATTCCTCCAAATTCGTTTGGTTTGATGGAGATAGTTATATTTATTGGGTTGTGTTTAAGTCCCAGCATAATTAGATCATCTCTAATTCCTGCAAATAAATCAAAATTCACAGTTGAAAAATTGATATAGAAAACGATTCATAATTCCACGATTTGCAACAGGAAACGGGAGAAGTGATGCACTTTTTAAATTGGATTTAAGAGTACAAATTTATTGTTTTTAATGATCTAATAATTTTGTCTCTATTTTGATCTTGCAATATATGTGTTTAAAATGGTTAGTTTGTAAAGTTTTACTTAGAAGTATAAAATACTAGTGTCCAAAATATGTCGTAAAAATTATAGCGTCAAATTGTTTCGGACACGGTTAAATTTTCTTTCGTAATAGCAGTCGGTTTATCATCAATAACCAAAATGTGAAAAATCAAGTAGCGATAAGTCGAATGCAGATTATACTTCGATTTCTTCTCCAATCATTAGCAAGTTAATGGAAATTATTCCAATTCAATGTTTTTTATGTTTCTCTATTTTAGGGTGAAAAGTAAAACTCGAACGTTCCGACAGAGAGATTTCCCAAACAATTCCTTTGCTAAGGAAATAAATCCAACTGCGTCCTTCTCAAATGTTAAAGTCCTAGTTTTAATCTTTTTTTAATACAAGTTTAAAACTTTATCAATTATTTTTTTGCGGTGCGATTGCGGTATAACCGCGCGGTAAAAGCTTTTTCCCGCACCGCATTTGCGGGAAAAAGAGTCTCACCGCACCGCAGATTTTGCGGTGCGGGTGCGGTGAATACCGCGCGGTTGCGGTAATTACCGCAACCGCGACGAACCCTAATGGTATGTTTAAAGCCCAGCCTGGAAAATTGCTAGTGTCAGTAGGTTCGTAGTAATAGATCTGTGAATGTCTTGTATGTATACACCAAATTCTTCTTTTGCACGGGGGATGCGTTCCGTGCAAAAAAAAAACGTGTAAAAAAATCCGTGTTATTTCGAGAAACCGTGCAAAAAAAATACGTGCTATTTCGAGAAACCGTGTAAAAAAAATCCGTGTTATTTCGAGAAACCGTCCAAAAAAAAATCCGTGTTATTTTGAGAAATCGTGTAAAAAAATCTGAATTTTTTTATTAACAGCTATTTGGTTATCGTATTTAATAATGAATACTGGTGGACATTTTAAATGCACAAGGGGGCTGTCAATGTACCCAGTAGAAGTTTTTTTAATTTTTCGAGGAGGTTTTTTTTAGAAAAGTGTAAATTTTTTTATTCGTTAAAAGAAGTTATTGTCCGTTGAAAAGCAATAGTTAAAATGGTAAAATATTTCAGCTATTTAGAGTTTGTTAACTTTTTGTAGATTACATTGTGCTACAGCGATTTTAAATTTTTAAAATGAACTAGTATAGCAAATGCGATACAAAGTAATGTACACACGAAATTTTGAAGCAAAAAAACATTTATTTGGGACCTTTGCCACAACAAAATTAGCTACGTTGTCATTTTCAGCCGGTTTTCGGTTTTGTAACATTTTTTGAACGAAGAATACTAGACCTTTCGAACAGTATGCGGTCATATACAGTTTGGTAAGAAACATAGTTCGATTCTGGGACAACAATATCAAAATTGTCATTTTTTGCGATTTTTTCATGTAAATGGTTATCTTTTCATTAAAAGAATTTTCATGAAAAGTAAAAAAAAATCATTTTGATACAAAGACTCTCTTGCGCAATTGAAATGTCAGAAATTGTCAATTTTCAACGGCCTATTGATTGGCTTTTACTCAATTAAATACTCTTTCCTGATAAGAGGCAGCTATTGCCATTTTGCAATGTTGACAGACCCCTTCTTTGCAATTAAAATTTCCAAAACTGCACTTTGATGAAAAATTCTTTCCTGAAAAGCTGAAAATTCGCTACTTTACACTTAGCGAATCTAGTTTTTTTTAACGACTGCAACCTGTGCCTGGGTGGATATCGGTCCGTCCCGCGAGGCAAACTTTGCAAAATCGTACGAAATGGCGACTATCTGCCAATTAAACACCGATCTTTAGGAGGACGATAAAGTTTTGTGCATGTGTGTCTCAAAAAGTGTGATGCCCTTTAATTTGTCTAATTCTGAAAAATTTTCTCCTGTCAGTGCGTTTGAATCGTCTGTATCTATATTAAACCAATTTAGAATTAGAACCGCCTTTTGTCTTGTTCCTATTCTTTTCTTTCGTCTCCTAGGTCTGAAGCGGATCAATCGACTATTAATAAATATGATAAAAGATGCCAGCAGTATTGGCCCTTATTCGCAAATACTTTATTCACTACAACTGTGCTATATTTCTTCTCGATCTTATAACAGAATTTGAAAATTTCTGTTCTAAATAGTCGATATTGGTAGTTGTTATGATGTACCAATAAGCTAGAGTAGTGACAATATTTTTCAGTTCCACAGATACAATCTCCCTTTATTGGATACTTCAGAGTTATTCGCATCTGCTCTCGGAGACCACCAATCCTCCAAATGACTCAATCTGCTCGAACCGAATGCACATTTATACCACTGAGCATTCAACTCGAACATATCACACCGAGGAAGCGATTTGTTATTTCCAAGAACCAAAGCTCGAGTGAAACAATCAACATTCTCGTAGGTGCCAGTCCTGCACATCTTCTTGGAACCAGCTAACATATCCAATCTCGACAGCTAGCAGCATTCACATATATCTCCACCCAAGCGAAGTGATCAATTCACTTGTAAGTAGGACCACTCATCCACAAACCAGTCATGAGCACATCCGTACCAACGAGAATGGATCATACCAGACGAAGGCCACAGGTCCAGCACCAACTTGTCTCATCTCAGTAAAAAAATAGACTTGTGCCTGTCCCTAACTATTTGAAAGCTCTATTTAATCAGAGATCACTAATTGGTTGGTAAAAGGAAACATCAGTCGTTATCTACTCAGACCAAACAATACGTATTGCGTATTCCTGCATATTAAAATGTCCGCTATCAGTTTCTAGCTTATCAAACTGAACAAGCAAAATTAATATACTTTGTGTAGTGGCACTACCCGGGGGAACTTGGCCATATACCAATTGCTCCATTGCCAATGCGATGTGATATATGAATCGGAATATTATTTGATGATATCTAAAAAGCATACAATCCTATAAAAACCAATTTTGAATAACAACTCATTTCCTAAAATTGAAAAATACGCGATTTTTACACATTGGCACATCATCCCCATTTGCATTGCAAATATCCAATGCCATTTAGCTGCCGTTACTAAATGCCTATTAATTTTTTTTGCCCGGTTTCTCGAAATAACACGGATTTTTTTTTGCACGGTTTCTCGAAATAACACGGATTTTTTTTGCACGGTTTCTCAAAATCACACGGATTTCTTTTGCACGGATTCTCGAAATAACACGGATTTTTTTTACACGGTTTTTTTCACGGGATGATCAAATCATTAAACTTGTATATCGAAATAGGTATTTTATACATAAAAATCGTATTATTTTGCAAAACCGTGCAAAAAAGTCGTGCAAAAAAACCGTGCAAAAAAAGTGCGTGCAAAAACAGAATCCGGTGTATTAGGAGTCGGCTGTGAAGTCAATTGAAATAGAATGCGGAATCTTTGCGGAGATTTGAATGCTAAAGTTTTTTTATGAATCATTCACGGATCTTGTTACCACAGACAAACTGACATAACACTACCTTTTATACACTGTACCAAATAATCATTTGGGAGTAGGTAATCCCTCATGCTCGGGAGCAATTGCGTATATTTCAGTGGCGCCATCATCGCGTAAACGATGACAGTTCCAAATAAAAATGAATTTAAAATGATCGTTAAACCAGCGAAGAATTTTATTCGAGTTTAATTGTTCTGTGTCACTGAATATGAACTTATCAGGCATTTTTAGTGTGCATCGTTTGTTTTCCAAATATCAAGTAATAGTCGCGTTGCCAAATCCGCCCGCTTCTGCGAACGAACCAATCACTTCCCCCGAAATGATGGATCACCTTCACTCCCGTGTTAGTACCCCTGCTGCTGCTGACACATGGAAAACCAGTACGCCCCTGACGCACGACAGAAATAACAACGACGCTACAACGATAAACGGTGTGACGCTCGAACAATAAAACGGGTGTGTTTCCCATACAGCTCCCAGAGCTAAGTCCACGGTCCGGGCGTCCATAACAAGATCAACGATAGGAATCTTCTTTTTTACACGTTTGAAGCCCTGTATTTGTTCAGTGCTTTTTTTATTTCATTCTTCTCTGCTTGACTCCTGACTGTACTGCTTCTCCATCTTTCGATCCAAATTAAATGACAGGCGGTGAAAACTAAATATGAGTGATTTCAGTTTAATAGGAATGCCAAACAAAAGCCTTTTCCGTCGGGAGGGCGACCCGAAGCGCTCATTCATTTTTCGCCCGTCGATTCCCCGCAGTCTGACGCGATTCGACGTTTGGAATTTTGCCCTGCTTAGGTTGATGCTGGGCTGTGCGCTCGCATTATCCCAGATGAACTACAAATGGCTGAGAGGGGCAAATTTGGGCCTTTGAGTTCTATTTATCAAACGATGATCGATCGATTTACGCCTGCCCTGGTTCGGTGAGGTAATTTCTACTGGGCTGAGAGCAGACGGAGAAATTCGTGCTTGTTTGTCAACCTGGATCAAATTTGCTACAGAGAATGGATTTTGAATCCGTTTGCCGGAGTTTTTGCCGCCATGTGAGGAGTGATAGCAGGAAGGAAATGCTTACGGATAACAGGATTAGCTGGATTGCAGTATGTTCTGTTGCGCTAGAATAGGCTTAGGGTGATGTGATTCGATTGTGATTTGTCGAATGCGTTTCCTGTCGCTGAAGGTTTGATCGATCGCTTAATTTTTAGAACTGATGAAAATCGTGTGAAGCGGACTAGGATATTGTTATTTCAATCAACACGAACACGAGAACTATAGCAAAATGGCTAGGGGATGATTTCAATAATTAACGAAAGAGTACTATGTCATTTCATGTTTTTACCAAACTTAGTAAACATTCTGGAAATATGTTCGAGTGATATGGATGGAAAAGCAATTATTATGTACTGAATGACAAATCAGGTAATATCGTAATTGTTGATCAATTGTAGACAAACATTGTCCTCCAGAAAAAATATAATTATTATTATTTGAGAGTTCCGTTTAAGAATTGGTGATCTATCCGAGGTAGGAGTTTACGATACAGCAAGCTAAAGAAAAATAGAATGGGCACGCAGACCTGCCAATAGGAAAAGATTCATATCCCGGGATGCGGTTCTTTCTTTTGAGCCTGTATTTTCCTAGCTCGATACTCAAACGAAAAATTTATACTGTTTAAAGCAAATAATCAACAATCTGATGTTTCCTAGTTGGTTGATCTAGATTGAGCGCTAAATTTTCGATTATCGATTATCGATAAGCTTAGTTCAAACATATTAAAATTTGCATTTACAGGCGATTCGCCATGTGTTTTAGCATTGAAAAAACTTTACCTTGTGGGTGGCGTGGTGCTAGACCTACCACCTGTGTGAAAGTAAAATTTGATGTTTTTTCCATCTGCGTCAAGAAATTGTGATATAATTTTAAACGAACATAGCATTGTTTATTGTAATTGCGTTTCAATTCTACAGTATTCATAAATCCGTATTATTGTGAGTAAATTGTGTGGGAAAAAGACAAAGTTTCCATAATTCGACTACCAATCGATTAAGATAATTGGAAATAAAAAAAAAATTGGAGTGCTGGGTGCAAAACAGATACGATTGTCGCAAACTGGCGTAAGAGTTTCCATATCACAGACCTAATAATCATACTCATAAGCATCAAACCAACGTCATCGCTTGGTATAAAAGGAATTAACCTGACCGAATTCTTCCTTTGTCGTATCTATTCTGCTGGAAGCATGAGTAAGATGTTTACTGCTGCTGGTGATAGTATTTCGCAGTTCGTTGGCCTCCAGCGTTAATTGCACAATGTATGGTCAAATCCCGTGTATTTTGAAGATAATGAAATAGAAGTACGACTGCATGATCTGTTTGAATACAACCGATACAATTTAAGACAAATCCATTATATAATACGGAGAAGTTCTCTTGATTAGGGAAGATAAATGGAGAAACTTCTTCCCAGGTATCAGCAGCAATGTTAGAGTAGTAAAAATGCAACTGACGTAACTGACGTCTACACAAATGTCACAAATTCTCAACAGTTCTGCAGTCATTTCTAGAGTACCAACACTTACTAATGGAGCTCATTGAACCCCAATATCTCCTATAGGCGATTGTCACTGCACCGCTCTCTTCGATTGGGCATTTTCTCTCGTTATCTACTTTTAGCTTCCGAAGATAAAATCAGGCTTGATATATTCTGCCGTTCTACGCACAATTGTCCCATGTATATAGGGAATCCCATAGAACATGGTGCAAATATGCTTATAACGGCAGTATTATTATCCCTCATTGCCTCTCATTAACTAACTCAAAAGTGCTATCAAAAGCATTACGAAATTTCTTGTTCTAAACTGTCCGATGAAAAAGTAGGTTACTCGTGAACAAGAATCTTAGCCTGTACTAACCAATCCTTTGTAGACCTGTTGAAGCGTTAAGGGTTGGGGGGAGTGTCGAGTAAGGTTAGTTTGGTAAAAAAGATACATTTTTATATTTTTTTCGTGGCGATACAGAGAATATTAGAAAATTTATTGAATTTTCGTATAATAATGCCACAATTGGCCAATATTTTCTCAAAATTTGATTATGAAATACTGAAAATTGAGCAATTTGAAAACATGCTTAGCGGTGTACATCATTACTCAAAATATACTAGACCGATTGTTTAGAAATGTTACACATTTCCTCTTCACATTATTCTCCAGGTAAGCATGAAAGCTTTTTTTTACTCGATTTTTGAATTTTCCTAGCACTTTGAAGCCGAAAGTCCAATTGGTGCTAAAAAATCGGTTAGCTTGTTATTGCAAAAATAATAGTGAAACCCGACTTAATCTGTCTAGTAGTGAGATGAGACATTTCTTACATATATTACTGTTGGATTATATATTAGTTTGCAACACTCATGCGAAGTAATCACCCAACAAGAGGTATGATGAATCCAGTTTTTAGTCCTGCACGAATAAAACATCGAATAAACTGAATAAATTAGAGAAAATCAATAAAACGATTGAATTTAAAAAAAAATAAAGAGAAGAGAAATAGATGAAAAAAGGATAAAATTAACGAAATGTTTTCTCTTTTTTATTTTGACTATGTTAGTCACATTTTCTTGTTTACAATTTAACCAATTCAGATTATTGGGTAGGGAAAGTTATGAAAATTTGGAGCCATAGTACTCAAGTGAGAGCAAGGATGTGAAGTATACAGATGGGAAAACTAGAAGTGGCAGGATCATTAGAACAGATTTAATATTTTACGGGCTTAACTTTTGTCTTCTGCTGATGAGCGTCGAGCTTAGGCAGCATAACTACGAATCACTCGAGTTCGCCAGCATTTCCCTTGGCATATACATACTTGTGAACTCACATCCTTGCTCTCACTTGAGTACTATGGCTCTAATTTTCATAACTTTCCCTACCCAGTAATCTCTAGCTATTTGAATGTCGTTAAAATGTAAAAAAAATCATGAAATGCATTGAACGATTTATAATACAAATTTTAAAATACATAAGCTCATCAAATCAATCAAATTTTAAAAGTACAAACAACAGTTACAAAATTCATCAAATAGATTAAATTGAGTCAATGAATAGTGTGAATAAAATGTATTAAATGAATTGTATGATTGAATTTATTAGGTAAATTGAATGAATTAAATTAATTATATGAACTAAATGAATAAAATTCCTATAATAAATAAAATTAACAAAAGTAATAAAATTTATGAAATGAATAAAATTAATAAAAAGAATTGAATCAATCAAATTATTTACAAGAATTCAATGCATTAAATAAATTAAATAAATTCAATGAGGCCAGGTTCCTCCAATCAACAGATTGTTCTTTAAATAAATTATAAGTTCGTAGATGACGGCTAGGTACATAAAATTTTGTTTGCGAAAGTAATTATGTGGATTGTATATGGTGAGAAATAATGTCGGCGCTAATCTATTCCGACAAAAAGTTAGTGTCGGTTTCTGATGAGGCGAAGCCAAAACGCACCATATAATAAGTAAGGATTTGTGCCCTTCAAGTGCAAAGACTGGTTTTACCAAAAAAATTTCCCCCTGGTGAGAAATTTTAGTGTTAACCCAATTTTCCTCCTTAGGGTGAAATATAGCATAATAAAATTTTGCCATTACTTTGAAAATCGTCAACCTAATCGAAGACATTCTTTACTTCAATAGGTATTCTGGATGTGTGGCGGAGGATACTCCTCCACTGATCGCACAACCCTCCCAAGTTAGATCCCTCTCTATCTCACTCTTGCCAGACTATCACCCCATCCCACTTCCTACAGGCCCATAACTCTCACATTTCCGTTCCCTTCACCCACCGAGCAGACCAATCTAAGTTGGGGGTGGCTCTAGTTTTGGGTTTTAATTTCCAGTCATTCCCCGCATTCCAAAGAAGGTAACATTGAACTAATGCTGATTAGGCTAATTAGATCCCGATTTCATATTTGCATTTATTATTACGAAGGAAATTAACTTCTCTATGTCAAAGTATGTGTCGTGTCTGCTAGCATGTGTATAATTCCGGGTGTTTGTAGTCGTTTGCATATCCGCATCGTCTTTTAAATGTTCGCATGGCTCGTCATTCTGATGCTTAATTTTGGATGTACGATTCAGATGAAGAGAGTGAGCTCTCCTATCTCATCAGTGTCTCCAACTATGACGCCTTGAGACTTGTCTCCTATATAGGAGTTCCGTATTTCACATTGTGAGCTCCCGAACGAGTACGATTATTATCGCGCATGGGCGGGAGTTTGTGTGCTGGTATTTGAGATCTCGTTTATAAATTCGTAAGTGTTACCAAGTTTACTTTAGAGTTACAATACTGTAAAGCACGAAAAAAATAAAAATATTTCTGAATTTTTTCTTGTCCCAATAAACAGATGAATCAAGATCCTATAAAATGGGATTTATAATACTAATTGTGATGAACAAAAACAAAAATAAGAAATTCAAGGATCCACGGCCGAATATCCATATTCCGTAATTTTTAACCTAGAGTCAAAAAGTAGTTTTTTTTTTATTTATCGCGTAATGGCACACTTTTTAATAGAAAAACACTGGAAAATCGACACAAAATTGCTTGCTAAAAGAAATTACGCAATGAAAAACTAAAATAGGGGAATGCGGGGCAAGTCTGACACCTTAAGCGCAATAATTTTTCTAAAATTCCACAAAGCTTCTAGAATTGTATATCCTGTGCATAATCCTTGTTTAGGTGGTTCTTAACAAAATATAATTTTTTCAGAGCTTCAAAAAATTGAATTCATTAAATTTATTGATTGCCAGAAAATGGAGAAAAATTTAATTCTTTCGAGCTTTATTGTCACTTGTAGAGCCACTGAAGAGCTTTCAAGCAGATTTTATACGCTATTACTAGGACTCATTAACTTAGAAGTGACGCACGCTTCGTAGTAAGCTATCTGGTTCGTGTTGTGATATTTCGAAACACTGTTGATCACTAATCCGACGGTCAATGTAAATTTCTCATCAATATCATTTCAAAATCTCTTATTAGATTATACTTTTCGTTTCTTTTTGTAATATAACTATGAATAACGTTGAATTTAATTCTTAATTTTTTTGGTCGACTTGAAGCAATACTGATAAATAAATGCAAAAAAAACACAACACAACAAATATATCCAGTCGTTTGTATCGAATCAAAAACGAACTCAATCATCTAAACACCGTGTCGGTCTTACCCCAACAGCTCACATTTTTGCTAAATGCTCAATTAACAGTATTGAAATACTCAAACCTATCTTCAATACACACAAATAACGATGTGGAGAGTAGAAAAGAATGTGCGACACAAAAACTGGTAATTTTCAAAGCTTTTGTGTTATTAAAACCTTAAAATGTGTCAACTAAAAATAACATCCAAAAGCGCATCAACTTTGCTTTCGCTTGTTTTGTTTATTTTGTTGACGTTTGATGAACCCATATGGCATCGATGCGTATCGAAATGCCTAAAATAATCGTACTAATAATATCCTATCATTATTGTATGATTTAAAATTTGATATCTGGAAAAAGTCGTGGGGTGTCGGGCTTACACCCAGTTCCCCTACTAGATACGTGGAGAAAGAAATTTTGAATATGCTGTGAAAATTTCAGAGCGACCAAAAATCAATTATTACTTTTCTGGCCTGCTCAAAAAGGGGTTTCGACAAAATCGTGGTTAATGTTCTCAATAGCCTCAGGGTATACGTTGCGACAGAATTGAAAATTTGAATATTCATATATCATTGTCGCCTTCCATATTTGGACATATTATTTTCTAAATCCTAAATCATATTTTAGTCCAGTAAAAATTCTTTAAGCGCCGAGACGTTTTTCATTATTCAGAAAAAATGGGCGTAGGTATGCGTGAGTGGTCTCGTTTGCGACCAGGTTTTTTTTTTATCGCGAAAGACTCGAGCGTTTGCATGTTATCGAGCGCGTTTTGTTATCGCGTACACGTTTGTAGGCTATATGTGCTAGCGCATTTGTGCTTTTAATAATTGCTGAGAAAGAAACAACAAAAAAATAAACGGCGCTTTAATTCCATATCAATTTTTGAATAGATTTGTAAACAAACTTTTGTTTTGCAGATTTCTCTTAATTTATTACATTTTCAACACAGAAAACATTTAAAATTGATTCTTCCAACGGTAAAGATGTAAATTTATGTGTATTTTTTATAAAATTCACCTCGGCAGCGGAATGAGCGAAATAAGTTTATTTACAAAAATCTCTTTAGCTCTTTTGAAGAATTTATGTTGAATTAGGCTTTCATTCAGTAAAGGTTAGATAGACGTACGACGTAAGTATACTACAATATCTTTGAGAAAGACATTAAATATTGTGACAATCGTGTGTAGAACGGGAAAACAAATTGGAATGAGAGGTGATCAAGGTAAACGCATATAGCACATGAAAAAATAGCATTAGGGTTCCGAACATGATACAAATATTAGAATGGTCGAACTTTGGTTTAGGCAGGTGATAAAAGAAAATAGCATGCAAAATAAAAAGGGCCGTCCCGGTCTCCTCGATTCACCACTATCGAGATATATTGCAACCGACATCGTAAAGCAACTCTTGGTTATAAGGTCAATATGAATGGTAATAATAATAGAGATTTACGAATAAACTAGTATTGTTGATGATTGATGCACTAAGCTTATTCAAACTGATACATGTAATATTACTGGAAGGTGTTGGCCCTACCGTCAATCCAATCAGCCTAGGGGAGGGCCGACATACATTTTCCACTTTCAACCTCTGTATTTATTAATCGACAAAGTAATCCTTGTTTCAAAACTGCAGTACATGGGAAAAAAATTGTTCCCAAAAACGTGAATAAAGTGTCCAGAACTCAGGAACAATTATGTTTTTGCATTACGAAAACAGTACCGTAAACAAAAATCATGTGTTTTATATTTATGTTTCATTTTCAATCCGTAACGCCTAAATAACGTTTTTCAAAGATATTTGTTTTTGTTTTGTGAACTTCAGTCACGGGTTCCGCCATACCATTACTAAATCGATTTTCTGTATGGGAACTAGTTCACAACTTTCTGAACATTATTCATAAAACCAAAGGTAGAATCCTGATTTTATTCATAGCTTTTAGAAAACATATTTACGCGAGAACTATTTCACGAAACCAGGAATATTATTCGTGAATCCTTTTAATCATCGTGATCTAGTTCATGATTCCAAATATAATAGTCACGATTCAATATCCGTGCTCGTGAAACAGTTCACAAAATCACACAATGTTATTCATGTATACGTGAACTGATTCGTGATTTCTAGCGAAATAGTCACAACTCACCATCATGAATTAGCTTGTGCGACCACCCCAGGCTGCTACTCCGTTATCGATCTGGACTAGCTGAAATTGCACAAGTATGTTTGGGAGTAGCGAAACATCTATCAATGTGCAACTCCTGGTAATCCTAAAATGTTTATTGGTCAAGCCGGTGAGGCCCGAACGTTGATCGTGGAAGGAAAGGGAAAGAATGGTTAGTCCGATACTTGCTTTTGCTAGAGACCGTATATACTACTGCGTACTCCACAAGTATCAAGGGAGCAGGAATTTGTTTGTAAGTATGGAAGTTGGATTCTACTTCTTCTTTACCGACGCCAAAGAGGTGACTCTACTATCTGGACTAGAATATCGATCCATCAACTCATGGGACCGGGGACCAACGCTTTTGCTTCCCTTCCGAAGGAAGACGTGACCACAGATTTTTTCACCTCAGAAAAATCTCAACGACCTCGGATGGAATTGAACTCAGGCCAACTGAAATGAGTGAGGGTCACGCTCAACTACGGTCTTTGAATCCAAAAACTAACTAAAAATAAAAAACTAACTAACTAATATTTTTGATATACATGTATCACTGAAACTAAGCGGAATTTCAAAATTCCGAATCAGTTTGCCTCAAAATGGCGCTTGTCATAAGATATCACGACAGTGACGATTTCTTCTTCTGCGAATCTGCAACCTGGTTCTACCTATGCTCGGACCACAATGCATACTTATGACAATTAGTCTCCTACGTGTTAGAAATATAAAAAATCTGCACACTACGGACAACTCTTTGAAACTACCAGCGATTGCTAATTGACTAACGATTAAATCCAATACATTTAACGCAACAAACAGCACCGCCAACAAAAAGACAAGATACGGGGCAAGTGATTCCACGATTATAAATCCAAAGCTCGAAAAAACAAATCAAAGAGATAAAAAATCTCAAAAACAGCAACAGTGAAAAGCAAGAAAACGTATTGAATTCCTGATGTTCTAAGCAATAAAAAAGTACTAAAATAAGTATGACTATGAAGCATAGTGCAATCTTTCAAATTTGAAGCAGTTTTCGTCATATCTCCCCAAAGTTAATTTTGTTTTTCACAATTTTATTTGTATTACGACTTTTTGAGTTGTTTTCTTACAAATTTACATCCTGAACATCCAACTCTTTGGAGATCTCAATCAATTTAAAGTCTCTTTCGTTTGTTTAATTTGGTATAAACGGGTATACCCCATTAGCCATACATACGTTAGGCATTCGGACGTTTGGCATACGTATGTTAGGCATAATGGACGTTAGGCATAATGGACGATTGGCACAATTGACGACTGGCATAATGGACGTTAGGCATAAATTATCATATTGAAGTATCACTTAAAGGAAATAATTTTTGGGCGGTGACAGCCTTGGGTGGTAAGAGCACAAATGTTTGAAATTTTTTGATGTTGTGAAAGTACTCTGGAAGCTGATCAAACTCGATCAACATTGTATTCTATTGCAAATGCCTCAAGAAATCTTCACTCAAATAAAAGATGCATAACGAATGCTTGGCATGCGGAAACTCAGCTTGCGTTAATTTCTTGGCGAACGACAGATAAATTGCACATCACTAAAATTGGCTAAACTCTCTTGTTTAAAATCAGTCTCATTTGTATTAAGGTATGAATAGCGCTCAGCAACCCCTTCATGCCCATGTCGTTTATAAACAACAACGTTTTTCAACAGCTTAAACTTTTGATTTATGCAGAATTTGCTCACAAAAACAAGTAACACTAGTAACTGGGACTATTATCATTCATTTGAGCGCTTAAAGTTATAAGTATTGCCCCTAGAACTGAATTTATTGCTATTAGTCTGATGGAACTCTGCTGCAGTAGTACTATCAGAGATATTTCCATACTATGTTGCGTTTCGGCTTCGCCTCATCAGAAACCGACACTAACGTATTGTCGGAATAGATTAGCGCCGGCGAAATAAGGATTTGTGCCCTCCTGTACAAAGACTGGTTTTTACCAACAAATTTTCACCCTAGTGAGAAATTTTGGTTTTTACCAAATTTTCCTCCTTAGGGTGAAATATAGCATAGTGCTTTCGCATAGGCCTGCTAAGCCAAGACAAGTTTCGGCTTCACTTGTGTCTCATCGGCATAAACAGAACTTCTGCTCGAACGGGACATCACGTTTGATCAGTCGTTTGTTTGAAACACATAGTGTGTTTTAGTTTTAAGGGATTTGCGTCAAGCCGGCGCTAATCTATTCCGACAATACGTTAGTGTCGGTTTCTGATGAGGCGAAGCCGAAACGCAACATAGTATGAAATAAGAATTTGTGCCCTCCTGTACAAAGACTGGTTTTTACCAACAAATTTTCACCTTAGTGAGAAATTTTGGTTTTTACCAAATTTTCCTCCTTAGGGTGAAATATAGCATAGTTATTATTATTGAAAACTGCTAAAACGTATCAATTTGGACCGTCTTCGACTATCTTTTCTTAGCATATAGGATAAAAACAACTCATGAAAGAAAGAATGATACATTTTATAATTCATTCAACGAATGTACGAATATTGCTAGTTCTATATTGATTATCTTCCATATTATTAAATACAATGATTGTTCTCTAGAGGCCATCACAAATAGAACTACGGAAACTCTTTGATACGAGAGAGAGTTTATTCGTTTACTGTGACGAGTTACGGAACGAAAAAAGTATCGTCACAAATGTAAAATCCGTAGCCTAATGTTGATGCTGTACATAACACTGCCAGTTTCCATAGGTCCCAAAACTTAATATCTGTTCATTATTTTCCTTTTTCTTAAATATTTGGATACAACTGTATTGGTAATACATCTAAGAGGTTTGAAATGTTCTTGTACCAAAACTCTTTACTTAAATGAAGAGATACTTTCCTTATCTCGTGTACAGAAAAAATAGAAAAAAGTCTACACTTGCAAGAGAATATCTCGCATGGTATTTTTCCTTTTTGGAGGGAGTCTCTCGCGAAAGTTATGTGAATGTATGGTATAGCAAAGCGTATTTTTTTCTAACCCGGAAAAAAGCGTAAGGTTGAAATCTCTATAATAAAAATTGCGATTATTTTTATATTTTTGTGAGCTATGCCTATCGTCTATTATGCCTAACGTACAATATGGCAATCGTCCATTATGCTTAACGTATATTATGCCAATCGTCCATTATGATTAACGTCCATTATGCCTAACGTCCATTATGCCTAACGCACTTATGCCTAACGTATTTATGACAAACGTCGCGCACCCGGTATAAACGCATTACATACGTTTATATCAAATTCAACAAACCAAAGGGAGTTAAAAGAAATATCTCATCACACTGTTAGGTGGATTCTCGAGAACAGTAATCTATCTTCGACGATCACGGCTAATGCTTTAAAATTTAAAGCAGAATATGTTCACCGTTTTCACCCTTAAAATATAAGTACAATATACTCAACCTCTTTGTGGCTACTGCAGCAGCCCTTCATTTAAACCACTTGCCTGGAACAATTACCATCGCCCAGCCAAATATGGTGATCATCCAAATTGATCAATTAATCGTCTCAAAGTGTCGACAATTAACCTGTCTCACACCGAACCTCGCAGTACCGGTACCCGAGGTCTGCATTTCTTATTTTTCTCACACTAATTCCACTTCCGTAAAAAGCAACAGCGAGCAGTACCTACTGACTGTTCAGCGTAGCTCGACGGTGGTTCCGCGGGGACGATGGCGACGCCCGGTGGTACAATTTGCATCGCCCCGTCTTTGTCCGGGTGGATACCTTTCTTCCTGCTCAACCTGAGTTCTTTTGTGAACGGTAGCAGTCAGTGTAAGGTAAGTGGACAGCAGGTGTGTGGGACTCCCGCGAAGAGCAGTTCAATAGCTCCGAACATGGCCCGGCGAGTGGCCATAGCCGGTGTGTGCGCACACGCGGCTGGCGGTCATAGAGAAGCAGCACTTTATTCGTCCATTGAAGGAACAAACATAAATTTATGTAAATTTACAATTGAATTAAAATCGATCTCCGAAGCTGAAGACTGGCTGGGGAGGAGTACAGGGGAGAAGACAAAAATCCGTTAGCTTTAATTTGCATGGCGATATTTGTTATAATATTATACTATTACTTATAACTCAACATAGGCGGCATTAATTTCTTCTGGTTACTGCGTACTTGATTCCATTTCTGGATACCGGTGGTAGTTTTTGCTGATGATGAGCGTTTTGATACGAAGCCGGTCGTGATGACAATTTTGATAAGATTTCGTCGAATCATTTGAGTAAGGTTATTGAACTTTAAAGGAGTTTTTTTTTTATTTTGCATACGAGAATCCACCAACGATGTGTGGTATTATCTAAAAACCAATTCAAAGTTTTATTTGTCCAACCAGCAAAGACTCAAGATATTCCCGCGTGACATGCCTCATCCGCAAAAGCTACCGTCATAAATAAATCCGACCGGTCAGCACTCGATGATCAATTTCCGCTTGCCACAGTATCTCAATGTCCAAGTTCAACGACTAGCAGTCAGTTGACGCGGTTTCGTTACAAATTCAAGTCACCATTCATAACAATAATGCTCCCGAGTCGAGCCCATCGATCGAGCGATCGATTTGCATTTCTATACATACTTCCAACAAAACTCACTCCAAAGCCTTTCGGCTTCTTTAACCATCAATTACCGACCCAACAGGCGTACGCTTTCATGTCTATAAGGCTACGGGCTAGAACGCTTCTGGCCCTGTTGATGTTTGCGCTTCTTCCTAGGGCTTCTGGGACGGGGCAGTGGAAAGTGCAGAAACTTGGGCATGAAAGGAACCGAAAGGAAGGAAATAGTTAAGCCAACATTATTTGCATGCATAACTATATTCTATTCTGGTTAACGTAAGTCAATCGCTTGGCGAATGGTTTAGCGGGAACATTCGAAGAAAGTCAATACGGTCGATTGGGTGCTATTGGAGGAAGTTAGTCTGTAAGACACGTAATCGCTTTGCCCTCGGGAGAAATTAATTCGAAGCGGATTTTGCAAATGAGTGCTACTGCTTTAGGAATTGCAGAAGTAAATGGAACGGTGACCGGACAAGGTATTGACGTTTTGAGCTGCGTTGTGTTTTGAAATGTGTTTGCCGGATCATCAAATTCTTTCGTTCTTCGTTATGTTTGGAATATGTTTTGTCGTAAGCTTAGGTATCCAACCTAGCATGATTCGATAACTATTGATGGCCTCTTCGCTCGCTGGTTTTGTTATTAATGTTTTAAGGTCAATTAAGTAACGCTAAATCTGATTGCCAGCAAACCCATCCAATTTAAGAATGAACATTAAATTATTGAAGTGAAGTATCTGCTCATTCAATTTATGTGGGATGTTACACTCCTTTTGTTGTATTTATAAGCCTATGTGAAGTTGATTATTCTTTAATCCAGAAGTCCATCAAAGATATTGACATATACACTACTATCTAGTTAGACTGTCTTTTACCATGTTTACTCTACACGATATAAGATCAAATATAAAAATTTCATCAAGGTAGTGTTAAAACAGGTTTTAATTCGTAATGTGAACGTGGTATTACTTATACTTAACTTCATATTCAGCGCGACATACTCCATGACAACGCTTTGACGAAAACAGCAAGGGGCGCAAAACTGAGACTCCACCAAGGGCGTCGCAGATCACAATACGGCCCTGCCTGCATGATGCTGAATATCCTGGTGGTTACCGGTTTTTTACATTTCTTATAAAAGAAAGGTATAGCTTCCCTTAAACTTTCCCTTAATAGATTTTTTCCAAAACCCGGAGGCCCGAGTTTTGTGTACCAGTCGATTCAGTTCAACAAATTGGGTCTATATCTGTTATCGAAAAGAAATCTTCAACAAAAACCACTGCTTGCTGGCTCGTAGTAGTATCGGATTCTTACTGCAGTGCTTTGTAGTAGGCCTACCGACTTGTTTCTCTAAATCCTCATTCTTCCGCGGCAACTGTTGGATGTTACTTCAGGAAGGATTTTACTCTTGCTCTTTTTATTGAGATATAATTGTTCGTGTTTTCCATTGCTCCTTATTCTTGTTTGCTGTCCAACCATCGTGGTATGACTAACCTGACCAGTTCTACTGCAAATATTGTCTCCTGCCGAGACGAGAACTGACTATAATGACTTACATCTTTACTACTTTGTACCCTTCTTTAGGGTTCGTCGCGGTTGCGGTAATTACCGCAACTGCGCGGTATTTACCGCACCCGCACCGCAAAATCTGCGGTGCGGTGCGACACTTATTCCCGCAGATGCGGTGCGGGAAAGAGCTTTTACCGCGCGGTTTTACCGCAACCGCACCGCAAAAAAATGATAAAGTGATAATTTTGATTATTCTAATTGATAATGAAAGAAAATCTAGCTGTGTCCGAAATATGTTGACGCTATTATTTTTACGACATATTTTGGACTAGTTATTTTATACTTCTAAGTAAAACTTCATAAACTAACCATTTCAAATACATAAAATGCAAAATCCAAATAGAGACAAAATTATTAGATCATTTAAAAACAATACACGTTTACTCTTAAATCCAATTTAAAAGTGAATCACTTCTCTCGATTTCTGTTGGAGATCGTGGAATTATGAATCGTTTTCGATATCAATTTGGTAAACACGTGATCACCCTAGTGAGAAATGTTGGTGTTTACCAAATTTTCCTCCTTAGGGTGAAATATAGCATAGTGCTTTCGCATAGGTCTGCTAAGGCAAGACAAGTCTCGGCTTCACTGTGTCTCATCGGCATAAACAGAACTTCTGCTCGGACGGGACATCACGTTTGATCAGTCGTTCGATTGAAACACAAAGTGTGTTTTAGTTTTAATGGATTTGCGTCAAGCCGACGCTAATCAATTCCGACAAAAAGTTAGCGTCGGTTTCTGATGAGGCGAAGCCAAAACGCAACTCTGTAAGAAATAAGGATTTGTGCTCTCAAGTGCAAAGACTGGTTTTACCAACAAATTTTCACCCTAGTGAGAAATTTTGATGTTTACCAAATTTTCCTCCTTAGGGTGAAATATAGCATAATGCTACATAACTTTTTTTCGCGTACTTCCATTCAAATTTACTATAATTTTCTACCAAATTAAGTCCTAATATTTTTCAGTCAAGACTATTTTGTAGCTTTTTTGAAGCTTTTGTTGCCAAATACCACATAGTTTGACTCCCGTTCACTTCAATTGAAGTTTTTGCCATTGGCTCTTTGCAAAATATTGGAGGAAAATATATTAAATGCTAGAACTTTCGAACTAGCATTTAGAAAATTACACTTCATTCATTTTTAAAGGGAGCAATCTTAGTTTTTAAGTGATAATACATCTGTTTTTTGAAGAATGCGGAAGGTAGAGTTTTGGGATATTTTGTCCGTAAAACCCCCTCTTTTTAAAAATCATTTCTGCTGTATGCTACAAATCATTCATTTTTTGCAGTTTTTCTAATGTTCAATAATTCTGTGCCGGTTGAGACCGGACTCCTGATTAGATGTAAAGTATAAATACAATATATTTTTATTTCACTGTATTGGAATATATGCGCTACTATATAGAAGTACTGATATTTCGACTTTAATTTTTTTTTGGTGAAATTCCGTTAGGAATGAAAGGTGGTTTACTACGTAAATGCGAAGATCATCCATTTCATTTTCATATGTCAAAAACATTGAAAATATGAAAATTTCATTCATTTCTTATTACATTTTTATTCCACATTTTTCAATTAACTGAAGGGTTGCTAAAATAAAAGTTTTCCTATTACTGCAGTAGAACGTTTTTGAATGTATAATGTTTGCCTTAAAATGTATGGAATTTTATTAATAGAAAATGCAAAAGTTGATTTTTTCATAAACATTACATTCTGAGGAGTCTCTTAAAGTTAAATTTCGTGTGAATAAGAATAACATTTTATTATAAATGGTTACACAAATGTACAATTTTTCAACACCATTTTTAAAAATATAAAATTTTTACCGCATTTCTAGCATTACCGCGCGGTGCGTTGCGGTAAATAAAGTGCGGGTGCGGTAATCGGTGCGGTTTTATTATTTTTTTGCGGTTGCGGTG
This sequence comes from Topomyia yanbarensis, assembly GCF_030247195.1. NCBI lineage: Eukaryota > Metazoa > Arthropoda > Insecta > Diptera > Culicidae > Topomyia > Topomyia yanbarensis. The sequence goes on along the minus strand of NC_080672.1, from coordinate 131,519,712 downwards.
CGGACAATCCATTTACCGCCCACATCCGCACCGCGACGAACCCTACCCTTCTTGGTGCTGCTCGTTCCTATTTATCTGCTAGCTGGTGCTGAGAGTTATCCGGTGGCGGAGTTTCTCTCGTTCACGATGCTCAGCCACTCGGCGGCGAAATTTTTCTAGACAATGTTATCTGGATTGTCTCCAAATTCGTGTTGTGCATTTGTTGTTTCTCCTCCTTAGCTGCTGTTGCTAGCTCGTTAACAGACTTGTGCTGTGTAACTCATCTACTCACATCTATTGCTAATATCGAAACTTGTCGAGATTTTGACCGATTCGCAGATGCCGACAAACTCGATTTACATCCTTTGCAGCCACCCTCGACAGGCTTCTTGAGCGACTTATTTCTAGTGTGGCCGAAATCAAATGACAAGTGATAACGAGAGCAACGTTGAAAGGTTATGCAATCACTCTAAAAATCGCCAACCCAATCCCGGCCCGGAGGGCTAGGTTTCATATACCGTTCGACTCAGCTCGTCGAGATCGCAAACTTTCTGTGTGTGTTTGCATGTATTTTTTTGAGAGCAGTAAAACATTTTCAAGAAAACCCTGAGATGGGGAAAATGTACAAAAACCCCAATGTATCAGGGAACGGGTTTGGGCTGCCATGACCCGACCAGCTAAAAAACCACTGCTTTTGCCCAGAACCTGATTCCTCCCCGGCACTACCTTACGGCATTACTTCGGGGAGGGGTTTTTATGTGCATAGCACACACTCTAATTCAACTACTTACTAGTTCGTTTCTTCCGCAGGGTTACAGCGCCACTCCTCGACACACCACCAATTCTATACCATCGACACAGACTGGCAAGTTCTGCATGGCATTCGGAAAGCTGGCTGTGAGTCGAGACTTAGTGCTCCTCCCCTACGAAGACAATCTGAGCGGCAAACTTCAGATTGTGTAGTCTACTGAGCCCTTGGACTCCCTTATGCCATTCAGCACCACGACTCGGCTCCCTTGTGCCAGTTAGCACCGCAACTCCCTTATCGTACAATTCAGCGCCATTTACTCATTGAGCTCCCGACTTGTTCGCGAACTACTCGGTCTAGCCCCCGACGGTGTACTTAGCCTACACCGACGGAGAGTTCCCCGGCGACAGAAGTTCTCCCGAAGCCGAGCCAGCCAGCCAGGGGTCGAGGTCAGTTCGGCGATTCCGGTGGAGCAGGGCGCTCGGTTCGCTGGTGCCCCGAAGAACCGCGACTGGTGGTATCTCTTCGTGGTCTACTCAGTCTAGTCCCCGGCGTGTATGCATGTATGTATGTGTGTGTATGTGGAAAAAAATATCACCTCTGTTTCTCAGAGATGGCTGGGTTACGGGTTGAAGAGTGTGGTCACACAGCTAATTCCCATATAAACTGAACTGAAAAATGCTCAAAGGAGGGAGTAAAGGAAAATTTCCAAATCGAATTTGTATTTTTGATGCCAGATATCTTTAAAACGTCGAGATTTGATGTAATCTCGCAAAAACAAAATTGCGAAGATTGACTTTTTTTTAACTTTGGCACCTTTTTACCTTTTCTAATATAGAAAGGTTACCCGAGCAAAGTCGAACATCAAAATTACAACAAGTAGAAATCATATTTTGATAATTGCATCAAATTGAAATCTTATTTTGCTATCAGTTTTATATTTTTAAACATTACATCAAATTTTGATCTCATTTTGCTATCCTTGTTTCTTAGAAGAATTTTCTATGTTTATATTTCTTTGGTGAAACATCAAAGTGAATACATATTTAGATATAAAAAAAAATCAACATCTCAATGAGCTTTCAATTTACTCTCACTGATAGCAGAATTAGTTTTCTATTTGATATCATAGGACAATTTTTCTGCTTTCCATTTCGATCTTTTAACCGTTAAAACGACCAAAACGACAACAACCTGAGTAATCCGAACATCACAGCATCAAGTATAGTTTTCAATTTGTTGTCAGACTCTGCTCAGGTATCTTCAACCTAATCCCGGCTATTTTTTGGACTTTTTTAGGTGTAGGTAGGAGTATCCAGTGAGGGGTTGCAATTTTAAAATTAAAACTAGTTTAAAATTTCTTAACAAGTTGAAAATTTTCGGCAAGGTCCGGACCCCCCGGATCCTCTTCCTTGATCCGCCGCTGGTTTTAAGCGATGTTTCAGTGTCGACACATAGCGTCTAAAGATCGTGGCTGTCGATCCATTGTATGTATGTGCAAATCGTACTGAATATGTAATATACATTTCCACCGTTGTATTGAACATAACCAGCTATGGAATCGTAGTTTAGACAAATGGGAAAGGCACAATTGCACCACTAGGTAGATTAAAAAAGGTTTTTTCTTTTATCGGCCGTCCCGCTGTCCTCCAAAAAATTTTTTTGGGCATCTTAGTTCTTTCCTGGGGTTTATCTTACTCTTTACACGGCACGGGTATCCTGTTCATCCTTCAGCGTCTCATGGGCTTCAGTATTTTTTCTCCAACGACGCCATCTGTTCGCATTCGGCTGCTGCTTTGATGCTAATCATTAGAACCCTGATCTGTCGGTGTACATTGCCCTTGGCTTTTGACGCACGCGTAGTGCTCCTCGATTTTTTGCCTCAGCATTATCACTTTGTATAAACTAGGCTGCTGATCTTCTTGGATATTGATTGATATCTGAGTGACCACCTATAACCCTAACTTCTCTTGGTCTCCTGCTGCTGTAGCGGTAGCATATGCTACTGCACTTAGTCGGTTTTCTGGGTTGGTGACCTCGCTTGTTTCACCCTTAGCGAACGGTATCACCACCAGGGATACAAACGGTACCGGTAAACTACATATTTTCCGGTATATTTTCATTTGAACAAGCCGTAGAGCCCTCTACAGCGACGCATCACTATTGCTACTCCCAGAACGATAGCCGGAACGCTTCCAGAACGTAATGCTGCTGCTGACCTCTCGCTACGATCTATACATTGACCCGCCTCGAGTTTCTTTCGCTCCGCACGATCTGAGAAGTCCACTGTAGCTCCAATGGCTCTGGATGACCTTCAAACCCAAGACTGCACGCAGTACTTTTTTCGATCAACATAAGCGAAGAGCCTTAGTCAAGAAAAGCAAAGGTATCTAAACGACTGGTTTCGTAGAACAGTGCCACCGGTACCACCGTGAACATCACGGCCCTCTGCGTTCGATCATGTGTGTGACATTCGGCGCTACTCGATGGAGCAGCTGATGGTGCGGAAGGCGACCGTTACCAACATTGCATCGAAACTTCGACGTACACCTCGCAGACGAATTATATTTTTAACGTCTGAAAACCCGCACGCTATCTTTGCGGTTTCGAAGCTGCTACAAAATATCGGCCACTCATTGCGCGAATAAAAAATGTGGGCAGCTTTCTCGGCCAAATTTGCCGCACAGCCAGCTGATTTGTAGTTAATCCCCCCTGCTTGCCTTTTTCAGCGACTGCTATTCCGGCTTCTGACTGTGTCACAAATTCGTCGGCTACCACCGGTTTCCGCGGTTTTTAGATCAAATTGGCAAGTCTCAGCCGGCTCTGATTTTCTAGCCACTAATATGCGAACCTCCGTCTTTGACGTTCAGTTGCTCTTCCAGTTCCCGCTTTTCCCTCAGGTACTTTTCACGAGCTTTTATCTCCTTGGCTCTAAGTGTCCGCTTCTTCTTCTTCTGTATTCCTTCCTCCTCCGGCCGAAGGCGCTCTTCCTCCAACATGGCCTCTTCTAATAGGCGCTCTTCCTCCAGTCGCTGTAGCACAAACTGGGTTCTAGCAAATGTGCTAGAAGTGATTGATTGGGCCAACTTCCTATCGTAGTTTCCAGGTACTTTTAGCTCCGGATTTTTTTTTTTTTCGGAGTTTTATCGATGCTCGTTTCCGCTCCTCTTGACGATGTTGCTCCAGTGACGTTCGGTCCTTTTAAACTAGGGCCACTTAGAATACTGCACTCTTCTCACTTTTTCAGTAGTCTTATTCCTAGCTTTTTTGGTCTGCTTTTTAATCGTTCCGGCTGCTCGGGGAAGTGGCATGATTTAGAATACCACCACGGATGTTTTTCCACTCCCGGGAAGACTCCTGCACAGGCGTAGTGGTGCCATACTCCGCAAGCATAGCATGCCACCATCCCGACGTCAGCAGCGTTGGGTCGGGTATACGATCCACAATCCGCATCCGTACTCGGTGCGCTGAAAGTCGGGTCTCAAAAAGTTACGTGATCTACAGTTTCTGGGGGTACATTGATGTTGATTCGTGAGAGAATATCCGGGCGTCTATTCGGCCAGTCAATATTTCCCAAACAAAAACGGCTCTGAATGTATTCGCCTTGTTGACAAAGTTTCTATATCGAGCTGACGAGCTGTTGAGTAACGCCATGGCAACGTTCTGAAACCAAAGCGCTTTGTAAACTGCTCTGCACATTCAAAGAGAGAGGGCCGCACACGAAAGCGTTGATGCCGGTCGTTGTCTAAATGAACCACATTCATTGTCGTTGTTTGTGATTAAAACTAGTAAATAGATTAAATATATTAAATAATGTAGAACAGTGGTTCTCAACCTTTTTCGTATCACGGACCCCTTAGAAATTACTCTTGATTGTTGCGGACCCCCGTGGTTAAACATCGATTTTGTGTGCTGTTAATATATCATTTTCAGTCTGTTAGTAAACAAGACATGAAATTCCAATATTCACTCGGAAAAAATATTTTTCCTCGCGGACCCCCAGTAACGATTTCACGGCCCCCTTGCTGTCCGCGGATCCCAGGTTGAGAATCGCTGGTGTAGAATATGGAAAGAGAAGCAGAACCGTACGCGTCTGGTGGCTGTACTAGGAGCGGTATTTTTTGTCATGTTCCTGTTTTGCACACTGGCTGCCGTACAAATGGGTAAGTGCATCCATCATCACCACACTTGCTTCATTAATCTTTTTACTTTTTTATTTTCATTATGTTTTTTAATTTCTATGTTTTGTATGAATGTGTGTAGTGATGTTCTGTAAGTGTGTATGTTGGCAGGATTCATAATAAAAGTTGAAATACACCACTGAGTCGATTAAATAAATATATTGCAGCCATTCTGTTTTAGAGTTTTGAAGAATAATCTGTTATACATGCACAAAAACAGAATACCCACGAAGAAATGATTTTCTTGAAAAACGTAGATAAATGTAAATGTTTCTAGAATTTATCATCATTTGATATCGGAAAGGTTAGATTAACGATGCCGCACTGATATTAGGGTCGATGTACTACATTTCTCAACCGCATAACATTTGTTTTCAAAAACGTATAAGAATTCAATAGTTGCATTGTATTATGTAGGTAAAAAATTCTTTAATCTGTGATATCAATAATAGGATTGTAGTTGTTTTAAAAACACGTGTTATCAAAAATAACATTATTCTTAATTAAAGTTTGTTTCAATTCTCGTCCCCTCAAATTCTACCCGTTGCAATTTCACCACAGTCCAATGAGTACAAAAACGTTCCGAAAATAAGTTAATTGCATAATTACAGGTGATTTCAGATCCCAGCTTTCTTACGTGCTGAAAGAAAACAAACTTGCTTAAAAGTGATGCAAGGGAGCATATTGGGATTTCACTAGTTACGAAGCTTAAAAATGTTCTAAAATTGGAATTTTAGATGCCCATTTAATGGTCCTAATTTAAGAAAATGAAAGAAACAATAGCGAGTGTGTACATTATTTACAAATACTTTATGATCAAAAAACTAAATCATGTTTTTACAGTTGTTTACGTCATTGCCGTTTTCGCATAGTTTTGACTGACATTAAAACACCTTACTCCACTATCGAGGGCTAAGTGAAATCTAAAAAATCGCCTATGTAACCAAACCTCGTATAATATGCACGCTTATAGTGCTCTATTAGTTGAAGGATTTGAATAATTAATACACCAACCGTTTCAGAAATACCGAACTTTCGTATTGATAACAATTAATTTTCTGTACTATAAACCTAGTCAATTGAAAAATTGGTTTAATTGAACAAATCACGAAAAAGGCAAAAATGTCATCCCTGAGGCAGCTATTGCAGGCAGAGTAGTCAGTATGGAGCACCAAGAGACCCAAACAAATAATATACAGTGAAGACAGATTTTATCAGCCCCCTGAATTTGTCCGCTCCCGATTTTATTTTCTGTTCGATTTTCTCAGCCTCATATGGATATATATTTTATGAGCTCTAGCAGTCGAACCAAGCCAAATTCGACAGGGTAAGATAGGGCAAATCCGACCTAGTAGACGGTTTTGGCTATGAAATGCTCATTTTACATCGGATTAATTCGTTTTATATACCAAATAAAAAGTTAGGCTTCTGTTAAACGTTCTATGCATGCCAACTTAGATACAAGCGTTTTACGAAAAAGTTAATTTTTGCTGTTTTCAAAAATGGTGGGGTAAACCCGACCACCTATGTTTTTGGTTGATTTAGTACAGATATTACCCAAATCAATTTTCCTATGATAAATCAATGAATTTTATGTTATTGAATGGTCCTTAGCCACGTGGTGGATCGCGCGAAATGGGACTCTAACGTCTCATTCAATCTGATTCTTAATGTTGCTGGTGTTGAAGCGGCAAGTGATGGATTAAATGGAACATCGTCTTTTTGTTCCCCTTCAGCTTCAACTTCCATTTCAACTTTTTCTAATCTGTTGTTAGGTTGGGCATGTAGTCGATATCTTGAAAAATGTCTGCTCTTACATTCACTTCGGTTGCACCGATTTCAAGTGCTGGAGTGACCATCGCAGAGATATCAAATATTTAAATGGGTCGGCCTGGGTGCATTTGTATAAAATTTAATGATTTTTGGTTCATTACTATTTGAAAAGGGCCAAATACTGAGACATCAAGCGGTTGTAAGCGAAGTGAGCAATGAAAAGGAAATGTGACCGCGTGAATGCCATTTGCTCGATAGAATTGCAAAGCAGCTGAAGATCGATGGCTTTCGCGATTATCCATTAACAACAATACTGGCTGATCAAGCGAAGAACGTGTGAAAGTTTGAAAATGCTTAAAAAAATTCCCCATTATATCTATTGGGATAATAAAATAATAAAAAATCATCTTAATTTGATTAACAATTTCATAGCAAAAAAGCATTAAAAAAGCGGTTGAATTTACTTCACTATTTAGAGGTCGGATTTGCCCCACCGTGTCATTTTTCATTACGACACAATTGAAAAAATGAAAATAATTGAACCAAATTAATCTATACACTTTGTAGGACTTTAAAAAAGAATGTATATCCACGTACCTTTTTATGAGACCACTTTAACAAAAAGAAATATCCTGCAGTCAATTATGCAAAAAATCAAATTAAAAGTTGTAAAAACACATTAGTTGTCGTTTGAGCATCTCAAGGTAGACTAATACAATACTGTCATGCCACCATTATGATTATTTTCGATGCTCTACACGACAACACTGATATGACACATTTCGCGGGCTTGTACACCAGAATGACGTTTTTGTTTTGTCTTATTTTGGTATCACAATCTTTTTTCCTAGATTCGGTAGTGTTTAAACCATTGAAAAGTTATGTAATTCAACCATTGACATTTCGATAAATAGTTGAAAAATATATAGAAAAGTAAGTTGAATTTCACGGAAAATGGCTCCTGAATTATTGACTGCTAAGAAAAGTTCTATTTCATGAAACTATTATTGAAATTTTTATCTGTTTAAAGGAATTTGTTCGTTATTGAGTGTAGAATAGTAAAACTAGAAAAAAAAATTTCTTGATTTGACCACTTGATACTTTTTGAACTAATAGAAGTTTTGGTTGTTTCTGCGTTGTAACGTCACAAAAAAAGGCAATTTTTTAATTTTATTAAAAAACTGAAATTTTGTTCAAATTTATATTCCGGATTCTCTTTGTATTCAAAAATACTTTTCTAAAAAGCCTACAGTTTCTTTTATTGGATATGCGGAACTAAAGTTAGAACAGGATACACTTTGCGTTGTCACGCAATTCAACTTTTATAAGACGCTTGAATGGTTTATCAGATATAGTGTCAAATTTCCCTACGTATGGTTTATTTAAACGCTTTCAAGTTGTTTCGTAAACAGGAAATTATACTAGTGTGATATTCATAAATTCAGAATGTATATCCTTAAGTGCTTAAGGGGTTGTATACCATCGACACATTCTTTCGTGACGATACAACGATTTGACCAACCTTCATTCTATAAATCTGTTAAAACTTTTTCAAATGAACTCCTTCATCAAACCTAATTATAGATTTAGAAAATAAACTAAATTTTATATAAGATTTGATCTACAACACTTGAATGCACTGGAGGAGTTATTTAAAAAAAAAAACGATTGAACGACGTCACATTATATTTCTTTAAAAGTCCACCTACGCTGTACTCTCCTAGACGCTGGTTGCATGATACGTTCCGATGCAATCACGCTAACAGCAACGTAGTCCAGAACATGCGAGGGAATTTCCGAATTTTGTTCTCGGGTTAGTATTTAGCCATGAATAATAATGCATTCCCTGAATATTTCTTTTCCCCCAGTAATCAACCATTCCACACTTCGCCATCATCGACGAGACGCCCGTTTTAAGGTTCTTCGCAACCTCCGTTGCAGTCGCACGTGCCGTCAGTTAGTAACTAACCAATTCTTCCGTTACAAGCCCAAATACATCATCGAAGCAGCTACATTATCGAAATGCCTGAGGTATTAAATCCAATATTGACGGGTATCTATTCGAATTTACGGGAGGTTGTAAAAACATAATTGGGTCTACAGAGACCTATCTGGGTGACCGCACTAAATCGTCTCAATTGCTTAGAGTCGGATAAAAAGGCTTTGGCTCATTTCAAATGAGCCCAAAAAAGATAGATGAGGGAGTGTTTATTGGTGTTTGCTGACTTTTAAAAACCCGTAGAATTGACGATTGGATGTAACATGGATCGGGAACTTGATTCCTTACCAAATTAAACAAAGCAATACTGCCAGTTTATTTTTGTTTGTGAAATATGTGATAAAAGCTGCTATTCTGGCTCCGTTAAACTACCATATTGAGCCGTGTCAAATAAATAAATATGTCAAATGACTCAAATTTATCCACAACAGATATGAAAAAAAAATTCTTGGTTTGATCAATTGTTTCTGCTACAAATAAAAGAATAAACTGTAGCGTGATTTTTCGACAACCCCATATTGTTATTCGAGTGATTTTTTTTTAAATGTCTAAATGCGATAAAAATTTAAAATTTTACTCAAAACAATATCACCAGCGTAACTTACAGAGTTATAGAAAAGTTGAAGATTTTCGTGACGTTACAACGCAACGAGATATCGCTTTTCTGAAAATGGAGTGCTGTAACGTCACGAAAGTTAAAAGATGCTTATTAAGAAACAAAACAATAAAAAATATATTTAATGACACCTAGTTATGCGTCTGCTATTTAGAAATACATCATAGAAGATTTGTTCTTGTTAAAAATCTAATAGAGCAGATATTTTGACTTTTATGGAAATACGTAGAAAGTTCTAATTCGTGACACGTTGCAACGTCACGTTACATTATCAGTTCTAAAACAATCCTCTTCCAGTATATTCAGTTTTTGTTCATTGAATCTTTAGTGAAATTTTGTCTACTTTCCGAATCTGTAATAAGTTTTGACGTAGGCGTTCATTTGATAAAGTTATAGCATATTTATGGAATGAAGAATCGTCAAATCGTTGTAACGTCACGAAAGAATGTGTCATATTAGTTTGAGTAGTGCTTCCGATTTTCAGTAACAGAGGGGGGTCGGGTTTACGCACATGGTCGGCTTTGCCTCATCTTATCCTAATTTCTAATGTTTCTTGTCGAGATGCAAAAGGAATTTTTTTTTTTAATTTTGAACTGGAACACCCCCTTAAAGGAAATTTATACTAAATATTCAGAATGGGTTATGAGGTTACACCTAGGGACTATAGAAGAATATTTTAACTGCTCCGGTTTATTAAAAACTTTCCCTACTTAGTAATCTCCATTTAATTGAATGTCGTTAAAAAGTAAAAACCAAATACTAATTTTAGGAATGAGGTATAGCATACAAGGTCACAAAACAGAAATGCTATTTTTTCCCTTCGTGGAGATTTTTTTCCTTTGTTTTTTTCTCCACAAAGGAAAAATATAGCATAGTGCATATTACAGTTTCGGTTCATTAATTCTCATCAGCTTAAATCAGAACTTTTTTTTTAATTCAATTATAGAGGTTTTAACCTTAAGGTCATTCGCCTCTTCGGGTTAGAAAAATCTCTTAGGAAAAATTTCTAACCCTATGTGCGGGGTCGGGACTCGAACCTAGGTGCGCTGCGTACAAGGCAATCGATTTACCAATACGCTACGCCCACTCCCCTAAACCAGAACTTCTTTTCTTACGGGACATCACGTAGGCCTAGAGGTTTGCTCAGAAACACAAATTGTGTTTTCGTTTTTTGGTGCTAGCGTCAATCCGGCGCTAGCTTAGTCCATTAACTAAGTTAGTGTCGGATTCTGATGAGAGGAACTCGAAACGCCTCCAATAACTAATTTATTGTGACATTGCTTTTTTGGATGTGTAGTAAATGTAATAAAATAATTATCAAATGTTCCACAAGGTTGGAGAAAATTAGATGAGGGCGACGAATAGTACTTCTACCATAATTGTAAAAGATTACCAAAATGAAATTCCATATTCCGGCAAGAATTGAATAAAAATATTCATTGACGAGCGTATGTTTCCCTAACAAAGAGAGCATGGTTTGTTACTAGGTTTTACTGTTACTGTTAATGTGTACACTCAGGTTTTTACGCGGTTTTTTTGCGTGGTTTTTACGAGGATTTTTTACGCGGATTTTCCAAGTAACGCGGCTTTATTTTACGCGGATTTTCTAATTAACGATGGCGACTTCCGGTTTAGCGAAATTCGCTATAACCCAGTCAATATGAATATTTTCGGAATGGTCTTGAAGAGCAGGTGCCAGAAATTGGTTTTTGACGCCATTTTGAAATCCAAGATGGCGACTTCCGGTTTAGCGAAATTCGCAATAATCCAATCGATATGGATATTTTCGGAATGGTCTTGACGAGTAGGTGGCAGAAATTTGTTTGACGCCATTTTGAAATCCAAGATGGCGACTTCTGGTTTATGAATGGCAATTCGCTATAACCCAATCAATATGGGTATTTCCGGTCCACCGAAATTCCCGCATGAAAAATCTGGGCAATCATCCAAAACATCCTCGAATATAAGATCTAATCATAAACCAGCGAAATGCAAAGTATTTTTACGTGTTTATCCAGAATAGTGCAGTGAGAATGGAAGTGAGAGAAGAAAGAGACGTATGTGGTGTGAGTTGGGGGCTTGAATTGATTCAAATTAAACACATTGCTTAATTTCAAGTAAATTCAACTGTTTAATTGAAATTATTTGTAACTTCAACATCCAAAAATACCCATATTGATAGAGGTGAGCGCCACGCCGCCGCCGCCGCGCCGACGATTGCATGTAAAAATAATAAGCACATCGGCGTGACGCCGGCGCGCCACCGACCTTTACCTGTAGACCGGTTTCTTACAATAATTATTAAACTAACTTAACACTAGTTTAAATTTTGGTTTACTTTAAACTGCTGCTTAAGTTTTGTTTTCGACATAGTGAAGTCAATGCTTTCGCAATGTTTGTTGTAAATATTCATCATTTGGTTTAAAGGGCCAAACTTGGCATAATTAGTGCGATGACGAATTGTACAAAAGATGCTGCGGTTACGTAGTTGTCGAGAAGGAGCATAAAAATTTAGTTTCGATAAAAGTTCGATTGAATCAATACGATGTGATACAATGTCGTTTACAAATGATACCATAGAAAATTCACAACGATCTTTCAAGGTTTGAATGTCAATCAGCATGCACCGTGCTTCTTAAGATGGCAAATATAGTCCAGTCCAACCTAGTTTACGAAGAGCGAACATCAAAAACTGCTTTTGTACTGATTCTATCCGGTTTGCATGCGTTGCTGAAAAAGGCGACCAAACTATACTACAATATTCTAGTGTTGAACGCACATAGGCTACATATAATGTTTTTATTGTGTAGGGATCTTGGAAATTATAGCTGAAGCGTTTAATAAAACCTAGTGTGCTGTTTGCTTTGTTAATTATTGTGTTATAATGATCTATGAATGTTATTTTGGAATCTATAATAACTCCTAGATCTCTTATTCTGTCACACTTTTCTACTTGTTGATTTCCCAATAAAATTCTATTGTTCTGTATATTATTCTTTCTACTCAATGTTATGGAATTACATTTTTTTACATTCAGTTTCAGAAGGCTTTTATTACACCATGTATAAAATATATTTAGTTCGTTTTGAAATGTCTGAAAGTCTTCACCATTTCTTATTTCTAGAAATAGTTTCATATCATCAGCATATATAAGAACTTTTACATTTTTTAGAATGAAGGAAATGTCGTTAACAAATAAAATAAAGAATAGCGGGCCCAAATGAGACCCTTGAGGGACTCCTGATTGTAACTTGAATTGGGATTGATTTTATCCCTTTAAATCTAACAGCTTGTTCACGATTTGTAAGATATGATTGTACCCATGTAAGAAGTCCTGGCTCAAACCCAATTTTTTCTAATTTAAAAAGTAGCATGGGTATGTCGATGCGATCAAATGCTTTGCTAAAATCTGTATAAAGAGCTTCAACGTGGTTTCCGTTATCCATTGCTGTTAATGTGTAGTTAATGAATTCGAGTAGATTTGTACTTGTAGAACGCCCTTTGAAAAAACCATGTTGCACATGGGTAATTCTGTTCTTGATTTGGTGGAATAAATTTTCATTAACAATCGCCTCGAAAATCTTGGGAATGCACAAGATGATAGCTATTCCACGATAGTTACGCACATCGGATTTTTTACCATTTTTAAAAATTGGAACTAGGAAAGAGCTTTTCCATGTTTTAGGAAAACAACCTGATTCTGCAGACATGTTAAAAAGCCAAAATAAAGGAGCGGTTAGTTCTATTGACAAAGTTTTTAAAAACACCGGTGGAACGCCATCAGGTCCAGGGCTTTTAGAGCTATCCAAGTTTTTTACGGCATCCATGATTGTATGTACTTTTATCTGTTTAATGTTAATATCTCTTGAAAGTTCTGGGAGGAATGAAAAGTATTCACGCTCTCGATCCTTCTCTGAAAATGTAGTGTAAACTTCCTGGAAGAATGTTGCAAAAAGATTGCAGATTTCCTCTGAGTTTTCGCCTACCTTTCCATCAAGATGCATTTCTGTTGGGAAATAATCCGATTTTATTTTAGTTTTTACGTAATTAAAGAAGTTTTTTGGACAAGTTTTTATATTGCGTTCTGTTCTTGCATTGTACTCTTCAAACGCGATATCAATGGCAAGGTTCAATTGATCGCATAGATTTAAATAGTTTGTTAAGTTATCTTCGCTGTTGTATTTTTTGAAGATTTTGTGTGCTTTCTGCTTACGATTTTTTAAATTTTTGATTTCTCTATTAAACCAGATGGGATGTTTTGAGTTATAGTGACGCCTTCTTCTTTTCAATGGTATAGCTTCGTGAATGTCTTTAAATAATATTTTGTAGAAGATGTCTACGGCAGCTTCAACATTTTCTTCATTTCTTAAAATCATTTGCCAGTTTATTGCATTAATTTTTTGCCTCAAGCTTTCATAGTTAGCGGACTCGTAATCAAATACCTCCTCAAATTCACTATCACCAGGTCTGTCGTTAACATGCAAGAATATAGAAAACTCAATGGCTGTAAGATAAGCTTCATTCTTCCATAAGGGAGTAAGTGATTCCGTTACACAGATTAATAAATCAAGTCATTAATAAATCTAAATAGCATTGTCGCTGATTTATTATGTGATTTATTTGATTAAGTCCTAAACTGGCAGATTTATCGCAAATGTGGCTATCCCGGAATTCGCCAGCTTGGATTTCAAAATGGCGTCAAACATCGACCTTTGTCTCTTCACTCTTCAAGACCATTCCGAAAGTACCCTTATTAATTGGGCATTAGCGATTTTCCCTAAGACGAAAGTCGCCACCATGGATTTAAAAATGGTGTAAAACATAAATTTCTGGCACCTACTCGTCAAGACCATTCCGACAATATCCATATTGCATAGATTGTAGAGAATTTCCTCTTAACCGGAAGTCGCCATCTTGAATTTCAAAATGGCGTCAAACAAATTTCTAGCACATACTTGTCAACACCATTCCGAAAATACCCATGTTGATTGAGTTATAACGAATTTCGCTACACCGGAAATCGCCATCTTGGATTTCAAAATAGCGTCAAACACAAATTTCTGGCACCTAGTCGTCAAGATCATTCCGACAATATTCATATTGCATGTGTTGTAGAGAATTTCGCTCAACCGGAAGTCGGCATCTTGGATTTCAAAATGGCGTAAAACATAAATGTCTGCCACCTACTCTTCAAGACCACTCCGAAAATACCCATAGCAGCAATTTCTGGCACCTACTCGTCAAGACCATTACGAAAATACCCATAATGATTCGGTTATAGCGATTTTACTAAACCGCAAGTCGCCATCTTGGATTTCTGAATTGCGTCAAAAATCATTTTCTGGCACTTACTCTTCAAGACCATTCCGAAAATATCCATATTGATTGGGTTATAGCGAATTTCGCTAAACCAGAAGTCGCCATCTTGAATTTCAAAATGGTGTCAAAAATCTATTTCTAGTAGCTACTCGTCAAGTCCATTCCGAAAATACCCATATTGTTGAGGTGCGGGCCATAAGGAATCTTCCAGACCCGTCTCTTCCATCTTTCCGAAAATGTTCTTTTGTATTCAAAAGGATTTAGAATATTTTGGAAAAAACCGTGTTAATTGTAAAATTTGAGCAAAAAAAAAACTTCCAAAGTTTTTTGCTGAGATTTTTTACGCGGATTTTTGAATAAGCGCGGTTTTTTTACGCGGATTTTCCAATTAACGTGGTTTTTTACGCGATACGCGTAAAAAAAACCAGAGTGTAATGCACCTTAGAGCAAAAAAAGAAGAATAAAGAACGATATTTGCACTTTTCATGCGAATCACCACTCTTCTCTTTCACAATAAACCTCTTCACTCCGATTTGTGTTGCTCCCATACGTGCATTCTACTCCATTGCTGCACACCTCAAAGCGTAGCAATGAAGAGGCTCTTTAGACTTATTTTATGAAACATGTGTAAAAATGCAACGTGACAGACAAAAGCCTTGACCATATGAATTTATATTGTCTTTTAACTCGAAAACAACTCCTGTTTTGAGGAATGGTTTTTCTCAACCATTGTTTATACGTTGATAATCTGAAAAGTCATTTTTATCTGTGGCATTTACTTTTTCCAACATTAAAACTAAGCAATGGCGATTGCTTCAGTAGTTTCCGCGTATACATGGTTTTGAAAAAGCACGCGAACATCACAACCAAGGTTGAAACGCAAATACGTCAACTGCAATAACTGTCGAACACTTTTGAATTTAAAGCTAAAAATATCACCGAATGTTTGGGATGTTTGGGATGTCCAACAAAGTCAAAATTTAGCACTTTCTATTATCTTCCTTCCAGTGCGATGTAGATAGATTGCTGTTAAGGGGAAGGTGTAAAGTGCTCAAATCGAAAGTTATTTTGTTTTACGATTTTGAAAGCAAGGCAATAATGAACATTTTGTATATTGTTAAGATTTATTTATACATTTATTGCGCACGAATTTTTTTTCCAAGAGTAGACGTCCAACCATTTCCACGTCGAGGAGCGCCGCGGCGAACACGATAACTCTTGATGAAATCGTCGGACACATGAAATTCAATAAGATTTGTAAAGCTTAGTAAAATTCGCTCACTTTTCTTCAAAATAATGGGAAGAAAAATATTTTATTCAGTTTTCTGTGGTTCATTGACAGGCTATATATATATTGTGTATTCTCATAAAAAAATCAAGTCAATTCGTTGATTAGTTTTTGAGTTTTCGTGTTCGCCAATTTTGAGAAAAGCGCTGTTGAAGAGTGTCCAACATCAAATTTTATCAGGGAAAAAACGTTGTAGTAAATAACCCATTGGGTATTTTTTCTTGAAAATTTGGGTAGTAGTAGTGTATTGTTTACACAGCATTTATTATTTTTTTGTCAGTTTTTCAAAAATTGTTGCCGCTAGATTAAAATCTGTGTGTGTGTTACAGCAAATAAGTGCGAAGAATGCATGGCTGTTTAAAAAAAAGAAGTACAGCGTGGCCACCGAGATTGCGGGAGATTAGAGGTTCAATATTAACAATTAAGCGGATAACAAAGAAGTCGATTTTTTGTTCACTACACCAGACGCCCCCCTTAAAAATAACGCCAGGAACCAAAAACTTCAGATGCGCAGAACAGTGCAATGATTAACAATATGAAAAGGCACTTCGAAAACGGTTGTGGTGAATACCCCGATCTAATAAAAAAAAACAATGAAACGGAAGGGGCGCTGTGAAAAGGTATTGCAATGCTAATGAAGTAGAGGAACTCTGTCAGGAAAATTAACATATTAACGCTACGCAATATTGGATAAATACTTAATACTTAATCTTAATACTTCTAATTTGAAAAAAAATATGTATAAGGTCTGCACAATTTCATGTGGAAATTAAATCACCACCTCACCATTCCATGATCCACGATTCCACAAAACCTGCTCAGCTGTACATTTGCGTATCATAAAAGATTTTTTGTTGTCCTCCTGCTAACCATTTCACACGAAATACCTTCGTTTTGTTGATCAAACATTCGAGTATTGATAAACGACCGACACCAATTTCGCGCACGAGGCTGTTTGGCGAGCAAAGATGCCTCGCCATTATCATCGTCATCAAATTAAATCTTCGAACAAACAATTAACCGTCAAACCATCATTCAATCTGACAGTCGATAAGGCACCGAGGGGCTAGATTTGATTGCGCACACATCGACCTCCAGCCAGTAGCCGAAAGATCCTAATTTGGCAATAACTCAACCGCTTCAATGACAGGGGCCACCACGCCCAACTCCTTATTGATTCCGGGCTCGTTCGGTGCCCATATCGGCTCAGTGGAGACACATTAGTAAGCCAATATTTTATGCCGATAATTTATTGGGTTGACGCCTTGATCAAAACCACGAGGCGGACATAGATAGCCGAAGAATCTATAACACACGCGCAACCACACCTGAAAAAATAACCAGTGCTCAGTCCAGTGCCCCTACAGAAGGATTCAGCAAGTTCGCACTACTCAATCGTAACGTCGTTCGGTTGTGAGCTTGTCCCAATTCTATTTGTTACATTTTTACACTGTAAATGAATTCTAGAAGTCTGATCGACGTATAGGTACGATTTTTCCTACAAGTCACAGGAGTAATGTGATGTGGAACAAATCATTACACGAACGACACAAAGCTACCAAATCAAAAATTCAATCAGCAGTAAGCATAGTGCAAATCATCAGAAGGTAGAAATAAAACGTACAATGCTCGGGCTATTTTGCATACAATGAACCGAGTGAAGCCCATTCGGGGCTCTCCTTTCCGAAAGTGAAGTAATGTCCGACATAAATTATATAACTTTTATTGATTATTAAATGCTTGCCTCACATTCGACGCTGTTGACGTCCTGACCGGTACCGAGAGGTGAATTTCAAGTTTCGGAACAAGTTCGTTGTCTTCTAGAATGCTTGAACAAGTGAAGAATAATCAAGCATGCTCGTGTTCGAGACCGTTCTGGGCATGAAACAACCAAACTCAACAATTCGAATCGGTTGACAAATACCGTCCCGACAGTTACACTGCGCCAGTTTGAATATGTACTTCCTGCTGCCGGACGATCGTGCTCTAGCTTGCTCCATTCATTCCACGATCATGTAGGAATTCACCCGAAGTCAAGGCAGGAATGTGTCGTATTGGAAACAGATCGTTTTACATCGATAATTGCACCTATTTACACACCAACCAACAACGTCTCGCTCGCTTGCTCGACCGGGGCTGAGTGGCCAACAAATCCAGAAGTCAACGAACACCCGAATGTCTGCCAGCAAGACACAGACAGCACACTGCCACCGAGGCTTGGTTGGCCTTTAGGATCAGCCCCTGGGCCAGCACATTATGCAGCGTCTATACGGGTAGCAAAGCAAGTTCAAATTTCAAACTGGAGTTGCCTTCTGGCATTTCTCACGTTTTTTTTTTCGTTCAACATTTAATAAGATTTTAATTAGACTTGATTTCGATTCGATTCGATGCCCAATAACTTTCAGATTGTTCAGATCCGGAGATAAGCGGGATGAGAAAATTTAAACTGTTCTCTTGTGTTTTCTGTATCCGTGTTTTACTGCTCAGAAAGTGCGTGGACATTTGCTTCTGGCTGGAACATTACAGGCCAGTTGATACATACTGTGTTGAAAGGCTGAACTGTGGGCCATACTACGATGTACGATGTTCCCATTTGTGGACGTTTCAAGGAAAAACTCATTACTTTAAACTAGCAGTGTGATAAGATCGTTCTTATATAGTATTAAATGCATTCATAATTTATAATGGGGACCTTTTAATTGTGCGGTATTAGAAATAATGCATTATTTGACAGAATTCAGTGCACCATGTTGGAATTGTGTATGCGGACTATTATGATCTCCAAATGAAATAATAAATAAATTACAATATATTATTGATATCATGTATTCTTGGACGTATTCTTTATATATTTTCATAGCATGTGAAAGCGCAAAGCGTTGGCGACCAGCGTAAACACTTGCAATTTCATATATTATTTGATACTAGTATGCTATTTTGAAACTCAAATGATTGTTCGGAGTTTCTTGGTCATGTTTTTTGTTATTTTTGGATGGCTGATGTCAGCGACATGACCGGAGAGGTTTAGAATACATAAGCAGTTCATATTTCAAATGTGTTGATACTCATAAGAATTCATGGAAATTTATGATTTGGGCGACGAATATTTTAAATTATTCTTTTATAAAAATGATAGTGGTCCAGAAAAAAAACATTGTTGTTGGCTTTGTCGTCGCCGTTGGTGGAGGATATGCGTTGGCGTGATATAAAACGTACGAAATATATCTTCGAGATTCTACATCGACGTTTTTACAAATCATAGTTAGTTTGATAGCACTGATAAAGACTAATTCCTTTTGCCACAGAAAATATTCTCGGGATGGAAAATTTTGGTACCAACTGATCCTGGTTAGCAGCACGGAGCTGCACAAAATAATTCACGGAGAGGTATCCTAATCATCATCTTCTCTCACGGTGTTGAAATAGAGTCTGAAATCACAATTCTTTCTGTTCAAGATTTGCGATTTGGTGCAGGAAATTACCGGGAACTAATCACTAACGATCTTCGGTCAGATAATTTAAAATTGTTTTTTTTTTTCATTTGTGTACGTGTGTGTGTTTGTGTGTGTTTTCAGATAGCCGAAAAAACTTTCAAAAAACCCTTAGAAGGTAGGAAAAAAATGTACAAAACCCAACGTCTCAGGAAACGGGGGCCACCACCCGACCCGCTAAAAACCACTGCTCTTGTCCAGAACCTGATTCCTCCCCAGCACTACCTTCGGCGAGGAGTTTTCATGTTCACCCACTCTAATCCAACTACTTACTAGTTAGTTCCTTCAGTAGCGTTACAGTACCACTCCTCAACACACCACCAATTCTCCACCATCCACACAGACTGGCAATTTTTGCGTGGCAGTCGGGAAGCTAGCTGTGGGTCGAGACATAATGCTCTTCCCCTACGAAGACAATCTGGGCACCAAACTTTAGATTGTCTAATTTACCGAGCCCTTCGACTCCCGTGTGCCGCGACTCAGCTCCCTTGTGCCATTCAGCGCCGCAACCCCCTTCTCGTACCATTCAGCACCACTTACTCGTTGAGCTCCCGACTTATTCACGAAATACTCGGTCTGGTCCACGACGTTAGACCTAGCCTACTGAAACAATGAATTTCCCGACGAGAGAAGTTTTCCGGAAACCGAGCCAACCAACCTGGTATCAAACCGAGCCAACCCGCCTCAGTCGAAAAAAAATTTGTCCCTCCGGGATTCGGTTAACGATTTTCAAAGTAATTGCCTATGAGAAAGGCACAAATCTCGATGTTATAATTCAACCATCGTAGGTGGCCAATGTACACAAAGCAAGTTTGGTTTATCATTAGCGAACCAGACTGGGAAATCTATGTCGTTTTGCACCCAAAAGTTTTGCATCATTTTGATATCATAGTGATACCAGTTTATATGGAAAATTGCTGTGTGATCGCACTCTTAAGCCCCGGAACCGAAATTCCAGGGGGCAGCAGAGACAGGAAGGACAGGCTCCAACGAAGTGAGTCTGTTTTGCATCTGCTAAGATCCTGAGATTTGATTTCATTTTATCTTTTCATTCACTTTAATCTTTTGATTCATTTAAATCAGTTTGTTCATTTTATTCATTTAAATTGTTTTGCGCACTGTTTTAATTTTGAGAATTTTATTCATTTTTTCCAGTTTATTCATTTTATTCAGTTTTTTTTTATTTAAATAATCTGAGGTATTTTTCAGTCATTCAATTTATCGATTTCATCTGAATAATTAGTTCGACACAATTTTATTTATTTTATATTTTTTATAACTTTTTAATATCGTTAATTACTCATTTTAATCATTATAGTTATATTTTTTTAGATACCTAAAAGCATACTACATAGTGTGGCAAAATAATGAATATGCCAAAAATTGCTAAATAATTTTTGCATGGATGCAAAATGATGTTATTTTAAGAGGTTAATCATTTTTTATTATATATCCAGCAAAATCGCTTTCTAATGATGATGTTTGTATTAAATAATACAATATTATAACAAACGTAATTGAACGCAACTATTAGTGTAACCTCAGCTTAAAAATAACCGAAAATAGTAGTGTTTCTGTGTATTGGACCAGCTTTAGGGACACCCTTTTTAAACATTTTATTCCAAATTTGAACGATAAAAAAGTTACACTATACGGCAAGATCCGGCAAAGTTGCTGAAACAACATTAAAAAACAAGATTCCGGCTATCCGAAAAACATTCTATCTTTTCCGATCCACAAATTCCAAGCGATTTGAAAATATTGGTATTTCCACTAATTTTAGGTACGCCAAAATTCTGTAGGGCCAAATACTATGTTTGGCAAAATGTATATCTGTGAATATGTGACCAACTGTTCATGCATCGGGAAAAATAAATGTATTCACCAAGATCACCTCGAAAATACTAGTATTCGGAAGGATCTAGTAAATTGACCTCTGCACTGGTAGGTGGATAGATGCCAAATTGTTCCAAAAACTAGTTATTTTCTATTTTTAGTTCATATTAAGGCATAATAACAGCAATAGCCGGAAAATAGTTTTGGCCAGGATTTGACTCCAGTTACTCCTCTGTGCGACGCCAGTAACATCCTGATTACGGCATAGTGGTCATTGCGCACGTTTACGGACAGGACACGGATTACGAATTGGATGGCGATTTTAGGCTTTCTGCTCCCCGGAAAAGTAAGAACAACACCGAATTGAAATAGGGAGCGGGTTGTCTCCGTTCCATTAAAACCCTGGCAGGATTTTATGACCAATCTTGGTCTACTACTCCCCATGACGGATAGTGGCAACCCCAGTATGATGATCCTACTTGCATACCTAACCATGGAATCACAACCCGAGCAGAAGAAAATAACAGCGGAATACTAAATTTAGGTATCAATACCAACGACTGTTTACCGCAATATGGTATTAATGAGCTATGTAGAGGTAAAATACCAAAAAATAATACAGACATGTTCTACAAATAACCATTTGATAATGAAACGAGTTATTATCATACCTGAATAATAATAAAACATTTTTCAACCTTCCAATAATAAAATTCACTCTATGGAGGTATTCAATAAGGTATTGGTTTGGTATTTGTAAAACTAACTGGAATGCATAAATAATACTAAAATAAAGTATTATACCTCATTGAGGTATTAAGCAGGTACAGGTATACCTCGATTTAACATACATTTTCCGATTCAATCACGTACGTTAAATCGAATTTTATGTAAAATCGAAACACAAAAGAAATATTTGTTTTCGACTAGAATTATTTTTTTATTCATCACACAAAATATTGACGAGGATATTACTGATTGTATCCACCTAACAGTGACATAGAAACCACATATTCTCAATTAAACAATTAGATTGCACTTCTGAACATAAACGACATATTTAACTTAACCTTGCCAAGTATTCGCCAATTCTAACAGATATTCATTTCATAAAGTTCGTCGCAAAATTTTCTCAGAATTCATAATAACTTATAAGAATAGTCAACAAAGTTGGATTAACCATTGTGTGCATGAAGAGCACAATGCCTAATTTTAGTAAGTAAAAAATTTGTGTTTCTATTTTTTCTCATCTTTATCTTGGTAGACCAACCTGTCCGTCAGATAATCGCAGAACTCCAAATGAGAACACTACTTGAGTTCACGAGCAAACGACTAGTCACGAAGTTTTGTAAGCACAGAAGTTCTACTTGCAGAAAAAAAACAACCAAATCGAGCCATTGTAGCGCTATACTGCCCATGATCGCATATCAGTCCCATAAAGATAGGAAATCCCATAGAAAACGGGACAACTATGCGATCATGGGTAGTATGTATAGTTCTCCTCAAGGAAAAAGTTGGATTAAATCATTTTGTACACGACAGATACAATACCTTAGTTTAAAAGTCGAACTCATCAGAATGAATAAGATATTTTAATAACAATAAAAAAATGTTTAAAAAAAAAGTTTAATCCTTATGTACGACGAGGAGGTGGAATTCACTGGAATGTTGATGTCACTATTATCGATCTCCAAAATAGCCGCGTAGCATGTGATGTCTAAAGCCAAGAATTGATCCACTGGTTTCCTGCTCCCACGTTGTAACAGGCGACAAAGACGGAAATCTTCTTTTCATTTTTTTTGGATCTATCTCCTTTTTTACACATTTTATTAGCTTATTATTTATTGGATCTATCTCCTAGATTTCTATATAAACGTGAACATTTATTATGGTACTCCTGGGGGCCAAGTATCCAGAGTCTTCGATCATCTTAAATCGTACGCAAATGCCAGTACAGTTTATTCGAATCCCAATCTCTACTAACGACCATTCTCTACCCTTGCAGTTGTTGAGAGTAATATATACAGATATATAGAATACGCAGTAATATATGAAGAATATAATCACAATCAGTGTCGGACTAACATTGCTTTTGTGTGCTTCCTCTGTTTAGATTAAGTAATGACTGGCACCGGTATTGATAAATAAACATCGTGACCTTACCAGGAGTTGTACATTGAAGGAAGACTTGTATCTTCCATCATTACCGTATATTGCATTTTTTTGCAAGAGGAATCGATCCATAATGAAGTTGTCGACCCTACGTTCTTTCAAGCTCTAGTTGGGTGCGTTAACATCGAGGAACTGTCATGACTTCATTACAAATTTCCAACAGTTTCGTAATAACTGCTACAGCCCCAATGCCTATTAGTGGGACTCACCGTCCGCCAGTATCTCGTCACCGCCCTATACCTTCCATCAACCATATCTTTCCAGTTATCTATTTTTAGCTTACACATAAAAACCCATAAAACTATTATCAGGAAATAACTTGAACCACAAATTCGTGAACTTTGCTGTGCGTTTTCACAATAAGAATGCTTTTGTATCTCAGAATCTTAAACTTAATCTAACGAAAAAATGAAAATAAATTATGTTTCTTTAAGCATTGGAAGTGGATCATAGAATAAAATTGATATTGATTCTTAACA
This sequence comes from Topomyia yanbarensis, assembly GCF_030247195.1. Taxonomy (NCBI): domain Eukaryota; kingdom Metazoa; phylum Arthropoda; class Insecta; order Diptera; family Culicidae; genus Topomyia; species Topomyia yanbarensis. The sequence goes on along the minus strand of NC_080672.1, from coordinate 131,495,831 downwards.
TTTCGTTTTAGTAACATTGACATTAAAATTTTTTTTACATGTATGTTAAATCGAGGTAAAAATTACGTTAAATCGAAATATGTTAAATCGAGGGTATGTTAAATCATTAGTATGTTAAATCGAGGTATACCTGTATTAACAAATGTTTCTTCAATACCTGCTTAATACCGCAATGAGGTATAATAATCACTTAATACTAAGTTTTGGTATGAATACCAAAAAATAGTATGCTCGGGTTATTGCCCAGTTATTTTCTCCTGGTTGGGAAGTGGCGACTACGTACAACGAGTGAAGATAGTGGCCTGGAGGCTATGAGTTCGTGAAGAACAAGCACAATGTACAAACCAAGGAGAAGCACCTAGTGACGAGTAAATAGTAAAATTTTGGTAAAAACTAGGCTAGCTTAGTCCTGTCACTAAGTTGGTGTTGGATTGTGATGCGACGAAGTCGAAACGTAAATTTTAGTTATACGTTTTGTTCTCTTCACGTGCAAAGATGGTTTTAAACATTTTTTTCTTAATAGAGAATAAATTTTGTTTACCATAATTGTTCTCCACTAAGAAGAAATATAGCAAAGGTTTCCTCGGGAGGAAGAGTACGGGTTCCTGACTTCCTTGATTCTCGGTACCGCAATTCAAGCTCAAACTAAACGCGTATCAGGCGTGAAGACGCTAACTCTCGCATTCCGACGCCAACCCACGGTGTGACAAAGAGTGCTCAGAAGTGTACGCGGAGACGACCGCCGCGCATAAGACCTTCCGGGACGACTGGCTACCCGCTAGCTATCGAGAGTACGTGATATTAGAAACGCGAATGAAGAGTTTGATGAAAGCGAAGAAACGTAGCTAGTGGCGCCGGTTAGTTGATGGGCTAACATCGATTGGGGCACGGCCCGGTGGTTTCGAAACCGAAGGAATACCAACGAAAGCGTGGAATATTCAAACCGTTGGATATTCGATTTTGCCAAGACTCAGCCCCGGCACAGAACATCTACCGCGCCACGTCTCTTCACGATAACGCGAACGAAAAACCGTTTATGATGGTGAAGCACTCACTTGCTCTCTAATCATGAAACAATTGGCTACACAGAATAAAATTTAAGACTCTGCCAAGAGACGCTTGTTGAATTTATTTAATATAGTTTCTTGAGGGTAACATTGTCCCTCATGATTGAAGGCAAGTGAAGGTCATCGCCATCCAAAAACCAGGAAAACCAGCCTCCGATCACAACTTGTATCGACCGACTGTAATGCTGTCCTGTACCCGAAAGTTCAAGAAAATGATCTTATTTCGGCGCGACAATTGGGTCGAAGCAAATGGCTTACTGTCAGATACACAATTTGGCTTTCGCAAAGGCAAAAGGGAGGAAAAACTGCCTTGCGTTGCTCTCAACAGAAATCCAAATGGCCCATGCTAGAAAAGAGCAGATGGCATCAATTTTCTTGGATATTAAGTGGGCTTTTGATTCAGTTTCTATAAAAATTCTTTCTAAAAAGCTGCACCAGCATGGTCTTTCACCGACTCTAAATAACTTCTTGTTAAACTTGTTGTGTGAAAAACATGCATGGTTATTATTCTACATCACAAATTAGCTACATGGGTCTTCCCCAGGGTTCATGTCTAAGCCCCCTTCTCTACAACTTTTTCGTGAATGACATTGACGAATGTCTTGTCAATTCCTGCAAGCCAAACAACTTTCAGATGAAAGTGTGGTCTCTATTACAGATCCCAAAGCCGTCGATATGCGCCGGAAACCATAAGTTAAGGAGGAGGGGTGAAAGTTTCGCCGTGAAAAAACCCACAATTTTTGCGATTTTTTTAGATCTTTGCGTGAATTGATTCTAAACTTTTGTACATTATAGTATATTATTTCAATAACATGCTGTAATTTTTCTATGCAAAAAATCGACAAACGACTCGGTGACGAAGCTACTTGAAGAACGTCTCTGGAAAAACATGATTTGCGGTGTTACCTACCATTCCAAAACAACTGAACCGATTTCTTTCAAATTTTGCATACACATCCTATATTAAAATACCTAACCTCTATGTTGAGCTTTTGAGATAAATTTTCAATAAGGAGGGTTTTCTACTCATCTATCTATCTATCTATCTATCTATCTATCTATCTATCTATCTATCTATCTATCTATCTATCTATCTATATATATATAAAAGTCAAAGTTTGTATGTATATGATTTATAGACTCCCAAACGGCCTAACCGATTTCCGTAAAAATTTGCACACAGTAGGTATTTGGTATGGGGCGTGTTTGTGTGCTATTAGTTGGAGATTATCTGCCCGCCGGATGGCGCTTTGGAACAAATTGTGTTTTCCTCCTATTTCGCAGAGCGTCGCAGCAACGCGCGATGGATATTAGCTAGTTTTAAATAAAAATTACCATTATTCACGAAAAATTCCGCGTTTTTATGAGTACTCCCTTAAATGAAAAATTATCCCAAAAACTCAACGTAGTGGTTAGGTTTTTATTATAGAATGTGTATGCAAAGTTTGAAAGAAATCGGTTCAGTAGTTTTTTAATGGTATGTTACAACGCAAATCATGTTTTTTCCAGACACGAACTAGAAAATACTTCGTTACCAAGTCGTCTGTCGATTTTTTTGCATAGAAAAATTACAGCATGTTATTGAAATGATATACTATAATGTACAAAAGTTTTGATCAATTCGCTTCACGCAAAGTTCTAAAAAAATTCTCCCTTAATATCGTTTTTCGCCCTGTCAGCTTTGCCCACCCTCTCTCCCTGTCTCTGATGCTCAGATGTAGGAATTCAGCCCCACTCCACCCTGAATATCTTCCCAAAACTTATTTGCCTTCCTGTCTTTTCTAGTGGTACTTGGTCAATATATACTCTGGTTAAGAAATACCCCAAGTACTACTACTCATAAAAATAACGCTAAATAACCCCCCTCCAATCTTAATACAATAGAATCATTCCCTCTAGTTATTTCTAGTTTTAATACGGTTGTAAAATGTTCCGCTTAGATAAAAAATAATTACTTTAATATTCTATCTGCTAAAAATTCTAAAAGGCATTACCATACAAAACACACACTAAATCCGCCCCCCCCCTCTAATCTTACGAATATTATAGCACCCCCTCTTGTATATGTATAAGTTAACTGTAAAATTTCTTTAGTTTTATTATATGACCACGCGTTTTCACGCGAAGTGTGAGGCACGTGTAATCGACCTTCACGCCCAAGTAACAATTTTGGTTGTCTTGAAGTTTTATAGCGTTGCACAAAACTAATATTTAAAACCTTTCATGCCTACCTTATGGTTTTATGTGCTTCCTACAGGTTGCTATAAACCCATGTTATGACTAGTTAGCCCAGTTTTATGGTACTCAGTAGAACCTGCCATACAAACTACTATGGGAATAATAGTTTTATCGCAGTTGTCTTCTACTCTTCAAGTGTAATACTAAATCTTCTTGTGGCGTAGCAGTTTTGAGAGCCATTTTATTAGCGCTATAAAACCACCATAAAACTCTGTAAACCGTTCCTGAAAAAGTCTATAAAACCGCTTTTGCTTTCCATGTAACGGCTTTCAGTTTAAACCTCGATTTTCTCCACTGATTGAACGCGTTCAATAAAACTTTATCGAGGTTTTATTCCTTAATGCCGCATGATTCCAATCATCTAACGAAATGACAGACTGTTAGGCATTTAATTTTTCTCATAATATTGATTATAAAAGAAATGTATTGTTGCTTAAAACATTTCCATACGAATTCGGAGGCATGTCCTTAAAGATTTATGGTAAAATACAATGTAAAAATAAAGCAAAATGAATGCGCCTCGTGAAATCAGCTAAAATTCAGTATTATGCAACATTTTTCAAAAAATTTAAATAACCTTTCAACCCGAAATTGCTCCCAAAACATTTAGTTCTTCCTGTCTCTTCTAGTTCGAACTATTATATTATATAATCTCATTGAAAATGCTCAACTCTACTACCACAAAAAATAACTCTAATTAATCTCCCCGAATCTTTACAAAATTAAATTACGCCCTCTAGTTATTCCTAGTTTTAAGATAGTTATATAAATTGTCCCCCTTAGTTAAAAATTATTTGCCTCAATAATCTCCCTGCAAAAAATGTCAAACCATATTGCCATTAAAACTAAATGACCTTACGAAAATTATATTATCCCCTTGTGTATATGTATAGCTATAAATTCTCCTTAGTTTAATTTAAAAAAAGCCAATATATAATCTCTAGTTTTAAGTAATTTGAAATGTAAAACAAAACAAGATGGGTACCTTTAAGCTAACGCAAACCTGCCTTATCAAATAAACAAATTGAATAAAAAAAACCTTTCAACCAAGTTTTTATAAAAATGTTTCAAGTTTTGTCAAAAGGTCAATTTCTTTCGAAGAAATGTCTTGAAATGTTTAATTACACTACCCAAACAAAACTGCATATTTATGGCGACTTTAATCAACGTAACACCAACTTCATCGTAGACATTGAAAACGAATCTATCTTACTCCCAGTCGTAGGCAAAAATGAAACACTTCAATATTTCTTTGACAAAATATATGAATTTGGCCTGCACCAAATCAAACATGTAAAAAATAAACAAAATTCGTATATAGATCTCTTATTCACGAACTGCACTGAAAACTTCTGTGTTAATGCATCTTTAACTCTATTATGGAAAAATGAAGTATTTCACACAGCAATCGAATATTCAATTTTCTTTCATCGAAACTCTTTCCCGAACGACTCGGAGTATGAGGAAGTGCCGGAATACCATAAAACCGACTTCGAAGAAGTCAAACGTAGACTATGTAGAATAAATTGGCAAACTGTATTGAGTATAGAAGGAAATGTCAACGAATCAGTGACTAAATTCCATTTAAATGTAAGGAATTTAATATCTGGAACAGTACCAGTAAAAAGAAGAAGAAGAACTCATGGCGGTCAACAGCCTGTATGGTTCAACCAACATCTGAAAAATTAAAAAAAAATAGAAAACAAAAGGCACATAAAATTTACAAGAAAGAACACAGCATTACAAATCGGCAAAACTATCTGGACATTTGCTCCCAACTCGACATAGCCATTAACACTGCACATGAAGAATATAATCGTAAAATCGAGACTGAAATCAAGACCTGTTCAAAGAATTTCTTCAATTACGTGAAAACGAAATTGAAAAGTAGCAACTTTCCATCCCAAATACATTTTGACGGATATGTAGGAAATAGCAATACTGAAATTTGCAATTTATTTGGAAAATTCTTTCAAGAAGTCTATACTTCATATTCCGAAACAGACCGCGACCGCGACTACTTTTCATTTATACCTGAATTTTCAAATGGCATTTCCGTCCACGAACTATCTGAACACGAAATTACCACTGCACTAAAAAACTTAGACGCATCAAAAGGACCGGTCGGAATAGCACCAATATTTTTAAAAAATCTAGCAGAGCAATTCACTCTACCATCAATACATATTTTCAACATGTCACTGAAAAATGGAACATTCCCAGAAATATGGAAATCAAGCCATCGTGGGATTGCAATTATATCATGCATTCCAAAATTATTCGAAAAACTAGTAAATGACAAAATATTTCAGCAAATCAAAAATCAAATAACAAGCAAGCATCATGGTTTTTATAAAGGCCGCTCAACAACATCAAACCTTTTAGAATTTGTAACATTAACTGTAAATGCAATGGACAATGGACAATGGCAACCATGTGGAAACACTCTACACAGACTTTAGTAAAGCATTCGACCGTATTGACATACCTTTATTACTCTTCAAACTGCAAAAATATTGCATGGAAAATAAACTATTGAAATGGCTCGAATCATATTTAATGAAACATGAACAAAGAGTTCGCTTTCAGAATATACTCTCGGAACCAATTTCTGTCACCTCTGGTATACCCCAGGGTTCCCACTTAGGCCCTCTTGTTGTTATTTTGTACGTAAATGACATTACCTTTATACTCAAACATCTTAAAGTGCGTATATATGCAGATGACACGAAACTTTTTGTTCGAGCCAACGGGACTCGTAATGCCAGGTCGAAGGGTTTCTATTCCGCAATAGCGGCTGGCCGAAGGCTAGTGGCGGGCACAATAGAAAAATACTCGCGACGATATTTTACAAGTGCCGGGAGAAGTGATCGTAGGGTAAAAAACGCTTTTAATCCACCTAACAGTGTGATGAGACATTTCTTATAACTCTTATCACTCTCTTCGGATATTATATCGTTTGAGAACATTTAGAACTTGATGCTTCGCGATGTTTTTGATAACACATACTACATGGGATAGTGGCAGGACTCAGAGAATCACTCAAATCAGCATAGGACAACATCAGTGCTAGAAATCTCAAACCAAATCAATGGGAAGGCGAAAAAATGACCCATAAAACAGACATACAAACGAATTATTGCTAATGCTCTGTTAATAAAATATCTAAATTCCTCAATCAATGCATTGTGGTGGGTAAACTGATTTTCCTAAAGGGGTTATGTATATTGTACTGAGCCAAAAAAAAATCGATTTTTTTTAATCGATTTAAACTTTATACTTTACTCAAATTTCCAACGCGACTGAGAATTAAGAAATCAACGCTTTTTCTTGAAAAAACCCACCATTCAAAGAAAATCAACAGAGCATATTTTTAGACTTGGTTTTATTTCCTATTTAAGAACTATTGTGTTTTTTACATCCTAGATTGCATGATTCAGTGATCGAAACCCAAAACTTCATGAAGTATTTGAAATTATTATGTGTGTTTGCTATTGAAATTGACAAAATGATTGTATATAATAGTATATAGTCCCTTTGGCGATTGTTTACTTTTTCGGTCCCACCTATCAGCATTGAAGTATCGCCCTTACGTTTTTTTACAATACCAATTTTACAATTGGTGGGGGTTTGGTGAAAATCGATCTTAATGTCTAAACGGCATAATTCCGAAACCGTAATTTTTGAAGTTTTAAAATTATGCAGAATTAATTTTTCAGAAAATAGTAACAGAGCAAAAAAGTACCAAAGTCCAAAAAAATCAATTTTTGTCAAACGTAATTTTTTCGAGTTTACATCAAATCTCAATGTTTCATGCATTATAATGTCATTTCTCATCAAAAATACAAATTTGATTTTGAAAATTTTTCATTTCAGTTTATATTGGAATTTGCTGTGTGATTGCACTCTTCAACTCGTAACTCCGGAACCGGAAGTCCAATCAATAAAAAAAATCAATTACAGCCGTTGGGAAGATTGTACCTTTCATTTGAGACTAACTTTGTGCAAATCGATCCAGCCATCTCTGATTAACAGAGGTCATATTTTTTTCACATACACACATACTCACACATACATACAGACATGCATACACACACAGACATTTTCCGATCTCGACGAACTGAGTCGATTAGCATATGACACTCGGCCCTCCCGGTCGGGATTAGATCGACGAATTTTAGAGTGAATGAGAAAGGCAAAAACATTTTTAGCAAATGTTGAAATTTATGCATTTTTTGGTGAGCAGTTCTTTGTTTCATAGACATTAAATCAATTTTAACTTCGCTTCCTATTAAATAAAGACTCTTATTACAGTACATCTCTACAAAAACGAGATCAATTTGAAAATAAATCTGAGGATTATGATTGATTACAGAACTCTGGAATTTTCTATTGGAATGTTTTCAGGCAGGAATTTGATATTGATGCTATTAGACAACTGTGAAATCAAGACCAAGAGTTCAGTTACATATCAGGACCCCATTCCGACAATTTATCAAAAGTCCTCATGATGTTTACAACAACAGGTTATCAATCTACGGATCAGATAGTTGTTATTGTAATATTGAATTAAATCAGTCTGCATCAATAAATTTTCAACTTCAATCCAATTTTTTTTTTTGGGTGTGGGGGGGGGGGGGGTTGTATGGTGTTAAACCTTCTCTTGGCTACGCCGTTGCTTGGAGTTATTTATTTCGCTTTTTTCCGATATGTTTCAGATCGATCCGATGGTTATAAGTTGGGAAAATTGCAGTCAGAAGGTTCGCACAAATGAACATTTTTGTACTGATAAGTTATCAAGTTCCTTCCAGACAACTTGGAAGTGTTCGGTGATTATTTCTAGCGGTTGTAGATAGTAAAATGAAATACAAAATTCGTTTTATCGAAATAATGTTTAGCTTATTTCAATGGATTATTACTATATTGAACAATAAATGGGCGACAAAGAGTAATCAACAAACAACAAGCCATAATTTTTAAAGTATTCAAAATAGATATTTGAAGTCTTCAGTAAAGTTATTCGCAAAAGTAAGAGCTACAAATTTGCTGAAGACATCATTTCGATATAATCACTTCCAAAAAAATTTGTGAAAATATCTCACTCATAGGGGGATTAATCAGCAAAAGCACAATACCAAAAGAAAGGGCATATTGCTTCCATTAAATTCTCCGAAGATACTATTGACCTAAAATAAGCCGTTTTGGCGTTAATAATAGATTACATGTTTTTGGTCATATTTCTGGCTATGGGAAATGATAAAAATCTTTCGTCCGCATTTAATGTTAAATATCTCTTTTGATAATAGTTCGATTTCAACAATCTACAGCTTGTTCGAAAGGTATTCGTTAAAGCTGTCTAAAAACATATGAATTGTTAATCTATATTGTCAATTTCGGCAGATAATTAAAAAAAACTGCAAAAAACGCCATTTTTGCGCATTCAAACATTAATATCTTGGAAACTAAACATCAGAATCAAAAACAAATTAATAGCGTTCATACTGTTTTTTAGTTCTTTCATTTAAAATTGGTTTGGATAAGATCGGTTCAGCCATTGCTGAGAAACACGAATGAGAATTTGTCCGTTACATACACACACACACACACAGACACACACACACACACACAGACATTGTCCCAAATCGTCGAGCTGAGTCGATTGGTATATAAGACTCGGCCCTCCGGGCCTCGGAAAAAATCTTGAAAGTTTGAGCGAATTCTATACATTTCTTTTATAAGAAATGTAAAAACTTGTATGCTGTACTGATGACAATTTTATTCCTTACCCTTCTGGAGGTGAACTTGAACTGATCGAGCCGAGCCAGTGCTAACTGGACGACAGTGCTAAATCTTACCTAACAAAAATTCAATCTGCTATCTCTGTTATCGGTCGCTTCTCTAGTTGCAGATTCAGTGCGTGATTTGGTATAGCATATAAGGCACTAGGTATAAGTAGGCTAGGCGAATTTAGCTTGATGTGTAGTTCTTTTTAAACTGGCGATTAATTATAATTACAAGTATTAGAAAATTGTTTTAGTTTAGTTTACGTTTAGATTTAAGTTTAAATACATCAAATTTCCTACATTCCGGCCACCTTTGAAATATTCTTTATATTTCAATTTTTTTTACTTTTTACATTTCTTATAAAAGAAATGTATAGAATTCGCTCAAACTTTCAAGATTTTTTCCGAGGCCCGGAGGGCCGAGTCTTATATACCAATCGACTCAACTCGACGATTTGGGACAATGTCTGTGTGTGTGTGTGTGTGTGTCTGTGTGTGTGTGTATGTAACGGACAAATTCTCATTCGTGTTTCTCAGCAATGGCTGAACCGATCTTATCCAAACCAATTTTAAATGAAAGAACTAAAAAACAGTATGAACGCTATTAATTTGTTTTTGATTCTGATGTTTAGTTTCCAAGATATGAATGTTTGAATGCGTAAAAATGGCATTTTTTGCAGTTTTTTAGAATTATCTGCCGAAATTGACAATATAGATTAACAATTTATATGTTTTTAGACAGCTTTAACGAATACCTTTCGAACAAGCTATAGATTGTTGAAATCGGACTATTATCAAAAGAGATATTTAACATTAAATGCGAATGAAAGATTTTTATCATTTCCCATTGCCAGAAATATGACCAAAAACATGTAATCTATTATTAACGCCAAAACGGCTTATTTTAGGTCAATAGTATCTTCTGAGAATTTAATGGAGGAAATATGCCCTTTCTTTTGGTATTGTGCTTTTGCTGATTAATCCCCCTATGAGTGAGATATTTTCACAAATTTTCTTGGAAGTGATTATATCGAAATGATGCCTTCTACAAATTTGTAGCTCTTACTTTTGCGAATAACTTTACTGAAGACTTCAAATATCTATTTTGAATACTTTAAAAGTTATGGCTTGTTGTTTGTGGATTACTCTTTGTCGCCTATTTATTGTTCAATATAGAAATAATCCATTGAAATAAGCCAAACATTATTACGACAAATCGAATTTTGTATTTCATTTTTCTGTCTACAACCGCTAGAAATAATCACCGAACACTTCCAAGTTGTCTGGAAGGAACTTGATAACTTATCAGTGTAAAAATGTTCATTTGTGCGAACCTTCTGACTGCAATTTTTCTAACTTATGACCATCGGATCGATCTGAAACATATCGGAAAATGAAAAGCGAAATAAATAACTCCAAGCAACAACCCACCCCCCCCCCCCCACCACAACACCAAAAAAATATTGGATTAAAGTTGAAAATTTATTGATGCAGACTGATTTAATTCAATATTACAATAACAATTATCTGATCCGTAGATTGATAACCTGTTGTTGTAAACATCATGAGGACTTTTGATAAATTGTCGAAATGGGGTCCTGATATGTAACTGATCTATTGGTCTTGATTTCACAGTTGTCTAATAGCATCAATATCAAATTCCTGCCTGAAAACATTCCAATAGGAAATTCCAGAGTTCTGTAATCAATCATAGTCCTCAGATTTATTTTCAAATTGATCTCGTTTTTGTAGAGATGTACTGTAATAAGGGTCTTTATTTAATAGGAAGAGAAGTTAAAATTGATTTAATGTCTATGAAACATAGAACTGCTTACCAACAAAATGCATAACTTTCAACATTTGCTAAAAATGTTCTTGCCTTTCTCATTCACTCTAAAATTCGTCAATCTAATCCCGACCGGGAGGGCCGAGTGTCATATGCTAATCGACTGAGTTCGTCGAGATCGGAAAATGTCTGTGTGTGTATGTATGTGTGTATGTGGAAAAAATGTGACCTCTGTTTCTCAGAGATGGCTGGACCGATTTGCACAAAGTTAGTCTCAAATGAAAGGTACAACCTTCCCATCGGCTGCTATTGAATTTTTTATTGATTGGACTTCCGGTTCCGGAGTTACAAGTTGAAGAGTGCAATCACACAGCAAATTCCCATATAAACTGAAATGAAAAATTTTCAAAATCAAATTTGTATTTTTGATGCCAAATGACTTTAAAATGCATGAAACATTGAGATGTTTGACAAAAATTGACTTTTTTTGGACTTTGGTACATTTTTGTCTTTCTCATATAGAAAGGTTATGCAATCACTCTAAAAATCGTCAATCATACCGGCCCGGAGGGAGTATGCAGTGAGGGGTTGCTACTTTAAAATTAAAACTAGTTTAAAATTTCTTAACAAGTTGAAAATTTTCGGCGGGACCTGGACCTCCCGGATCTTTCTCCATGATCCGCCGCTGGTTTCAAGCGATGTTTCAGTATCACATAGTATCTCAAGATCGTGGCTGTCGATCCATTGTATGTATGTGCAAATCGTACTGAACATGTAATATTCATTTCCACCATTGTATTGAACATAACCAGCCATGGAATCGTAGTCTGGACAAATGAGACAAGCACAATTGCACCACTAGATGGATTAAGACAGGTTTTTTTGGGAATGCGTCGAGTTGAGACGAAAACGTAATATGATTAATAACGAGGATAACACTTTCCGAATGTAGAGAGAAATTTATGAAAAATAACGATTTCCATTCGATTCTAGAAGGTTCTGATCGATTTTGATGAGCATTTGATTTTTGTTGTATGACCAATTATATGTGTAGGTCAAATGTTTAAAATCAGTAATTTAAGCTCAAGATAGCATCATTTTGAAACCGCCAACTTCGGAGGTTTAGTATCTTCGATGAGTTTTACAAACGTTAAACAGCGCATCATTTGATAAAATAATTTGGATGGTATATCGTCCAAGAAGTATTTATGGTGATTTTTCTCAGGTTAATATTCATGACTACAATAAATTCTCAACAAATTCGCTAGACACGAACACTGTTACTATTTTCTGAAAAATTAATTCTGCATAATTTTAAAACTTCAAAAATTACGGTTTCGGAATTATGCCGTTTGGACAGTATGATCGATTTTCACCAAACCCCCACCAAACCGAATTTCTGGCTACGCCGCTGACTTCAAGTAAGTAGAAACAAAGTCCTTCTACACTCGTTCACAAGAAACTTCTTCGAATGCTGAATATCTATTATAATACATTGAAACCCTGATTTTATCAGCCAAATATGAACATATGTTTGATGGGCTCTAGCAGACGAACAAGACTGAATTCGAGTAAATCCTTTCTTGAGCATGTTTTCCTTATCATGAAGATGGAAATATGCAAAAATAAAAAGTTCATCATAATCAGAAATAGTTATCAGACTACATCAAGGGACGGGAAGAATATTTTAACAGCTTCAGTTTATTATAAAGAAAAAAAATTGCTCGATTTAGTCAATGTCCCCATTTTGTCAGCCTAAAATACACCATGAAACTGATAAAAATGGGTCTTTATTGTATGTATTATTCACTGTGTTTCACATTAATAGGTACATTTCATTTTTGGGGATTTTTTATTGTATCGAACTACAACAATTTTTAGGTAATTTTCAAGGGATTTTTTTTATAGACTTCTTCCAAAATTTGGCGAACCTATTCCAGTTCGTATACCAATTAATTGGTATACTTAAGGGTTAATATGTTACAGATAGAGAAAATACTGAAATTTTCAGCTTTTTTCTTACACAATATTACGAAAGATTATTAAACAATTTTTCTTAATAAGTTTGTGAAAATTATAAACTATTTGAAATTTTTTAATAGTATAATTTTTTTTTTATTTAACCGTGATTTTTTAATAAATAGTGACCATCGCTTCACAACGTAGACTATTTTTCATGGCTTGCGGTGAGCACGATCTCTCGAATTGCTGAACTGAAAATTATGGAATAGAAATTAATTTTTAGTTTTCTTTAAAGATTAAACTCGCCTCGCAGATAGCTCTGAATTAGACCCGCTGGTGCCCTAAGACGATTTCGCTAGATTTTCAGAGCACTGTGCACCCAGTGCATTAACGCAAGTGACGGAAGGTTATCGAAAAGTTTCGTGAAAATGAAAATTCCAGTAATGATGATGATTTTCCCAAACGGTTAGTTTTCGTGAGGTTTTTATTTGTTCTTTGGCATTAGGATTAGCGATAATAATTCAAATCAAGGATACTACTGGGAAGTCACCTTTGCAAAGAAGAAGAAAAAGTCGATGTCGAAGTAAAATTTGGAACTATGCACGCATGCACTTCAGAGATAGCGTGATATCAGGAGCTGCGATTTCATTTCAACCCTTTTTTGTGAAAATGGCGATACTTACAAATGTAAACATAAGGCTTTTTTCATACATGCGAATGAGGGCTTTGAAACGCAACCAATTAACCTAAAAATTTTGATTCTACGATATTGCTTTCTTAAACTACAGCAAAAAATACAACGGGCGAAACTGTATTTTTGTTTGTTTATTTAAAGTTTCGCCCTCCACGCTCCATGCAAAAAAACAGGGCGATACTTTTTTTGCCAGCAGTTTAGAAGCGAAACTGTCATTTTCGTATTTTTTTGAGGATTATCAAGCTGATACCAGCTGTAAATAGTAACAATGATCGCTTTTGAAAAAAACCCGGACGAAATCGGTGGTGTAGAACGGTTGTTATTGTAAAAAAACGTAAGAACGATATTTCAATGCTGATAGGTGGGACCGAAAAAGTAAACAATCGCTAAAGGGGCGATACTATCATTTTGTAAATTTCAATAGCAAAAACAAATTTTAATTTAATAATTTCAAATACTTTATGAAGTTTTGGGTTTCGATCACTGAATCATGCAATCTAGGATATAAAAAACACAATAGTTCTTAAATAGGAAATAAAAGTCTGGAAATATTCACTGTTGATTTTCTTTGAATGGTATCACTGCTAGTATCACCCTTTTCAAGAAAAAGCGTTGATTTCTCAGTCGTGTTGGAAATTTGAGTAAAGTATAAACTTCAAATCGATTAAAAAAAAATCGATTTTTTTGGCTCAGTACAATATATAACCCCTTTAGGAAAATTCAGTTTTCCCACCACAATATAGATATTTTATTAACAGAGCATTAACAACATTTCGTTGGTATGTCTATTTTATGGGCCATTTTTTCGCTTTCCCATTGATTTGGTTTGAGATTTCTAGCACTGATGTTGTCCTATGCTGATTTGAGCGATTCTCTGAGTCCTGCCACTATCCCATGTAGTATGTGTTATCAAAAACATCGCGAAGCATAAAGTTCTAAATGTTCTCAAACGATATAATATCCGAAGAGTGATAAGAGTTATAAGAAATGTCTCATCACACTGTTAGGTGGATTAAACACGTTTTTATTTGTTCTTTGGCATTAGGATTAGCGATAATAATTCAAATCAAGGATACTACTGGCAAGTCACCTTTAGAAAAAGTCGATGTCGAAGTAAAATTTGGAACTATGCACGCATGCACTTCAGAGATAGCGTGATATCAGGAGCTGCGATTTCATTTCAACGCTTTTTTGTGAAAAGGGCGATACTCCCAAATGTAAACATAAGGCTTTTTTCATACATGCGAATGATTAATAAATAACCTTTATAGGAAAATTCTGTTTTCCCACCACAATTTAGATATTTTATTAACAGAGCATTAACAATAATTCGATGGTATGTCTATTTTATGGGCCATTTTTTCGCTTTCCTATTGATTTGGTTTGAGATTTCTAGCACTGATGTTGTCCTATGCTGATTTGAGCGATTCTCTGAGTCCTGCCACTATCCCATGTAGTATGTGTTATCAAAAACATCGCGAAGCATCAAGTTCTAAATGTTCTCAAACGATATAATATCCGAAGAGAGTGATAAGAGTTATAAGAAATGTCCCATCACACTGTTAGGTGGATTAAAAGCGTTTTTGTACTTCATTGGCTTGTCTGTATCTTCTTAATTTCCTCCTCCGTGACGTGGCTTGTATTTGACTGAATACATTTTTCTCCACATGTTTCACTTTGTCAGCAGATAGATGCACGTTTAGTAAAGATCAAGAGGATGCAGGCCAGGAGTAATTTAATGCAGTGGTGCGATAATCCTCGTCGTCCAACCGGGAAAAGAAGACCAGGTAGATCATACGGGGTGAATTAATTTATTGGAAATGCAATTACCTGTACGGTATCCAACTTCGCATAGAGCATGTGTAGTACTGCTCTAATGGTTTTGTGTTAGAGGAGATAGTTGAACAGGATCTCTCGACATCGGTAGGAGCGCCAATTTCGCCACGGGTCTCACGACGTTCTCTGCGGACGCTGTTTTCAGCGTGACGACTCTGACCATTCCGTCAGCTCCAGGATGAACGGCGACGATTTTTCCAAGGGGCCACTGTGTAGGTGGCAGATTATTCTCTTTGATGGTGGATGCGACGGCTGATGACACGGTCGTGCAGCTTCTGAAGATATCGCAGACATTAGGCGGTCGTTCGACGGAGCTTGGGGTAATCAGAATATCGATTGAACAAGAAGTCATTAAAGTTGCTTTGAGTGACAGTCATCGCAACTATCGGTATTTTTCTGCTTTCTTTCATAGTCTCTAGAGAATCATCAGTTGGCAATGCTCCAACGGGCCAACTTTCGGGTGACAGTGAGAGCCACGGTGTTCCATTCCACCACCTCAAACTGTTCAGGATCTCTGGCGGGTTCAAGCCTCGGGAGATATTATCGGCAGGATTGTCGACACCGGCGATGTGTTTCCAGTTGCTGATCGGTCTGGCTTGCTGGATCTGGGACACACGGTTGACTACAAAGGTCTTCCAACGACCCGGGGGTGAGCGCAGCCATTGCAGAACTGTGATAGAATCGGACCAGAAGTAGACAGTGGTTGGTAAAACCTTCAAAGCGGCAGCAACTTTCTTGTAGAGTTGGATGGATAATCGGGCAGCACAAAGTTCCAGCCTGGCAATCAATTGCCGTACGGAGAGTGGCGAAACTTTGCATTTCGAGGCAAGGAGCTGGACGGAGACTTGTTGCAACGATTTGGCACGGATGTAGCAGCATGGCCCGTATGCTTTTTCTGACGCATCCACAAAAAATGGAACTCCGTGCTAACTGCGTTGATTAGGGAAACGAAGCGTGGTATTTTAATCTGACGGAGTAGATCGATGGTGGTATGAAACTGTTTCCATTCGTTCTGGAGTTTTTGTGGCAGTGGTTGATCCCATTCGTAACGTTCATTATTTGCCGATTTCCATGCCCACAAACACTGCATAAAAACCTTGGCTTTCATGACGGAGGGACCCACCGAATCCTAGCGGATCAAAAATTTGAGCTATTTATGATATCACGTTTCGCTTTGTCAGGACAGCTGCGGGCAGAGGTAATTGTACTTTGAAACGGAAAGTGTCGGTTTTGGGTTCCCATATTAAACCGAGGGTGCTGACTGACTGCTCGTCCTGCAAATCGAAGAAGGGTTGAATTGCTCGATCTTCTTCAGGGATCCCCTCCAGGACCTCAACGGAGTTAGAAGCCCATTTCTTGAGAGAAAAACCGGCTGAGTCAAGCATAGAGGAAACTTCACGTTGAATACACTGTACTGTCTTCACATCAGCGGCTCCAGCGGGTGTGATAGCTGTTGAAGCGTTTTTGTTGCTAGGTATGGAGCAGATGCTATCCCATAGGTGACCGTTTGTAGTTCGTAGGTGGCGATGGGATCAGTAGCATTTGTGCGCCACAGGATTCTTTGGAGTGGCTGATCTTCGGGATGGATCAGCACTTGCTAGTACATTTTTTCAATGTCTGCGATTAAGGCGATAGCGTGAATCCGAAACCGCATAATCAGGGACAACAGATCTTGCTGGACAACTGGGCCGACTAGTAATCGGTCGTTCAAAGAGAATATCGATGTCGTCTTGCACGACGCGTCGAACACCACCATCGTTTTGGTTGTAGTGCTGGAAAGTTTGAAGACGGGGTGATATGGCAAATAGCAATGTTCCTTGCAGTTCCGTTCAGTCGCTTCATGTGACCAAGACGCTCATATTCGTCCACGAAAAGATGGTATGCTGACTTCACGTTGGTGTCTCTCTCTAATCGACGTTCAAGATTAAGTAACCTTCGTGTTGCTATAGCCCTAGATTCGCCTAAAATGATTTCTGGATCGTCCACCTTGGGCAGGCGAACTTTGTAACGACCGGACGAATCGCGAATTGTAGTTGCTGTGTACCAATCTTCACATCGTTTTTCTGTAGTTGAATGGGTAGGTTGATCGCCGATTGTTTCCATTTCCCAAAACCGTTGAAGAACAACCTCGAGACGGTCGTCAGTGGCAGTTAGAAAACATCTGGGTGAAGCAATGGCTGAATTGTGCGGTGCTGGACCAGATACAGTCCAACCGAACAGGGTTTCGATAACTTGGTGACCTGGTCCAAGGGACATCTTTTTTCCAGTATGGAGCTCCCAGTATGTTTCTCCGACTATAACGACGTCCACTTGGCTGGGAGTGTGAAACTGCGGATCGGCAAGATTTATATCGGGAAATTTCCATGATGATGTAGGCACTGGCATTGTAGGTAGATCAGTGGTAGGTTTATGACTAAAAACTCGAGCTTCTTAGAAAACGGCGGAATTCGAGAGCTTACGGTGGCAGTTACAGTCCGCTTCAGTTTTTTCATGAACTGACCGATTCCTGCCACATCGATATCAACTTTGGATTGACGATTGGAAAGAAGATTGGCAAGTTCCCTGAAGTTTGACATCGAGGCGGAATCCAATAACGCTCTGGCTTCGAAGATTTTCCCTTGATCGTCGTCGAATCATTATACAATACACATGTCAGGTCAATTTTGGAATATTGCAGCATAGTATGGAACCCATACACTGTCCTGTACGAAAAACTCATCGATTCAGTCCAAAAACAATTTATTTTGTACGCACTTATTAAACCAAACTGGACGACATTTCCTCTTCCATCGTATAAAGCACGTTGCATGCTCATTAATATACAAACACTCAAAGAACGCCGCAAATTTACCATGCTTTGCTTTATCAACGACATTATTTCTCAACGTGTACAATCCGCATCATTACTTTCGCAAATTAAATTTTATTAACCTAGCCGACAACTAAGAACTCGTAATTTATTCCAAGAACAATCTTTTAGGACAAACTATGCTAAAAATAGCCCCGTCAATAGAATGATGCGTCATTATAATGAAAATTATGTAATAATTGACCTTTCCATGTCTAGAAAACAAATTAAATCTGAACTAAACCGTAGAAATAATGTATAGTATATAAGTAAACATTGTAAAACCATTCTATGTAGTCTACATATGCTTGACGAAAAATAAATAAAATAAATAAATTCCATTTACAATCTTGATAATCGCCCAGGAAAAAATAAATAAATATTAATGTCACTGGTTGATCAGAAATGCTGTAATAGACCTTATAGACGAAATAAACCTTTGTAGATTTGTCTTGTGCATTGCCTCAAAACAATTAGTAGGGAGATCTTCAGGGATAATTTCAAAATTGTGTTGTTGAAGTAGCTTCTTTGCGGTTGATAGTTACAACAATACAATCAAGTAAACGAAGAGTGCAAAAATCTGTTGACAATTATTATAATTCCTTAGTGTATATCGAGCTCCTCATATGAGTAATTGTTTTCAAGCAATCCTTCTTAAAACCAAGATAAAACAATGATATATCCCCCAAGCATCGTGATTGTTACTTGGGCGGATTTGAACTAAATTTCGAGGAAATGTTCATCTAGGGCCTAAATAAAAAGAACCAATTTTTTGTGCCTTATCAAACAAACGAAAAAAGGATCAACAACATCAATAACGGAATTTAGAATTAAAGTTAAAATAAAGTAACAAAATTGGAGAAGACTACAGGAAATATAGCATTGAAAATAAATAAAATAAACAAAATAAATTCAAAAGAAAAATTAAATTTTATAAAAGAATAAAACACAGTTCCTTTTCAGAAACTGTATGAATTCTTGAGTCATTTTTACAAAAGGAACACAATTCGCAATAGTTAGCTTGTCTTGTCCTGTTCAGGATATATTCCTTTGCCTGTTTCTTCTTCACTAAACTCTTCTGTACTGGCCTCGTTTCCTGTTTCGATCTGTTTTCTGGAAACTTTCTGCAGCTTTTTTCTTGATTTCTGAAATGAAAGAAAATTTTAGGTTCGCAGAAAACTGTTCAAAATAACGACACTTCCGTTCCAAGGCTTACTTACTTACAATCATGAAAAATCAGATATAATTTTTAGTAAACGCATATAAATTATTCATTATTTGACGAAAAATGTCAAGCATTTTTTCTGCAAATTAATCCCATCTTTGCTCGCCGCTTCCGAAGATGAATCAAATGCATTAGTGACAATTTAGTCCTCGTTCTTATGGCAACTTCCCGAACTTTACCCATTTGAACCAAATGAGCTTACCTGCTGCTGCTGTAATTTGAGCATGCTGAGAGCAAAAGAACAACATTTATTGTGGCATGTTTTCGAGATTTCCCGGCCAAGCATCGTGCCAAAAGTGGACTAATCTGCAGCTTATCGCGAATCTCTCGGTTCGAGGTCGAAGGCTGCCCGGTTCCGCCACCGCCGGTACTCCGCAGCGCAAGAAGGTACCAACCATGCCGTTCGCTACTGTCAGCTTTCATGGCGCCAACTTGTCGATTGCGGATACAATTGCACTCCACTTTGTCCCACGATTACCAGACCTGACGCTAAACGGTAGCAATGCTAAACCTGCTGAATGGACAATAATTCACGACGGTACATCGCAGAAACAGCTTCGACTTTCGTTGGCCTAGTATTCCAGAAGGGTTTGCGGAGATGCAGCATGGGGCTCTAGCGCATGTGTGGACCCCGGACCACCCAGAAGTCGTGCCTTTGTCGCGCTTGTTTAGAAGCGCATATTCATTGGTTATTGCTACTGCTGCGCGCGCTGCACAAGTTGACATTCAGCAAACAGCACTTGAAATTCTAATAACAATAAAAACTTTTGCCCATATCTTGCGGTCAGCGATAATGGAACGGAGAGGAGGCACCGAAGATGATTCACGCAGTGGCTGTGGTTTTATGGGAATAGCCACTTGTAAAATGCAAATTTCGCTCTTATTGTGCACCAACATCCAGACTTGTACACTGCACTTGACTGCGTTTGTTGGAGCTCCGCATGAACCAACCGGACATCGCAGAATGGTATTCTGGTTTGGAGTCAATCGGTATTTCAAGAAATGACTACACCTTCACACAATTCGGTCGGATTTTGCGGATGTGATTTTGACCTGGTGGAATTTTACGTTTTTCCTTGTTACGTGGTTGAAAAGATGTTCTATAAGTTACGCAGCAGTGAGCGCCAATTTTAAGTTTCGTTTCGCCGTTTTGGGCAAACTAATAGCACTCTCGCGATACAATTTCACTGAAGCGCAAAATTATAGGCCGTGACAACGCGACAACAATCGTCATCAGTCGCATAATAAGACAAGAAAAAAAAAATAACATTCGTCTAACAGTGACAAAACACTTTCAATGTCAAAAGCACAAACTGGAACAAAATGCATGCTGAACCCGGTAATTTGTGTTCCTATTCCAATGTTCAAAATCTTGTTATAATTGCCGCTCGATTTCATCCAAGCGAAAACGAGAGACTGCCAGCAAACATAAGAAACGAACCCCTTTGGCTATGTAGCCCCATCCAAACTGGAACGAGGACATCTCAATTGTGTTCTGAGTGCTTATCGCTCTGCGGACGGGGGAATTATTTCACTTGACTTTTCATGAACTTTTCGACGCCGTTTGAGCCTAGTGCTGCACGCCATGCCAGAGACAATGTTGAGAAACACGAATAATAGGGAAACCTATTATGGTTCTAAGACTCGGTTGCCCTTCACGAAATGATAAAAAAAACAATCCGGCCAACTTTAGCCACACTTCTTGCTGCTGTGACTCGTTTGATTGTTATCGAGAACATTGCTGGTTGCGAATAGATTGTTATTCTGCCTGCCGCCCCCGACGCCGCAATCATATCGCTATCTGTCTATCGTCACTCGACGCCTCGGCGGACCATCGTTTTATGGCACGACTTAACAAGAATGGAAAATTGTGATGGAAAATCTCTGCCAGAGTGATGTGATTTAGGAATAAGAGTCAGAATCAGAATAGAACAATAGAATTGCGGGCCCCTCTCGCAGGTGGTTAAAAGAGCGATTTCGCGGTTATTTTATTTCCCGCAGCCCCCGGGCAGGGAAGGCGACACAATGAGCTTTTAACTAGCGTTCGATGAAGCTGGAGGTTTGCTTATTTTAGCTTGCAAAGCATAACCATGATTGATACAACGAGAGTAATTTATAGCCGGGTGCAGATTATGTTTGATGTGGGTTAGATATGATATTTCTTATCGACACATCAATTTCCGAACAAAACGATTAGTACATAATTTTAGTTCCAACTCAGTGGCATGAGTTGATGGGAAGAAATATTAGATTTTATTTCAAACAATTTTCTTAAATTTTTAAGATCAGCGTCATTCTCATAAAAGAACAACCGCAGCCACTTATGTCCGTGGTTTGTTTTCTTTTCAAACCAAATCCCTCATAATTCACTTCCATCGTCCCTCTGGTTCAGACCATTCTTTCCTCTCTTGAAAGGGTCCTCTAACCCAGTTATTTATCCTGAACTGATGTGCAATTACCAGTCCGAGTGCAAATGGTTGGCCCATTTTTCGTTTCCTGTACTTTTGCTTTCGAAGATTTAAATAGGGTTACAAGGAGCCGTTACATATCTTTGCTGTACGATCTCCGATTTTCAGACTGATAATTGACTTCTACCCTTGATCTATAACTCTAACAATAATGCTTTCCTGAACAAAAACCAAGAGCACACGATAAAAGCCACTTCCTCGATATATGTTCCTTCGTTCGCAGGACAGTTGTACCCTTTTTTTAAAGCGATGATATTTACCATTCTCTGCTTTATAGTTGACTCCTGAAAGGGTGCTGCCAGACATAAAAAGCGAACACAAGCTTTCACACTAGCGTATCATGCAGCAACCCTCGGAAGCAGGATCCCAACCAGAAGATCTACGCACCGTCGCTAATGGTCTTACCGTTCTGTTCCGTCTTCCTGAAATTAATTGCCGGGTTAGGGATCCTTTCTTCTACCTGACCTAATCCGACCCGTCTGGATTCGAGAGTGAAGCTGGCGATGCGTTTACGGATGTTGCTGTAAATTATTAAAGAGACGTCTTCATTAGAGAGCAAGCCGACCAAACCGAGCCATGGTGATTCTACGTTTTAGTCGATGGTTTACCTTTATCTGCATGCTCAGGGATGGAATCGTTTGTGTTTGCTAGGATGCAGACTATTGCGTCGTATGTGTGTTGGATGACAATTATTCATAATTTTGTTATATAATGAATCCTATTAGCGAAAAACATTCAAGTGGAACGATTTTATTTATTTAATATTACGAATTGACTGCGTGTCTGAATATTTTATGCTTGCTGGTCTTGTCAGGGGAGCAACTCTGTTTCTGTAACAGTGATTTGGTATCTGAAGAAGAAATGTGCGCATTTGTAAGAGCTAACTGGTGTCCGAAGTCGACATTCACGAGAAATAATCCTCAAAGATTTTATATTAAAAAACTGATTTTTGAAGAGTAACTCTAAACGAAACAAGGGAAATCGCTGTAGAATAAAAACCGTTGAAGATAAAGTTTCGACATTTTCAACAAAGTTACTAAGAATTGATTTCTCTATATTCTGTATTCTCCTATCTTTTTCCATTCAGAAGATAATTTTTTTATTTCAAAAATTGAGAGGGCCACCCTAATTTTGTTTTCCCCAAAACAAAGGGCACCTATTGTAGAGAATTTGTTCCAAAGACACTGAAAGTCTAGCACTAACGGCTTATAAGTTTTGGATTTTCGACCAAAAAAATTGATATGTGGCCCACGGTGCATCGTTTGAAAGATTTTTTGGTTCAGTTTTGCCTTTCTCAACAGAAAGGTATAGCAATTGCTATGAAAATCCACTTCGTGGCCGAGGGCCAGAGGACCGAGTGTCATATACCATTCGATTCAGTTCGTCGAGTACGGCGAATGTGTGTGTATGTGACCAAAATCTCACTCAGTTGTCTCAGAGATGACTGAACCGATTTCCACAAACTTATGTGGTTTTCGTTTGAGGCGAAACTGAGTCAGTTCCTAACCCCAACTGCTGTCAAAATGTATGAACTGACAGCGGTTGGGGTTAAAACCTGACTCAGTTTCAGGTTCAAGCGAAATCGCCATTAGTCTCAAATGAAAGGTACAACGTTCCCATCGGCTGCTATTGAATTTCTAATGGATCCGACCTCCGGTTCCGCAATTACGCAGCAAATCCCGATTTTAACAAATTCTTCAATGAATGTATAAAGGTGAAATTTTTCTAAAATATGGCAACAACTGCTTGTAATTGTAGTACTAGGGGTCACTAACACTCATTCAAAGTCTCTTTGGCCATATTGGCCACCATTATCGGTTCCGGAAGCCCCGGCGGAAGTATCCAAATTCAGATTAACAGTCGCATCGGTTTCTCGAAGATGGCCGATTCGACCAAACATAGCCTTAGAAGAATGGTTTTTTATTCCCGTAAATGGCTATTACATTTCATTCCGATCCGACTTCCGGTTCCGGAGTACCGGGTTGAGATGTGCGGTCACAAAGCTAATTCCGATTCAAACCGATACTCCGATGAATGCAGAAAAGGGTAAAAATTTCGCTTAAATGTCCGTTAAGGTTGAACAGAGAAGCATAAGCATAAGCATAAGAGATCGCCCGTAGTTGCTACTCCGTTATTGACCAGAACCAAATTAGGTTGCAAAATGTTCATTGGAACAACATGCTTGGATATAACATGATGAGCCACATTGTACCATCTATTCCGATCCCTGCATGCTGATCAATACCGACGCCGGCCACGTCCGAATGCAAATGTTCTGGGAAAGGAAGGAATGTTAGTCCGATACATGTTGCTACTAGAGACCGAGGAATCCTCTGCATCTCCACATGTATCACGGGAAGGGGAGAGTTGTTAGTAAGTGTGCCAATAGCGTTATCATGTAATAATTGCTCTGGGCAGCCGGCTGCCGAGAATTTGGGAAATTTATCATTTGTTGTATTAATACCATTAGCAAAATAAGCAACTTGAACTCCGGATAGCCGGCTATAAGGAGCACTGCTTATATTTTTTAATAATATTCAATCACGCGACGAATTTATTCGTGGTTTCTATCGTGTCGGTGCTGATTTTACCCGGCGATCGTTTGAATAAAATGAGGAATCCTATACCGAAGGTTCATCAGACTCTTCCATAGGTGTCGCGGAGTTGGTGGTTTGGAAGGAAATAGGGTCTAGGATTCGCTCCAAGCAAGCGATGCGACCTGTAAAGCATAGTTTATTATTAGGGATCATCTATAAATGACGTAGCATTTTTTGAGTAGTTTTTACCACCCCCCTCCCCCATCGTAGCATTTCGTCACAAACCTCTAAATACCCCCTGGTAATTACGTAGCTTGACGGTAACTCTCCCCCCCCCCCCTGTCCCCGTGATTTTTTTTAAAATAAAAACCGATGTTAGTTATTCCCCTTTGAAAAAGCTACATAGCCTGACATGACCCCCCACCCCTTCCCCGTCGCCACACATCATCACAAAATGCAAAACTCTCTCCTCACCCATATAATGCTACGTCATTTATGGATGATCCCTTAGTTTGCAGTTGCTAGTTTTCGAAAACACGATCGCTCGAAAAAGATCTTGTTTAGTTTTTTTGTTCTTTTAAAATCTGGGTAGTTGGCTACCGAGAGTATCCTATGTTTTCTAAACAAAAGCAATTTCAACTCCACACAGCCGATCGTGGGAGTATTGCTCAGAAAAACTAATCTTATCTGTTTAATGGGCCGGATCACTATTTATTGCGACATTATTTAGACTAACTTCGCTGTTCTTTCTTTACGATATATATTTTGGGTTGCAAACTATCGAGTGATAACACGTTATACAGACAATGAGTTATGATAGCTCTAGATGTTATAAATCAGCGAAAGTGTTTCCTATTTCTAATATCGGATTGTTTGTGAAATACATGTATACGAACTGTAACATTCAATGTTGTTAGGTTGTGCTTAAACTATACGTAAGAAATATAATTGATTTACTATTACTCTAAATCTACTAAGAAAATATATATTTTACATTAAGTAATATAGTCCTACGTCTACAGTTCGTGCAACGCCATAGGGCTGCCTCTTGTCTGTCCATTAAGGTTGAACAGAGAAGGGGCAAAACTCGAAAACGAAAAAAGCAGTTTTTTTCACTCTGTGTGTTAGATATTCATAAAAATTAATCAGCAGTACTGTAACAACATTCTACATAAGCTGATCGATTTTTATGAAGATCTAACAAACGGTGTTAAAAAAACTGCTTTTTTCGTTTTCGATTTGTGCCCATTCTCTGTGCAACCATAAACAACTTATATTTGCAGTTCTAGGTTACTGACGGTCAACCGAAGTTTCGTTGACTACATTGACCAACAAAAACGGTTCCGGAAGTGGCCACCTAATTAAATTAACAAACTCACATCAGTTTACTGGGGATGGTTGGGCCGATTTTCACAAACTTAGTCCCAAATGAAAGGTATATGATCCTCATAGATGTCTATTAAATTTCGTAAGGATCGCTTATGGTTCCGGAAATACAGGTCGGACTCGATTGTCTAGGGATTTCAAAAAAATATCTCACGGGATAATCGAATCGCTCGGATAATAAAGCCAAACGTTTTTCTGTGTTATTTTATGAATTTAAGCTTGAAATTTGAAATAAAATTGATAGGGTAAATTTCCTATTATGGTAAATGTAAATGTATCTATTTTGGCCCTAGTCGATTTTTCAGGATTACACGGTGTGATTTGTTTTTTAGTTGATTTTCATTTATTATTTATATTGATAACGAGTTATAACAATTTATGCAAGAATTATATGAAAAACTTTTTAATAAGGTGCAGGCCCTTGCGCAGAAAATTCTGTAGGGAGGGGTTTTGAATATTTTCGTTCGTTATATAAGAAAGGTATAGAAACCCTGAAGCGTTGAAGGTTTTTTCCGAGTTCCGGAGGACTGAGTCTTGTGTCGACTTCGTTCAACAAATTGGGACAATATTCTCGAGAAAGAATCTTGATCAGACACCACCGCCAGTTGGCTCATAGTATTGTGGGATTCTTACTGTGATGGTTTGTAGTAAGGCTACAGACTAAACCTAAACCTTTTGTTCATCCTAATCTTCATCGTTCGTTCGTGGTTTTCCATTAATGCTGTTTCTTGCTTACTGTCCAACCGTAGTGGTATAACTAACCTGACCAGATCAGCTGCAAATATCGTCACCTGGCGAGAAGTGAACCGATCCAGAGATGCCGATCATAAGGACCTACATCTTTTTACAACCATCTTCGCAGGTTTTTTATTCTTCTTGGCGGTTCTCGTTCCTAATTATCTACTAGCTTGCACTGAGAGTTTCCCAGCAGCGGAATTTCTCCCGCTACCGGTGCCCGTTTTTGTAGGACATTTGGTTCTCAGCTACTCTTGCGCAATAATTACGTTCGGTAAATTTTTTTGGACAATGCTCTCTCGATTTTCCTCGAGTTCGTGTTGTTCGTACATTATTTTTCCTCCTTGGCTACTGGTTCTAGCTAGCCTTTGCTGTGTAACTGATCTACTCACAATTATTGTTAACATCAAAACGTGTCGAGAAGTGAACTGATCCAGCGATGCCAACCAACTTGACTTACATCCTTGTACTGCCACCCTTGCAGGGTTTCTTCCAATAGTTATATATTCCTTGTTTGGACGTGAGTCTTTGTTTTTTTCCTTTCCTAAGGATTTTTTTGAACGTGTCCACTGGAAAACAGATAGAGGAAGAATGACCGGAACGGTGAGAATGAAGAAACGGTGAAAATTCACCTTTATTGGAAACACTGAGAAAAGATATGTCCTCAAGCAGGAATCGAACCTGCGATATCTCAACGGCTGGATTTGTCGTTATAGCTTCTGCTGATATGCTTTGAGGGCAGACATCAACATGCCCCTCCATAGCTTTTTCACTACCAAATGTCTGGCGGCGACTGAGTTAGGAAAAAAGGGGGCAAACAGTGATAATAAATATCTCAAGCCTTGAGCGCAGTCCACTGAACCTAAAAATAGATAACGAGAGAGATTTGGCCCGATCGGTGAGAGGGGGAGGTGACGATCTGCTTATAGGAGACATTGGGGGTCGATGGGTCAATTAGTAGGTATTGGAGGCTGCAGCGGTGATCACAAAAACTGTTGGGAACATATGATGGCATCATCACAGTTCCTCGATGGCGGAGTGGTTAACGCACCCAACTAGAGACTGGAAGATCGCAGGTTTCGATTCCTGCTTGAGGATATATCTTTTCTTAGTTTTTCACCGTTTCTTCATTCTAACCGTTCCGATCATTCTTTCTCTGTCTGATTTCCAGTGGAAACGTTCATAAAAACCTTCAAATAGTTGTTTCTAGAATGACCGAACCCAAATTATATTGTGTGTCAAAACGACTCGCAGTATAAATTTTTAATCTTGATCAGGAAGTTAATAAATTTTCAAAAGTAATTCAAAACTCTCATGAGAGTGGTTTGAACCCCCAAAACCCTCCCCTTGCGCACGGGCCTGATAAGGTGTGTCTTTTGCAATGCAGGTCGAACTCGATTACTCGTGGCTTCGATTTACCGGGGTAAATTATTCGATTACTCGTATACCAGAAAAAAATGAAGTGAGCAAACTGGGGGTCGTCTGTTTCTTAACTCCAGTTTAATTTACGTGGTGGTGTCACATATCACAGCAAACGTTCCTTTTAACCATTATTCAAATTAGAATAGTGCGCGTTGTGCCTCCACAAAGAAATACTTGTCCTTGTAGCAGCATTTAGTTGACCAATGTGTTACCGGGTTATTGGGTTATTAATACGCATGTAGTCTTCGCAAACTCTCCCACCAGCGAAGAACTACCAAATGTTACGTAGATGATGGGCTCCCGGTCGCCTCAGCGAGAAGTACTGCTGGCGCCCTCTTTACGTAGCCTAACACAATTTTTGCTTGAGCTACCCAAGAATTGAAATCGCCTCCAGTGGGTCTCTTATCAGAATCTTGTTAAGCATTTCTCGACCATCTTTTTCTACTGCACATAGGGTTTTAAAACTTTTTTCTGTTAGCACCATGAAACATGAAAAACCTGGTTCAATAAACATAGGTGCTTCTTTCTCAGGCCTAGAAGCTGCTCAATCCCTTCCTTCCGATCTAGTCCACTTGCACGAAAAAGGTAGTTGAAGGCAGTCTAAATTAGAAAAATCTATCAGTTTTCAATAATATGTCCAGGCTACGAAAATATTCCAAAATTTTATTTTCACCATTAATAAAAACTATCCCTGGCAGCACTGCTTTAGTGGAAAGATTAATTGTAATAACTTCTGTTCTACTGATAATATTTATAACTGTTAGGGCTCAAATGAAAGATATTAGTACCAGTTCTTAGCCTTACTTGTCGTTGTAAACATATGTTGTGTAAACCAAAAGTTATAGACGTTTACAAACGCGGTTGTTTATCAACAACATGGGCATGAAGGGGTTAAAGATGCCATTGGAATTCTGAACAGGAATCAATTGTTGAACGGGATAATAGGAGATGAGCAATATTGTGTCAAAGTCCACTGGAACTCAGAGCAGGATATTCATCAGAATTTTACACCGGATTTCAGTGAAAATAGGAACATAATTCTATTAGCAAGTTCTTTTTGTGTGTATGTGATCTTTATTTTTATTTATTTATTTATTTCTAGGGAGTCTATATGCTTTCCTCAATCTGCGGCATAAAAACCTCCATCTTTTTAGAAACATGACAATATATTGTATACTTGCATCTCCCAATGAACTAGACATGTTCTTTAAAGGGAGTGCTATTCTATTAACTACTAGAAATTAATTTATTAATAACTAAATATTAAGAGTGAGCAGCAGTGAGTAATTGCAGATATTGTGGGTGGATGTGGCAGGTGGTGGCGGCGGTATCTCTTGGCGAATTGGAAGCAGAAAACACGACTGCATTAGAATTGGTCTTGCCATAGTTCAGTGAAGATATCGGCTGATATTGAAGTTGAGGTGTGATCTCAAAGTTCGTTTGAAACATTGGACAGAGTGAGATTGCTTTACAATGGACAGCAGCTCGTTGTATAATTAACTTGCATCGTAACTGAATCTCTTGTTTCCTCTCTTCTGATGTGGGTTTAGCCATCCTAAGATTATTTGCTTGTCGTGAGGAGCGACCGGTGAATGCTCTATCAAACCCGTAAAATATTCGTATCGTTAGCGAATGCCTTTATTATTAGGAACAAATAGTTGACGTTGTTGAAGAAGAAAATGGTGGCATATAGATGTGGTTACCTCAGTATTGCTTTTAAACATCGATTTTGAATGCATTAAGGATTTACTTGCATTTCCCCAAACTCCAACGAGGAAGTGCAATCTAGAGTGCACCAAAGCAAAATATAATGACTTCATCCAACATACTGGCACGAACCGAGAGATTTTCCGAAGGATCTCGCAAAGTGGAATCAATTTCTGCTTTGGTCTTTCGATATGTGCATTCCAGCTCACAGTTTCGTCCAAAATAAGACCAAGATATTTGTGAGTTACTGATCTCACTATACAAACTCCATCCACATATTTTGGTTCGGTATTGCATAAGTTTCTCCTATTTGAGCTAAACAGCATGTATGTTGTTTTCGTCAAATTTCGCATTTTCGTTCGCGTTAAAAAATCTTCCAGTTTTTTAAGGTCCTGCTGTATGTAGCTTGTAATGAATGCTCATACTTGTAAGTGATCGGTAAAAAAATCTTATTTTCTCATGCAGCTGAAGAAGGGAGAGGTTATTGATGAGAGGCAAAAAAGTAATGGTCCCAAGTTGCTTCCCTGAGGGACCCCAATAGTAATTTATCGTAGCTCACTATTAACTCCATTGACAGACACAAATTTGCTGACTGATCGAGTTAGCACTATAATCAGACGTTTTAGTTAAATTTTTATTTTTTTCTCTAAACACCCGGATAATCGAAGCATTTTCCCCGGATAATCAAATCACGTATAATGGAATCCCCGGATGATCTAGTCCGACCTGCATAGAGTGAACTGTCTGGCCACATATGAAGTTCCCATATAAGCCGGAATCAAACTTTTTTCAAAGGAGAGAGAGACCCCATGAAATTTTGGAAATCGGATTCATATTTTTGATGCCAAATATCTTTAAAATGTTTCATCGTCAATATTTTATGTTACATCAAAAATAATTTTTTTGCAAAAATCGACTTTTTGGGACATAGCCGACTTCGCTTCTTTTATCAATTTAATATTACCGTGGCTGTTCCTAAAAAAATTCGCAAATAATTTGTTTAGATCATTTGGGCATAAAGTACCCTTCCTACACATGATGCGAACATTACCCTTCCTCTACCAGCAGCTGATCGAGACGACCAAACTAATTTAAAAACCGCTGATTACTGGTTCTGATGGTTCAAGTATTCGATTTGGCCCTTTTTCTTTCACAAAATTTTAGAACTCGAATATTGATTTCTTTTCTTGGATGTAATTGTCATTTCATGCATAATAAAAATGTAATATATTCATTCGAAAGTTTCCAATGAATATAAATAACTATGAAATTTGGGGGTGGGCGTAGCGTAGTTGGTAAATCGATTGCCTTGTACGCAGCGCACCTGGGTTCGAGTCCCGACCCCGCACATAGGGTTAGAAATTTTTCATAAGAGCTTTTTCTAACCCGAAGAGGTTAGAAAAATCTCTTAAGGTTTAAACCTCTATAAACGAAATAAAAAAAAACTATGAAATCCTAGTGTTCGTGATTGAGAAAGGCACAATTACACCGCTAGGTGGAATCAAACACATCTTTTATTGTAATTAAAGAAATTTGCTTTTCGACTGCGTAACCCCAGAATGTAACAGTTGACTTAGGGGTGGTGCGAGCGGCGAACATTGATATTTGCGACGAAACTATTGATTATAGCGCTTTGATGTCTTCGGAAAGGTTTCTTCATTTTTCAAGCAGCTTAAAATAATTTTGGAAAATTTTAATTTAAGGGGGTATATACGCAGATAAAAAAATAACGTCGCAAGTTGTTGCCAAAATTGATAGTCATGTTTAGAAAGATTGTAGACGAAAAGATTTTATGAAATTTTGTTGAAGTACTGAAATGGCTCTCTGTTAAGCGAAAAAAGTTATTGGGTGAAATTGAAGTATATGGCGGAATACGTTTTTTTACTGAAACTTTTTTATTTGATTTTTCATAGTTTTTCGATGTTCTAGAAAGTTGTAGATATTTTCAAAACACACTTTTTCCGGAATTGACCAACTTGCTATCTCTTCGTTTTTAGGATGTATGCCCATTTTTTGTTGTTTTGGGCTAACTTTAAGGGGCTACGGTTTGTAGAGTAGCAGATAGTAGCAGCTAAGTTTATTTATTTGTTGCTCAGCAAGAAATGCCCTATTGATACATATGTAAATCATAGGGTGTTCTAAAAGGATTCCAACATTCAAATATTTTTTTTGTTATCAACGTGCTTATAAGTTATCAGTGTCCTGCCAATCATCTTATTCGTCATTGAATGAACAAGGTATTAATACAACCGAGTATTCTAAGCAACGAAAACCCGACTGTGGATAGGCCATACTCGCCTAGCACACAGTTTCCTTTTGACAAGAGATGCCTCCCCAATCTACGAATGCTGTGCTACGAACCTAGATGTGCGACACCTTATCCTACACTGCAGGAAGTACGAGACAGAAAGACAAAAACTCAACGTTTATTCAGCTAGCTTACGAATTTTGGATTTTATACGAAAAACTGAATTGCATAAAAAATTGTAAACTACAAACTTTCTTCTGATACGAATGCATCATTCAAATGATGTAAAGTATCAATAATAACAAACAAAAAAACAAACAAAACATTCCCGCAGGCTGCTATAAAATTTCGTACAGATCGATTATTTGGTTCCAGAAATATCCAGCTTTTTATGTGCCATAATGGCATTCTAAATTGTTTAGTTTATTATACGTTTACTTGCCATTTTTTGGCAATAATTGTTTACGTCATCCGCCGAGTAAGAGGAAGTCATCCTGCGTCAGTCCAACATCCTCAACTGGGCGTTGCTGTCTAGCTGGCGTAATCGATTATTACCAAAAACGGGCAATTAAACATATTACTAACTAAACAATTTAGACCGCCATTATGGCACGTAAAAATCTGGATAGACTGTATCGTTCATTCTGTTGTTACATGAAATTCCCATTAAAGCCGGAGCAAAAATATCTGTTTTACTGTATCGATTTTGTTGGCTATTTTCGGCAAATTTGAGACTAAGATAAACGAAGCAATGAAATTGAAAGACGGGTAGGTATTCTACAGTGAATCAGTTATAAACTTAGAACAGAAAACTAGGACTAGGCAGGCTCATAAGGACATGATCGAAATAAAATGTGAAGAGTGTTTTGCCTTCTGCAGAGTAGGAGTTGGACGTTGCACCCAAGTCTACCGCATGGTCATTAATAGAATATAACTCATCATCATGTTTTACCGCCGACGCGTCGGGTGCAACGCCCTACTCCTACTTAGCAGAAGGCAAAATACTCTTCACATTTTCTTTCGATCATGTCCTTAGTGTCGAAAATAGCCAACAAAATCGATACAGTAAAACCTTGCGGCAATTAAAACATAGTAACGCAAAAATCGAATTTGTATTTTGATTCCAAATATCTTTAAATGCATGAACCGTCGAGATTTGATATTACCTCGAACATAAAAATTATTGGGACCTTTGTTACTTGGAAATGGGCGAACCGATGCTTTAAAACTGAGTCTCAAATGAAATGTACAACATTTCCACAAGCTGCTATTGGATTTAATTTATCTCCGATCTCCGGTTCCAGAGTTACGGGTTGAAAAGTGTGGTCATGCATGATATTCCCATATAAATATGTATCAGTATGTTATCTAAATGATGCAAAACTTCATAAAATGTGTTCTAAATTGTTTGGATTCATGGTTTCCACATTGACCACTTTGAACACCTTCGGCGGAACCGGAAGCTTCGCAAAAGTGGCAAAGTTCCAGAATTGAATTCACATCTGCTACTGAGAAATGTCTTACTCTATATTCTCAAATTTAGTCTCCAAGGAAAGCTACAGCATCCTTATTGACTGCTATTAATTTCCATTGGAATCGGAGTTCTGGTTCCTGTTTCACGGGTTAAAGTATGCGGTCATATGCGAATTTCCCATACAAAACAAATTGAATCGTTATATCTAAATGATGCAAAGTGAATTGAAAAGTGGTCTAATTCCTTGAAATTGATGGCCGTGATCACTAATTGCAAATCAAAGTTTCTTTGACCACATTGAGAACCGTTGAGAATACCGGAAGATCTGAGGAAATGGCAAATTCCCGAAGTTAGATTCACACCTGCTTCTCATATATTGCTTACTCGATTGTCACAAACTTAGCCTTAAATGAAGGTTTTTGTATTCACATGTATTACTACCAAATTTCATTTGAATGAAGTATTGGTTCCAGAGTTATGAGGAAAAGAATCCAATCACACGTGAATTTTCTATATAAACCTTTTTGCCTTTCTCCTTTAGAAAGTTTATTCAAACACTTTGAAATCCACTTTTTAACAGAGGCCGCAATTCTTATACTATTCGACTCACTTCGTCGAGTTCGGCGAATGTGTGTGTGTGTTGTGTATTGGTATTGTGAGGGACTCACTACTCACATTCGTGCCTACCCACTAAAGCACTCCTCAGTCCTCTGTGCTTTCGTCGCACTTCTTTCTTCTGTGCGTATGTGTGTGTGTACTTGTATATGTATGTGACCAATGATCGCTCATCGGTTACTCGCAGATGACCGAACAGATTTTTTCAAACGTAGTCTCAAATGAAAGGCACAGGTTACTATTGAATTTAATTCTAATCTGACATCCGGTTTCGGAGTACCTGGTTGAGAAGTGTGATTATACAGCAAATATCCATATAACCTGCTATTTAAATAACGCAAAACTTTTTAAAATGGGTATTAAATTACCTAGATTTGCAGGCCCGTAGTTGGTTTGATCGCAATGGCGAACTATGACGGCCTTGATGCCCAAGAAAACATGTTAATGTTCAGAGTTAATGCTGGCCTTTCACTGTCACTACGGAAAAATAGTTTAGCTCCAAGTGCAAGTCCTACCCAAGTACAAAAACAAAACTCGGCAGAGTTGTATCCAATTGAAAAATATTGGACGATCATTAAGCAGAACATTAAGAAAACTCAAAATAAGTTTGAAATGAGAAACGTTTCAGAGCAAATTGGCGTTCGTTATCAAATCACAAAATACCCGTGTAATTGCAATTGTACGGGATTCGAAACAATATATAAAACTTTATTATTTCTTATAAATGTTAAAAGATTATTAAAAAGAAATAGACGTGACTACCTCTCACCCCATGGGACCTAGGTTCAATCCCAGCTGAGGTTATTGAAATGTACTGAGGCGAAATTCTCTGGTCACTTTTTCCTTCTTCTTTGGCGTCGGTAATTGGCACTCAGAGAAGAAAAACATAATAATGAAAGTACCAATTGGTCCATTTTACATTAATAATTTTTGGGCATAAAACTTAGGCTATTTCTCATCTCAGTGTTCATATGTTGCAAACCAACAACAGAAAAAATCATTTCTAGAACACGTAAGATACCATATCGTAAAGATTGTAGTTATTTTAAATTCTTTGAATTTGTAGAAAAATATTACACCAACCTTAACAAGCAGTCCCAGAGCAGTCAAACCCTCTCTAATGAGTGAAAACAAGGTATGTGCACATTCCTTAGAAATTTCCGACCCTCAACCAAATTCCCAAGATGCCAGCAATGATTTATTGTCAAAACCGCACGTTCATATATAGGTGATCAAAATATTTATAACGGTGTTCGGCCACGAAAAACAATTCATCTCAGGCTCAGAGTGCTTCGAAGATCATTAATTTCCAACATTTTGACACTTTACTATCCCATTTCTTCGCTATTGTTCTGTTCTAGTTTATTGTGTGAGAAATGTCTTCATAGGCTATAAAAATCGTCAACAAGTCGGGCAGGAGACAAAATACCTATTTTACGAACAAAAAAAATCTCCTCACTGAGCAGGAGAAAAATGTAGCGAAAATCGAAAAAAGCAATAAATTTTGCATGAGTTATGGTTTCACATACCGCGTTGGGCTTTGTTTTCGGAACAGCACGGTCCCGGTCCTGGTGTGGTTGTTTTGATCCGAATTATGTTCAAACCTTTTCCACACTGACTGCCGCTGCTGGCATGGCAGGTAAACAAAACGGATACTCATAATGATTTTTTGTGTGTGGAATAACTGCCAGGAGGTGACAGGAGGCCACCGCACAGTTGTATGTCCTCTGTTGAGAAAGCTACGAAATTCTTCTTCGTGGAAGGACTTCTTCGTTCATTGACTTCTCTAGCCACTGCCAGTGGTCACCCCAGTGGGACATGATAACGGTTCGGTCTAGCATAATCTGTTTACTGGATCCTTGCATAGGGGTTAGAAAATGATTGTTACCTACATAAAAGAATTTTTATTCTATGGCATTACCTTGCCATCAATTGTCGCCGTTTTGATAAAACAGCTTTCGCAAGAGAACCCTATATTTAACTTTACATGAATGAATATGAAAATACTAGTAACAGGCTTGACTTGAATTCAAAAAATATGTAAAATTAATTTTGAAAAGTTGGATTTGAATATTCCGTGTTCCACTCGTCAGCAATTGACGCCAACTTGCTGTCAGTTAGACGACATGTAGAAACCAACACTAAATTGGCGCCAGTTAGACACTAAATCGAAACAGTCCACACAACTTATGTAAAAGCCTGAAGCAACTGGCTGGTACCGAGTGATATGTCGGTTAGCGAACCACAGAAGCTCTGGGTCGCTGGCGAGTGTCAGCTAGCTGGTGCCAGTTACTGACGAGCGGAACACGCAAATTAAAATCCAACTTTTTAAAGTCAGGTCTTGTGCCTTTCAGTAAAAATTGTTTTCCTTTAGGAAAAAGGGCTGCATAGAAGATTAAATTTCCCAATCCTAAAGGTGTTTAATGATAGTGATTTTGTCACAATGGTTCGAACAATATGTCGTTACTAAAAATGCATTTCCATGTAAATAAATTCCACTCTTTTCCAAACTTTTTTCCCTCAACTACTTGCTCTTCCTTGAATACTATGGCTCTTAATATTGAAAAATATTTCCCACCTTCCAGTCCCTTGATAATTAAATGTAGTTACAATATAAAAATATGTAAATAAAATTCAAAAATAAACACTGGTTTTAAAATACTGGCAGGAAATAACGTAATATTTTGACAGCATTATTAAAATGATACTCTTGTCCATTAATTCTGCTTTATCTATCTTTTTCGATTAATCTTGCCTTCTGACATCGTACTTTAGGAGCGTGGGACTGTCTCCTGACATGTTCGATGTGCAAAGATTTACGGCTTTTGTTTTATCGTTCAGTAGTAGCGATGACATTTCTCGGCAAACATCAGTTATTTTCCTCAACTCGACGTATTTTCGCAAAAATAATGAGTCACTGTTTGTTTATATGATTAGTTCTATAACAGGCTTGGAAATTAGAGATACTATAGAGTTTGTTTATCGCTTTCGTTTAGACAGGATGTAAACGAAGACTTCGACGTAATTCCATGACATTTATGCTTTCTATCAACGTAAATCATATAAATCCAGTGATGGAAAATAAACTTGCTTTTCCAGAAACACTTCGAAAACCACATCAAATATAGTTTTGACTCTTCTATAAGGCCAAATCAGTCTAATTTGAGTACGAAAGCAATTCTCGTGAAATTGGTTTGCCTAAAATGTCTTACAGCGCTGTCTGGGGTTGGGTACCATTCCACAATCCAAACTGAAACGCGTTTTTGCGTTACTCTTTTAAACGCGAATATCTCTCCAATTTATGAATGAAATTCCGTCTTTTTATTACCAAACAATTTGGTATTTATTGAAATTATGTCCTATTGCTACATAGTTTATGTATTTCAATAGTACACTAATGAAAAACCTCTATAAATGAAAAGAGGTTGGAAAACATGAAAACTCCCATACATGATCCAATTTATTCCGGACAGAGCCGTCCATAGGGAGCACCTAACGAGCCAACCATATACCACGAGATTATAAATATAGGTGGCGCGTATCTGTTTGAGTCAGTCGATGCTATCATTCCAAACGAGCAACACTATTGCTGTGGTATTTCTGCAACCCGCACACAGCTAAACCGTGTACAACTTGCACCCGTTCCCTTGCTATGTTCAAAGTTGAGCGAGTTGAAATTTTGCATATACCACAACAAACAACGATAGCTGAACCAACTTTTGATACAGGAGAATGAGCTGAACAAGAGCTGTTTAAGCAATTATCCAGCTAAATTGTTTTATGGGACGAAAATGGTTCAAGCTGTTTAAACACAATGATTAGCAATGTGGGTAGGAAGAGTAAGTTGGTAGGGTGCGACGTGTGTGCGCTGCTTGTGAGTTTGCGAATTGGGATGCATAATTTTATTTTTATGCTTGTATGTGCATTAGGTTAACGGTGTGTTTTCGACGATTTTTAGGCACGTATGGTAGAGGTATGGTCATATTTTCTGATGCTAAAACATAGTATATTTTATTCATATATAAAATTTCTTTTCTTCAGAGTCGCAAACTGCTCGAATTATTTAATTTTTTAAACGAGTACTCATGAGAGAGCATTCAACAATAAGTGTTTCGCGTCTAAAATCTCTATGCGATTTATTTTTCATGATAATCATTATTAAACCAAGTCAAAATAAATTTGTCGGAAAATATTGGTTCAAGCGAGTAGAAATCGACGGGAAGGAGAGACAATCTATCAACGATGGCACTCATATGGTAATGGTATATGAAGCAAGCACTTTATGTCAGATTGTCCTCGGGCTGGGCCGTTTCATGATCTGGATTCTTTTATGAAAATACATGAATTCCCACGATTTTAGGGAACTGATCGTAAAAATATTGTGTGTTCTGTTCAAGACATGAGCGGATTTGTAGAAGATTGGAGTCGTTCCGGGAACTCCATTGGAGATGTCGAAGCATCTCTACTAGCGCGCATACCGTACTAGCTAATGATGTAACATCAAGAACGCGTCAGAGAATGATTGATACCCTTCGACATAAGTTTGACCAAACCAACCAGTAACGCGGGTGACGTCGTGTAAACAGCCGAATATGAATTGTCAATTGACAGCTTAATTTAATGTAATAAATTATACAAACTCCTCTTAGAAATTTTGGTTAAATACCACGGGCAAGGTTGCTTTAATCTGTCATCCATCATTATGCCTCTTGTTGCCCCATGCGTTAGCCGCCGATTTATACTACTTAAAGATATCGGCGATTTATTAGTTTCTCAGAACATTATAAATTTGACGTTCAGTAATAGTAAACATAAATGACAATTCCTCACGCCAGGAATTCTTTTTTCCAAAGGTAGATATAACTGGACGCGTACGGTGCTACTTCAGGTTCGAGTCATTCTATAATTCGTTTGAATGAACTTTGGTGATACTTTTGGATGAGCCTTGTGGCCAACTCGGGTGCCTAAAATTTAAAATCTTTAGTTGATTTTCCGCATTAACAAGTCCAGTTCAGATCGGGTTTCTTAAATTATATATTTTCTGGTTCGGTTCGGATCCGGGTATCTAATTTTGAAATTATCGGGTTCGGGTCGGGCTCGGGTTTATAAAATTTTCATGCTGGGGTTTGGGTCGGGTTCGAGTTTTTCAAATTTTAAAATTTCGGGCTCGGGTTTTTGAAATTTTAAAATTTCGGACTCGGGTCGGGTTCGGGTTTATCAATTTTCTAGCTCTCGGGTTCGGGTTCGAAAAAATGGAAACCCGACCATCTCTACTGTTTTTTTTGTTGCATCATTTGAAACAAGATTAGAACTATGTTTTGAGTATAAAAAAAGTATTCAGCACATACACTCAGGTACGACAGGTTGTGAAAAATAATTTTGAGGCAAGTAACGACTTAATGACATGCTCTGGAGTGATTCATTTATATATTGATAATTTTGACAGTTCTACGCCAAAAACAGTTTTAATCCTTCCAGCGTTGAGATGAGACATTTCTTACACATATCACTGTTGGATCATTCATTAGTTTGCAGAACTCACGCGAAATTGGCACTCAACTAGAAGCGAAATGAACACAGTTTCGAGTCATGCACGAATATAACCTCGAATAAACTGAATAAATTATAGAAATTCAGAAAAACAAACAAAATTAAAATATTAATAATGCAAAGACACAAAAAAGTGTTATCAAATTCATGAAATGGATAGAATTGAAACTTTTTTGTGGTATTCAACGGGGAGATCAGATCTAAATGGTGAGTTAAGTGAAAGCAATTATGTGAAAAAAAATCCCCCAGAGCCAGAATTCGAACCTGCAACCCTTGGGACTTCGGACCAATGTACAAACCCTTATGCTAACCCTGGGATATGATGACATCCCAGAAAGTACGCATGATTATCGCATTGGCGACAGTGCTGCCACTCAACACATTTGATCTATTCAATTTCCCCGATAGATACGTAGAATTATTAACATAAATCAAGTTATTAAAATAAATAAAACAAATTAGTTTAGATCAAATTAAAATTAGACGATATTAGAAACAAGTCATAAAATTAGTGGAACTACTGCAAACAATTAATAAAATGAAGAAAATCCATAAAAATATATGAACTGGAAAAAAAATTATAAAATAGCGAAATGAATAAAATAAATGAAACGAATAATAGAAATAACAAAAAAAACATAAATTAAAATATTAAAATTATAAAAACAAATAAAATGGAAAATACGGATGAAATTAACTGTATCATGCCCAACTTTTTTCTGATGCACATAGGTTTCCAAAGCCATTTTCCTTAAAAGTATTGGAATAAAGAAACATAAAAAACCTGTTTCAATCAAGATAGGGACTTCTCTAGCTGTGCTAGAAGCTGCCAAATTTTGACTTTTCGATCTACAATGCACATCTCTTGTAAATAGAAGTCAATTATTAATTTGATCAGATTTATCAGTTTTCAAACATATTTTAAGAGAACAAAGGTATATCAAAATACAATTCTTCACCGATAACTCAAAATGTTTCTGGCAGCACTGTGCCAGTAGAATCCAATGAGAACAATTGCAACAACTTCAGTTCTACAGATAATTGTTGTAGCTGCTAGCGCTTAAATAGAAGGTAATAGCTATAGTTGTTTGAAAACAACATGGGCATGCAGAGGTTAATAAATCAAATAAAACCGAATAGAATGAATAAAATAAACAAAATGAAACAAATTGAACAAATAAAAGTAAAAATAAATGCGATAAAATTGATAAAATGAAAAATTAAACGATATTAAAATAACTTTTAAATTAATAAAATAAATTAAATTGCTTCTATGCAATAATCTTAACGAAATGACTAAGATGAATGACCGATAAAATTGACTAGATGATAGAAATGGAGAGAATGAATAAAATAAGTTAAATGAATGATGCAAATAAAATGCTCGAAAAGAATATTTTGGCCCGAATGAATCCAAAGAATGAAACGGATAAAATCGATAAAATGAGCTCACAATGAATCAAAGGAATGCAGTATAAAAAAATTGTTAAAATGTGATGATCGTAAATTGTCATTTAAAGTTAGTCAAATATTTATAGTTAATAAAATAAACAAAACGAATAAAACTCATGAAATCAATGAACTGTAAAAAATTAGTAAATAGAATGAAATTTTGAAAAAAAATGAGCTAAATAAATTAAAAGAATAAAACGGACTGAACGAATTCGGGAACCAATGTTTCAGAAAGTTCTAGAATGTTTGTGAAAATCCCATTGCTTGGAAAATAGCTAATTACATACGAGGCGCTTTCTAGTGTTATAAGTTTTTACGTTTTCACATTTTTACTCGTTTTTCTTTTCTTGACGGCTTCGTTTAATATTATCTGGTGTTTCTATTTTATTGATAGGCCTTCATTGATTATCAGGAAACTGGAATGTTAAATTTGTACTGGAAAACAAAGACTTTTTGGCCACAGATTCCCGAAAAAAAAAATTTGTAAAGAATAGAATTTTCAGGTTTTGCCTTTCTCCTATAGAAAGGTTATGCAATCACTCTGAACATCGTCATCTTAATCCCGGCCGTCTGTCACATACCATTCGATTCAGTACGTCGAATTCGGCAAATGTCTGTGTGTGTGCGTATGTATGTATATGACCAAAAATATGCACATTGGTTACTCGGGGAGGGCTGAACTGATTTCGTTAAACTTAGTCTCAAATGAAAAGTACAACGTTCCCATAGGCTGCAATTGAATTTCATTAAATTCCGAGTTCCGGTTCCGGAGCAACGGGTTTAAGAGTACGGGCGCACAGCAAATTCACATTTTTGCCTTTCTCCTATAGAAAGGTTCTGCAATCACTCTGAACATCGTCAACTTAATCCGGGGGTACTAATTGACTTACATAGGTTTTCCGTATTTTAACAGGGTCGTAGTTAGGGGAATACGGTGAGGCCCTTCCCCCCACATCACTCACCACCCTTCCATAAACCGCCCTTCCCTAATCAAGTACCCCTCTTCGCGAATAAAATTTTCTAATTCCTCTAGAATAAATTTTCCTAGCGGGTCTTAAAAACCAGTGTGAAATTTGGTTTGAAATGATTTTGAGTTTAGAAACTAATTTAAAATTTCTTAACGTTTCAGCGTCGACATATAGCGACTGAAGTTCGTAGCTTTCGATTCATTGTACGTATGTGTAAATCGCACTGAATATTTAATAGACATTTAAACCATTATATTAAACATAACCAGCCATGGAATCGTAGTTTGGATAAATGAGAAAGGCACAATTGCACCACTAGGTGGATTAAAACGGGTTTTTTTTTATATTATTGACAAAGCTAGTCGATTACAATGCAGTCTTTTCCAGCCATCCATATAGTTTGCAAATTGTTTCTTTTGGAGTTGTCCATTCTGAGATATGGGTTAATGAGTCTCATACAAACCAATACCACGACGAAGAAATGGTTCAAAATACCAGAATAAGGATTTAAATTCGTCGAAAACCAATTGCCATTAACCCTTTTCGACACGATTTTTTCATTACTAATACTGTTATTTTTAGCTTTGCATAGGTTTTCGGGGTTGCTATTCTGATTCTGACTTCGAAAATGTAAAATTCAAAATGGCGGATGCAATGTGACGACTATACTTAGCTACATTTCATAATTTTTTATATTGGCCTAAAACGTCTTACAAGGCGGTTTTCGGGGTCGCTGATTCTGATTCTGACGTCGAAAATGCGAAATTCAAAATCGCGGATCCAATATGGCGACCAGGGCATCGCAAAAAAAAATAATTTTCGAAGGTCTCCCATCTTAAATTGTGAAAAAAGTCAAAGTAAGTTCAAATGCCAAATTTCACATCATTTGAAAATTCTAGACCCCCGTCCACTTCGCTTGAAATTTTTGAAACTGATACTATGGGAAAATATGGAGGGAACATATATTAAATGCCATAACTTTTGAAGGAGTACTCAGAAAATTACAATTCATATCTCGTTTGAAAGAAATTAA
Source organism: Topomyia yanbarensis (assembly GCF_030247195.1). NCBI lineage: Eukaryota > Metazoa > Arthropoda > Insecta > Diptera > Culicidae > Topomyia > Topomyia yanbarensis. The sequence goes on along the minus strand of NC_080672.1, from coordinate 131,452,797 downwards.
CTTTAGCATTTGAATGGAAATATTTTTGTTTCTCGAAAAAATACGGCAAACTGGGTCATTTTGTCTCCAAAATTCCCAATTCTTAAAAAAATCTGCTCCGTGATGCGAATCATACAAATTTTGCAGTTTTTCTATTGTGAGAAAAATCTCAGAAATCGAACGGAGCTTTTTTAAGCTTTGGCCAAATACGAGAAGTTGGGGTTATAGGGACTTTGGTCATTCATATTAAATATTATCAGTTTCTCGTGTATATATCTCTATTATTCATCAATCAATTTTCATAAAATGTACCTTGTTTATCGATGTTGAAGAAAAGGTTCAGTTCGAATTCTGAGATTTTTTTCACATAAAAACTGCAAAATATGTATGATTTGCATCATGGAGCAGAATGCTTAATTGAAATAGGGAATTTTGTGGAAAAAATGTACCCAGTCCCCCATTTTCGCTTATATTTCGAGATAAAGAAATAATTCCTTTCAAATGATAAGATTATTTCCTTTGAAAAGAGGTAGAAATCGTAATTTTCTGAGTACTCCTTCAAAAGTTATAGCATTTAATATATTTTTCCTCCATATTTTCCCATAGCATCGATTTCTAAAATTTCAAGCGAAGTGGACCTAGGATTGTCCAAATGATGTGAAATTTGACATCTGAACTTACTTTGGTAATTGTCACAATATAAGAAGGGGGGCTTCAAGAATTAAAAAAAAAATGCGATGCTCTAATGGCGACAGTGTTTGGCTAAATTTAATGTTTTTCATATTTGCCTAAAACGTCCGTCATTGTGTAGCCGCCGTGAATTTTCCAATTATGTTATCAAAGTCGTGATCAGCGACCTCAAAAACCACGTAATATATTTTTATGCTAGTAGAGAAGTTATCCCTGTCTCTCAGAATCTTTTATAGACCAACATAGTAATACACTCCATTTTTGCATATTATGATCATTTATTTCGAAAAAACTGACTTACGTAAAATTCTGCAAAAATCTATTATTTAGTTCAATATTTGAGATACTTTGAAAATATATAAGCTGCTTTTGACATATAAGCTGCATTCTGGAAGTTACAAGTCTTATTTTTATGTTTCTAGTCACATTGATCATAAAAAAGGTACATTGGGGTTTTCAGTACAAATCATGTAATTTGTAGCTACACAGTGATGTATATGGCAAACATGTAGTCAGATCAACTATCGGTCCATAAACTCTAATTGAAATTCTCGCTAATTTACGTATAGAAAACGGATCACTCAAACGAAACGTTTAATGAGTTATACAACGCCTTTCTACTAATTGAGGTACTAAAACTTCAATTGAAGCGTTCTAAGAATATATATATGGACAACAGAAACCTTCGCAATAAGTTAGAAGAATTACTATACTTGCATCCCCGTCTTGAGTTCTGAGGGTCTTTGTGTGACGTTTATCTAATTTATGAATATTCTTGGACTTTGATCCGTTATTTTTCGTTAAAGTTCATTCCAATGCAATGAGTATACTTTTTCAATAATATCATACCAAAACAGGTATTCTTAATTTTCAAATGACATATTTAAACATAATTTCATTCAAAATTCAATAGAAATACGAAAAGCTTCCAAACACACGTGGAATGCACTTTTCAAAATTAACTATTATTGTTTGTTTATTCCGACTACCTCCTGCTCACTCGACTGCACCATGGTGTAGGTGAAGTTTAGACATAACCTCATGAAGAATGATCTACTTGACTTCCATTGAATTCCCCGAGCAGCAAGTTCCCCTTCATGTCGGCAAAGGCGGAGACGGATCTAAATGATTTGCATATGGGCCGATGTTTCAAGTGCATGAAGCAATAGTCGTATACATATACATAGTGGAACAGTTGTAAATTGATGCTACCGATTCGATTGCTACATGCTGCTGTCGGCGTTTGCTTGAACGCCTCAAATGATGCGATCTTGACGGTTACGGTTTCGATGGTAATGTTCCATTGTAGGCGATCTTGTTTTCAATTCCAAGTGAATCGTTTTGCCACACACTCGTCCGCCTCGAAGCTGCTGCGAAATAGTGACTTCTTTGAACAAAAACCGATTGTAGTAAATTGATGGCATTGAATTTCGAAGAGTTTTGCAATGTTCTGCGCTTGTACAGTTTTATTTTTATAGGATAATTTTTAGATTGATCTTTTATAGGATAATGAGGGTGTTTTCGCTCTGTTTCTAGTATCCCATTTGCCAACGCATTGGTTTAAATAGTAGCGAAGCAAATATGCTGGTACTAATTTTTACTCATTCCATCGATTGTAAATAGGTTGCATAATGAATAATGTTCTTAGATCTGTGAACAAAATCACGAGTCAAACTTTGGTTTATGAATAATGCTCACATACAGAAGATCAATTTGGTAATAACATGTCGAAAACCGTACCTGAAGTTCAGAAAACAAAAATAAAATTCTCCAATAACAAAAGCGTTATGCAGGCGTTACTGAAGGGAAATGGCACATAACTATGAGACACAAGGTTTTGTTTTATGGTCATGTTTTCATAACGTAAAAACTAGATTGTTCCAAAATTTACGAAACATTCTTCGCGAATTTGGGAACAATTTGTTTATGTCATGAACAATCACTGAAAAAGCGTGTTTATTTTGCTGTTACATTAAACGATCCCCTTTACTGCACGTGTTCCAGGTATTGATTCCATATTCATCCTACCTATAGCAAAAGATTCCCAATAATCTGATGTTCCATCTGGTCATCCCCTAGTTGCGGGTAGCTTAATTTTTCAATCGCTTCACCCGAAAATTCAAGGGGAAATCATCACGCTGACAGCTGAGGTGTTACAAAAACTCCACTTCACACGCCAACCCATTTGGCGTGTATACATCTACCAAATTATCTGTCTTCCATAATTATCCATCAAATCTGATTCATCTCATCTGTCTTGATCTTTATTACTACAAATTTGTAACTTGTCAAAAGCGTTTACTGCTTTATCATCACGCGTACGTGCAAAGGTCGGGGTTCTCGCTTGCCGCTCCGTGATCATACCTCAGCATCCCCCGGGCAACGGTCCTGCAGCTATACGCGAGACTTTACGGTTCTCTACCGGCAAGCTGAACAATGAATACACCTCGCGCCGCCAGTTTGACTGTAAAAAGGTGAGAAGAAAAGGCTTGGAAACAAGGCAGTCCAGGGTGTAAAACGGTTAAACAAGGAAGAAAAGGCTAACACCCGGACAATGAGATCGTTCAAACGAAACAATAAGCAACTATCAAAATATCTTGTTAAATTCGGTGTAGCAGCACCGTGCTGATGGGCAAGGGATCGGTCCGAGGGAACTGGGGGAGGTAATTTAATCAGCTATGGGATCCACTTGTAAGGTCGATTCTTCGCTGCTCCCAGCATGAGAATGCGGAGAGATGATCGCGAACGTGTGTCTTCACACATTTGACAGACTCGACTCGAGGCTCCGATTTCGGAGAATCGCTTGAGTTCTAGCTTCGGTCAGACTTTAAAACGTGATTGATGGAGAACGTGGTGGAATATGACGTAATGACCGTTGGAATGTGTCAGAAAACTGCGGCTGCAGTTATTTTGCAATGCCTACAAGCCGAGGTAATACGACTGACACAGTGAAGAAGGAAAACAAACGGAGTACTGGAATTAAATCAAAGTTAACGCGGTCGAACATAAATTCTATTCCTAAATCATCTAATTAAACAATAATAAAGGGAACTGTTTGCCAACCCGCGCAAATCGTGATGCCGATCATTCTCGATTTTTATTGGCAGCGCTCGAAAGTGCAGCTCGGATTTCGATTATGAACTTTGCGACCGTTCTCATCAAACCGTTCGCACTGTGGGTCCTGTGGCAGAAAATTGTGCAATGGATACTAAATGAAATTCATGTAATTTTAGCTGTTTGTAAACATGCTATGCATATACAGTTTGATACCTTCTACAAAAATGTTCTATTTTATTCTTGATTATATTTTGTTCTGCTAAGCCCATTGTGATTTACAGCGTACAGCCAGAGTCAGCGATCTCGATCCTCAACGTTTACCTAATTGCGATCGCAGTTGCGCCCATGATGAGCCCCGTCTCGCACTGGTAGGCTGATGCAGGAAACGGCCGAACCTCGGCAGCCAAACGTAGTCAGTAGAAGAAGGTGGGCTGGTTTCAAAATAGCAAAAGTAAAAAAAAACAACGAGATGCTGCGGGGGACTAAAAATAGATTAAATTAGTCATAAAATTTCAGCAAATCTAAAGTTGAAAATTTATTGCTTTCAGGGACGATTTTGTGGGTAGATAGTTTCGATCGGATCCGAGATAGACAGCCCGACCAGACGTTCCCATGCGAGAAATTGATCCACTGGGAGTAATTGGAAACGATACATCGGTTGAGATATTCCGGATGCAACGAGCAGTGGAGTTGTTTCTGTGAGGAAACTTTTCTTCTCGAACGAGTTTAGCATTCCGAGCTCTAAAATTGGTCAATGGAAATTAGCTGGGATAAAAACAAAATATGAATAATCGATAATTGCTAGAAAAAAAATATTTACGAGTATTAACTAATAAAGGTGATATTTATTTACGATGCATAATAACCGAATGGATACATTTTATTAGAGTCGTTCACACATTGGAAAACGCGACATAAATAAAGGTTAAGGACAAATATTGTTTCAACAGTATTTTCGTTTTAGACCGTTTAATTCACTTAAAAATAAATCTCCAAATATTTACTAAATTAAAATCGATTCATACAAAAAGTAGAACTTTTTTTTGCAATGACAGCACAGTTTGAAGCATGTTTCCTCATTTAGTTTGCATTGCACATGCCCTGGTTTATGCGAACAGTTTCTAAGGAAATAACACTAATTAAAATAAAACAAACTTCGCTGGTTAATGAGGTCACCTTTGACGATATGTGGGTCACCTTTGACGATAATCCACCCGGAGACGAATGCTGAGCTCATTATTTTCGGGTCATCCTGCAACCTTGTAGCCACCAAATGCTATGCGAGTGTCTTAAACAGAACACTCGAAAAACCGGTTACCAGTCAATTTTGTTCTATATCAAGAGCTGTTGCTTTGGTGAACGAAAAAAACAACTGCATGTCGAAAAAAATGCCTGAGACCTCATTAAACCCCATTCCGGGCCTCTATCAAGATCATTTTCCACAAACCATCCGGGCGAGGGGGTAATAAAATGAATAGTTTCTTCCTTGTCGGTAGAAGCTGAAGAAAAAAAAACAACTACTGACGCAGACTTACGCAGAATAGCGGCCAAAGGGGTGAAGAGATCCTAACCTTGAGCAAGCGGTTATTAAGGCGGGCACCGGCAGCAGCCGCGGCGAGTCAGATTTAGAGCAGGAACGATTAATGTTGCTCTGATTTAGAAGCAGACCTGAATTTGGCGGTGCCGTGCCCGCGTCAGTAAGTGCTAATGAACGGTTCTAATGATTCGAATTGGACTGGCAGAGCGAAGGGAGGTGAATGCTGTAGTAGGAAGAGTCCCGTATTAACACGATCGTGAGAATATTTGAAGGATTAGTTTTGGATGCCATCCGGATAAATGATTTGGGGGGTTCAATTGAAATAAAATTCATAATAGCTTTATGAAGTTTAGCAAACTTGTAAGGCAGAAGAAATTACTATTGTTATTGGGATATTTCTGATTACATTGTTATTGAGATATCACTGACATGTTTGAACTATTCCAAAAAACTTTTTTTAAATTTCAAAGTACAAATATGTGACAAATGTTCTGTTCCTTCTCATGTGACCATCGAATTCAATTCATCGAGGGATGGCGTAACCTATAAACAAACAATATTGATCACATATCTCGGGCATACCCCTACATGTGAGCTTTGTTACCAGACGGTCTTCTATGGAAAAAAATGCGCCGAAGCAATTCAAAGTAAGTCAAAGTTCATCTACTATACTCAGGTAAAAATATAGCGATCGTCATACGAATATAGAATAATTTTTAGCAACAAGTAGCACCAATGTAAATCATAAAGTTATCTTATGAAACGGAAATTATTTTGTTAAATCGGTTTGCCATGATTTCATATTTTCTATAAGGCATCCTCGGTTTCTCATATGATAAGATTATATATTTCTCTTATGTTTATGAGAATCATAAGATGCTCGCACGAAATTGAAATGAGTGGCATGTACAATGCCTTATAAATAAGAGAATTTCATAAAAGTTGTATGTTTTCATGATAAACTTATGAAAATATAGTTTTGTTACTTTCCCAAGCATCATTAGATTACTCTTATGAGTTTTGTTTTACGTTTTGTTTGAGTGTACGGATAACTCTAACCGGTGGTGGCACGAGGATTTTTGCCGCTCGGGACCAAAAATTAAATTTGCCGCCTCTTTTATAACACTAGTTTACAAAATAAAAATAAAAATGAAAATAAAAATCTGAACTTTAATATTCGAACACCATTTCTGATGTAAAATTTTGTGCTGAATCCGAAAATGAGCTCCAAAAAAATTACAGTAGAACAATTTTCGAGTTACAGTAAAAAATGAATATCACCTTTAAAATTAAAAATGCCTTCAGTAAAATCCATATACCTTCGGTTGTAGTGCATTGATATGAATTATTATAATGTTGAATTAAAGGTAATTGAACGCACTTTCGATCGTTAGTATATTTTTTGTGCGACTACTGGTTTTGGCGTTATTTACGAATCTATTGAACTTTTTCTTGATTTTTTAAAGGAAATTGAGCGTTTGGGCAATATTTTGAGCAAGATAATGCAATCCTAAAAAATATATTTTTATGGAAAATTAAAGCTTACTAATAACCAATGAAAATAAGCACTTATTAGTTTAAATCAGATGGAAATTGTGAAAGTTATTAAATTTTTATAGAATGGAGATTTTTAAGTTTCTCTGGGTCAACTTATTGAACCGTCTCGATTCCAACTTTTTCTAGGCTATGATAAAAGTATTGAAAAATGTCTGCATAAGAATGATCTTCTTTTCATTGTATTATCAATATTTTGTCACTTATATTCATTAAAAAAAACCTTCACTTGTTTATATTTTATATTTTTATGTGTCTTTTTTGCTTTATATGATAGTTTTATCCTTTTGTTCAGCATAATTATCGAAAAACTGAATTTGGAAGCTACATTGTTTACACATTTTCGACTAATTCTTCCATCCTACAAACACATTTAGGTAAAAAGCTATTAAAAATTTGTCTTGTTTTGAAATATCAAGAAGAGAATATGACTTTGAGCTTGAGATTGGGCTTGTGGCTGCTACTCCGTTATTGTTATGGACTAGCTGAAGTTGCATAGGGATAAATATCATCAGATCTACTGATGATAATTATGCTTGGGAATAGCGAAACATTTTTCAATGTGCAACACCTGGTAATCCTGAAGTGTTTTATTGATAAATACCGGCGCCGGTCAGGCCCGAACGTAGATCGCGGATGGAAAGGAAAGGAATGTTAGTCCGATATTTGCTTTTGCTAGAGTATCACGGGAGGAGGAGATATTTGTTAGTAAGTATAGTAGTTGGATATTATATCTTCTTTAACGACGCCAGAGAGATGATCCCCCTATGTAGACTAGATATCGATCCATCAACTCATGGACCGGGGACCAACGGCTTTACTACCCTTCCAAAGGAAGACGTGAACACAGATTTTTTCACCTTAGAAAAATCTCAACGACCTCGGTTGGGATTGAACCCAAACCAACTGGTATGAGTGGCGGTCACGCTTACCACTCGACCACCGGCGCCGTCATGAAATATCAAGAAGAGAATATGTAGGACAAACTCATCTAACCGGACCCCATGGACTACCCTTTTAGCATTTTCTTTGTCAATTACGCGAAATAACCGAGTAAAATGCATTCCAAATAGACAAATCTGACCTGGCGGCAGTGTTGCGCATTAATTTTCACGTGTAAGGTGACGCTACGACCAGGGCCGGCTGAACACTTTTTGTCCGAGCGGGTAGTAAGAAAAGAATAGGGTTGGGGTCAATGTATTTCTAAAAATTTGTCACATTTTTGCAATATGCACGCTTGCATTGCAAACACATAAAATTAATCGCAATGCGTTCGATCGAGTTGGATCATCATAACCGTGTTAGATCTCGACCGAGAAGATTCAATTTTTGTTTTACTGTGGTTCAGGGTATTGTTCTCGGAGTGATTTTCACCCATAGTGACACGAAAGTTCAAATTCACGTGTGTAAGTGAAAATTAAAATTTCAGAATAGCAGCTGGTGGCTATTTGAAAATACCCTTTTTTAATGGGCTGTATGACCGACGGCTCAGCGACCAGTACCAAATCCTCTATTCAGTGCTCCATTTTCAGTGCCCTTCAATAGAATCCTCTTTTCACGGGTAGCTCAGCCCGCATGATAGATGGCAAAATCAATGCTCTTTTTCGATACAAATTATATCCATCTAATGCAACCAACCCTTGGATGGTTTACTTCCGAAATTATGATGTCATTTAATACCATAGATATATCGCATAATCTAACTAAACAACACTGAGTCATGTACGAAGAAGTATCATGTCTACGTACCCGTCCGGGAAGTAGAGATTGATGGTGTTTTCTCTGACGGAGGCCTTAATTGCGAAGATCTGCCGTAGTATGGGGTTGGCTCCTTCAAGAATACTTCAGGCTTTGGTCAGCGAAAATTCTGGATTGCGTTCAATAAAAATCGAGGAATATATGTATACAATTTATTTTCCATCAACCTCGTTTCGAGCCTTTTGCCGAATCTGCTGTTCCAAACATTGTTTTTTAAATGAACTCATCTACCTATTCGTCTTTTTGTGCAGCGGGACATGAGCTGCTGTCGTTACAAACAATTTACTCTACAATTCCCTATTGGAAACACAAATCACGGTGTGAAAAATACGGAGAGAAACTAGAAAAGTCTTCCTATGGCGGAGAGACTCCGCATGATCTCTTGATATAATCCATGTACCAGTTATGCGGGGTAAAACTGAAGCATTCTTTTAAGAAAGAAATGCCAAAGAGGGCTACGCCGCCATCCACGACTAATTTCTACGGTCCCTTGTTCGTTAAAGAGTCATGCTATCCCATTGAGGAAACATCTTCTATTGTGCCTATAAATTTAATTTCATAATTTTAAAATCATTTCCTCTCCTAAGCTTCCTCGTAAAGGCTTAAGAGTGTTCTATGATGGGCCTCCTTGATGGGCTTCCAAATATAATAATATATAATATTAGAAACAGCATAGGGTATGTATTACTAAAAATTTGTCGCATTTTCGCAATACACGCTTGCATTACAAATACATAAAATTAATCGCAATGCGTTTGTTCGAATTGGATCGTCATAACCGTGTTAGCTATCGACCGAGAAGATTCAATTTGTATTTTACTGTGGTTTCTATATTGTACTCGGAGTGATTTCCACCCGTACTGACGAAAGTTCAGATATTTGAAAACACCCTTTGTTAACAGGATGTATGACCGACGGCTCAGTGAAAATGTTTGTTGATTACTGATACTACAAATGCACACAGTTAAGTACAAATTTCTCCATTCTTTTAAATTTCCTTGTATTCATTTCTAGTTCCCTCCAATAGAATCTTTTTTTCATTGGTAGTGGAGTGCGTATGATAGTGTTGGCTAATGGAAAGACAATGCATGTAAGTCTCCTTTTCGATACAAATTATATCCATCTAAAACAATCGGTCCTTGGATGGTCTATTTCCGAAACAATGATAAGTCATGTAATATCATGGATATATCGCATAATCTAACTATACAACATTGAGTCCTGTACGAAGAAGTATATTGTCTACGTTCCCATCCGGGAAGTAGAGATTGATGGTGTAGTCTCTGAGGCCTTAATTGCGAAAAGCTGCTTAAGTATGGGATTGGCTCCTTAAAGAATCCTTTGCTTTAGTCGACGAAAATTCTGGATTGCGTTTAGTAAAAATCGTGGATTATAAGAAAACAACTTATTTTCCATCAATCTCATTTCGAGCCTTTTGCCGAATCTGGGGTGACATTATGGAACCATTTCGAATCGACTTTTTCATACAAGCTTGCATACAATAAACCTTTCGTTTCGAGATGCGTAATGTCACCCCTGCTCTTCCACTTTGTTCTTTTAAAATGAGCTCCATCTATCTATTCGTCTTTTTGTGCATGAGCTGCCCTGCCTATGATCGCATATTTGTCTAGTTTTCTATGGGATTTCCTATCTTTATGGGACTGAATTGCGATCATGGGCAGTGCCGTCGTTACAAACAATTTTTCATACAGTTACCTACTGTAGAAACAAGGCACGGTGTGGAAAATGCGGAGAGAAACTAGAAAAGTTCCTACTGCGGAATGACTCCGCATGATCTCTTGATATAATCCGTGTACCAGTTATGCAAGGTAAAACCGAAGCATTATTTTAAGAAAGAAATGCCAAAGAGGGCTTCGCCACCAGTAACAACCTGTTTCTACGCTCCCTTGTTCGTCAAAGAGTCTGGCTATCCCATTTCCTCTCCTAAGCTTCCTCGTAAAGGCTTGAGAGTCCTTCCTTGATGTTAGAAATGTTAGGAATAGTAGGAATTTCCAAATGAAACTTCAAAAACCCAAAGTTATGGATTGAACCTAGTACTGGACAGATGGAATATATGATGTTGTGGACTGGATTCTAAAAACTTTCAACAGTGAGGACACTTTTGAAGCAGTTTTCTACTAAATGGTCCTTCTTGAACGATCTTATCTTCAATGGCAAATTCATCGAGTAAAGTCGCGGATTTGAACACTGACTAGAGAAATATCATCGATTGCATGAAATATTTTAGAAAACAATTTGCATTGTTTAAAGCTTGGTACACTTCTGACGTAGATCTTAACTTCCACAATTTGAATATTATTCGCTAGAATCGAGAAAACTCAGTGGAGGAGCGTTTTAGGGAACCAAAATGTTAATTTTTTCAATTGAATTAACCTTTGTTTGATACAAGGTATTGACGTTGTCGTTTGTCAAGTTCGTGTCACAGGCAAAGACTTAGGCATTGCTTCCATATATATCCCACCGAAGCCTTTCAGACAATACTAAAACCATACTCGAACTTCAACTATTTTTTTATTTCGATTATATAGAGGTTTTAACCTTAAGGTCATTCACCTCTTCGGGTTAGAAAAATCACTTATGAAAAATTTCTAACCCTATGTGCGGGGTCGGGACTCGAACCCAGGTGAGCTGCGTACAAGGCAATCGATTTACCAATTACGCTACGCCCACCCCCACACTCTATTAGTTCTAGAAGGTTTCAAGGCCTACGGCAGATCATGGGGTTGCCCAATGAGAAGGTGGACATTAGACATTAGAAGGTGATATTTATGAAAGATCGCATAGCTTCAATAAGTTTTTCAGTATTTATTGTCAAAGGACGCTCGAAAATTGGCAAATTTCGTGGATCATTGAAAGTATAGAAAGCCTAAAGATATCAACAAACCTTGGTTCAAGGAGATGAATGAGGGTCGTGACTTCATTCGGGTGATATCATGGATCATATCATTATACATTGGATACGCATCTCCCGCGTATTGGACTCATGAGAAATACCCCTGCAGTTGTGGTTACGGTTACCGCGACATTAAACATGTTGTCTGGTCGTGCGAATAGTGTTCTAGCGCAATATCTTTGCTAAACGTATCTTTTCGGACTCATTTCAGTCCGAGATGTGCTGAATATTCCTCTATATGTCTCTCATATACATATTTTTAAGCATGGTAAATAATCAAATTCTACCATCTCTTTTGGTTGATTGCCAATAGCTACCTTGAAATATGGTCCCAAAAAAATGGCTCCCAACGGATCCAAAGAGGTCAGTTACCGATCCGTGATGCCCTGATTGTGATCTTCCTTTTGCCAAAAAGCTGCAAGTTTGATTTCTTTATTTCCCTGTCATTGTTGCTCGCTCTTTCTGCACTTTCCCAGCCACTGCTACTCTGATGTTGGAATCAATCCCTCTTGTGTATGTCTTTTGCCTTCCTTATAAAAAACCCACTAGTGTTTCTCCATGTTTTAATAAATATTAGTTCTGAATTTTTTAGTCTGAAGAAAATGACATTAATATTTTTACATTTCTTATAAAAGAAATGTATAGAATTCGCCTTTGTATATCGATCTGAATTCCTCGTTTTAAGATGTAAATGTAAATATAACCAATTAGGGTAAATTATAAAATGAGTTCTAATTCAAAACATTGGCATCCCATACATTTTCAGGAAATTTAAATGTAAAATCAAAGAAATTGATATCTAAATAAAATAATGAAATTGTTGCGCAGGAAGGATTTCAAACGCATGCATATTGCACGCGACTTATACGTGGCCAATCTCAAGTTTTGATTTGTTCCTAACTTTCGAGTGAGTAATTACCCCCTCGGTTATTTTTTATTTGAACCCAAAGTACCTACGTGATCCGCGGGCCCTGGTTACGATTTCCCTCACACGTTCGCTCTGCGCTCATGGCCTTTGACTATGGTAATAATTGGAGCCTAAAATTTTTGTCGTTTGAGCAAGGGGAGTAGCCCTTTTTAATTCGGTTAGCAACTACTGATACACCCTCTGTAAATATAAGATATTAGTTACAGTTACCCTAAATAAAAAATATATATACACTACCGGTCAAAAGTTTAAGTTCACCCTACAATGTTAATGTAATATTCAAAAGGCTATAGTTTCCTTTATTTATTGATATTAATTATTATTATTTATAATTATCTTTCGTCCCATTTCTCTACGATAGACACATAAAATATGTAGTTTTTTTCCCTTTTTAATAATGAGATGATAATCTTCGAATTAGGTCAATTTGAATGGATATTTTTTCGGCAGTTGCGATTTTCAATATAAAAATATTTTTGTTTATTTTTTAAAAAAGAAAAATATAAATAAGGAATTTGGAATATATTTTTGACACTTTGACCAGTACTACACACTAGTCAATTCAAGACTCACGTGCTTGACAAAGTGTACTGAGAAACCCACACAATTCAAAAAGAGCAAGTGAACTTAAACTTTTAACCGGTTGTGTAAGTGAAAGATAATTAAATTTAAAATTACATAAAAACAAAAAAATATCGCGAATTTGCTAAAAAATCTTGTTTTTTAAAATTACAAATTTTAAAGAAACTAATCAAAGAATTGAACAAAGCTTTTTAAAATATTATTCTTGTGAATTACTGGTGCACAGCCATTATTTTCAAATTCTCTAGTTAAACGCTCAGAGAAACATAGTTTATCTTTCACTTATGCATGCCCATTTTGTTTTTTAACAATAACATTTATCAGTAAGTTTTGATTTTCTTGATAAATAACAACCAATATTTTGTAACTATAGATTATAGATGTTTGTTTAAAATACAGAATTTACAGATTTTCAGGTTTGTAAGATTTCGGATAACAATTAAAATGTACCTTTCGCAGTTCAGATCTTACTCAACCCCTAATATGTGGAACAAAAATGTCCAATTTAGATATCATGTGTTCTCCAGTCAGACTGGACTAAGTGACATTGTATTGATTTCGAGAGGAACAAGTTTAAAGTTTTAATTGCAGCATTCTTTACGGTATAGTTTGAATGTTTGCCCTAATTCTTGCTTATTGTATCATATTTCAAATCAGGAAAAAGTCGAATGTAGCTGAAGAAATTCTTTATCCAGTGCCATCATTATCTAATTTTTTAAGATTCAGCGACTAAGTTCGGTCTAACTCAAAACCGACCTTTTGTAATCGGTTACCACAATTAATTTGTCTTTGTCAAAATACTATTTTTGGGAAGCTTCTAGATAAATTTTGAATACAGATTTTCGATGCAGAATTTTTCTCCCGCGATGCAGATTTCCAGAATTTTTCACGAAAAAATACAGATTCAAATGTGGCAATCCTGTTCCCAGTGCTCGCCAGCTTCTATCTCATGCCTCAGCTTTGTAAGTAATTGTATGCCAAACAATCCGAACACACAGAATCATAATTGAATGTATTACAGATTTCCAGGTTAGTCGATTTTGGACCGCCAGTCGCCAATCTCAATGGACGTCCACCGTACGCGCCTCTTCCTCAATCGTGCACAGCATGCGATTGTGAGGTTTGCCCCGAAGTCGACGACCTTATCCAGGTTCTCTAGTGATCATAACTTTACCTGGTTTCTCTTCCGTCATTCGCACACAAGTCAAGTTCACTGTAGTCTGCCCGGTCGATACTTCCAATGTCAGCGCTGTTCTTTACTTGGTACCATTCGTCGTTCATGCATCTGTGACATTCTCCACTTTCCACTTCTACTTTTTTAACAGTACAATAACCCAAAGATAACGATCTACTAGCAGAAAGACGGGCCAGTTAATTCATTCTCCGACCGTCCGAGAATACAAAGGTCGTTTACTTCTTAGGTCATTTTGTTGGCTGCTCCGGCGGCGGTTCTTAACGCTCAGCTAGCAAGGTGAGTAAGGCTCTTCTGTTCAAACCTCTCTAGCCACAGGTCGACTAATCCCCTGTTCCACTCACTCCAAAAAACACTTCGGTCGAAAAACGTACGCTACCGCATGATGCTAACCCTCTACAGAACACAGTCAGCCGCAGTGCCCGCTCTAGCCATTTCGCCCACCCATATATTTCCACTAATACCGAAATTAACAGGTATCCATAGAAGGTATTTGAAATGCTAAGTTCTTCGATTTGAATTCAACATTCGATTACTAATTTCGATCTCCAATCTGCCGAACTAAGTGCTTTCAGAGCAGCCTGACTGTCAGAGCAAAAATAGATTCTTTTACCACTAAGTTCCCGTTGATTTTCCGATTGTACGTCATACATAATCGCAAAAATTTCTGCTTGGAATACGGTACAGTATCTACAAAGCGAATAGGATTGGTCTAATCTCATTTCACATCAATAGAAACCAGCACCGGCTCAGCCCAAAAAAAAAACTTTCAGTATAACTGATTCTGCATCTGCAACCATTTCGGGCTGCCTGCTGATTTTAAAAATCTCGTATTTTCGAAAAAATGGGATAATTCCAACGATTCCGTATCATTTCGTACATTGAACACTGTATGGTTTCTGCCAAATTTCATGTATTTATCACACAAAAACCAAATTTGTTTACGTATATTAGATCAATCATTGGATGTCGATTGATACAATAATTGAATTATTATTGACGCTTTCATACCACGTCGCCTATAAGAAGTTTTGCAGACGTACCCGGATATTTTTCTCAATTTTTAACCAATTCCTAATCAAGTCATTTCAATCCTTGGTCTTGAATAATTCCCGCTTCATCATGACCCATTTAGTGTCGATTAGACGTAACCCAGTGCAGTTTAGCCACTGCGATGTAAGAAATAAAGCAAATGTTATACGTGTTTTGCGTGCAAACCTGGATGCAATGGTGAATAACGCATGCGAACCTGTATGCGATGGTGATTTTTAAAGTTTTGTAATTTAAACGTTCTCGTTGAAATTGTATCGAATTCACTTCACACTATTCCAGCTCCTCGCCCTCAGAACAATGACATGAACTTATATCCAGCCAGTATTTCTTGACCTCAAAATGGCACAAAACGATTTTGGAGATATTCAATTAAATCCGTCTTCCATCGTATAATAATATATGCTTGTTGCTAGATTTGCCAACGTTAGAGTTTCGCCGTACTTTCTTGTAAAGAATGTTCATCTACGATATGTAATCGAACAATATTGACTGACCTGACAATCTTTCTAGGATTAATTTGTTTGTTCCTTCTAGTGGTATAAGGAATCGTCGACCTCTGTAGATTCCTAGACCACGTACAGCTTATGGCCAGAATAATCCGGTGGACAGCAGTTTCATTGAATTGATGCACCAAATTCAACGAAACTGCTTTAGTTTATGACCTCAATACCGCTAAATCTAGTTATAAGCTAGTAATGAAAAAATTTCAATATTGACATTAACAATTGTATTAAGAATAATCTGTACGGTATATGCCATAGACGAAAAAAATAAAAAAAAATAATAAAAATAAATAAATTGAACCATTTGTGGTGTTTGTTGAGACAAAGGTTTTACTTCGCTTTCCACTAGTACATATTGCCGGCCAAACAAAATATTTCGAGGCGAATTTCAACACCGTGAGCCAATTCCAACTAATTGATTTTTTTAGTTTGTTGAATTCAGTGTTATGAATGAAGCATGAATAGAAATTCTGCTTTTTCGAGTAATTTCTTCATGCGCCTGCAATCGACTTACTGTCATCTTGGCCACGTAAAACTTACATTACTCACACGATAAAAACAATGGAGTTCATAGAGAAACTGTACAAAATTTGGTAAATTTCTGTCCTTGCAAGGTCTTTGCGAAATCTTCACCATCCTAATTTTAATAATCACTCTTCGACATTATTTAGTTCGTCAATTTTGCACATGTTTTCAGCATGAGCATACATGAGCTTCACCCTTATCATTATCCATTAAACTTAATTTTCCACCACGATTTCACTAACAGACGATGCACAGCACCACCGTTTTTTCCCAATGGCTACCCAAAATTCCAGCAAACTTTCGCTTCAGATAGCGCGTTGGGATGTTTTTTTTATCATTATGTGGTGTGATGATGAGAGGTTACGGTTGTACTTAAAAAACAATAAATTTATCGATTTCTTTATGGGCAGGACCCATCTTATGTAGACGAACTGCTCCCGATCACGATCCGAACATTTCATCAAGATGATAATCATTTCCTATGGCAAACCAGTTTACGACCTTCCGAAGCGGCTCTTGAGGAGACCAATCATTAACCAAAAAAGTGCTGAATTGTGTCTGGATGCGCCCTTACTGCTCAAAGTAGTGTGACGCATTAAATGTAGTAACAAAAATTTTGGTATGAATTGTTTATCTTTAGAGCTATTAGATTAAAATTACTTCTATTAAATTAAATGATACCAGATTCAAGTTACAATAGCAGTTTAACTTTTAAGTTGTTCATGTATCCTCTTTGAACCACCCTAACGAACATATGCAAGAGCAGTTCACACATATGCAATCATCGTAATTGACTAGCACAGTGAATTTCAATTTGACCGACACCAAAATTACTAACTGAACGCATATATCCTGCAGCGGTTGGTACCGGTGGATCCTGACGATTCCGATTCTTGCATCGGAAGATGTTTTGCATTTGTATTTGAAGGTTCAGCGCACAACCACGGTGGTAAGCAATGCAATCATCTCCATCACGTCACAATTCATGAATGAGAAAGTCAAGTACGAGTCCATTCATTGCCGCCAATACTCCAATAAATTATTACCTTTCGTTATCCCTCGGGTGCCGAATCACTGAGCAACATTTAAGCGCAATCGACCCAATTTTGAATTGTTGGGAAATAATACCCCACATCGATGTTAAGAAAGTGCAATTTTCACGCTTATCGCGTATCGTCGTCAATCGCAAATCGTGCTTTCGTCAAGGTTAATCCAGTGAACTGTACAGGCGATGAGCTTTCGATCCGACAAGAAAAGGGGAAAAAAGGGTTCTTGCTTTACCAAACAACTGCGGAACACGAAATTGTGAAATAATGGGCTGCATCATGCAGATTTAATGCGCGATGCGATCCATTCGATATTATTTCTTAAATACCTCATAAATTATATTAAAAGCATTTATTATTACACTATAAACCATGATGCGAAGTGGTTTCGCAGTTTTTTTTTTCTTCTGTTACTCCATTCTTGGGAGAAAGAATTCCGCCTGCTCCCGGTCCGGACGGCGACAGCGGGCCAGACGAGGTTCGAACTCACACCGGGAACGCGAACCATTAAACCCAAGGATGATAATATATTCGCAGCCATCATTCAAATGGCCGCAGTCTGACACTAATTCCCTCAGGGTCCGATCCGGGTGAAAATATTTCAGTTATTTTTCACCCCGCGACCAAACAATGTCACGGCTACTGGTGTTTGTACTGCTGTCGGTTGTCCCCCGTTCACGATCCTTACGCTACCGGAATGAAAAGCTGTGGGAACGCATGCGATCCGCACGACACGGTGGGACAAAAAGTGCTCAACATTTCATATGATAAATTCTAGGCTATCTGTTAGTGTGTTGGACTCTTCGTTCAAAATTTGTGGTTTTGTGGAACCGGTATAAAATCGAACACAGTTTGACAGCTTTAAATTTTATTGTAACATTACACAATATTCTATTTTAGGTTTTGAAAAGAGTTTTAATTTTAGGGTTTTTCGTCTCTACGTGTGGATTTATATCATCCTGCAATTATATTTACAACAATATTCAAACGTCGGAATACATAAATTTTATTGAAAATGTCTTACTGCACTATCTGGAGCATCTTGCATCACTATTTTGAAAGCTATAAATTGTTTCATTTATGAATGGACTACCGCCCTCTTACCACCAAATCAATCGGAATTAACTGAAATTATGTTTTATTGATATATTGTTTATGAATTTGAATAGTACCTTATTGAAAAACAAGTAAAAAGAATAGATTTCAGAAAACGTGAAAATTCATACAAGAGTCAGTCAAATCCGGGCAGAGCTGTCAATAGGGAGCACCTAGTAACTCAATCAAATACCACGAAAATATAATTAGAGGTACGGCTTGTCCGTTTGAGTCAATCGATGCTCGCTCTTCGAACGAACATCGATTGATCATCTGGACTATAACGTTCGGACGGTGTGATAAGTGGTATACGCTATGGATTTTCGGGCAGTGTTGGCATGGCAAACTTGGCTTAGATGAACTCATTCGTGTATGCAACGTTTAAAACCGCACAGCACGGTGAAGAGCACGCGCTAAACTTTGCACACAGCAGGGAAGCAGGTACAACTTGCACCCGAAACATTTTCACTCGGTTCAACAGTGTGTGATAAGTTCGAGTTGTGTACACACGATGAGTTGCAAAGCGGATGGGTAGGGTGGATTTTGGATTGAGTTCAACGCAGTGGGGTGCGACGTGTGTGTGCTGCCTGCAATTTTGCGTTGGGACAAAGAATAAATAATTTATTTTTCTGCTTGTGTGTACGTAGAATTAACGAGACGCAAATTGTTGTTGACAGTTTGTATGTACGTAGGGTAATGAACCTACTGGTACACACGTTTCACTTTTCATCACTAAGGCATCTGGCATGTTTGTGTAGGTATGTCAAACCATGGGCAGACTTCATGGAGTTAGCCCCAACTTAAATGCGGTGGTGAGTTGTTGATGCTGGTGAGTGGGCGGTGGTTTAAGTTATGTTAGAGCAGTTTCAGTAATGATTTTTGATTTAATAAGTTTAAACTTAAGCGACAAAAAAGTAATGCCATCTGACCAAGAGAAAACATATATTGGTTTTTATCACAGATTAGTAGTATTTTAAGCCGTTCAAATTGCTTAGGGCATATTAAGCAGTGTAGTATTTTTTATAGGAAGGTCAAAGCAAAACTGGGACGGAAACTATCACTGAGTATTTTGTTTTATTATTTCAAGCTTTAAAACTGGTACACGCAGTCGTTGTCTTTGTTGCTTTATTTGAAACACGTCTGGAACTTTTAGTTAATTTTTCGTTACATACCATTTTCGTGGAATTTTCAAAGTGCACCCCCATATCGCAGACAAAGACGTAGTCCTACGTCAAAAAATTTCAATAAACTGCAGGTATCCGAGATATTCTATCTCTAATTCAAGTCGGCCCATAACATAAAAAACGAGTCGGTGAGTGAGGAATAATAGCCATTTTGATTGCACCTTTTTGATCTTATTGAATTACACTGGAAGCTGAACAAACTCAACTTTATATACTTCAAAAAAACTCAAATGAAACAAACAAACCGAGCGCCTGGCATGGGGAAACTCGTTTGTATTCAGATATGAAAAATGCACGTATACTTGCTGTAACATACACGTGTGTTGCAGTGGTCCAAAAAAAAACATTACTTCAAAGAACAGCTCATGAAACGAAGAATGACAAATTTTATCATTATTCGTTCAACAAATATAAACATGTTGCTGCTTCTACCATAATATCCTCCCATGTTATTCAGTTTAATAATAATATTCTAGTTGCCATCAAAGGTTAAATTACATATGTAAATTATTTATAACATGTTTGTTTCATGTAATGTGACAAGTTTCCGAGACAAACAAAACGCCGCCGCGAACGTAACAGTTATACTTCGAAACTATTCGAAAGACTGCAAGTTTTTAAAGGTTCCAAAAAGTAATGCTCGTCCATAGGCGAACAAGGTTAAAGCTAAATCCTCTTAACCGTTATGTGTCCAACAAAAAAACACCTTTAACAGGCCAACGAGGGTATCCGGGTACCCACTAATTGAAATGCTCATAACTATGGCTTCCTTTAACCGATTGGGACACTTTTAGATTTTTTGGATTCAGAAACTCGTCCCCTTTTTAATTCTGTAAAATTGGACCGGATCAATGGATCTGGTTCTTGGTTATCCAGATATTCCGGAGTAATGTTCCAGTGCTAGGGTACGATTTGTAAAATTTAGTAATGTCCTTGCGATATGAGTATCAAAACTCTTCAAATTGTCTCGGAAGTGTGTTATTTATTGTAACGGGACCGTATGGAAATTTGAAAAATGGAATTGGAATGGAATGGTCACTCACGGCCCCTCGGAAACCTGCTCTGAAAGTAGTAACAAGTAACAAGTAATAAGTAACAAGTAACAAGTAACAAGTAACAAGTAACAAGTAACAAGTAACAAGTAACAAGTAACAAGTAACAAGTAACAAGTAACAAGTAACAAGTAACAAGTAACAAGTAACAAGTAACAAGTAACAAGTAACAAGTAACAAGTAACAAGTAACAAGTAACAAGTAACAAGTAACAAGTAACAAGTAACAAGTAACAAGTAACAAGTAACAAGTAACAAGTAACAAGTAACAAGTAACAAGTAACAAGTAACAAGTAACAAGTAACAAGTAACAAGTAACAAGTAACAAGTAACAAGTAACAAGTAACAAGTAACAAGTAACAAGTAACAAGTAACAAGTAACAAGTAACAAGTAACAAGTAACAAGTAACAAGTAACAAGTAACAAGTAACAAGTAACAAGTAACAAGTAACAAGTAACAAGTAACAAGTAACAAGTAACAAGTAACAAGTAACAAGTAACAAGTAACAAGTAACAAGTAACAAGTAACAAGTAACAAGTAACAAGTAACAAGTAACAAGTAACAAGTAACAAGTAACAAGTAACAAGTAACAAGTAACAAGTAACAAGTAACAAGTAACAAGTAACAAGTAACAAGTAACAAGTAACAAGTAACAAGTAACAAGTAACAAGTAACAAGTAACAAGTAACAAGTAACAAGTAACAAGTAACAAGTAACAAGTAACAAGTAACAAGTAACAAGTAACAAGTAACAAGTAACAAGTAACAAGTAACAAGTAACAAGTAACAAGTAACAAGTAACAAGTAACAAGTAACAAGTAACAAGTAACAAGTAACAAGTAACAAGTAACAAGTAACAAGTAACAAGTAACAAGTAACAAGTAACAAGTAACAAGTAACAAGTAACAAGTAACAAGTAACAAGTAACAAGTAACAAGTAACAAGTAACAAGTAACAAGTAACAAGTAACAAGTAACAAGTAACAAGTAACAAGTAACAAGTAACAAGTAACAAGTAACAAGTAACAAGTAACAAGTAACAAGTAACAAGTAACAAGTAACAAGTAACAAGTAACAAGTAACAAGTAACAAGTAACAAGTAACAAGTAACAAGTAACAAGTAACAAGTAACAAGTAACAAGTAACAAGTAACAAGTAACAAGTAACAAGTAACAAGTAACAAGTAACAAGTAACAAGTAACAAGTAACAAGTAACAAGTAACAAGTAACAAGTAACAAGTAACAAGTAACAAGTAACAAGTAACAAGTAACAAGTAACAAGTAACAAGTAACAAGTAACAAGTAACAAGTAACAAGTAACAAGTAACAAGTAACAAGTAACAAGTAACAAGTAACAAGTAACAAGTAACAAGTAACAAGTAACAAGTAACAAGTAGCAAGAAACAAGAAACAAGAAACAAGTAACAAGTAACAAGTAACAAGTAACAAGTAACAAGTAACAAGTAACAAGTAACAAGTAACAAGTAAAAAGTAACAAGTAACAAGTAACAAGTAACAAGTAACAAGTAACAAGTAACAAGTAACAAGTAACAAGTAACAAGTAACAAGTAACAAGTAACAAGTAACAAGTAACAAGTAACAAGTAACAAGTAACAAGTAACAAGTAACAAGTAACAAGTAACAAGTAACAAGTAACAAGTAACAAGTAACAAGTAACAAGTAACAAGTAACAAGTAACAAGTAACAAGTAACAAGTAACAAGTAACAAGTAACAAGTAACAAGTAACAAGTAACAAGTAACAAGTAACAAGTAACAAGTAACAAGTAACAAGTAACAAGTAACAAGTAACAAGTAACAAGTAACAAGTAACAAGTAACAAGTAACAAGTAACAAGTAACAAGTGACAAGTAACAAGTAACAAGTAACAAGTAACAAGTAACAAGTAACAAGTAACAAGTAACAAGTAACAAGTAACAAGTAACAAGTAACAAGTAACAAGTAACAAGTAACAAGTAACAAGTAACAAGTAACAAGTAACAAGTAACAAGTAACAAGTAACAAGTAACAAGTAACAAGTAACAAGTAACAAGTAACAAGTAACAAGTAACAAGTAACAAGTAACAAGTAACAAGTAACAAGTAACAAGTAACAAGTAACAAGTAACAAGTAACAAGTAACAAGTAACAAGTAACAAGTAACAAGTAAGTAGTAACAAAGCGTACACAGACTACCGTCTCAGACAACTATGATCGTACAAAGACCGTCTGGCACCTGAATTGTGTCATTGCCCACATATTTGACTAGAAGATGTAAATTGCGAGCGATTCGCCGTCGGATACCGCTGACTTGCTACTTGTGCTTGTTATTGTTATCGCTCGAACACAACGCCTGAAAGCTGTCTGGGCTAAGACTTGAAGCACCTAAAGGGTGCTGCCAGCCAGCTTTGTGAACAGCGCAGCGAAACTGCCCCTCCGTCTCATTCCATCGAAGAAGTGAACCCATTTAGTGAGATGTTAAATTTTAATAGAAAATATTTGACAACTATTATCTTCGATTCTTCCCTCCACTTAAGCACTTCACCGGTAATCGTAGAACAGTCAGTTTACTTTTTTTCTTACTTCTCACAGCTCTCCGTGGCTGAGAGGGGGCCCAGTTCCAGGGAGCGGGCGAACGAGCCCGACCGGCTTCTTCCTCGTCATCGTCGTCGACGAATTCATGAAAGGGTACAAAATAAAGAGGTCTCGAGTCAGTCAGTTCGCGCGCGGGCTGTTGAACCGAAAAAGCGATTGATGCGTTTGACGTTAATTTTCTATAATTTATGTATCAAAATCAATAATTGAATTGTTGAAGTCATGAGAAAATTTCGTACTTTTTAATCAGCTCTTACTCTCAACTTTAGGTATCGGCATCTGCCTGTGCGTTGAAGTGTTGAGCTAAATTCTGCTTAAGCTGTGACGGCCGGCGTGGACAGCAGCATCGTCATCGTGTAGTCGAATTCAAGTGCCGATCGACAAGTGCGTTCCAAAGGAGGCACCGAGTGAGTGTACTTGACCTGTGCCGTGAATTTGGTTCGATATTTTTACAGACTACTCGGACAAAGTAGCAAAACCGACCAACCGATAGCGAGAAGCAATGTTGACCAGTGGAGCAACCAAACAGTAATTATTGTATGGCCTGGAACCGGCACCGATGTCCCCATTCGATCGATTATTGCGACAACAGCCGAAGGGCGTACAAGCCGATTTATCAATCATATGGGTTGGACGACATCACCAGGTACGATAGCGATCTCGCCGAACTCATTGAGCCAACGGTGCAGGTGCTGCAATTTTAACACATCTCAACATATGCTTGTTCGTTGCTTTCGTGCTAGTTTCGCTTTTCGTGCTATATATTTTACGGAATCTTTTTTGGAATGGAAAAAATAACATTAATGGCTAAAATATTCCAAAGAGTAATTGTTTTAAATTTATGAGTTCACTGCATTATTAGAAAACGCTCAAGGACTGTGTTCTGGCGTGGTCTCAGACGGTTTGAATCGAGACCAAATTTCTGCCTAATTTCGCATGCACATTTTTTTATCAAAAATTATCGTGCTAAGAAGTATATTGCATTGCTTTATTTTTTGTGTAGGAAAAATGTTGCATTCATTTTAAAACTATTTTCGAGCTTATTTCTAGTGTGAAATACGATCACATTTTCACAAAGTTGTGAATTATGCAATACATGTTTTAATTTTATTGTTTAGGTACTTAGGTCGTTTTTACGAAATATTTATAATAGTTTTTGTTATTTAAAAAGTTATACACCTTTTATTGTAATATTTTTTACAGCCAAAGTTTAATTTCGAATTGCACCAAACTTCACTGGTGGCTTAGAAAATGTTTAGTCTAGAAAATGGCGAAACAATGTTAAACAAATGTTAACTATTTCTACTATTTTTTAACCAAATTTTCAAATAAATGCAGTCTCATCTATGTCTTAGAATTCCCAAAAAATGATGTCGATCTGTTATCATTATTATTTATTATAACGACTGCAGCTTAAAATTTGATGATCTACATTTTGGTGCTCTACTTTTTGAACGGTAAGCAACGTCAATTGAATGCCGCAAACTAGAATTTCAACCAGGTTCATTCAAGCTAGCATCACCGTTCACTTTAAATACTTACCTATTTATCGTGGCTAGATGGTTCGTTGTAAGAACGTAAATCATAATCCCATGATCTAAATTACCTAAAATTACGCCAAAAATGTTTTTATAAGACATACAATCCAAGTGATTTTGCACTCTAATCGGTTTGTCAGGTATCACTTACCAATTAAATTGATTCCAAGCTAAAAATTGAAATAGAGCCAACTGCAAAATGTAAGAAAATCGAGTATTTATGTTTTCTATTCAAAACTATAAAACACAGTACGTAAATAGCACAATGATTGATTTTTTAAGATTTTGATAACAATTTTATCGCAAATGGGCTAATGGATTTTGTAAGGCTATGAATTGGCTATGACTAAAAAACGTACGTTAATCCACCTTCTGATATAATTGTCCCTTTCTCATTTCTTCAAGTTACGATTTCATGGCTGGTTGTATTCAAAATAATGATGGAAATGCCTATTGCATATTCAGTACGATTGGCACTTATACACAATGGATCGACAGCCACGAACTTGAGGAGCTACATGTCGACGCTAAATCACTTGAAATCAAGAAAAACATTTGAGATCTAGGGAGAAGGTCAGGCAGGTCCGAACTCACCCCCGAAAATGTTTCACTTGCTAACAAATTTTAAATTAGTTTCAATTTCGAGTTAGTTTCAAACTCAAGATAATTTCTAACCAAATTTTTCATTGATTTGTATTAAACGCAGTTATTGTGTGTTACGTTTTGTATATTGTTCATTTCAAAATCGATTTTTCAGACAACTACGAAATTTTATTCTGCATCTGCCTCTGCTTGAAACAAAAAAAAATAGTTTAATCAGCATTAGCTCAATGTTGTCTTCCAGTTAACTTATTATATTACGCGGAGGTGAGTGTGTGAAGGGAATGAATCTACAACCTAACCACCTCTAACTTATTTTGGTATGACTAGTAAGTCAAAATAATGGTGAAGAGAGAGGGGCTGGTCCGAGGAGGGTAGATGACGTAGAGGTCTAAGGAGGGTGTGGTGAGGGATGATCTGAGGGGGAGGCTTTAAGGAGAAGTGGTGTGATATGTATGGGGGTACCCTCATCGCACACCTTTTAGCTACGCCCTTGTTAAAATACAGAGTATATCCTTAAATGTTCAAAAGTCCAAAAAACTCAATTTTTGCAATTTTTTTTTCGAGATTGCATCAAATCTAGAAGTTTCGTGGATTTTAAAAGACATTTGGCATCAAAAGCACAAAATCGATTTTGAAATTTTCTTTGAGCATTTCTCAGTTTCTGGTTATATGGAATCAAGAACCATCGTAGGTGGGCAATGTGGTAGAAGCAGGTTTGGTAATTTTTCATCCATTTTAATAAGTTTTGTATCATTATGACATTATGGTGGTATCAGTTTGATTGGATAATTGCTCTCTGGCCGCACTCTTCAAATCATAATTCCGGAACCGGTACTCCGATCGACTGTACCTTTACTTTGAAGTTTGTGATAAATCGGTCCAACCATCTCTGAGAAAAATGAGTGACGTTTTGAAATACATACGAACACACACATACACAGTCTATGCTATTGCATTCTTAGTCGATCGGACTTCCGGTTCCGGTGATACAAGTTGAAGAGTTGATTTCCAAATGATGCAATACATATTACAATGGATGACATATTACTTAACTTAAATTAGCTGGTCTGGATCCCCAATGATAAATCAAAATAGCTTTGACCACATTAACCACCTATGAAGGTTCTTGATACCCGCGGTGAACTTACCATGTTCCTAAGTTAAGGTTTCGCCTATTTTTCAGCAAATCTTTGACCGAATTTTACAAGATTGATTTCAAATGAAAGATACAATATTTTCAACTGCTGTTGAATTTCATTCAGCTCTGACTTTTGGTTCGGGGCTTACAGGTTGGTTGTTGCGAGCACATAGGAGTTTGCCATATAAACCTGTACAATCATAATATTTTAGAACTTAAAAATGTAAATTACTTTGAGTTGCCGGTCTACAGCACTGATGGCCAATCAAAAATTCTTTGAATAAATTATCTACTATCGCCATTTCAGCAAACTCGGGGATCCGGGAATATTTCAGAACTGAAGTCCACAAATCTTACTCAAAGGGCCAAATAGTAGTTGGCGCGGTTGATTCGGCGATACCGAATGAAGCGTAGCTTCTGGTTCGCTGCTTCCGGTTCGCTGAAGACTCCACGACCCACCGCTGGCGCTTCACTCAACCTATTAGATCTAGTTCCTGGCGGTGGAACTAGCTGGCGATTGCAGATAGTCCGTGGTGCCCGGTATACTGGCATCTCGACCAAAGCTGTGGTTGCTCTCACCGTCTCACAGTGGCACGACGAGTGACAAAACCCCAAAAATCAATGTCTTGTAATTTTTTCTAAAATATTTATTTTATTTTTCTCTTAGTTCGAACAAAAGTATCTCAAAATTTTACGATCATCGGATGAAAAATGAATTTTTCACATGTCGTTGAAGCAAGTGATGTCGATGATTTCTATTCAATTCGTTTCCAAAGAATTGTTCGCACCTTCAAACTTCAAATGGCGATATCTCAAGAGTTACATGGCCGATTGGAGTAGTTTTAAGTTTTCGGAAAGAAAAATGAATATGCTATACTGTAGATATGAGTTTTTTGAACAGAAATGATTTACCTGTATTAAGAAAAAGCAATTGAAAAAATTAATGTCGTTTCCATTTTTGAGAAGGTCTCCAATGGGTCAATTATCATGAATCTGACTCCAAATTTAGTGTAGTTTCAAGATATATAGGCCTCATGTTGCGCATTTTGCGCCGAAGTTGTATTATCTATGTTTTTGAAAATATCCATATGGAGACGCCCTGTATCTCATGAATCTTCTTACAAATTGGTTGCCTACTTGGCATCATATTACTGAAAAATTAGCAATTTTTACTAGTTTTGGCAACCATTTCTGCTTTCCGATCTTATTGACTATTATTATTAACGTGTATATTAACCCTTTAACGACCAACACCTTCAAATGGGTTTACATAAAAGTAGTAAAAAAAGAATTATGAAATTTCAAAACTGATAGCAGAAATGGATTCAGCGACCCAAAATTAGTTAAAAACCCAATTTTTAGCCACATAAACCAATTTTTATAATTTTGTCGCAACTTTGTATGGGGAGGTGACACTGTGCGTCTTCCCCTTAGCATAATCGACCTGACTTTAAAAGTTTAAGTCGATGATATATTCTCCGACCGCGATTTTCGCCTGTTGGTGTTAGTGAACACCAACTCTGTTTTCTGATGGGCAATCGTCTCCGTGGCGAGTGCCTCCACCTCTTATAGTGATTCTTCGATTACTTGAAACACCACACCATCTGTGAAGCCGACAATCGTTAAACCTCTGTGAAGGTTCAGCTTCAATACTCCATCGTGGAACGCGTACTGCATCGGACAGAGGAACGTCCGCTGCAATTCTCATTCTTCCTTGTCTGTATCGTATGTTAGTCTTCAGTACTAAAAGTTCTGTCCTGTAGAGTCACTTAGAAACCCTCATACTGTACTGCGAATGTGTAATTACTTCCCAGCTAGCACTGTTGAAGCATTCTTCACGTTTAAGGTAATCACCACGCAATAACGACGTTATTTTCTCGGCTGTCTCCGCTGCTTCCACAACCGATCGGATGGCATCCACTGTAGCCCTGCCTACAAGGAAGCCGAACTGCATGACAGGCCGTTCTCATGCTCCGTGTACTTGGTCAGCCTTTTCTGGATTACTCTCTCTGACAGTTTACGACTGTACCAAGGGACATATCGAACTATACGTTAAAAGATCTCCAGATTTTCCCGGCGTCGGCAGCAACATCAGCTTCTGTCGCTTCAAGTTATCAGATCATCCTGAACATATCTGGGTTATCCCGTATCGCTATTTTCAGAACCAAGTTTGGGGCTGATCCTGGGACCTTCTTCGCTTTTATGACTTTCATCATCTCGATCAGCTGTTTGTCGGTAATTCGAGCTTCTTCTTCATAATCATCCTCCTCACTGTACGGTGAAATTTGGTTCATGCTGCGGGAAAAGCCTTTCGATGATGATCTTAATCTTCTCTGTGCACGTGTCAGATGCTGCAGCTGGGCCTTTTATCCTTGCCAACTCTACAGGCGTCTCTTCAAGAATTCAAGTTGGTTTTGTGACTAAGCTCCTCAATGCAGACATTCTTGCTCAATTTGGCTACTTTATGGAGAGCGTCTCTTGCAGCTCGTTTCCCTCTTTCGGTGTCATTACGGGCCCTCTGACTTCTTCTCCAAGTTCGGAGGCAACTTATACGTAGATCGGTAATCGTCGTACTGCACCAGGTGACCGTTTTTCGGTTTTTCACGGTCGTATTACACGCCCTTGTTAGTATTGCCGTCAACTCGTTCGCATTTAGGTTGAATTTAAGTTCTTCGGCGGACACTTTTCCTTACTATTTTTCTTCACTAGTTTATGTCTCCCACATCATTCAAACTGTGTCCAATTTTCATAAATTTAGTCTCAAATGGAAAGTTTCGTATCCTCAAAGACTGCTGGTGAATTTCTTAAGAATCGCACATTTGGCTGTACAAATTCGGTCTGAACACTACGATCCCTTAAGAAACCTTTACATGTTAAAAGCCGTTCAGAAAATTTTAAGCATATTGAATATTTGACTACATATTAATCGCCTGGAGTTTGCTTTGAATTCCGATTGTTTTCTTCTCGAAATTAACCCTAGTACGTCGCACTTGTGTTTTCCACCCTAGAACGTTGCACTGGGGTATAAATGTACCCCACACTTTGATCGCATTTTTCGCAGGTAAAAATGCAAACAAAAGAAATGTGTAATACGTCATTTTCTTCGTTTTTTAATTGCGAAAAAAGCTGTGTAAGTAAAGTACGGAATTTATTGAATCAATGATACATAAATTGGGTTGAACAAAAAAAAAGAGTAAAAAAATCGCGGTTATGACTTTTTTACACAAAAATTACTAGAACTTTCAATCGATTTCAAAAAAATCAAATGTTTCTAAAAGTTGAAAGAATGGTCTAAAAACGGTATAAAATGGAATTTCGATATTTTTGAAAAAGTGCAATTATTTGGAACAGTGAAAGTTTAAAAATCGGGATTGAAAAATACCACGAGATGGGGTGGAAATTGAAATGAAAAAAAATATTTCTGACCAGTAATACATTGGCCACACGTAACGTTACTGTTACAGCAGTTACTGTGCGCAAATTATACTTGTGAGTCATTGTTTTGAAAAATTATATAAAATAAACAATAAAACAATACAGATCAGTAAAAAATGAGAACGACTTTTTTCTACTTCAAAATTAAATTAAATTAATTGAATAAATGATTAAAAATGATCTTATAATACACCAAATTCTTTTTTTGCACGGGGGATGCGTTCCGTGCAAAAAAAAAATCGTGTAAAAAAAATCCGTGTTATTTCGAGAAACTGTGTAAAAAAAATCCGTGCTATTTTGAGAAACCGTGTAAAAAAAATCTGATTTTTTTTATTAACAGCTATTTGGTTATCGTATTTAACAATGAATACTGTTGGACATTTTAAATGCACAAGGGGGCTGTCAATGTTTCCAAAAGAATTTTTTTAATTTTTCGAGGAGGAAAAATGTAAGTTTTTTCTAAAAAAATTTAGCAAAAAACCGCATTAAAAATATACCTCCAAACATAAAGTCTCTAAACTAGACAATTACCGAAGTTATTGTCCGTTGAAAAGCAATAGTTAAAGTGGTAAAATGTTTCAACTATTTAGAGTTTGTTAACTTTTTGTAGATTACATTGTGCTACAGCGATTTTAAATTTTTAAAATGAACTAGTATAGGAAATGCGATACAAAGTAATGTACACACGAAATTTTGAAGCAAAAACAACATTTTTTGGGAACTTTGCCATAACAAAATTAGCTACGTTGTCATTTTCAGCCGATTTTCGGTTTTGTAACATTTTTTGAACGAAGAATACTAGACCTTTCGAACAGTATGCGGTCATATACAGTTTGGTAAGAAACATTGTTCGATTCTGGGACAACAATATCAAAATTGTCATTTTTTGCGATTTTTTCATGTAAATCTTCTCATTAAAAGAATTTTCATGAAAAGTAAAAAAAAATCATTTTGATACAAATACTCTCTTGCGCAATTGAAATGTCAGAAATTGTCAATTTTCAACGGCCTATTGATTGGCTTTTACTTAATTAAATAATCTTTCCTGGAAAGAGGCAGCAATTGCCATTTTGCAATGTTGACAGACCCTTTCTTTGCAATTAAAATTTCCAAAACTGCACTTTGATGAAAAATTCTTTCCTGAAAAGCTGAAAATTCGCTACTTTACACTTAGCGAATCTAGTTTTTTTAACGACTGCAACCTGTGCCTGGGCGGACATCGGTCCGTCCCGCGAGGCAAACTTTGCAAAATCGTACGAAATGGCGACTATCTGCCAATTAAACACCGATTTTTAGGAGGACGATAAAGTTTTGTGCATGTGTGTCTCAAAAAGTGTGATGTCCTCTAATTTGTCTAATTCTGAAAAATTTTCTCCTGTCAGTGCGTTTGAGTCGTCTGTATCTATACTAAACCAATTTAGAATTAGAACCACCCTTTGCCTTGTTCCTATTCTTTTCTTTCGTCTCCTAGGTCTGAAGCGGATCAATCGACTATTAATAAATATGATAAAAAATGCCAGCAGTATTGGCCCTTATTCGCAAATACTTTATTCACTACAACTTTATTCACTACAACTGTGCTATATTTCTTCTCGATCTTACAACAGAATTTGAAAATTTCTGTTCTAAATAGTCGATATTGGTAGTTGTTATGATG
The DNA here is from genome assembly GCF_030247195.1 of Topomyia yanbarensis. NCBI lineage: Eukaryota > Metazoa > Arthropoda > Insecta > Diptera > Culicidae > Topomyia > Topomyia yanbarensis. The sequence goes on along the minus strand of NC_080672.1, from coordinate 131,421,187 downwards.
TACCAATAAGCTAGAGTAGTGACAATATTTTTCAGATCCACAGATACAATCTCCCTTTAGAGTTATTTGCATCTGCTCTCGGATACCACCAATCCTCCAAACGACTGAATCTGCTCGAACCGAATGCACATTTATACCACTGAGCATTCAACTCGAACATATCACACCGAGGAAGCGATTTGTTATTTCCAAGAACCAAAGCTCGAGTAAAACAATCAACATTCTCGTAGGTGCCAGTCCTGCACATCTTCTTGGAACCAGCTAACATATCCAAGCTCGACAGCTAGCAGAATTCATATATATCTCCACCCAAGCGAAGTGATCAATTCACTTGTAAGTAGGACCACTCATCCACAAACCAGTCATGAGCACATCCGTACCAACGAGAATGGATCATACCAGACGAAGGCCACAGGTCCAGCACCAACTTGTCCCATCTCAGTAAAAAATAGACTTGTGCCTGTCCCTAACTCTTTGAAAGCTCTATTTAATCAGAGATCACTAATTGGTTGGTAAAAAGAAACATCAGTCGTTATCTACTCAGACCAAACAATACGTATTGCGTATGCCTGCATATTAAAATCTCCGCTATCAGTTTCTAGCTTATCAAACTGAACAAGAAAAATTAATATACTTTGTGTAGTGGCACTACCCGGGGGAACTTGGCCATATACCAATTGCTCCATTGCCAATGCGATGTGATATATGAATCGGAATATTATTTGATGATATCTAAAAAGCATACAATCCTATAAAAACCATTGCCCAACATTATTGATTTTCAACTACCATAACTTGAATTTTGAATAACAACTCATTTCCTAAAATTGAAAAATACGCGATTTTTACACATTGGCAGATCATCCCCATTTGATTTGCAAATATCCAATGCCATTTATTTTCAGCTGCCGTTACTAAATGCCTATTAATTTTTTTTGCACGGTTTCTCGAAATAACACGCATTTTTTTTGCACGGTTTCTCAAAATAACACGGATTTTTTTTGCACGGATTCTCGAAATAACACGGCTTTTTTTACACGGTTTCTCGAAATAGCACGGATTTTTTTTGCACGGTTTTTTTTCACGGGATGATCAAATCATTAAACTTGTATATCGAAATAGGTATTTTATACATAAAAATCGTATTATTTTGCAAAACCGTGCAAAAAAGTCGTGCAAAAAAAGTGCGTGCAAAAACAGAATCCGGTGTACTGTTACTAACGTAGTAAAACAACCAGTATTTAAACTGGTATTGTCACGAGTCACATTTCCACTGACATGCCAAAATCTGTAGAAACGCTAACGACAACCGTACATTGGGGTACAAATATACCCCACGCAAACTTTGACACCTTCTTTCACGAAGGCTATAAGCAAACTGGCTATACCACCTTTTCCTACTCTTACTAGGAACTCTAAATTGAATTATGGTTAGGGTCCCAGGTCTGAAATTGCCGAATTCTCGTTTTTACACGGCCTTAAAGAAGGCTTGGGGTACATTTGTACCCCAGTGCAACGTTTTAAGGTAAATTTCGAATTTAACAACCAATTCTGCCTCTAACGACTGTTGCGTTTAAAACGGAATTTAAAGTCAATACGACTGAGACATTTGTTTGATATCCATGAGAATTTTGTTTGATATTTCACAGGAAGGTCCTTCCTTTGACTTCTATTGTTAGTCATTGGTTTGATATTAGACAGGATCGACGATTTTATTCGGACGGCGAATCCGCCCGTCCCATGAGATGACAACTTACGAATCAAATCCCGGATGCTTTTTGACAATTGAGGAAAATGTGCTCTCAGACAATATACAATTTATTAAAGGGGAATTTAAGGGGACATCTGATGCAGTGGGCAATAAAATATCGCCTTTTTTATTCATTTAATTTCTAGTATATAACCTCTAAAACAGTCTCCCGCAATCTCTGTGGCCACGCTGAACTTCTTTTGTTTTCACCAGCCATGCATTCCTCGCGCATATTTTCTATAACACACGCTGATTTCAATCTATCGGTAATAATTTTCGAAAAACTGACAGCGGTAAAAATACAATGCAAATAATGCACTCTAAAATACGTCAACTCAAATTTGCAAGAGCAAATACCCAATGGGTCATTTTCTACAGCGTTTTTTTCCGTGATGCAATTTGATGTGGGACACCCTTTAACAGCGTTTTTCTCGAAAACGCGTTTTTAAAATTGGCGAACACAATAACTCGAAAACTAATTAACGAATTGACTTGATTTTTTTTATGAGAATGCACTATATGTATTGTATAGCCTATCGATGAACCACAGAAAAAATAATTTTTTTTCTCCCTATTATTTTGAAGAAAAGTGAGCGAATTGTTAGTTTAGCTTTCAAAATCGTAAACCAAAATATCCTTCGCTTTGAGCACTTTACATCAGACATCTCCCTTAATTTCCAAAACTACCATAATACTGTTCAAAGGCGTAAAGCTACTGTTGTTTTATAAAATGTGTCAATTTTTTTATTTCGGTTTTTAGAAACATACATTTTTTGCCCCCGGATTTTTTTTCAGAAATTTTGAAGGGAAAAGGGCGACATAATTTAAAAAATTGTAATGGCCGTAACAGATATTGTTAAACGCTTAAACTATTGAAAGTTAGAAAATTGGCAAAATTAAGCAATAAAATCGTGTTAACAAGAAAATGGTTGATTTTTAACAAAAATTTGTTTATTTCTTCTATAATTTTGTATTAACTAATTTAACTTGTTCAGGCACTAGTGTTGGTAATCTTCAACAACAAGTGTTGTTACATCTTCGGTTATTTTATTAGGAACTAGGCCTTTTAAATTCTAAAAAAACACGTATATTACTTACTTTTAGTACTTCACGTCATGCCGCCGAGGAAACAAAAATGACCCGTCATTTGTAACTAAGCTATCCCACGTCGAACGTCGCCGCGCACTGATCTCTAACAATGGATTGAAGCTATAAATTGTAGCCTGTAGTCATTGATTACAATCGATTAATGTATAAAAATGCATATGCCATCGCTTTTAATTCAAAGTTATAGGCTGAATAAATGTGTGCCACGCTAGCTTGCCGCACTTCATTATAGTTCGACAATACGACAACAGCTACGACAGCCATGTTGGTCCATGCAGGTTCGAGGTAATGGAAGCTGTTTATGCCTTCGATCCGTTGTTCGAAATCCATACGCAGCTGAGTATTTTCCCCCATGCGCATTTTTTTGGACAGGGTCCACGGCCGTAAATCTATCTCCCGTAATTTTATGATTTCTTTCTTTTTTCTGATTTACGTAGATATTTTGATTTTTACGTACGTACGACGTACGTAGATATTTTAAATTTTCGCGACATGGCGCACTTTTGACTGAAAAAACATCGAAATTGTCATAAAAATCGCCACAAAATCATTAAATAAAAAAAATTAAGCAATAAAATATGAAATCCTACGTACGTCGCTGGAGAAATCAATTTCGAATATGCTGTGAAAATTTCAAACTCATCAAAATCGTTTGTTAGCGTTACATTTCATTGATGTTAGGTCAGACCGGACTAAACGAAAATGTATTGATTTCGAGAAAAACGAGTTGAAAGTTTGAATCTTAGCATCCTATACGTTAAAATCGTAAATTAATTTTTGTCATAATTCTTACTTATTGTTACAGTTTTAACAACTGGCAAAAGTAGAATGTAAATGAAGAAATTCCTTATCCAGTGTCAATATTTTTTGATGTTTTGCGACTTATTCCGGTTTGACTTAACACCGACCATTTCCTGCCCGCTCAAAAAAGTGGTTTCGAGAAAAACGCAGTTAAAGTTTTCAGTACACTCGGGGTATACATAAAAGACGTTGCAGCAGAATATAAAATTTGAACATTTATATATTGTTTTCGTCTTCTATATATAGGCATATGATTTTTAACATCCTAAAGCATATTTTAAATCAATAAATAATTTTTTTTTAAATTCACTGTAACAGTGCTGTAACTTCTTAATATGGATTCATAACAAACTCTTGGATTTAACACCACCAGGTAGTCTGCCATGAACCCAGTATATGACTATGAGGTAGACTAGAAAAGTTTTAAGATTTGGTCCGATAAATGTTCGAAAACTATTATCTCTAAAATTGTTATTGAGGGTTGTTAGTTTTAAAACCATGTCAATCCAACTTTTAACAAGAAAAGTGACAGCACTCACTGCTAGCAGTTACGATCGGCCATTTAATCGCGGTTGGACGTGCGACTCGCGTCCAGGCAGATGAAAAAAAATGATATGCAAACTATGTAGTGATTGCAAATTTTATGCGTTTTTAATGTAGCTTGAGTTCGTATAAAACACGAAGATAGCTATCATTAAGTGCAACACAGTACCCGAAACCCATCCGAAATTCCCATGCGTCCCAGTGCTGCACTTTGAAAAAAGACCGTGAATGTGTGATACATCGCTCGGCGCTGAACGCAAGTAGCTCGTAACGTTTCAGCTGCCTTGGCGAAATATTTCCTCACGTAAGAGCAATTTTCTTACTCGAAAAGTGTTACTTTTGGATGGAAAATAATAAAGTAGAAAACGGCTTTTTAAACAGATGTAAGCTACAATGATGTTGGCAGAGGATTTTCATGCGAACAGCATACATAATTCCGACTCGGACTACGGGGCTCAGGTATCGACAGGAAGCCCGGCAGGACGAGTGCGAAGGGCATGTAATAAAAATCAAACCGCTCCATTAATTTTATATATAACGCAATAAAGCTGACCTGCACCGCTGCGAAGCGCTGAAAAAATCCCCGCAAGATATCCAGTGTTCGTCCTGTGCGGTCCCGCAATGGCACGGATGGATCCTTGGGAAGCTTGGTCGGTAATTAGAGCAAATTTTTGTGGTCTGAATGAGCTTCGGGGCGACGAGCTGCAATTTGTTGTCGGTATCAGCCCTAGAAGGAGGTGATTATCTTCAGTTCCGCTTTATTTTACATTTTTTGTTATTGAGTCGTTTCCTGCTAATACGTATAGAAATAGAGAAAAAAAAGGCAATGAGTTAGAAGGCGGTCTGAACAAAGCCAGCATCTGGGCGTCGTCAGGAAGTGATTAAGTTTGGCTCATCATACAGGATTCTTGCCGAAAAGCGAGCATGATTGAGTTGTATCATTTTGAAAGGACCTACAGTCGTCTGCAGCTGCGTTACCCTTTTTTGAAATCAGAGTAAATAGCTTCAGATGACAGATCCACACGTATCAAGATCGTAGGTGGTCTGTTCTTATAGTGACTAACTAAGGTCGGCATTTCTAAATATATTAATTTATTACACGAAATCGCCTGGCGCCGGACTCCAATAAACGCACTTTTAGATAGCTATTTGTCATCTAATGAACTGCGGCCGACGTCGTCATATTCTGATTTACGACTCATCATGACTCATCTATCCAAGCTTGGAGCACTTGTCCACGGCTCCAGGTTGTAAAATGAAACAATAAATTCAGATGATTAAACTCTTTGTCATCGAACGATTTGAGTTCGAATGGCAGGCTACAGTTAAAGTTGATCGAAAAAGTAACAACCATCCGAAACAGATAATCGGTGATGAGAAAACATTGTTTCAGCATCTTTTGTTTATTGCCATCATAACCGTAACATTTGATAATTTATGTGCATCCCATTCTTCTTGCTTAAGCGATTTTATCTTCTCTCGGTTTGTCATTGTGGGTGATTTTCGAAAAAAAATATCTAACCCAACAAATTTATGAGTTCAAAAAATGATTTTCAAGCAGAGTAACTTCAAATGATGGTGACGAATCTGTTAATAAATAAAGAGCACAATTATATTGATCAAATGTTGTATTATTCACCAACCGTTCACCGAGAAGAGATTGGGAGGAAAAGGAAAAATCTCACCGAAAAAAAAATCTACACAACATTTTACCCGCCCGATCGAAAATTCATGGACCTCACTAGTGTGCCGTACGGGGTTTTCTGCGTGAGTGTCATAACTTTTGATTTTTATATCCTTATCCGAAGCAAGGCCTCTCGGGCTCACGGTTGCGTGGTCATAAAACATACGACCAGAGGCGAGAGAAATTCGGTTCTGGGCACCATTTCTCGAGACACTTGGCTCGTGGAGTTCTGTCCTGTGCGTTGGGATTTACAGACGGGCCCACACGCGTCGAATGTTGATCGAAACCGTAATTTATTGGTAACAATAGTGTGGAGGATGCTTTTCAGTTTGTCACTCGAACGCTGGTGACAACCGCTTATCGTGGGAAACGTTGATAGGCGTTGCATGTAATATCTGAACTACACTTTTGACGTAGGACTACGTCTTTGTTTTCGATATGGGGGTGCACTCTGCAAATTCTACAAAAATGGTATGTAACGAAAAGTGGTCCAATTTTAAACGCATATAATTCAGCCATCTCACGATAAATTTTCAAATTTTTTGCACGTATCGCCCCGAAATACTTCTAAGAATAGATTCCAATAGATAAACCCAAGGATTTTTGACATCATAGCATTAAAAAATTAAATAATATACAACCTTGTCAAAATATCGCGCATTAACACACAGAAGATAGCGCTTCCCAAGCCCTGTACGACGGATTGGTGTACCTAGCGCGCAACGCTTCTATGAATGACGTCATCATCGACTATTTAAAGAACGGACTTGGCCAGACACGCTCAGTTCCCTGTTGAAAGGCTGGCGAAGCAGATCGCTGCGCTGTGTTTTTTACAGCCAGTGTAGCCGAGTTAGAAGTCCGTTACACTGGCTGTGGAGGGACGCTACACTGTGTCGTCCAACAGGCGACCGCTCCAACTGCTTCCTAAATGCCGCTGTAATGTTGCCAGTAAATTTTTGGTTTAACTAACACATGTATTTGCTATTTGCGTTTGAAATTAAGTAATGTAGTGGTAGTAATAAGCTTCCCATTTTGGTTTAAACGCAAGGACAGTTTTTAAAGCATTAATTAGTTTAGCTCATCTAAGCAATTTTATCAATTCTGCAATTTAAAAGGAATTTTACGGAGCTTGGTGAATTTGGCCCCACTTGCAACTAGTATAATCAACCTGCACAAAGTGTTGCATAACGCAGGGCTGTTTTTGGAACAAAATCATTCAGCCCTTCGCTATGCAAAATCACGATATTATGACAGATGGGCTAAGCGCGGCCGTTTCTTTCAATCGGGAAAGGCCGCGTGGAATTTTGGTGAACTGCGCTAATAGTGTCGTGGTGGTACTAGTTGTCTCTTTCGCTCTACCCATCATCATCAGCGTTGACTCATTTTGCATTGTGCGCTTGGGTTCAATGTTTGGAGCGAATGTGCAAAGCAAAGTCATTATTTTCTAACTAATAAGTGAATGAGATATTACAATCACCTTATATGTTTCTTGTAAGACATGTTTTGTACATATCTGGTAAAAATAATTCGTCATAAACACATTTTTTCAAACATGATTCTTGATTTCTAAACATGTCCAAAAATAAGACATGTTTATAGCAAGTGGGTAAAATGAACATGTGGCGGTGGTAAAATGAACAGCTTCTGGTGACCTGCAAAATGTCCTGTATGTATGCAATGCGCAGCGTTGGAAAGCATTTTCCGATCAATGCTAATATCCCAACAAATCATGAGCTTTGCATACACACAGGGCATTTTACAGGCAAAAAAAATGTCGTGGAAGAATTGAACTTTCATGACGTAATATTAACCATTTTACAATCCTGTGGCATCGAAACACATCTACAAACTTGGGGTTATCCATGGGTGTTTGAACTTTTAGGATCTGTTTGAGAGCAACTAGAAAGCTTGTTCCATACATGAGATGTGATTATATTGTCTAAAATTTGATTTTTCTTCACCGGTCCGGGTGTTTTTTCCCACACACTAAATATTTTACATTAAGTAGTATAGTCCTACGTCTACAGATCGTGCAACCCCATAGGGCTGCCCCTTGTAGTTTTTTTATATTTGTTCTTAAGACATGGAATTTTAGAGCTTACATGTTTAGGTGAGACAGGAATCAATTGTTACCATGTCATGCGAGCAATTAAAGAAATTTGTAATCGGAAATTAATGTACCTGTGCCTAGGTTTCAAACATCGGCATATCAATCCATAAGGAATTTGATTCGGAGTTCTGCGAGACATCGGAAGTTCGGCTTATATAAAACAATCGGTTCCGAGTTAGAATCGAGTGTTGTATGTGAGCTGGAAAAACGGTCGGATTTTTGATGGCTGGTTGTATTATGAGGACTTTTTCGGATACTCAGTCGTAAAGTAGACAGCGAAAGCAACAATATTGCTTTTACTTCCCACGTTTCAATAGATTTATTTCATCTTTATCAAGAATTAAAAACTTTGTGGTTAAGTATAAGGTTGTGGTTGTTTTCTGAAACTTTCGGCTGATGGTATCACGGTGAAGTTTTACCGGATTTTAATCAAAAAATTACGATATGTACAGACGAATCTGCCTATGAACCGAGTAACATACGGCCAAAAATACACTGGGATCTTGCTCCCATAGGATGCTACTGAAAAAGTTGTCATAAATGGGCCAGTCGTATGCATTATGGGTTATGCGAATCTCTGACAAAGTGGACCGTTTTTTTGCAAATCGTAAGAATCAAATTATGATCGTGTCTCGATTGAACATGATATGGCTTACTATATGTTTGAAACTCAATATGATTGGTGACCTCTAGATGTGCAATATATGTTGGAAATGAAATGTACAGTTTTATAAGCAACAATAGAGTAGTCAATACCTAACATAAACGTACAGCAGTTATGAATCTATCGCGACTTATGCAGGAACGTAATATTGGTTCAAGAACCGTACTTCCATAATGGAATTTTCTGTAGTGGAAAGTTACTGAAAACTTCCTTCCAGAGCTACAAATATTCAAATAGGGTGACCATAGGTCCTAGTTTTCCAGGACATGTCCTGGGTTTTCACTAACCATTCTGGTTTCCTGGGAAATCGAGAAAAACACTTGATTTGTCCTGGTTTTTCTCCTGTGAGCATACAATATTGACGTAGGACTACGTCTTTATTTTCGATATAGGGGTGCACGTTGCAAATTCTACAAAAATGGTATGTAACAAAAAGTGGTCCAATTTTAATCGCGTATAATTCAGCCATCTCACGATAAATTTTCAAATTTTTTGCACATGTCGACCCGAAATACTTCTAAGAATAGATTCCAATAGATAAACCTAAAGATTTTTGATATCATGACATTGAAAACTTAAATAATGTACAACCAAGTAAAAATATCGCGCATTTACACACAGAAGATAGCGCTTCCCAAGTCCAACACGACAGATTGGTGTACCTAGCACGCTACGCTTCTATGAATGACGTCATCATCGACAATTTAAAGAACGGATTTGGCCGGACAAGCTCAGTTGACTGCTGAACGGCAGGCGGAGCAGATCACTGCGCTGTGTGTTTTCATAGTCAGTGTAGCTGAGTTAGAAGTTCGTTACACTAGCTGTGGAGGTACGCTACTCAGTGCTGTCCAACACGCGACTGAGCTTGTTCGTTCAAATACTATGCTTTATTTGTGTTGTGCTCGTTTCCAGTACACTTTTATGTATAATTATTCGTACACAAAATCGTTTGTACATGCGAGCTCCATTTGTAAACACGGTTAACATAGTGTCGTGGAATTAGTTGTCTCTTTCTCTCTACCCATCATCATCAGCGTTGATTCATTTTTCTTTGTGCGCTTGGATTCAATGTTTGAGGCGAATGTGTAGGTAGGTAGATCTAATTTGTTACTTAATTGCACAACGAAAGTTTATTATTTACGTTCGATCAATTCATTGATTCACTTCCCCTTCACGTGATTCATTTCCACTCAGCCTATAGTATTTTGATTCTACTAATAGGTACATACTACAAAGCCTATTTATGAATGAATACACTACCACTTGAAAAACCGTTGCAAAAACGCATCTTAGTCCATATATGAAATTAACTTGGTGAAGAATCTGCCTGACCTAGCAAAAAGACGCTTGTTGAATTTATTCAATAAGCTTCTTGAGCAGAACATTGTCCCGCACGACTGGAGACAAGTGAGAGTTATCGCCATTCCAAAACCGGGAAAACCAGCCTCCGACCATAACTCGTATCGACCGATTGCAATGCTATCCTGCATCAGGAAATTGTTGGAAAAAATTATCCTACGACCTCTCGACAATTGGGTTGAGGCGAACGGCTTGCTATCACATACCCAGTTTGGTTTTCGGAGGGGAAAGGGAACGAATGATTGTCTGGCGCTACTTTCGTCAGAAATCCAACTAGCTTACGCAAAAAAAGAACAAATGGCGTCTGTGTTCTTAGACATAAAAGGAGCGTTCGACTCTGTTTCCATTGATGTTCTCTCAGAGAAACTACATCAATGTGGTCTTTCCCAAATATTAAATAATTATTTATTCAACTTATTGTCAGAAAAGCACATGCATTTTTCATATGGCGATTTGGCAACATTCAGAATAAGTTACATGGGCCTCCCACAAGGTTCTTCTCTAGCCCCCTTCTCTACAATTTTTACGTGAATGACATTGATAATTGTATTGTCAGCCCATGCACTCTAAGGCAACCTGCAAATGATGGTGTGGTTTCTGTTACAGGACCAAAAGCCATAAATTTACAACAACCACTGCAAGATAGTTTGGATAATTTATCAAGTTGGGTTTTGAAGCTAGGCATCGATTTCTCTACGGAGAAAACAGAGTTGGTTGTTTTTTCAAGGAAGCGTGATCCAGCTCAGCTTCAGCTTCAGTTGGTTGGAAGAACGATAGCCCAAGTCATGACCTTTAAATATCTCGGAATTTGGTTCGATTCTAAAGGTACATGGGGAGGCCACATTAGGTATCTGATAAAGAAGTGCCAACAAAGGATAAATTTTCTCCGAACAATAACCAGATCTTGGTGGGGTACTCATCCAAGTGACGTGATAAGATTGTATCAAACAACGATACTTTCAGTAATGGAATAAGGGTGCTCTGGGATCTCTCCTCTCGTTTACTTATACGATGTGAGGTTATGAATCCACTGGTAATTGTAAATTTTGAAAGACTTGTCGAGCTTCAATCCCAAACCAGATTCATGACAGTGTACTTCAATCACATGTCACAAGAAATAACGCCTTCTAGTTATGTTATGACATGTGTTAATATACTAGATATTCCACTTTATTTTTGGACACGTCCATGCAAGAGGAAATTCGTGGAATCCTGGATTACCTGCGCTCTCTGGAGATCCCTAAAATATTCATAAGTAAATACCAACACATTGACTGCCATAAAATGTTCTACACTGATGGGTCACGAATCAATGAGGCCACTGGCTTCGGTATTTTCAACAATAACACCTCGATCTCTTTCAAGCTTACAGAATCTGCCTCTGTTCACACAGCCGAACTAGCAGCAGTTCACTATAGTCTGGAAATCATTGATACTTCCGAGCCATTATTTCATTCTCACAGATAGCCTCAGCACAATTAAGGCACTACGCTCATTAAAGCTTGACAATCACGCTCCTTTCTTTTTGAAGAAGATACGAGAATACTTAACTAAATTAACAAATATATTTTATCAAATTACCTTAGTGTGGATTCCCGCTCATTGCTCCATACCGGGTAATGAGAGAGCGGATAATTTAGCCAAAATAGGAGCACTGGACGGTGACATCTATGAAAGACCTATTGCCTTCAATGAATTTTATAGCGCTTCTCGTCAGAGGACGCTTACTAGTTGGCAAACATCATGGGACAATGGTGATCTGGGACGGTGGTTGCACTCAATTATCCCTAAAGTATCAACGAAGGCATGGTTCAAAGGGTTGGATGTAAGTCGAAACTTCATTCGTCTGATGTCTAGGCTCATGTCCAACCATTATACGTTGAATGCGCATCTCCGCCGTATTGGGATCGCAGAAGATAATCAATGTGCTTGCGGAGAGGGTTACAAAGACATTGAACATGTTGTTTGGTGTTGCACTGAATATCGTGAAGCCAGATCCCAATTAATAGACTCCTTACGAACCAGAAGAAAACCACCCTATGATCCTGTTCGTGATATCCTCGCTTTACGAGATCTTACATACATGGGCCATATTTATCATTTCCTGAAAACAATAAATATTCAAATATAATTATCCCCACAATGTTTCTAGTTTTTTCCCTTGCTACCCACAAGCAATTTAGATTTCGATATATGATGATGATGATGGTCCCACCTCATACCCCCACAAAGGTGTGAGCTGAACGATTTATCTAAAAGATAATTAATATTTTGATCCATAACAAAACCAGTTAACAAAAAGAAACGAACTGGTTCAATTTGCAGACATAGCTTTCCTTCAAAAGAACGTAACCAGATACATTTCGAATATTCCGCCAACAACCAGGGTCCATCAAGAAAATTTCCATTCCGGGAAGATACTTGATAGAATCGGGAATTGAACCCAATAGCTTCCATTTCCGATAATTCTCTGTAAGACTCCTCCCGCCTGACCAAGACATCGGTACTACCACCTGCTAAGGTGAGCAGTGACGAGCCTAGTGGCAGTGCAGAGTCCGGTCGAGTTATATCATCCACATCAGACCCCTTTATTGAAAGTTTCCTACCATTAACCCAAGGCAATCAAGGGATACTTCTATCCGAGAACATCCTTGATTGATCAGGAATTGAACCCGATATCTAGTAGTTATCAGAAGGAGTCATCAAGCCCCATACTCAACGAGCTAACTCCGTTATTACCACTATCGCAGCAATAACCGAACTTAACTCTATTGTCGAGCAAAGTCAACACAACGCCATCATCAAATCAGACCCTGATCACAACAAAAGTCTAAAAGCTTCGATTCAACCCGATGAGCTTTTAGTGCTGGTCACCATGTTCGATTTCAAGTTAGTCTCTATCTGCTTAGCGCGCGCGTGGCTCAGACTTTTGTAGACATCTCATTATTTTTTAATAGCTTTAATAAACAAGTAACAAAAATCCATCATCATCATAGCGAATATAATAACTTAGTGTGACTAAATGCAAATAATAGAAGAGAAAAAAAAATACAATCTTCGTGGTATTACATAGTTATTCAAATAACTCCAAAATATAAAAATTCAAAAATCTGTCTACAAAGCAGATTTTACGTGTGAAATACATAGTGTTTTGAACTCCGCTAATGTTGCTGCACGTTTAATATGCCTAGGCATCGAATTGAAAAAACTTATTCCTTTGTACAACAAGGAGTTCTGTGATCTACTAAATAAAAAGTTTGGTGTTCTTGGATCCGACGCGTTTCTAGTGTTGTACCTATGCACATCACTTCCTCTTTCAATTCGATCACACAAATATCGAGGCAGCATTCCATTAATAATTTTAAAAATGAACACCATTGTTAAGTAATAAATTCTTTGCTTCACAGAGAGCCATTGTAATGCGCTTAGCATGAAACTAGAGGAAGTGTATCTGTTACATTTTAAAATTAATCGCATGATTCTATTTTGCAATCGCTGTAACCTCAATATTTGTGTTTGGTTGGCAAGAAACAAAATGGATGGGCAGAAGTCAATATGTGGTGAAACAATAGATTTATATAATAAAATTTTACTACTAATTGTTAAATCATTTTTCAGACGACACAATATACCATACTTTTTAGCAATCTTTTTGATGACATTGTCGATGTGAGACTTAAAGGTTAACTTGTCATCAATGATTATTCCAAGATATTTTAATTCACTAACGCGATCAATAGTCTCACCATTTATTTCAACGTTAACGTCAGGCCTAGTATTAGTCGAAGAGATGATCATATATTTAGTTTTAGTAACATTTAACTTTAATTGTTTAAATTTTAACCAACGAGCAAGGGAATGCAAATCTTCGTTCAAATGCGCCACGGCTTCATCTATATCCTTAGCTGCAATGAACAGAACAGTGTCGTCAGCAAACAAATTTAAGTCACAAAATCGTAAAACTCGCCTCATGTCATTTATATACATAATAAATAAAATAGGACCTAAGACACTACCTTGCGGCACTCCAAGAGGATTGCCGAGAGGACTAGATACAAAATCGTTGAAACTAGTTTTCTGAGTTCTATCACATAAATAGTTTTCAAACCACTTATGCGCTATCCCTCCGATACCAAATCGCTCTAAAGTTTTCAAAAGTAATGGTCTCGAAATTGTCTCAAAAGCGCGTTTCAGATCCAAAAATACAGCAAAAATAGTCTCTTTAACCTCGATTTTCTCTTTCCATTTTGCTAACACTAGATTCAAAGCGGTTTCGCAAGAGTGTCCCTCTCGGTATCCCGATTGCTCCGGAATTAGCAAATTATTATTATTCAAATAACTCATCAGCTGGCCCTTAACAACAAGTTCTAAAATTTTCTCTAATGTGTGCAACATGTTAATGGGGCGGTACTCTTCGGCTTTATCCGTCCCAGTAACTTTGGGAATAGGAATCACAAGTGATTCCTTCCAAACTGTCGGCACGTGCCCCGTTTGTAGCGATTCATTTACAAGGTCCAGCAGATCGTGTCCGATGACATGAAAGCAATCCTGTATCACTTTTGCATTGACATTATCGATACCAGCCGATTTTCCCAAAGAAAAACAAATATCTTTCAATTGTTCAAAAGTGATTGGGTGAAATCCATCAAATCTACAGTTAATATTAATCGGCTGTGTTATTTCCGCAGGTTCACTGACCAGCTCAATACTTTGATTGATCAGTTGCACACTGTCAACGAAATAACTGTTCAATTTTTCAGCTATTATTTGCTCAGATTGTTCTTCTACCCCGTTAAAAGTTATGGACTGCGAGGAACTAGGTTTAGGTTTAATTAAATTCTTTAGGATTTTCCATAACTCTTTGCTGTTGTTTTGATGTTGATCGATCTTCTTTTGAATGTACTCACATTTGGTCTTTTTCAAAGCTCGTGAATAAATATTTCGCGCGTGTGTGTACCGATTCCAAAGACGTTCACTATTAGTTCTGCAAAATTTCTTGTACTTTTTATCCCTTTTACGTTTCAGGCGCAAAAGATCTAAAGAGTACCAGCTGTTCGAGTTATTTAAATTAATATACTTTTGAGAAACTAAACTATTTGTACACTCTTTTAACACATTAGTTAGAACAGCTGCCTTGTTATCCAAATTTCCATTCAATTCCGTAAAATCCAGGCTTCTCGAAACCAGTTGAGACATGGCTTGTTTCGAATATCTTTTCCAACACTTAATTTTAACTTTATCCTCCTCACGGTTTGGTTCACTCTCCAGCAAAATTGAAATTGTCTCATGATCTGAAATTTTACAATCGGCCTCTACATACGAATGAACCCCATCAAAATTGGAATACACGTGATCTATCAATGTTCTACTGTGTCTGGAAATTCTTGTAAACTCACTAACCGTTTGCTTGAAATTGAAAAACTCTGCCAACTGCTTCAACTGATTCGAATTTTGATCATTGAGCCAATCAATATTGAAATCGCCCGAAATTACATTAAGTTTGCTTAAATCAACGAAATTCTCCCACCAGTTTTCTAAAATTTCTAAAAATCGTCGATCGCTAGAACTAGGAGAATGGTATACTACTGCAAAGTTTCCCATCTGCATGCCTCTTTCAACTGATATACCCAAGAACCAATTATTATCAACTGCTTCGTTTAACCGAACGTTGAATTTAATCGATTCTTTGGCGTAAATAGCAACTCCACCGGTATGTCTGGAATGAGATAGGCAAAAAGCAACTTTATAACCCGGAATGCTATACTGATCAAATGCATCAGCATTAACAATATGTGTTTCTGATAGAAAAACCAACAATGGACGTTTGTTTTCTACAAGATGTCGCATTGCAACAAAGTTTGTAGACAACCCAGCTATATTTAAACATAATATTTCAGACAGCCTCCCGTTTGTTAGTTGCTATTCACTCAACAAAACGTTGCTTTTTTTCGATTCTAGCAGTCTCCGATATACTGAACACTGCTTACTAAATGCCGCATGGTTTACGTCCAAATTCATTTTGCGTTCACTATTCTTTTTTATACAATTTACACATTTAAAATCAGTTGACGAGCATTCAGATGTTCTATGTGCTCCATTACATCTGGAGCATGTTTCTTTATTAACGCATCCCGTACTCTTATGACCAAATTCTCCACAGTTGAAGCAGCGCAGCACGTTAAAGGCCTCTAAAACAGAACACCTATCCCAACCAATGTTCACCGTACGGGCTGACATCAGGCCGCTATAAGTGTTCTTATCAACTTCAATTATAACATTGTATTTGTTATACTTGAAGCGTGGATTTTCAAAATTGGCAACAACTTTAACATAATCGACCGGAATGCCCTCATTCTGATTCCTTAATAAGTCAACGAAAACTTCCTCAGAGTATCGATCACTCATCCCCATTATTTTCAACTTCGGTTTACCGGGTATCGGTATAACAGCATTATACTTTTCACCCAGATTGCTTACAATGTTTTCTTTCACCGATTCAATATTATCCCGAGTTGCACACTCCACAATAATCGAGCCATCTTTACCGTTTTTAAAGTTGCTAATTTTGTGCACCTTTGGATCTAATTTATTTTTTAATTCATTCCTCGTGTCGTCACTCGATTGCAACGGCTCGACTGGTTTAATCACAATGACCGGGCGAGCCTTACGTTTCGTTTGACTTCTAGTTCGAATTTTATTCGTCCCAGTAGCTCCCGACAAAACATTCGCGTAAGTAATTCTACTATTTTTATCAAAAACCTCGTCATTATTTCCATCATCGTCTATTTCAATTAACATCGGTTCATCTTCTTTATTCGTCAAAATTTTTCGTTTTCTACTGGGATTCCCGTCAGATTCAGAATGAACCTTCCTATTACTAAAATTCCTCTTTCTGTTCATTCCAACTAATTCAATTTCACGCTTAACATTTTCATTTAAACAACTTTTCAAATCTTCCAACTTTTTGGCAACACTGTTTTCCAAGCTAGCCAATTTACTCTCGAGAGAGTTGTTGAAAGACCTGATCAGTTTTTCTATTCCGTTTTCTACTGCGATGTTTATCTGTGCATCGATGTTTTTTCGGGCATCAGTGAGAGACTCAAAAATGGAAGCGAATTGTTCCATCTTCTTATTCAACTCAATGGATATCGAACTAACATCCTGCACACCAGAAGACTGATCTGATAAACACTTCGCACACTTGTAGCAAAGACTTGCATTATCTGCCACCCAATTTACCATGGCCTTTGTTAGCCCGGAACATTTTTGATGATATTTATCACCGCAAAAAAGACATACAACCAGGCCTTCGGCGAGACTGACCGTGCTCGTACACTTTGCACACAGGCCGCTCATTATAGGCAAATTAAACTACAGCTGGAGAAGCGGGACAATACCAAAGAACAATATAACACTGCGTCTTCCACTGCGGGCAAGCTTATAAAGCCAGCCGCAGCGAAATGAAATCTGAAAATCACAGAACAATAATAGTCTGTATGACTACACACTATACTTATCTCAATGATATTTCGATTAGCAATAGGCGCCCACAAAGTTTTCAACGAAAAGTAAAGTATTTCACACGATTTAACCGATTGATGTTTACGCACTCTTTCACACAAGTTACCATATTCACTTTCACAAAAGCAATGATTAAGATCACTGCAGTCGCTACGTTTGTATGCGTATTTTGGGAAAGTTACAATAATGCTAAATTATTACTGGAAAGCTTGGTCTATACATGAAATGTGATTATATTGTCTAAAATTTGATTTTTCTTCACCGGTCCGGGTTTTTTACCACACACAATCGAAAAGTTTTTACAAGCTAATCTTATGCTATAAAGATTTAGTTCCAGATATTAGTTCGGTCACAGTTTTCTGTCTTCTTTCTTTAAATCTTCTGAAATAAGTTTAATCGGATTCGATCACCGGGAAATGGCGAAACATCAATAATTATCATGGAATAACTTCATTAAGAACTCTCTCGAGCTGGCGATTGTGAAACCACTTCAGGATCAATGCAAGCAGTAACTAATTTGGTAGCTTTCCGATCGAGAGATGATTGTCATTGGAGATTGCCAGCTACTTATTTTTACATCAGGAATAGCGGAGGGAAGCTACTGCAGACCGTTGATGTTTCTCCTTTACTTCAACGACGTATATTTAGTAAGGGAATGTGGTCTAGGTTGGGACGGGTTTGTTTAGAGGCTGATATCTTGTTTCCATGATAATATTTTTTAGCTTGAAGTACACCACTTTGTAGATATATTATGTGGCTTAATGTCTACGAATGGAAGATGTTTACTTGCAGTTTTAAATAAGACAAAGGATCAATTTTCTGAATGATGGCAAAATGGCCTAAAAATTGTATCGTATAGGTTGGGACATTTCAAACAATTTAAATAATTAAAGACAATTTAAACCTTAATGCGTTATATTTATTTTTTGGGTAATATTTATTTGTTGATTTTAGTATAAGAATAAGTAACTGAAAGACTTATTTACTTCCATTTGATAAAGTTAATCTGATTCACAGTTTTTACATGTAAAACTTGTACGCATGCGTAATTACATGGTAGCCCCCTATACGACACGCTAGCCCCAAACTATTTTTAGAAGAAAAAAAATTCAGTGATGCACACGCAAAACCCTGATCGGTAATAACATTTCAGTTACTTATTAACACTTTAAAATTATTAACGTTGCAATTTCGACGAAAAAAATTCAATTTAAGATGGCATAGAACTCAGCACAACAAAAGATTTTTCGATCGTGTTTTTTGACAATGCTCAGTGCAGCTGTGACAAGAATGATCTAAAACTTCAACTTAGCATCAAAAGTGAGCTACGACCGAGTCTAGTATGAGCTAGAAATAACAGATGGCAGCACTGCATATGAACGAAAATATCGAGCTGTCCCAACCTATACGACAATCTCTTACTAAACACTCCTCGCCGGTCCTGTACAGACGATTTCAAAATATTTCGTTTCATCCGCTTAATGCAGGATTGATTTTTCCAAAAACAGCATGACACCTTCACTGAAGGTGGTGTAGCAGAATCTGGGTGTGTGTAAATCCGACAAAAGGCAAGGTGATTGAATTCTAATGGAAGACTTTCTGGCAGAGCTCTGCCTACCAAACCACTAGAACTTTTTAATTACCGGAGCTCTGCCTACCCGCTACACTCCAGAATTTTTAAACTGCCTGCGAAAAAGGCACAGTCGATTGAAAGGAAACCGGAAAAAGAAATCCCTTTTAGACTGTCCTGGGTTTTACTCGTCTAATATGGTCATCCATCCTAATTCAAATTCATTGAATGAAAATTGATCATATTCAGTCGCATTCATTTTCAATATTCAGTGGCGCCATTGAAAACGTCAAACGAACCAACTACAGGTATACCTCGATAGTACATACCCTCGATAGTGCGTACATTTTAGCTCGATAGTACGTACACCTACCAACAAAAAAAATGTTACTGTACACCTACCAACAAAAAAAAATAGTTTAGAGTATTTATGTCAGGGGTTCTGTGATACTCAAAGTAGTCTTGCGAACTCCAGCAAAGTATTCCAAAGTTCAAGTAAGCCATAAATCGAAGACTACATATTAAGAAGACTGATATCTCCTTCCTTCCCCCATACAAACAAGAAGCGACAGAGGTCACAACGCCTCTGTTGGAGGAAGGTAGGAAGCTTAATGTAAAAGTGTATATGTGTGGGTGCAGCACTATTGGAAGTACCACATTTACCCGCAAGTGGCGTTGCTGTTACTGTCTCCAGCTTTTGAACCAGAGTTACCAGTCTTCTTGATATGCATTCTTCGCATAAATGCATCGTGAAAATCTATTAAGTATGAAAATCATCCTTCAAGCTTTAAGGACGTTCTACAGATGTCTTGAAAGTCTTATAAATTTCGGGAGCTTGCTAACTTACAAAGAGATCCTTAAAACATCAGACAATTTGTACGAAATTCTGACCATTCAGTTTTTTTTTCAAATTTCAGAGAATCTGAATTAATTTTAAATATGACCCTTCAAAGGTTGTATGAAATTTAGGAAATTACTTCAAACTTTTATTATTTTTATACACTCAAGCAATTTTTATAAATAGCAGAGTGTTCACGATGCAGGTAATTCTGCAAACTTCAAAAAATCCTACAATGTTGGGTGAAATCTTTAAATCTCTGAAAACTTCATGAAGCTTCAAGAACATTTATAGGATTTCAGAAAAATCTTTCAAACTCCAAGGGGTATCTGCAAGTTTTAGGAAATTCTTTCACACTATAAAATAATTACTACGAACTTCAAGTAAATTTCCTGAAACTCACAGTTAACTTCAATGAAGTATTTCAACCAAAAATTACAAAACAAGGAAAGTCTGACTAAAAATTTCTATATGCTTTAAGGACGGCATTTCCCACAAGTATCAGAGAAGTATTACTAACATCAAGGTTACATGTAAAATTTAGAGAATTTTTCCGAAGGTCAACCAAGGTTTTAGCAACTTTGAAGACTAACTATCTAAAGCAATGATAAAACGATTTTTGCTAATTGATTTTCAAATACTATGTACATAAAATATGAGTGCTGAATTTCTTACATTCTAGGATATACAATGTTTTGAATCGAATGGGAGAGATTCGGATCAAGCACGCCTGGCGGCTTCGATGGAGGCTCGTATGACTCACAGAACTGGCCAAATGCTGCTATACGAGCGTTTTTTCTCCATACCTCTTATGTGAATTTTGAGCGAGTGATTGAAAAAAGTATTCAGCATATTGGCGTGGTTCAAGGAATAAGGTATGACAATATATTTAACCCATTATTGCCCAACCTACTATATATAGTAGGTGCTAAGAAGAACTCCTATTACTAAAACAATAACGCAGACCAGGCATTATCAATGAGTTAATATTGTTCATATACTCTTGCAGAATACGTTTAGAGAAGTTAGAGTGATTAAACTGGCGTTTATGTTTTGTTTTCAATCAATTTTTACTTAAGGGGTTACACATTTTTGTCAGGATGAAAAAAATCGAATTTTTGCAAATTAGATATTCTGAAACTACATACGCTGAGGAAAATTTTCTCAAAATTTCATTAAGATCGGAATACTACATCTTGAGTTACAGCTATTCAAAGGCCGCTACCCATCGACCACTAGTAGGTGGCGCGTAGTGTTTGATACGCTAGACCGTTGACTCGCTGCACCGACAGTAAAACTCGATTATCTCGGAGTTGTATTTTGTTGAAAAGTTCATTCGCGGCGATCACGATATCTCAAGAACCAATTTATCGATCAATCTGAAATTTTCACAGGTTGTTCCTTATTATATCAGCTACTTTAAGTACAGAAATAATTATACTGGAATGACCACATCATTTTTTCCGATCGGAAAACTTAATTTGTGATGCGCGTGAAAAATAAGTTGGGCAATAATGGGTTAATATGAAATCGCCTTTGCAAATATATTTAAATATATGTTCTATGTCCAAAAATATAAGTAATAAAACAATAATATGTAATCCTGTTCGAAGAAGAATTGTTGATGACACCTTGTTCAAGGAACTGCTACCGAATGCAGAGAATTTATGAGAAATTCTCGGAGTTCCTACAATAGTGAGAGACGTCTAATTGTTTTCGGTTTTTTTACTACAAATTACAAATTGTACGAGCCCGAGAAAAGGTTTTTACAACCATCCTGGTTGTAGGTAACCGTTCTTCTAAAAATACCCGGTGATCGAACAGTTTACCACTAATATTGGGATTAATTAAGTGGTAAATACTATTTTTGTAAGGTTTGATTCAATATTAAACATAAAAAGAAATATTTTGAAGGGGGTGGAGATTGCGTAGTTGGTAAATTGATTGCCTTGTACGTAGCTCACCTGGGTTCAATTCTCAACCCACGCGCATAGGGTTAGAGATTTTTCTAAAGAGATTTCTCTAACCCGACAAAGAGGCGAATGATCCTAAGGTTAAAACCTCTATAATCAAAACAAAAAAAATAATATTTGGAAATTTATTTTTGTGTTTCGATAGTACGTACACTAGACTGGCTCAATTTTTGACTTTTAGCTCCACCAGGCTCTACTGATTCCTTTTACGGCACTTAGTAATTGTGCAAATTTTGGTACCGATCGGTTGCGTCGACCCTCCAAAAATTTATATGGAAATTTGTATAAAAAATCGGTTAGAATTGAAAATATTCTTAAAAAATTACCTCATCAACTAAGCCATGATAACACTATACATTTCTAAAGGTATTTTTCTACTGAACACATTCGTGGCACATTACAAGTTTGTGAAAATTCGCTGAGCAAAGTTATTAACTAAAGAAGCAGCAAGACTTCAAAACAAGTGGATTTTATTATTAATCATAGCAACCCTGGTTGAATAGCTGCATCTGACATACGGGAGCGGTGGGTGGTAAGCCTAGTTTACACTTCTATAACGTAATTAGTAATGTTGCCAGTAAATTTTTGGTTAACTAGCACATGCATTTGCTATTTTCGCTTGAAATTAAGTAATGTAGTGGTAGTAATAAACTTCCCATTTTGGTTTACACGCAAGGACAGTTTTTAAAAGAGGATTTGATTAATTAGTTTAGCTCATCTAAGCAATTTTATCAATTCTGTAATTTAAAAGGAATTTTACGGAACTTGGTGAATTTGGCCCCACTTGCAACTGGTATAATCAACCTGTACAAAGTGTTGCATAACGCAGGGTTGTTGTTGGAACAAAATCATTCAGCCCTTCGCTATGCAAAATCACGATATATGACAGATGGGCTAAGCTCGGCCGTTCCTTTCAATCGGGAAAGGCCGCGTGGAATTTTGGTGAAACGCGCTAATAGTGTATGGTGGTACTAGTTGTCTCTTTCGCTCTACCCATCATCATCAGCGTTGACTCATTTTGCATTGTACGCTTGGGATCAATGTTTGGTGCGAATGTGTTGGTAGGTAGGGAAACTGGCGGTAAAATGAACAACTAATCTAACTAATAGGTTGTACATGTTTGTACATTGGTAAAAATACTTCGTCATAAACACATTTTTTCAAACATGATTCTTGATTTCTAAACATGTCCAAAAATGAGACATGTTTATAGCGAGTGGGTAAAATGAACAGATTCTGGTGACCTGCAAAATGTCCTGTATGTATGCAATGCGCAAAGCATCTTCCGAGCAATGCTAATATCCCAACAAATCATGAGCTTTGCATACACACAGGGCATTTTGCAGGCAAAAAAAATTGTCACGGAAGAATTAAATTTTCATGACGCAATATTAACCATTTTACAATCCTGTGGCATCGAAACACATCTACAAACTTGGGGTTATCCATGGGTGTTTGAACTTTTAGGATCTGTTTGAGAGCAACTAGAAAGCTTGTTCTATACATGAGATGATTATATTGTCTAAAATTTGATTTTTCTTCACCGGTCCGGGTGTTTTTCCCACACACTAAGTACTAAGAAAATAAATATTTTACATTAAGTAGTATAGTCCTACGTCTACAGTTCGTGCAACCCCATAGGGCTGCCCCTTGTAGGTTTTTTATTGCTGGTCGAAGTAAGTGAAATATCGCCTTATTCTGTTCACGAATGCGAAAACTGAAAACTCTGGTTATAACGATTTGAATGCGGTGTGCGGTCATAGATGGGTTTTCTACCAGATTTCAAGCATGAAACGATGTTTGTCCATTAACTATTTAGATATTTTGTACGCGTCGCTGTTTTAAAGAAAAATCTTACCACTTAATTATTCAAATATATTGTACAAAAGGTGTTATTTATATGCTGCGCTGAAAAAAATATGAAAATAGGGTTTCCTACCTAACGTTAACTATAACGTGTAAATTAAAAAATTGAAAAAAAACTACAAGGGGCAGCCCTATGGGGTTGCACGAACTGTAGACGTAGGACTATACTACTTAATGTAAAATATTTATTTTCTTAGTACTTAGTATGTGGGAAAAAACACCCGGACCGGTGAAGAAAAATCAAATTTTAGACAATATAATCACATCTCATGTATAGAACAAGCTTTCTAGTTGCTTTCAAACAGATCCCAAAAGTTCAAACACCCATGGATAACCCCAAGTTTGTAGATGTGTTTCGATGCCACAGGATTGTAAAATGGTTAATATTACGTCATGAAAATTCAATTCTTCCGTGACAATTTTTTTGCCTGCAAAATTCCCTGTGTGTATGCAAAGCTCATGATTTGTTGGGATATTAGCATTGATCGGAAAATGCTGTCCAACGCTGCGCATTGCATACATACAGGACATTTTGCAGGTCACCAGAATCTGTTCATTTTACCCACGTGCTTCAAACATGTCTCATTTTTGGGCATGTTTAGAAATCAAGTATCATGTTTGAAAAAATGTGTTTATGACAAAGTATTTTTATCAGCTATGTACAAAACATGTCTAACAAGAAACATAAGGTGATTGTAATATCTCAGTCACTTACTAGTTAGAAAATAATGACTTTGCTCTTCATTTTACCGCCAGTTCCCCTACCTACCAACACATTCGCCCCAAACATTGAACCCAAGCGTACAATGCAAAATGAGTCAACCAAGAGGGTGAATGTTTTGACGTTTCTTTGAAAAATGAGTGAAGCCAACATAAGCTGGCTTTCTGGCTCGGTTAGTTGTCAAAAATGACAGCGAACGCGCTTTAAGCAACGTTCATATCGCTACGAGCAGATGTTGTTAACTCGACCTGAAACTTATCGAATACAAACAAACTACATTTCGATGTGCTAAACTGGTACTCAGGTGATAAAAGCGTTCGGATTTTGTGGAGAAGAAGCGATGCAAGAGAAAGCGTGATTTCTCATATATTGTTACTAATTACTTGTTTTGAATCCAACTTTTAAACAGTGTTATACAGTTCATGTGAACAGGCCTTGAAGATTTGAAACGTAGCTAGCGCTACTGGCATTTGGTGGCAGCTTCAGGCAACAAACAGTTTTCACGAGGCTGGAGTCAACGCTGATGATGATGGGTAGAGCGAAAGAGACAACTAGTACCACCACGCCACTATTAGCGCGTTTCACCAAAATTCCATCTGTCATAATATCGTGATTTTGCATAGCGAAGGGCTGAATGATTTTATTCCAAAAAATAGCCCTGCGTTATGCAACACGTTGTACAGGTTGATTATACCAGTTTAAAGTGGGGCCAAATTCACCAAGTTCCGTAAAATTCCTTTTATATTACAGAATCGATAAAATTGCTTAGATGAGCTTAACTAATTAATCAAATCCTGTTTTAAAAACTGTCCTTGCGTTTAAACCAAAATGGGAAGCTTATTACTACCACTACATTACTTAATTTCAAGCGAAAATTGCAAATACATGTGCTAGTTAAACCAAAAATTTACTGGCAACATTACAGCGGCATTTAGGAAGCAGTTGGAGTGGTCGCCTGTTGGACGACACAGGGTAACGTCCCCCCACAGCCAGTGTAACGGACTTCTAGCTCAGCTACACTGGCTGTAAAAAACACAGCGCAGTGATCTGCTTCGCCAGCCGTTCAACAGGGAACTGAGCGTGTCTGGCCAAGTCCGTTCTTTAAATAGTCGATGATGACGTCATTCATAGAAGCGTTGCGCGCTAGGTACACCAATCCGTCGTACAGGGCTTGGGAAGCGCTATCTTCTGTGTGTTAATGCGCGATATTTTGACAAGTTTGTATATTATTTAATTTTTTAATGCTATGATATCAAAAATCCTTGGGTTTATCTATTGGAATCTATTCTTAGAAGTATTTCTGGGCGATTTGTGCAAAAAATTTGAAAATTTATCGTGAGATGGCTGAATTATATGCGTTTAAAATTGGACCACTTTTCGTTACATACCATTTTTGTAGAATTTGCAGAGTGCACCCCCATATCGAAAACAAAGACGTAGTCCTACGTCAAAAGTTGGAATGTTTTCTTAAAAAGGCTATATCGCAGTGGTTTGTTGACTGACAAGAACCCTCCCAACACACTAGAGCACCACCCAATCGAGGACTATTCGTCAAGCGGAACCTAATGAAGACCCAAAACCGCTTGAGTAAACTGCCTGTGGCGAACAAAATGGACGAGTCGTCTGTATAAAATTTGATGGTAGTAGTCGCTCAGCCGAAGGCTTAGCTGAATAATTTTCTGTATTTTTCAATAGATTTCGAGTTTAACCGTTTCTGTGTTCGAAAAATCTACAATGATGGGTGGGACCCTTTTGCTGGACCCCTTCTCTCTACAGTCCTGTGGAGAATAGGCCAATCGAACCAATATATTCTGATTCCTGATTTTTAATACAAGGGGCGATACTAGTATGGTGCCTAATAAAATAATGCTTAGCTACTTATCCGCATTACTCAATAATTTGACAGATTTGAGTCGTTCTGACTCGCTTGTCCCTGACAATCGCTATGATAACGCTACACCCGAGAGGACTTGAAAATAATAGCATTTTCGTTTTTATCTGTGCACTACACTGGGGTAATCGGTGCTACACTCATTCAAACTTAGGTGTAATCAGTAAACTCAGAAACTTGGTCTTTTCCTACGGGGTATCGTGATCCGTGGGTTTGGCATGACTTTTATCGACCATTAGTTATCTATTGACCTGAAAAAGAATGATGAATTAATGAAACGATTTTTTCAAAATTAAAGACCTAAACTATTTAAACACATCGTATTTTAGTTATTTCCATCGATCGAAATATTCCCAATAAACGGTAAACTAATTCAAATGGGTCTCAATAGGCATAAACAACTTCCACTTAAAAGCACCGTATTAGGTCGAACCAACGTGAAGTCGTATACGTCAAACGATCACCATTACTTCGGGATCCGACACAAACGAAGCCGATAACTTTACGATTATAATTTCGAAATTGGGCAAACTCCATCCGGGATGGGAAAGTGTTTGATCTTGGTTGCCGCACCCGAACCAGTTCGATCTAAATTTCAAATTAAACTGGGCTAAGCGATTTGTAAACGACAGTTTGATAGCATTTTATGACAGTCTGTGGTACGTTTGATGACCACACCCACGCGCGCTCGACCGACCAACAACACCTCATCTAAATCAGTGTGATGACTCCGTGAATGGAAATCGACCATAATGTATTCCACTCGTGAGCCACTGCTCCATGCCACTGAACACTGCCGACAGGAAATCGATTCAAATCCAAATCGATTCTGGCACATTAAAATGGGTAATTTCTTTTGTGCACACCGCTTAGCTCCTCCCGAGGGATGGACACTCGGTATGTTTCGGAAGATATGTTACTGACTCAGACTTTGTAATCAACGGTGATTTTTTTCGGTTCACCGTTACCATGATTGTAGTCGTTTGCATAGTAAAGCAGTTGCATATTTATGGAAAGCTTCTCAGTGATCTACGTATGTTTAATAATTAAATGTCGTTCTCGTACAAGTAAGTTATTCCAAGGGAAAATATTGGCTGTTTGCGGTAAATGAACTAAAGTATAGTATTTGGTAAGTATTTCTTCCTAATTATCTTGTCCATCTAATTTAAATGAACTTTAGGACGAGGTGTCTTTGATAAATAAGCTAGAATAACTAACCTTTAACATAATTTAATAAAATTTACTGAGTATCAAAAAAAATAGATAAAACTATTTCGTTATCTACCTCTATTGCACACTCCCACCCAAATTCGTTCCACGGGTCACTCTGTGCAAGTTGAGCCCACTGGAGAACACGCTCCATAAAAACTCATCGTATTAATTAAAGGTTTTCTCACACTTTAGCCTCAGGTTTTCTTCCCGGTCCTAGGTTTCGCAAAACATATGGGTTTTGACTAAGTTTTGAGTCGAGATCATTTTTCATCCATACCTTCGCGAACCAACGACTATGATTGATCTTTGTTCGCATTACCGTGTTTGTATGGTTCCATAGCAAACTAAAACTGGGCTTCGTTTGTTCAATTCCCCAAACAAACAGACCAATTCGGCTGGCTTCAACTCGAAGGGTGGTACCAAATGGAATTTAAATTATTCCGTAAATATCTTAATAACCACATGCTGCCGGTGTACCGGAGTGGTGGACAAACACGCGCGCGCTCGCCGTTTGCATTTGACACTCGGCGTCACTGGGCTCGCACTGGTCAAATCGAGACGGTTCCCTCCCCGACGTCGGAGTTCATTAATCATCGGTCGAGCGGAGCGCGGCCTCCTAAATCCACTGTAGACGCGCCCAATCACATGTCCTGTCTTCAAATTCGAGCTTATTCTCACACTTGGCTCGTAGCATAAACTGCGTGCGGAGAACACCTCAATGGACTTGATAATTTGGTCGCCCTATGAACGCAATCGGGACGCTAATAGGTGATTGATTAATCAATCGGGATGACCTCCGAGGGTCAAGACGCTTTCGAAAACTCGACGGGAAAATACGTCTCGAACAGTCTGCTCGGTCTATACGCTATACAGTCACTTCTCCATTAGTCGGTGTTGTGGGGTGGGACTATCGACGGAAAGAGTGCTCTTTCGATGCCGTACCTAAGCTTACGATCAGAATGTTTGAATGCTGTTGAACGTGCCGATTTGAAGAGAGATTGTGCCGGCTTACGTACACATCAATAATGGGTTATTGATGAGTGCCTTCAGGTGTTTTCAGTTCGGTCGGACTGGGAATTGGTGCATTGATGGACAACTGATAAGGATTGATCGATATTGCTGGCTGTTTTCATTTTTATGTAGCAGGTACCTTCACCTTTACATATGAGATCTGCAATTTAGCTATAATAATATCCATTTTCGAGTTGCTGATTCCAAATTAATTTTGCATAAATATTGTGCTATGACCTTTCGTGTTTCATTTTAATGAAATCAGATTATTTAATTTTTCTTTATTCATCTATTTAACGCGACTTGATGCGTTGAGCTCTTTCTTATAAGCACAAGATGGTATTCCACCTAGTGGTGCAATCATGCCATTCTTATGAATGGAGGGGGTAGTGGTCTGAGGTAGGGTTCGTCGCGGTGCGGATGTGGGCGGTAAATGGATAGTCCGCACCGCATCCGCAAAAAAATAATAAAACCGCACCGCTTACCGCAACCGCACTGCATTTACCGCACCGCACCGCGCGGTAATGCGGAAAATGCGGTAAAAATAATGTTTTTGAAAAATTGTGTTGAAAAATTATTCATTTATTTTGTATAAGCATATATAATAAAATTTTATTCTTATTTACACGAAAATTAATTTTGATGGACTCCTCAGAATGTAACATTTATGAAAAAAAATCAAATTTGCATGTTTTATTAATAAAATGCCGTACATTTTTAGACAAATACTTTCGAAACAAGGTAAAACATTCTCATTTCTCCAAATATTAGTATAGCACTGAAGTCCTATGAAATGTAGCTGTATTTCATCATTATTCATTCAAAAACGTTCTTCCGCAGCAATTAATAGAAAAACTTTTAATTTAATTATCCTTCAGCTATTTGAAAAAATGGAATAATAAAGTTGCATATATTTTTTTAAATTTTTATATTTTCAATGACTTTGCCACACAAATGAACGTTTTTCGCATTTTCATAGCAAAAATCACCTTTGACTCTTAAAAGAAATTCACAAAAAAATTCAAGGAAAAACACCAGTACTTCTATATATTATCCCAATACAGTGATATAAAACATGTAGAATTTCATCAATAAGAACGTCGCCATATTTGACAAAAAATCAGAAATCCATCTCATCTCAACCGGTATAGAGTTCTCGAACATTTAAAAAAAACCTACAAAAGATGTATGATTTACAGCATACAGCAGAAATATTATTACAAATAGGAGATTTTAGGAACAAAATACCCCAAAAACCTAACTTCGTATTTCTCAAGAAACGCCGAAAACTTCAATTGAAGTTGGCAGGGGTCAAAAATTGGCCAAGCTGTGCAAAATTTGCTATCTGGGCTAACTTTGACGCTTGAGAAACACAAAAAATCGCAATACCCTAGTAACATCGAAAGTTTACTTTAAAAAATACAAAACTACTTCCTAACTGAAAAATATTAATTGTTAATTCGGTAGAAAATATCCCCAGTTGGACGAACAATAGACGTAAGCGAAAAAAAGTTATGTAGAACACTTTTTGAGAAGGAGTCTTATAAAACGGACTGCAGAAAAATTCATTGCGGATTTACATAGAAATCAAAATAGATAGAAATACGATGTTGATGAACGAATATTAAGGTAATTAGCCTAATTTGGACCCCTCCTTATTTTGGACGCTTTTCATACTTTTATCTACTTTACTGCCAATTCCTCCAAATTCGTTTAATTTGATGATGATTATTACATTCTTTGGGTTGTTTTTAAGTCGCTGTATTATAAGTTTATCTTTAAGTTCTCCAAATTAATCGAAATTCACAGTTGAGAAGATGTCATCAAAAAAGATTTATAATTCTACAATTGCCTATAAAAATCGCGAGAAATGAGGCATTTTTAAATTGGATTTGACAGTGCAATTCAATTGTTTTTTTCAATGATTCGATTGTGCGTTTTATGTAATTGAAAAGATTTGTTAGTAAAGTGTTACTTTGAAGTATAAAATAAATAGGAGGACGGGCATAGTGTAGTTGGTAAATCGATTGCCTTGTACGGAGCTCACCTGTGTTTCTTTCCCATCCCGGAAATAGGGTTAGAGATTTTCCAAAAGAGTTTTCTCTACCCCGAAAAGAGGCGCATGTCCCTAAGGTAAAAACCTCTGCAGTCAAAAATAAAAAAAAAAATAAATAAAATAAATTGAACACTAAATATGTCGTAAAAATAATGGTGCCAAATTATATTGGATACAACTTATAGATTTTATTTCTTAGTAACAGTAACAAATACAAATAATTAACCAAAATGTAAAAAATCAAGTAGCGATAGGTCTAATACAGATTGTATTCGGATTTCTTTTCAAATCATTGTCAAGTCTAAGGAAATTAGAGCAATCAAATGTAGGGTAATAAGTAAAAGTAGATCGTTCTGACAGAGAGATTTTCCTAATAATGACATTGCTAAGCATTCGTTAAGAAAATAAATCTAGTTGCGTCCTTCTCAAATGGTAAAAGTCATAGTTTTAATTCAGTTTTTAATACAGACTGCAGACTTTATCAATTATTTTTTGAAGTGCGGTTGCGGTAATACCGCGCGGTAAAAGCTCATTTCCCGCACCGCAACCGCGGGAGAAAGTGACTCACCGCACCGCAGTTCTTGCGGTGCGGGTGCGGTAAACACCGCGCGGTAGCGGTAATTACCGCAACCGCGACGAACCCTAGTCTGAGGGGCATGTAACGCGGCGTGATCTAAGGCGCGTTTAAATGGTGTTTGTGGGGAAGACTAGTGTGGTGGGGCGTAACCCCCCCCCCCCTCCGCATACTCCCCTAGCTACGCTCCTGTTAAAATCCAGAAACTCTATCTCAGTCGGAAAAAATAACCTGGATTAGGTTGACGATTTTCGGAATGATTGCATAACCTTTTTATATGAGAAAAGCAAAAATTGTCATAATTTTTTTGAGATTGATTCAAATCTAGACGTTTCATGCACTTTAAAGAAAATTGGCTTCAAAAATACAAATTCGATTTTGAAATTTATCCTTTACTCCACCCTTTCAGCATTTTTCGTTTGCTGCTTCTATGGACTCAGGAACCGTCGAAGATGGCCATAGCGACTTTGGATTGTCATTAGTGATCTAGACTGCCAAATCAAAGAAATGTTGCACCCATTTTTATAAGTTTTGCATCATTTTGATGTCATGGTGGTACCAGTTTAGAACCATTCATAAATAACGTAACGTTTTTAGATGGGGGTACGACAAATTGTGACATGTTGTGACATATAGGGAATCAGTAGCGTCTGGCTCAAATGGCACGTTCCCCATGTTGATCGGAGATTTGTGCCTTTGACATATAGGGAAGGGGGAGTAAGCCAGAACGTTACTTAACATGTTTTTTTTCAGAACACTTTTTTTTCAAGAACTAACTATTTGTTACATGGGGGAGGGGGAGGTAATTTTGGTCAATTTTTGCGTTACGTAATTTATGAATAGTTCCTTTATATGGAAAATTGCTGTGTGGCCGCATTCTTCAATCAGTAGGGGTGACCGGGGCTGGTTGGCCGAGTGCCTTTTATGAAAAGGCTATTATGCGCAGTAGCGACATCTATAGTGATTTTGGTGGGGTATTAGGTCACCAATGTACCGACTTAATTTCAGGTGTTTTGGTGGTGTCGTTTGTGCAGGAGCACGTTTGTTCTTTTTTCGGCTGGTGAGTAAATTTCTGTTTCTGAAAAATAATATGTGTAACGCGAATTAATTTACATCCGATTTCCAATAACTTGGTACTGCTGGAAAGGGTATTCAAAACCCAACAAAATGGTATAACGGGTACCAGTGTAACCTTATATTTGTTTGTGTAAATCCTAATTGTTCTCGAAAATATACATTGGGATAGGTTGACGGAGTTCTGTGCAGGGCTGGTTGGCCGAGTTGTAAATTTAGTGTAGGGTAATGTGCACTTTGATATTTGTGAAATGCCAACCTTTTCAAAAGCAAAATTTGATATTATGCTTATATTGATGATTATAAGGAAAAATATACACGAGAAATAAGTAATAAAAATACTTTTAAATTGTTACCAAAAAGAAATAAAAGATTAGAATCATTAAAAGTCGGCAATTGTTTATTAAAAAGTTGATTCCGATGTTTTATGAATTAAATGCCAAAGTGGTTTCAGAATCTTTAGCGTGGGCCCCTACAATCCTGAAATTTTTCCTCCTGAGGAGTTTCTGGCAGGATGTGTCACAGATCGACCCAACCGAACAAAACTCGTCCATTAGCATAGAGTCTGCTGCAGATGTAAGCCTCTCTGAAGACGTCAGACCTCTTCCCAAGGCGAGTCCGCGATCTGGTTCGAAGAAGTGGCAAGGTCGTAAACACCGATCGACTCAAATTTTGACAGATTCCCCAATAAAAGCAGTATTGGAGGAGCAGAAAAATAAAATCAAACGTAAGCGTACGCTGGCGCAGAAAAAAATAGCGAGATCTGGTGAAAAGTTCACTAAAGCTGCCAAAACTAAGTCCAAAAAGGTTAAAAAGACTAAAAAGTGAAAAGTGGATTTTATTTTCCTTACCTAGGGGAACATGGGGAGACTTGACCAAGCGCAAAATTCTATTTTCGGCTATGGCGTCTTCTATTCGATTCTTAATTTTTTTCAAAAATATTTTTATGCTTGTTTCGATCCCTTAAGGTAATTTTGAAAGTTTGGAGTAAAAAATCCTTTCCTTGCACAAAATATTACGTGATTAATAAATTTGCATTAAATGATGTAATTTTTTATCAAACTTTGTATGGACATATCTACTCGACTACTAATTACTATTAAAAGACTAATATACCATCTTAATCCTTGTGAAGCAGTGAAATGATTTTACATAAACTGGAACATTGGAATAGTTATTACTAGAATTCGCGTGAAATTGAACGCAATAACTAATGTTGGGGAGACTTGACCAAGATTTTATGGGGAGACTTGACCAAGTGGCGATCAGTTTAAGAAAGATACAAAATTCCTAATATTTATTATGCTTTGGTATCTACTGTTAATGTTAATCATGCCATAAAAAAATCCCACCCCAAACATAAATCTTTATATTTTAAAATTTGTAAGCAAAGTTAGCAATAGTAGGACTGATTTCGTGACGTGTGAACATGCAATGCAAGCAGTACAGTTAATCCTTAAAAAGAAATGCATTTAAAAAATCAAAATTTATCAAATGCAACCCTTTCATATTTTTACTGCTACCTAAGGATCTCGACAATAGGGAAAAAATAATTACAGTATGTTTTATGTTATTATTTTTTGTTATGATTTTTCAAAATTCTCTTGATCAAGTCTCCCCACGCCTTGGTCAAGTCTCCCCGCAATGGGGAGACTTGACCAGAAAAAACGATCACAGAAAAACTTTTGTAACTTTTCAAAAACTAAATTAAAAATTCTGCAAAAAATCATGAAGACGCGCAATAACTTTATGCATTATATCTGAATGATTTTTGGGGATTGAAGGCTTTTTAGAGATTTATGCAGTTTTAGCTGAAAACCTGGTCAAGTCTCCCCATGTTCCCCTATATACGAAAAAACGATGTTTTTTAATAAAAAGTTTTCCACTGTTACATTTAACGTGTTTAACTTATTTTACCAAACTCGGCCAACCTACCCCAGCCCTGGGGTTGGTTGGCCGATTTTTCTTACCGCATTTGTTTGCTTATTTTTCCCTGATTTTTTCATGAATGAAAAATATTACATATGTGCTGTATCTTCATGACAGCGCAAACCGGTTTTCAAAAAGTCTAACCAGAATGAGTACAGAACTTCCGAAAGCAAAACTCGGCCAACCAGCCCCGGTCTCCCCTAACTCCGGAATTGGAATTCCGACCGACACATAATTCAATAGCAGCCGATGGAAAAGTCAAAAAGTACAAAACAGTTCAGCCATCACCTAGAAAACTGAGTAACACTTTTGACACATACACTCACACGTCTACAAATACACACCAGTGGCGTAGTCAAGGGGGGGTTTTGGGAATTAAAACCCCCTCCAAACCAAAATATTTGAATGAAAAAAAAGATTGATACTGACTAGTTTAATTAAATATTCAAATAGTTTTAGAAGTTTAATATCTGATTAAGATTGAGAACCTAATGTTTAAAACGTTATGGAGACTTTGGTAAATTTTGGGAATGGGATCTTGTAACTAACCTCTTAGTGAGTATCCTATAGTTGATAAATCAGATATATTTATTAAGAGCATTTGATTTTGTTTTGGGTTATCAATTATTTAAATAGCCACTAATATTTATTGTTGTTGAGTGTTGGAATAGCGAGGAACGCAGATAGTCGAAGAGTGATCGCCCGCCTAGCGGTGGAGAGTGAACGAGAGTGAATGGAGATGCGTGATATAAGTTTATGCGTCCGACGATGGCTGGAGAGCAGTAAGCCGAAACGTTACGTGTGGTAATGGGAAAATTTGGAGTTTTCATTTTCACCGAGAAATGTCAACAAGTCCATGAAATAAATATGTTGCGGTGACCATAAAATCTTATATCTTATAAATAGCCACTAAGTTAAGATGGATAAAAAAGAAAATTTTCGAATATGTCAATTTTGTCGCTATTTATGATGTACATTTGGGTATTGAATTGAATGGCGTAAAGTTTTTTTTTGATTTCGAAAGCATCAGTTTTGGAGGTAACATCTTCGAAGAATTTTAAAACTTAAAACGGTACAGCTTAGATAAAAATAATTTTGTTGATTAATCTTTCCATTACTAATTCCAATCGGATGTAGTTTAAGTCTTGATGTCTTCAGCGAAATCTTCGGGAATGTTATTGCGAATAACTTGGTTGAAGACATGGATACAACCCGTATTTATGCGTTATAGGCCATATTGTCCAACGAATTTCCTTATTAATGGTGATAGGCGACAACAAAGAATTTGGGAAAACACCTTGTAGGTGACGTTCAGTAATGTGAATAATAGGCAGCTAGTTGCAACAATCCCGCTTACCACCATTTTTATAAATGGGGCATACTACTCCCTCCATCCAATACTTCGGTAAATGCTTCTCCTTCCAGATCTTCAAAGTGGAAAGCTATTATCGATATTCTCACAATCGGTCGTGAGAATTTCTACAGAAGTCGGCTTGTAGCACATGGGTTTTCCTGGGGCGATTAACCTTCGTAATTTTCGTAGCTCGACACAGATGCTCCATTGCCTCGTTATCCCTTCCTGATGTCACACATTGGAACAGCAGGGACTGGAGGACAGAAGTTAAGGGGTCTAACGACCCCCTCCCGGACCTACTGCGAGTTGGGGAGTCTTGCTAGGATATGATGGGGCAAGGCAACGTTGGGCTCTGCTAAACCTCTAGAAAAATCTTTATAAATCCGAGAGCAGCTCCGTCGTAACGAATTGGTGCCGCTTCCGCTAAGTTTTGATCCAAGACTTTAGTATAAAGCACCCTTACCCAACTGGAATGCCAACCGTGACAATAGGATCGATACCAGTAAGATTTTAATTACGGCATACTGGCGGCAGAACACGGATGTGAATAAGGATTTCTTCGAAATTTATCCATGGACCGACAGCGAGTTTGCCAAAGGTGGGATAGCGAGGTCGTTGACCCAGCGTAACAAACAAGTGCAACCACAACAGCAGCAACAGCGACAAACCAGCTGGACGCCAAGGGAAGCTAGGATTCCAGCAATCTGGGTTACCTAAAGTGTCGAAGTTGAGGCAAAAAATCGAAGAGCTCTACGAATTCGTGAAAAGCAAGGGCAACGTGCCCGGACAGATTAGCATCAAATTCGCCGTGGCAGCAGCCGAATGCGAACAGATGGCGCTGTTGGAGTGAGCTGAAAACGCTGAAAAACGCTGAAGACCACAGAGATATCGAAAGCAGAAGCCTATGAGACGTCGAAGGGTAACCGGTATTCTCGTTTTGTGAAAAGAGTAAGGGAAACACCAGGAGAGGAGGAGGAATTGAAGAAGTTCAAGAAGGCCGGTGAAAGACAGTGAAACAGCCAACAAATGAAGAGTAAATAACGAACTCTAGAAAACGCAGAAGAGAAGAGAAAAAAAACAGAAACAAAAAGAGGGAAAAGAAGGAAAAGACGAAAAAGACCGTCGGCCACGCCAGCAGGAGCATAGGGAAGACGCTCTAGTAGTCAAGACAAACGACGGTGTGACGTACGCTGCGATCCTCAAAAGAGTGAGAGAGGATCTCAAGTTGAAGGAGCTAGGGGAGAACGTTATAAGAGCCAGGCGTACTCAGAAAGGCGAAATGCTGTTCGAACTAAAGAAAGATCCATTAATCAAGATCGTGGCAGAAGCGGTGGTGAGAGGAGAAGCGAAAGTGAGAGCTTTAGGGCAAGAAGCGGTAGTCGAGTGCAGGAATCTGAACGAGATCACAACTGAAGACGAAGTGAGAAGCGCGCTGATAGAGCAATATAATCTGGAGAAAGAGCAGATATCAATCAGGTTGAGGAAGGCGTACAGTGGCACAGGGACAGCAGTGATACCATTATCGCCAACCACAGCCAACAAGCTTATGATGACCGGTAAGATCAAAATCGGATGGTCCGTGTGCTCGTTATGATTGATCCCTAGAGCCACTAAACAAATAGAGTGTGTTTCAGGTGGCTGGGGTCAGGCAAGAAACTGTACAGGCCCGGACAGATCTGATCTGTGCCGAAAATGTGGGGAGAAGGGACACATTGCTATAGACTGCACAAACCAACCGAAGTGTTTGTACTCCACAAATGAGGGCACCACATGACGGGAGGCTTCTTATACCCAGAGTACAAAAAGGCTAAGGCAGGCCAATGATGATGGAGATAGCCTAGCTTAATCTCAATCATTGTGACATTAGACAGCAACTGTTGTGGCAGTAAACAACAGAAACGAAGTGCGACGTTGCAATTATTGCAGAGCCGTATCGTGTACCTCCCGATAACGGTAACTTGGTGGTGGATAGTGCAGGGATGGCGGCAATCTAAGAGATGGGCGGTTTCTCTATTCAAAAGGTGTTGGATAGCATACACAAAGGTTTCGTGATCGTCAGGATCAACGGTGTATTCGTATGTAGCTGTTATGCTCCTCCACGGTGGACACCAGAACATTACAACCAGATGCTGTACGCACTAACCGAATCGTTAGTCGGGCGAACGCCGGTTTTTATAGGAGGAGAGCAGGCAGGAGTGGGGTAGCAAGCTGATCAACGCAATAGGTTACAGCTTATTGGAAGCACTGGCGAAGCTAAACGTAAGGCTGTGCAATGAAGGTTCCGCTAGTACACTCCGTTAAGACGACCGGGATTCCATTATCAGCGCGTCGCTGATGGATAACATGAATTGGCGAGTTAGTGAGCAGCACTCACATAGGACCACCAAGCGATCCACTACACCATTGACCGGCGAAACTATACTGTAACGCTGAGAGTGAGTATTGGCGAGCGGTAGTGAAAAATAAAGAATTTTGCCATGGGCCTTTTTGTGGCCGCACTTCGTGCTGATAGTGTCACTCCAATTTCAAGTGTCGATGTCTGCAACAGTAGCTAGGGCATGTGATAATAATGCCGAGGCAAATAAAGCACAGGAACTACCGGCGTCCAGCGTCTTGGTGGAACGAAAGACTAAAGCATCCTCCGGGCTGCCTGCCTAAAAGCCAGAAGATGCGTTCAGAGAGCAACGCGTTAAACGCGAGATAGTGCTATGCAAGTCCATCTGCTACAAGGAACTGTACAGAGCAGTAGACGCTAACCAATGACGTCAGTCGAAACGTGCGCCGACAAACTGAAAATCATCGTGGAGGGCCTTTTCCCGAAGCACGTCCCAACCGCATGACCGCCTACACCGTAAGTTGATGCAGACGGTGGAAATACTGGTGACAATCGAGTTTCCAACGACGAGCTCCTTATAGTGTCAAAAGGTCTGAAAGTGAAGAAAGCTCCCGGACCAGATGGTATCCCCAACGTGGCACTGAAGACTGAGATCCAGGCGTTTCCGGACATGTTCAGGATATTGCTACAGAAATGTCTGGACGATGGCTACTTCCCGGATAGATGGAAAATCCAGAAGCTGGTGTTGCTTCCAAAACCAAGGCAACCACCAGGAGATCCAGCATCGTATCGACCTATATGCCTGCTGGATACTCTCGGTAAGCTTTGCCGTAGCGCTGCGCAGAATGCGGGTTACGGACAATTTGTGCAAGGTTCTGAAAAGTTACTTTCAGAACCGAACACTGGTCTACTAAACGAACATGGGGAAGAGGTGGATTAGGGTCACGGTGGGAGTACCTCAGGGCTCCATACTCGTTCCAACGCTCTGGAATATAATGTACAACGGAGTGTTAACACTGGAACTGCCCAGGGGATTTGAGATCGTCGGCTTTACAGGTGATGTTGTCCTGACGATACCAGGCAAGACCCTTGAGGAGGTTGAGATGTTGGTGGCAGAGACAATAGGTAGCGTGAAAACCTGGATGGCGGACGCCAAATAGCAGCTGGTTCAGCACAAGACCGAGGTAGTGCTGGTCAGCAACCATAAAAATCCAGCGTGTCGAGATTAGCGTCGGGATACATTTCATTCCATCGATGCGTGCGCTGGGTGTGATGGTCGACGATCGGTTAAATTACAACAGCCATGTCGAATATGTATGTGAGAAGGCTGCGAAGGCATCTAACGCATTGGCAAGGATCATGCCGAATCACGGAGGAGCAAGAGGCAGCGCGAGACGACTCCTGGCGGGCGTCTCATCTTCAATACTAAGTATGGAGTGCTGGCCTGGGCTGCTGCGCTGAACTAAATGCGGAACCGGACCAAGTTGACAAGCACGTTTCGCCTACTGCCTGTTCGTGTCAGAACGATGTCGTCGAAGGCAGTATGCGTTATCGTCGAGATGATTTCCATCTGCAGCACTCTGTCTGAGAACGTGGTATGCGGAGAAATGTACGTAATGCAAGGAGACTGGTCCGAGCGGACTTATTGGCTAAATGGCAGTAGGAATGGGACAACGCGGAGAAAGGAAGGTGGACCCATCGACTTATCTCAAATGTGTCGGTTTGGGTGCATGGAATGCATAGAGAGGTGAACTTCCATTTGACACAGTTTGTGTTCGGGCACGGATGCTTCCGAAAATACCTGCATCGGTTTGGGCATGCTTCGTCACCCCTTTGCCCGAAGTTTGGGCATGCTTCGTCACCCCTTTGCCCGGAGTGTGTGGACGTGCAAGAGATACCGGAACATGTGGTATTTGAATCATTGAAAAGATATGCCACGACGAGCATACCTGGGACGCTGTTAACAGAGTTGTTACGAGTATACTCTCCGAGCTGCAGGGGAAGCAGCGAAGGGACCAACAAAGTAGCGCCATTGGCTAGGAAGTCGCTGTGTAACCACAAATCGCGATTCGAGAGAAATTCTTCCGCCGGGAACTTTCCGACGGTGTAGACTAGGGTCGTCGGGTCGCCAGTGAACCGGATGTCAGGCTTCACCGGAATTGCCGGACCGACCTCAACACTCTAACGGGTAGCTCGTGAGTAAGCTAGATCTACCGCCGGGGATTATACCGAGTAGACCACGTCGTACAACTAGCAATGGGTCGTTGGGGCGCCAGTGAACCGGAAGCTACGCTCCACTCGGAATCACTTGATGGACCTCAACAACTACTGGCTGGCCCGTTGAGTTGGCTAGGTCCGCCGCCGAGGCTAGATCGAGTAGACCAAGACGAAGCGGGGAGCTAAATGGCTGACAGAAACGAACATCGGGATTGGTAGGGTCGATTCGCCGCCGTGGACTATCCGACAGAATCGTGACGAAAAGGGGAACGAATTGACTCACGAAACAAACACCGGTACCGAGAGAAATTCAGTTGCCGGGGAACTCTCAGTCGGAGTAGGATAATACCCGAATTGATCTCAATAAAGTTGTTAGCTAAATGTCTCAAGGAAGCGGGTATTGGTTTAGGGGGGAATTCCTCCGTCGTTGAACTATCGGTCGGAATAGGGTGAGTTCATCGTCGGGGACTAACCAAGTAGATCGTTATAAGTCCGAGAGCTGAATGACTCATGGAAACATGAGCTAAATGGTTCAAGGAATCAGCACGGGGACGAGAGCTAAAAGGCAACTTAGTAGATGGAGAAAAGAAGCAAGAAAAGAGTCGAAAGGTCAAAGGTCGAGACATTTCATGAACCAAGTAAGGGTCGGAGATAGAGAAGAAGAAAGGGGTGCGACGAAAGCAAAAACTAACCCCCAGGAAGTAATGCATTGACGTAGTTTCGGGGCGTAAAGAGTAAGGAGTGTTTTTAGTGGTTAGGCACGAACGTGAGTCGTGAATCCCCCACAGTGCCAATACACTACAGGCCAGGCTTTTGAAGCTTTTTAAACCTTACTATAAAAAACATACACACACACATTGCGACACGGCTTTCCACAACCGTAGCTAATAAACTGCTGGAAAAAGGCCGAATCAAGGTTTGGCGGTCAGTGTGTTCACTGGCTGGCTAGAATTTCCAAGCAAATGGAGAAACAGAAACGAAATGCGATGTTGCAATTATTGCAGAGCCATATAGAAAGTGGTCTCAAACTCATACGAAAGTTTCGTGATTGCCAAAATTAATGAAATCTTATAGCTGGGTGCACGAAGACCGGAAGTCATCGGAGGAGACTTCAATGCTTGGCCAGTGGAGTGGAGAAGCAGACATACCAACACAAGAGGGTATTGCCGCTGGAAGCTCTAGTCACACTGGATGTTATGCTATGGCACCAATACAACTTTCTGCAGAAATGGACAGGAATCCATCATCGAAGTTACCTTTTGTAGCCCGTCATTAGTGGCAAACAAAAACTGCAGAGTTTGCGAACCTAGCAATCCGGTACAGTTTTGGTCAACGATACTAAGCATCAATACCGAGGGCGAGAGCTCACGAGCGGAAGTGGAAGAAGTCATTTGACAACGAACTCTTCGTGGAATAACTTCAGGCTGCGAGAAACTTCTTTGACATGAACGCCTAAGAGTTAACAGAAACGCTAGTAAGAGCACGCGACACCAAATGCCAAGAACACTAGAGCCAAGGAACAGACGGCGTTCTGCGTTCCACTGGTACTCGGAGCCATCCGCGCAAGCTGCCTTAGAGCCAGAAGATACCCCAGAGAGCTAACACTGAGTTGGACAAAGAGGAGCGTAATATGGTGCTTTGCACCTAAAGGATAGCATTAAAAGGTAAGATAAAGCAAAGAAAATCGGTTTGCTTTAAAGGGTTGCGTGACATGACGCCCATGGCGTCTCTGGAAATGTGCCCTGATA
Organism: Topomyia yanbarensis; assembly: GCF_030247195.1. Taxonomy (NCBI): domain Eukaryota; kingdom Metazoa; phylum Arthropoda; class Insecta; order Diptera; family Culicidae; genus Topomyia; species Topomyia yanbarensis. Next base: position 131,379,279 of record NC_080672.1, on the reverse strand, counting down.
AACTGAAGGTTGTCGTAGAAGGGTTCTTTTCGGAGCACGTTCCAATGATATGGCCTATTATACCGTATGGCGAGTTAGAGCGGCACAATGCCGATACAAGTCTTAAATGAAGAACTCATTGCGTTGGCAAAGAGTAAAGAAATTAAGAAAGCGCCCGGACCAGATGAAAACCAATATCGCATTGAGAGAGGCAATTCAGACACTCCCGTATGTGTCCAGGAAAGTGTTTCAAAAGATTCTAGACGAGGGCTACTTCCCTGACAAATAGAAGATACTTTTTTCTGTGAAGTGCTGCACAGAATAAAGTCCTGACTATCTATGCCAGATCCTAAAGATCTACTTCGAGAGAAGAGTGCTGCTGTACGAGATGTGAGAAGAGCAGAATTCAATACAAGTCACAGCAGGCATTCCTCAGGGCTCCATTCTCGGTCCAACTCTTTGGAACGGAATATACGATGGGGTATTGACACTGTGGTTACTCAGGAAAGTAAAAATCGTGGGTTTCGCCGACGACGTGCCACTAGCAGTGATGGGTGAGACACATAATGAAGTGGAGGTGCCGGTGACAAAGACAATAGACGCGATCGAGAGCTACATCACCTTGTATATTGAGTGCTACAATCAGAGAAATACCCGGAACGTGAGGAAGATGGAGAAAATTGCTTTTATGGCGTGGTGACAGCAGGGATGGGGCCATACGAAGAAAGGAAGGTTGGCCATCCCAAACCTGTGGGCATGGGTCACAGAAAGGTAGACTTCTACCTGACACTGCTCCTGTCGGGTCATGACTGCTTCAGGAAGTACTTTTATCGGTGAACTGTGAGAACGTCGAGGAGACACCAAAGCATGTGATATTCGAATGTCCGAGGTTCCAAGCGACACTCAGGGAGCTGTCTGAAACGGGATAACGTCGTTTACAGAATGACAAGCGATGTAAGCATGTGGAACGCGGTCAACGGAGTGGTGAAGCAGATCATGAACGCCAAGCAACCATTTCGGGAGAATAATCATCGCCAGGAAACTCTCCGCCGGAGTAGGCTAGATTCATCGTCGCGGACTAGTTGAGTAGACTGCGACAGAGAACCGGATATGCGTGACCTTCGTCCCTTGCTCATCGAGCTTTTCCTTACCTGGTCTACGGAGAGTTAAGGTTGTTAGGTCCAAATTCAAGAATGGCTCAGGACCTATAAAACGAAAGGCAGCTCGTTAACCAACCCTCTCACACACATCAAAGTGAGCTTGCATTTGGTTGTCAGACGTCATAGACGAGCTTAGACTCGAAGTTACGTGAACAAAGAAAAACCTGACAATCTCACAAAGTTCCAGACAAGCAATCTCCGGGCCTCCGGGTTTTGCATCAATTTCTCCGGGTTTTGTGGGAAGAAGCATAATTTCAGTTTTTTTGGATTTAATTGATTCTTTACCAAATGATTAAAAAGTCTAAGTTAACCAATACTCTGGTTCAGATTTATTTTGCCCGACGAAGGTGAGTTCACCGAATATTGCTGATTTCGTTCTCAAAGCAATGAAAATAAAAAAAAAAAAACAAATCAAATTTACTAGAAATTAAGGAAAGTAATATTTCACTATATGCTACAATTGAAATGTTGCATCCCACTAAGTCGCTCAAAATGGTGTAAAAAGTTATTTTGCTGCAATTTTACCAAATCACTTCACTGTTAGTGGTGTTTATCACCAGCTGCACCAACCCACACATTAAATTTTCTGGCAGAGAACGTTCTGTCAGATTTCTATCAGTCTTGGTTTAGCAGCCCTGTCAGATTTCGGCGCGCATCCTGTCGGGACAGCTGAACTAGGGAGAACTCGGTTTAGCTCGCGTTTTCTTGCAAATTCTGACAGGAACCGAGCAAAACCCTGGAACAACTCGAAAATAGAACGTGCAATGAACCTGGCAATTCCTACCTGATAGAGTTTTAGCATGAATCAAGCAAAACACCTGACAAAATTGTGGCAGGAAACGTACAGAAATCCTGACCGTACATTCCTGGCTGGATTCTGGCTAAAATCGAGCAGCATCGGCTAGTTTAGCCGCTTCTGTCAGAAACGGTTGTTGCATTTGAGTAATTTGAGTAATCCTCGCACAAATCTCGCAAAATGCAAGCAAAAACTCTGCCAGAATCAATTTCGCTTTGCTGAAATTCTGCGAACTTTCTGCTAGGGCACGGTGGCTGGGAAGGTATGATAGATTTGTTCTAATCCAACTGACTAGGTCAACATTAAACGAGTTTTTCCCGTGTTACTACTCCTGCAGCGACCTTTAACTGTTGCCTTGCGAGGTGAGTTTTGCCCCTTTGCTGCGACCTCTGGTGATGAATAACCATGTGATGCCGCAGCCCTGCTTCCTTTGCTCTCATTTTGCTGTTAGTTATGGAGGAGAGCAATGCTCGCTCGACTTATCCTCCACAGTGAGAGTAGCTGGTGCTTTTGTATTCTTTGCACTTAGTCGGGGAAGCTTTACTTTAACGTAGTATTAAAAAGCGATTAAGGTGCTCCAAAATGCCGAGCAATCACTTTGATTCCAATTTTTGTCTAGTTCCACTCAAAACTCAGTGAAAATCTCCGGGTCAAAGCCTCTCCAGAGGTGGCAACCCTACGTTTAAACCTGGCTTAAGCACTAAGCGAGAGTGGAGAAATCAGCCCTTAATCAGCGTGAGCTCAATGTTGTCTTCAAGTTAACATATTTTTGAATGTCGTTTGGTGAGGGAGGGTAGAGGGTTAATTAGTGGGAGGGGAGGATGTGTTGGGAATAACCTGGCATATTATACGAGTGAGTGAAGGGAATACGGGTGTGAGGTCGGCCTGAGATAGCGGGGGGGGGGCTGAGAGTGTTGGGAAGGGGGGCGTGGATAGGGGTACAACAGCCAAATTCATATTATACCTTCCATTTGAGATTGGCTCAGTAAAAATTGGTTCCGTCATCACCGAAGCGGCTTTAGTACTGGAATATGTCTGGAACTAGGGTCTTCCGGAATTATCGATAGTGGACCAATTATTCCAAGAAACATTGATTCACCATCACTTTTGGTCTAGATCACCAGCGAACCTAAGTAATTTGATGTTCATTTCAATAAATGTTTAACCTTTGAGGTATTACGATTGCACCGGTTTATATGAGAAATTCCTATGTGACCGCCATAACCAACCTGTATCTACGGAACCAAAAGTCAATACTATATAAAATTCAATAGCAGACAATGGAAGTATTATATCTTTCATATAAAATCAAGTTTTTAAAAATCGGTTAAGAGTTCGCTGGAAAATAGGGGTGATATAACTTAGGAACTTAGCGAGATCAAGAACCGTCATAGGTGGCCAATGTGGGCAAAGCTACTTTGATAGGTCATTAGTGATCTACATCCGAAAATCCAAGCAATGTTGACCTTAATTGAAATTATGTATTACATCACTCGGACACAGTGGTGTTACCAGTTTATAAGGGAATTTACTGTGTGACCGTACTCTCCAACCCCCCCCCCCCCCCCGTAACTCCGGATTTGGCAGTTGGAGCAACTAAAAAATCAATCACAGCTTATGGGAGCATCAAAAATACGAATTCGATGTCTGTAATTTCATGGGGTCCCCCCTTGAAATAAAAATTTTTATTTCCGGCTTATATGGAAATTTCTTATGTGACCGGACGATTCATTCTATATTTCCAGAATCATATAACCCGTAACTCCGCAATCGGAAGACCAATGTGGTCAAAGCGACTTCGATGGGTCATTAGTGGTCTAGACACGCAAATCTAAGTAATGCTCTACACATTTTAATATGTATTGCATCATTTAGACATAATGGTGGTATCAGTTTATATGGGAATTTTCTGTGTGGTCGTACTCTTCAACCCGTAACTCCGGAACCGGAAGTTGGATCAATAAAAATCAATAGCGGCCGAATAGAAGGTTGTACCTTTCATTTGAGACTAAGTTTGTGCAAATCGGTTCAGCCATCTCTGAGAAAAATCGGTGAGATTGTTTGACACATACGCACATGCATACATACATACACACACATTCACACACATACACACACGCACACACATACAGACTTTTCCGATCTCGACGAACTGAGTCGAATGGTATAAGAGATTCGGCCCTGCGGGCCTTGGTTAAAAAGTCCAAATTCCGACTGATTGCATAACCTTTCTATATGAGAAAGGCAATAACATTTGTTAATAGTCCCAAACTGGTTTTAGTTTGCTCTTCCTTTTCCTCATAAATGGAATTACGGTTATTTTTGGCTATTTATGCTATCTCCCTTTTACACCATTGCAACACGTTTAGAGCAGCTTGAGTACGGTCCGAGATCTTTCCCGCAACAGTGATTAAAATGGCGTCTGCGTAGGCCGTCACTTCCAACATCAGATCTTCTAGTTCACTCAGGAGTCCGTAAACTCACAGGAACCACAGAAGGGATGACAGCATTCTTCCTTGAGGATAGCCTCTAGTAGTTCTCATTAATAACCCACTGTCACGGTTAGGTAATACAACATTTCAGTAATCCACTACCCTGATTTAATTCAATCATTTGTAGTGAATGGTTTCAGATCATAGCGAAAATATTTTCATTAAATCAATATAAAATATTATTAGTAAAAAAATAAAATTAAAATGACTTTATGGGCCATCATGGAATTTAAGCCACCGTAAAATGTTGCAAGTAATAAAGTCAGCTCTGTTCCAAACAATAACTAAATGAAAATATTCATTCGTTTTCGAGCTCTCCATCGAGACAGAGGTTGTTTTTTCTAGTCCGTAGTGCTGTGTGAGGCGATAAAGAATAGTTTTAATCCGCATTCAAGGTTATTTTGCCAGTTCGGTTCGGTCCTCAGTCTTTTGAGGATTAAACAATAGCCAGCTGTATAAGCTGGATCGGTTCGTCGTTGGACACCAGTTTAAAGCTAAGTGGTTTTTGTCTTTTGTAACACATTTATTGCTTTCTTCCGTCTGCGCGGGCGCTGACCCCGTGCGTTGACGTTTTCTATGGTTCCCTCTCCGGATGGTCAAATGGAAGTTGAATCGGGTTCAACTTGTAAGGCTCCCCCCCCGGCCCAAATGCTATCCAGAACTCTCAACTGGTCCATTTGTGGTCTTCTTTCGGCCCAAGACTAAATCACTGAATCTTCTTCAGATTTCTAGAGACCTGACGGAACGGTTCTCGGCTGTGACCGAAATTTCAAAGGTCCGCTCGGACAAGATAAGGGTGTTGCTAGCCAACTCAAAGCAGGCAAACGATATTGCTTGCTGTGAGCAGTTTACGCGGGATTATAACGTGTATATTCCGGCGGTAAGAGTACAATCCGAAGGCGTCGTAACCGATGAGAGTTTGACGTGCGAGGATCTGCTGACGTACGGGGTTGGCCGATTCAGAGACCGCTTACTTCAGCCAGTTAAAATACTTGAGTGCAAACGTTTGCACTCAGTAGTAGTTGCGGGGGATGGTTCAAAAACGTACCCCCAATCAAACTCTTATCGGGTGACCTTCGCTGGTACCGCTTTGCCAAATTTTGTCCTCTTGCACAGGGTTCGTCTGCCTGTGCGTCTGTTTGTGCCGCGGGTCATGAATTGCACAAAGTGTAAACAACTGGGTCACACAGCCACCCATTGTAGCAATAAGGCCCGCTGTGGAAAATGCGGGGAGAATCATCTAGATGATTCGTGCAGTAAGCAAGCCGAAAAGTGTCCTTACTGTGCGGAGAGTCTGCATGATATCTCGGCATGTCCCGCGTACAAACTACGCGGGGATAAACTGAAACGTTCCCTTGCGGGACGATCCAAACATTCTTTCGCAGAAATGTTAAAGAATGCTACGCCACCATCCTCAGCAAACATCTATACTCACTTGCCTCCTGACGAGAGCGAGGCTGGTAACCCACAAGAGGGAACATTTACCAGGGTGCCTAGAATTTATAGGAAGAGGAGGAACATTTCCTCTCGTAAAGTTCCTTGTAAAGGCCAGAAGGTGTCCCTTGAGGGGGCTCCGAAAGTCACATCTATTGGAAGTGTTGCAACCAAACCGAAGCAATTAGCTCCTGGTCTCGGAGGATTAAGCTCAGAGAAGGAGTTCCCAGCACTTCCAGGAACATCAACAATCCCAAGTGTTCCTTTGTTTCAGTTCGAGAGTAATCACAGCACTGGAATTATAAAACTCTCGGACATAGTGGAGTGGATAATAAAAACTTTCAATATTACTGATCCTATTAAAAGTCTTATGTTAGCTTTTCTCCCTACAGTGAGAACATTTTTGAAGCAGTTGACTGCTAAATGGCCCCTCCTCTCAGCGATTGTATCCTTCGATGGCTAACTCATCGAACGAGGTCACGGATTTGATCACTGTTCTACAGTGGAATTGCAGAAGTATCATCCCGAAAATCGATTCCTTCAAAATTTTAATAAATAATTTGAGTTGCGATGCATTTGCATTATGTGAAACTTGGTTAACTTCCGACATCGATCTCAACTTCCACGATTTTAATATTATTCGCCTGGATCGAGACACCCCCTATGGAGGAGTGCTTTTGGGGATCAAAAAGTGCTATTCCTTCTACAGAATTAACCTTCCCTCGATAACAGGTATTGAAGTTGTCGCTTGTCAAGTAACAACCAAAGGCAAAAGCCTTTGCATAGTTTCCATTTATATTCCCCCCAACACCGCGGTTGGGCACCGACGGCTACAAGACATCTTAGAATCCCTGCCAGCACCGCGACTAGTTTTAGGAGACTTTAACTCTCACGGTACAGCATGGGGTTGCCTCTATGATGATAACCGGTCTTCCTTAATTCAGGATCTTTGCGATAACTTCAATTTGACAATTTTAAACACGGGTGAAATGACACGGATTCCTGCTCCTCCAGCGCGCCCGAGCGCCTTAGACTTGTCCCTTTGCTCAACATCGCTGCGGTTAAATTGCACGTGGAAGGTAATTCCTGATCCCCACGGCAGCGACCATCTGCCGATTGTAGTCTCAATCAATAACGGTTCAAGGCCATTGAAATCAATCAATATTTCGTATGACCTCACACGAAATATCGATTGGAAGAGCTATGCTGCCGCGATATCCGACAACATCGAATCTACCCAAGAACTTCCTCCGGAGGAAGAGTACAGCTTTTTGGCTGGCTTGATTCTCGACAGCGCGAATCAAGCTCAGACTAGGCCAGTACCCGGCGCGAACATACAAAAACGTTCTCCCAATCCCTGGTGGGATAAAGAGTGCTCAGACGTGTACGCAGAGAAGGCCGCCGCGTTTAAGATCTTCCGGAACGACGGGTTACCCGCTAGTTTTCGACAGTACGCGACGTTAGACAAGCGAATGAAGAGTTTGATGAAAGCCAAAAAACGCGGTTATTGGCGCCGGTTCGTCGACGGATTAACGAGAGAAACATCGATGAGCACTCTTTGGGGAACAGCCCGACGTATGCGAAATCGAAACAGTACTAATGAGAGCGTGGAATATTCAAACCGTTGGATATTCGATTTCGCCAAGAAGGTTTGTCCGGATTCCGCCCCGGCACAGAAGATTTACCGCGCCGCGTCTCCTCACGATAGCGCGAACGAAACACCTTTTTCGATGGTGGAGTTCTCACTTGCTCTCTTGTCGTGTAACAATAAAGCTCCGGGGCCAGACAGAATCAAATTCAACTTGTTGAAGAATCTGCCTGACTCTGCCAAGAGACGCTTGTTGAACTTATTTAATAAGTTTCTCGAGGCTAACATTGTCCCACTCGATTGGAGACAAGTGAAGGTCATCGCCATCCAAAAACCAGGAAAACCAGCCTCCGACCACAATTCGTACCGTCCGATCGCTATGCTATCCTGTATCCGGAAGTTGTTCGAGAAAATGATCCTATCCCGCCTCGACAATTGGGTCGAAGCAAATGGCTTACTGTCAGATACACAATTTGGTTTTCGCAAGGGCAAAGGGACGAACGATTGTCTTGCGTTGCTCTCAACTGAAATTCAAATGGCCTATGCTAGCAAAGAGCAGATGGCATCAGTGTTCCTAGATATTAAGGGGGCTTTTGATTCAGTTTCTATCAACATTCTTTCAGAGAAGCTGCACCAGCATGGTCTTTCAGCGACTTTAAACAACTTTTTACTAAACTTGTTGTCGGAAAAGCACATGCATTTTTCGCATGGTGACTTATCGACATTACGATTTAGCTACATGGGCCTTCCCCAGGGCTCATGTCTAAGCCCCCTTTTATACAATTTCTATGTCAACGACATTGATGAATGTCTTGACAATTCCTGCACGTTAAGGCAACTTGCAGACGATGGCGTGGTGTCTGTTACGGGACCCAAAGCTGTCGATCTACAAGGACCATTACAGAATACCTTGGACAATTTGTCTGCTTGGGCTATTAAGCTGGGTATCGAATTCTCCACGGAGAAAACTGAGCTAGTTGTATTTTCAAGGAAGCGTGAACCAGCACAACTACAGCTCCTATTAATGGGTCAAACTATCGCTCAGGTCTTCACAGTAAAATATCTAGGGGTCTGGTTCGACTCGAAAGGTACTTGGGGATGCCATATTCGGTATCTGAAACAGAAATGCCAGCAAAGGATCAACTTTCTTCGTACAATAACCGGAACATGGTGGGGTGCCCACCCAGGAGACCTAATTAGGTTGTATCAAACAACGATACTGTCGGTAATGGAATACGGATGCTTCTGCTTTCGCTCCGCCGCGAACATACATTTCATCAAACTCGAAAGAATTCAGTATCGTTGTTTGCGTATCGCCTTAGGGTGCATGCAGTCGACCCATACGATGAGTCTCGAAGTGCTGTCGGGCGTTCTCCCGTTGAAAAATCGATTTTGGGAACTCTCATATCGATTGCTCATTCGATGCGATATCTTGAACCCGGTCGTGATGGAAAATTTCGAAAGGCTTGTTGAGCTCAATTCTCAGACCCGTTTCATGTCCCTGTACTTTGACTACATGGCGCAGAATATTAACCCTTCTTCTTACAATCCCAACCGTGTGCATTTCATAAATACTTCTGAATCTACTGTTTTCTTCGACACATCCATGAAAGACGAGATTAGTGGAATTCCGGACCACATACGCCCACAAGTGGTTCCAAACATTTTTTTAAATAAATTCCGAGAAGTCGACTGTTCTAAGATGTTTTATACTGACGGATCAAAACTCGAAGGATCCACTGGCTTCGGTATTTTCAATCAAAAGTTCACCGCCTCCTACAAACTCAGTGACCCTGCTTCAGTTTACGCCGCAGAACTAGCTGCCATTCAGTATACCCTTGGAGTCATTGAAACATTACCTGCAGGCCATTACTTCATCGTTTCGGATAGCCTCAGTTCCATTGACGCTATTCGCTCGATGAAACATGGAAAGCACTCCTCGTATTTTTTGGGGAAAATACGGGAGCTACTGAGTGCTTTATCTGACAACTCTTTCCAGATTACCTTGGTATGGGTCCCTTCTCATTGCTCCATTCCGGGCAATGAGAAGGCGGACTCCTTAGCTAAGGTGGGTGCCATTGAAGGTGACGTTTTTGAAAGACCAATTTGCTTCCACGAATTTTTCACTATTACTCATCAGAGAACCCTCGAAAGTTGGCAAACCTCGTGGAGCAATGGGGAGCTAGGAAGGTGGCTACATTCGATAATCCCTAAGGTATCGACGAAACCTTGGTTCAAGGGGATGGATGTGGGTCGTGACTTCATTCGTGTGATGTCCCGACTCATGGCAAACCATTACACGCTGGATGCACATCTCCGGCGTATTGGGCTCGTGGATAGTGGTATCTGCGCTTGTGGCGACGGCTATCACGACATCGAGCACATTGTCTGGGCGTGCACCGAGTATAGTTCCGCTAGGTCTCGGCTAATGGATACCCTGCGGGCCCGAGGAAGACCAACCAACGTCCCGGTTCGAGATGTGCTGGCAAGCCGCGATGTCCTCTATATGTCCCTTTTATACACCTTTGTGAAAACCATCAATATACAAGTCTAACTGCCCCTTGTTATTTTCCTTATCATTCTCAGAACCCTCTTCCACCTGTATCAAAGCATCTGTATCGAATGAGCCAACAAACACGGGACCTACGGCACGAACATAACACGCTTAACTCGAAATGTAGCCGATCCACATCTGAGCCGTACTACGAAATCGTCTGGAAAAACCCCTGCCATCTTGAGGAGGACCACCCGGCGTCCCAGTACATGATTCCCCTGATGAAGGCCACCCGAGTTTGTGATCCATCCGTTGATCTCACGATGCCTGAAACTGAAATAATTTTCTCTCCCTGCCATCTTTGTCTACCCTCCCTCCCCTGACTCTTATACCCAGAAGTAACACCCCTACCCCCCCCCCCCCAATATCATCACGAAGCATTTAGCTCTTCTTGTCTCTTCTAGTTTTAACTATTATATTATATAATCTCGTTGAAAATGCCCAACTCTACTACCCACAAAAAATAACTATAATTACGAATCTTTACAAAATTCAATCATGTCCTCTAGTTATTCCTAGTTTTAAGTTTGTCGTAAAAAATTGTCCCCCTTAGTTAAACATTATTTGCTCCAATTATCTCACTGATAAAAATGTCAAACCATATTGCCACAAAAACTAAATGACCCCCCTAATCTTACGAAAATAATATTATCCCCTTGTGTAGATATATAAGATAGCTATAAAATCGCATTAGTTTCATTTAAAAAAAAATCAATATGTAATCCCCTAGTTTTAAGCAATTTAAAATGTAAAACAAAACAAAATTGGCACCTTTAAGCTAACGCAACGTGCCTTATCAAATAAACGATTTGAATAAAAAAAAATAAATGAAAATATTGTGCTGAACCGTTAGTCTCATGCCTACGGTGAAGGAATCTATATGACCGCACCAAAATGCATCCCGCTCTAGTAAGAAATATACTGTTATGGAAAAAATAGTAACTAAACTGAAACTGAACTATTTTTCATAGGCGAATAAGTTGCTACAGTTTCCATCAAGTAGAACATATCATTCCACCCAAACTTACGACAGACGTTTCCCACCTATCAACCCGCTTAACACCAAAATCATTCGACTCGAACTGTTGGTAAATTAAACTTAAGTATACAAGTATTTTCGCTCTCCGCATCGCATCACTAACTGCCACAACCCACAAATTGATGTTAAACCGTTTGATCTCCTCCACTATTAATCACTGTCAGGTTGGCCCATCCCGCGTCGAGGTCGGACCGGCCAATCAGTGTCTAATTCAGATCTCACTGCTCAATATGGATTCCATTGCATCGGGAAAGAGGACTCTCGGTCGGTTCGATCAGTGTACAAATTGGGTCTCGTTCGCAAACTGCTCTGAATTTCACCTCCGAATAACACACGCGATCTGTGACAGGTACCACACATTTATCATTGGGGGTTCTTTTATCTATCCATGATTTGGGATCTCGCGGCTCGAATGTGGACCGAGGTAGAAAAGAAGGTGAAATGAGATTGATGAATGGAACAAATAGGAATATGTCTATCAAAATATTTTGTTCCGAGGGTTCGAAAAACCAACAACCATCAAGCCACGAGCGGTTCTCTAATGGGATGATATTCATGGGGGACTCATTGGAGATCGACGGCGCTTGCCTTCACAGACCGTTTGTCGGTTGTTTAGATCACATGAGCATCCAGGTATCTCATTAACATAATTCGACTTCAACGACCAACCTGTAATTATGAGATTAGTGTCCGAAATGTGTGAAAATTTATGGTTTCAAGTTTCTGATCGCATTTTGTGCGCGGTAATCGTTTTCCCTCAGTTGCTCCAAGTTTAATGAGGAACACACGTTTGTGCCATGTGGCGAGAGTTGATCCCGAATGATGTAAATGGCGGGTTGGAACGTTAAAAATGTACTACAAAGATATCGATCAAACCTAATCAGCGATCGCCATTAAAGCCGCACTAATGAACAGAGTGATTTTGCAAGACTATAAATGAAGACACATGTTACAGTTATGACAACTGCATTAGGAAAATCCTCCTGAAACGTACATCGAGTAATGCATCATCTTTGTGAAAGTTCTGCACAACGATCGGAATCCACTGAAAGCATTTGCTCCATCATCTTGCAGTCGAGCGACCACCTGACGTGATTCCACAGAAAGTGAATACCTCTTCGATCCACAATGCCCTATCGGAAGCCCTATCTAAATCGATTCAATCAAACACCTCGCCGGGCATTCAGTTAACCCTCTTTGAAATTCTCCAGCCTCTGAAGTGAACCGGGCATGCGCGTGAAAAAGCTGTCAGCCTTTGATGAGTACGCTGATCATAATCTGTCAAAACTTTGCACCTATTAACCGCAGCTGCTGTCTTTTCGAGCGGAAACTGACAAGCGAATGTTCACAGCAATGTGACGACGGATTGAACGAACGGGGAATGGCAGCATTCATTTCAGGAGCTGGAGTAAAAACGGATTCCGGCGCAATTATGCAGGAGTAATTAAATTAAACTGTTCGTTCACTCATAGCTCACTTTTTCAGCTTCATTCTGAACTTCGCTACTTGTAGATCACAACTGCGGCACTGGTTTGTAACGTTTGGGTTCATAGGTTTTTTCTATCGGTGCGCACCCCTTCGAAGGTTAGTTGAACAGATAGACGGACAAACGAGCGCCAAACGGACAAGAAGCAGGTTGATGTGTTTTGATGTAAAAGAAGATTTAATTATGATGAGCGCAAAAAAATCAATTGCCGCATTTTTAAGGTGCACTCTTCACTGGAGCTGGGGGCTCATCGTAATAGCAAATATGGAATTGGACATATTGAAAACGATATCGAAGTATTGGCTTGACAATGGATTCAAAACGTGGTTTTGAATTGTTTATGGTGAGTAAGGCATTTATGAAAATTGTTTGAAGAATAATAGAGATATATGCAAGAGAAAATGATTAAATTTAATATGAATGTCAAAAGGCGCTATAACCCCAACTTCTCGTATTTGGACAAAGGTCAAAAAGGTTCCGTTCGATCTCTGAGATTTTTTATCATTAGAAAAACTGCAAAATATGTATGATTTGCATCACAGAGCAGAAAAATTATTAAAAATAGAACATTTTGGGGCCAAAATGACTCAGTAACCCACTTTCCCGTATTTTCTTGAAACACGAATATTTCTATTAAAGTACTAAGATTATTTCCTTTATAAAGAGGTATAAATTGTATTTTTTATAGGATTTAATATATTTTTACTCCATATTTTCCCATAGTACCGTTTTTAAAAATTCCAAGCGAAGTGTGCAAGAGACTAGAATTGTCCAAATAATGTGCAATTCGGCATCTGAGCTTACTTTGACATTTGTCACGATATGAGAAAGGGGGCCTTTGAGTATTCAAACAAAATATTTTGCGATGCCCTAATGGTGAGTTTTAATTAGAAGTTCTAATGTGCACTCATTTCAACGATAAACAGTATATTGCACATTTTTTGTTCCCCCGTAGGCAAGGATCCACAAGTTGGGCAAAGTTGCTAACAAAGCAGTTAGGAAAATTCCGCGGCTTCGAACCTCGTGAAAAACCAAGTGAAAATCAATATTTTACAATAGAAATAGTTTGTCCACATTTCAAGAGTAGGTGTTTTGATTCTACGAATTAATGTGTTTTTGTTAGCTTTTATTATTTATTCTAGAGTTTTATTTTATTCACGAAAATTTTATTTCATATTGCACCTCGAGAAGCTGATGTCGGATGCTACTTTGTCGCGAAAAGATAACCAGAAGAAAAGCTTGCAGCACTTGCTTTCTTTTCTTTTTCTCATCATAGTAGGTAGAGTATCATTTAGTTCTATTCACTCTAGTTTTAATATATTCCATGAATTTTTTCAGTACCTTCATTTAACATGGCTTACAACGGTAGTTTAACGGAGCCGTGGATTCTTGATATGCCTACAATATGTAAAAAAAAAACAAATGTTATTACGTTGGATCCCGTACACGATACATTCTATTGCGTTCGGGGACCTTTTTTCGCGACGGAAAAGCCTTTGTCTACTCGCCTACTGCGTCAGGGAAGTCATTTAATTCTCTCGTATCGTTCATGTCAAGATCATCATTGATAAAGCTGTTCTTATCTGGTTATTGCACTTACGAGTGACCAGTGATTTTGTGATTTTCATCATGGTCTGAACTGCTACCCCAAATATGGCAACCGTTTTTGATTCAGGTTTGCCATAGACGAGATGCATTATTATATCTACAGCTCGTACTTATTACTAATAACTAGAAAATAGACATAATTATATAAAATTTCATGACAAAACCCAAATGTTGTCGAATAGTTCACGTGAAAATAACATGACGATGTGCAGGGTTGCAAGAAATTGAAAATGATTAGGAACATCTTCTAAATATCGCAAGCATTCAAGATAGATCGTGAATCGTGTACTAGGAATCGTGAACTAGTTCACGAATCCATGAATATTATTTTATGATTTTGTGAACTATTTCACGAGAATGGCCAGTCGTGAATATTAAACTAGGAATCATGAACCAGTCCACCAAAACATATGGCGTACCCAAACGAGCATGAAATTTGACGTATACACAATATATGTACATACGTCAAATTTTCAGCCGTAACTATTGTACTATAAATATAAGAACATCGTTTCGTTTACGGTTCTATCTATGAATGAGATTGCATAATTTTCGCAAAATACTTCTCGAGAAAATGTTTGGTTTTTGCGAAAAAAAATTAACAAACACGAGAACCAGCTTATGTTAAAGTTTTAAAAAATCATAAATCAATTCACCTCGCATAGTCGGATTCTGAACAATTCCTCTGAATCTAGAAATAAAATCACGAGTCAACATTTGGTTCAGGAATAGTGTTCATAAAGTTGTGAACTAGTCCACGTAGATAAAAGCGATTTGGTAATTACACGGAGGAAATCGTACTGAAGCTCATAACACATCCCCACTAATAAAATTGTTATATGGGCGATTTTGGGAGCAGATTGTTTCCGAAAAGAAACGAACCGATCAACGTACAAGATTACAGTGTCACCCAATTGACATGACAAGTAACACGGCCTTCCTCAGATCACGGGGCCCCAGGACCCTGTTGAACTAAGGGATTCCTATCATTGAACAGGTGTAAATAGATGTCTGATAGCATGGTTCTCCAGGCCACTCTAAGACTCTTCCGAAATTGATCCTGCTATTCGGCCATCTATGGAAGTTGTCCTTCAATGTCAGTTTCTTTCTCCGAGCAGCCTAGATAAGCCGTGTAGTGTCGGTAGTGGCTGTTTCAACCGGCTATGAATTACACTACGGACTACCTGTTCCTGTGGTAAAAACCCATCATAACGGGAACCCCAATTCCATAGTGTCATGCAACCCGTGCTATGGATAAATTTTTTTGAGGGGGTTTAAAATATTCTCAATAGCGAACGGAGCCTGGGAAGAGTTTAGCCAACTCCCCAGTATGCTGAATTAGGCAGCAGAACGTTCACACTACGCACCGAAGTTTTTTCTCCGATGATCCGCTTAATTTTTTGTTGGTTGCGGGTTTGCTGAGACTCTCGGCTGATGGTAGTTCGGTGAAGTTTTGCTGAGTTTCTCCCTGCTCCCATGTCGCAGGAGGCGACTGAAAGTAGGAGACCCTAAGTCAAGGTGTAGTTCCGTGCCGAGGACTTGATGACTGGAGGGTCTAAAAATGCCAGTCACGCGCGGAGTATTTTGGGTTTTGCCCTTACTGTGTTATGCGAATGTCTGACACAGTGGACCATTATTTTCTTCGCAAATTGTGTGAATCAAATGATCGTGTCCCATTTAAACCTGATATGGCTCGCTATATGCGTTAACATCCTAACTCGCTTGGTGTTGTTGTGTAATTTATGTTGGAAATGAAATGTACAGTTCCCTAATTAACAATGGTTAGAATAACACAAATCAATCTCCAGCATAAACGTACAGCAACTACGAATTTATCTCGACTCATGTAGGAAAGTAAAGCTTCCATAGCATTGGTCCAAGAACCGAATTTCCATAAAGGAAACATCTATTTTGGAAATTTACTAAATACTGCGTGCATTGCTTACAACAAGACAGGCATGACTAACCCACGTGAAATGCCTCGTGCTTGCATTCTTGCAAATAAGGCTATTGACGCGTGTCTCATATCGGAGATCAAAACTCGAAATATCTGTGTTGTTACAGTTACACTGACTGTCGGTAACGTAGACAAAAAATATATTGTTCGGCATATCTACCGCATAACGAGTCATCGCCTTCTGGTGATTTCAAAAGCGTTGTTTCATATTGTAGCAGAAATGGGCTTCCGCTCATTATCGGCAGTGATGCGAATGCTCATCACATCATTTGGGGCACCTCAGACATCAATTTCAGAGGCTCTGAACTGATGGAGTACATAAGTAGTACAAATCTCCATATTCTGAATGTGGGAAACCGACCAACTTTTGCGAGGTCTGGGAGGGAGAAGGTGTTAGACATAACGCTTTGCTCTGATAGAATTTTGCATGAGCTGGGAAATTGGCAGGTTCCAAATGAAACTAAACCGTCTCTATCCAATCATAAAAATATATTTTTCGATCATTTTGATGTCACCTTCAATGTGGTAACATATCGTAATCCTAAATCTACAACCTGGGACCTATTTTTGGAAAACTTGGCGACTATACTTCATGGATATTTTCCAACAATTAGTCAACTAGACGACTTAGATGACGCCGTGGATACGACAAACTCATTCATATTAGCATCCTACGAAGAAGCTTGTCCACTTCGTACTGTTAAATCGACTAGGGGAACCCCGTGGTGGAGGGCTGAGCTTGAAATAATGAAGAAGGATATGAGAAGAGCTTGGAATCGGCGTCAGCGTGATGATTCCAGGGCTTTCAGGTCAGCTCGTAGTGCATATAAGAAATATCTTGGCTCTGCAGAGCGGGCTGGCTGGCAAAGCCTATGCACTAATATCTCTTGTCTGAACAGGTTAAATAAAATTCTCTCGAAATCGAATGATTTTCAGATGAACTCCTTAAAAACCAGAGATGGTGTTTATGTGACGGACGAACACGCACATTGGTTTCCAAACAATAAACGCAAGAGGTCTGTTACACTGACGCTTCTCTAATGGATGGACAAACTGGTGCTGGTGTCTACTGTCGTGAAATAAGATTGGAACAATCTCACTCACTAGGTAGATACTGTACTGTATTCCAAGCAGAAATCTTTGCGATTATGTGCGGGGTACAATCGGCCCTTCAACTGAGTTTGGCCGGTACAGTTCTAAACTTTTGCTCCGATAGTCAGGCTGAAATCAAGGACCTTAGCTCAGACAAATCCCGGTCCAAGCTAGTGATCGCCTGCCGAACCCAAATCGAAGAACTAAGTATTGTCAACACTACCTTGTCTGTGGAATGAAGAAGGAAATAATTCTTTTACCAAATAGTAATCATATTGATAGAGCTCTGCTTTCTAAATGTAGCAATCCTTGAATCTTCAAAACGATTTTAGATTGATTTTCTACAAAAATGTAAATACTTCCTTGTTTGGCACTATAAGTCTTCTTCGACAATGGACTTAGCCAGGGGTTCAAGTGGTTTAATGGAAGGGGTAACCCTATTAATTCAATTTCATAAAATAAGTTTTATTTATAAGTTTACGTACAAAGAAGAAAATAAATGGTTCTATAATGTATCTATAATGTCAGCTGCATCGTAAAAGACTGCACACAGTGTATGGCTTAGTGGCCCTGTTATTTCTAGAAATGCTACCATCATGTGGTTCATCCTATAAATCTAAGAACTTGGTTAAACGAACTGTTAATTAACAAATTGGGTTTCTTTTTCTTTGAAATAATATGACATTTTTTCATTTTCTATTAAACTGTACGACATTCTGTGTTTTCAGAACATTTTAGGACCCCTCGTCGGAACAGATACATTTTTGCTCCCGATCAGTAGACCAATGCCGCCAGCCGATAAATGTTGTTCTAGTCAACATAGTAGTAGCCTAGCTTCGAAAAAACAAGTTTAGATTCTATGCAATCCTGGAAGCATGGTCGATGCAGCACCCCAGAGGCACCGTTCGACCGGCCGACCGACCAGTTATTAACGAACGAACAAATGAGTCAGAATGATATAGCACTTTTTACGCGATCGACAAAGAAGCACATTATAGGCGGCCTCGTTCAACGAGCGGACGACTGATAAGACCGCGTTCATCAGAGTGATGTTAGAAAAATTGTAACTTTTTTCTCCGCACAGCTTCCAGAACCGATGATCATTAGCCGACACCTGGTTGCCGTAGGCAGAAAGATGAGCTCTAGTTCACCCCCCACACCCTGACCACCATCTTGTCTATTGTGGCTCTCGGACACAGTAGTGATCGGTGCGATTAATCAGCTGATGGGCCGCGGTTGTCTGTCGGCGAAGGATCTTCCAATGCAATGCAGCCGACAAGTTCCTGCACTTCTTTGCGCCCCTTTTGACGGAGTGATTGTGTCTGATGAAAATATGGGAAGAAACTAAACAGACAAACATCACAGAAACTCATTGCATCCGCATAGAGAGCAAGATCTGAGGTGGGGCAGAAACAAATGATAACCGATTAATATTCGCTGCACTCTAATGTCAGTTACAATTTGTTAATAAATGTTCAGCGGACGAGTCATGGGAAATAGTTGGTTCCGTTCGGTGCTAGTCGTAGTCCCATCAGATGTCGAGGTTAGGTGCCCCGTTAAAATGGTCAATCGCATAGACTCGGAAATGGTTCTGTGCCCCGAAGAGAACAAAATGTTGGTAGTGCAACAAGTAACTGTTTTCATTTCACACAACTCGAGGCGTAGAACTGATATGTTAACAAACAGTGATGGACAGCTTGTTTCTTTCATTTGAAGCTACTTAAGCATGTTTATATTTTGACTAATACTTATGGTTCAATTCAGCTTCTTTCAGCTTTATTGGAGCTCTTAGATAATCGCACAGACGAACTGTGGGGAATAATTGAAAGAATGCACCCGCTGCTCTAGAAAACCAGTCTCATCCGTAGTCGAAACAATCTCCATCAGCCTAGCATTTTGGCCCACATCTTGTTCAATTTCCCGTTTGCCGGGTGCTTTCCTTTCCAAACACAATGCCCACAGACCACTTTATCACACTTGGCCGGAATTTTTCTATGCGGGTATCGATCGGCCAGGAAGTTCCATTAAACCCTAACCCGGAGCGAACCAGGCTTCAAGCGTTCGATTGTTTCTACCGAGCTGCCTGTCCGATCAGCGAGTGGCGTGCCACGTGCGAATTCCATCCACATTCACTGGCCGCATCGTTGCACTGGCAGTTGAAGATCAAGATCACAACAACACGCGGCAAAAGCTCGCACCACCACCGTACCTACGTAGCTTTCCTTTCGCAGTGCGCTTGCCTGGCTTGCGGGGGAGGAAACTGTTTGGGTTAACAAGCGGGCGTTATTGTTTGCTCTGCCCGACAGGCGCGGCGGTGAGAAAGGTGCAATGAATTCCTTAAAAACAGTACACAATTGCAGCGTGCCAGTTCCAATTTCAACCACGATGGTATTTCGCTAGTTCGATTGGACATTAGACAAAGAAATGCATAACAGGAAATTATAGGAAGGAGCTAGTTTCACATAAACGCAATCTGGTCATTTGAAAATCTTTCGATTTCGTGTTAAAATTGACTTGACTTGATTCGCTCCGCTAAACCTCGTTCAGACAATAGACATTAGATGATAAGTTGCCAGTCAGCGCTCCATCAGATGGTTCCCCTAACCGATTTAACGTAGGATACTACTATGAACTAATTTGTCGTCTCGGACTAATTGTTTTAGGATGACTTAAGATGATCGAAACATACATATTGATGATCGGATAGATATAGATCAGTTTCATTTGGAATTTGTAAATTGGCCAGTCTATGCGACAACTCATTCAGAGCAAGGTTTTATGACCAACACCTCTCTCCTAGACCTCGCAAAAGTTAATCGATTGCCTACATTCGGAATATGCCGATTTGTACTACTCTATAAGTTCAGCGCCTCTCAGGATGATAACTGCGCTGCCGCAAATGATGTGAAGAGCATTTAAATCAATATCCATAATGAGCGAAAGTCCGTTTCTGATACAATATGATACAACGCTTTTGAAATCATCAGAAGGTTATGACTTGTTATGCGGTATATATGCGTAACAATGTATAGAGTGATGAGCCTATTTTCGTGATGTTTCTTTTATCACCCTATCCATTTGATTCCAAGTAACCATAAGCATTAAGCCATTGCACTATATTGGCTATACATATGCACTAATGCTGCATTGAAACTCCATTACAGCATTTACAATGCAATAAAGCTCTATATTAGCATCAATAATGCATAAACGCACAGCCGAAATCAGAAGCGGCGAAACACTTTACGCCCGAGTGGGTAGAAAGCATAGGGTGAGGGGTCCATTAGTAAGGATTTTTTCCCTTTTCGCAATGCACATGCTTACATTACATTCACATTAAATCACGTTCGTTTATGCAAATGGAATTGTGGTACATCGATTTTTTCAAATATGTGTAGTGTGAGATACATGCGTTGCACATCTAAATTTTTTGAAATGGTTCAAAATTTCGAGTGGGTAATTACCCACTAGATTATTTTCGAGTGGATAGTACTACCCATACTACCTACGCTTTCCGCTGGCCCTGGCCGAAATATAACATTATCGCTTGCTCTATATGCAGGGCCGCCGAGAGGGGGGGGGGACCGGGGTGTTTCCCCCCGGGCCCGGAGTTTTGAAGGGGGCCCGGATTTTTAACAGAAACTAAAATTTTGACAAATACTTTTTCGACAAAAATTTATTTGAGAATACAATTAAAAATTCAATATCTAGTGTATGAGGTAACTAGTATGGCGAAAATTCTAAACTACTGCATATTTGATATCATCTATGTTTATATCAACGTAAATCTCGCATCGAAACAAGATCAGACTCGAGCGGGCATAGCGGAATTTGTACATTGAATGTCATGTACGCAGCTCACCTGGGTTCGAATCCCAACCCCGCACACAGGAATAGAGATTGGTTATAGAAAAATTCCTAACCTGAATGAAGAAGCGAATGACCTTAAGGTTGAAATGTCTATAATCGAAACAAAAATATGATTAGACTTGTAAGGGCTAAACAATTAAATGGTTTAATTAGAAGTCATGAGGTTGTCTTCAAGTTTCATCAATTTGAAATCGATTTTTTTGATTTATTGAATTTCCAATCTTCGAAAGCGCTGGATTAGTATCGAAAGTAATTATTGAAAGAAAAAAAACCCTGCTTAGGGTTGCCACACCGGTTTTTGAGGCGAATTCCGTGTCTTCGTTCAGATAAATCTGAATTCGCCCGGAAGAATCCATTGGATTATTTTGCAATTTTGCGTTGCCCAGTACCCAGCCCTCATAAACATCATCCTCGGGTTGCTAGCCCTATGTTCCTCACAAAGATTCTCGAAAGAAACTGAAGCGTGATTTCACATCCCGTGTTTGTTTACTGAGGAGCAGAGCAAAGCTCGCTCGGGTTATCCTTCACAGCGAGAGTGCTTGGTGCTTTTGGATTCTTTGTGAATATCCGAGAAAGCGAATCACTACATCCAACTAAATCAACAAAACTGTTAACAAATGCAAAAACATACAACTTAATGTGAACGTCACAGAAAGGTGGAGTGCTTTACCAAAACATTACACTCTACGGTGAATGTGAAGAAAATAAGATATTTTTCCTCGTAGTGCTACGAGCTACATAAGAAATAAAACAGTGCATATTTATTTGTTTTTAAGGGTTTTATACAATAAAAAGCAATGGAAGCGCTCCAAAATTCTGTCGAGTGATCACTTTAATTCGAAATTCGAATTGATTTCAACGCATACCCATGTGTCTCTTGAAGTCTATCCCCTGTTCAGTAAAATTCTGCTGGCAAAAGTACAACTAGAGGCGGTAACCCTACCTCTATTTGAGAGCTCAATTGGTCAAATGAGTCATCAAAAACTCTTGATATACCAAAAGAATTCGAAATTAATCCAAAAATTTAAATTTGAAATTTAATATAATTGGTTTGCCGTTCATTGATACAAAATCTATAAAAAATCATATTCAGATACGAGATGATACCGAAACATTTTTGGAAAGGGGTCATACTCAAATGACGCAGCTTTTTCGGCGATTTTTGACTACCAATTCCCCTAGCAAAGAGGCCAGGGATGGAAAAAATAAATACGTTTTACAATTCTTTCAAATACGGTCTTTTGTCAACATTTTTAATATAACAGCAAATTGCGTACACAACAAGCCCCTTTCGTGACAAGTATAGTGTTAATAGTTTTGGTTTAAATTTGGATGGAGAATGAAGAGAAGATCTCTCAGTTCACAATGCTGCTGCTGCCAATGATTCTAAGAAGCAACTAAATTGCTAAATTGTGTTTGATTTCGAAGAGAAAATTTAACTCTGCTTCAAAACTAAACCAACTGGTTAGCAAGATTAGTTAACTAATGTAGCAAGTTAAATCCGCATACAAAATCTTTTCGTTTTGGAGGAGTGAGTGTGAGATTTTGAACGTCACTTCCTGAACGTAACGATTTTATTTTTATTTTTGAACTATTTTCTAGAAATCAGTTACAACATTCTTGTAAAATATTTTAAGGTGTGCTAACACACCAACACAAATAAAAGAATAATTCATGTTTTTATAGGATTATTAATGTTTTCGAAACCAGCATAGCGTAAAATCCAACCAAAACCCTTATTTGAAATTTGATCCATGTTTCTCATATTTTTTCCATTTTTTTATTCCTACGTGGATTTTTTTTTATTTTGTTAAAATTTCATTGATCTATTTTTTCAAGTTGTGGATTGTATGTATATTTCTACAATTGTAAGATTCTGCCTTTTTTATCTGTTTGCATACTTTTATTTTATCAATCTTTTTACGTTCCTTACTTTTGCTTTTTTCCATTGTTACCACTATCACTTACTTTAATTTATAGTTTTTTCTCTGTTATTTGATTTTATTCGCAATTTGCTGCTTTCTTTATTTTTTTCTTATTGTTTCACATTTTAATACCCTGCTTTTTATTTGTTCCTTTTGTCATTCCATCTAATTTTTAGAATTTGTTTATTTACTACATTTATACTTGTCATAGCCTTTTTCTATTTTCTTTTTTTCATATTTTTTTGCATTTCTAAAAGCAATTTCACTTATTCAAATTCATTCCAATTTGTCTTTTGTTTAATTTTTTACCTTTCTCCTATTTTCTTCCTCATTTTCTAGTTTTTAGTTTTCCGTTTATCGTACTTTTATTTTTTCCAATTGTTTATTTAATATAATTTTATTTTATACCTTTTTCTTAAAATTTAATTCGTTATTGTTATTTCTTCATGTTTTCCATTTAACCTGTTTTGAAAATACTTTTTCAGTTGACCATTTTCCTATACGTTAACATTAATTTTTTTATTTTCCTAAAAACATTTGATTTATCTTTTCTTGACACTATGCGCATTTTTTCTTAGTTTTACGTTTAGTTCGTTGTTTGAATTTATTTCAAATTTCATTTCTAGTGCTTTTTCTATTCTTTAAATAATATCCATTTTATTATGTTTTTTCGTGTTAATATCTTCATTTTTTTGTTTCTATAGTATGGCTTTTTTCTACTATTTTTTCTATTTTGTCCGTTTGCTCCGTTTTTGTTCAATACTTCCAGTTTTCTTAACTTTTTCGTCTTTTCATCATTTAAACTTTTCCAGCTTTTCAAAATTTTCTGGTTCGTCCATTTTTTTAAACTTCTATGGTAATTTTATTCTTGTCTTTTATATATACTCCTCTAGTTTTATGCATGCTTAACGTTTTATTTATGTTTTCTATTGCTTGAAATATTTCTTGTTTTTAATGATAAATAAATTTTATTATTCTTGATTTATCGAGTTTTTCAGTTATATGCATTTTTATATTAATGTTTGTATTCTTTTTAGTAGTTTTTTTTCATTTTCATTGATTCTAATTTTTTTTCCCTAATTTCCTATCGATTTTTCATTATTTTCACCATCTATTCAATAATGTTCGACTTTTTTAATCTTCGCAATATGTTTTTCTAGTTTCCTGTTTTCCTTTACCAATTTTTTTATAGGTTTTGCTTTGGTTTTTCTCGATTAAACATTTTTTGACAATTGACATTAGTTTATGTGGTTGATTTTGTTGTTTTTAGCTTTTTTGTACATTCTTTTAATATTTAGTTTTCCTATTGTTTTTTATCTTTTTTTAATCTTGTCATTTCCCTACTTTTATAAATACTATTACAAAAATGGCGCTTTTCAAAGTCACCAAAACTATCGAAGAAGTAATAAAAACTCCCAAAGTATAAAAAACTTTACGTTTTTTTCCTTCATTGGCACTACAAACAACTAGAGCAACAAAATGGTACATAAATATTAAATTTCAGTATACTATACATAATATCAGTGAACTCCAATGGATTTCAAACATTGACTTTTTTGTACTCAGGCAATACACAGTGGTGGGGGCCCGTACATTGCACCCCCGGGCCCGTATTTTTTCTCTGCGGCCCTGTCTATATGCGCATATAAAGCTGATATAACGCGCACATGCTTCGAGGATCTTTAAAGCATATAAGCTTTACATGTGCATTTAGTGTCATTACAGGGCAAATAAGAAGCCGATATAATGCTATTGTAATACTGTGGGATTATTCGTTATGCGACTCTTCTTGAAGATTATATTCGGCATATTTCATTTCAATCGAACATATGTAATATTGTCCAGGCAGCAAACGCAGCGCACTTACCGTGAAGGACGAGGCAAGGTACCTCAGTTCGAGACATACTAAAGGTAATTTTCGTAAAACATTCATATCATGTGAGAAAGAAAACCCATTAAGGATATCCATTACAATGCATTAGAATAGAGTCAATTACGGTTTTAAACAGAACATTTTATTTTATTTTTTTTCCTTTTTGCTCACCATGCGGAAAGGAAACATAAGAAATGGTTTTAAAACTATGGCGGACAATGACAGCCAACTAAAGCTTTCTAATAGCATTAGTAGTGCCAATATTAGGCTTTCAAATTTGACATTTGTGCGCTGGTGCTATATAATAACATTAGTGCTGCAAAAACGGGCTGTCATTCTCTGCACAGTAATAGCACTATATTTCGCCTTTTCTGGCATAATACCAGCATTATATCAGTATTTGAGGCTTCACGGCTCTATAAGATTGCTTTATATGTGGATTTAACGCAAATATTAGGCTACGTTATAATGCTTATTGGTTACTTGGGAAGCCGTTGGTTAGAGCAGCGCCTGCCATCCTTGTTCAATGCATTGAGTCAAATGGTAGCGCAACAATAGGGCATTCGATCCGAGTTTTCGTTGCGCTCAAACACGAGAATTTCACCGTTTTCAGGGTATTTGTGTTATTCGATTGGTTCTTAACAATGAAGAAAAGCTGTTGATACCAATTTTTATGCATTCCTTTGATTGTAGGCCGAGTAATTAATGAATTAGTGAGGCACTCTCTTTAGTATGGTGAAAATAGGCACTTTACTCTATACTTTCAGTTACCAGCGCGCTGCAGCGGTTAGAGTAACTGTGAGAGCATAGATATCGCGAGTTGTAAGCTCCTATACAGGGCCGTCGAGAGCCGCGCTGGTCCAGTACTAATAACCACAGCACAGTGATCACCTTCCACGCAAAAGTCGGACAAAATGCTAATTTTTTATTTTTTTCAATCTCAATATTTTGGCATTTACGAATATGAAGTGCACTCACTATATCTCCAAATTCATATTCAAAAAAATGGGTGTGGTAAATTTTTTTCAGAGACATTTATAAATTATTTTACGAACCCTCGGTTCTCAAACACTACCATGCGTCTCCTTCAGACATGTCATGAGAAATCATCATTTTTCATACCTGTTTCAAAAAAAAGTAACAATTATAATTTTAATTTAATGCACGATTTTTATTTGTTCTTCATGTCTGAGCGAGAAGAAAGGCTTGTATTGACTAAATCGAATGTATAAGAAAGTATAAGTCTAGCGAATAACCTTTCAAATGAAGCTAGTTTGACGCTAATCGGAATCTTAACTATAAAGATATATATTCATTATAATAATACACACCAAAAAATAATGAAATTTAAATGACATGTAAATCAATAGGAATGTAAACAAACAAAGATTGAATCAAATATTTGATTAAAAATTACGTTTAAATCGATGCACTCAATTGGAGCATCAAAAAGCATACAATTTTTCACTGTCATTCGTGTAATATTACATGTCATGCATTTTACAGCAATATTCGAATAAAAATACATTGATTTTGTTTAAAGAAACTGTAATTTTCAACCACGTGTAAAATTATAATAAAATTCGTTGAAGAAAGCACGACAAGTCGAATATATTTGTGGTGGAACTTAATTTTTCATTTATATTCCTGATCCAAATATGTGCATGAAAATAAATTTTAAATTACAAATTATTTTTGTCTGTGTAGGTTTGAATACATTTTTTCAGAATCGATTATTTATTTCACATTTGAAGTTCTGTAAAAAAGTCTATCTTTCGTCTTTAAGATTTAATATTTTCAGAAGACTCTGTTCAACCTGTTTTCAAACAGAGAAAATGTTAAATCATGAAAAATCCAAAATAAAATTCTGGATCCGGTTTTATCCGGCCAGGCCACACAGTGCGCCGGGCCCCGGTATTAACGGGCCTACTACAGAAAACTTATTTGAATATCGATAAGAGCAATGTTGCGGTTTCAACCTTTCAAATCAAACCAATTTATATACAAATCGTTTGTTTGATACAGCTGAAACTCTCATGATTGACCAAAATAACCCCAAATTTGACCAGTTCCACTTTAGAGTGTATTGTTTACATCCGCTTAGTTCAGCGGTTGTCAGTAATATTCCGGTGGAGATGGAAACCGTTCGTGAAAGATTTTTGTTCACCCACATGCAAGGCTTCTGGAATGGATTATTGTTAGGAGTTGGACGAAATCCAGGAACAACGCGTAAAAAACCGACAGAGCATTGATTGTTAGTTTCAAACGGAATCCGACCATTTCGACACGTGACTTGGCCAGAAAAAAGATTTTTGAATTTTGACCGAGACTAAAATTTTTTACTCATCTTTGACTAAAATGTGGTGGTGTTAAGAAAAGATTTCCAATATTTTTTTGGAACAGGGCTTTTTTGTTCTTTTTGGGTCCTAAGAAACAATGCAGAATATTAGGTCGTGGCATCCCGTGTTACATTTGAAATTTGTATGGATATTAGTACGAGAAATCCTATTTTTTGCATTTTCATTTCCAAAAATCAAAGTTTTTCCTTAAGTTTAGAACTTATTGATTAAAGTCCATAAAGTAACTAAGAAATTTACCGACTGTGCTAGAAAGTGATAGCTGTTTAAAATTCGATGGTTCGTATTAGAGGACAATTAAATTTTTTTCTGTCAGCGCTCAACAAGATGAGAAACATGAAAAGTATTAGTTTGTAACTTTTCTTCAAACAATAAAATTAATGAATGTTTTTGGATCATTAATCTGAACATAACAAATCAAAAGACTATAAGGAAGTGAACAACTAAAATGGCGAGTAAAATGTTTCATTCGCCTGACTGAATTTAATCTAATTGATTTCAAATATAACATGAATCGAGATTAAAACTAAGGACATTTGAAGTAAATTTAAGGACGCTTTCCCAAATCATCGAAATTAAGGACATGTCCTTTAAAATAAGGACGGTTGGTAACCCTAATCAAGCAGTTTTTGTCCAATTAGCAAAATCCAGTTGAGAACATAAAAAAATATTAATTGTCGAAGTTATAGCAATTTCCGCAAAACGCGTTTTTTTGAAGAAGTTTGTCGTAACTACGATTGAAATCCAAGAGCTCTACTGAAAGCATAAAACTAAACAAAATTAATCAGTATAGGTACCTGTGGTGTCCTTGAACGATTCATCGAGAATTTTTTTTATTTTCTTTGGAAACGGGGATGACTTTTCCAAAAAAAAAACGCTGAAAAAAATATTAAAAAATTGTAAAGATTGATTCAATAATTTTGACGGAAACATAGTATCGTTCAAGGACACGGCAGTTACATCACTAACAATTTAAAAAAAAGTTTTGAAATCGGTTGAAAAAAATTTCTGCAACAGTAGTCACCGCAAAGAGGTTTTTGGCAAAAATAATTTCGAGATAATCGCGTTTAAAGTTTCAAGAATAAGCCACGCCTCCGTAAGGGAGCAAGATGAACAATGCTATAAATTTGCGTCAACTGCTCCTATCTCCGATTGGGATTGAAGAAAACAAAAAATCAATTTTTTGGCCGACCTCAATTTTTTGTGCCGTTCTCATATACGTCCATTTCGCAATCACCAAGGCGCTTGCGATCGGATGTTCTTGAATGCTTCTTACCCTTACAGGTTATACGTCGACTTCCACAAATGATCCCTTGTTTATGATGCGTGCTGTTAATTTTGAGGTACTGGATGCGGCTCTTACGGTCATTATGGTTTGAACGAGTTTTTCTTAGTGGTGTTTGAACAAGATTTTCTGCAATGTACCGTCTGATTACAAAACTGCTGCTTACGTAATAAATTGTCCTTTAAATGTGCAGAGTTGTTTGGTTAATGGTAACGCATTGTGTTTTGTTTTCATGGGTCACGTAGAAAAGAATATAACCCAGAATAATTTTGCAGAAAACGGTGACGTTCTAGGATTTTTATTATTAACAATGGTATTAAAATTTTAAGTTAAAAGGGTTAAATTTATAGTGAAAATTTATTGTGTCTGTTAACACTTCAAATGTTCAAATAGCAGCTATATTTCAACCCTAAATAACACAGTAAAAAGTACGTTCACCGCAGAGACTTAAAATCTTCGAAAGAACTTTTCAGAATGATTTTCTGAATTACATAAACGTAGGTGGGAAGTCAAAGAACTCATATGCTTCACCTAATAGTGAAATCGAATTATCCTGATACTACTCATCACATAAGTTACTGTCATAAGATCAATCAATTGCAATGGTCTGTTGATACAAGTCCCATAAATAAGCCGTTAATTGTTCGAGTTCTGATCAGATATCTTTGCTAGTATCAGCAGAAGTATTAATCTCATGGTGGCCCAAAAATAATTTTAAATCATTCTGGAAAGTGAAAAAGTTATCCGAAAAAAATGGTCTTAAACTTTCTCGCAGACTGCTAGTCAATCCGGCTTTGCTAAAAGAAGTTGTTAAACTTTTAAAGAAGTGATGTCTGAGTCAGGTTTGTATGGTACCTAGCAGTACTGGTGCATCAGGACGCGATTCCCACGAACTACACATTTTTGCGCAATAATGGTTAGGTTTAGCTCAATAATATGTTCAGAGGAATTGTAGTATACAGTACGAGTTATGTTTCGGTTAGAAAATTTTAGTTCCACCTGTAGCCGCATAGAGGGCGAAAAAACTAATACTAATACTAATCTATTATTTTATACAGCGGCATTTAGGAAGCAGTTGGAGCGGTCGCCTGTTGGACAACGCAGGGTAGCGTCCACCCACAGCCAGTGTAACGGACTTCTAGCTCAGCTACACTGGCTGTAAAAAACACAGCGCAGTGACCTGCTTCACCAGCCGTTCAACAGGGAACTGAGCGTGTCTGGCCAAGTCCGTTCTTTAAATAGTCGATGATGACGTCATTCATAGAAGCGTTGCGCGCTAGGTACACCAATCCGTCGTACAGGGCTTGGGAAGCGCTATCTTTTGTGTGTTAATGCGCAATATTTTGACAAGGTTGTATATAATTTAATTTTTTAATGCTATGATATCAAAAATCCTTGGGTTTATCTATTGGAATCTATTCTTAGAAGTATTTCGGGGCGATTTGCGCAAAAAATTTGAAAATTTATCGTGAGATGGCTGAATTATATGCGTTTAAAATTGGACCACTTTTCGTTACATACCATTTTTGTAGAATTTGCATAGTGCACCCCCATATCGAAAACAAAGACGTAGTCCTACGTCAAAAAGCAAACATACGATGTAACATTGTTTGCTCTCTAACTTTTCTCGACAAGACAGCATTGGATCTCATTTTTTCACGGTATAATATGAGATGATATTTTCGCGCCTAATGTAAAACTGCAGAATAACTAATAACTAATGGTTTCGCAAAAATTCACAAAAATGAATAGATACGGATTCTTAGAATGAAAATACTGCAATAATGTGGGGAAATAAATTCTATAGTGTAATATATTATTGGTTTTTCTTGAACTTAATTTATTACGAGGTTCGAAGCTTCGAAATTATTACACTTCCATACTTCATTGTCAGCAAATTCTCGCAATTTCTTGAAAGGTGAAAAGTTGGGTTCGTGCCTACTAAGGATGAAAAAACTGTGCGATAAACTGCTTGTCGTGAGAATGAGCGAATATTTTAACCTCTGGTTATAACTTTCGATTTCGTCAATGAAATAATTTTAAACTTGCAGGGGATATACTTGATTACTATGTCTATCGAAAGCCAAGTACCAAATAAGTAGACAAATATTTTTTGTTTATAAAGATAGGACCAAACTCGTGGGTGTTTGCTAGTAGTCTTATGAAACGTGTCGTAAAACTTCAATTCGCCATATCTCTCGAATCTCTCGATAGATTATTTTGAAACTCACTGAGATGCTTGGATACTGTATCTTTCGAATGCCGTATGCCAAATTTATGCTCATTTTTTGTTAATAATGGTTTTAGACACATTGTGGCTGATTTTCTTCGGTTTCAGGGAAAACTGACTCAAGTGATTTTTGCAAGTGATTCATTTATATATTTAATACAATATCATCAAAAAAAATTCTTTTGTAAGACATATAAAAGTTCATAATTAAAATATTGTATAAATTACACTAATAGTAGCAAAATGGATATGTAATAAATTAAA
The DNA here is from genome assembly GCF_030247195.1 of Topomyia yanbarensis. NCBI lineage: Eukaryota > Metazoa > Arthropoda > Insecta > Diptera > Culicidae > Topomyia > Topomyia yanbarensis. The sequence continues at coordinate 131,348,290 of NC_080672.1, read as the reverse complement.
AATAACAAAAAGAACATTTAATGAAGGTAGAATTTAAAGAGAGAAAAACAAAAAAATAAGAAACAAGGAAGGAAAATTAATAGATAAAATGGAACAAAACGAATAAGGTGAAAAAATGACATTTAAAATAATAGAAAAGACTAAATACTTAAATACTTTAAAATAATGGAAAAGACTAAATAATAATTAATAAAAATTGGTAAATGCAAAATGAAAAATGAAATTTGATAAGCATGTAAAACAGGAAAAAAATGAAAGGAAAATAAATAAATCGCCCAACAATTTTTTTAAAACAATCCACAGAAGAGTATTCGTATCAAAAAGCCGGCCAAAAGCATTAATATAATTTGTTACACGAAAAAAGATACGGTATTGAATGGCAACCAGTGTCATCAGATGTGCTAAGTAGTTTTCATATGGTATTGTATTGTAATTATGTTTGTATGCATCTTAACGTGCGGTTATAACTTTATGTAGCAGTACCCGAATGATTCGGAAGCGTTGTTCCGAGCAAAGGAGACGGTTTTCCTGCGCGTGATTCGTGTACCGTCTATTTCGTTCAAAACGCTGGATCTCTTACAATATTTGGAATAAACTGCTTAAATTTTGCACAGATATTCTCTGGAAGTAGACTAATTGATTAAATAAATTGAAAAAGCAGTCAATTCTAAAATCGTGTAAATAAATAGTATGAAACTGAATAAGATATCGTTTTGTAAAATGCCTATTAAACACAAAATGGCAGAAATTGGCAGCAATATTACTTTTGATTGACTTACAAAGACACTGATTTATCAAACGTTATTAAAATTTGAGGTGAGAAATGGTGAGAACATAAATAAATATCACTTTATAATACCAAATTATTTGGAAAATATTGCATATTGCATATTCAGCTCGATTATAACTGTCATATTCATTGAACTATGTGGTTTATTTCGATTTTCGAATATACATACCAATGGATCTAGCAGATACTTTACGATTAGCCGATAAACAATACTGGTTCTTAGATACATGAAATAAAATATCTTGACTTTTTTGACGAATTCATCGCTTTTATTTTATTCTAATTCTGACGGCTCATGCTGGTTGTAAATGAGATAAATAAATCAAACAAAGCTTCCAAATTGTGTAGTAGCTATCCAGGAAACCATTCATGTTGGGTTAGAAGCTATTGCACGAGTTTGGAGTTTTCGCTTTTGGCCAGCTTTTTGGCTCAAATACTCCTCTGTACAACGCTAAAAATAAATATACATAGAAACTAACAAAATGGATCGACTGAGAAAGACGTAGAAGTAACTCTAATACAAAATATTTTTCGAAGGTAAAAATTGCCAACAAAATGAAAAAATGGATAGAATGAAAACAAGAAAACGGGAAAAACGATAAAAAGGATTTGAAAGAGAGGATTTAAGAACAAGAATGGAATAAATAGCTAAAAACAAAATAGCCATGAAAAATAAAATATGGTCTAATTATTTTGAATGAACTAATTTGTAATTCTTATTCTTATTTAAGTGCAATCGAATAAAAGAATATTTCCAAGTAGGAACAATTTGAAGGAATTAAAAAATAGCCCTAAAGCAAACGAAAGTGTAATCATAGAAAACATATAAAATCAAAATAGTTTAAATGAGTAAAAATGAAAATGATTGAAGAAATATTACAATAAGAAAAACTAAGAGAAAATAAAAAAAATAAATGAGTTAAACAAGGGAGCATTCATAAATTACGCAACGTCTTTAGAGGCAGGGGGTACGACAAAGTGTGACATATTGGAGAAGGGGAGTAAGCTAGAACGTTATTTATGGGGGAGAGGGAGTCAATTTTGAGCAATTTCGGCGTTACGTAATTTATGAATGGTCCCCAATAAGTAAATCTATAGGGTAAGGTGGGGCAAATCCGTATTAGTAAATGGTTTTGACTGTAAAATGTTCATTATACATCGGATCAAGTCATTTTATATACCAAATTAAAGGTTAGACTTCTGGGAAACTTTCTATGTACAGCATTTTATTCGCATCTTTGGAAAATTTTAAGATACAAGCGTTTCACGAAAAAGTTTATTTATGCTGTTTTAAAAAAATGGTGGGGTAAACCTGATCGCCCATGTTTTTGGTTGATTTAGTAGGGGACGGTGGGGAGTTGTGAACATAGTTTTGTTTTCGGGGCATAACTACCATAAATATTGGTCGATTTTCAATGTTAGACCTGTTTTTTGTTAAGAACACCTTAGTACATCCACAGGCTGAAGCAATTCAAAAAAATCATTGTATTGTTTGAGATATGATAGACTGCGTGAAATGCGTGGAATCGGCATTTAGGCATTCACAACTCCCCACTAATGGTGGTTCACAACTCCCCACTTTACATATCTTCGAAAAAAAACGTATCTTCATCGACACACTAGAGGTTCATTCAAATTTTTTTTGTCAATGAAAGCTTATTGGCCAAGGAATGGTTTGCACTAATTTACTTTGAAATCAGCTACATAACGGGACTCCACATACTACAAAAACAATTGAGTAAAAAAAACTTTTTGTTTGGTATATTTAGTCGCTAGTTACCTAAACATGAAGAACATGAGTTAATGCAACATTTGCTAATGAGAAAGTGACGCCGTGACAGTAGAAACATTTAACAGTAGTCACCACATTTTTATCATCTATAGCTTAGCGGGAATTGACGGTGTTCACAACTCCCAATGGTTCACAACTCCCCCCCGTCCCCTACATATATTACTCAAATTTTATGGTTTTTCAATGATAAATCAATGAATGTTGTGTTATTGAATTGTAACATGAAAAAAATGGAATTCAATGTCAATCTTGGAATATCAAAATCACGACAAATAGCACGTAAAAATATTATCCATTTGCATCGGAGCAATTGCTCGAATAATACTATATTCATCACATTTTTGTGCCTTTCGTTTGTAATTATGAACCATTGTGCTAAAAAATAATAAAAATGTATTTCAATTTGATAAATAAACATTTTCTTAGCAAAAAAGCGGTCGGATTTACCCCACTATTTAGAGATCGGATTTGCCTCACCGCCTCATTTTTCATTTCAATTAAAAAGAAATAGGAAACAAGTTGGACTAAATTCATCTGTGCTTTTTGTAGGACTTTAATCAAAGAATTTAATTCCACTTACATTTTTATGCAATCACTTTAACAATCCGAAATATCCTATAGCCAATGATGCACAAAAATCAAATCAAAAGTTGTAAAAACACAATTATTATTGTTTGAGAATCTCAATGTAGACTACTAAAATGCTGTCATGACACCATTATGATTATTTTCGATGCTCTACACGACAACATTGATATTAGTTTACGAAGTGCTTCCGATTTTCGATAACAGAGGGGGGTCGGGTTTACCCAACGGATTTACCCCCACCTTACCCTATATGTACCGGTAGTTCAGGACTATTGAAGCATATGCCAATCAGTAAACTCGTTGGCGATTCTTATTATGAAGCCAAGATTTCTATTTGCCTGTGGTATAACGTGACAGTTATGGTTTCTGAATGTCAGTTCCGCGTCCAGAAGTACACTAAGGTCGAGTCCAGGAGTACACCACTCTCTCTAGCGATTGACCGGCGATATTGTAGCTCCAGAGAATTGGATATTTTCTATGTGCGAAAGATATTAGGGGAGACCGGGGCTAGTTGGCGGTGTTTTCAGTTTTCATTTTTTTATCGCTTTGATTTATGTAGATCTTTCAAAATTGAACGCTTTGAATGAAAAGGCACGATCTCTGAATTTTATTGAAATGTTTGATACATTATCTCCATTTTTAGAGACAAAAATATGTGACGAAATATGGAAAACCCGCCAACTTACCCCAGCCCCTGGGTAAGTAGGCGGAATGCCAGAAAATATTCAATCGAATAAAAATTCGATTATATCAGTGGTTCTTATGAAATTTGCTGATTGTCTTTTCAATAAAACTGTGTATTATTCGATATTTGCCATCAAATTTCAGTCTCAATACCCCGACATTTTCACTTTGACGCATATTCCATATTTAAAAGCAAATTTTAGAAATTATTCAGGCGATTGGACAAAATAAGTGTCCCCTGCATTGCCCTGAGACAATATTAAATGATTCTCTTACTTTGGAGTGAATTCCAGGCATGAAAATATTTGATGGCTATTTTTGCACTGTAAATAGTACCGCCAACTTGCCCTGCACGCGTCACCGCCAACTTACCCCAACCGCATATTTTATAAAAGGTGAGTTAAAAAACAACTTTTGTTTGTGGCTAGTTGTAATATCTATATGGATAATGAAAGATCTTTTCACGCACTATCGAAAAATATAATTATTAGAGAAATAGATTGAAAATTACCTTAAATAACACAAAACATTTACGATTAGGAAAATTCACAAAGTATGCTCGAAAACACAATATGGCACTCAGCTTCTACTAACAAAGCGTTTTGCAACAAAAACACATTGGATAATGTGTTTCGCGTGACTTGAGCTACAACACAACGACAGGCAACGCTATTTGTCTAATGGCAACAGAGAAAAAGTTGAAGTTGCACAGAGAAGCAGTAGATAATTATGCTTGGGAGTAGCGCATGCATTTCAATATGCAACTCCTGGTAATCCTAAATCGTTTATTGATCTTGTGCAACTTCAGCTAGTCCAGATCGATAACGGAGTAGCAGCCAGGAGTGATCGCACAAGCTCAAGCTCTAATCAGAGCCCTGACTAGAATTCTGCTATTGTGATTGGAAAATGTAATAAAATCATAGACATTTTTGGACTCATATCCAGTAGAAAAGTTTTTGTTTGAACGCAAGTTTCCTATATACAGCAGAGACAAATACTGAGGCAGCTTCTTTCCGTACACTTGAGAAAACATTTTTGACATTGAACTCTGGAAAATAATACTTAGGTACTGGTGTAGAAAATGCTTGGACTCAATGTTTTATAAACACAGGAGACAAGCAATCCGGACCAGGTCCTTTCAACGGATCAACGATGGACAGAGTGCTCAATACATGGGCATCATTTACGTTAAGACGAGAAAGGTTGTTATTATACGTTGGCAATATTTCAAGGTATTGTTGTGATGGATACACAGGGAAGCTGGAAAATACATCTTGGAGGTGATCTGCAAAAAGGGTCCACCAACTCGGCTACGGACTGTGATTTTTTGTGTCGAAGATTGACATTTTCCAGAATGTCGAGGAATTATTTCGAAGACTGCGTTGGACTTGGTTCAGATACCGAACGCTCTGTTCCGGGTTTTAATATATTGCAGTTCAGTTCGACGAAGAATTTTGTTTTACTATCATCGCCGGTCCCATGATGTAAGTATCGCTTTCGCTGTTTTCAAAGTGCGTTGCGTAGATGACCATGCTTGGCGTTCTACCACGGAAACTTAAAATCTGCATTTCTGCTGACACTTTTTTTTGGAACATTACGGCAAAGAATCTCATAAATGACATCATAGAACGCCACAACTGTCTGATCTAAATCATTTCCTACCCGCATGTCACGTCAATTAAAGGCAGCAATGGCCATTTAAACTTCATCGAAGTTGCTTAGAGTAAAGTCAAAGTTGACGTCATCGTTAATTGTGTTAAAAGCTTCACCATCATCACAACGTGCATCAAATCTTTAAACGAATGTTTTATGGTGAGAGTCTACCTTCAGTATAGATGGCGGAGGCTCAATCAGTTCGAATACGTCCAAGTCGTTAACGAAAGCTAGATCGAGGGTCCGTCCATTTACGTTGCTACGAGAGAAGATTTGATACAAGCCACCAGCGACCAACGTTTCTGTGATGTCCGTCTCTTGTTCCTAGGTTGCATTTTCAGGAAGGTAGCACTTATAATCGTCTTCAAAAATCCACCGCAGATGAGGGAGATTGTAATCACCTACAACAAGTACATTTTTGCGCCTATTAGCTTTGTCCAGAATGCTTTGGACAGCAGAGGAGTGAACGTTGTACAAGTCAGGATCACTGTTCGGTCTCAGATAAATTCAGTAAATATATAACGATCTACCTCGCAGGGAAACACGTACGACAGCTTGCTCTAAACATTCACATTCAGGCATTTTTAGAACAGTCCCCCAGTTGGATGTTTCTTTATCGCTATAAGAACACCACCTCCGCGCCTTCGATGACTGGTAGAAGAGTTGCGATCGCATCGGTAGATTACGTAGTTCGTCGTTAGCTCGGCGTTTAATATATTATCACGTAGCTAGATTTCGGTTAGAACGATAATGTCGTAGTCCCAGGAAGTGAGGGAAAGCAAAAAGGCCTGCGTTTTTGTTCTCATTCAACGAACGTTCTGGTAGTAGACGGTCAGGAAATCAGGTGTTGTGCGCGACGGTGTGCTATGAACCAAGAGGTTTTAGGGAGCGGATTATCATTAAAAGCAAAATACTCGCCTGAGAAGGGAGTTCGGATGGCACCCTCACGACTTCCGAACGCAGGGCCGGGACGACTAAGCTGGTCGCTGGCTGATAGCGCTACTGCGTTGGAGCGCTCGGGGGCTTCCGTAGTACTGTATAACGGGCGTTTTGGTGATGGCAACGATAAACAAAGTTTAGTTGGTTCAAGTCATTAGAGAGCACGATCTTTGGTGATTGCGTCGAAAATGTTGCAGAAGAGTTGCGATCAAATTTTCACTTGTTTGCCAGGCAGCTTTGCATTAAGGGTAGAATCAAATGAGTTGTGTTTGTCAACAGACTTCAATTGAAATTTGTTTTGAAGATGTGCAGAATAGTGAATTTCTATGGAATAACATATACCCTTCTTGGCTTGCCTGACCTAGGAGTCTCCGATTCGTTAGGAAAGTTTACAGCCGAGGAAAATAAAGTTAAAAAACAAGTTTTTACGGAAAAGTGTTGAGCTACAGACCACCACCATATGGATTCATCTTTGCAGCAATCCTGAAAATTGGCCGTTGGACTGTTGAGTTATTCACAAATTCACAAAAGTAGAGGTTTTCTGAGCAAGTGTGTTTGGAGAGGCCCTATATGACGCCGCTTTGAAATGCTGTATAGCTCAGAGATGTGACATTCTTGTCCTTATGAACTAGATGAACTATTCTTGGTTATATTTTCCCCCAGGCAACCATGGTTCTTATGGTAGAGAGGGGCATTCTGTTTAACTTGTGAAGGCGTAAAGCCAAGATTGAAATTGAGTTTGTTTACATCGTATTTACGTTTTTTTTTTTTGCTCTGGAGAAAGTTCCATTTTATCTGTGTTTTACTTACCGTTTTTCGGCGAAAAGGTTTCCAGTCGATTGACGGACATTCTGTTTTGTTTCGTGTACTGCTCACCAGTGAAATCCTTGTGCCAAAGTGCTTTATTTCGCCGTGTGAAAACTTTGTGAGTCTACGGTGAAATTGTGAGACTGAAACCTGTGTGTAATTCCCCACAAAAAAACTTACTTCAACTTTGCGCATAGCGAGACGAAATCTCTGGTGGGTTTTCAAAAGGTCGTAAGCGAAATCAGCCATAAGTTATAGTTGCAATTCATGCGACACTCCCGTTAATGAGATTGAGAAAATTGCATGTCGCGGCCATTGCGGATCGATTTTTCACCGCACCTGTATTCCCGGTATGCAGCGATCCGCACTAGACCTGTTGTCTAGTTCCAACAACAACCTGTGCTGGCTCTGTGACGATTGTGCTCGCGAGTGGGTGCAGCAATCCGTTTCCGCTGCTCCCATTGTGGACACACAAAAATTATGTGAGGCTGTAGATAATTTGAACACGGTCGTCTCAAATCTCTTGAGCCGTATTGAAAATCATTTTCCGGCCAATTGTGGTTCTGTAACTCAAAGGGGGCTGTTTGTCAAGCGACTTCCGGAGTATCTGCCCACTCCGAAACGATGTCGCGAGAATAATGCTAAAATTCGCGCCACTACAGCCGCTGTCTGTGGTACTAGAGCCATTCAGCGGGAAATCAGAACAGTTGCGGATGAGCGGGAGCAGTTTTGGGTCTATTTTAGCCGTCTTGACCCGAGCCATACAGTGGAGGAAATCGTTTCCATGACCCAAGAATGCCTTGGAATAAGCGATGCACCCAAAGTAATTTTGTTTGTCAAGAAGGACACCGATCTCACGAAACTCAACTTCATTTCTTTTCGTGTTGAGCTTCCGAGCGAACTAAAAGACACTTTACTCAAAGCGTCTACTTGGCCGACTGGAGTACTCGATCGGGAATTTAATTTCGACCAGCCAAAGCTGGATAGATTTCGCTAATGGGATACCGAGATGCACCGCAGCTTGTATTATGGCAGCCCTCGATCCCCCGCCACAGTTCAGCTACTGCAACCAACGTTCACCAGTCGTCTCGGTCCTGTGTGCGGGAGTGGAGAAAGGGTCTTCCAAACTTCCCCCTGCGGCAAGTACCCATCCTTTCTGAATAATTCAAGCGCTGAAATGTTCCCCGATTCCAGTTCTCCGTTAATTGTACCGTATCAGCTCCAGATGCCGTTCTTCCTGCATGCGAACCGCAGCTGTTTACGAGAGACACCTAGTCCAGCTGCATTGCATACATCCCACGTAATGTCGTCTCTTCGGTCACCGGGACACGCACACTTGCCGCCAGCCGTGAGGAAGCCCTTAGTCCCCCCACCACAGTCGAGCCCTTCCTGCCAGCGACCAGCAGCCGTCCCGGTCCTGTGGTGGAAATGGGACGAGGGGTCTTCCGCAAACGTACCTCAGGCAAGTACAATGCATCTGTGAGCTCGTTCTTGCCTCAAAGCTCTTCGATTTCCAGCTTTGGTCAACGACGGGCTAAATTGCTGATATACTACCAAAATGTTGGTGATATTAATTCAATCGTTGAGCAATACCGTCTTGCAGTCTCCGATAAGAGTTTTGACATCATTGTCTTCGTCGAAACATGGTTGAACGATGACACGTTTTCCAGTCAGGTGTTCGGTACTGAATACGAGGTGTTTCGCTGTGACAGGAGCCCTAGCAACAGCCGAAAATCCACCGGAGGCGGCGTATTAGTATCGGTTAAAACCAGCTTGAAGGCAAGAATCGTCGAGAACACTTCTTGGGTTTGTCTAGAGCAGATTTGGACAATTATCGAGCTTGGCGACCGTAAGTTGTACTTGTGTGCTTTGTATGATCCACCCGACCGCGCTCGTGATACCGAATACGTTGAAGCACACTGCAGCTGAGTTTTTACTATCCTCGCTGTTGATGAGATCATGGTACTAGGAGATTTTAATCTTCTTAGCATTTCATGGAAATCTTCCCGTAATGGATTTCTTTATCCGGATTCGGACCATTCCGTTCTCCACCCATGTGCAGTTAGGCTACTTGACAGCTATAGCTCAGCCACGTTACTACAAATCAATCCTATTGCCAATTAGAATAGCCGCCATCACTATTTTTGTTTTGTCAGCGATCAGATTTCCGCAACATCAATAGTGACGGCTCCCTCTCCCCTAGTAAAACCAGTGGCACATCATCCTCCACTGATCACCACGATTGATAGCTCTGTGGTGCATGACTTCGATATATTACCGATTTCTGTCTTCTACAATTTCCGTAAAGCTGATCATCGCAGTATCGCAGACCTTCTTTCCACCATCGATTGGGAAAATATTCTGGACCCAGAAGATGTCGAAACCGCTGTTCAAACACAGTTACCACATCTCGAGACATATGTGCACTTTTTTCGGAAAAATTCGCGAATGTATTCACAGATGAGGCACTAACTATTGAGCAAATTGAACTCGCCGCTAGCAGAGCTCCACTTGTAGGCCAAGCTTTGGGTGCTATCGATGTCGATGCAACGATGATTACCAGAGCTTCCTCTCGGCTTAAGTCATCTTTCAATCCGGGACCTGACGGGTTCCCCTCCGTTATCCTGAAAAGGCACATTGAAACATTGATTACTCCGCTTCTTCATATTTTTCGAGCATCTATTGCTAGAGGAGTCTTGCTGGAAATACGCGAACATGTTCCCAGTCCACAAGAAGGGTAATAAGCGAGACGTCAATAATTACCGTGCAATAACTTCATTGAGTGCAGTTTCGAAGTTGTTCGAGCTGGTGATTATGGAACCTCTTCAGGCTCATTGTAAGCAGTACCTAAGTGACGATCAACACGGCTTCACGTCCGGGCGGTCAGCAGCGTCTAACCTACTGTGTTTATCATCCTACATAACAGAGAGTATGGAACATCGTGCTCAAACTGACGTTGTTTACACCGACTTATCTGCCGCTTTCGATCAGATAAATCACGATATCGCAATCGCAAAAATGGAGAGGAATAAATGGTAGTGTTTTGCAGTTGTTTCGATCCTACCTCACAGACCGAGAGATAGCGGTTGTCATAGTAGATTGTCAGGCCCCCACCTTAATTTCTACGTCAGGAATACCTCAAGGAAGCCACTTGGGACCGTTGATGTTTCTGCTATACTTCAATGATGTACATCTAGTTCTGAAGACTCCACGATTGTCCTTCGCAGATGACCTCAAGATATTGCGCCTAATTCGTTTAATTGAAGATTGCAGATTTCTCCAACAGCAGCTTGATGTCTTTGCTGATTGGTGTAACACGAACCACATGGGCGTGAACCCGAAGAAGTATTCGGTAATATCGTATTCAGGGAAAAAGGATTCGATTCATTTTAACTACCGTCTATTAGAAACAGACATTGAACGCGTCAGTCACGTTAAAGATCTGGGAGTGATTCTGGATTCTCAACTTACGTTTAAACAACACGTCTCCTATACAGTTGGTAAAGCTTCTCGAGCACTGGGATGCATCTTCAGAATAGCCAAAAATTTTACGGATATCTATTGTCTCAAATCGCTCTACTGTTCTTTATCGCGATCAATTCTAGAATATTGCTCTGAAGTTTGGAGTCCAAACTACAATAATGGCGTTGAGAGAATAGAGTCCGTTCAGCGTCGCTATTTACGTTTCGCGCTTCGTAGATTACCGTGGAGAGATCCTTCCCGACTACCTCGCTATGAAAACCGGTGTCAGCTAATTCAACTAGAGCCCCTACATGTTCGAAGGAATACTGCAAGAGCCTTGTTCATCACTGACACTCTGCAAGGTCGTATAGATGGCCCAGCTATTCTGGAACAAATCAACATAAACGTCACTACTCGAACACTACGCAACAACATTATGTTCAGATTACCATTTCGACGCATTAATTATAGTATGTATTGAGCCATCACTGGTCTGTAACGAATTTTTAACCAGGCAGCTGCAGCATTTAATTTCAACGTTTCTCGACAAAATCTGAGTATACGTTTTTCCAAACTATTTAATCAATTAGCTAACAACACTTAACCTTTTTATTTGTTTTTAATTATTGTATGACTATTTTTCTTGTGTACTTGATTGTTAGAAATAAGATTAGCATTAAGGTCAACATCATTGGGGCTTTGATATGCCTGTTGATGTATGAAACAAATAAACAAGTCTCTCTTTGCTGTGAGCCAAGTTGGTTGACTTGAGCGATTCGTAGTAACACTGCCTAAGCTCGACACCTGCTAGCAGAAGACAAAAGATTAGTCCGTAAGATTTTAAGTCTGTTTCTGATAACCCTGCCATTTCTAGTTTTCCGATCTGTATATGTCACATCCTTGCTCTCACTTGAGTACTATGGCTCTAAATTTTTATAACTTTCCCTACCCAGTAATCTCTAGCTATGTGAATGTCGTTAAAAAGTATAAAAAATAAATCAAGTAAAATATATTGATTAACAAATTGCACAATTTAATAAATGTAGTGATTTAAGCAAATAAAAGTTCAAATTCAACCAAATTAATGCGTTAAACAAACAAAATTGGTGAAAGGTTGAGGTAATGTAATGTAACATTTGTTTTAATCAGATAAATACAAGAGTTTTGATATGAGTAATAGTGTGTATATATTTAGTGTGTTGCCATAGAGTAATCATTTAGTGTGTTGCTATTATTTCGTGTTCACCCTGATTATGAGCAAATTCGTTCGCCACAGGTCCTCTAGCTTGGTTTGTTCGTTAAATGCTTTATTTTTTTAGTAAACCAGTGCTGTTAGGTATCCAGACAATGAAATAACTCGAAGGAGAGAGATTATCGAGTAGTCAACCGAAATTGGTATAACAAATCTTTCTAAGGTAATTTCATTTTGACGTAGGACTACGTCTTTGTTTTCGATATAGGGGTGCACGTTGCAAATTCTACAAAAATGGTATGTAACGAAAAGTGGTCCAATTTTAATCGCATATAATTCAGCCATCTCACGATAAATTTACAAATTTTTTGCGCGTATCGCCCCGAAATAGTTCTAAGAATAGATTCCAATAGATAAACCCAAAGATTTTTGATATCATGGCATTAAAAATTTAAATAATTATCAACCTAGTCAAAATACCGCGCATTTACACACAAAAGTTAGCGCTTCCCTAGTCCAGCACGACAGATTTGTGTACCTAGCGCGCTACGCTTCTATGAATGACGTCATCATCGACTATTTAAACGGACGGATTTCGCCAGTGCAGCTCAGTTGTCTGTTGAGCGGCAGATGAATCAGGTCACTGCATTGTGTGTTTTCACAGCCAGTGTAGCTGAGTTAGAAGTCCGTTACACTGCCTGTGGAGGTACGCTACCCAATGAATGCGACTGTGCTTGCCGTTCAAACACTATGCTATCTTTTGTGTTGTGCTCGTTTCCAGCACACAAAATAGTTTGTACATGCGAGCTCCATTTGCAAACACGGTTAACATAGAGTCGTGGTATTAGTTGTCTCTTTCGCTCTACCCATCATCATCAGCATTGATTCATTTTGCTTTGTGCGCTTGGGTTTAACGTTTGAGTCGAATGTGTAGGTAGGTAGATCTAATTTGTTACTAAATTGCACAACGAAAGTTTATTATTTACGTTCGATCAATTCATTGATTCATTTCCCCTTCACGTGATTCATTTCCACTCAGCCTATAGTATTTTGATTCTACTAATAGGAACATAATACAAAGCCTATTTATGAATGGATACACTGTCACTTGAAAAATGGTTGCAAAAAAGCATCTTTTCCATATATAGAATTGTTTTCGATTCTTGTATATTTATAGTTTCGATATATGATTAAGACCACTGCATTCGCTATATTTGTATGCGTACTTTAGCAAAGTTACAATAATGGCAAAATATAACTAGACCAAACATTCTAGTCTATACATGAAATGTGATTATATTGCCTAAAATTTGATTTTTCTTCACTGATCCGGGTTTTTTACCACCCACAATTGAAAGGTTTTTACAAGCTAATCTTATGCTATAAAGATTTAGTTCCAGATATTAGTTCGGTCACAGTTTTCTGTTCTTTCTTCAGATCTTCTTAAATAAGTTCAATCGGATTCGATCACCTACTACAAATGAAATGACCTAATAACCAAGAAGGTTTGGTTAAATATGAAATACTCGATGTTGATTGGTTGTGATTAAACCATACATAAGAAATATTTTTGATTTATTACTACTATAAATGTACTAAGAAAATAAATATTTTACATTAAGTAGTATAGTCCTACGTCTACAGTTCGTGCAACCCCATAGGGCTGCCCCTTGTAGTTTTTTGCAGGACTCCACAGCAAAACAATACTGATGCTCATCTATTCCGCAGTTGGAGTATGTACTTGAACACAACCTGTCCCAGATCACGTATCGAATAAACGGTTAGCTTCAAATGGTATCGCTCTACAATAGAGGAATGTTTTATCGACGCGTTATTGAAAACAATCGAATGAGAGCGGCCGGCAGCACCAAAACCGATTGTTCTCCTCAGGTCAGCACTCCATTCGATTCAAATTTATAACTAGACCATAAAAACATTGATTCACCAGCAGCAGTGGCACGTGAATCGTCCGAACGCGTGCAGAATTTATTTCGAAGCTACTTGTAATTTATTTTTCGAAGCGTGCTTCAGCTAATCTCCAGTAGATTGTATGGACTCAGTTGTGGCCATTCAAACTAGAACCTGCAGACTTAAGCCAGTCACTTTGCAATACTTTCACGTTTGTAATTTTTCCCTCAAAAAATATATCGCGATGGAATTGATCTACCGCTTGCCACCTGTGGAGGTGGTAGCAAGCAATGACATCAGAACGTAAAACGGGTAGTAGGTGCGAAAGAGAGCGAGCAGGAAGAAATGTTGAATGACCAGGCACAACTAAACAGAATAAATATAAATTAAACATAAGTTTTAACTAGCAATTGAAATGCGGTTCCGTGCGATTGAAGCGCGCCAACATTGAAGTGGCATGTTATTCGCCCGTGGGGCTTTTGCAACTGGTGGTGTTTATGTTTTGTTCTACATTATGAAGACCAGGGAAAATTTATTGATATTCTTTGACACTGGCAGCTACAGGAGGATGGCGCGGGGCTCTCCACCCTTACTCAACCGGAAGTTATGCATTATAAAACCCGTGTAAACAACTTATTCGTAAGTACTTGATTTTGGAAATAATTATAAAGTGTTAGGATATTTATTTAGTACAATGTAGCTTATATCATTGATGAATAAAGCAGAAACGAGTAGTCCTTAGTGGCTTCCTTGGGGAACATACCGAATAATTTCTGTTTATGATTTGCAAAATTCTTGGCCACTCTCACCGCATGTCGGAAAACGAATTCGAATTTCCGTTTTCCCAAGCGTGTATCAGATACATTTTTCCAAGAATCTTTACCCCCCTCCCTCCCTTCCCTTTCATCCCATTTGCCTTCCGGCTGGAGCCGGCTATGTTTATTGATGAATTTAAGTGCCATACTTGTGATTTTTAGTTTAGCCAAACAGGATTTGGATCCCTCTGCTAGAAACTTTACCAATTTTTAAATAAAATTGCAAATGGATATTACTTAGATATCATCGACATGACCCTAATTCTAGGAAAATGCATAACATTTGCTTCGAAAATGTGTCAATTCTAATATGTCCTCTTTAGAACCATCTAAACCAAGTTCCTAATTACTCTCATTTAAAAATTTAAATATATTATCAATAAAATTCCCCATTTCAGAATTATTCGCTAACCCAAGGCTATACAAAGTCACATTGAATCGCTTCTACATTATGCATTGCTCACACCATAGAAAATTTAACGAAACTTTTTTTCGCCATTTCGCCACTGATTGTCGGGCTAAAACAACATCGCTACTTGTTTGCTACTTGCTGGTCCCTAAAGAACAATTACGTGCCTTGTCTGTGCCACCCCCCGCAATGACTTGATTTAAATAATTTTAATCTGGCAATATAAATATGCGCGCGATCCGAAACTTCGCCTCCGAAGAAAGGTAATACACATCTACACACAAACACGCGCACACTCATCACTCATAATGCCAAAGCCCAGAACAAAGCGTACTAAAAACCCATTCCAATTGTCAGTGTCCACAGTGAGGGAGGAAACCGATGCCGGGACCCGAGTGGAATAAATAATTTCTCTACCTTGGACACTTTCCTGGAGCATTTGCCCGCGATCGGGTTCTAGTTGGCCGATCAACCTGTCCGCTCGGCATTAGAAATTCTTCGTGCTAGCCACAAAGGCAGACAATGAAATGGCTCGCACTTCCGAGTGATATGAGCTTTCGTTATTAGTATTAATTCAATTTACACCGGTACTTACCCATGGTGTTTGCTGACCGCAGGCTCCATAAACAGTTGCCGTAAATTACTGCTGCTCGGTGTCGTCTTCGCTGGGTTGTCGCTTGTTTTATTGGGTGTAACATGTATAAAGTATCGTAAAATATGACTAATAATAATGAATGAGTAGGTACTGTGTCACCTTTCTTATAAAAGGGGTAAGTATAGAAATCGCTCTGAATGTGCTGAAGGATTTTTATCTCGTCAGACATTAATTGCCTAAGTGATAGCTGAAACGATTTCTTTAAACCTTCTACTCGAAGAATATAACGAGTTTTACAGGGATCGAGATTCGAGAGAAATCCGTAAACGGCCACGCGAGATCATCATTCTCGTGCGCGGTGATGCGGAGGAAACCACTGAGCACGTGGTCTTTGAATGCCCGCGAATCGAGTACGATCATGAGAACCATTGTCGGTGATGACGCCAACTTGTACAATATTGTCCAAAGAATATGTGCAGATGAAGAAAAATGGGACGCGGTGAACAGAGCAGTCACTCGGATCATGTCAGCGTTGCAACCAAGATGGCGAGATGAGCCGGAAGTCACACTTCAACCGGAATCGTAGGACTGACCTTGGCACTCGACAACTCAGTTTGCCGAAGGGGAAATAAAAGAAACAAGTAGACGCGACCGGAGTAAGATGGATCCACCGTTGGGGATTAAACTAAGCACTCGTGTCGTCGACGGTAGGTCATCGAAGCAACTGAAAACCCGAAATCATCCTCCACCCGGAGTCGCAGGACGAATCTCGGCACATAATAGACCAGCATCGAGATAACGGTTTCGAGAGAATTTTCGACGTCAGGAAATTTCTCCGACGGTAGTAGCACTGGCAAAAGCTCGTCGGGGCGCATATGAACTTGAAGCCACCCTTCACCCAGAATCGCAGAACCGACCTCGGCATCATTGGTTTCGGAAGATCTTCCACCACCGGGGAATCGAAGTAAGAAAGATTCACCGCCGGGGACTATTCCGAGTAGTCCGTAGCGAATCACTGGCAATAGTGAACCGAACGCAATCTTCCATCCGGAATCGCTGGACAGACCTCGGCACTCTGCCGGACAGCATCGAAGCAAGAATAACGCGTTCGTCAACGGTTTCGGGCGACATTCTTTCGTCGGGGAACTCTCCGCATTGGTAGGCTAGCTCCACCGTCGGGGGTACGCCGAGTACCACCGAACGCCACAAACCACCAGTTTAGGGCCGTCGGGTACCAGTAAACTGATAGCCAGCCTCCAACTGGAATCGTTGGATCTACCATGGCATCCAACTGGTCAACTCAGAGAGGAGCGCATGTACAATATCATGCCGTGCAGGACTGGTATGGAGGGGATGAGACCAGCGAACTAGTATAACCAGCTTTTGAAATTCATATGGGAACCCTTCTTTTTGGTTTCTCATTTCGTCATCATCTAACTACGTCTATGAAATTGAGTTAATTCTTTTGAATCATTTATCCCAAACATACTAATTAAGTAAAACAAAACGCTACGAAATTATTTCAGCTTCAAGTCTTGTAATAAATGATTTTTATAATTTTTTTTTGAAGGCGTCAATTTTTTTCTATTTAATAAATCGAAGGCTGTGGTATATTGGTAAAATGTTTTTTTTTATCCGTGAATTAGTTCCGTCACTACGCGGCTTTGAACGGACCTATCTCCTGAGCGTTGACAGACGCTCAAAAACAAGTTCACCACGCGCTCTGAAGCAAGTTACCAAAGTGAAGGTAACTCTGCACGAAAAAAAATCCATTTATAAATTCATGAACAAAAGATCACGATTGCGTGAATTTAACGATTCACGAAAATCGTGACGAAGCTCCTGAAATTGTGAATAATAAACTATTTGTGTTTCCAAAACCCTCCCGGCGTTACATTCGAATGTTTGGTTGGGTTACTGTTGTTATTCTCTGGATATGTTTAGTTTTTGTTAGGATTCTTGTTCATAATTCGGGAATATACAGCAGACAGTCAAACAATGTTCATGATTTCAGGAGCTTATTCGCGTTTTTTGTGATTTATCATCACGCTGCCGTGTTATTTTAGTCACGAGTTTACTATCGGGTTTTTCTGAAAGGCTGGCGGGATTTATATTCATGATTTCAGGATCTTAGTCACGAATTTCGTGATTTTTATTCAAATTATCGTCATATTTTAGTCATGATTAGAGTGATTCATGTTCATGATCTCAGGATCCTAGTCGCGATATTTGATATTTCAATCACGAGTAATGTAATTTGTGTTCATGATTTAAGGAACTTGTCATGATTTTCGTTATTTCTATTCACGTTGTCGTGATATTCGAGTAACGAATAAAGATTTATGTTTATTTATGTTGTTGATTTCAGGATCTTCAGGAATCAGTAGCGTCTGGCTCAAATGGCACGTTCCCCATGTTGATCAGGGATTTATGCCTCGATTTATGTTCATTTATGTTCTTGATTTCAGGATCTTAGTTACAATTATTTACATTTATGTCACGAATTGTGTAATTTATGTTCATGATATCAAGATCATAGTCACGATTTTTGTAATTTCTGTTCGCGTTATCGTGGTATTTTATTCTAGAGCTTACTTTCGAGTTTGACACGTGGAGTAATCTGACTCGTGTTCAAGATATCAGCCATTTTATTCTGTGAACTATATCACGAACACGATGTGTGGTGATCAACGCTTTCGTTTTCTGTCAAGACATCACACTGAACCTTATCAAATGAATAACGAACTCGTATCTATTACTGCAACTAAAATTATTCCATGAATAATACCCCAAATTTTGTGAAAGAGTTCACGTGAAAATTTCATTACAATGTTGCATGAAATTGAAAATAATTAGAAATATATTCGAAATATTACAAGCACACGAAATAGATCGCAAATCATCTACTAGGAGTCATGAACTTGTTCACGAATACATGAATAATATTTCATGATTTTGTGAATTCTTTGACGAGTCAGTGGTGACTATTGTACTAGGAATCATGGACCTGTTCACGAAGACATGAAAAATATTTTGTGATTTCGTGAAGTATTTCACGATCACGAATGGTAAGTTGTGACTGTTATACTAGTGAACCAGTTCACAAATACATGAAAAATATTTCATGATACATTTCAAATGCAAGAAAAACATTTCATGATTTTGTGTACTATTTCACGAACACGGATATTGGATCGTGGATAATACATTACGAATCATGAAACAGTTCACGAATACATGAGTAGTATTTTTTGATTTTGTGAATTATTTCATGAGCATGAATAATAATTGGTGACTATTATACTGGCATTCATGAACTAGTTCACGTATACATGAATCATATTTTTTTATTTATTTATGAAGGTTTTAACCGCAAGGGTTAATAGATAATGTATATTCCAAATTAAAAAAAAAAATGCGGAAAAATTATTGCGATCTTCTATGTTGGGCGCACTGCTTGCTGTTGCGGGTAATCTTCCTTGGTGGAGAAGTGTTATTCACGATATTCCCTTTACCGTTTGCTGCTTATTGGTTGTTCTGTCTGCCCTCTCCCTCGCTCTCGTGCACGTCCATATCGCTATCGCTGGAATAGTTGTTGTTTTCGTTTTCACTGATGGTTGTTTTTTGATGCTTCTTGGGTTTCTGGGTGAACTTGGTTATTCCTTCGCTGGATTTACTTGATGTTGGCCTAGATTTATCGATGATTGTCGTTTGATTGTCGGCAGTCTGTATTTTAGCATTGGAGGGTTGTTTGTCAGTGTGTGCTGTAGTGAATTCATTACCCTTAGCAGCTTTCGCGCATGGTTTACCATAGTGCGCCGTCTGGTTGCAGAACTGACACGTGGGCGTCTGCCCAGGATGTGTGTATAGGGTTTTTCGAATGTAGGTGATCCCTAGAACAGATTTGTATTCGAAGGTCAAGTAAGAAGGGATAGGTTGGTGCAGCTGCATTCTAACCACACGAACCCCGTTGAGAATGCCGGGGAAAAAGTTTCTCCAAGTGTAATTCGCGACGGGTTCCACTTCTCCGTATTTGGACATGATTTTTTTAATGTACTCGGAGCTGGTGCGCGGTGCCAGATCATGTAAGCGTACTTCCGTAAAATTTTTATCGATATAGACGGGGATCTTGGTTTTAATGTTGTCGTATTCGATTTCGTGTTGCATGTCATTCATCATACAAAAGAATTCTGCTCCGGCTAGAGTCTTGAACATTATTAGTATTACGTTGTTTGTATGATGTAGCTGGAGGTGTGTAACAGCCGTAAGATCAAGACACATGTTCAACTTTATCAACTGTTCCACCTCACGCTCTGTAGGTCTTCTTCGAGTTTGCGTAAAATCGATCACGACTGTATTTTCCCTTAGTGGGCGGACTTTGTTTTTTTGTTCGCTTATTTTGCTCACCGTGGGGCAACGAGGCTTTTTCTGTTACTGCGTATAGAAGTAGCGAAGCGACGCGGGTAAAGTTTATTCGTTTGCTTTACTGTAAACGAGCAGTGTGTACTTTGCTTCTGTTCTGTGCGAGATCAGGCGTTAGACTTAATCATATTTTATATTTTGTTTTATTTATTTATTTATTTATTTTTTTAAATTAAAAAAAATGAAAATCATATTTTATAATTTTGTGATTAATTTCACGGGTAGGAATGGTCAGGTGTGACTGTTATACAAGAAATCATGAAATAGTTCACGAATAATATTTCATGATTTTTGGCGACTATGTCACGAGCACGGATATTGGATCGTGACTAATATATTAGGAATCATGAGTTAGTTTACAAGGATTGAATAGATTCATGAATAAAATTCCAAGTTCCATGAAATAGTTCACGGAAAAATGTCCAGAATGTTTTGATTTTGTGAACTAATGATCCTAAATCTATGAATAACGTCATGAGTCAACATTTGGTTTTATGAATAATGGTAATAAAGTTGAGAATTAGTTCACGTACAGAAATTCGATTAGGTAATGACGTGATTGAAGTTCACAAAATAAAAACAAATATTTCCACTAATAAAAGCGTTATGCGGGCGTTACTGAAAGGAAATTGAACATAACTATGGTTTCTGCTCATGATCCTGTTTTCGTAACGTAACAACGTGATTTTTCAAGAATTCATGGCACTTTATTCACGATTTTGGAAACGATTTTCGAAAAAAAATGGGAGGACCGCCCAAATGTGGTCGCTGGGGTAGTAGGACAGCGCTGAAGCAGCTTAAGCCGCAAGAGCAGCGATCATTGCTAACCGAAAACAGCGAATCCAGGAGAACCAATGGTTTGAGGAAGGAAAAGGACTCATGTATGCACCCAGAATGAAAATGTTGTTCATTCTTCTCAAAAGCACTTGTTTGGTCAAAATTTTATGAACAATATTCAAGACCACTTTTTGGCCGCCATATTGGATCCGACATTATTTTTTTTTCAAATATCACCTGAAATTTGTGTTCAGCGACCCCAGAAATACATATATACGAAGTTTAATTCAAATTGACAAAATGTTTTGCTTTTTGCCTTTCTCTTATAGAAAGGTTATGCTGTCATATACCATTCGACTCAGGTCGTCGAATTCGGCAAATGTCTGTGTGTGCGTATGTATGTGTGTATGTATGTATGTATGTATGTATGTGACCAAAAATATGCACATCGGTTACTCGGAGAAGGCTAAATCGATTTCATCAAACTTAGTCTCAAATGAAAGGTACAAGGTTTCCATAGGTTGCTATTGAGTTTCATTAAATTCCAAGTTCCGGTTCCGGAATTACGGGTTTAAGAGTACGGACACACAGCAAATTTACGTTTTTGCCTTTCTCCTATAGAAAGGTTATGCAATCACCCTGAACATCGTCAACTTAATCGCAGCCCGGAGGACCTATTTTTTAACTTACACAGGTTTTCTGTATTTTAACAGGGTCGTAATTAGGGGGATACGGTAAGCCCCTCCCCCTCCCCCCACCACTCACCACCCTTCCCTAAACTGCCCTTCCCTCATCAAGTGCCCCTCTACGCGAATAAGATTTTCTAATTCCTCTAGTGTAAATTTTCATAGTGGGACTGAAAAACCAGTGAAAAATTTGGTTTGAAATGATTTTGAGTTGAGAAACTAATTTAAAATTTCTTAACCTTTCAGCGTCGACATATAGCGACTCAAGTTCGTAGCTGTCGATTCATTGTACGTATGTGTAAATCACACTGAATATTTAATAGACATTTCCACCATTATATTAAACATAACCAGCCATGGAATCGTAGTTTGGATAAATGAGAAAGGCACAATTGCACCACTAGGTGGATTAAAACGGGTTTTTTGTTCACCAAATTGGATCTGCCATTTTACATTTTCCAAATCCAATGTCAAATTCGTGTTTCGTGACCTTAAAAACTTATAAATTCACCGGGGGTGGGCGTAGCGTAGTTGTTAAATCGATTGTCTTGTACGCAGCGCGCCTGGGTCCGAGTTCCGACCTCGCACATAGGGTTAGAAATTTTTCATAAGAGATTTTTCTAATCCGAAGAGGTGACTGACCTTAAGGTTAAAACCTCTATAGTCGAAATAAAAAAAATATAAATTCACTTATCCTTAGACAAATAAATCGAGTAACTAAAAATGTACACCAACAACTGTTTTTAAACTTTGCCTCGCGTTTTCACGAAAGAAGATTTTTAGAATTTGTGGGCATTCTCGTTTTTGAACCATTCAACCACTCAACTTTGCGTTTTTCCCGCCTAAAAGGAAACAAGATTCTCGGGCGCTGTAAACTACAAAATCGCAATATTTTGATCATTAACGATTTTTTACAGCCGGCTGTAAAGTAGAAAAATCATGCGAAAAAACGATACTTTATCGTGGTGGTGGCAAGTGGCCGCCATTTTGTTTCTATAACTATTTTTTTCTTTTTTTAGGTTGGGTATCCTCTAAGGAATATAGTCTTCAAGATTGTTTTGATTTTCTGCTTGTAGACGACGAATTGCGACCTGTGCCAGATATTGTTTTGGCGTTATTATACAGTTTTTCGAGTTCTTCTGACTTTTTGTTGTACTGTTCAGTAGCTATGTAGCAGAAATTTAATTTTGTGATTTTTTTATCAGTTGGTTCAACTACCCAGTTATATAATTTTCAGAGAATTTTCATGGTATTTCCATAATCGCGAGCAAAACTGACTCTTTTTGCCATTCGCTTGAGAGTGCCACCAATAGCATCATAGGGTCTTTCTCCATGAGATGTTGCAAATGCCATGCTGCGTTTAATTCATACTATGACTGGACTCTACACAAGCTTTCGAAATTTTGTTTATTTTTGTATTGTGCTGCTGCTCCATCAGACATAATTTTTTTTTAGAAAAGTTTGTCAATTGTTTCAAAAAAATTATCATGTTTGAGACGAACAACTGAACTGCAGTCTTTCAGTCTTTCAGTCTTCCAGTCATCCAGTCTTCCAGCCTTCCTGTCTTCCAGTCATCCATTGTTCATTCATGTTTCCTATGAATATATACCAAATGCGTTACTGATACTTTTTGCATGCATCAGGCAACTAGCAGTTGGGAAATAGGATTCTGAGAGTATTATGACTCTCATTGGTTTAGTTTTCGATAAAAATACACTGAAAAAAATCAGTTTGGACAAGGAAAAGTTTTTTACAAAAAACCTTTTTTTTCTTGAAAGTGTCCAATTTGAATTTTTGACTGTAGGTAGGGAACATAATTACCTACCTTGGAAATAGATTTCATAAAAATCAAAGATTTTTTTGTAAATCGACTTAAAATATTTTAAATCGATTTTTTCAGTGTAGGAGTCGATGAAAAATGTTTTGAATATTTTTATTCAAAAATTTGACTAATTTTGTAAAAATCGCTATTTGAAAAAAATGGTAAAAAAAGTTTGACCCTTTTCAAAAGACAGTCTAATTCATTTTTGGAAAAACAAAGTATGCAAAGTAGTTTTTTACGACAAAGCTCTAATGTACAGAAAGTTTTATTAAAATCTGAGAAGGTGCTGCCAACATTTGTTCGATATGGCGCGAAATTCGTCATTTTATAGATGCAACCTTAGAAAACTTTTTGCAGAATAGCGCAGATGTCTAAGCCATTTCATTTCTTCAAAATAATTATCAAAGATTAGATACTTTTTGCACAAATATATCACAGGACTCCCTTAATTCAAACCATGGAACTTTTCCCATACAAATTTCAAATGCAATGCACTATTTCGGGTTATAACCAATCAATCTAAAATTATGCACAATTATTTGGAACCCTGAATGGAACCAAGAAGCTTTGTGCTTAATAAACGATCATTTCGTCCAACCCTAACACAGACATTTTTCGATCTCAACGAACTGAATCTAATGGCATAAGGCGTTCAAGGTCTCGGTTTCATAATTGAAATTCCGAGCGATTACAAAACTTTTCCGTATGAGAAAGGCAAAAATCTATCCTAGTCAAATCGGATGTTTTGTGGAAATGTTTAAAAAAATCCATATCCCACTTGTCTTTTAGATTTTACTGTAATATAATAGTTTTACGTGGAATATAATATTTTTATCGCATCGTTTTTCACTTAAAATTTTTCTGTGAACATCTCCGTAAACCCAATTACCCACATTTCCAAAAAGTCATGCACATTCTTACACATTCTGGCAACAGCCATGAACAATGAACCTCGGCGGCAGAGCGAAAAATATATTAATACATAATTCATATTCTCCCTGTTGTCAGAAACGCATGTATTTATGATTGTCAATGCATTGGGCTTCTGGAATTAATTTCAATATTTCCCCCTCACTTTGACTCCTCGCGTTCGATTCACTCCAATGCAATTCCACCGGCGGCCGAGGAAATCTTGCGACGAGACCGTCCCCTGTAGTCACCCCGGTCGACCAGTCCAATTCGTCGAGTGTACGCCCAGAAGCTCGCACTTGCCCGCGTTGGTCTTATTGTTATCAGATCGAACTACTGTTTGGGATCCCACGTTGCGGCGCACTGCGTGGATCGGGTGGGCCCTGGGTCCCATCCGCGGTAGTGCATTACAGATTGAAGATTTACGGGCGAAGGTGAGGAAAATTATTAAATTAAGCGCGAACCAGGGATTCGAGCCTCGCCATCACTGCTGCTTGTTTTGTTTTGTATTTCTTGTGTGTAAGAATGGGGTACGATAGGAAGGACGCGGGAGAGGTGGTAGGAAAAGGATGTTCTTTATTAAATCATCACGTTTTGTTTTCGGGGTTGAATGAAAGATCACTACTGCACCTGAATAAATCTTCACAATCAGATTGGTCATAAATTTTGATTGGAAGTGAATACGAATTGGGTACTTTTTCCATTTGAAAGATTTATTTGTTGTACAGGAAGTGGTTCAGCTTGGATTAAGCCATCGTAGTTTTTCTATGGAAAAGCTGATTTATGAGATCTTTTGACTTGAAGAAGTAGTATCCTCTGCATAAAAAGTACAGTTATCACCAGGAACACGCAATCAAAAATTTGACAGTCCTTTGACAAGTAATCACAGAAAGACACAATGGGAAAAGAGGTTAACATATTGCAAGTGATTAATTTCAGTCATTACCTCATTACTGCCATCATCACAACTGTCCTGGGGGTGGCTTGTTCACCTCCTCAACGTGATGGAAGCAAAGTGAGAAAGAGTGCGTTAAACCACTTTTTCGGATGCGTGTTGCACTCCTGTGTGTGGACCCAAATTTAGCTGAGGTAATTTAAACTGGTTTCTTCACACTGTTTTCAGCATTGTTTTGAGCTGCGAATGATTTCACCAATAGGGTTATACCAACCTTCGAATAATAAATGGTTAAAGTTAACAAAAAATGGTTAGCATTTTATCTATGTTACTTAATTATTTTGACATTTATATCAACATGTCATACAATGGTGCATTCAATATAATTACATTAATCCCAGTGAAACAATTTGACTTACCCGGATTGAGACATCTCCACCGTATTTCTTTATTGATCAAAAATATAAATAACGGTCACGTTTTACTATTAAAACCCGTTGGATAGTCTTACCCTATTCCTCAACATGCATATCACCGTAATCCTTATTCGGGTAGATTGATTCGCGGTTCCGTGACCCATTACCTTGTTTCCAGGTCAGCATTTCGTTTCACCCAATCTTCGCCTCACTTGGCAAGTGTATTCGATTCACTGTGCAATTTATTTTCGGTACTCGCTGCTCCTCGTTTCTACCAGCATCTGGCCAGCAAAAGTGCAAAAAGTAAAATACAAATTGAATGACAAAAATTACTTCGGACATGCAATCGGATATTCGGTAACGTGAACGATTTTCTCGTGTTTCTCCATTCATCAACTGATTTAAAGCGGAGCAGAAAACGTCGGCCCAACACGCACGGTACAGAACGCTTTTGTTTCAATTCTGCCAGCCCCGGTGAAACCTACGTTGGTTAAATTGCCCGTTGAAAGCTGGAAGAAATATTGGAAACTCATTCACCTAAAGGGTGGCCCTGGAAATAATTTCTTATGAAATTTGGGGTACCACATACAATCCTTGAAACTTCAAATTGTATTCAAACCAGGAAAACCAGCCTCCGATCACAATTCGTATCGACCGATTTCAATGTTGTCCTGTATTCCGTTCAAGAAAATGATCTTGTTTCGCCTCGACAATTGGGTCGAAGCAAATGGCTTACTGTCAGATACACAATTTGTCTTCCGCAAAGCCAAAGGGACGAACGATTGCCTTGCGTTGCTCTCAACAGAAATTCAAATGGCATCAGTATTCTTTGATATTACGGAGGCTTTTGATTCAGTTTTTATCAACATTCCTTATGAGAAGTTGCACCAGCATGGTCTTTCACCAATTAAACAACTTGTTGTCTGAAAAACAAATGCATTTCTCGCATGGTGATTCATCGACATCACGATTTAGCTACATGGGTCTTCCCTAGGGCTCATGTCTAAGCCTTCTTCTCTACAATTTTTATGTGAATGACTTTGACGAATGACTTGTGTCAATTCCTGCACGCTAAGGCAGTCTCCATTACAGGTCCCAAAGCCGTCGACTTGCAAGGACCACTGCAAGATACCTTGAACAATTTGTCTGCTTGGGCTCTCCAGCTGGGTATCAAGTACTCTACAGAGAAAACTGAGCTAGTCGTATTTTCTAGGAAGCGTGAGCCAGCGAAACTACAGCTTCAGTTCATGGATAAAACTATTGCTCAGGTTTCAACATTCAAATATCTCGGGGTCTAATTCGACTCTACAGGTCTCTAAAGGGGATGTCACATTAGGTATCTGAAACAGAAGTGCCAACAAAGGATCAAATTTCTCCGAACAGTAACCGGAACATGGTGGGGTGCCCACCCAGGAGACCTAATCAGGCTGTACCAAACAACGATACTATCAGTGATGGAGTACGGATGTTTCTGCTTTCGCTCCGTTGCGAACATACAATTCATCAAACTAGAGAGAATCCTGTATCGCTGTTTGCGCATTGCCTTGGGTTACATGCACTCGACCCATACGAAAATTTTAGAAGTGCTGGTGTGCGTCCTCGCGCTAAAAAATCGATTTTGGGACCTCTCATATCGATTGCTCATTCGATGCGATATTTTGAACCCATTGGTGATTGAAAATTGCGAAAGGCTTGTCGAGCTTAATTCTCAGCCCCGATTCATGTCCCTGTAATTCGATTACATGGCACAGAATATCAATTCATCTTCGTATAACGTTAACCGTGTTCATCTCTTAGATGCTTCTGATCCTACTGTATTGTTCGACACATCCATGAAGGAAGAGATTTGTGGAATCCCGGATCACATTCGCCCACAAGTGGTCCCAAATATTTTCTTTAATAATTACCAGTCGACTGCGGAAAAATATTCTACACTGACGGATCAATTCTCGACGGGTCCACAGGTTTCGGTATCTTCAACAAAAAACTTGCTGCCTGATTCAAACTCAATGATCCTGCTTCAATTTACGTTGCAGAATTAGCTGCCATTCAGTAAACTCTCGGGATAATTGACACCCTACCCGCAGACCATTACTTCATCGTTTCAGACAGTTTCAGCTCCATTGAGGCCATCCGTGCGGCGAAGTAATGGTGAAAAGCATTCGCCGTATTTCCTGGGGAAATACGGGAAAATCTGAGTACTTTATCTGAAAAACCTTACCAGATTACCTTGGTTTGGGTCCCGTCATATTGCTCTATTGCGGGCAATGAGAAGGCAGATTCTTCAGTCAAGGTGGGCGCATTAGAAGCCGACACTTACGAAAGACCAATTTGCTTCAATGCTCTCGTCAGAGGACGCTCGATAGTTGGCAAACTTCATGGAGCAATTAGCATCTGGGACGGTGGTTACATTCAATTATCCCGAAGGTATCAACGAATGCTTGGTTTAATGGCTTGGATGTGAACCGGAACTTTATTCATACGATGTCAAGGCTTATGTCCAACCATTGCACGTTTGATGCGCATCTCCGTCGTATAGGGCTTGCTGACAGTAATCATTGCGTTTGTGAGAACAACTATCACGACATCGAGCATGTTGTTTGGCTATGCGCAAAGTACTGTGTTGCCAGGTCCCAATTAATAGATTCCCTTCGGGCCCGAGGTAGATCATCCTATCTGCCAGTCCGGGACGTCCTGGCAAGCCGTGACCACTCCTACATTTTTCTTGTCTACATCTTTTTGAAAACTATTGATGTCCAAGTTTAATACATTTTCCCCTCTCTCATTCACAGTAGAACCTCATCAACCTCTCCCTGTATCTAAAATATGGCATTGCTTCACGAGTCTACCATGTACACCCTTCTTGATAAAACCGTCCATCCAGAACATCATGACATACCTTACAAGAACATCATGATAGCATCGGAGTGCCAATAATCATCCGAAATATCAACCCTCCCCTCGCCCCTGCGA
This sequence comes from Topomyia yanbarensis, assembly GCF_030247195.1. NCBI lineage: Eukaryota > Metazoa > Arthropoda > Insecta > Diptera > Culicidae > Topomyia > Topomyia yanbarensis. The sequence goes on along the minus strand of NC_080672.1, from coordinate 131,319,756 downwards.
TTAGAGGCTGGTACCCGCTACAACAAAGTGTGCATATCCACCACAATCATCAACCCTGCCAACGACAATGTCAATTTTACAATATGTATCCCACTTCCTACCTTTTTCCTTTACTAACATAAAAGGGGAGCTAGCCGTCCCTATATACGGCTTTCTCCTCCCCTACTAACACGTGCCACCTTAAAAAATTAATTTTCGACCTCGTTTAGCTACCGCATTTGGGCCTAAATAAACATAGTTATATATAAAAAAAACCTGTTTTAATCCAACTAGCGGTGCAATTGTGCCTTTCTCAATCATAAACACGAGAATGCGTACATTACATTTTATTATTATACAGGACATGACAACTAAATATAAGAAAAGAAATCATTATTCGAGTTCTAAAATTTTGTAAAAGAAAAAACAGCCACGGTAATATTGAACTGAAAAAGGGTGAGAAATCGGCAAAGTCCCAAAAGTCGATTTTTATAAAAAAAAATCGAGATGACATAAAATCTAGACGTTTCATGCATTTTAAAGATGTTTGGCATCAAAAATACGAATTCGATTTCTGAAATTTCATGGGGTCCCCCCTTTGAAAAACATTTTGAGTTCCTGCTTATATAAGAATTTCATATGTGACCGGACGGTTCAGTCTATATTTCCGGAAACATATAAACGATCCGTGCGAAATTTTATAGACATCTGTGGGGATAATATAGCTATCATTTGGGACTAAGTTTGTAAAAATTGGCCCAACCATTGCCGAGAAACTGATATGAGTTTGCTAGTTTTGAATGATGGCCGCTTTTCCCGAGCACTTGCGGATCCGTCTATGGTGGTCAATGTAGTCAACGAAAGTTTGTTTGGCCGTCGGTGACCCAGAACTGCAAATTTAAGTTGTTTGAGAGACATTTTAGCGCAATTTTTACCTTTTTTGCTTTCATCGGAGTATCGGTTTGAATCACAATTTGCTATGTGATCGTACGCCACAACCCGTAACTCCGGAACCGGAGGTCGGATCGGGATAAAATTGAATATCTATTTACACATTTCATTTGAGACTAAGTTTGGTTGAATCAGTTAAGCCATCCCCGTGAAACCGATGTGACTGTTATTCTGCAATTGGACACTTCCGCCGGGGCTTCCGGAACCGATGATGATGGCCAATGTGGCCAAAGGGACTTTGTGTGGCTGTTAGTGACCTAGTACTACAAATCCAAGCAGATGTCCCCAAATTGTGGAAAAATTTTCACCTTTATACATTCATTGCAGAATTTATTAAAATCGACATTTTCAGCGTGATCGTACTCATTACCATATAATTCCGGAACCGGAAGTCGGATCCATTAGAAATTCAATTGCGGCCTATGGGAACGTTGCACCTTTCATTTGGAAGTAAGTTTGTGGAAATCGGTTCAGCCATCTCAGAGAAAAATGAGTAAGATTGTTTTCGCGTACATACACACAGACTCACATACACACAGACATTTGCCGAACTCGTCGAGCTGAATCGAATAGTATATATCACTCGGCCCTCCGGGCCTCCGTTAAAAAGTCGGTTTCAGAGCAATTGCAATACCTTTCTACTGAGAAAGGCAAAAAGATATTTGGAATTTTACTCCAACCAAAGTTATTTTGGTTGGAGTAAAATTCCAAATTAGTATAATTATGCCCTTTAAAAAAGTTATTCGCATTAGTTATAAATTTCAACAATCTAACGTTTACCATTTTAGAGACTTAAAAAAAACTTTTTCAGTGTATTTGCATTATGGAGCTTTCAAGAAACAAGCTTTCCTGACAACAACTTTTGACATATTTTTAAAATTCATGCTATTTGAAATACAATTTTCTTTTTGAGTATGATTCAGTACGCCATTTTAAATCAAAATGCTCACAACAAATATTATTTGAGATACAGTAGCCTTTAAAATATTCATTTAAAATTCGTTTCTTAATGTTTGAATTTATAGTACACAATACTTCAGCTTTTAAATGTGAATTGATTATTAAAATTGCTTTTCTTCATTGAATACAGGCAAATACAGATTTTTTATTACGAGGATACAGATTTTCTACAAAATTATCTGGCAGCTCTCTACCATAGTCAAGATAAAAAGCGGCCATTTCGAGCAAAAGCGAATTATTTCTGAATTTTTGATTATGTTCACACATTCTGCACATTAAACCTAGAACGTTACACTTACTCTTTCCACCTTAGAACGATGCACTGAGGTACAAACGTACCCCACGCATTTGAACGCAATTTTCGTAAGTAAAAATGCAAACAAAAGAAATGTATAATAAATCATTTCCTTCGTTTTTTAATTGCGAAAACAGCTGTGTAAGTGAAAGTACGGAATTTATTGAATCAAATAAAATAGTCTTGAACAGAAAAAAGTGAAAAAAATGTTGTATTGCCTTTTTTTTTTACCAAAAATGCAAACTTCAAATCAAATGATTCAAAAAGTTAAAAGAATGGCCTATAAACGGTATAAAATGAAATATCGACATTTTAAAAAAAGTTAAATTATTTGGAAGAGTGAAAGATGAAAATTCGGGTTTTGAAAAATACCACGAAATGTGGTGAAAATTGAAATGAAAAAAATATTTCTGATCATTAATACATTGGTAACACGCAACGTTACCAGCAGTTACTGTGCGCAAATTATACTTGCAAGCCATTATTTTGAAAAATTATAAAAAATGAAAAATGAAAAAAGTAAAAATCAACGTAAATGAGCACAATTTTTTTCAGCTTCAAAATTAAATTAAATAAATTGAGTAAATGATTAAAAACGAAAATACAAATGGACCCCACGCCAACTCCTGCTTCCACGAAGGCCAAAAGCAAATTGGCTTTACCACCATTTCCTACTCTAACTTTGAACTCTAAATTGAATTATGGGTAAATGCCGTAAAAAGCTCCAAAGATGGCGTGGGGTACATTTATCACCCAGTGCAACATTCTAGGGTTAAATAAAAATAATTTTCTAATCCGAATTTATTGCCTTTTCAATTGGCTATACTTCGAGTGCCGGACCTTGTAACACAACATCGTCGGTGAACCCGCTCTTCACACCAAGAAATAATGAAATTTAAACGACATGTAAATCAATACGAATGTAAACATACAAAGATTGAATCAAACATTTGATTAAAAATTACGTCAAAATCAATGCACTCAATTGAAGCATCAAAATTGTATATTTTACATTTTTTTGATGATGATGGTCCCACCTCATACCCCCACAAAGGTGTGAGCTGAACGATTTATCTAGAAGATAATTAATATTTTAAATCATGACAAGACCAGTTAACAAATAAAAAAGCAGACTGGTTCAATTTACAGACATAACCTTTCCTTCAAAAGAACGTAACCAGATATATTTCGAATATTCCATCAACAACCAGGGTCCATCATGAAAATTTCCATTCCGGGAAGATACTTGATAGAATCGGGAATTGAACCCAATAGCTTCCATTTCTGATAATTCTCTGTAAGACTCCTCCCGCCTGACCAAGACATCGGTACTACCACCTGCTAAGGTGAGAAGTGACGAGCCTAGTGGCAGTGCAGAGTCTAATCGAGTTATATCATCCACATCAGGCCCCTTTATTGAAAGTTGCGTACCACTAACCCAAGGCAATCCAGGGATATTCCTTTCCGGGAATATCCTGGATTGATCAGGAATTGAACCCGATATCTTGTTTTATCAGAAGAAGTCACCAAGCCCAGGGTCAGATTTTACGTGTGAAATACATAGTGTTTTGAACTCCGCTAATGTTGCCGCACGTTTAATATGTCATAGGAATTGAAAAAACTTATTCCTTTGTACAACAAGGAGTTCTGTGATCTACTAAATAAAAAGTTTGGTGTTCTTGCATCAGACGCGTTTCTAGTGTTGTACCTATGCACATCACTTCCTCTTTCAATTCGATCACACAAATATCGAGGCAGCATTCCATTAATAATTTTAAAAATGAGCACCATTGTTAAGTAATAAATTATTTGCTTCACAGAGAGCCATTGTAATGCATCTATCATGAAACTAGAGGAAGTGTATCTGTTACATTTTAAAATTAATCGCATGATTCTATTTTGCAATCGCTGTAACCTCAATATTTGTGTTTGATTGGCAAGAAACAAAATAGACGGGCAGAAGTCAATATGTGGTGAAATAATAGATTTATATAATAAAATAATACTACTAATTGTTAAATCATTTTTCAGACGACACAATATACCATACTTTTTAGCAATCTTTTGATGACATTGTCGATGTGAGACTTAAAGGTTAACTTTTCATCAATGATTATTCCAAGATATTTTAATTCACTAACGCGATCAATAGTCCCACCGTTTATTTCAACGTTAACGTCAGGCCTAGTATTAGCCGAAGAGATAATCATGTATTTAGTTTTAGCAACATTTAACTTTAATTGTTTAAATTTTAACCAACGAGCAAGGGAATGCAAATCTTCGTTCAAATGCGCCACGGCTTCATCTATATCCTTAGCTGCAATGAACAGAACAGTATCGTCAGCAAACAAATTTAAGTCACAAAATTGTAAAACTCGCCTAATGTCATTTATATACATAATAAATAAAATAGGACCTAAGACACTACCTCGCGGCACTCCAAGAGGATTGTCGAGGGGACTAGATACAAAATCGTTAAAACTAGTTTTCTGAGTTCAATCACATAAATAGTTTTCAAACCACTTATGTGCTTCCCTCCGATACCAAATCGCTCTTAAGTTTTCAAAAGTAAAGATCTCGAAATTGTCTCAAAAGCGCGTTTCAGATCCAAAAATACAGCAAAAATAGTCTCTTTAATCTCGATTTTCTCTTTCCATTTTGCTAACACCAGATTCAAAGCGGTTTCGCAAGAGTGTCCCTCTCGGTATCCCGATTGCTCCGGAATTAGCAAATTATTGTTATTCAAATAACTCATCAGCTGGCCCTTAACAATAAGTTCTAAAATTTTCTCTAATGTGTGCAACATGTTAATGGGGCGGTACTCTTCGGCTTTATTCCTTCCCAGTAACTTTGGGAATAGGAATCACAAGTGATTCCTTCCAAACTTTCGGCACGTGCCCAGTTTGTAATGATTCATTTACAAGGTCCAGCAGATCGTGTCCGATGACATGAAAGCAATCCTGTATCACTTTTGCGTTGACATTATCGATACCAGCCGATTTTCCCAAAGAAAAACTACAAGGGGCAGCCCTATGGGGTTGCACGAACTGTAGACGTAGGACTATACTACTTAATGTAAAATATTTATTTTCTTAGTACATTTATAGTAGTAATAAATCAAAAATATTTCTTATGTATGGTTTAATCACAACCAATCAACATCGAGTATTTCATTATTTAACCAAACCTTCTTGGTTATTAGGTCATTTCATTTGTAGTAGGTGATCGAATCCGATTGAACTTATTTAAGAAGATCTGAAGAAAGAACAGAAAACTGTGACCGAACTAATATCTGGAACTAAATCTTTATAGCATAAGATTAGCTTGTAAAAACCTTTCAATTGTGTGTGGTAAAAAACCAGTGAAGAAAAATCAAATTTTAGACAATATAATCACATTTCATGTATAGACAAGAATGTTTGGTCTAGTTATATTTTGCCATTATTGTAACTTTCCTAAAGTACGCATACAAATATAGCGAATGCAGTGGTCTTAATCATATATCGAAACTATAAATATACAAGAATCGAAAACAATTCTATATATGGACAAGATGCGTTTTTGCAACGATTTTTCAAGTGACAGTGTATCCATTCATAAATAGGCTTTGTATTATGTTCCTATTAGTAGAATCAAAATACTATAGGCTGAGTGGAAATGAATCACGTGAAGGGGAAATGAATCAATGAATTGATCGAACGTAAATAATAAACTTTCGTTGTGCAATTTAGTAACAAATTAGATCTAACTACCTACACATTCGACTCAAACGTTAAACCCAAGCGCACAAAGCAAAATGAATCAATGCTGATGATGATGGGTAGAGCGAAAGAGACAACTAATACCACGACACTACGTTAACCGTGTTTGCAAATGGAGCTCGCATGTACAAACTATTTTGTGTGCTGGAAACGAGCACAACACAAAAGATAGCATAGTGTTTGAACGGCAAGCACAGTCGCATTCATTGGGTAGCGTACCTCCACAGGCATTGTAACGGACTTCTAACTCAGCTACACTGGCTGTGAAAACACACAACGCAGTGACCTGATTCATCTGCCGCTCAACAGACAACTGAGCTGCACTGGCGAAATCCGTCCGCTTAAATAGTCGATGATGACGTCATTCATAGAAGCGTAGCGCGCTAGGTACAAAAATCTGTCGTGCTGGACTAGGGAAGCGCTAACTTTTGTGTGTAAATGCGCGGTATTTTGACTAGGTTGTTAATTATTTAAATTTTTAATGCCATGATATCAAAAATCTTTGGGTTTATCTATTGGAATCTATTCTTAGAACTATTTCGGGGCGATACGCGCAAAAAATTTGAAAATTTATCGTGAGATGGCTGAATTATATGCGATTAAAATTGGACCACTTTTCGTTACATACCATTTTTGTAGAATTTGCAACGAAACATATCGAAAACAAAGACGTAGTCCTACGTCAAAACAAATATCTTTCAATTGTTCAAAAGTGATTGGGTGAAATCCATCAAATCTACAGTTAATATTTATCGGCCGTGTTATTTCCACAGGTTCACTGACCAGCTCAATACTTTGATTGATCAGTTGCACACTGTTAACGAAATAACTGTTCAATTTTTCAGCTATTATTTGCTCAGATTGTTCTTCTACCCCGTTAAAAGTTATGGACTGCGAGGAACTAGGTTTAGGTTTAATTAAATTCTCTAGGATTTTCCATAACTCTTTGCTGTTGTTTTGATGTTGATCGATCTTCCATTAAATATATTCACATTTCGTTTACTTCAAGGCCCGTGAATAAATATTTCGCGCGCGTGTGTACCCATTCCAAAGACGTTCATTATTAGTTCTGCAAAATTTCTTGTACTTTTTATCCCTTTTACGTTTAAGGCGCAAAAGATCTAAAGAGTACCAGCTGTTCGAGTTATTTGAATTAACAAACTTTTGAGAAACTAAACTATTTGTACACTCTTTTAACACGTTAGTTAGAACAGCTGCCTTGTTATCCAAATTTCCATTCAATTCCGTAAAATCCATGCTTCTCGAAACCAGTTGAGACATAGCTTGTTTCGAATATCTTTTCCAGCACTTGATTTTGACTTTATCCTCTTCACGGTTAGGGTCATTCTCCAGTACAATTGAAATTGTCGCATGGTCTGAAATTTTACTATCGGCCTCTACATACGAATGAACCCCATCAAAATGTGAATACACGTGATCTATCAATGTTCTACTGTGTCTGGAAATTCTTGTAAACTCACTAACCGTTTGCTTGAAATTGAAAAACTCTGCCAACTGCTTCAACTGATTCGAATTTTGATCATTGAGCCAATCAATATTGAAATCGCCCGAAATTACATTAAGTTTACACCAGTTTACTAAAATTTCTAAAAACCGTCGATCGCTTGAACTAGGAGAATGATATACTACTGCAAAATTTCCCATCTGCATGCCTCTTTCAACTGATATACCCAAGAACCAATTATTATCAACTGCTTCGTTTAACCGAACGTTGAATTTAATCGATTCTTTGGTGTAAATAGCAACTCCACCGGTATGTCTGGAATGAGATAGGCAAAAAGTAACTTTATAACCCGGAATGCTATACTGATCAAATGCATCAGCATCAACAATATGTGTTTCTGATATTAAAACCAACAATGGACGTTTGTTTTCTACAAGATGTCGCATTGCGACAAAGTTTGTAGATAACCCAGCTATATTTAAATACAATGTTTCAGACAATCTCTCGTTTGTTAGTTGCTATTCACTTGACAAAACGTTGCTTTTTTTTCAATTCTAGCAGTCTCCGATATACTGAACACTGCTTACTAAATGCCGCATGATTTACGTCCAAATTCATTTTACGTTCATTATTCTTTACAATACAATTCACGCATTTAAAATCCGTTGACGAGCATTCAGATGTTCTATGTGCTCCATTACATCTAAAGCATGTTTCTTTATTCACGCATCCCGTGCTCTTATGACCATATTCTCCACAGTTGAAGCAGCGCAGCACGTTAAAGGCCTCAAAAAAGAACACCTATCCCAACCAATGTTTACCGCACGGACTGACATCAGGCTGCTATAAGTGTCCTTATCAACTTCAATTATAATATTGTATTTGTTATATTTGAAGCGTGGATTTTGGAAATTGGCAACAACTTTAACATATTCAAACGGAATACCCTCATTCTGACTCTTCAATAAGTCAATGAAGACTTCTTCAGAGTATCGATCACTCATCCCCATTATTTTTATCTTCGGTTTACCGGGTATCGGTATAACAGCATTATACTTTTCACCCAAATTGCTTACAATGTTTTCTTTCACCGATTCAATATTATCCCGAGTTGCACACTCCACAATAATCGAGCCATCTTTACCGTTTTTAAAGTTGCTATTTTGTGCACCTTTGGATCTAATTTATATTTTAATTCATTCCTCGTGTCGTCACTCGATTGCAACGGCTCGACTGGTTTAATCACAATGACCGAGCGAGCCTTACGTTTCGTTTGACTTCTAGTTCTAATTTATTCGTCCCTGTAGCTCCCGACAAAACATTCGCGTAAGTAATTCTACTATTTTTATCAAAAACCTCGTCATTATTTCCATCATCGCCTATTTCAATTTTTGTAATAATTATAATATTACCATTGTCATATTGTCATTTTACAGCAATATTCGAATACAAATACATTGAAGTGCATTTGGTTTCCGTTTAAAGAAACTAATTTTCAATCCACGTGTAAAATTATAATAAAATTTGTTGAAGATAGTGCATTTTATGTGGAACATAATTTTATATTTATATTCATGCTCCAAATATGTGTAAGAAAATAAACTAAAAATTACAAACTATTTTTTTATGTGTTCTGTGTATAACCACGAATCGATGGTTTCGATACCATGTCAAGCTGAATCTACAGAAGTTACTGAATGATCGTGCTACAACTGCAATATACTTATCTGAATGGTTCAAGTAGGCTCTTATCCACAGCGTTTCGAGTTCTCTTCCAGGGTACGGATATTAGTACGGATTTTGTTTCATTCCAAGTGTCGCCTTTGATTTTAGCGATTGCTGCTGCCGCTTTTCCTTTCAATTTCAGTAGTACCACATAGACTAGATCTGTATGCGGTTCGTCTGCTGGTATTTGTTCGGCAAAGTGATCGACGTGGTATAAAAACGCGTCTAATTCATCCCGAGACCCGTTAAACTCAGGGATACACTGAATAGCCTCTGTTTTAGGGAAGCGGTATTCCGCCTCTTGTGCATTACGCTGCATGGTGTTGCTTTTTATTTCGCATCCACTGTCTGATAAGCTTCTTTGTTTGGTTATTTTTGCTTCTGATAAGCGTATTTGTTTGGGTATAACTCCTTTTATATCTAACTTCTTTTCGAGTATTATTGTCCTATCAAGGATTTTTATTGACTGGTCGTATTTTTTCTGTACTATGTCTAATTTGTCGGTTAGTTCATTCCAAACACTAACTTCGACTCTGTTTTCGTATTTACTTAATACTGCTTCGAACTCTTCGAAGGCTTCCTTAAGCAATTGTTTTTTTGTGAGGATTCCTTGGAGCGTTCTGGCTCTTCCTTTGTTTTTGTTTAAATTCTCGTATTCGTGTAAGATGTATTCACTGATTTCATCTAGCCTAGACATTTAGGGATTAGTATGTGCATCCAATGATTTGGCCTCCTAGCTGTTTTTTCATTGCTTCGTGGTGTGTCATTACACCGTTTCTAGTGTTCATTATGAGATTTCCGCATATTGTTGGGAGAAAGGTTCTTACGTAGAATTTTAGCTGGTTCGCTGTCGCTTTAATGGGAGTATGTGGGGTTTGAATGAGTATTAGTTCCTCGTGTAGTTTTACTTGGACTATTTCACCCAGCTCTTTGATTATTTCAATAATTTTTTCCCTGCGTAGTAATTCAACAACCTCTTTGGTGTTAGCTACGCTAGTATTAATAAGTACAGTTTCCGATGTGAATTGTATGTTCACTAATGCTTTCAATATTCTTCCAGCCCTCATTATTTGTTCAATAACAGTTTAAGGTAATTTGTTTTATTTATCCAATCGTCTTCGTTTTTTCACTTTCCATGAGAAACGAACGTTTCAGGAAAAAAGAAAAAGATGAAATGTGTTTTAATTGCAATCGTATCGCCTCAGCGCGTTCAGTTCCTTGCACCCACCGATTACGTCACGATTGTTGATATATCTTCTCCCGCTATTTAATTATTTCGTCATCAACCACAGTCTCGGTCTCTTCGTCGGTACCAGCTGTTTCAGTACATGGCTGCTTGCTAACGTAAAATGCTTATTCCGCTAGTCCGTTCTCGCTTCATGGTGTAAGGTTTCATTTACTTCTCGTTCGTCGTGTTATGGTCGTCACTATATGTCATCATACATTGTCGAGTATATTCACCGTGTATGGTGGATTAATTAATTAATTAATTAAGTAATGCAATGTACAAAATTAACCGTTTCTTCGAAAAAAACGAAAATAGCCAGATGTAGTTCCTATGATCCTACTATCGCGGCGTAAACGCTCAATAAAGTTGATCTTTTTATATTGTCCCTGCGTAGTATAAAAGAAAATTTCTTTTTCTCACTTACCTGAGCTGCATTGTTGATCTACTCGTTAGTTCCTGTCGAGATGATCTAGATCCTTAAACTCGTAGCAAGCGCATATGTATTTGTAAAGATCGTTGACGCACTCTGTCAAAGTTTTGTGAACAAAGAAACTTTCACTGAATCGATCAGATATGCTGAGTGTTTGTCTTTTTCCACATTTAAGCTATCGTATTTTTCGTGGTTTGTTATTTTTCTTCAGTTTTCACCATCAAATTCCGCAGACAATTTACGCATTTTTTTCTTCACATTCAGTATTAACACGGCGTTTCCTAGCCTTTCACTTTTGCGGCTTTAAGTTACCGCTGTCACCACATGCGGCGCCACAAGCACCGAAACTTGTTTCGATATTTCCTAATGTTACAAGATCACAAAAGGCGTTCCGCATGATATGCGGCGTTCACTGTTCCGTATTTCCTAAAATACCACACAAGCACCGTGTATACTTCCCGACGATTTCGAGCAACTCACGCACCCGCGGAAAACAAGAACGAAAACACAAATTGGTCTCTTGAAAAATTCAGCAAATGTATATTATTCCTACTTGGTTACACGTTTTTTTAAACTATTCTAAACTGCCCTAACTCGCGATTTTTTTCGCGCCTAACTATTCGAAACTTAAAATCGATCTCGGTTGTTGGCAGCCAGAGGTACGCACAGTACATGGGGCCCAGCCTTGATCGAGTTAATTGAAAAAGGGAGAAAAAGAAAAAAAGCCTCGATTCTAAATCTTCTGAAGTTTATATAGTAAATTTCTTGCTTACTTCAGCAAAATTTCAATTATTGACTATCTATCCCTGTTCAGAATGCGATTGACATTATATTTGTATTAGTGTCGCATCGCTTTCTATCTTTCTCCTTCGTATGTAATTTTTATGTTAATGTATTCCTATTCTCCTCTATCTTAAAGTAACTCTTGCTGTCTTCTATTATTTTACGAAGGTTCCCCGAACGTGAGTACTTCCTAATTGGTTTAGTGTTAGTGAGCCTTCGTTTCTCGCTAGAACCTCGTGTTCTCTTGTTCTAACTAAAGCTATTCGTAAGTAGTTGAACGCTCTATTTCCCGAACATAATTATGCATTTGTATCGATGCGCTCACAATCATAAAAACGCCACGCCTATGTAAATAATTACGTTAATTAATATTGGCGCAGCCAAATTCTATACAATCGTATAAACACCTGCAGCCGGTGTCATTGGAAATCGATTATTTACCGCGGATACCTATAAACAATCATTAATTCTTCGAGCAACACAGTGACTCACGTTTGTTGTGCTATGTGCACCGCGACTTAAGCCGCTGCGTTTGCAAATTCGCTAGTGGCGAGTTCTTTCAGGTCAACCTTAGAATTGTTGGTTGCGCATTTTTTTAGGTGTTTACCATTGTGGGGCTGTTCACTGTCAAAATGCTTAGGAGAGGCAATTTTAGCCCCCTTCTGCAGTATCCAGTTCGTGATATATCAAGGTACTCCATGACCACATACTACTTCCAAAATGGATTCGAAAGACACGTTGTCAATATCAGCTTCATTGTGAAGAAAAATTACTGAGCCTGATTGCTTTTGCGACAAAGTTTGTTGTAGACAAAATTGTGTAACAAGGTGATAGTAGACTTACTCCGCTGATATGCATGTTGCGTAGCATGCAGCGGGTGCTCGCCCAAGGTAACATCCCGAATGTAGTTGTCGTTTAAACATTCCACTGATTTGAGAAAGAAGGAGGTCAGACTGATCAGCCTAAAGATATTTGCCACCTCATAGATATTCTTTGAGAATGAATTTTACAAATATTTTCGGCACTGTAATAAATGTATCCTGTTACAAGACTACAAGTAAGAACTTTCAAATAAGTTTAAAATGTTCATATACTCTTTCAAGTAAAATTGGATGCTATATTTTCCCGGACACTTATACGGAGCAAAACTCTGAAGCACCCATTTGATTAATTCGGTTGTCACAATTCTGCACAAGAATTAGGACTACCTGAAAAGAACTCAGCGGCAGTCGACGGTGTTGGCTCTGGTCAGTCAGGAAAATGTGTGTCAAAAAGACGGTTTCAGATATCATATTCACCAGACAAGTATTCACCATTAGCAGTTCTAATCGAACTGACAGAAACGCCTTCGATTTCGAATGTAACTTATTTAATCTACTAGCTTCGTTGAGCCTCGAAACATTATTGCAGATGTTTTTCCATGCAGAGTATCGAAGGATGCTTCTGTAAGTTTAGGGTGCCATTCCGGCATTTTACCAAAAGGTTCCTCTTGAAGCACGCATAACACGAAGCAAACAAGTGCTACTATGAACAAGTTTGTTTTGGGGGAGGGGCATAGCGTAGTTGGTAAATCGATTGCCTTGTACGCAGCTCACCTGGGCTCTATTACCAACCCGCAGATAGGGTTAGAGATTTTTCCAAAAGAGATTGCTCTAACCCGAAAATAGGTGAATGACCCTAAGGTTAAAACCTCTATAATCAAAATAAAAAAAAGTTTGTTTTATTCACGACCTCATCCAAGTCACTTGGACATTCTAATAGAGGTCCTAGTACGTAGATTTGTGATTACTATATTTGATGATATCTGCGAGACGTTTAATCAAAGACGATATACTTATGGTCCGACAAAGACAGAGCAGAGGGTTCCATCTAACACCTCTTCCCTGGCAGATCGTGAAAATGTTGGTGGATTTTCTACATTCCATCAATTCCGTGCCTCTCAAATTGATATATGAACAGCCGGAAATTTTTATTTTTCTGTTCATCTCATTCAATTGACTCCTCCGAATGGTTTTTAGGTGTATCATACGGTGTAACGCTGACTACAATTCCATCCGAACACAACACGGTTCTCGAAATGCTGCGATAAATTCCAACACGCTCCAGTTCATACCACTGCAGTGTCCGGGTAATCACGCACCGCAAGTGATATGGATAATTTCTCTTTTTCGGCAGCTCTGGCATCTTAATAGAGTTATTTCAACAGCCATCATATCTGCCATGCGTATGTCAGTCTCAGCCTCCCAGACTGACCTTACCGCAGTGATTCAACCTGCCTCGAAAATTTGGTCAGTTTTTCACTCTCAATACAATCATTAACAAGGACCATTTCAGAGCAAATTGACCAAAGGGTAGAGGTGAAAAATGAACCCAATTTCAGATTGCACGAAAACGAAAGAATTCACTGCCGTGTCTCGGCCGGCGAGCCCCCGACCGGCGACTCGCGGTATAGCGCGAAAAGTCAGCTCAATTTGGGCTGTGATTAAATAATTTCCGAGAAAGTTTGATTTTACTTCTTAATAAGTCGGTATTTGTTTTCAATCCTGCCAGAAGAAACGTTACTTCCCAGTAAGAAAGGTTTTTTTCGTGTTTTTTTTTTCTTCTTTTAGCCAAGTACGGAAGAGGAGAGGCCAGAAAATAATTGATTCGCAAGTATAATGTAAGCGGGTGAGCCCAGCACGGACCGCCTCGCGGTCATGCGAGTACCGCGATGAAATTGAGTTATTAACTTATTAAAAATAAAGCAAAAATCAGTTGGAATATTCTCAGCACGCCGTGTGGCAGGTAATTTGTGACGGTGAACACGAAGCAAAAAAGGTGCAACAGAAATGGTGTATTGGGCAGGCAATCAAAAGTGTTTCAAGTTAAATGAATTCTGAGAATAAGATACATCACGACGTTGCGATCTCCACATCAATTTAGTTTAAGTGGACGTTGTTTTGGTTTGAGTTGTAAACACGGCAGTCGCAGTGACCTTTATGCGGATTGACGTCGCTAGGATAATCGCCTCACGAAGCACATAGCTAAACAGTTATATGAAATAGAAGCTCCCATTCAAAAAAAAAAACATCGCAGTAGAATCAATAACTCGCAAATGGTTCATAAAATTGTTCCATCAAACCAGTACATAAAATACGAGCTTCATGATCATCGTGCTTGATACTAACTGCTTGCAGATTAGGATTATGATAATATCGAAACAGGTGTGCAACCGATTTCAATTTGTTTTTGTCGCAGCCGCAAACAAGCAACTATAATTGTCCGTTCCAAAGGCTGCTGAACCTCAGAAACTGGAACTATTTCCATAATGTTCTGTGAAACAGCAAAACATCAACATTCATGTTCAGTCGTTGATCCTGGTTGCGCTTTAAGGTTTCCCCTCTCCCCTCTATTTTTGGTCGGTTATGAAACGATGCTCATTGCTGCCTGCAGTCAAATGTGCTTGAATTGTGATCTGTTTCAAACCGATCGATCGAGACAGGATTATAACTATAACAGACCGATTAAGACCTGGTGGTATGGTACACGAGGTGGGAACCTGTTTTGCATCGGTTACCAGAGCGTACTGTCTGTGTAGGACATGGTGTTTGTGTATGCATCATTTTCTCATGGAGGGAGGAAGGGGGGGGGGGGGGGGTCAAGGCATAGAAAAGATGTTATTTGAATCGCATTAACGCGTACGTTGATCTAAGGGCTATTTCTAATGGATTAGTGAAATTTTTTATTTTTTTGAGATCTACATCGAAATATTAGTACGAGAGTTTAGAGCTAGTTGGCAGTGTTATATTTTTTTATTTAGGTAAATCATACCAGATAAAGTAAAATACATTGCTTGGAATGGTTACAACTCAGTATTTAAAAACCTATTTTAATCCACCTAGCGGTGCAATTGTGCCTTTCTCAATCATGAATCACGAGAATGTGTGCGTTGTTTATATTCATTAAAAACTTTTAAATGCATATATTACATTTTATTATTATACAATACATGACAACTATATACAGGAAAATATCATTATTCGAGTTCTAAAATTTTGAAAAAGAAAAAACAGCCACGGTAATATTGAACTGAAAAAAGGTGCGAAATCGGCAAAGTCCCAAAAAGTCGATTTTTATAAAAAAAAAAAATTTCGAGATAACATAAAATCTCGACGTTTCATGCATTTTAAAGATGTTTGGCATCAAAAATACGAATTCGATTTCTGAAATTTCATGAGGTCCCCCATTTGAAAAAAAAACTGAGTTCCGGCTTATATGGGAATTTCATATGTGACCGGACGATTTAGTCTATATTTCCGGACCCATATAAGCGATCAGTACGAAATTTTATAGACATCTATGGGGATATTATAGCTATCATTTGGGACTAAGTTTGTGAAAATCGGCCCAACCATTTCCGGGAAACTGATGTGAGTTCGTAAATTTTGAAAGATGGCCGCTTTTCCCGGGCACCTCCGGAACCGTCTATGGTGGTCAATGTAGTCAACGAAAGTTTGGTTGGCCGTCGGTGACCTAGAACAGCAAATTTAAGTTGTTTGAGAGACATTTTAGCGAAATTTTTACCTTTTTTGCTTTCATCGGAGTATCGGTTTGAATCACAATTTGCTATGTGATCGCACGCCACAACCTGTAACTCAGGAACCGGAAGTCGGATCGGGATGAAATTAAATAGCCATTTACGGGGACGCAATACCTTTCATTTGAGGCCAAGTTTAGTCGAATCGGTCTAGCTATCTCCGAGAAACCGATGTGACTGTTATTCTGAATTTATATACTTCCGCCGGGGCTTCCGGAACCGAGGATGGTGGCCAATGTGGCCAAATAGACTTTGAATGGATGTTAGTGACCTAATACTACAAATCGAAGCAGTTGTGGTCATATTTTGGAAAAATTTTCACCTTTATACATTCATTGCAGAATTTATTAAAATCGACATTTTCTGCGTGTTCGTACTTATCACCCTGTAATTCCGGAACCGGAAGTCGGATCCATTAGAAATTCAATAGCAGCCTATGGGAACGTTGCACCTTTCATTTGAGACTAAGTTTGTCAAAATCGGTTCAGCCATCTCTGAGAAAAATGAGTGACATTTTTGGTCACATACACACACACACACATACATACACACATACATACACACACAGACATTTGCCGAACTCGACGAACTGAATCGAATGGTATATGTCACTCGGCCCTCCGGGCCTCCGTTAAAAGTCGGTTTTCAGAGCAATTGCAATACCTTTCTATTGAGAAAGGCAAAAAGTGCATAGAAATAAATGGGTTATGTGGATAACTTGCCAACGTAGTTGGGCAAAACCTCAAATTTTATTTTGGATTTCGCATAAATAACAGAACACTTTTTTATATTCGTATAGAAGATGAGTTGAGATTTCTTAAAATTCTCTCCAAAAGAAGAAAATTCTATGTTTGCAGTTGTTCAAAGGCGAAATAGATGATGATGTTAAAAAACTGCAAACAACACTGTTATTCAAATAAATATTTCTTTTCAGCTATGACTACTAGGGTCAACCAGATTCAGTTTGAAAAGTTATTACATGGACGTGACTAGACTTCGGAACCAGAATTTGAATTAAACCACTGGATCAATCAAATAACGAAATCAACAGTACTCAAATATATCGTCTACTTTATACATTGATGTTGTTTCTTTGCCGAACAAAATATCCCTCATCAGCGCTAAAAGTGTTAAAACGTTGCTGGTTGCAGTATTCATTTTTCCAGATAGTACTACAGTGAAGACCCGTTTTTGTTGGCCCCATGGTGAATTTTAGGCTGATAAAACGGGGACATTGACAAAATCGGGACATATATTTTTCTTTCCTTTTAAGAAACCGAAGCTCTTAAAATATTCTTCTTCAATCCCTAGGTATAGCCTCATTTTCCGATTATTTAGCCTAAACTTCCCTTAAGAGGGTCTAACAGTGCAAAATTTTTAAAAAATGATTTTTTTTGCATATTTTGTATCTCTACGATCAGAAAAATATGCTCAAGAAAGGATTTACTCGAATTCAACTGCTAGAGGTCATCAAACTACCAACTATCAATTTTCAAATGAGGCTGAAAAAATCGGGTCAAAAAGTTGATACAATAAGGGGGTATATAAAATCGGTATTAAATACAGCAGTTTTTTCGTTGCACGTAATTTATGTCCGATTATTGTTTCGCGAGATTCAACAAGGATATTTCAAAGCAGAAAAATATGAAATGACAAGCTTCGTCTCATACCTTATACCCGCAAAAACAACTTAACTTGAAAGGACACACATTGTGCTCATGTTTGCCAAAAGTCCAATATGGGAAGCTAAAGATATATTCCTTTCCTTTTTATAACAGGTTACTACTTTAACTGATCTGATGGTTTAATTTGTACTCTGCAATATACCACATATGGTAAAATAAAGACCAATCATGTCAGAATTGCATTCCTGAACAACAGACGAGCCTAAACCTAGAGAACAGTAGTCAGCAGCATCCGACGATTTTCAAATTCAAACGTGATTTTGTTGAATATCATTAGATTTCAAATAACAGACCGAATCGGTTGTGTCACAGGCATTACCCACTCATCTTTTTACTATTAATGATCGAATTGCAAAAGAACTTGTCAAGCACTTTAAATATACATTAGTTATAGAAGGGATGGAAATAAAATGAACTCTTTATGCGAAGAAAATATTTACCCCGAAAAGAAGCAGTTTTTTCGTTGTTTCGCCCAGAGAAGCGATTTAAGTTGCGGAGGGCTTCTTGAAACCCTTTCTCAGCAAACGATGGATTCGGCCGACATGAAACTGGAGACCAGTACGAACCTAGCAGGATTTTGCTCTTTCTCCTGAACTTGCCTCCTTTACCGCATCCAGACATAGTGAGCGTATGAATGCTGTGGTCAGCACGAGTGTAGCATACGAATGATGCCGCGCTCGCATACGACCCCCAGTTTTGTACTCGGTTCAGCTTACATTCAAAACCAAAGGGGCTGCCCATCGCACGAAATCAGTTTACTTTCGTCAAAGAGGTGGAGCTTCGAACGAAAACTGTTCAAGATTTGCGGCTTGGTGGAAAAAATTAGCGGGTATAAATCACGAAGCAGCTTCAGTTGTATGATTTGAAATCGGTTTTTTCCTTGTCTGTATGATAATTTCCACCCATCGTATACAAAAGAAATTGTTGGTGAAAGAGAAGACTTTCAAATTTAATTCTCGCTGATAAGAGCTAATTCGTTTTCAAATAGTATATTCTCCGGGTGAAAGATCTTTGCTCCAATTGGTCCTCGTTATTATCACGGAGCTGCTCAAACTAATTATTGCTGTCAGTCTATGGAGCTGACCAAATCCTAATAAATAATCACCTTCTCTCCCGATGTTGAAATGTAGTCTGTGGTCATCGCTTGTCAGACTGGTAGATTTCTTTCTATTCAAAATATGAGGCTCCGTACATAAAATTAGTGGCAACCAATCACGAACGAGCTTTGGCCGAGTGTTTTTAAATCCTGTTTCTCGTTATGTGTGCTACTTTCCACCTATCGGAAATGTAAATAATTGCTATTGCTAACTGTGAGAAAACTAACGACTGTTGGTGGAGTTCTTTTTATAGGGGTTATGTTCGGCCTCTAGTCTTTGAACTATTTAACAAACGGAATATTTACTTATCATCCCATCATGATAAGTAAATATTCCGTTTGTTAAATAGTTCAAAGACTGGAAGCCGAACATAACCGCTATGGCTAACGATACAAACTGATTCATCCACCAGCCGTGCATAGCTCGCAAATGAATCAACCTTATTGTACAGTACTTCGAGGAGATGCTCTGTTCACATCAAGCCGCTCAATACGAATGATAATAGAACCAAATCTATTGTGAACCTATATTTAAAACTTTTCATTATTTTTGTGATCGGTTGGCGCAACTTATTGGCAGCTTTGACCAAGATGAGCTGAAATTTTTCTTTTTTTCCGAATAATTGACTTTCTTGACCTAGTTCAAAATCTGTACTAACAGGTTATCGTGCTCAATAAAATTACAAAATTATAAAATTACAAAAAATCAAAACATTGATTTTTCGTTATTAATGCATGATATACATACTACAAAATTTGATACAATATTGTTGAACATATTTTCAGCAAATTGGTAAAGAAGTTGATTATTTCCATGCAATACAACAAAAGATATAAATGTTTCTTGTGTATTTCTAATCTTTGGTGTACACTGTACAGTAAAGTTACAAGAAAAAAAATATCCCTATCGGCCCACCCCTGAGTCGATTCCTATTCCCAACAGGAATACTTGCTCCAATTTTTTAGCAAATCGGACAAGTCTAGTTACCGAACCAACGTACCTAAAGTTTGTAGGGCATTTTTCGACAATTTACATGGAGAAAACCCACTAGCGCGCATTTTCGCCGCTAGGTGGCGCTGCATGCATCGTATTATCACTGTAAGTGAAAATAGGAAAGATAATTTATGGTGGGAAAAAACCGGTTGAGTACCGTTGCGGTAAACCAAATCTCAACGCGTGTAAATTAGACGTAAATTAGAAATTCAAAATGGCGGAATTATATTAAAAATGATGGCCTATTCAGGATGGTTTAACAACTGGCATTGTTACAGTATGTACTAATATCCACATTAAAAATTGAAGGTCGTTTTAAATGTTTTGCTGTAATGAGACAGACAATTCTCGACAAACATGTCAAATTGTCCTAAGTGCAAATGAGATCCCGTCTTTGTTTACTTTCTCTTTCGATTATTACGGCGTCATCTTAAAACTTTTCAATATTGTTTCAAGATATATCGAAAAACTCTGATTTCGACTAGCTTATTCTGCTAAGAGTTGAGTAACAAACGTATAAACTGCCGAGTTATTAGCGAAAGAGAAAGTAAACAAAAAGAAACTGTCATTTGCACTTAGGACCATTTGATATGTTTGGCTAGAATTTTGTGATTGGTGACAACGTGAATAATTTTTTTTTTCATTCGAGTGCTTGCGCCATATTTTTTGAATTTAATTGTTCTGCAGTAGATTTACATATACACATCGACTGGTATCGCCGGAAATGTTTATTCCTTAAAGAAACTTAGTTTCCAACGGCGGCCTATTAAATGAAAGTGTTAATTATTAGGAATTAAAATTTGCGACCAAACCTTCTAGAGGACCTCCATAATGTGCCAAAACGATGTAATGTAACAGCAACAATAACAGAAATATGTTTTAATTTTGTAAATAAGAACCTAATCGTTTAACAGTAAGTTTCTCCCACTTGCGTCTGAGTTGCTTACCATATTTGAATAACACACACATACACGCAATTGCCTCTGTGAAAGGATATATGTATCATTACGATGCGCCGCGGCATCTACATTACATACAGTCTTCAACAATATAAAGTAGTTTTGATACCTACACATTTTTCTTGAACATAGTTTACACGAAAAGTCTCAATAAAAAAATGTAATATTAAAAAAAACTAGATTTAAGGGGGTTGTCATAGAAAACGCCCTATAAATCGATAACCTTTAGTCCTACAAGCTCAAGTTCTTCAACAAACTTTTTCACTATGAGCATTTCTAAAACTTTGTCGAAGACACCAACTTTCTATCTCGTCATTTTTTTAATTTTTTTAGTTCGATCATAGTAAGCCATGCCTAATTTCAATTATTATCAGACTGTGTGTAGTATTCATACGAACAATTTCTCCTAAGACATCCTGTGTTTATTTTCGATGGTTGGCCTCTAGTGAATTAAGTTCACCTTTCTGGCGTTTCCGACCACTGTGGCTTGGTGTTGTACTTGGTTTTGGAATTTTGTTACTGTTAAATGACTTTCAATGAATTATGTTTTAATGGGGAGGGTGTTTAGTAAATTGTAACATATTGGGAGCAAGAGAGTAATCTAGAACCTGAGTCGATAGTTGTGATAGATTACAATTAATTCGAGAATTATATTGCACGTTCTTGAAAAAAAAACTAAATTTTTAATGGCACTGTGGTCATATTCTGTAAATAACCCTTTAATTTTTTGATATTTTAACTACTAACGAGACCAGAGTTATAAAAAAACTTGTAACATAAAATGTCATAGCACAATAACACATTCTGTAATGATTTTGTTATATCATTTCATTCTGATTGGGCTGCCCAGATTTTTTAAATTTTCGCACTTGTCAGCAGAAATAAGCAATATTCCACCTACTTCGACCAGCAAAAGAAAAGCAAGCATGTGATATAACGTTTATAGCCGTCTAACTTCTCGCGACATCATCTTTTCGCGATATAATTTGAGATGATATTTTCGCGGCCAAAATAGAAATTAAATATAACTAATGCTTCCACACAAAACACATAAATCAGAATCTACTCTTAGAATCAAAATACAGTAGAAATATTCAAAAATATTTGATACTAGCTGTAACCCGGTGCGCTTCGCTACACCCATCAGGACTAAACGAAATATTTTAAAAATACTAAAAATACTAAATATTTTTGCTCGCGGCTAGACAATGTTCTTAGTTTGACCACCTGGAGCACAATTAAATTAATTGCTCTGTTTTCCTATACACAATCGTTTGAAATCCATTGATATCATTCGAATTCGAGGTACATCTGCTCCTTTATATTTTCTAGCTACAATGGTCGCTTAAATGAAATTTTTCAACCAAAGCACAGTTGTGGTGGGTCGATGTTGCGCAGTAACTAATATAATAGGCACACAAAGTTTCAATTGCAACACATGCGGTGCACAGTGTTGCAAAACGACGTTTTCACGATCAAAATTTTATAACTCCTGATCCATTGGTTTTGGAGAATGGATTTTTTCGAAGAATTTTCTGGATATAAATAGATGCATGTTTTGATATAATAAATTGAGTGATTAATCCCCTAAAAGTGAGATAGAAAATTTATTTCCCCAAATAATTTAGCTAGAAGCTCACTGTCTTCAGTAAAGTTCTAGAAAATATTATTGTGAAAATCTTTACTGAAGATACTAAAGCTCTATATAGTAACAGTAGCGAGATATGTAGGTTTGCTTGGGATAGACCCCTTCAAAACAGTTTTCGAATATAACTTTTTACGATTACTTTTTATTATTAAAAATATCTTCTACAAAGTTGTTAAAAGCGATAAAATACACATTTTTATAACAACGATGAATCTGTAGCTCTCGAAACAACAAAGTTATTGTCAATTTTCGAATATTTTTTATCAATTTACACCTTAAGCAACTTCCTTAATCGCAAAAATTCGTAGAAAGAACTTTATTTTTTCGATTAAATATAAAAACCTTCGTCTGACGGAGACTGCTGGGTGGGTAACGTATAAAACCAATACTCCTGAAAGCATGGTGGATCGACTGAATTAAATAATTCAATACGATAATCCATAGATTTATATGCGTAACAGAATTACCATCGATTTTATTTTGGATGGAGTAGTGTATGAAATTGAAGTCAATTTACGCAATCGATTAATTCTACAACAGATTGTATTATGTTACAAAATCATGTGGAAATGTGGTGCTAGTTATTGATGCATCGATTAACATTTTCCCAACCCATATATCTAACTTTTTTGGCGAATTAACCTGCGAAGGTGACTATAAGAATGATTCAATAAAAGTATGCACATATAGTTAAAAGTTCTGTTTTCGAAACATATTTCCAATGATACGAAGACATAACGGAGTGTTGGTGGACGTGGGTAAAGTTAATTCATAAAAAATGGTGCATTTAAAAAAAAATATTTTGGCGATACAGAGAGTGTTAGTATATTCGTTCACTTTTCATATATTTACTACACAATTGAACAGTATTTCTTCAAATATCATAGCAGAATACTAAAAATTGAGCCAGTGACAGAAAATCTCTGGAGGTATCTCGTTTAAAACTTGCTTTGTGGTGTAAATCATAAATCAAGATATATTGGAACAATCGTTTTTAAGGTTTGTACAGTTCTTCTACATATCCCCAGGTATTGATCGAAGCTTTTATTTTTTTCTTGATATATGAGCATTCTGCAGCTAAAAATGCAATTTTCGCTAAAAAAAATCATGAAACTTATTTTTGTGAACAAAGTTATGATCTTTAATGATGCTTTGATATGAAGGAGAACTGTGCAAAATTTCAAACAATTTGGTTCAGTAGATTTAAAGTTATTCTGTACATCGCATTTATTCGTGGTGTCTCCTGAAGATTTTCAATATTTTGCGGTGAACATTAAGAAAAATATTGCTTAAATGTTGCATTTATCTCGGTGTCGCCAATTTTTTTTAAGCGCGATATTTTTTCAACAATGATCCTACCCCCTTAAGCAAGAACTGATTTCATCAGTAGGTGTCGACTAACGGATAAAATGTGACGAAGATCGCGGACCACGCTACCAAATATTCGATTAATTCCTTTTATGGGTCATCGTGAATTCGTCCTATATAACAGTGTTGCATTCTTTCAGCATTTTGCTTACATCCGAATTTTGATTGATATTGTAAGTAACGTTTTCCGCAAGCGCAAGATTTAGTGGCTGTTTTAGGACAGAGCTGTTCGTCCATAATCCTGCAATGTTGATTTAACTTCAGATGAAGCGATCGCAGGTGCAATTTTCAATTTAATTTTCGACAAATTCATGCAATTCATCAGTATTATATTGTCATTCACGTAATAGATCTCTATCAAATAAATTCTTGCCATTCCGTTTATGTGCTGGTAAACAAACATGCAACAAAATTTTAGATTTTTGAAGTAATTGATAGATATTGCATCAGAAACCCTCCCTCTCCTTCAGATTCCGAACCCAACAATATAGCTAAAAAAAGTTCTTCAGTACACCCCCCCCCTCTCCCTTTCCACGGATTAGGTCAAAATTGTCAAAATTGGATTCATCGCTAATAATCACATTGAATGAATAGATAAGGATTACATCAGAACCCTCCGCCCCCCTTTCTTGGTCCACTCCCATCATCCATCGGCTCAGTGGGAGAAATACATATGTCAAATACTAATAAATATGGAGATATAAATAATTCTTTGCCTAAAAAACAACCCCCCCCCCCCTAAAGCTAAAGCTAAGTGTACCCCCCTCCCCTAAAGCTAAGTGTACCACCCCCTCCCCCCCCCAAAAAAAAACATTCCATGAACATCTTCTTGGGGAAAAGAATACGTATGCCAAATTTCATCAAGATCGGACTTGTAGTTTAGAAGTAGTTAGCGGACATACATACAAAAAACATACATTGATTTTTATATATATATATATAATATAATATATATATATATATATATATATATATATATATATATATATATATATATATATATATATATATATATATATATATATATATATATATATATATATATATATATATATATATATATATATATATATATATATATATATATATATATATATATATATATATATATATATATATATATATATATATATATATATATATATATATATATATATATATATATATATATATATATATATATATATATATATATATATATATATATATATATATATATATATATATAGATAGATGATATAATGTATTGGTTGTTTTCCCCGCACTAAATTTATCACGCCATTCGAAGCAGCTAAATCATCGCGTTCCATACTCCATTATCGGGTGCACGATATTTGGCATAAATACGTTGAGCATAAGTACGTTAGGCATAATGGACGATTGGCATAATATACCATAGGCATAATGGATGATTAGCATAATGTACGGTAGGCATAATGGACGATAGGCATAATTCACAAAAATATAAAAATAATCGCAAGGCTTTCGTTATTAATCGTTATAGAGATTTCGCTTGTTTTTTTGCAGATTAGAAAAAAATGACGCATTGCTATAACATACTTTCGCATAACTTAAGCGAGAGACTTTAAAATGAAAACTACCGTGCGAGATATTTAACCCTTGCAAGTGTGGAGTTTGTTTTCTATTTTTTCTGTAGACGAGATGAAGAAAATATCCCATCATTTAAGTGAACATTTTTGGTACAAGCACAGCTCTTAGATGTATTACCGATACAGTTGCATCCATATATTTTAAAAAAAGGAAAATAATGAAAAGACATTAAGTTTTGGATCTTATGGAAACAGTCACTGTTATGTACACGATCAACATTAGGCTACGGATTCTACGTTTGTGGCGATACCTTTCGGTAACTCATAGCAGTACAGGAAAAAACTCTCTCTCATATTAAAGAGTTTCCGTAGTTCAATTTGTGATGGCCTCGAAAATACAATCATTGTGCTTAAGAATACGGGAGAAAATCAATATAGAACCAGCAATATTCGTATCTTCGTTGAAATAATAACAAAATGCACCATTCTCTCTTTCATGAGCTGTTCTTCACCATTATATATTTTCTTCTTGGACAATTACACCTTACGTGAATGTGGAAGTAATCTAAGTTAACCCTTACATGTCAAACATTTTCCTAGCGTTCATATGCTTCAAGAAACACGAAAAACTCGCTTCGAAAGATGCTTCGCCGTGCTGGAAGCTGCTCAATATTCATCTTCCGGTGCTCAACACAATTCTAGAAAATTTTCATTATTCTATATACTAGGAAGAGATAGTCGAAGACGGTCCAAATTGTTTGCAATAATAATGAAAAATAATAAAAATATATCAAAATTTCATGTATCAACGCTAACTGTAAATATATCTGGTAGTACTGCTCCAGTAGAGTTATATCAGACTAATCGCAATAACTTCAGGTCTAAGTTCTAATAGCCTCAGTTCCTGGTCAGGGACGAATTACCACAGAGTTAAAGTCCCCTGAAATATAACTATCCTATCCCAGTTACTGGTCTTACTTGTTTTTTGTGAGTATATTCTGCCTAATTCAATATTTACAAACAACATAGGCATTAGACCGGCAACAATTTTGACTTTTTTTTCGGAACACTGCTAATTCAATTGGTAATTGGATGCACAAATCATATGCAAAATATGAGCTTTGTCCGGCAGCTCTAGTCTAGAAAAATATGTGCGATTAGCGGCATGTCGTTGAAATGAGTGCATATTTCAACCTTCTCGTCAAGCAAACCTACACAGATACATAAATTTTCTTTTGGAATGACTCTAATAACATTGACCATTACACTGATGCATTTTTGCAATTCATAATGAGTTAGTAGGTAAGAGTAATGTGGTACATCAGTCATGGGTATGTCATTTTTAATTCTTTATTGTTTTGTTTCATCGAAAAACTTGCAGAGAACATATTCTATTAATAATCACTCTTCCAGCTTCTATGATCTACTCTTAGAACTTGGGACTCCATTCCCAAGGTTTGTTGTCGTTTTTTGCCAATTACCCAAACCCCTTTGATTTACCTTGTGCTTACATAAAGAGAGGATGTTTCTTTCCCCCGTCTATTTGCCAACTGTATTAGATAATAAACACTGACACCGGTCGGATTCTATGATCCATGGTCAATTACCACTTCAAACTAATTTCGAGCCTTCTTTTTACACCGGACATTAGTTACACGATCACCGAGCTGTTCCCAGGCCGTTTTGCGGTCTATCTGCACTATTGGACCACACCGAGTTTTACCTTTTTTGCTCACCAAATGAACGCCATTTGACCTCCCGCTTCCTTTCGCACCATCCCCCCCTGCAGCAGCCCATAATGCAAAGCCGAGCAGATGGGTGGCTGTTTTTCCTATACAAACCGTGCGCGCGCAGGTATATATGGTCTGTTGGATGCGCACTCGCAGTCGGTTCCACTGTCCGCGTAGCCTAGCCACCGACCTATGGGTCATAAAGCGAAGATATTGGATACTCCTCAAAAAGATGCACCGTTCATGTATGAGAAATGTGAACAAACGCGCAGTTATTTTTTGCCGCCTTTGTTGGCTTTGGCTTACCTACATACCACCGGTTCAGCGGCAATAAAGTCGAAGAAACTTAATTATCGTTCAAGAACCTCCGGAACCGTAGATGAGCGGAGGTAACGGGTGCGGCGGACATATGTACGTTCTACGAGTTATCTAGATGCGCCGTTGTTGATGCCAGTGCAATCTGACAGAGCAAACATTGCACGGTATCATAGCGGATATAAATGGATGCATTGTTGTTCAAAAAGTTGCTTCAATAGGTTGATTTCAAGGAATTACTAAACTATCAATAGCTGTACTTACTGATGGTCGGGCGGCCTTTCGTATCCTTCTTAGTTCTTTTTTCTTTACTCTTCACTCTTCGGTCTTCGTTCAATGTTCGTTAATCATTTTTCGTTCTTCTTTCTTCTTTCTTTGTTAAATGTTCTTTGTTTTTTGTTCTTTATTCTTCGTTCTTCATTCTTCGTTCTTCGTTCTTCATTCTTCGTTCTTCGTTCTTCGTTCTTCGTTCTTCGTTCTTCGTTCTTCGTTCTTCGTTCTTCGTTCTTCGTTCTTCGTTCTTCGTTCTTCGTTCTTCGTTCTTCGTTCTTCGTTCTTCGTTCTTCGTTCTTCGTTCTTCGTTCTTCGTTCTTCGTTCTTCGTTCTTCGTTCTTCGTTCTTCGTTCTTCGTTCTTCGTTCTTCGTTCTTCGTTCTTCGTTCTTCGTTCTTCGTTCTTCGTTCTTCGTTCTTCGTTCTTCGTTCTTCGTTCTTCGTTCTTCGTTCTTCGTTCTTCGTTCTTCGTTCTTCGTTCTTCGTTCTTCGTTCTTCGTTCTTCGTTCTTCGTTCTTCGTTCTTCGTTCTTCGTTCTTCGTTCTTCGTTCTTCGTTCTTCGTTCTTCGTTCTTCGTTCTTCGTTCTTCGTTCTTCGTTCTTCGTTCTTCGTTCTTCGTTCTTCGTTCTTCGTTCTTCGTTCTTCGTTCTTCGTTCTTCGTTCTTCGTTCTTCGTTCTTCGTTCTTCGTTCTTCGTTCTTCGTTCTTCGTTCTTCGTTCTTCGTTCTTCGTTCTTCGTTCTTCGTTCTTCGTTCTTCGTTCTTCGTTCTTCGTTCTTCGTTCTTCGTTCTTCGTTCTTCGTTCTTCGTTCTTCGTTCTTCGTTCTTCGTTCTTCGTTCTTCGTTCTTCGTTCTTCGTTCTTCGTTCTTCGTTCTTCGTTCTTCGTTCTTCGTTCTTCGTTCTTCGTTCTTCGTTCTTCGTTCTTCGTTCTTCGTTCTTCGTTCTTCGTTCTTCGTTCTTCGTTCTTCGTTCTTCGTTCTTCGTTCTTCGTTCTTCGTTCTTCGTTCTTCGTTCTTCGTTTTTCGTTCTTCGTTCTTCGTTCTTCGTTCTTCGTTCTTCGTTCTTCGTTCTTCGTTCTTCGTTCTTCGTTCTTCGTTCTTCGTTCTTCGTTCTTCATTCTTCGTTCTTCGTTCTTCGTTCTTCGTTCTTCATTCTTCGTTCTTCGTTCTTCATTCTTCGTTCTTCGTTCTTCGTTCTTCGTTCTTCGTTCTTCGTTCTTCGTTCTTCTTTCCAATTTCTTATTCCTTATTTATTCTTCGTGTTTTCATTATCCTGTTGAATTTCTTTTCTTCAATCTAATAATTTTAATTTCTCTTCAATCTAAAAGTTTCGAAACAATTTTTCCAATTACGCACAACGAGCTCAAAGCTTGCCTTTTTACGATCGCAATCGATTCCAGAAATTTATGATTGTAATCCACAATAGAAACCATAAACCACAGTCTATAGTTGATGTCATGGCGATTCCTGTAACGATCTTTTATCGGATGCTTATTT
Organism: Topomyia yanbarensis; assembly: GCF_030247195.1. NCBI lineage: Eukaryota > Metazoa > Arthropoda > Insecta > Diptera > Culicidae > Topomyia > Topomyia yanbarensis. The sequence goes on along the minus strand of NC_080672.1, from coordinate 131,290,492 downwards.
TAGTCGTTTTAATTGACCAGCTTTGAACTGGCCAACCCACACGCAAACCTACGACGGACGATGAGTTTATTGTTTCAGTGCGCAGTCATTCACCACACAACACATCTACGCAACACTTTTGATTGCGTCCATTGCCGGTTGTTTGGTCGACCACGGGCGATACAACTGCCTCCGGGATATGTGAGTAAAGCTTAAGCCGTAAAGATGGGGAAATTATTTAAATTAATTCTATCTGCCCCCTGGCTGCCAGTTCATAGTGCTGGGGTGTACTCGTGCTCATCAACAAGTACCAACTGTCGCCAAGCTCACCATGGAGTGTGTTGTGGTCTCATTAACATGTGCAAATATAGCAAACGCATGCTAGTAATCTGCCGCTGTCAGTTTTACATCGATTGGATCGTGCGAAGAAGCTTCTCAGTTGTCACATTATCTAGGTGAAATTATTGGCTGAAGAACGTGGTTTGAAGGAATTTCAACGCGATATTTAGGTTAATGATCACAGGGTAATATATAAACGTTTATGTTATGCAGCAGCGTAATTAGCGAATGATATTTATTGCTGATGGGATTGATTCAATTTTCGGACTACAAAAATAGGCGAGTAGGTACTCGGTTTGTCCAAGTAAGATCATAACAAGCGAATCAGTGCATTACATTATTTTTTGGTTCACATCGCATCGCACGCAAATCAAAAATCCCATAACTTACGCCTTGACGCAGGTCGCAATGGCCTTCGGCAGAAATATCTGTCCTTAAAACAAAGAGACCCCAAAGAAAAGCCCAAGAACACATATGGGGAGCGATAATTTATTATGGCCTGTTACACGTTACCCCAAAAAATTTGTTACCTTTTAAGGTTTAAAAAAAATACACATACTCGCCGTGAACCAGTCGGCAGACAGTAAAATATCCTGCCCATAATTTATGAACGATCTGATTATTAAAAGTTTCGAGTTACAACTTCAGCGCGGAGAGTCGCGCGCAAATATCAGCATTCTATCCGAAAATGCATTTCGCGGCATCCGTCGGTGCACTACGAGATATCTGCGGCGATCAGGAACCGATTTTATGGCCTGCCGAGTAAAAAAAAGTATTAATGTCGCCCTTTTGTACCCCCACCCAGGCACAACCATAGCCATGGACCTTTTTCACCACCGGTCCGCTACGGTGTCATAAAACCAACAGTTGATGCCAATCGGTAAGCGGTAATCGATTACCATTTATCTGTATATGGATGGGGTCTTATTACAGATCAAACACGGAACGGGCATCTTTCTAATGGTAGCGCTATGTGTGGCATAAAACTTAATTGAAACGAGTGCAGAATTCACATATCAATCCAATACCAATAATGGCACTTTGATTTTTATCGCCTGTTGACCCTTTGTCGACCGCGAGTAGCGTGAAATCGATTTGGCTTTAAGGTTCGGTCTAGGAGCACATAAAAGCGGACAAGACTCGAATTCTTTGAGGATATTTTAAGATCATCAGGATCCTTGCTGAACGATGAATAGTATGGTATGGTATATAGCGCGCTAGGGTTCGTCGCGGTGCGGATGTGGGCGGTAAATGGATTGTCCGCACCGCAACCGCAAAAAAATATCAAAACCGCACCGCTTACCGCAACCGCACTTTATTTACCGCACCGCACCGCGCGGTAATGCGGTAAATGCGGTAAATTTTTTATATTTTTAAAAATTGTTTTGAAAAATTGTTCATTTGTATATTGAAATGTTATTCTTATTTACACGAAATTTAACTTTAAGAATCAGGAATCAGAATATATTGACTCAAATGGCACGTTCCCCGTACATAGTCGGGGATTTGTGCGTGTGTTTTCATCATTTCCTGAGCGGAAGGAAAGGACAAGGAGGTGTGGGGAAGTAGAATTGGAAGGGTGGGAAAAATAACAGCAAAAAACAAAAATAAACAACAAGTAAGTTAAACTCACAAGTAGTTCAACTTGCCTGCGAATAAGCCTAAAGCTCTTTACCACATTGGATAAGAAACTTTAGTATGTCTCTGAGTTTCAGTCGACCAAACATGGTTTCGTCTATAAAAGGACGGCTGAAGACTCAAAATCGCAATTGCGCTACCGCTGGACAGTTGCATATCAGATGATATGAGGTTCCGTAGTCGGATTCACAAAGATCACATAAAAAAGACTCAGCGCGCTGAATAGTTGCCATGTGATAATTGAGTTTGCAGTGGCCGGTTAAAGCCCTGGTCAGCATGCCGCAGTGGAGCTTCGAAAAATGTAAGAGATTTTCGAAACCACTGGGCATGGTTGTTCTAGAAACGCCTTTGTTTGGCGACACGTTTGTAGATTTCTCCAATAATTGCGGTGCTCGGATGAAGCCCAGGACCGTATTTTTTCCCTTATCCAACTTGTCGAAATTGGCAGCGCGGGCTCAGGACCAACGAAGTCAATCGCTGAACCTGCCCTGGCCAATTCGTCAGCCCATTCATTTCCAGTAATACCGCAATGTCCGGGCACCCAGACAAGGTAGATAGTGTTGACAATACTTAGTTCTTCGATTTGGGTTCGGCACGCGATCATTAGCTTGGACCGGGATTTGTCTGAGCTAAGGGCCTTGATTGCAGCCTGACTATCGGAGCAGAAGTTTATAACTCTGCAGGACAAACTCAGTTGAAGGGCCGATTGCACCCCGCACATAATCGCAAAGATTTCTGCTTGGAATACAGTACAGTATCTACCTAGTAAGTGAGATTGTTCCAATCTCATTTCACGACAGTAAACACCAGCACCAGCACGTCCCTCCATCAGAGAACTGTCAGTATAACAAACCACTTGCGTTTGTTGTTGTCTTTCCATAAAGCCAGACAACCACTCCTCTCGAGAGGGAATCTTCACATGGAATGTCCTGTAAGGAAAACTACAAGTGAGTGTAATATCGCTGGGAGCAAGAATATCTTCACCCCATGTAACCATTTGTGACCACAATCGTGTATGACTGGTAGCAAGATCAACATGATTACTGTTCCAAAGCCCAGTAACCTGCAGTCTGTATGCACATGATAGTGCTTCTTGTTTTAAGTGTATGTGTAATGGTTTGATATTTAGAAGTGCCTCAAGAGTAGCAGTCGTGATCACTGAATGCTCATCACTGCCGCTCATCATCGGCAGTGATGAGCATTCGCATCACTGCCGATGATGAGCGGAAGCCCATTTCTGCTACAATATGATACAACGCTTTTGAAATCATCAGAAGGAGATGATTCGTTATGCGGTAGGTATGCTGAACAATATATATTTTTTGTCTACGTTTCCGACAGTCAGTGTAACTGTGACAACACAGATATCGCGAGTTGTGAGCTCCGATATGAGACACGCGTCAATAGCCTTATTTGCAAGAATGCTAGCACGAGGCATTTCACGTGGGTTAGTCATGCCTGTCTTGTTGTAAGCAATGAAGGCAGTGTTAAGTAACTTTCCAAAATAGAAGTTTCCTTTATGGAAATACGGTTCTTGAACCAATGCTATGGAAGCTTTACCTTCCTGCATGAGTCGAGATAAATTCATAGTTGCTGTACGTTTATGTTGGAGATTGATTTGTGCTATTCTAACCATTGTTGATTAGAGAATTGTACATTTCATCTCCAACACAAATTGCACAACAACTAGAGGACACCAAGCGAGTTGGAATGTTAACGCATTTAGCGAGCCATATCAGGTTTAAATGGGACATGATCATTTGATTCCCACTATTTGCGAAGAAAATAATGGTCCACTGTGTCAGAGATTCGCATAACACAGTAAGGGCAAAACCCAAAATGCTCCGTGCGCGACTGGCATATTTTAGACTCTCCAGTCATTAAGTCCACGGCACGGTACTACACCTTGACTTAGGGTCTCCTACTTTCAGTCGCCTCCTACGACATGGGAGCAGGACTCCAGTGGCTCAATTCTAGGCCGGATACCACACGGCCTCTGGGCAGGTTCATCTGTACACATCGAAATTTGATAATCGAAACTCAACAAAACTTCACCGAACTACCATCAGAGTCTTAGCAAACCCCCAGCCAACAAAAATTCGGCAAAATTAAGTGGGTCATCGGTGAAAAAAATCGGTGTGTAGAGTGAAAGTTCCGCTGCGTAATGCAGTATACTGAGGAGTTCGCCCAACTCTTCCCAGGCTCCGTTCGCCATTGAGAATGTTTTAAACCCCCTCAACAATTTTACCCATAGCACGGGTCGCATGACACTATGGAATTGGGGTTCCCTGTTTGGTAGATTATTACCACTGAAACAGGTAGTCCGTAGTGTAATTCTTAGCCGGTTGAAACAACCACTACCGACACTACACGGCTTATCTAGGCTGTTCGGTGAAAGAAGCTGTCATTGAAGAACAGATTCCATATTTAGATGGGCGAACAGCCGCATCCTTATTTATTCTTATTTACACGAAATTTAACTTTAAGAGACTCCTCAGAATGTAATGTTTAAGACAAAACCAACTTTTGCATTTTCTATTAATAAAACTCCGTACATTTAAAATGCAAGCATTATACATTCAAAAACGTTGTACTGCAGTAATAGGAAACTTTTATTTTAGCAACCCTTCAGTTAATTGAAAAAATGTATTGAAAATGTAATAAGAAATGAAGTATTTTTTTCTTTAAATTGTCATATTTTCAATGTGTTTGACATATGAAAATGAAATGGATGATTTTCGCATATACGTTGTAAAAACCACCCCCCATTCTTAAAGGAATTTCAACAAAAAAAAATTTAAAGTCGAAATACCAGTACTTATATATAGTAGCGCATATATTCCAATACAGTGAAATAAAAACATTGTATTTCATCAATAAGAACGACGCCATATTTGACGAAAAAAAAATTGCTCTATACATTACATCTAATCAGGAGTCCGATCTCAACCGGTACATAATTATTGAACATTAGAAAAACTGCTAAAAATGTATGATTTGTAACATACAGCAGAAATGTTATTAAAAATAGGGGGTTTTATGGACAAAATATCTCAAAACTCTAACGTCTGCATTTTTAAAGAAACATATGTATTCTCATTCAGAAACTAAGATCGCTCCCTTTAAAAATATATGAAGTGTAATTTTCTAAAGGCTAGTTCTAGAAAGTTCTAGCATTTAATGTATTTTCCTATAATATTTTCCCAAAGAGCCAATGGCAAAAATTTCAATTAAAGTTTCAAAAAAGCTACAAAATAGTCTTAACCCTCCAGCGCACGCGCCGTTGTATTTTGTGAAACACCTTCCGAAACTCTAGCGAAATCTTCTTTCAGAAACAGTGGCTGCTCAATCAGGGAACCATTCGCGCGAGTGCTGGAGGGTTAACTGAAACATTTTAGGACTTAATTTGGTAGAAAACTATCGTAAATTTGAATGGAAGTACGCGAAAAAAAGTTATGTAGCATACTTTTTGAGAAAGAGTCCAAAAAAATTGACTGCATTGACTCACATTGAATTTACACAGCAATCAAAGAAGATAGAAATACGATGTTGATGAACGAATGATAGAATAACCATCCTTATTTGGACCCCTCCTTATTTTGGACGATTTAATACATTTGTATCCTTTACTGCCAATTACTTCAAATTCGTTTGGTTTGATGAAGATAATTATATTCTTTGGGTTGTGTTTAAGTCCCAGCATAATTAGTTTATCTCTAATTTCTTAAAATTAATCAAAATTCACAGTTGAAAAATTGATATCGGAAACGATTCATAATTCAACGATTTCCAACAGAAATCGGGAGAAGTGATGCACTTTTAAATTGGATTTAAGAGTAAAAAACAGTCTTAAGAAATTTATGAAAATGTCCGAATGAACGCCATACGTGCCCATTTATGAAATTTGCTGACATTTCTAAGTACAAAACATGATAGAAAATGTGATGTTCATAAAACAGTCTTATGAAATTCATCACAATGTTCGAATGAATGCCATAAGTTTTTTATTTATGTCTACTATTGTGCATTTATATAAAAACAATGTTCTAACATGACTGACATTTCTCGAGCGTTTTCGATAGAGTGAAAAAATAAACTGTCAAAATAAACCTTGAGAAGAAATTCGGGACAAATGAACCCCCATTTAGAAATAAGGTTCATAACTGAATGATTATGTTTACTACTTCTAAACTGATTTTGATAATTATACGCGTCGCGATAAATACGCGCCAGGCACTAATTATATGCACAGTTTATTTCAAAGTTCATATCAATGATAATCGAATTTCTTCAACAAAAGTCATAACCATGTAAATTGATTTAATCCACTCAGTAATTTATTGAATAAATTGAACAATTATTTGAAATTTTGTTTCAATTTCTGTAAAAACCTCGGTTATTTTGCTACGCAACTAAAAGGCACTGGCTTAACACTATTAGCTCCTGGTTGGACTTCTATGCCACTACTGAATTCATAAGATGCAATTATGAACTTTTCACAAAAGTGACGTTTATGCAAAATTAAATATAATTTCATAGAACCAATAACAGATCTCATACGGGTTTCATAAGAAAAACTAATGAAATTCTTTAACGCATATATTGGAACAGATTCATAAGACTGTCTTATGAAATACATAATTTGAACTTCCATGGAGTCAGCGATGCCAACCTTCCAGTTTAAACTGGATTCTTCCAGTTTTTTTTACAACATCCAGTCAAACATACAATCGAAAAAATCTTCCAGTTTTTTTAAATTTGAGCCAGTTTTATCTATTTTTTTTAAATATTCATTTATTTAGTTTATTTTCTCACAAATTATAACTTGATTAAAATAATTTTCAAGCTGTGTTTCAAGCATGATTCACAGTGCCCCAGAATAAGATTTTAATCCACCGTAACCTGAACTCTTTTTATACCACTAGTGAGTAAAACGGTTCGGGAATATACATTTTGATTCGATTTGAAATAGATTTTACTCAACCATAAAGGTGGCAGTACATTGTATCAAATATTTTGAAGCACATTTGTTGAAATCTCAGCTAGTTGTCATAGTGGTATCGTAAGAAAGGTTTAAGAGTATCCTCAATTTTAGCAAATGGTGTTAAATTTAGGATTTTGTGGATGTGTAGATTAAAACCGTAAAATTCGACTGTAACTATTACAATTACAATCAAATTCGAATGTTTCATATTTTTTTTTTAATTTGGACAACAATATCAAAAAACCGATTCAAATTTTCAGTAAAAGGTATGGAACATACGTCTTTACTTAAAATTACGTTAATTGAATCGTTGACTTAAACATTACAAGGGTAAAGTAGGATTTTTTGAGCATCCAGTTTTTTCCAATTTTTTTTTTGCAAGAAAAGTTCCAGTTTTTTAAAACAATGTTGGCAACACAGCATGGAGTGCATGAATAAAGATAAATGACTTCATAAGCCTGCCTACGACATTCGAAAGCGTTTGATGGCATCGTCAGAAGGCATACCGTCATATACCGAAACTTATAAAATTCGCAGGTGCTTTTTCCTCGGTGTACTTAAGGGAGGATAAGGGCTTCAGCGTAAAAAAAAAGTTTTTTTGTCAATTTTTTTAGAAAGATGGGCAAAGCGAACTGATTCAAACTTTTGTATATTATACTACATCATTTCAATAACATTCTGTAATTTTTTCATGCAAAAATATCAACTAGCGACTTGGTGACGAAGCTTTTTGTGGAACGTCTCTGGAAATACACACGTATAATGTACAAAAGTTTCGATCAATTCGCTTCACCCATCTTTCTAAAAAAATTGACAAAAAACTGATTTTTATTACGGTGAAACTCTTGCCCCCACCCCCTTAATGTACCTTTCTTTGTCTAGAGTTACTATATTCATAGCTAGGCGGACACAAAAGCTGAAAAACTGTCAGCTCTTTCTTGAGGAAAAAAATGCTGGCATCCCAAATATTCTAACTCGAGCTCAATAGTTTCATTGTTGACATCGTGAGTAAGAATTTTACATGTACGTATAGCGAAACGAATTCGATTTGGTTTAATACAGGTGCGAATATCTCTCGGATACAGAAACAAAATCTTGTTTATTTTTGTTTCTGAATGCTCGATAATACAAGCCCAACCCCGTCTTTTGGCGGGGCTCAGTAGAATCGCTGTAAAATCTTCAATACACGATTTTGTGCTGTCAACTCAACTAAAACCTCTTCAAAACATTGCCACCTATCATACAAATACGTTATCTGCTTGTTGAAATCATGATATAAAATGATATTTGAGTTGAAAGTTGGAAATTTGAGGGAAACAAGAAAAAAAAATTTCAATTGGAAAATTATCTCACATTCGTAGTTTTCGAAAAAATAAAAATTATTGGTAAGTTAGTTTACAATAGTACTTTGCCGTAGAATTGAAATTTGGTCCTGTACTAACTTGAAACTAAACTATGGACTAAAGAACTAACCCCGCCAAAAGGCGGTGTTGGGCAGCTGGAGGAAAAAAAATTTCGTCTTCGAAGTACTTCTGACTTCAAAGTTTATGTGTTTATTTGGCTCTAGTTTTTTCAATTTTCTACCGACTTCAACTAAACCACTTGCAAATGATCGGGAAATTATTCAAGATTGTTTAACTATACTTGTTGGTCAGGTCAGAGGACAGGTTCTGGTATTCTAAAAAATCCCGTGTGGTCTGTCAGACGGCCACGTCATACAACTTCTAGCTCGAAGTGTGTCTTAGCATAACCTGAGTATAAATAAAATCATAAAAGTCAACCTTCTAAACGAAATTGGACACATATTATCTTGTTTCGGGAATACTAGAAATGATCCCTGCTTTGGCGGTTCAAAGGGCAAGCTGCTGTTTTCATAAACCATTCGTCGTATTTGCAGAACTCATCCAGGAAAGATTTGTAGTGGTCAGTAGCATCTTCGCGCTAGCCCCGTTATTGTCATGTACACTAAGAATCGGCTGCAAAGTCTGTTGAAAAAGAAGGTCAAGTTCCAAAACGGAGTGATAGTATCAAAACTTTGTTTCGCCTTTGGGTACGGTTCCAGGAGACATTGTAAAGGACATCCACACAATACCGAACGCCATATCAAACTTCACAGTTATTCGTATAGTATGCATGAGAGCACTGTAGCATTCTCTAGATTCTATTCCTTGTTGCATTCGTGAATTTTTGGGACATCCTGAGATCGATTTCATAGAACATTCTAGAGGAGACATATACGAAAAGCGCAACTCATATCAAATATTTGCACCTGAATATAGCTGTAATGTCATTTCAAATTACACCAAATCGATAATCAAGGAATAATAAGCATTTTAAATGATCTGAATACTTGCGGAAACTTTCCAAATGGGCCCGTAAATTGCGAGATCGGGTTCTTCAGACTACCTGTTCCATTTCGACGTGAGCAAATCTGTTGCTTCGAACACCAGATAAAATAAACTTTGCGTCCGCATCGGTCCAATAGTATCACCTGGTAAATATACTGGAAATCGGATACTGAGCTCACAGACATCTGTAAGTGTGTGTGCATACAAACTAGGCATGTTTCCGCGATGTTCATCACAGAAAAAAAAACATTTCGAATGTGTTAGCGTAAAAAAAATATTTTTAACTAGCTGACCTAACAGACGTCGTCCTGCCTATAATAAAACGAAATTCAACGAAAGCAAAAATAGCAATGCTTGTGGAACAAATTTCTCTTAATTTCAAGTCCAGTAAGGTGACTCCAATTGTAAAACATGTTACGAAAAGTCCTATAATATACGTACAGTAACAATGCTGATGCTTTGCCAATATATGAACAGGGCCATGCAAGAATCGACGCTACTCCAAATTTATTCTGAAGCTTTTCAATGACTTACGTTCATTATCAAAGTCGAATCGGTATTTGAATCTGTTTATGGAAATTCGTGGAAACAAAGCATTGCTGCATTCATAATTTCCTTTAACAAAAAAGTACCGTTGCGGAAAAACTGGAACCCACCACACCAATGACATTTTATTATACGACTCTATATGGTAAACTATGAAAACAATCTTAAACTAAAAATGTCCCAATTGCACAAATAGGTGGATTAAGATAAATTTAATATTTTGTGTTACTTCCAAAAAACCTTCCACAGTAAATAACTCAAAATCAAAGAAACCCGTCATGTCGTTCTTGAGTTATGCGATAACATACGGACACCGTTTCATTTTTGTATATAGAGATTTTTGTTAGCCCAGCTGCCCAACCCCGCCTTTTGGCGGGTTACATGTTTTGAGGTTTAACTGAAAAACTCGTAACTTTTGTAAATCGGCAATGTGTTGTTCGGTTTTCTCATCATAAAAACAGATTATTTAAATTTTTTGAAGGGAAACAAAAATTTGGGCAGTAGAGGGTTAATGATCACCATAATCACAATACATTTTCCATATACATCAAAGATATGCCCGATTAGCTCCAGGATTTGATATGTTCAATTGGCTTCGCTCAGAGTCTCCGCCCAACTATAAATATAGTAACTATATTCGCTCTCAAACGTGAAATTTATTCGCTCAACGCGCCTGCCGCTTTCATTACTGGTACCAGCCCAATGTTGATGAAAATATTCAGCCTTATTTCGAATTTCGACGGATCACATTTTCGAATGAATGTGCTTCGATTGAAGCAGGCTCCCGTTTGATTTTGCTCTCGTTATTAAGAATGCAAATCACATTCGTTCGAAAAAACGATCCGTCATAATGCAGAATAAGGCTGATTATTTTGCGTTGATGATATACCGTACAGAGTCCATCCACCAATCCGATCCGGGTCCCATTCATCGATCATTTTGACGATAAAATCGTTTTATTTCGTATATTAACGCTAGACTGGTTTTTTGAGGTATATTTGTACCCCAGACCTATTTGCAATCCCTGTAATTATTTTGCGGTTTATTTTAACTGCAAGCAATCTTTATCATAAATCGATTTGATTAACAAACTTCCATTAAAGCAGGCGTAACCTATTTGTTTCACTTGATCAACTTAATAGTACCCGCTTAAAGTGTGTCTGGGGTACAAATGTACCCCCACAAATACGTTTACGTTAGTGTTTTGTTATGTGTACGTAATTCGGAAAATTGATTATATCTTTTTTGTAAGCAAAATATAGATACATAGTAATCGAGAAACTTGTGTAGAATTGTATAACCTTCGACATTGCTGAACAATAGAATTTATTATTTTATATAATAAAGCTACTATAGCAGAGTAACTAGAAAATGCGCTTGGATCGTTATCGTAATTTTTGCTTTTACAAATGAAAGAGACAGCACACTCGTGAATATGATTTGTATACAATACGTATATCGTACCACTTAATTCGTTATATCCAACCAGGGTCTGGCACACTAACTTTATAATACACGTACAATGCACTGGCTCTATCATCTCTTCGACGTCTTGATGTTTATCGCCATTACTGCATATTTCTGTATCTTTACTGTTTGTATTAGCGTTTGATATTCAAAAAAGTATCGAAATAAATACACTTCTTGACTTGTTTTGAAATGACTCACTACTTCTTCAAAAGACAATTCAATAATTTTCACAATGCCGTATAGAAGGTCAAAATCGCTATGCTATGCTATATTTCACAACACGTTTGACCAGTTGTTCGATTGAAACACAAAGTGTGTTTTAGTTATTTGCGTCAAGCCGGCGCTGATCTATTTCGACAAAAAGTTAGTGTCGGTCTCTGATGAGACGAAGTCAAAACGTATCCAAGTAAAAGGTAAAAATCTGTTAGAAACAGCTGGAGTTCTTGATATTTTAAGGGAATTTTGACGTATTTTAAAGACTTGTTCTATAAAAAATGAAATATTACATAATAAAATAGAATAATCACAAATATTTTTGAACAGGCTGCTTTGCAAATGATTTAAGAATAAAACTATCCACTTTATTTATAAATTAAATAAAAAAACTAGATATAAGAGCGAGTAAGGGCGCTATAACCTTGGCTCATTAGCCAGGGCAGGGCTAAATACTTCTGTCCCATCCCAGGAACCTAGGACCAAAGGAGTGACATTAACCCTCTTAGCAAAGTCACTCCCAACGATTTATCAAACCGCCATCAAATTGAAACGGTTGTGTACGGTTGTCCACGTTTCTTCCTTATTCAAGGTTCAAAATAATCCGTTAATTAAATTATTAATTGAATGGATAATTTGATTGCCGTATAATTTTGAATCATCTTTATTTTGTACGCTGCACAGTTGGCCTGGCCGCTTTAATGCTTGTGTCATATTCAATATGTGCCACAAACATTAATAATGACAAGAAAAATTGTGGACGAACGTATGGATCAGGATCAGGATCCCTACATGTATTGGCTGTGTATGTGTAGACTAGACTAGACTAGAAATTAAACAAAAAACTAGACATATTACAACGATTTTAGTGCTGGGGTACGAATGTACCCCACAAAACCGTTTATGTATATAAAAAGTCACGAAACCGTTGTAGGGTTAAATGGAATTAAGAAATTTGAATTAAAGCGCAACATAGAAGCAGTACTTACAACATGAATATAATATAAATATTCAGTATGGATCTCTTATTATTTCGCCAAATAGTCATTTTTGTATGCTGCATCGCATCAAAAGCCATTTTCAAGCTTTCGCTATTTTTGTCGCCCAAAAAGCTAACTTGAAACTTAAGGAAATAAACTTATTTCATGGCTAATATTTCAAAGTAATCAATATACAAACAGAATGAACAAGGCATACAGCACACGTTTTGATATAATTTTCTGTGAATAAAAACTTATTAACCTAGAGTTTTCAAAATAAACTCTGAATGTTAAATGGGACTTTGCAAATATAAAGTCTTCTATTTACCAATTATGAAATAATTAATTGCAAAACATTTCGTTTGCGATTTCCAAAAGGTTTGAATACTCCGATAAGCTACTGTAACTGGTATTTGCTATAGTTGGCATATGGTATGTTAATGTATTCCTTTTGAAACATATCTGGTTCAAATTCGGACGAAATATGCGGAAACATAAGGATATACCATTGCTTTCCAATGATGAAAATTGCCGAGTAAGTATCTAGTTGTTATTTCTAGAATGTGTTCTATTGCTCAAGTCTTCACATTCAAATACCGTAAAGCGGGTATCTTTGATAACCGAGCAAACTTTGACTATATGAAGCTTGTTTCAGTAACTGTACGATAAGAAAATTCCCTTTAACGAAATCATCGAAATCAAAAACAATTTCCTGGAAAACTTCGGTAAAAGTATTTTGCACCTTTACACAACTATTCGTTCGTTATTTCACTTTTTGATGATTCGACTGATCAAAGTTATACCGAGAGCAATGATTGTAAATTAAAAATACAATCATTATATTTTTATACTAAAACAAAATAAATTACCTAATAATTTGAATCGAAAGGTACCAGTACATGTTTTAAAAATACAAACAATTACATCTAATGGATATCATGAAAGTTTTTCGAAATTCGTTTAATTTAGTAATCAATGCGGTCCCATTTTACGGTAACCCGAGTCGAATTACGGTTCGACTGTAACCTAGGTCACAGTTGAATGTGACAGGATGCTACATTCGTTGAACAAACTTTCTTGGGCTCTGGGTGTGTATCATGCAGGGGCGGCGAAACACTTTACACCCGAGTGGGTAGAAAGCCTAGGGTGAGGGGTCCATTAGTAAGGAATTTTTTTCCATTTCGCAGTGCACACGCTTACATTACATTCACATTAAATCTCGTTCGTTTATGCAAATAGAACTGTGGTACATCGATGTTTTCAAATGTGTGTGGTGCGAGATACATGCGTTGCACATCTAAATTTTTGAAATGGTTCAAAATTTCGAGTGGGTGATTACCCACTCGGTTATTTTCGAGTGGGTAGTACTACCCATACTACCCATGCTTTCCGCCGGCCCTGGTATCATGAAAGTTTGGTTTTTTCGACACAGTATTTTTGTTAAATAGAGCATTACTTTGAGAACTTTGGCTCCGATTTAGATGAGCAAAAATTGACCTAGATCACTTCTATCATTTGACAGAGGAATGCCAACGAAAACAATCTTATGCAAAAGAATTTATAAGTATCAAATGGTAAGTATCATCGCAAATGTTAAGGACGATGATTCCCATGAAAGGACCTAATCCGTTACAAGAACCCTCCAGTTGTAGTTGGGCGTTTTGGCTATTTTTTCCACGAATTCTTTTGTAAATTTGCATATTTTTCCTATAAATACTGTAGTTGAAATCAGGCACCCATTAGATTTATCGTTTATTCTCTTATTTTTTAATAAACGTTGAAAGCTAAAATGGTTGTTAATTTATGGGTAGATGGGCCTTGCACGGTAAGATGATTGCTCTATTTTAAATTTTTTCGGGTGAACGTTACATAGTTTTACAGAAAAAAATAATGACAGGTGATAAGAAAATACTCGTTTCTTCTTTCGATACCAATACATTTAGTCGAAATCGATTAATTTTTGACGAATAAACTACAAAACAATACTATTTTTATAAAATTTGACTTCACTCGGCTACCCAGCTGGCACAGTCTGCGTGATAGAAAATGGAAAGTTCACAAGAATGTTAAGGTGCAATCGAAGGCATCTGAAACGGCGATCGTCATTTGTCTTAAAAGTCATTTAAAATCACTTAAATCGATTGATATTTCATTCGTCGGCCCCTCAACCAACCGCGAAGCGACAGGCTTTCGCGCGGTCACATCAAATGCAACCGAAATAACAATAAAATAGCTCTCGCTCCAATAGAACTAAACTGCTATCAATACCTAGGGAGCAAATGAAGAGCCACTCCGGCAGTAAAAGCGTGAACCATTAGAAAGGTGGAAGAAACAGCCTATATTGGTACACACTATGGAGTCGAGCCTCCGCACGTCCCTTGCCGGCTGGGTTGGATGGAATCTGTTAAATGAAGTATAACAGTCAACAAGAGGCTGCTTTATGGGGTATGTTTAATTACATCAAAGCGAGCCGCTTGTACACACGGATTGTAGCTTCTGCTGCGCACCGATACGGTCATCCCGAGAGTGCAACCGAAGAATGATCATACGAGCACGGGTAGCAGGTGCGGTAAATGGTGGCTTGATCTATTCTTAAGTCAATCTGTCACACAGAGGCCGATTTGTCGTGTGGTATCGGGTGATGCGAAAATAAAAACAAGTAAATAGCAAATAGGTCCCGCTGCAGCTCCAGGTAGGTAAGCCTCGTTCCATCACTGTAGAGTACAGTGAAGGGGGTGCTTGCTATTCGCAGCCGCTAAACACATGCTAACCGAGACTGTTGTTCGATTGTACCCTGTCTGGAGATGGAGGTGACATTTCTTGGTGACGGGATCGGAATTCGTGTGGGGATTCGGATTGATATTGACGTTAGTGGTGAAAATTTCCGAGCAAAGAATTGCGATCGACCACTGTTATCGTATTGCTCAACTTTTTAGCGCTTGTACAGGGTGAGTGCTAATTTATGTCAGTGTAATTTAAACATGTTTAATTTCGGATGAATGACAGCTTGGTTTCGTACATTGTTGGGAATAAATACGAGAGAGAAGTTGCATTGTATCCGACAAACCACCAATCAACTTTAAAACGGTGTTAGTGCGTTGTAGAATTATATTGAAGGTACCATTAGACGAATTCTTCCGGTTGGATTGTACTCGGCATTGGGGACATTGGGAATTGACTTGACGAGAGAGCTATTTAAATTGGCGCGTTTGAGGTGGAGGCCTTTAGAGCAAAGTTCGCATGAAATTTTGCCAATTCGCGATCCTGATCCATCAAAATAAGTATCGGCATCGCATTTGCTTCTTGTCGTGTTGACGGCGAGATGAAGCGATGACAGAAGCGTGAGTGACTGTGGGTGCTTGCCGATCGTAGATACGGTGAGTGTCGTAAAGCGAACAACGGCTTCTAATGCTTACTTGTCATCAAAAAGATTGCTAAAAAGTATGGTATATTGTGTCTTCTGAAAAATGATTTAACAATTAGTAGTAAAATTTTATTATATAAATCTATTGTTTCACCACATATTGACTTCTGCCCATCCATTTTGTTTCTTGCCAATCAAACACAAATATTGAGGTTACAGCGATTGCAAAATAGTATCATGCGATTAATTTTAAAATGTAACAGATACACTTCCTCTAGTTTCATGCTAAGCGCATTACAATGGCTCTCTGTGAAGCAAAGAAATTAATTACTTAACAATGGTGTTCATTTTTAAAATTATTAATGGAATGCTGCCTCGATATTTGTGTGATCGAATTGAAAGAGGAAGTGATGTGCATAGGTACAACACTAGAAACGCGTCTGATGCAAGAACACCAAACTTTTTATTTAGTTGATCACAGAACTCCTTGTTGTACAAAGGAATAAGTTTTTTCAATTCGATGCCTAAACATATTAAACGTGCAGCAACATTGGCGGAGTTCAAAACACTATGTATTTCACACGTAAAATCTGGTTTGTAGACAGATTTTTTGGATTTGTATATTTTGGAGTTATTTGAATAACTATGTAATACCACGAAGATTGTATTTTTTCACTTCTGATATTTGCATTTAGTCACACTAAGTTATTATATTCGCTATGATGATGATGGATTTTTGCTACTTGTTTATTAAAATTATTAAAAAATAATGAGATGTCTACAAAAGTCTGAGCAATGCGCGCTAAGCAGATAGAGACTAACTTGAAATCGAACATGGTGACCAGCACTAAAAGCTTATCGGGTTGAATCGAAGCTTTTAGACATATGTTGTGATCAGGGTCTGATTTGATGATGGAGTTGTGTTGACTTTGCTCGACAATAGAGTTAATCTCGGTTATGGCTGCGATAGTGGTAATAACGGAGTTAGCTCGTTGAGTATGGGGCTTGATGACTCCTTCTGATAATTAACTAAATATCGGGTTCAATTCCTGATCAATCAAGGATGTTCTCGGATAGGAATATCCCTGGATGATATAACTCGACCGGACTCTGCACTGCCACTAGGCTCGTCACTTATCACCTTAGCAGGGGGTAGCACCGATGTCATGGTCAGGCGGGAGGAGTCTTACAGAGAATTGTCGGAAATGAAAGCTATTGGGTTCAATTCGCGATTCTATCAAGTATCTTCCCGGAATGGAAATTTTTTTGATGGACCCTGGTTGTTGGCGCAATATTCGATTGTATCTGGTTACGTTCTTTTGAAGGAAAGGCTATGCCTGCAAATTGAACCAGTCCGTTTCTTTTTGTTAACTGGTTTTGTTATGGATCAAAATATTAATTATCTTTTAGATAAATCGTTCAGCTCACACCTTTGTGGTGGTATGAGGTGGGACCATCATCATCATCATCCCCGAAGTCGACAACTTCTTACAGGTTCTTTGCTTATCACTCTAGAGAGTTATTATGCAATCGTTTCTTTGCACACCGTGTCGTAACTTCGCTTCATTTTATCTATCAATCTGATTATAAGTACGCAACTCATATTCCGTCAATGGGCGTTATCTACTAGACAAAACACGGAAGAGTAACGTATAAGCGACATTGAGAGGTGTTATCTCTAGATAATTATCACAGTCGATAAGTCCTATGAGGCCATCCAACCATGCAAATATTTTCACCTGTCCTATTCTTTCACTATCTTAATCAGGTGGTTGATCACTTTTCGTTCTTTGTCTGCAGGTCTCCAATATCATTGTACACTTCCTCTAGCGTGCTAATCCATGATTCTCAAAAACATATTTGTCATTCAATAACAACTCAAAATGCTCTATTCTTTCCTATGCAATCGGTCAACAGGTGACCACCCCGGTCGATGATTGATATCATTGCCGAATACTTTTATTCCTCACGACAGTTTTTTCAGCTGCTTTCAGGTCGCTACACTATTCCGACATGCAACCACTGCCAGAAATAAGCTCCTGTCTCATTCTGCTCATCACTGACTCTTTGGAACTTAACATCGAACCAGTTGATTCACTAATTACCTCGTGTGTTACTCATGTCACTATTGTACTGACAGCCTCCTGGACCTTCTGCAACATTCCGTTCAGGAAATCGGTTGGTTGTTGGTCCTTCTTGAAAAGCATTTTTTCTTAAAGGCAGAATTATATATTTCATACTGCCCATGAAATAATAAATTTAAACATATGTTGTTTTTGTACACGTCTTAAACTATATTTAATAATATAGTTTTTTTCAGTTTTTTAAATTAGTGACTGAGAGAAAGAGAGGTTTCAAATACACCCATATTGATGGTGGTTTCACTGTTTTGTGATAACCTGATGTCACTAATATCTTTGATTTCGAAGTGGCGTAAATCATCAATTTCCGATGTCTACTGACCACCTTTTTTCAAATGACATCCATATTGATGATGTGATTTCCGATAGGTGAAGACAGCATAATGTCGTGCAATATTTAATCGTGTTCAATTAGTGACGACCGTTTCTTATGGAAGTGCGACAAATTGTATCACGCGACTTGTGTAGGAGTGCAACGGCACCAAGAGCATTTCATCACTTATTTCATGATTCCTATATGCTCGGATTGTCAGCACAATCTTTAAACGGGAATTGGCACACGCAAACTGCTTTCCCCTACAGGAGCGGCTATTTAAGTTAATCAATACGCAATCCAATCTGCGAGTGGCTGCCAACATTAAAAAATTGAACGGATTTGGTGAACTGTTCGACAACATTGATTCACAGCCAAAAGAAACGGTGACTAGAGTAAATAATAGGGCAGACTGAGGAGACTTGATCCCCGGGGAGACTTGATCCCATAATTGTAGCTCAAAGGCGGATCAGAATACATTAATCGAATATACTAGAAAGTTTAGTTTTATCTAAACATAAGTTTCTTTAACACAAAAAAATAAATTGGACATGTGTTACCGAATTTTTACCGATTTAAAGAAAAAAATCTCAGAAGAACTGAAGAAGATTTATTTTCCAAATTTTCAAACTTCTATAAAATTGATATAGTCACCCACTCCATACTATACTTTTGCATACAGAAATACAGGAGAACGTCAATTATATGAATACGCTATGATTGAGCTGATTTTTTTGTTCAACTATATTTGTACTAAAGTTTGCTGAAATAGATGTTATGGGTTCACTTGATCCCTTCAAATTCGTGGAGATTTGATCCCCTTCGCCATGCTTCATACACACTACTGAAAATAACCAAATTCACACCAGAACAATTGAAGTCATTGTTGCCATAAAATAACAAAAAAAAACTGTCAAAAATGAACGCTTCATCATACAAAACTTAACTGTAAATGTTTACTTCAGCATACGTAGCCACCATGCATCCCACATTTGACGTTCCTCAACCATAATAACGACAGCTTTCAAATAATTGCACGGATATTTGGGGAATTCGTAATAAAAATCAGGTGAGAAATGGGTAATATGTAGTAACAAATATAGTAATATCTAATCACAACAATTTAATCAATACCACAATACATTTATAACATTGAATGGGGTTAGGTACCTATTTTTACCCTTTTTTGGGGAGGGTACCACATTATTTCATTATTAATTTTATTATTTCAGCTTCTTTGCTTTGTTATTATGAGCCATTTTTTATTTCGATTGTGGAGGTTTTAGCCTCTTATTAAGAGCCAATCTAATAACAAAATTGTCTTGAGAATGGTGAAAATCTTCTGTTTGAGTGCAGCAAAAACTCTAAACGAGTACCCCAATTATCGCAACACCATTTGAGCCAATGCGTTGAGCAAAGATGGCAGACGCTGTTCTAACCAAAGGCTTCAGATTGGTAGGATGATAATAGAAACAGGGTATAATAGGCTTATTACCCTACATGCTCTTTTAAACACGTTTTCAAAAAATAATCAAGTGTCCCCAAATTAGGGATCGAAGCTCCACTAATCAAAGAATTTTCCATTTTTTTGTTGTTTTCCAAAAATGCTCATAGCTCATGTCCAGTATAATATTTCCATGCATTTTTTTATGATTATCAGTCAACACTAGAAACAATATAAAACTACAAAAAATACATAGTTTTTTATCATTCCACGGAGTAGGATTAAAAAATAAAAACCTGTTTTAATCCACCTAGCGGTGCAATTGTGCCTTTCTCATTTCTCTAAACTATGGCACGGAGGCTTTTTATGTTCAACATAATTGTGGAAATGTCCATTACATTCTTTGTACACTTTGCACTTATACACAATGGCATGCCAGCCACGAACTTGATGAGCTAAGTGTCGACGGTGAAACACTTGAAACAAAAAAATATCATACTCCATTAGCCTAATCAGGATTAGATCAATGTTATCTGCTTGCAAACTCATTTTGTCATGCGGGGATGGGTATGTGAGAAGGGCGAAAGTCCCATGAACGAACGACTCCCCAGCTTAAATTGGTATGCTTTGTAATATAGTGGTGGTTTAAAGATGATGGGGTTGAAAGGGAGGGGTATGAGGTGGTGGTCTGAGGGGTGATTTAAGGATATTTTTAAAGGAGGGGAGTGAACAGTAGAGGGGGGGGGGGGTGTAACCTCTCTCCGTAAACCATCAACTACGCCCCTGTTAAAATCCAGAAACCTTATGCGAGTCGAAAAAAAAATTGGCCGGGATTGGGTTGACGTTTTTCAGAGTGATTGCATAACCTTTCTATATGAGAAAGGCAAAAATGTGCAAAATCCAAAAAAGTGAATCTTCGTCAAATTTTTTTCGTGTTTGCATCAAATCTCGACGTTTTATGCACATACGAGTGTCATATCCCATTCGACTCAGTTCGTCGAGATCGGAAAAAGTCTGTATGTGTGTGTATGTGTGTATGTATGTGTGTGTATGTGTGTGTATGTGTGTTGTAACTAGTGCTAATTTGGGTACTAGCTTAGATACATCGTCTAACTAGACACCCAGTTGGTGCTAGTTACTGACGAGGAGAATCCGAAACACTAAAACAAAAAACCGTACTTTATGTAAGGTATGTGCCCTTATGCACAAAAAAATTTGGCATCGTCCAAAATTTTCCCTTTGGGGATTTGTATAATTTCAGGCGTTTGGGTCTTCAAACCACAAGACAGTTTCGGTTCATATTCTTCGTCGGCAAACAGAACTTCTGTGCTTACTATCGAGACATCACTCGGTATAAGCCAGTTGTTTAGTGTTCACACAAGACGTGTGACTTTTTGGATTTTAGTGTCTAACTAGTGCTAATTTGGGTACTAGCTTAGATACATCGTCTAACTAGACACCCAGTTGGTGCTAGTTACTGACGAGGAGAATCCGAAACACTAAAACAAAAAACCGTACTTTATGTAAGGTATGTGCCCTTATGCACAAAAAAATTTGGCATCGTCCAAAATTTCAATAATTCTAGGTATCGAAACTAGTTGGAATGAGGATATAATGTTTTTAGAGATTAATTTTAATGTTTTTAGAGATGATCGTGATTTACGACTAACCCAAAGAATGTCAGGCGGAGGAGTTCTCATCGCAGTTTCATCTATATTTAATTCCGATCTTATTGTTTCACCAAAATTCAAAGAATTTGTGCATGTGTGGGTTAAAGAGCATATCGTGGACGAAATCCACATTTTTGTATAAGTGTATTTTCCACCGGATCTAGCTTGCAAATCACTTATGGGATTTTCTTACAAGCAGCTGATGTAATAATCTCTAATTTTCCTCCAGAATTTAAAGTTCATATATATGGTAATTTCAATCATCGCAACTTAGATTTTATTCCTGACTCTGAAAATGAGAGTATTTTACTTTCTGTCGTTGATAAAAACGAAACATTACAATATATGTTTGAGAAAATAGCATTGTTCAATCAAATAAATCATATAAAAATCAACACAATTTGTTACTTAGATCTGCTATTAACAAACATTAATTAAGATTTCTGTGTAGATGAATCTCTTTCTCACTTATGGAAAATGAAAGCTTTCACACAGCAAAAGAGTTCTCTGTTTTTGTGCACAAGAATCATAATTCCATTGACTGTGATTCGAGGACGTCCTTGATTATAGCAAAACTAATTATGAAAATATTAAACATAAATTAGACAGAGCAAACTGAAGTCTCTTTTAAAGAATCAAGTGGACATTGAATGTGCAGTAGAGATCCGTTATAATATATTGTGGCAAATAATATAGGAGGAAGTTCCACTCACGAAAAAAAAATTAAAAAATCGGAAGCAAAAAGCTCACAAAATTTACAGAAAACACAATAATCAGGATAATTTGCAAAAATACCTCAACATTCGTGACCAACTAACTTTGGCTATTTCTTCGGCACGAACTGTGTATAAAGCAAAAACCGAAAACGAGATCAAATCATGATAAAAAAGTTTTTTTTAATTACACCAAGACTAAGTTGCATTCATGCAACTTTCCACCAAATGTCTTTCAATGGAAAAGAGGGTGAAACTTCAAAAGATATTTCTAATCTCTTTGCAACATTTTTTCAAGAAACTTATTTTAACTATTCGGATAATGATCGTGACTTTGATTTTTTTCTTATTTACCTGACTAATCAAGCGATGTTGGTGTAAGTCACATTACCGTTCAAGATGTCGTGTCCGATCTCAATGATCTAGATGCCACTAAAGACTCAGGACCTGATGGAATTCCCCCTGCTTTTTTAAAGAATTCAGAAACTGAGCTGACGCCACCTTTATCTGTCATATTTTAGAAAAATACTCATATATGCGGATGATATGAAGCTATTTCCAGAAATTATAAATAATAATGACTATATTGTATTTCACAATGAAACACAAATCTTTTATACAGGGTGTTGTAAATGTTTACTGGAATTAAATGTTAAAAAATGTGACCTTTTAACTTTTAGCAGAAAACAAACCACGAATTGCATGTCAAATGCATTAGGTAATTAAACCGTTCAGAAATGATTATTTTCTAAAAGCTAAATAGTTTGAACGATGAATACAAATGATCGATATCTATGCTTCGTTCCTTAGAACTAGTGTAATTGCATATTGGCGCAAACTAAAGCCTTTTTCTAAGATGATTTATTAATTCCTGCTAAAAAAAATAAATGCACTGTCCAAAGTGAAAACATTGTAAGGTGAATCGAGACGCATTTTTTAACCCAGTAAGCAATGCTGAATACCTTCAAAAGCAGTAATTGTTGGCATAAACATCCTAATGAATCACTTTGGAATTATGAGATTATCCTGATAGTGAAATGGATCCGTTTTGTATCTCACCCTCAGAACGTTCAAGCACCACTTTCAACCGAAACTTACCACAGCTCGAAAAGCGACTCAGACAAATGCCAACCCGGACAGTTTTGCCGCCGTAGACTGGAAAAAAAACCAAGCCATGTAATCCTGCTTTTAATATCTTAATCTGCCCTGCTTAGCACATGCATGCATGGGAGAGCCACCTTTAAGTAGATTTATCTCTCCTCCGGTCACACCGCGCGCAGTGATCTTTTCCGATCGGTGCTGATGGTGCACAAGTACACGAAAGCGGTTGAATATCACAAAGCCTTTTTTTCGCCGCTTGTGCGATACAAATCGGGCTGCAGTCAAAGGAAACCCCCCGTTTAATGTGATCCTCTCATTTTCACACCCCATGAGCTCGTAGGTTAAGCCGTGAACAGGAACGCCTTGAATGGTAAATATTTTCGCTCCATCGCGGTCCTTTTCGAGTGCAATGAATTTACGATGTTTCTTAAATTAAGTTCAAGTATTTGCCACCGCTGGCTGGTTGCCATATCCGATAGAAAAAGTTAATTTTCTTCCGTGGAAAGGTGGGACGAGGTGTAGATCTTTCTGCATTGATTGCTACGCGAAACTGCTATTTGAAATACTTTTTGTCTCATTTTCTCACCTCGAGAGGAATAAAAACAATGCACAGGTTCTTGTGGCGTTGTTGGAAATTATCGCTCCATCTGCAATTGATTAAATTTAAGTACGAGTTTAGCGAGAAGCACGATCGTTTCGCAAGTTTTCCGCGGAATATTTGTCGTATAGCTGTGATATTCAAAGAGTCCTAAATACCAGTAATTACAGCGAAGCAAGTCTAACAACTTATTCAACGCCGTTGCGGAAAATTCCTAACCCAGACGGCACTCTCGGATCGATACGGTACCGTTCCGTCTTGGGAGAACTAGAAGCGACCAGCATTCCACTAAACTTGTAAGCTGGCGAATAGCTGGACGCAAAAGCGATTCCATAAATTTGGAGAATCAATCGATTGGCGCCTGACGACGTGTAAATTCTGTAGCAGATAAGTATCGCACTTGCACAATTCTCTTCCCGGTTTTTTGCTCAAGCTATTCCACCGTGTCCCCAGCAACCGCACCTTCATATTGGACCATCTGAACCTTATGTAGGCATTACGAATTCCACACTGTAGGCTAGCTGGTTTACATATTTGCACCTCGAGCAATGCGCTGCCACATCGATTGACTATTACATAAATAAAACATGCTCACGAATCTAATATTTAGCATGTGATGGAATTTTGTGTCGTTCTGGGGATATTTTTTCTCTCGAAAGCATGCCATCTATGAGCGGATGCGGATCGATGCTTATCGGTGCGATAAGTGGGGTTCGTCGCTTCCGAAGTCTTTTGTTTGTTGGTGCTGGAGACGCATAGGGAACCCTAACACCCTACCCAAATGGTGTAACGGAGACTTTCTTTGTTCGGTTTTTTTTTCTCTGCATGCTTTGCATCAGAAACTGAGGAGAGCGATTGTCTTAGCTTTTAAGAGCAAAGCATTCGCAATCATTTGGATCACAAATAGGAGTATGTGAAATGAAAACCATATCGCGTTTCATATTAGACTTCTAGTGCCCAGTGTTTTTTTGGCTTGAAAAAAATTTTGTAGGTGGGCTTCGTGATGAGAAAAAAGAAATGATAATTCTTGTAGGTAATGGATTTTTCATTAAAGCCTTACAATAAGCAGGCCGCCTAGAGGCGGTGTTGGGCACCTGAGCGAATAAAAAAAAAACAAAAACATTTTTGCTTCTAGTTACTTCAACATAATCTAATACAGATAGTTGGTTATATTTTAGACTCCATCAGCATGCAAATTTCCTTAACTGTAAGGAGTATTTCTCTTGTGCTTTGGTTATTTAATTCTAGGCCTCTAATTTATAGTAGGGGAGTCCAGGGCCTGCTGGCGATGGTTTCGCTTATCATTTTAATTTGCGAAAATCGTATAAAAGAGAATGCGTTGCATAAAAGAGCAGATTTACATTTCAGAATTTTGAATATGTGACGCAGAGATCTCGCCAACTTATGACTGTACGCACAATCATGCCACTTTTGATGATAAAGTATAGTTGCGTGAGATGCCTTTTCGACAAAATTGCAAATCAATCGATACTTGTTATTAGGGTAATTTGGGGAGAGATGCCACACATTTCTAAAAATCTAGCCTACATCAAAGTAAGCCATTAAATATTTGATGAAATCATTTTTATCAATTGCGACAACTTTCTTAAATACTGTGAAATGGTTTTTGTCATGGAAAAAAATTCATCAAATTTCCATGGTTATTTTTAAAAAAGAGGTCATTGCGGGAGAGATGCCGCATGCGCGGGTGAGGCGCTGCACCGTGGTCACAAACTGAAAAATAGCGAACAAAAGTTTTTTTAGCTCTCCTTGATGTTCTAGTGGTCAGGTTTCTTCAGCCGAGTTCCATGAAGTTTTATTACACCTATAAATCGGCTAGCACCTAAATTTTTCTTAAGGGGGTACTACCATTTCCAGAAACATTTTTTTATTCAACATTTTATAATATTTTTCTTTTGCAACCTTGTGTAACGGTTAAGTTGGAGTAACTTAATTAAGGGTACTATTTACTTATATGTTTGCACGAGCTATACATATCTATGTGTTGGTAAGGGTTCTTTATAAGCAGTTTTTGGTTGTTTCTCCCAACAATAAATTTATATAACATAGGTTTGTTCTTGACAGATTCATTTCGAAAAAGCATTAATTCGTTGAAATTTTCATTTCTATCCAGGCCTGTAGCCAGGATTTTGTTTCGGGAGGGGCTTAAAACTTGTTGCATAAATGTGTTAATTCTGGTGACTTGAGATAGTCACTTGAAACTGAATGTAATTTTGAAAATTTCTTAGTGAAAACAGTTCCAAAACTAAGGCAATAGACAATATGTTGTCTGATACAAGAAATGGTATAGTCATCGACGAATCCTTGCTTTTCAATTTGGTTTTTATTATTAATTTATAAGCTACCATTTTCACCGTTGGAATTTGCAAACGTTATCTGGTGGGTGCCCCCATCATACAAATTGAAGCCAACGAAGTGATGCTGTCCAGCGCAGATTCGTACGATATACGTTACGTCAATTGCCTTGGAACAATCCGCTGAACCTGAACCGTACGAAGATCGTTGTCGATTATTAGGACTACACACTTTAGAAGATCGTAGACCCGCGTCGTAAACCACCTTCGTGTCTAAGCTTCTTATGGCTGAATATGATGTTCCCGATCTTCTATCACAAATTAACTTCTACGCACCAACCTGTGTCCTTTGTTATCGAACACTGCTGCACTCTGAAATTCACAACACTAGCAACACTGCGAACAACCGATATTAGAAATGACCCGTCGCTTCAACGATTGTAACGACATCTTCGATTTCGTCATTAGTTCCGCGCATGCCACTTTAGGTCATTTCTTTTTAGTATAGTTAATTAAGACTCAATTATTTAAATATAAATACAAATACAATAGAATGTCGAAATTCGCTCCAAATCTTCTGATTAGGCAGGCGATTTGTAGATGCGCAGAAACGGTTCAACTCATATTCAACTCAAATTTATAATAATTTTCAATTTAAATGATGATGATTTTTCACAGATCCTATTCTTTTATGAAATTGATACTTTTTATATTATTAGACAGGCTTATTTTTCTAGACAATTAATCTACTAGATCCTTGAAACTATGGCAAAAGATAGACCAGTAATTTTGTTTGTTGACAGGTAAGGGTGTACAAAAAATACTACTGATCTCTCTTCAAAGCATAAATAAGAACCATAGCTGTATTTACCTAGATTAAGCAAATATTATATTTGAGCACACGAAGCTTACAGGTTTCATTTCAGAATTCATGAATTTTTGGACAATACAAAAGAGGTGTTTCAATGAATTAATTTAATAAACTAGCCGGAATTTTATCTACTATAGGACTGTTCACTAATCGAAAGGAAATCTCCTGATTACTGCTATCTTGCAATTAACGTAAATTTTGTTAAATTTAACCAGAGCTTAAAAAATTGACATCCCTGCGTGAACTTGAAAGAGAAACGAAATTCAATTCCTGCCCGCCGCGATGAATGAAATATATGGTTCGTTTCCCTCGTCATTCATTCTCCCGACATAGCGTATTCGGGTTCGCATATGTTCGGTTTCAGAAACAAACTGAATTTTGTTTCTATGCTAGCTCTGAGAGGGATTATTGAGCGAAAATGCACTAGACATAGATTACACAGCTCACTAAATGGTATAAACAATCCAAAGAAGACAATTGATGCGTCTAGCTATTCTGCATTAATCTCTCAAATATTACGAAGATCGGTTGACTATGTTGCGAGTTTTTACTATGAATGTAAACAAAACTCACACGTGTCATAGGCGTGTATTGATGACAAAATTTGTATGACGTGTCATAATCGTGCATGGAAAATTTTCCATAGAAAAAAATCATCAATTTTTATCTTTTATTCATATCTTTGCGTTCGTATAGTCTATAAACAATCGGTGAAATGCATTTTGAAGGAAATGAGTCAGGGAATCTTGAAAAAATTGTTATTTTTGGTTACAGTGTTGCCAAATATCTTCTATTGCCAGTTTAAAACTAAAACTGTGTTTTTCTAACAACTCGTGTAATTTTCTTTTGAAAATGTTTATGCCATTGTGTTCCTCAGACATTTTCACACATAAAAATATCTAAAACTTCAATATAACTTGTGCAAATCCCTAGATACAGTGGTTTGAAGCAAAAAACTCAAAATTTCACATCATGTTTCTCGCTATATCTAAGTAACCACGTAGAATTTCAAAATTCTGAAAACGCCACTTTGTAGAGATTTTTCAAACAAGTAATGTGGCATATCTAACTCAGTTTACCCCAAAATGGCGTTTGTCATAAGATAGCACAACAGCGACGACTTGCTTCCGACAAATCAAAGAAAATACATCGCACTTGCTTCTCCTATACCGAAGAGACTTTCTTTCAGATTTCTATGTTTTTAAATTATTGTAATTTATCCGATTTCTGTGAATCTTTTGCAATTTTTTTGTCAGCGGCAGTTTTCGTGATGCGAAGATGCTCGCAGTTACACTTTCTAAGCCAATTCAAACAATCTGCTCAGTAATTGGTTCGTTTTTAATTAGCTCAAGTTTTTTTACAAACATCATCAAGATTGGAAGAGATGCACGACTTCTTGAAGAAAGCTGTAATGCTTTTTGATTACAGGTTTGTTTTACCAAAATTTAGGAAACAATTTCAATCAACGTTGTTCCAGCTAACGTTGAATGTTTTGCGGATAAGGAAGACGTAATGTGTTTTCGAAAATGCCGTTTTATTCAAACCGAATTGAGAGGATCAGAGCGAAACTCCAAAAGCACTTGTTCTGAGTGCATAGAAAAGATAGAAGAGGTACTTTTGAGGCTTCTTAGATTAGCTGATTTCTGGTCATCTCTCATTTTAGTCCAAAACTAACAAAATGCAGATCGTGAGACTGCTAATACTGAAGACAAAAAATCGAAATTATTGGACTAATAGATTAAACCAGTCGCAACATTTTAGTCGCAACAGTGTTGCGAATTCGCATGAACGGAACGAATTCCTCGCATGAAAGTGAAATTAAGTGCCATTGAAAATGATGATGCGAAAGCAAAAACTGTCGCCTCAGCTATATCGTTCTCAGTAAATTGAAATATTTTTTGCCTTGTTCGCTTGAATGTGATGTATTCAGCGGTAAATAAATCGTAATGTGACGTTTTTTTCACAGAACTGGAACGTACTAGTTTGCCTTTGATATGTGCAAAGAATACTATGTGTAATAGTACTATCGCATTATATTTTGTACTGCATTTCTCCCATATGTGAAATGTATCTGCAACTAAGCGGTATCCGATCTTGTAACCGAACATTGATTCTCTCAACGTTCATTTATATGGAGATCTTAATTACTGCATTGTCACACACAACCATTAAAATTTAATGGCTTTAAATCATTCGAAATCAATGATTTCGCCTGATCCAATTTGTTGAACGCTATGAGCGCAGAATACCTGAGGTGGTAGAACTCAATAAAGGTGGCTATCGTAAGTATAGCTTCCATTTTCACCTTCAGAAATTGTTCCTAATCACAAATACTCGGTCTTATGCGATTCAACACTAATCACAGTATTTGGCCAGTGCACCACTTCTTGCTTCTGCGACTCACTCATCTCGACAGATTACTAGGGCATAGTATAGTAGAAGTTTCCCAAAATTATCCGTGTGATAAAATTACATCGTAAAATTGCCAACAAATAGTCACTAGTTGGTTTAGTTAGTGTTTAGATAACTGCTTGTCATGATTTTTTATTGAATTCGAACTTCTAATGCGATAACAACAACGACGCCCGTGAATGCCCGCGATCACACTATACTCATTCGAAATCTTTTAATTTTCTCTTTAAAATGAGTCTATTCTAGTTTTGCGAAAACTTGCGATAAGCAGTCAAAATTCAAAAAACTGTCAGTGGAGACGCATGGTTATTAGTGATATTGAATTTGAATAATCACTTTATAGCTAGATTAATGACATTAATACATACACAAGTTTCAAATAGCATTGAGAGCATGATCTACAAGGGTTTTACTAGTGATCAAGAATAAGAAAACGATTGGGAAGTTTGGTTTTTAGGTGGTAAAGGTATTAAGAATGTTTAAAAATCAATAAATATTCTCAACCATCTGAAATATGTCATAAAATGTTTCTGGAATTATTTTTGCTAACTTATGCAATAACTGTCAAATTGAGTGAACACAGTTGAGTTCTAGTCATTTGGTGAGACTATTTTGATCCGAGTTTGCATAGCACTGATATAGCTTAAGGGTCTGCATGTAAAATAAGACCATTTTTAATTTTTACGCGAAAAAAGGGGCTTGGATTTATTTTTATTTAAGATATGAAATAAGCAATCTAAGTAACTTAAAACACACCTGTGAAAAAAAATCTTGTTGATTAGTGAATGTAAATCAACATTCCACTAAGACGCTCAAAATGCTTGTTTTGGAAATGAATGAAAATGTAGTTTTCATGTGAAGTAACCCTATAATGAATTAAACGTTCCAAAATTAGTATAACACATCTTATTTGATCCCTAAAAACAAAATAATCATTTCTAAAACCCCATAATGAGATGACAACCAATTCGTTTCAATGTGGAAAATAAATTTCAAACTTACTATTGAAAAAAATCATTACAAAAAAAATATATTTACTTTTGAGCCAGTCTAATAAGTAAAAAAATCATTACAAAAAATATATTTACTTTTGAGCCACTCTAATAAGTAGTAAAGTTAATTCATATTTTCATAATCAAAATAGCGCATAAAAATTTCTTTAAAAAAAAAGTTGAACCTTCACAACAAAATAATTATTTTTGAGCCACCCTAATGTATAATGAATTTTTTAGTGTTCATATAAAAAACGATTTAGCACACGAAAATTAACATACACAAATTTTAAGAACGATTTCGAAAAAAAAATTTGAGACACCGTAATGAATGGTAAATGTTTATTTTTAAAATGTTTTAATATCAAAAACGAATTCAGCGCACCAAAATTACATAAAAACGTCCTATTTAAACCGATACGGTAAAGTTTGGACTTTAGTCCACCTTTTGTTCTAAGTCGTGCCACTGTGCATTGTGCCCTATATCAAGTGGAATTTGGAATTGATCAACTAAACACAACTTTTCAGGTAGTTTTCAGATCTATTTTCAGTTGTTAACAAAGTTGTTGACAGTTAAATTGGCAGATTCTCACTTTTACTGTTGTTCGAATGTCTAAAGCACCATCTAGGGACAGATATGTGAACTATATCTGATATAACACCTATGTTTTCGCACAAAAAAAAACTTTAAAAAAATTTACTCGAGACCCTCCGACGGATTATTTTGAAATTGGTTGCAATTGAAAGGGAACAGTCCATTCTTTCATATCCTGAAGTTTCCTTTTTTTTGCATAAAGTTGTTCTGCCAAACACACCGTGTGATGATTGAAACTCGTTCTACAGGAGCAGCTTTCACTACATACTCGAACATGATTGACGAGAGCATTTGTGTGAATGTGATTGTGTTGCATTTCTGAATGTTTATAGTCATTCCGTTTCTATTACACCAACCCATGACCCTTTCGATGCCCATGTGAAGTGCACAACAATCTACCAGAGTTGTTATGAAGCGATAAATATTCAGATCATCTGCGTACATCCCATTACATGATGTCAATTCGCTGCAAAGGTCATTCGCGAAGATCGCGAAGAGGAGAGGCCCACGGTGACTCCTTTGTGGTACACCTGAAGTGATGTCGAAAGGATCGTGATATTATATTCATGAGTTGTGTGATTTATGTTCATGATCTCACGATGTTATCCTGATATTCCTACTTTCTCTTCTTATCGTGATACGCTATTTTTTAATTACCATCGATATTTTTTATTCGGAGTAAAAGTGTGGCTGATTTGCAGTATGTTTTTTGAACTATATTATGAACACGATTTGTGGCTGTATCATGTCTTCTTGATGCTCAGCGAAGTTTTCGTTTTCTGTTCAGACGTAACATTGAGCCTTATCAAATGAACGACGATATTCGAGGTTCTAATATTTTTTATGTTTGCTGCACGCACATAGTACTATTCGCTAGCAGCTAAAAAAACTATATGGAATTTCCTGTAAAAACCCTAATTTTATGAAATAGTGCACGTGAAAATTTCACGACCATGTGCATAATTGCACGAAATTGAAAAATGATTAGTGATATTTTATAAATATAACAAACACACAAGATAGATCGTGAATCATGTACTTACTGCCAGTTGGACGATGTATCCAAACTAACACCAAATTGTCGCCAGTTATACACTAAATCCAAACGGCTAAAGCAATTGGCTTTAGGAAAAAAAATAAAAATTGCATACTCGCACGCGTTTGCCTCTCATGATGAAAAACAGTTCGTTTCCCTATACTCGTCAGCGTCCCAGAGCTTCTGTGTTTAACTAACCGAGATGTCACTCGGTAACAATCAGTTGCTTTACGCGTTCACACACGTTGTGTGGATTATTTGTATTTAGTGTCTAAGTGGCACCAATTTGGTATTAGTTTGGATATATCGTCTAACTGGCAGCAAGTTGGTGTCAGTTACTGACGGGTAGAAGACGAAACATTCAAATCCATCTTGTCAAAGTTAGGTCTTATGCTCTTATGCGCAAATTAGTTAATATTTTTTTCCTTTAGAAAAAAATAAATATTGTATAGTCTACATTATAATGCAACACCTTTTCACAAGTACGAATAAATGTATGTTGAACTTTCACACTTTAGTTATTACGCACAGAAGCCACTTAAAAGTAAGATTGTCGAAATAGGAGAAGAATTTCCCAAAAAAAAATTTTTTCGCATTTCGATATTAATTCATCAAAAGAATTAAAGAGATTTTTGTAAACAAAAATTGTTTCGCGCATTATACCGTGTAGAGAGGAATTTCATTAAAAATATACGTTAATCCACATCTTCACTCTTCGTAGAAGCAATTTCAAATGTTTTCTGCGTTGAAATTGTAGGAAATTTGGAGAACGCAACAAAACGCTATACGGGCCATAAAAAGTTACTATGGAACTATCTATATAATTAGAGAATAATTTCATTGCAAGTTTTTTTGTTTCAAAAATCAGGTTTATTCGTTGTATGAGCAATTTGTAAAAAGACAAACTAAAAAACTTACAAAACACTAAACGGCCTAAACTCATCTTCAAAACATATTCACAAACAAGTCATGACTGCCTAGCAAACCCAATTTCGCAATTTTCATTTTCATAAACGCAATTACTGTCATCGTCGGAGCAGTAAAGTGCGACTCAAGCCGATCATCATCCGATAATAGAATTACTTCACAAGCTCTTGATCTCGGTGCGATCTTCAAAGTTCACACAGATCCGATGATCTGATTTCCATTCAAATTACCGTGTGCAACTGTGCACGAAGGAACACCAGACCGCAATTAGATGCCTCATCAGTCTCCGAAGCGGTCTTCTTTGTGCGTATGGCCTTAGAGGTATTGGGGGTAAGCCCGTCATCTTAAGGCTAATGCTTTTTCAAAATCCCTTCGCAAAAGTTGTGAACTGTCCGGATCACCCCAACTACCCCAATATGTGTTGAAAGTTCTTCAGAAAGGTACGGAAATTCTATGTCTACTTCTGTCGGCTGATTTCAGACGAACGGCTGCGAACAGTGTAAAGAATGACAATCATCGATAATCCAGTCAAAACTAAACAGGTGTTGAATCGCTTGTGTGATCTCTATCAGACCAGAACAAAGCTGATCTATTTAAAATTAACGAGAAAAGGTGGTGAACCGATCATCACTGAATGCTATATAATCTTTGACACGTACATATTTCATCCCTCTTCCTCTCTAAGTGACAATGATCTAAACCCGGATTGGGCCGCGCGTCCACAAGGAACCAATTTCAATTATCTCAATCCCGGGATCATTTACGGGCTGTACGTACGGCTTGTTATTGTTTTCACCGTCAAATTATGAACCGATGAGGATTAGATTTAGCCGACCTCAACCCCGAGTGCGAGTGCGGTCCGTTATTAGAAATCGACCACATATGCTCTCCCAAGCTGGCCGCCCGTGCGCTGTCCGGGAGAAACAAAAATAAAACACCGACAGTACCATCATCCTCAACAGCATCATCCGGAGAGCACGTTCCTCAGATTAGGCGATGATAAAGGAGGGATTTTCATGCTTTGTGCTCACCCTCCATAAATGCATACTTGAACCAATACGGAACAATGCGGCACTCGGATTATGATGAGGCTTTCGAGGGCTTGTTATTGTGCGCCTTGAATGTAGATCAATAGGCCTTGCTCTGGCCTGAAGGACTTTGTGCGAGCTTTTCGGCTCGTATGAGTGTCGGCAGGTCGGTTGAAGCTGGCCATATTTCAATTTATGGGCATAGCAGAAAACGGCGGAAAGATGAAATGAGGCGAATTTTTATCTACCTAACGAGGGGTTGAAGGGTGATCTTCCTATCTTTCCCGTTTAGTTATCGTAGTCAATATGGCTTACCAACACAAGTGATTACTCTCTGATTTGTTTATAATGTTTCTAGAAATTTGGCGAATAACCGTCTTTATCAGCGTATTTAAAACGTATTGAGGTACCCCCCGGAACGCTGCACAATTCTGCCACATTCCCATTTACCAATCGAGAGCAAAGGAAAACGCAACCATAACAGAACCACCATCGAAAGGTGACCGGCGAGGTGTTTCGGAATAATAAATCAGCAGGGAAAACATTCATCGCCGAACATACAGTCATCGGTTAAACCGGTAAAAATAAAAGATGGGAAATTACTATTTCACAGCCCAGGAAAGCTATGCTCTGTGTCTGTCGGTCTGCTAAGAGTGGCCCTTGGTAGCTGCTACATGTGTTGAAAGTTCAAATTTGCCCATTCTCTATAGCGAGAATGAACTCTGAACCAACCTGATCCCACCCGGGCACCATGCAAGGCAATAAGTAAAACTCATTCCACCAACTCGGACGTTGCGGGTTCGTCGCTTGTTAAGCAATGGACATCTCAATTAAGTTGTTTTTCCACTTGCGTTTGCGCATTGAACAGGAAACCTTATTCTAATGACTTTCGAGTTCGACCGACTTTATCTCGGAGCAGGGATCGGAAGGCTTCATTGCTCAGCGCGATGTGGCGAGCTGCCAATTAATTCATTTTGAATTATTTCAATCACCACAACCCAGCGCGCAGCCAGTATGATTTAGTTGGGTCATTTCAATTAATTAATAAAAATGCGAGGACTCTGCCTACAGTGAAATTACCAACTGACAACTTCCCAAGACAATTTTACATTGAAAAAAATAATATCTCGTCCGACAGCGTTATGCGCTACGGTACACTTCACACTGTGACGGGTAGTGCAATTTTGCTTCCTTGGCGACAGTAGGAAGCCGACTGCGGTATCCGATTTCGTTCGTGAGAGCAGAATCCGAGCTCTATTAAACTTGGATAATAACTACCTGTAATAACACTAAATTTGAGGTGCAAATCAAATAAATTTGTAGTTCTTTGCTTAGCAGGAAGCACCATGCTGACCAGCAGGCGCACATGATGGCCAGTTTATCTTGTGGCGTAGCATTCAACTATGAACATCGACATTTGCTGCAATTAGAATGAGTGGACCAGTTTATTCCAAATAAGTTAGTAAAGAGTGCTCAAGTAAGATTATTGAACTAAATAAACAATTAAGCAATCATTTTGTAAGCGTGAAAAATATGGAAAATGAAGTTATAGGATTATTTTCGGGATAGATGTTGCACTCTCTACTTTTCGTATAGGAGTAACTTTACTACGTTAATGTGATATTGAGAGTTTGTCCTTCGAAAAGTTTCAATTCTGGAGATGTGAAATAATTCTTATTATTTACTAACTACAAATATTAATGATTATGTGAGTTCAGTTACATCGCGAAATACCAAAAATTTTCAGCACCACGTAAAAATTTCGATTTTTTTTAGTAAATAATGCATCAGCAGATACGTTAGGAACTTTTCGAAGGTATTTTAACCCTTTCATGCCCAACTTTTTTCTAGTGCATGTAGGGTTTCAAAACTATTTTTCCTTGAAAGTGGTGGGGTCAAGAAACTCAAAAAACCTTTTTCCATAAAGATAGGTGATTTCCTCGCAGTGCTAGAAGCTGCTCAATTTTTATCTTCTAATGCTCAATACAATTCTCCTATAATATTTACAATAGTCCACTTGTGTGGAAAACGTACCCAAAGACAGTCTAAATTGATAAGTTTTGTCAGTTTTTAATGATATTGCAACATAACGAAGATATATAAAAAATTCATTTTCCGTCGTCAACGTAAACTGTCCCTGGCAGCACTGCTCCATCGGAATCCAATCAGACGAATTGCAATAACTTCAGTTCTAGAGCTGACCCTTGTAACTATTAATACTCAAATGAAAGGCAATAGACACATTTATTAGCCTTACTTGTTTTTGTGAGCAAAACTTGCCTCCATCAATAGTTATAGCTGTTTAAAAACGTTGTTGTCCACAAACAACATGGGCATGAATGAGTTAATCACGAAAACGGCCATAGTTTCAGAGGGAAATCCCTCGGCATGATACTGTACCTCGGGTCCCGAGGGGTTTCCACCAAAGTAGTATTACAGTGATTATATCACATAGAAAAAAGACTAGAGCCTTGTTGTCTCTTGCTGTATGCAGAAGCCGTCTCCACTCCACTCGGTCCATTGCTGCTTGTCGCCAGCCTCGCAGTCTTCGAAGGGTCCGCAGGTCGTCCTCTATCTGGCCGATGCACCGTGCTCGCTGTGCGCCCCGCCTTCTTGTTCCTGTAGGGTTGCCCTCAAGAATCATCTTCACCGGGTCGTCGTCTGACATTCTTACGACGTGTCCAGCCTACCGCAAACGTCCTATTTTTGCGGTATGCGCGATGGATGGTTC
This sequence comes from Topomyia yanbarensis, assembly GCF_030247195.1. Lineage (NCBI taxonomy): Eukaryota > Metazoa > Arthropoda > Insecta > Diptera > Culicidae > Topomyia > Topomyia yanbarensis. The sequence continues at coordinate 131,253,744 of NC_080672.1, read as the reverse complement.
TTCCAGCAGCTGATCCAAATCATGGTTCATTCGCCTGCGCCACGTTCCGTCTTCCGTCTGCACGCCACCATAGATGGTACGCAACTCGGGATGGGAGGTTCACATTGTCGTCTTTAGAACCTCTTCCTCTCATGTATTTTGTCTTCGAAACGTTGATGGCAAGTCCAATCCTGCTGGCTTCAGCTTTCAGTCTGACGTACGTTTTCAACATCGCCTCAAAGTTCCGTGCTATTATGTCAATGTCGTCGGCGAAGCCAAGAAGCTGGACGGACTTCCTGAAGATCGTGCCACTCATGTCTATCCCCGCTCTCCTTTTTACACAATCTAACGCAACGTTGTACAGCAGGAACGATGGACCATCACCTTGCCGTAACTCTCTACGAGATTCAAAGGGACTCGAGAGTGTCGCTGATACTCGAACAACACACATCACCCGATCCATCGTCGCTTTGACTAATCGTGTTAGCTTATCCGGAAAACCGTACTCGTGCATTATCTGCCATAGCTGATCTCGATCGATTGTGTCATACGTCGATTTGAAATCGATGAACAAATGATGTGTGGGCACGTTGTATTCGCGGCACTTCTGCAGAATATTTGGTCCGTGGTGGCACGGAAACCCATGAATCCCGTTTGGTAGTGCCTCACGAACTCCCTTGCAAATGGTGACAATCGGCGGCAAAGAATTTGGTAGAGGTTCTTGTAGGCGGTCCTAAGTAATGTGATCGCGCGGTAGTTGCAGCAATGTCACCCTTTTTGTAGATTGGGCAAACGACACCATTCCTCCGGAAGAATCTCCTCCTCCCAAATTTTGACGATTATCTGGTGCAGCGCTCTAGCCAGTGTTTCACCACCGTATTTTAATAGCTCGCTGAGTAGTTGATCTACACCGGCAGCTTTGTTGTTTTTCAGCCGACCGATCTCCTGCTTGACTACCTGGAGATCAGGGGCCGGCAGCCTATCGTCTTCTCCGCGTGCTCCAAGATCCATTGTCATACCGCCTTCGTCCTCTGCTGCTTCACCGTTGAGGTGATAGCTTCCACCTCTCAATCACCTCACACTCGTTCGTAAGAAGGTTGCCGTCTAAGTCCCTGCACATATCGGCTTGCGGAACGTAGTCTTTGCGCGAACTGTTCAGCTTTTCGGAGAACATCCGTGTGTCATTTACGCGGTACAGTTGCTCCATCGCTCCGCGATCTCATTCCTCCTGTTGGCGCTTCTTGCTCCGGAGGACCGAGGTTTGCCTGTTCCGTGTTTGTTTGTATCGCTCCACATTCTGTCTCGTTCCGTGCTGCAGCCTCCTCGTCCGTGCTACATTCTTTTACTACTATTAACTGCTTACATTAGTCATCAAACCAGTCCTCGATTCGGAACCGATCTACCTAGTGCCGCTAAAGCAGTACTTCCTATGGCGGAACGGATTTCCCTCCAGCCATCTTCAAGAGTAGCTGCGCCCAACCGTTCTTCCGTGGGTAGTGCTGCTTCCAGCCGCTGTGCGTAGTCTTGGGTAACCCCGGCGTCCCGAAGTTGCGCGATGCTGGTCCGAATCTATATTTGCATTGCGGTAGGTACGAACGTTGGTGATATCAGAGAAGAGTGGCCCGTTGATTAGAACGTGATCGATTTGGTTTTGGGTGCGTAGGTGAGGTGATCTCTAGGTGGATTTGTGGATATCTTTGCGGGGAAAGAAGGTACTTCGGACTACCAAGCCACGGGAGGCTGCGAAGTTCACGTTGTCATTCGATACGGTGTGCAAGCTGTTTGGCTCGATTACCGGTCTAAACATTACCCTTCCTACATGAGCGTCGTCCCGTTGCGAACAGCCGTCGTACACCTCCTCCAGCTTCGCACAGAACGCTTCCTTCTCGTCGTCGGGTCTCCCATCGTGTGGGTGGTGTACGTTGATGATGTTGTAGTTGAAGAAACGGCCTTTGATCCTCAACTCACACATCCTTGCGTTGATCGGAGTCCATCCAATCACGCGTTGACGCAGCCTACCCAGCACTGCAAAGCCGATTCCCAGTTCGTAAGTGGTGCCACAGCTCTGGTAGAAAGTAGGCGACCAATTCCCGATTTTCCATACCTTTCGTCCTGTCAAGCAAAGTTGCGTCAATCAAAGTTGCGTGGTTGGAGTTCATCGTAGATTATCCTGTCGAAAGCTAGAAAGCAGAGTGACCTGCAGTTCCATGTTCCGAGTTTCCACTCGTAGTCCTTATTTCGTCGCATAAGTCTTTGCCGATTTTCAAATTCGTATTTTCTTCTGCATTGTTCGTAACGGTTAGTTTTCCAGGGCGGCTTGTTGAGCCTTCCCCAATACCCTGTCTCGCCGGAAGACCATCGTGTCAGCTCTGTTTAGAGTCCCATGCTGACACGTGGACGATACATCAGCCGCCCCTAACATGGAGAACAAACGCTGTTTTGAGCTGCCCCTAACATGGGGAATAGACCTTCGAATGGACTCACTCTACGAAAAGGGGAGCCCCCCCATCCCTGTCAGCATGCGACCATCGTCCCACCGCGGTTGGTTACCCGATCATTCCTATGGTTAGTCGTACCCCAGCTGTTACCGCGGGGAGGTAAGGATAGGAGTTACTGGACAAGAGGTTAAGGACCACTGTGGCGAACTACCGGTCTATATTACGCATTGCCCAGTCATTTACCAACCAAAATATAGTATCAGTATCATTCAACTGAATTTTTCATTTTGTGAGTAACACAATTTGTCCTTCTTACCCACAGTGTCTATCTTCATTCTACATATTATTTTCTACCTCCATCTATCCTTGCTTGACTTTTTTCCTTTTATTACTATATCTTAAATCAGATTCATACTAACACTCACTAACACAATAAATTGCACATCCTCTCATATACACTCAAACTCCCTTTCTAAACGTACAAGCGCTTGTGACCTTCGCGATAACACAAACCTAGTCACAAACGCGAACATTCAATCGTAATCCACATATACTTACGCCCGCGATCTTGCCTACATTAAAACACCCCAGTGATTAAGTGAATGTTTTAGCACTTATAAATTTACAAATGCGGTATCAAGCATTAACCCACCGCTCGCGCTATCATAAATCATTCCCGTCCGGAAGTCTCTATCCGCGATCCTAGCAGCCTATCATCATGCCTTCTGTGGGACCAATGACGCTCATATACACTAGACAACACGTTCCATGGCGACAGGACCGGGAACTCTAGTAATATGGGATAGCTCACTCTCTTCTTGCATCTGAGCCCGTACACTCAGATTCACGGTCCGCGCAATCATCTGAAAGCACGCGAATATGCAAATAGGCATACGGTTATAAGGTCGGGTTTATACACGCGACAAACACGTTAACATTCAAAAGCTTGAGCCCCTCGCGATCATCCACGCAATCTTATCCGCGATCTCGGAAACATAATAACATCCCGTTGGTAAGGTAAACGTCTGAGCAGTTATAAATTTTTAAACGTGAACCGTCAAACTCCAACGCTCGCACGATCACGAATCGATCACTTCCGGAAGTCTCTATTCTCGGTACCAGTAATCTAGGCTCATGCTTTCAATTGAACCAATTAAAAAAAAGCAAACTCTCATATCCACTGGACAACATGGTGACATGATCGGGAACTCTAGTGATATGGGGTAAATCACTCCCTGACAGAATGTGATCTAAATATCATTTAATGACAGTCCGCGTGACCATACAAGAATGAATGCGAATATGTGAAACAGGGTTACAAAATCGAATTCATACACGCCAAGTCATGTACAAGCGAACACACGCGACAAACACGTCAACATACGAAGGCTTGAGGCCTTCACAATCATCTACGCATACCTACGCCCGCGATCGCGCAAACTTGATAACACTCCGGTAATAAGGTGAACGTTACAGTACTTACGAAGTTACAAACGCGAACTTGCACATGTCCGTGCTCGCGCGATCATGAATCGGTAATGTCAGGAAACCTTTACCCTCCGTCCTAGCAACTTAGGTCCATACTTTCAGTATGACCGATCATTAAATAAAGCTTATATTCACCTCGTTCCATGGCGACATGACTGAAAACTCTAGTGATATGGAAGAACCCACTGCCTTCTAGAATCTGAGTCGCACACCAGAAATCATGTATCAGATTCACGGCACGCACGCGATCGTTCTAGAACAACAAGCACGCGAATATGCGACAGGCATACGGTTATAAAATGGAATTTGTTCACGCGAAGTTACCTACATGTTAGCACACGCGACATACAAACGCACACGCGATCGAACACGTTAACGTACAAACGCTCGAGCCCTTCGCGATGATACACGCGATCGTGAAGTCTCTATGCCTGCACATATCTGAACCGTACAATTAATATCACATTCAGAAGCACGACCCGCTGCAATTGGCCTTAAGCAGTGTTTTAGTGGGCGACGTTGTCTGTCTCGTCTGCAATTGTAGTGTATGATTTCGACGGGGAGCGCTTCCGAGAAGTTAGCTCTACAGCTCCAGTAGGACAACTCTCGAAAAAATCAGAAAACAGTAATCTATAGTTTCAGAGGGAAATGTTATTGAGCGTCATCTCCAGCGCCGGTGTTACACTTTTAGACCGAGTGGGTAGTAAGATAAGCATACCCAAGTAACAATCCAAATGCCAATTGGTTTTATTTAGGTTTTATGGTAGTTTTATCAAGGTATTAAATAGTGAATCTGGTTTTAACATTGCCTTTGGAAAGGGCATTTAGTTTTATACGCTTGACGGGGTTTAAGAGTGCTTCAGAAACTCTTGAAGAAATATCCATAAAACTACATTTTTCATAAGTGTAATTAGTCTTATGAGCAGTTTTAAGAGAATCTTGAGCCTCTTCTTAAGACATCGCTTTCCAACCTCCTTAAAACCAAAAGATAGCTTTATGACATTCTTGTTGAAGCATAATGTATCTTAAGAATGCTACCATAAAACCTCCTTAAATCTTTAAACGAAGTGAAAATACTCTTGCATAAGAGCGTTCTATAACAAACAAACAAACTGTAACGACTGACGGGATATGTGACGTATCCCAACGGAGAAGACGTGACATGTACCTCAATCATGTATAAACAGCAAACTCGATAATTATAAATTATTCATTTAACTTTGCAAATCAGTAGGTGCTGCACATATAGCGAGATGTCGTTAGTTGTTCATATAGCTCTATTTGACATGCGTTGTTGTAATAAATCAACAACTTTTAGATGGAATTGTAATTATCATAATAATTAATCATAGGCATTTTTATTTCAACCTTGACATTTTCAATGTTAAATAGACTGGATTTATGGCGATCTTTCATCTAACCTTTCTGTCTTGAAAAATTTCTATTAGCTTTATTCAAGTCCAACAGGTCTTCTTCAAGTGTATCATAAATAAAAATGAATTTATCACGATCTTGAAGAACTCCTATTACTCTTGAGCAAGAATAATTAGTTTTAATAAGATCTTATGGCGGTTTCATTTAAATCCAATGACAAGTAATGGCGTCGTGGATATTTTTGATCGCTTCGAAATTTGCATAAGAATCAAAATAATAACTTTTTTTTCATATACTGAGCTGATTCTCACTGATTGAAATGCATTTCTGAACTAGAAAAATGCTTATGCACGCGTTTAATCCAAAATAGGACAATTATGAATAATTACGCATACTATTGAATTTTCGAATCGATTTAATATTTTCTATAAAAATCAATGTTTTAGAGATTGTTTGACGGCGCGTTGAATTTTTCGCACTTTTATACTGCATATTATCGAAAAACTGGCAATCGCATGCAAATTTTCTCAATTATGAGCTTAAAAAGCTGGCCACTTATATTATCGATTTTTATTTGTATCCATTTTGGTAATGGAATATCATATGATGGATATATTTTTTCCCAAACTTATTCTTTTCATCTATACACCAACCTCTCTATCTAACAAAGCAGTTTCATAGCGCACTAGAAGTGTTCTTGAAGAATATCATAAAACTACCAAGATTTATGGTAGTCTTATATTAGTTTTAAGCAGCTCTTGAACACCACTATAAGACTGTATTGATAAGACCTAAAAGTTTTAAGAAAACCTTGGAAAAGACTCTTGAGAACCATCTTAAGAATGGGCCTTTTTCGTTTTAAAAGGGGTTTATGGTTGTCTTGAAGCAGTGCTGTAGAGTAACTGGTTTTATGTTAAGTTTTATGGAGCTAATTTTGAAGATATCTTCGAGTGTACCATAAAACTAAATTTGTTACTTGGGTAGGGTGGGGGTCTATTACTAGAGGTTTGTCGCCTTTTCATTAGCTTTCAAAGCAATCACGTAAAATCACTGCCTTTGTGCAAATGAAATCCTCGTCAATAGAGAATGTCAAATGTGCGCAATAAAAGTTGCACGGAATAAATAGCTTCACAAGAAAACGTTCGTCAGGATTCACCATCGTTTTCAAACTTTCAGTAAAGCATAGTGACTTTACCAGATTTCCAGTTAAGGAGTTATATACAAAGTTGGAACTCAAAAGCTCGAAAAAAAATTTATGAATATTCTCAAAGTACATACTTTTGAAAATACCTGTGCGAAATTGCATCCGATTTGGATGCAATTTCGCACAGGTATTTCACTAAATTTTAAGTTTTTTTTACGTTTGCAACGCGCTGGTTCTTCCACAAATAAAGGTAACACAAAACTTTAAACACAATTATCTCGGAATAGTTTTTTGGAAAGTAGCGTTGCAGTGAACGCAATATCTCAAAAACTATTCATCCGATTTTCATTTTTTTCAATTCTTTGTATCTACATTCTCGTGTATGTACTTGAACGGTTCCTTTTTCACCCAAGATTTTTCGATTCTTTGCAATTAATTTCTGTTAAAAATTTTGAACACCATAAAACTAAATTTTTGGTCAACATGCTGAAAAAAAATTTGTTTGGGAAGCCGATCCGTTAAAGTACACCACAATACATTTTTTTAAATAATCTCTTGACTTTCTTTGGTTTCAGTTGAGCGGTTCGCCTTGGAGAGCGTTCACCACAAGCCTTTGCTAAAGAAACACGCTTCGGAGGCTGGGGCATAACTCCGACAACCTTTAATATTCTTAACTTTTTAACTTCAATTTATTTTAACGAACTTGGATAGTACTACCAACGAACTATTTTTCGCTTTTTCAAACAAAATTTGCATAAAACACTTTTAAAAAATCACAAACTTAGCTTACTTTTTCGCCACAACTTTGTATATGACCCCTTAAACTAACTTAACTCTCTAAAATGTTTTCAATCCTTCAAAAATCATTGGAGTGCAATTTGTCCGTAATCGTGATTTTCTTCAGAATTTCTAATATACTTTTTCAAAAGTTATAAAAGTTTTTTTGTGGCCGTTGAAAAGTGAAGAGACTTGACCAAGAGAGTTTTGAAACATCAGAACGAAAAACAATGGCATAAAACATGCTGTAAATATTTTTCTTCGCACTGTCGAGATCTTTAGGTACCAATTAAAAATTTAAAAAGGGTTGAACGTTTGGACTGTTTTTGTGTGGAGATCCTTTTAACCTTTTTCATATAGAAAGATTATGCAATCACTCTGAAAATCACGAGTGTCACATCCTATTCGACTCAGTTCGTCGAGATCGGAAAAAAACCTGTATGTGTGTGTATGTGTCAAAAATGTCACTCATTTTTCTTAGGGATGGGTTGACCGATTCGCCCAAACTTAGTCTCAAATGAATGGTACACCCTTCTGCCGGCTGCTATTGAATTTTGTGTCGATCTGAATTCCGGTTCCAAATTTAACCTTTTAAAATGGATGCAACTTTTTAAAATGGATACAAAATCAAAATTAACGAGATTTGATGTAATCTCGAAAAAAAACTTGACAAAGATTTACTTTTTTTTTATTTTGGCACAATTTTGCCTTTCTCAAATAGAAAGGTTATGCAATCACTCTGAACGTCAACCTAATCCCGGCCCTAATTTTTTTTCGACTGACATAGGGTTTCTGGAGTTTAACAGGACCGTAGCTAGGGGTGTACGAAGAGAGGTCTCCTCTTTCACTGATAACACCCTCCCTCCATTTAAACTCCTCTTAGTCACCTCTTATTACACCCCCCTCAGGAATCAGGAATCAGTAGTGACTGGCTCAAATAGCACGTTCCCCATGTTGAACGGTGATTTGTGCCATGCCATGATCTACTTGTTTATCATTTCTCTGATGGGAAAGATTGGGGGAGTGGATAGGTTAGGGGTAAGAAAAATAACGACACAGAACAATTACAACAGAGCATTTTGCAATAAGGTAATAGGTACCGGCAGAATAATGGAGAACCAAGCTTTCGAGAATAATTTTAATCAGTCGAGTGGAAATAACTTTGGAGTTGTCAAGGAAAAAATCTTTAAAAAGTTCACAGCATAACATTCAATGTAAAGCTCCGATAAGCTGAATATGCATTTTCAAATATTTGACTTCTCTTGTATTTTATAATGTCTAAATTTCCAGCAGCAATACATAACACGTCTTCTGTATTCGAATAAAAAATTGAGAAATTGTTATTAAGCTACATCATTATCTAGGGGGGGGATTAGAGATTTGTGACGAAATATTGCGAAGAGGGAGGAGGGCTTCAAAATCGCTCAAAAAACCCATAGCAGAAATACAACTTCCAACCCCCGGAAGGATTCAGAATTTTTTGTGAGCGGAGTGAGCGGATATATCAACACTCCCGAGGGGATATTGAGATATCAGAAAGACAGCACCCCCGAATAGATGTTGTCAATTAAATATGGCTTTAACTATAGCTCCTTACCACAATGGGTTATGAACAATAGCATATCCTTGAGTTTCAGCTCCCTGTACATAGGCTCATCTATATATGGAGAACCAAAAATCCAGATACGCAATTGCATTACCGCTGGGCAATTACATAAAAAAGGATACGAAGTTCCGTCATTGGAATCACAAAGATCACACGAAAAATACTCAGTGCATTGAATACAGTGGAGATCCGATTTTATCTACCCCCGATTTTATCAGTTTTTTGACCCGATTTTATCAGCTTCATATGAAAATTGATAGTTGGTAGTTTGATGGGCTCTAGTAGACAAACCAAGTTGAATTAGAGTAAATCCTTTCTTGGGAATATATTTTTCTTATCATAGAGAACCAAAAAATGCAAAAATAAAAATATTGATTTTTCTTAAATTTTGCACTGTCAGATCCCCTTAAGGGGAACTTAAAATAAATAATCAGAAAAGGTTATATCTCAGGACCAAAGAAGAATATTTTAAGAGCTTCAGTTTATTAAAAACACAGAAAAATATATGACCCGATTTTATCAATGTCCCTGTTTTATCAGCTTAAAATTCGCCAAGGGGCTGATAAAAACGGGTCTTAACTGTAGTAGCCATGTGATAATTGAGTTTGCAATGTCCAGTCAGTACCCTGACTAGAATACTGCAATTGCACTTGGAAAAATTCAACAAATTCTTTGACATTTTTGGACCCGGCAGAAAACTATTTGTTTGAACACAAGTTTGCAAGCTACGGCAATGGTTGGCATGTTTGGATGTGGCCCAAGAGCGAATCTCGTGCTTTATCCAACTTGTCGACAGTAGTATAACTGGTCCTGGAGTCGCAGCGTCAGCTCTAGCCACCGGAATGACCGGAGTTCTTCAATTTGAGTTAGGCATGCGATTACTAATTTCGGTGTCGAATTTGCCGAACTAAGTGCTTTCAGAGCAGCCTGACTGTCGGAGCAAAAATCGATTCTTTTACCGCAAATTCCCTGTTGAAGTGCTGATTGTACGCCACACAGAATCGAAAAGATTTCTGCTTTGAATACAGTACAGTATCTACCAAACGAATGAGATTGGTTTGAACTCATTTCACGACAATAGGCACGAGCACCGTCTCGGCCCTCCAACGAAGAACCTTCAGTATAACAAACTACGTATTCTTCAAGTTGTCGCTCCATCCAGCCGGACAGCATTCCTCGCGAGAAGGAATTCTCACATTGAAAGTTTTCAAAGAACAACTACATGTGAGTGTAAGGTCACTGGGAGCAAGTATTTCCTCATCCTAAGTAACCATTTGGGGCCACAGTCTTGTATGGCCTGCTACACGATTTATTGAGTTACTGTTCCAGAGCCCAGTAACCTTTAGACAGTATGAACAAATAAGTGCTTCTTGTTTTTTGTTTTGTTCGTTTTTTTTCTCTAGAGCAGCAGTAGGTATTGTCGAGAACGCATCAGTCATCGCCATCAAGACTTCATCCTCTGAAGATGGTTTAACTTTGATTGGAATGTCATGACTTATCCTTTCTGCCTCCAAACAAGGCACCAGAGTGCCAGTATTGGTCGACCAATTGTTGTGTAGATCCACTGAATGTACTTGAATTCCCAAGATTTGTCGAAAGCCCGTCTGTATTGCCCGAAGGCCATGCAAGCGCCTTTGATTCTTAAATCGATGTGGGGAGATAAATTAAGTTTTGAGTCAAGAATCAACCCAACGTACTTAGCTTGATCTGTGACAAGCTCCGGTTGTAACCCCTCGTTGCGTGAAAAGCCCGATTGATGTTCTATTTGGATTTAGTCATAGTCGAACATGAAGACCTACATCAAATTAAAAAGTATGGAAATATAATTACCGGTAATCATTACAGGTTAATCATCAGTGAAACCACATGTCGGAAACCCAAGCTCCATAAGTTTCCTCTACAAACCATCAATAACAAGGTTCCATATAAGTGGTGACAGTACTCACATTGAGCATATCGCTGACGCTCAATTTTCTTATCTCCACTTGTCTTAACGTACAGTACAGATGTCGATTGCTAAGCAATGCGTGTATTCAATTTGTGATATAATAAGGTACTACGTGACCTTGCAATGCTTCCAAAAAGGATTCGAAAGACGCGTTGTCAAAAGGACCTTCACTATCAAGAAAGAACCCCCCGTGCTGCCGCGATTCCAAGCACTTCTAGATAAATTTTTCAGTTTAATAACCCTAGTAACAATTGAGGTTTTATGCTAGTTTTATAGCCACTCATAAAACTTATATTGCACTTGTAGCGTGCTATAAAACTTCAATTGTTACTTGGGAAGTTCGGTGCTCCACCAAGTGGTTCCTCGTGAAACCTAGTCGCCAAGCCCTCTCGGTAGAGGTCCAGTTCGTAGATTTGCGATTTGTTACAATATCTAGCGAGACTTTAAAATGATCCAAGACAATGTACATATGATCAGATAACGACGGTTAGAGCTCGTTGGGTAGGATCCAGTTTGTCAACTCATACGTAATGCCGTCCGAGTAGAGAGTCAAATCTTACACCGCTTCTTTGCCAGATTGTACAAATTTTGGGCGATTTCCTAAATTATGTATGTGCACTACTGTACTTTGTACTACTTTAATATTCCATCAATTCGGTGCCTCTCAGATTGATATCTGAGATTATGTGATGAGCATTTGACGCTCTGCCGATTATGAACGAAAACCCATTTCTTCCATATTACGAAACAACCCTTTTTAAATGTTCATAAGGTGATGGTTCATTGCGCGACAAATATGCCGAATAAAAGACGTATTAACAAATGTGTGTCTTTATGCACGGTTAGTAAAGAAGTGTTTTTCATGAATAAATGTATTTTGGCTCTAATCTAGGAATCTGATGGTCAGATATTTTGGCAGAATTTTTAGATCATATGCTATTTATAGCAGTGAAAGAGAAAGTGTAATGCTGCTATGATAAAATTGTCAGTGAATGTTGAGTCGGAATGTCAGGTTCAGAGGAAAGGGAATCTTTGTGTACTTCGAAAGCGGCAAATTGATGCGAAATCGAATAGCCCCATTTTTAAAAACTGATTGCTTTTAAGTATAAGATTGTGAGCGCTAATACCTATAAAGTGATTGCGTTTTTGGGCATAGTTATTATTTCGATGCGCTAATTTTGTTTTAATTAAGATGGGTAATATTTGATGCCAGTATTTGCTACCAATTTAAAAATAAATTCATTCAAAACATTTCTTGCGCAGTTGACCTTCCACGTTAAGAATGAATTTTGGAAGAATATTTAGTGCATCGATTGCATCGTGGCAATGTCACAAATTTATTACGACTCTCCAATATTTAACTTTATTTTGAAATGTAGAACATATAGTACTGCATTTTTGTATTGTACCCAGAATTGTACGGACATGATAATTGTACGGACAGAATGAATGAAATTTTAATGAATATGCAATATTTAGGTTCTTATTTTCATTTTTTTTATTATTGCGTTTTTAAACCCCAGAGTCATTCCTCTATTGTATTGGAGTAGAACCATTTCAAAAGCGGGCGTTATGAATCGATATTCGGTGGGTTGCGTACAAAGTAATCGACTTACTATCTACGTTACGCCCGTCTTCTTATTTAAATTTACCAAATAAGTTCTAGAGTCCGGGCAAAATTCATTTTTTCGTGTTTTCGAAACAGACCACCATTGTTTTAAAGTTTTCGAAACTGACTTAATTCCCCCGCACCTCTGACCTTGTTATGTTGCTTTATTTTGACCTGCCAAAATAATGCTGTTCATACCTCAAACATCACACACGATAATCACATCGTCCGGCAGACGCTGTCTGTCCGCTGTCTACGCGTTGTTAAAGTGCCAGAGTGGAATGAACGATTAGTTGAGTGGTGTTTAAAAACAATCCGATTGGTATTTAGATAGAGAAGAGCATCCACAATGAGCTGCGCGGCCGCTAAATCATCAATCGACAACAAGATTAAGACAACTCTTTTTTCCCCTGCTGCTGCTGCTGCTTTGGGTGCCTCAAGTGGGGAAGACATCGAGCGCCAATTGATGCTTCAACGCGGATATGGGATGGGGATTTGAAGCGTGCTTTTTTGGCGCTGGTGAACAATGCTCTTTTCCCTGCGAGAGGCAAAGTGCGCTCTTGACGGACGGCCCGCTGTCGGTTGGACCGGCTTAAAGAGCTGGAACGCGCAACTTCGTGCAGAAAAGGGGCCGTTCGAGACAGTTTTCGGCATGATGAGATTACATGAAGTGTAGCAGTCTTCTAATTATCTAACGAACCGCTGGCCGGATCGATTGACTGGTTCGGCCTTCTCTTTCTCCGTTCAACAGCGATCGCTTCGATAAAGTAACCGCAACAAGACAGCCGAAAATATTTCCTTCTAAACGTTGATATTTTAATTATCAACAGCTCATTTTTTTAGTTCGGGGAGACTCTTGGTGATGGCCTTCATGAAAAGCTTGAAAGAGGGAAGGTAGCTATGTTGGGGTACGCGAAAGACACTTCCGTTCATAAATATGCAACAGTCGGTCACTTATCAACTCACGACAAATTTGTTTATTCTAAAAATGATCATGTCCACAAGTAGTTTTATTTCTCGGAATTCCAGACCATTCAGGAAGGTCTACTTTTCCAACATCGAGCCGTGCAAATCCAGACGGAATATTAATGCACAGTACTCCGTTCCGACGGTGGAGGAATCGGTTGACCAGAATAAAAACCGGACACCACACTCATCACTGGTTATGCTGATCTGTACGCACCAACGGCACGACTTTCGAGTAACGATTTGTTTTCGTGGATGTTTTCCTGTTCGGACGGTGAACTATAGTAGCATAAGCTGCCGCAGTGAGTGCGGGGAATGGATCATTCGGTATCGGGAAACCAGGAGCATGTCCTTCATTGAAATTCCGATCGCACATACTGGATTTGTGTATTACTGGAGCCGAACAGCGAATATGATTTTGATTTGGTATGATTTGTGAAATGAGCCGTCGTGTACTCAACGAATATTTGGCGTGGTTGCATGACCGTTTGTTTATCGAATGGCTGACGATTGATATATGATTTTCTGAGAAATATGACAGCTAAAACGGAAACTTTGGAATGCCAATCAGCCTATATATGCAAATATTGTTTCATTTTTGTGGCACATTCGTGAAACATTTGACAAAAACAACAACTCATCAACATCAAACGGTAACGGAGTTGCTAAACTTGTACAAAAATCGTTCATTAGTCATGGACGGCGGAACATAAGAAGAAAATAAGAACAAAATATTATTCGTTAGTTCCCATTTGTGTTTTTAAAATATGTCGAACTCTTGTAATTATACGGAAAATTCCTATAAATTTGAAAAGCACACGAACGGTGTAGACTCGATTGATTAATATTAAAACTTTTATATTTAATTATTGCGTGATTTTAGAATAGTTAGTAAATTGGATATAGTTATCAGAATGAAGCCTAAGTTCAGTATTTATTTTATTTCAGCTTACATATATCGGTTAAACTTTAAGATGAGTTTGACTAAAAAGCTTGACACTTCCCAATCATTTGCTTTTAGTCCTTCACCTCTTATTTGGTCTTACCAGGAGTTCAAAATAATTTTGTAATTTCAAGTCATTCGTCACAAAATCCATAAAATTGCGGCACACTACTCGTGGAAGCATTTGGAAATTTGTATTTGTATTTGTATTTAACAATTTACGTCCATCTGACAATGAGTCTTAATGAACTAAATTAAAAATAATTAACCTAAGGTGATAACAAACGATTTCTAAACTGTAACTAACAGCACCTCGTTGATAAGCGATTCGAAAATTTTTGACTCGACTCTCAGCGAAGTGATTCCCCGGTTGTTCTCGATGTTGCTTTTGTCACCTTTCTTGTGTACCGGAAACATGACTGAACACTTCCAATCATCGGGAAATATTTGCTGCTGAAGTGACACGTTGAAAAGGTGCGTCAGTGGAATCGCTAAAATATCCGAACATGTTTTCAGAACAGCTGAAGGCATAGCACTTAGTCCTGAAGCATACGACGATTTCGTTTAGGACGAACACAAACAGAGTGCTGCTAAAACTGGAATAGTTAGCATGACGCTTAATGTGGAATAGAGGCATGACGCTAGATTAGGTTTTGAAATAGTCGCAGGCCAAAACAACGGTTTTTATCGTACTATCTCAAAAAACGGCAAAAATCGTTTTGGGATGTACTCAGTTTTGTGTCTCTAGCCAGTATGGTTCACTACGTATACCACAGGTACATCTGGCCTTCCAAATCAAGTACTTTGTAGCGAATTTCGTCAGCTTCTCCCATTTGAAATGGTCATTCTCAGCAAACTTGTCCCTTCCAGTGAACTATACCTGTCCAGGCGATTACTTGAAATTCGCTTTGATGTAGGTCTCATAATGAATGACGCAGCACTGATATTTCGTTAGCAGAGTCTTTTCGAGTTTTCGGGAGCGAGTTTTGGCAGCACTCTGTTTGTGTTCGTCCTAATTTTGGCTCTCTGATCTTTGCAAAGCTTTTTGGCCAAGTCCCTGCGTCGATATAAAGATTCCGCTTGAAAGGAGCAATCAGCGCTTTATCACGCTCTATTTTCCTGCTTTCGTTCCCGCTTCTGACTTGTGATCCACTGTCATCCGTTCCTGAAACTTTTGGAGGTCTTTTGAGATAATCGAATCCATCAGTTTACCGAAGGTACGATGTGGCAACCCAGAATTTTGCACACAAAAGTAATGCAAGTATGAAAGTGTCCCAATAATTACTGACTCACCCTTTATTCAACTCAACATAAATTCATTCAACATATCTTTGTACAAGAAAAGTACTGTTTTCTGAGTAATCAAGCTAAACTGCTTAGTTTTAATATGTGTTGGACATTGGGATAAACTACGAGATCACACATGATCAAAACGCTGCCTATTGTAATATTATAGCCTAGTCCCCAGGACGCAGGCATCAAAAAGTCCCGAATAGCTAATCCCCTGCCCAAGAAACCAAAATTTAAAAAAAAACTGAATAAAGAGAAAACTACCTGAAATTTGAAGTTTCTAAAACCCGTGCTCAACTTATTTCTAAAAAATAGAACGTGGCTTCACAGTTTCAAAGTAAAGTTTAAATGAAGTTTTTTCATCACAATGGTATAATAGAAACCCTAAATCCTGATAAATTTTGAATTTCTTTTGTTCCGCTGTAGAATTTGGAATATTCGATGGTCATAAAGATAGTTGTTCAAAGTCCCAAGGAAGACATTTTTTTAAATTGTCCTCATTAACTTTTTCATTCACAAAAGTTTTATTTTCTCAAAACATGACATCAGATCTCGATTCTTCATGCCTTTTGCAATTATTTGGCATCAAAATAAATTATTTGGTTTCCCAAAAAATTCTTGGAACGACCAATTTTCTCATTTTTTCACTGCTTTTGTTTGTTTTGTCACGCCGAAACCAAATATTTGATTTTCAATGTATAACATTTTAAATAATTTTTTTGATGAAAGTGTTTTAAATCACATGTTGATAATAGATTATATTCTGGAATAGTAGGTGTGTTTAAAGATACTCTCAAAAAAAGAAAATTAGGTAAATGATATTGAATGTAGCAGTTTCCTGACAAAATATTATACGGGAACCCTCGTAGTGTTCTCCAATTTATGTACTCTTTAAATTCAAATATTTTTTTTTTTCATTTTAGCAACAAACTCCAATTAATTTTACTCATTCAATGCATTTTATTTATTGAGCTCATATTATTATTTTTTCAGTTTTGTTCTAACGACATTAAATTGGCTAGAGATTAGCAAGTAGTTCTAAGGCATAGTACTCAAGTGAGAGCAAGGATTTGAAGTATATAGATCAGAAAACAAAAAGTGGCAAGGTCAATAGAAACGGTCATGATATCTCACGGATTAATCTTTTGTCTTCTACTGGTAGGAGTCGGGTTTAGGCAGAGTTTCTGCGAATCGTTGGGGGGTATCCCATTTCAAAGGGAGACTTATCTCTATTTACCATGTTAACTAAATATTATTTTATTAATTTCACATACGTCAGTACTGATTTTATTATTTATTCAGCTTTAATAATTTTGACTAGGTTATCAACCGTGGTATGTCGTTGACTGAAAAACTTGTGTGGATTGATAGGGGAGACGGAAATTACTACAGAGCTGCCAGTTGTGTGAGCTGGTCTGTGTTGTGCGGATTTTTAAACTCGATAGATTATTGCAGTGAATTGTGCCTGGGCAACATTTTTTTGACATTTGTTAGTGACATCGTCAATACGATTGTTTACATACATTTGATTAGAAGTGATCGAAACGGATGGTGTTGCCTGCCAAGTTAGTAATTTACACATTGAAAATTATTCGTATTGCGCTTGCAAATGATGTCGGAATTGTGTAAAATCGATCCTACTATGGGAAATTGAATCATCTTTGTGTTTAAATGTGTGTTATATGTTTAGGTTTTTCTCGATAATAGCGAATGCCTGTGTTTTTACCGCCAGTTTCGTGATTGGGTCAATTAAATATGATCTTTAGAAACTCGAATATAGTGGGGTGTATTGGGTTTGTATTAGGTTCTACTACGAATCTTTAACGGAAAATTCATTAAAGCTGTGTAGTCATAATCTGGCTTCCAGAGGTTACGGAATCAGAAATTCAAATCCGAGACAAAAAAAACAAATGCTCCCATCATTATCTATGGGAGGATGTAACAGTGCCGTGAATGTTAGGGGCGTAGTGTTCAGTTGTAAATTTTCTAAGGGGTTTGAATGGATACTCTGGCACAATGTGGCGCGACAGCAATTTTTAGGAAGCGAATTGGCCTTAGCCTCCCCTTTAGTGTGATTACGGGTGGTTGTTTATGCATTATTGTTGCACTTGGCTTGGGGATCGTTCTTTAAATAGTGGAATAAGTTAAATATGTGCCAAGGAGAAATTATTAGGTACATGCAGCTTATTGCGGATTTTTTTTCATAAAACGTTTATTTGACACGGCATTTGCAAAAGCTTTTTTACGCCGGGGTTTTTTTTACATAACATGTTACAAAAGTTCTTAAGAAGTTTATTGCGGATATCCTGGTGCCAGATAATTCTTTGTCTTAAACAACACTTTGATTGTTTCAGCCTTTACTCTGTATTAATATGCATAGGGACTTTAACATTAGATTATAATCATAGACCAAATGGTCGGTGTTAAGTCAGACCGGACCAAGTCGCAAAACATCAAAAAATGAGTTAATGATAGCACTGGATAAAGAATTTCTTCATCTACATTCCACCTTTACCAGATTTGAAATATGAAACAATAAACAAGAATTATGGTAAAAATTATTTTCCAATTGTAATGTAAAGGATGCTGCGATTCAAACTTTAAACGCGTTTTTCTCGAAGTCAATGCACTGTCACTTAGTCCGGTCTGACCTAACACCGACCAAATAGGAAATACTTTCGTTGATTTATAACATCTCGAGATATCATAGCTCTTTGTCTGTATAATGTGTTGTCACTCGGTAGTTTGCAACCCAAAAATACATCATAGAGAAGGAATAGCGAAATTAGTCTAAATAATGTCGAAATAAATAGTGATCCGGCCCATTGCGCAGATAAGATTAGCTTTTCCAGGCAATACTCCCACGGTTGGCTGTGTGGAATTGAAATTGCTTTTGTTTAAAAAGACATAGGATACTCTCGGTAGTCGGCTACCCAGAGTTTAAAAATAACCAAAAACTAAACAAGATCTTTTTCGAGCGATCGTGTTCTCGAAAACTAACTAAGTTACTACCTAAGAAAATATGCTTTACAGGTCGCTTGCTTGGAGCGAATCCTAAACCCTATTCTCTTCCAAACCACCAACTCCGCGACACCTAATGAAGAGTCTGATGAACCTTCTGTATAAGATTCCTCATTTTATTCAAACGATCGCCGGGAAAAATCAGTACCGACACGATAGAAACCACGAAAAAATTTGTCGCGTGATTGAATATTATTAAAAAATATAAGCAGTGCTCCTTATAGCCGGCTATCCGGAGTTCAATTTGCTTATTTTGCTAATCGTATTAACACAACAAATGATAAAATTTCCCAAATTCTCGGCAGCCGGCTGCCCAGAGCAATTATTACATGATAACGCTATTGGCTCATTTATTAACAACTCTCCCCTTCCCGTGATACATGTGGAGATGCAGAGGATTCCTCGGTCTCTAGTAACAACATGTATCGGACTAACATTCCTTCCTTTCCCAGAAGATCCGCATTCGGACGTGGCCGGCGTCGGTATTGATCAGCATGCAGGGATCAGAATAGATTGTACAATGTGGCTCATCATGTTATTCCCAAGCATGTTGTTCCAATGAACATTTTGCAACCTAATTTGTTTCTGGTCAATAACGGAGTAGCAACTACGGGCGATCTCTTATGCTTATGCTTATGCTTATGCTTTTATTCAGCTTTAATAATTTTATCAATTACTAGTTAATACCCGTCGCGCCTTGCTGCGACTTTCATTGAAATAAGAGAAAAACACAATTTGTTCTAAAGCGTCATCTGGCGGGCAGATAATCTCCAACCAATAGCATACAAACACGCTCCATAGGAAATGCCTACTATGTATAAATTTTTACGGCAATCAGTTAAGCCGTTTGGGAATCCATAAATCATATACATACAAACATTGACTTTTATATATGAAGATTTTTATCAAATTAATCAATTACACAGTTTTTTTTAATTTGATTCAGATTATTCATTTTATTTATGTTATAATTTATTTTTAATTTTCTCTTCGATTATAGAGGTTTTAACCTTAAGGTCATTCGCTTCTTCATGTTAGAAAAATCTCTTATGAAAAATTGCTAACCCTATGTGCGGGGTCGGGACTCGAACCCAGGTACGCTGCGTACAAGGAAATCGATTTACCAATACCCATTTTTATTTGTTTATGTTATGGGGCCCTTTCTGTAATGGCAACTAACTATATCTGGCCAAATCGTAACTAGACCATCATGAGTCTTAAAAAAGAGCGAAATTCGCTTGTTAAGCAACCTTTTTGAACAATTTCAAATTCATAGTTTTAATTTTTCGGCATACAATCATCTGGTACAGTAAAACAAGAGTTCGTCTACTAATCCAACGTTACGGCTCATGCATTTTCCCTACTTTCGTAAATGAGATTACTAAAACGCATGAGCCGAAACGTTGAATCGTTGAAACGTTGAACTTCAGTTGTAGGGGAGATGGGGTAACAGTGAAACACATTTTTTCTACGATTTAAATTTAATGATAATACATGATATTTGGGTAGCCAAAAGTGGTACATAGTACCACTCTATTATTAATTAATACATATATTTTTTCAACTGGTTAAACTCACGGGAAATAAGTTTTTGTGGGTAATAAATAGTCGGTGCTAAAATGTACAATTGTGCCCCATGGGTAGGAACTATGAAACACGACGTCGTCTATAGTGAAATATTCTATTTGTAAATTATGTTCTTTTGTTTTGACGAAGAATTATCCTAACGCTTCGAATTAAAGTTTTATTGAGGCGAAAATCACTTGCTTACGAAAGAAATCACCATATCATCGCGTAACATAGGACTACCATATATGCATATTAGTTGTAATCCTGAAAGTAGCGAAAATTTCTACAAAATTTGTCCAAATTTACCAATTTTGCACTATATGAGTAGTATTGTGGAAAATCGGAACCCATTCACATTTTGAGACAGACCACAAAAGGAAGAAAATTCCACTGTTCCCCATACGTCATTGTTTCATAGTTACCCAATGGGTCTATTCACAAAAATTGTGAAATTAGACAGAACCATGACAAGTTACCAAAAAACTTTGTTCGCAGCAAACGTTGAACATAAAATTTGCTATAAATAAAAATGGACTAAATATTTATTCAATGGATAATGGAATGGAAGATGGAATAATTTTTATCATTGCAAATTTACTCTGGCTATAGCAAAACAAACAAATATTCATTAAATGAGATGCAGTTGTCAGATCTCTCTCAAAATACAGCAACACGTGTAAAGAATTAAAAATTGTGAAATATGAGGGAATGAGACGATTCTGACCATGCATTATTATTTTATTGCGAATGTTTAATAGTTCCTGCTGATCCACTGTTACCCTCTCTACCCTACTGTACCAGATGACTGCATGCCAAACAAAATAACATCTGCAAAAACAAACCAAACGACCTGGCTGAATATCAAACCAAATTCATTATCTTATACGTCACAAAAACGCTGGTTTTCTTATAACAGTACCAGATTCCTTGCCAAACCATAAAAGCTTCGTTTGACAATTCTCGGTGGTTTGTTTACATGGGAGTTACGCGAGTGCAAATGCAACAGATGAGCACCCGTTGCACTCGAACTCATCCAACTGACAAAGTAAACAAACCACCGAGAATTGTCAAACATGAACTTCATTCATCATGAGTTCATTCGTGTCGTCATCTTGTAGAACTCAATATAACAAATTTTGCGTTTCCATGGATAATGTTTATTTATCTAGAAAACCTGGGAAAGAGAAACTAAAAATATTCGCAAATTCGGAGAAACCAAAAATACTGCTTAGAGGAAGTTTTGGGAGAAAAGGTAATTAAATAGTTTGAATTTTCACAATAGTGATATAATTTTATCCAATGTTCACAATAAGTGTTTGCGCGAAACTCGGTCCCCTTGATGACCGAAGTTTTAGTCCATGTGCAAAATAGTTATTACTCCGTTCAACGCTAATAATTATCACGCCTGAAATGAACAATCGTTATTTCTTTTACCCGATCTCGCACTCCGTCCACCGGGAGGACCATTGTGCTCACAGCAGTTCTCCCCAACGATTCACTCAATCTGTAAATGATCCATAGGACCACTGAGCAACGCGGCGATGAGGCCCTTGCTGGAAACCTATCTGAACACTTATGGTCAAATAGGAAAAAATGTAGCACTGTCCCACTTGACAATTTATTTAGTTCTTTAAAATTTATTTCAATGGGTAGAAACCATTTTAAAACGATTAATATAAGCGATAATGTATTTATTTTTGTAAACGTGTAAGGTGTATTTTACCCTTTTATAATTCATCAGATTTTTTTTTCAAATTTTCTATTACTGTATTATTTAATAAATTCTCTTACAGACGGCATTTCATATACTATTTTTCATCGGCTGGCACCGTGCACAATGGTGGTGGTCTTTTATCAGCTGATGGCTGAAGTATTCTATTGGTCGCAGTCGAAAACAGCGAGGGCTCATTGCAGTGTCTTCTCGTGTCGGACCAGACACATGCAACATATCTGTAGTGAAACCAATCTCGTCCAGTTTCTCCTCGCGTTTCCCTTCAACGACGATAAGCTTGCTGAATTTACCGATTAATTTGGAATCTTTATTCACATATTTTTGTTTTCGTCCTAGCTATACAAAAAATAAAGGAGGGTTGTACACCATTCTTGATTGATTTAGTGCTGCTGCGGCTGTCAACAACTCATCGTATATGAAATTTTGATTCAAAATACAGGAACTGCTAATAGCCATTCTGTCAAAGGCACGAGAGAGAGAATAAGATCTACGGCCATTGTTTTGCCTCTCTTATATAGAAAGGTTATGCAATCACTCTGAAAAACGTCAACCTAATCCCGGCCCGGAGGGCCAAGTGTCATATCCCATTCGACTCAGTTCGTCCAGATCGGAAAAAGTTTGTATGTGTGTGTATGTATGTATGTGCGTATGTGTCAAATAATGTCACTCATTTTTCTAAGAGATGGCTAGATCGATTTGCCCAAACTTAGTCTCAAATGAAAGGTGCAACCTTCCCATCGGCTGCTATTGAATTTTAGATCGATCGGAATGCTAATTCCGGAATTATGGGTTTAAGAGTGCGGCCACACAGAAATTTCTCATATAAACTATAGGAAAAAGTAAAAATAGAATTTTTATTTTTGATGCTAAATGTCTTCAAGGTGCATGAAACGTCGAGATTTGATGCAAACTCGAAAAAAAATTTGACGACGATTCACTTTTTTGGATTTTGGCACATTTTCGCCTTTCTCATATAGAAAGGTTATGCAATCACTCCGAAAAACGTCAACCTAAATCTGACTCGCATAAGGTTCTGGATTTTAACAGGTGCGTAGTTGATGGTTTAAGCAGAGGGGTTACACCCCCCCCCCTCTACTGTTCACTCCCCTCCCTTAAAAATCTCCTTAAGTCACCCCTCAGACCACCACCCCATCCAGCCCTCATACCCCTCCCTTTCAACCACATCATCTTTAAACCACCACTATATCACAAAGCATACCAATTTAAGCTGGGGAGTCGTTCGTTCATGGGACTTTCGACCTCCTCACATACCCACCCCCGCATGACAAAATGAGTTAGCAAGCAGATAACATTGATCTAATGCTGATTAGGCTAATGAAGTACGATATTTTTTTGTTTCAAGTGTTTCACCGTCGACACGTAGCTCATCAAGTTCGTGGCTGGCAAGCCATTGTGTATAAGTGCAAAGTGTACTAAGAATGTAATGGACATTTCCACAATTATGTTGAACATAAAAAGCCTCCGTTCCATAGTTTAGAGAAATGAGAAAGGCACAATTGCACCGCTAGGTGGATTAAAACAGGTTTTTTGGTTTCTATCACCGAAATGGTGGGCTCAGTCTTTGCTTTAGTATATCATATGAGTAACTAAGTAAGTCGGTCATCAAATCATCTGACGATACGCTATGGAGTTCCCTCGGCACAAAGATTTGAGTTAGTGTTGCGACAGACTCCAATTGCCATCTTCTTAGCATTAAAAGTTGTCCTTCGGGTTATAACGTCGGTTTGAGGATCCATTTTTAGTAAAGTTTCTGTAATGAATAATGCGATAATTATCGTATTCAATATGAATATTGAATATCCTATGGTAGATATGATATTTTTCTTAATTTGATTTGATCGTAGTCATTCGCGTAATATGAGATCTTACATCTTTTAATAGTTTGCATCCAGGCAGTTTTAATTGTCGGAGAAATAAGGACAAGGTGTCATGGCTTTTACGAGTGTGTCGATTGTAGGCCTAATACTGCAAAAAGGAAGAATAAAGTGAGTGCATAAAAAAATGGCTACGCCACGACAGCATTCAACTCACCCGCAGTCCCATTCAAATCTTGATCTAGGAAAGCGACCGTGGTAGTCGAAGAGAATGTCATTTTTGGATGCAATCAGTAAGGGGTTACAGTTCAGTATTCTTTTAGCATAGTATATCATCCTTGTCAATCCAACCGCACCGGCGAGAGGGACTAACCACAGTCACTACCCTACTGAAGGACATTTTCAGCAAAGCCAACAAAATAATTATCAAATAACATGTGAACAAGGTGGTGATGCACGAAACTGTAATCTTTTACCTTGAGGCAAACCCTGGCCATGCTGTCACATCATCGTTGTATGAATAAGACGTCGGTGAAAATTTGCTTATGTTCGAATGATTTTACTTGGCGACTCCAGCAAGGCCAGATTTTTACATTGACGAAACAGGCGAGTGTTTTCTATGTAATGTGTTTGATGAAATCGAACTTATAGTAGCAGTCTTTTTTCCGATTTTCTCCGTCTTCCAAATTTATTTAAATAGAACTACAAATTCGTGGTATTCTTCGGCCGATGAGCAAGTTTTTCAGAAACGATCGGGCGATACAATTGATGACACATGCGATTTACGGTGAAACCGAGCTGGATGTCTGGTGTGACATCCAGTGAAGCCATTTATCGCAAACATCGTGCGACCAACGCTAACGATGACAAAACGGGACCACCACGATACAGAATAACATAGATTTTTAACCTTCTCGTACTCAATTAAGATCAACCGTTGATTCAAATCACTGTATACAGGCCGGGTACAAATCAAAGATTTTTTTATATTTGGTGAAAATATATTTAAAAAATGAACTTTTCGGTTGCTGTACTATTATGACGTTTACGAAATCAATAGCATATTTTGATCGGGGAGCGTTGCCAGTTTCAATAAGTTTCAGTAACACTTATCTGTCATGGCAAAACATGGGAATTGGGTAGCGTAATTTGTTTGTTCTGTGAACCAAAAAGTGATGACCCTTTTGTATGGGACCTTGGCGTATTTAATTTGTATTTGCCAAAGATAATGCTTGCATAGAGATTCGTGGAAATTGAAACCAAAAGTTTTAATCTAACTAACCACAAAAGTTCCAACGAGCAACGTAAACAATCATGGCGGAATTAGAAAGCAATGTTAGTGGAATTAAATGGAATAAAATCTTTAAAACATTACGTACATTCCACTAAGACCTCCGTTCGCGTATATATTATGTTTAATTATTTATCTACTAAAAAATGAAAAAAACAAAATCATATTATTAAACGCTGTAAGTATAGTGTTCCTCTTAAGCCGTTAGTACACTACGTCAAATATTTGACAAAGAAGTAAAATACATTTGTAATTGTAGGCATAGATATAGATAGACGTTTGAGAAAATAAATTTCACTAACAAACAAATCAACAATGTACTAGTAGGATTGGCAAACTATATTATCAGATTTACTGCTATTCACTCCGCGTATCTCTATATTTATACCGTCGTCTTTGGTATACGCATCACGCAACCAGAGTGTACATAATGAGAGTGACGACAACTTACAATAACTATCTGTCACTGTCATTCAGATGTTCACGCTAACCGACTAGATTGCAAAAAAGGTGTAAAAAATGCAACATAACACATTCAAAATTGAGTAATAAATTTCAATTAATCGTGAGAATTGTAAATATTTTCGTCTATGCGAATTCCAAAAATGTCTGTCGAATTTCCTAAAAATCTGGCAGAATGGGAGGTATCCTTTTTTGTCTGGCGGAGAATGAAAAATCTGGCAATGCCAGATAAATCTGGCATAGTGGCAACCCTAGTTGTGCAGGCGAACATGTGCACGTGTTTAGGTACGAAATAGCGTGTTTGAGTTCGTACACATAATGGAGGTTGTGTACGATGAGCATTTGGGAAGACTGCTAGTGACCCACTGAGAAGCATTTGGAAACCATTTCGCTTGGTATATTATTCATGGTAATCAGTGAGCACATTTTCACATGCTCGGTTGCTCGTTCCTTTAACAACACTGGTCAAAAGGAAATTTTGACATGATAATTTTTATCTCTAGGTAATTCTAACAAGAAACGCACCTCACCAGCGAGTGCTTAACACTTCTCAAAACAGAAAGGGAGCACAAGCCAAAGAAGACCGGAGAATGCGGCGAGCCTTCATGATATTTTCTACAAGAGCTAAAATGGCATCACAATAGTGAGAAATCACATTTAGGTTTTACATAGTGAAATGATTAATTTCGTCCCATGCTCGCTCAAGAATGGACGGAACAATATCGTTACTTATTAATATAGCAATACACTCAAGTTTTTTTACGCGGTTTTTTTGCGTGGTACTTTTTATGCGGATTTCGAAATTTACGCGGTTTTCATTTACGCGGAATTTGAAATTTACGCGGTTTTCATTTACAAGGATTTTGAAACTTACGCGGTTTTCATTTACGCGCTTTTTGAATTTACGCGGTGTTCATTAACGAGGTTCCCTTTAACGCGGATTCTTAAATTTAAAAGGACTTCATTTACGCGGATTTTAAAATTTACACGGTTTTCATTTACGCGGTTTTCATTTACGCGGCCTGTATTCCCCGCGTAAAAAAACCTGAGTGTATTGGTATAATAATATTTGGCATAAGGTTTCTTTATTTGGAGGAATTTATTGGGTATATTTTTTATTTTATTTCGTTGGAACCTGAACCTCAATGTAGTCTGCTACCAGCCCGGAAGCAATGCAGCTAGGGTACAGTTTAGAATACTGTCTTCCCAAGAAAAAAGTCGAGAAAAACGCTGTTCAAGATTTAAATTTTCATTGAACCAAACGAATGGGAGAAACATATTTTGGTATTTTTTTTTTTTGAAATTTTCTAAACAAACCTGGTAATCTTATTTGTGCATTGTGATTCAGTGGTGATGCAGAATACAATCCGAGAGATAACTAATTTTCGACATTGCCTTTAAACAGAGAGCTACGAATGATTATATCGAACATATATCGAAATATGGAAAAAATGAGATGGGTAAAAGATCCTATACCAACGGCCGCCTAGTCACAGATTGAATCACACTCAGACGCAAATTTCCGATTATGTTTTCTTTTGTCCCACGGGAGCATCCGTCCATTACTCTGCCATTTGTTAACATGATTTTTACGATCTTATTCCGCCACTAAACTTGACAACGCTAAACAATTTGCGGTCGGTGCTGCAGGTAGGACATTTACCTCCATACGGATCACAGCAATAAAACCCATTGAGGTCTCGTTTTAACAAACCCCTGGTTGCAGTAAGTAAACGACCGTTCTCATGAACAATCCATAGGCACATATCATAAGCCAGAGGGCAGGCAAATTTATGACCGTAATCCAGAAAGCGAACTATAAAACACATTCCATAATTGATATCACAAGCTCATAATGATCATTTATTTATTTGAGTTGATTTTGATCTCTGCTTGCTGCCAGCCGGCTGTCTTGCCGAGCCGCAGAGCACCGAGAGCATATGACAAGTGAAGGAGTTTAGCCGGCAACTTACCAAGCTCGGCAAAAAGGTCTCCCACGTCAGCTAGCCGAGAGGAACGTGCTCTATATCGCACCGGAGCGATCTCTGCTGTGGATACGGGGAATCCGACGGGGAGTCTTCTGGTACTTTGGAAAAACACAGCAAATCAGAGCGATCGCAATTTGCTTATAGTCAACATTCGCTGGTCAGTGAACTTGTCCCGTTCGCAAACTAAGATTCTCTGATCACATGAACTTAGTTAATTACGTTGCCTCCTAGATTGGACGATCATCGAGAAAATTACCGAGAAACGAAATCCATAAATAGTTCATCAGATGTCTTCCGGTTAAACTATTTAAAATTCCTTCAAATCACCTGCTTCCGAAAATATGTTATGTTCTAATCTAAACATCTACTTTAGTTCGTACACCAGACTGAACTATCCATTTCAGAGAGCATAAAATATGATAAATTTACTCACAACCAGATCACCCTTTCTCGTCGCTACCACTTTGGATTTTGGAATGCTGCGAGGAAAAACTGTAACTCGATCCCTGTCGCTGTCTACAAAACTTCCTTAAGCTCACTCAACACAATTTGTTATAATTTAGGTGAGCAGTTCCTCTGGGGATCGTGTCACAGCTGGGGGGATGCGCTTCCTAATCTAAATTAAAATCTACATGATTTTGTCGTGGTCGTGGTCGCACTACTGCCAGCCAGCACAAGCTGACAATACCTCTTCATTTGAAACCCAATGAGTGGTGGGATGAGAGAACGAGAAGGTACCTTCAGGAATGATCTCGCCAGGAAAATGAAACATGGTTTAATTTGTGAAATTTACGATCCAACTGAAAAGAAAGTGACATTCAAGTCCAAATACTCCGGCAGGTTCCGCCCGATCTCACGAAGAGGGTTGGTTTTAATTACTATCAGCCCAGCAGCGGGAGATATTTCGAACGCGTCCTCGAACTCGGCTCGAAGGTTGTCTGCCTGTTTGAGATTGTTTTTTTCGGATCGCTTTGTCCTGATTCCACGGTTCGTAATTTACAGGCTCGGTTTCGTGAGATCAGATCTCATTGATACAATCTTCGAATCGACGATCGAATTGCCACGGAGACCCCGCGAAATTTGAAGATTCCAAAGCAAAGTTTTCGTTTGCATAATTGCCATACTTTTCTTGATTCATTCTCGACAGCATTTGTGTCTTTGGATAATTTCCGCAACGAATTTTCGGTTTCAAGATTGTTTAAACAACTCATTTCTAGATCTTTGCGAATCTTTTCGGTCCCTAACAGGGGTTCCAATATTTCCAAACATTTTAAAAGTTGCCGCAATATCTGTTTCGAATTCTGTTAAACTCAAGTCGATAATTAATGTACTAGGTGAGTATACAATCAGAAATCGCTAACAACAATCATTATTTTGACCACTGGATAGCCCGCCAAATCCGGCCCAAAGACACTATAATTGCACCCGAAAGGCTATGATTTTTATCTCATCAACCTCAGCAAAACTGGTCTAACTAAACAAAGCAATCCAGCCGCGATTCTCACACATTCCGCCGGTTTTGTACAGGAAAAGTGGCGGTGATTTTCGGGTCTTGTTGACTTACAATAGTAACAAAAAAATCTGCTTGATCACAACCTTCGCGAACTGGATCAGCGCTACCTGAAAAATACGTTGCGTTGTGTTGTTTCAGCCTGGCCGTCATAATTTGCTGGTCAACGAATGCATGAGTCAGCATGAGTCGATTTAAGTGGTAGTTGAGCTCCACAATAATGACATAATTGTACAATTGGACTTCTGTTTTGGTGTCTTTTTGAAATCTAAGAAGTTTTTCTTTTGGGGAAAATTATCACAAATATGAGATAGCATGAAATGAGAAACAACTTGACTAAACTACCAGAAACCGTTTCAGTTATAATGGTATCTAATGTTATAGGTTTCAGGAATCGAGCATCTGACTCTGGTTGTCGTTCTTAATTAAAATTACCGCCAAATAAGCCACTTATTTTACGCCAAAAAAAAGAAATTTTACATTTCTCACTAAAGAAATGTATAGGATTCGCTTAAATTTTGAAAACATATTCCGAAGGCCGGAGGGCCCATTGTCATACACTAATCGACTCAGCTCGACAAATTGGGATAATGCCTGTAGGTGTGTGTCTGTATGTATGTGCACTAATGTCATTTAATTTTGTCAGCAATGCATAGTGGTCATAATCCACAATTTAGGAAAACAAAAATGTTTGTAGCTAAACCCTATATTTTAGAGCAATGCACGAGCCCGGACTTAAGTCCATGTATGAATGTTATGCGATATACTCAGTAGTATTTTTCTCCTCTCAGCTGAGCCATCAGAAACATTTTTGCGAGATTTTAAGTGATTTGAATGTAAAATGAATTTTTGGAAGCTTTTTTAAGGGAATATTTCAAGGGTTAGTTGCATAATTTGATCATAGGAACTACATCCTGTTATTTTCCTTTTTAAAAGAAATGGTTCATTTTATGCATTGCATTACTTCACCAAAATTATCCGTGTGATAAACTTACATCGTAAAATCGCCAAAAATAGGCTACTAGTCGGTTTAGTTAGTGTTTTGATAACTGTTTGTCATGAATTTTTATTGAATTCTAACTTCTAATGCGATAACAACAACGACGCCCGCGATCACACTATACTCATTCGAAAGCCTTTAATTTTTTTAAAAGTATATGCTAGTTTTGCGAAAACTTGCGATAAGGGACGATCCATAAATGACGTAGCATTTTTTGAGTGATTTTTAACACCCCCCTGGTAATTACGTAGCTTGACGGTAATTCTCCCCCCCTTGTCCCCGCAAAATTTAAAAAAACGAAAAACGATGTTAGTTATTCCCCTTTAAAAAAGCTACATAGCATGACATGACACCCTACCCCCCCTGTCGTCACACATCATCACAAAATATAAAACTCCCCCCTCCCCCATATAATGCTACGTCATTTATGGATGATCCCTAAGCAATCAAAATTTAAAAAAAACTGTGAATGGAGACGCATAGTTATTACTGATATTGAATTTGAATAATCAGTTTATAGCTAGAATAATGACACGAATACATGCACAACTTTCAAATAGCATTGAGAGCATGATCTACAAAGGTTTTACTAGTGATCAAGAGTAAGGATCCGAGTGGAAAGTATGTTTTTAGATGACTGGGATATTAAGAATGATTGCAAATCAGTAAATATTTTCAACCATCTGAAATGGGTTATAAAATGTTTCTGGAACTATTTCTTGCTTGCACAATAACTGTCAAATAAAGTGAACACAGTTGAGTTCTAGTCATTTGGTGAGACTTTTTGATCCAAATTTGCATAGCACTGATATAGCTTAAGGGTATGCGATATTATACAAATAAAATAAGACCATTTTTAAATGAACCAAATACACGAAAACGGGTTTTGGATTTATTTTCATTTAAGATATGAAATAAGCAATCTAAGTAACTTAAAACACACCTACAAAAAAAATCGTTAATCATCTTGTTGATTAGTTAAT
This sequence comes from Topomyia yanbarensis, assembly GCF_030247195.1. NCBI lineage: Eukaryota > Metazoa > Arthropoda > Insecta > Diptera > Culicidae > Topomyia > Topomyia yanbarensis. The sequence goes on along the minus strand of NC_080672.1, from coordinate 131,222,791 downwards.
GTTATTAAACATTCCACTAAGATGCTCAGAATGTTTGTTTTGAAAATGATAGAAAATGTAGTTTTCATATCAAGTAACCCACTAATGAATTATTTGTTCTAAAATTAGTCGAACACATCTTATTTGATCCGTTAAAACAAAATAGTCATTTCTGAAGCCCCATCATGAGATGTCAATTAATTCGTTTCATGAAAAATAAATTCCATACTTACTTTTGAGCCTCTCTAATAAGTAGTAAAGTTAATTTCTAATTTTCAAAATTAAAATAAAAATTTAGCGCATAAAAACTTCTTTAAAAAAATTGTTGAACCTTCACAACAAAATAATTTTTTGAGCCACCCTAACGCATAATGATTTTTTTTTACATGTGTTAATTTCTAAAAAGGATTTAGCTCACGAAAATTAATAGACTAAAATTTTAGGAACAATATCGAAAAAAATATTTTTGAGACACCCTAATGAATAGTAAACACTTATTTTTGAAATGTTTTTTATCAAAAACGAATTCGGCGTACCAAAATTACATAAAATCGTCCTATTTGAACCGATACGGCAAAGCTTGGACTTAAGTCCACCTTTTGTTCTAAGACTGTGCAATAATGTCTTCAGGACAAATAAACCCAAAACAAATCTTTGGGAACGGAATTGCATCTGTTTTTCTCGCTCACGAACTGTGAGCGAGAAGCTTCCAAATGATGCGTTAGTGATCAACCAAACTCATACTTGTGCAATACAATATAGTTCCTCATAGCTACACGCTGTTGGCTAAAGGTGTAGAGATAATTGAATAACACATACCAACGTCCCCATGATGTGATCGTTGCTACAATGATGAGAAGTTTATATAGCTCATTCGAACGACATGCTATCATGTGTCGTTATGGCCTAGGGCAGCGGTTCTCAGCCTTTTTCGTACCACGGACCCTTAGAAATCGCCCTGGGTTGCTGCGGACCCTCACGGATAAAAATTGATTTTGTATACTATCAACATATTATTTTCAGTTTGTTAAGAAACAAAACTTGAAATTTCAATCTGCACTCGGAAACTATAATTTTCTTCGAGAAATCGAGTTTGAAAATTGTGATTTTACTACGGGAAAATGCCTCATCTGGAATTAAAATTTCTCAAACAACCAAATTAAGTAATATCGCAATTTCGATGGAAGATCCAATTTTTTGGTAGTATGTGGCATTGCATAACCAAATCCAGATGGGTTCAGCGAAAAAAATTGTTTGACGATAATATCACACTTACAGACATAACATTATGAGGAAATTCCTTCAAAAAGTATCAATCCACCAATTTCATTAGAACACTAGCTCCACCTTTTATATACGGACACAACCACTTAAATTGCATGTTCATACGTCAAGAAATCAGCCATATTACTGCTAACTTTGTTTACTAGTACTAAAAGTTATAGACTAATATCTGATATTTTTTGTGACATGATTAACAGTAACAGCATAGTAAATATTAGGAATTTTTTGTCTTTCTTCAGCTTATTGCCACTTGATCTAGTCCCCCCATAAAATCTTGGTCAAGTCTCCCCAACATTAGTTATTGCGTTCAATGTCGTGCAAATTTTAGTAGTAGCTATTTTAGGATCCGATTCATGTAAAATCATTTAACTAGCTCACAAAGAGTAAAATAATGAATGAGTACTTTACATAATTTAACGCAAACTTATTAATTGCGGAATATTTTCTATTAGGAAAACATTTTTCATTCCAAACTTTTTCGGTCCTCAAGGAACTGAAACAAGCACAAAAATATTTTTGAAATTTTTTTAAGAACCTAATAAAATACCTTAAAGCCAATAATAGAATTCTGCTCATCAGTGCGCATATGTCAGTGGCGCCATAATTTTAAATGCGGCCACATTCCCAACTAAAAATATATTTACAGGTACACCTTCGCTTCGTTTAGCGTACGTACTATCGAAATGTACGTACTATCGAAACAACAAAATTAAATTCAAAATATTACTTTTAATGTTTAATATTGAATGAAACTTAACATAGATAATATTTATCACTAAGTTCGTCACCCTACTAATGAAAAACTATCCTATTCATCTTAGAATGTTATGATTTCCATCAACCAGGATGGTTGAAAATGCAATGCAAAAACATTTCCTTGGTCTCGTAGAGTTATTTTGAATTTGGTAGCATTGTCTTAAGCATTTCCCCAAATTTATTAGGATCCCTAGTAACAATTGAGGTTTTACGGTGGTTTTATAGCTACTCATAAAACTTAGGTTGCACTTGTAGCGTTCTATAAAACTTCAATAATTAAAAAATATTCAGGCAATTTCTATGAAAAAAATCAAGAAAATATTCAGGGAATTTCTATGAATTTCAAGCAAATCTTACGAATTTCAGAGATTCGGGATATTTCTAGAACTTCAAAAAAGTCCTATGAAAATCAATAACATCCCAAGTAACAATTATTGTTACTTTGGATGTTATTGATTTTCGTAGGACTTTTTTGAAGTTCTAGAAATATTTCCCGAATCTCTGAAATTCGTAAGATTTGCTTGAAATTCATAGAAATTCCCTGAATATTTTCTTGATTTTTTTCATAGAAATTGCCTGAATATTTTTTAATTATTTTTTCCTGAAACAGACAGATTTATTTTTGTACATTTTCTTCGTGTAATAATAACAGTACAATTTATCAAACTATAGAAACAGACGGAAATTTGGTAAGTGGAAAAAGCAGAAGTTCCTGTTTTGTAGGCGCGATAACAATTCTTCTCAGATACATACAGGATTCCACATTGAAGTAGAATACTTCTAACGTTTCAATTTACGGGTCCCGTTCCAAAATTTCAAATTTTTCAAACGTTAATATCTGCCGTTGTACTGAATGAAAAAAATAAGATTATTGCGCTATCTGATTGGAAATATGTACAAAAATTTTGTATTCAATTACGTGGGATGTAAAATTACTAAAAATAACGGAAATAATAGATTTTATGAAAGCAGTAATTACCATGATTGGTCGATTATATTACTGCTAGGACTACCTTTTTGTCATAAAATGAACAGCGATGCATATAAAAAGGGGACATAAGAAAAATTCGCTAGTTTGTGTTCTGACGTTACCGTAGCAGCTGCTGCGTTTCATGTCAGCTCGCATTCTTCGGTGGTAGGTAATACATCCTATGACTGCCGGCAGACGCTGATAACATTTCATTCTAATGATGCACTGGCGTTCCAGTTTCATGCATACACAGAATATACAATGATGCCACACCACAGAAAAAGCAGAAAGCTCTTTCATGTGGTGGCTTGGTGCGAGAGAACCGCGTTCTCTTGCTCGTTAAGTTATATGTGGCGTCAAGTGCTTGTACAGATTAATTCACCACGGTTTATTTTTATGTTGTTAATACCAATGCTGCAATTTTTACTAATTTCTGATAGGTTTTATTAATATATGTTATTTTGGCATTTCTAAAGGAAATTTCGAAATAACGGTACAAGTATAACCGATTCTCAACTGTTACCAGATGAATTGTTTCACTTTCATTAAATGCTCATTTCAGGGGTACCATATGAGGATAAATCTGTTCGAATATTTCAGATTTCGATATACGTGTACCAAAATTTCTGTATTTCAACTAGAAATAACGAACTAACTGGTTTTAATACAACCTATCAGAAGATAGTCACAATTATAGCATTTGTATTAGCATACTAAAGTGAATTCTACTTGTCTCCGTTTATGTTTCTGACATTACCCACCCATCTATTTTATTCCTTTCTCTTTTTGGTCGTTAATGATCTTCAAAAACCCCGAAAACTGATATTTCTAATATATTTGTTTTTTTTTTCCTTTTTTATTTCGACTATGTCAGTCACATTTCCTTTTTTACATTTTAACGACATTTAATTAGCTAAAGATTACTGGGTAGGGAAAGTTATGAAAATTAGAGCCATAGTACTCAATAGGATGTGAAGTAAACAGATCGGAAAACTAGAAGTGGCAGGGCCATTAGAACATCCTTAATATCGCACGGGCTTAATCTTCGTTTTCTGTTAATGAGGGTCGAGCTTAGGCAGTATAACTACGAATCACCCGAGTTCACTAACATGTGTCCTGGTATCGATAGACGTGTCCATCTTTACCGTGACAACCGACCGTTCAAGTCACCTAAAATCTTCTTTGATGTTCGAAAAATGTCTCGAAATTTTACACCTTTCTTGAAGTTAAAACCAAATCGGCGCGCTCAGATTTTGTGTTTTTGGGCTCAATCATTCCCAAAAGCAATCCTTTTTTAATATTGAGATGAACGCGCACAGTTCGAGATAAGCGTTGCGCTCACGAAAAAAAAACTCGATGACACACACTCGCACACAAAGAACCTTTGTTAGTATTTGGTTTCGTGTCTTTCTTCAACACATTACATTACTCCCACTCTACACTCGCCTACCACAAGCAGTCTCATCATCAGTGCTGCTGAACTGCATTGTGTTTTGTTTCATTTTTTTTGTCCGCTGCTATAAATAGCTCATTACCTGAAACTTCTAGTAAAAAAAATTCTGCTATCAAACATCTAGATTAGAGCCGACAAACATCTCTTTACTACCCTACCATGACGACATCCACTCGTTAAGTAGTAAAATGGCATATATCTACACCAACACGTGAAGAGGGCGTAAGTTCAAATGAGATGTTACAATTGTCGTAAGACATAGATTCTTCGTGATTTTTCCGATCCAAAAATTTTCTATTTTGCATATTTTTCAAACAATTGTTTATAAAAAATGAAATAAAAAAGTGGTCGGCGTCTCTTTTTGTGCGAAAAAAATGTCACATATACTATTTTTAGTACTTTAGTATCATTCAGTCGAAAAAAGGAATGGCCCGTAATTTGTAAATCAAATATATTGGTATGGTAAATAATCAAGTTAACGTTCACACTACACATGACGAAAATGTCAAAAAACTTGACTAAGATTTTGATATCATGAACAAATATCACTCGTGATTAAAATATCAAAAATCCTAAGATCCTGAATTCATTAACATAAATCACTCTACTCGTAACTAAAATAACGATAATGTGAATAGATATCACGAAGATCGTGACTAAGATCCTGAAATCATGAATATAAACCACATTACTCGCGATGTAAAAGATAAAAAATCGTCACAAAGAATCTGAAATCATGAACATGAAATACTCTACTCATGGCTAAAATATCGCGATACGTGAATAGAATATACCAGAATAACAACTAAGATCCCGCAGTCATGAACATAAAAGAAAGAGAGACAACGACGATACAGGCTCCAATCCTTCTAAGCTGCTACGTGGTACTGATGCCACCGGTTCATTGACACCATCCATCGCTGTGAATCGTGAAGATAAAAAGTTTTGGTTGTACCTGTCAGGAATTTCGCCCGATGTCCCTGATGAAAGCGTCACCAAGCTAGCTGCGGATAAACTCGGAAATTCGAACATCACTGTCGTCAAGTTGGTCCCTCGTGGCAGAGATCCTAGAACGCTGAATTTTATCTCCTACAAACCTGGCATGCCCACGGATCTCAAAGAAAAGGGCTATGACGGCGTCTACATGGCCAGTTGACATTGCTTATCGTGAGTTTGAAGAGAAGTCGGATTCCAGAAAGTTTTTTTGGAAACCGAATGCGCCCGACTCAGCAATAATGACTGCTTCCACTGCTCTTCGCCCTCCTCCCAACTAGTTACATCGCCTGTTTCACATCCTGTATTGCCTGTTCCCGAAGTTGCCGCACATTCCGAGCAGTTTCTTTCCGTTTACTACCAGAACGTGCGAGGAATGAGAACGAAAACACAAGAATTCCATCTAGCGCTTTCTGCGCGAAGACATATTAAACGCTGAGCTCTCGTCGAACTACGTAATATATCGTTGCGACCGCAACTCAACAACCAGTCATCTGCGTCGAGGCGGTGGCGTCCTAACCCAAGTAACAATTGAAGTTTTATAGCACGCTACAAGTGCAACCTAAGTTTTATGAGCGGCTTTAAAACCACCGTAAAACCTCAATTGTTACTAGGGAATAGAGGTAAAGAACAACCTCGTAGGCTCGCAGCTAAGCTTGTCTGGAATTGAACGCCTGGAGCAAATCGCCGTGCTTATCACCCTCCCGAATCAATCTGTATATATTAGCTGTGTTTATCTCAGGCCAAATAGTGATCCGGATTTGTATCACGCGCACGCTAATGCCGTTCAAACAATTCTAGACAATGCTGGCAGCACCGACACTGTTCTCGTCTTTGGAGACTACAATCTTCCACGCCTTCAGTGGTCGCTCGATAATGATCTAAAATGTTACCTACCTATTAATGCCTCTTCGGAACAAGAAATAGCTGTAACGGAGTCTATGGTTGCAGGCAGTCTGTACCAGATCTGCTCATTGACGAATGTGAACGGGAGGATCCTCGATCTTGCATTCGTAAACAACACGGATATCATAGAGCTGCTTGAGCCTCCGACTGCTGTTCTCAAAGTCGATCCTCACCACAAACCGTTTGTCCTGCGGCTAGATGTACGTACCAACACTGGAGATGATTCATTTCATTCGACTGACGAGCTTGATTTTGACTTTAACCGTTGCAACTTTGACGAAATCTCCGCACTGATTGCCACTGTCGACTGAACCGACTTAATGTGTTGTAATGAGCTTGACGAAGCAGTCGCGCTGTTTTATGGCTATATGACATACTCCGCCTAAAGGATCCACTGAAACGAGTCAACAGGAGGGTGGATTTCAAATTTCCATGGTGGATCGCCGAGATTCGCCGTTTGCGTAATGCCCTGCGAAAACAACGCAAGCGTTATTTCCGCCATAAATCAGACGAAAACAAAGTTACTCTTCGACGGATAGAACTACAATACAAAACGGCCCGGAATTCCGCTTTTCGTGAGTATTTGAATCATGTGCAAAATAGCCTTCGCGATCACCCTGCAACATTTTGGAAATTCGTTAGCAGCAGAAAACGATCTGGTAGTACTCCCATTGACGTTTTCCTTGGAAACGCAAGCGCGCAATCTCCAGCTGATACCGTAAATTTGTTTGCTGATTTCTTTCGCGGAGTGTTTAGTAGCGAGTATACTGTCCCTTCGGAAGAGTATTTGGAAACATTACCATCATACAACATAAATCTCCCACGTTCCACTGTAAGTCGAGCTGACGTCTTGAAGGCTCTGACTGCTGTTAATTCGTCGAAAGGGCCTGGCCCCGATCATCTCTCGCCCCAATTTATAAAAAGCTGCACCCACGTGCTGTCTCTTCCAGTGTGCATCATTTTCAATCGGTCTCTCGCTGAAGGCATTTTTCCTATCGCCTGGAAAGAAGCTGCTATCGTTCCCATCCACAAGGCTGGAAATATTCACAACGTCGAAAATTACAGAGGTATCTCATTATTAAACTGTCTCTCCAAAGTTCTCGAAAAGCTGGTCTACAACGTCACGTATGCAGCTGCATCCCACATTATCTCGGAGTATCAACACGGGTTTGTCACAAAACGATCAACAACTTCTAACCTGATGGCTTACACTTCTAAGTTGTTTCCCGCCGTCGAGACGCGTCATCAGGTGGACACAATTTACGCCGATTTCTCAAAAGCTTTCGACAAAGTACCGCACAACATCGCAATCTTGAAATTAAAGCGTTTGGGATTTCCCACCTGGCTGACTAACTGGTTGCAGTCGTATCTTTCCGATCGCTCGACATTCGTCAGTATAAAAAACACGCGCTCAAGCACATTCAGAACACCCACAGGTGTCCCGCAAGGCAGTCATCTGGGCCCGCTTATTTTTATTCTGCTTATTAACCATATCTGTAGTCGGATCAAATCTGGGAAATCGCTGTACGCGGACGATCTCAAAATCTTCCGAACCAGCGCTTCTGCACTTGACGCCGTAGTGCTTCAAGAAGATATGTGTACTATTCAAGAATGGTGCTCGCTTAACGGAATGGAAGTCAACGTTAGTAAATGCAAAGTAATCAGTTTCGGACGCTTGCTTACTCCAGGACGTTAAGAATACAGCCTAAAAGGAAGAAGTATTGTAAGCGTCGACTCGATCCGAGACTTGGGAGTACTCTTCGATAGCAAGTTGAGCTTTTCCGACCATATCACCGCAACAACTGCTAAGGCTTTCGGAATGCTGGGCTTCTTAAAGCGGAACACGGCGGACTTCGATGATTTCTACGCACTAAAAGCACTTTACTGTACCCTGATCAGAAGTGTTCTGGAGTATGCTGTGCAAGTGTGGGCACCATACCATGCCGTTCAAATTGACCGACTAGAACGTATACAAAGATGTTTTGTACAATTCGCCCTCAGGAAACTTCCATAGAATGATCCAGTTGTGTTGCCTCCTTATGGCGATAGATGTATGCTACTCGTTCTGCAGACTCTGGCGACTCGCCGTATTTTCCTGCAAAGAGTTTTTGTTTTCGACTTGCTGTCAGGTAATATCGACAGTCCCGATATTACCTGACAGCATTTTTTCAGTGCGGGTTCGATTTTCAACAAACCCCACCCAAATCTAATTTCTGGTTACACAACTGACTCCAAGTAAATAGAAACATAGTCATCTGCAAGAAACGTCTTCGAATACTGCCTGTCTATTATAATATTTATAATACCGAATTTTTGGGAGATTTCAAGGTGCTCATTTAACGACTTCTTTCAAGATTTGGCGAAACTACTTCCATTCGCCTTTCGAAAAAATCGATATCGAAATAAAGTTTGAAGTATGCACGCATGCACTTCAGACGTGGCAAGAGCTGCACATTCAACTTTTTATTTCGACTTTTAGATTTTAATTGTGAAGTTAAAAAAACATTGGCGAATTTGAAAAGTCATTGATTTCATTGATGTTCAAACTGCTGTTGGGTAAAACTTTTCATAAAAATGGTCTGGTTTCACTTTTTTAAGCTATTCAGTAAACATACCGCGAAACCGTGACACTCAAAGAAGCCTTAATTCCTACTACAACATAACTGTATACTTACAAATTATACTCTAAGCACAGTAAAGCAGTCGAAACACTAGCAAAATTATCGCCGGTACCAATCCGGAGCGCCGATAATTTAGCTGACGCACCGCGTTTGCCTTTTGGAAGAGCAAAACGGGATAAAAGATGAACAATGCAAAAGGCCAGACCTCACAGCACTGTTTGTTGGTCAAACCTGCGGGGCACATTGATCGCAAGACAGGAAATAGAATAATCAAAAAATTGTCTGTAAGTAGCCACCGGGTTTCGGTCAGTCACTCAGGCAGTCAGTCATCCACTGACCGGGCACAAAAGGGAAGAAGTGCAAAGTAACCCTTCACGGTGCAGTCAGATGATTTTCAATGAACTTGTAGGGTTATATATATATATATATATATATATATATATATATATATATATATATATATATATATATATATATATATATATATATATATATATATATATATATATATATATATATATATATATATATATATATATATATATATATATATATATATATATATATATATATATATATATATATATATATATATATATATATATATATATATATATATATATATATATATATATATATATATATATATATATATATATATATATATATATATATATATATATTCTCGGATAGCATAATATTCAGAACTACAATTGTTAGTTAAAGATCGTGACCTTAAAATCTGACTCAAACTTAAAAAGAAGCAACAGAATTAATTTGCAAATTTTGTTATTCGGATGGTAAAGGGTTAACATAATTACCCAATTTCTTCCTATGGTTACGGGAGCAACTTGTATTGTCTTTCTGAGTTCACCAACCAGGTCAGCTAGCAACTGCCCTAGGGAAGCTATTACACATATCGGAAAACTGATGATTCAACCGTAGGTAAGTAAATTGTTCGACTGGTTTCTCTAGAGGCGCGTGAGAGTTTCAAAAAATGTGTTCATGTGAGCTGAATCTCGTAGGTTTGATATGGAATTTAGGTTTCGTAAGTATAATTTCCTTCGACCGAAATAATTGTGATAGTTTTCCGCCCTTTCGATTCCATGTGGGGGTCAGCCATGATCTGGGAAAAATAATCAAAATAATGCCAGAAAGAGCATTAAAGCATTTACGGTCTAATTTGCCAATAATTACGCAGACATAAAACTTTTTTTTCATACTTAATTTAATACTATATTTAAGCTGAATCAGCTGCTTCAAACAAAGCTCTGGAATGTGTGAGGTCTCTTTTCCAAGAAACGACAGCACTCGCGTTTTGATCGATCAACATGGCCAACAACTTCAGAAACAATCATAAACCACCAACATTCTCGCCAATCAATCCGACACCATAAATGTTATATCCCTTCCAGACCACTCTAATGGTTCCAAATGAGGTTAAATTTATCAAATTATAAAAATAGATTGAATTCCGTTGTCCGCCCGGGGTGATAAATGTTTGTAATCAAGAAATTAAGGAATCGGTTTAAAATGTTTATATTTATTGTCCACAATATATATTGACACCGACAGAGTATACAAAGAGAAAGATCGTTTGGTGAGGTAACCGACCACCCTTCCTCTGCGGTTGACAATAATGAGATGTTTCCACTTTTGATACCTATCATTCTAACTGGTCAACGATATCCAGGACTAAACTTTCCTAGCAATATTCGAACCAAGCAGCAGAACCCGATGCGGTCATTTATCTCGACACTTTCTTAGTCTCTTGGTGTAGCTGTCGAGACGACAAATTTTGTCATCGTGAAAAATGACGGCCATAAAACTCATAAACAACATATTAAAATCAATTTCAATAAAAACTTACGAGTGGAGAAACAAAACCAAACAACACCGGTGACAAAGTATTGGAGTTGGCATAGTCGTTGAGCTCCCCGAAAAAAAACAACCGTTCGAGGGACCAAGAAATTAGTTTGGGTCGATTCGCTTTATGGCTATCATAATCATAACACGCCGTGTATTTACGATATTTATTCGCTCTCGGGCGACAAACGCCGATTTTTTCGTGATCAGTTTTTTTTCCGAGTAGAGTAGACGCAGAGGAGAAAAATTAATCGAGTGCGTTTTCTCCAGCCGGACTTCCTCCTCAGTTAGCGGGCAGGTATTCGAGATGAGCCAGGATGACAAATCGGCTGCTGCCGTTGAACAGCGGTGGTGTGCTGTGCAATATGCGTTGAGTACGAGTCGCAGAAGGGTACGACCCCACACGTGGAATATTGATCACTTCCATAAGTTATACACGCTCACTCACTCATTAACCGGAATCGGTGGTGCGACATACATAGTTACAGGTTGGTGCGAGCTACACTGAAGGCGCGATTTTATGACGACGAAAATCCGTTTTCGGAACGGTTTGCTTGCCAAAATTATAAAAGATCACTGCTGTACCATATATCGTGGATCAACTATCCAGAAAAAGATTTTTTTATATCATTCGTTTATTAGGCACAGCTCTATGCGACAGCTAAACGAAGACGTATGTCTTTTATATATTTACATGACGTAAAAAATAAAAACTATAAAACGTGTTGTAATGGTTTTCCATTAGATTTCGTGCGTGCAACTTGCGATTGCGTCTTGGAAGTCGCTAATTTCTCTTTTACGCAATAATACGCCAGTGTCATCACGTTCAGTTTCGCGAACAAACGCTCTTCCATACGAGTCGCGGATGTGAAACCACCGTTCTTGCTATTGACTTCCTCACGGATGAGCTGGCTGTTGATTCTGAAGTACTTAATGCAGTTTTGCAGCTATCATTAGAGCCTGATTAGCAGTCACATAATTGGCAACCGTTTGTGAAGCTATTTATTAGTATTGGGGGCAATATGCCGGCCGTTATTTCCGTAGATGAACTTCAGGACTAACACAAGTAACGAGAGCATTATCATTATTTTTATTATTATTTGTAAATATTTTAACCCTTTGGAGGAATAATAGGAGGAACGACTCATTGAACATAAAAAAATCGAATAATACTGTAGCCGTCTATCCCGGGCGCACTACCTTCCGCTCCCTGTGCTTATTTTCTCTCGGTAGGGAATCATGGCCAGCTTTGCCCTTCGCTGCTTGTTGATGGTTCCGTCTGGCTTCTCCATCGCTTGTATTTGCGTCCATGGCGGCCTAGCTAGAGCAGCTATGGTTTTCGCTGTTGTATATTTGTCCTTTTTTGTGTTTTCGAGTGACTCATTTTTGTTTATTACTCTGTCGGTATTTATTTTTTGACTTTCTATGTGTATCACCAGATGTCGAAGTTGTTTATTAGTGTTGGTTAAAGTATGTAGATCAATTTTCTTTAGTTGTTTTGACGCATAGCTAACCTAGTGTGCTGTTTGGTTACAGAGCAGATACGTGAGCTTCTTCCTAGAACATGTGCATAGCGTGCTTTAGATGTAGTTAACACTTTGAGGTGATCTGCCCTCGAAAGCTAAGAAAGAAGGTATAAGTTGGATGATTCGCACCACCCGAACACATGTTGAGAATGCGAAGGAAAAAGTTTCACCAAGTGTCGTTGATATACTCCATACTAATGCAAAGTACCAAATCCTGTTGGCGAATTTTCGTCATATCATCTAGGTCTAAGAAGGGCCTGCCCAAAGTCAATCGGGAACGGGACTTTGTTGTTCTATACACGGAACGGTGCGAGTAGTTTTGTTTCCTTTGTTTGCCATTCACAAACGGTGCGCTTTTTGATTTCTTATTTGGACGAGATGAGAAAGCAGACTGGAGAGAAAATTCATGTTTTCATAAGATCGTAATGTTTTCGAAATCAGTAAGACCCAACCACAAACCTAATTTTAAATTTAATCGATGCACCATAATTTTTCCGATTTATTTATTTTTCCAATGAATTTTCTAATTTTGTTAAACTCTGATTGATTTGTTTTGTAGTTGTTTTTTCGCAGTTTATGAATTTCTGCAATCTCTGCAATCTGCCTTTTTACCCATTTCCCATTGTTAACATATTTTCAATTTGTCCATTTGATTCAACGACACACTTCTTCAACATCACATTTTTTCATTTCTACTACCTACCACCATTTTCTCTGCATTACTGTTATTTTTCTGCTTTAAACCTCAAGCTAAAATTGTGACTGCAAGAAGCATCGTTCCTACGACCCAATGAAATCGAAAGCTTCTTTTTTGTCGTTTTATCAGTGAGGGAATCGACAGCCCGAAAACACTCGATCATTTGTTTTTTAAATTACAAGTGCATTGACACTAGAGAACTGTAACTAACCGGGCCTCTGAGACTCCTTGCCTTTTTGAGAATTAAGGGGTTATATACAAAGTTGTGGCGAAAAAGTGAGCTAAGTTCGCGATTTTTTTTAAATGTTTTATGTAAATTTTATTTGAAAAAGCGAAAGACAGTTCGTTAGTAGTACTATCGAAGTTTGAAAAAAAATAAATTGAATTAAAAAAATATTCAAGGTTGGTGAACTTATGGCATATCCCCCGAAACGTGTAGTTTTGGTAGAGGTTTGCGGTGAACGATCTCCAAGCTGAACCGCTCAACAGAAATCAAAAAAGTAAAAAGATTATTGACGAAAAATGCATTGTGGTGTACCTGAACGGACTGGTTTTCCAAAAAAAAGAAAACAATTTTCCGATAAAAAACATGTTGACCAAAAATTGAGTTTTTCGGTGCTTTAAATTTTAAACTAAAAATTATTGCGAAGAATCGAAAATTATTGGATGTTAAAAGAACCATTCAAGTACACGAGAATATTAATACTAACAATCCAAAAAATATTTAATAGTTTTTGAGATATCACGTTCACCGCAACGGCACTTTTCAAAAAAAAAAATAGTTCCGAGATAATTGCGTTTAAAGTTTTGTGTTAACTTCACTCGCGGAAGAACCTGCGCGCTGCGAACGGTTGTAGTTTGAAATCTGGTGCTCAGATCTGGATGAAATTTCGCACAGATATTTTGAAAAGTATGTACTTTCAGAATATTCAATAATTTTTTTTGGTTTTTTCAGTTCCAACTTTGTATATAACCCCTTAACAAATTATTCAATTTGATGCAATTTTTCAAAGGAATTCTGAATTCTTTATTTCATTTCTTCTATTGTTTCATACTTTCTTATTCCGCAATTTTTTTTGCTTGTTCTATTTATCATTAAATCTAGTTCTACTATTTTGTCTTTTTGCTCCATTTAGTGCATGCACACGCTACTTATGTTTTCTTTTTTCCGTCTTTGTTATTTTTTGTATTTTCTTTTAGATGCATCCCAATTAGTTTGTCGCATGTTTTGCCACCTATTTTCGATATGTTCCTTGTTTTATAGTTTTGAAGCATTCCGTTTTTTCTATAGTGTTATTGCCTGAATTTGTTTGATTGTCGAATTTATTTAAGTTCATTTATTTTTAACGCACTTTTATTTAAATTTTCCTTTTGTTTGTTTTAATTTCCTGTTTTCCATTTCAAAATTTCTTCTATCTATTCATCTTTCTCTTATGTTTTCTTTTCATAGAAGTTTTAACCTTAGGGTCATCCGTCACTTTTTCGGCTGGAAAAATCTCTTTTTAGAAAAATCTCTAACCATATGTGCGAAGCTGGAAATTTAAAGCAGGTGAGCTGCGTACACGGCAATCAATTTACCAGCTGTGTTATATCCGCCCGTCATTTTGGTCGCCTTTAAATTTTCTTCACATTTCATTTCTTGTTTTATTCTATTCATTGAATTATCACTCAATATATTTTTTTTAATTTTGCGAAATGTCCTTTTTCACGTTTTAGTCACTTTTTTAATTGCTTAAAAAAAATTCGTAGGCTTTCTGTCATTTTAAATATTTGCTTATTATTCCGATTCATCGAGATTTATCAATGTTTTTGTATTTATGTATGTTTCAATTCTACATATTATCAGGGTTGAAAAATTTTTGGGTACAATTGAAATATCATACTGAACGCAGATGTTTCAGTCGTACAAACTTGGATTATGTGGCAAATGTTTGCTGCAGAATACCGTTTGGAGAACATCATTCTTTTGGAACCTAATTAAATACACAACTTTCCAGGACACCAATTGACTACACCTTCCTGGTGAAGGACCAACGAGCATCGATTTTAGCCAGGAAACTGACATCCCTGTCTCTGCATACAGTGCTTGACAATAAGCAACATCGTTTTTCAACCCACTTACTTGATTTTAGCTGAATTTGAATTTGAATATTAACGAGGAACGATAATCAGTTTTTGTAAGTTCTTGTAATATGTAATTGCAATTGTTAAATGTAAAATTTGTGTACTCTGTTACTCCACAATATAGCCTCCCCTGAAGAAGGCGCAAACAAGGCGTCGAAACGTTGGGATTTAAAAACAAACAAGTCGTTTTAATCCACTAAGGACTGCAAAAAGCCGTTTGAAACTCTAGATAACAATAATCCAGTCGAAAGTCCATCAATAACATTATGGTATTCTTCTGTCTTTTCCAGACCGTTTCGATTTCTTTCGATGGAAAGCTTGTAGACGAAATGATTTTATTAAACTTTGTTGAAGTAACATAATGGCTATCTGTTAAGCGAAAAAAGTTAGTGAGTGAAATTGAAGTTCATGTCGGAATACTCCCTTAAAAAGTGTTTTTACTGTAACTCTTCTACCTGATTTTTTACAGTTTTTCGATGTTCTAAAAAGTTGTAGATGCTTTCAAAACACACATTTTTTCGAAATAGACCAACTCGCTATCTCTTCGTTTTTAGGATGTATGCCTGTTTTTTTTGTTGCTTTGGGCTAATTTTAAGGGGCTACGGTTTGTAGAGTAGCAGGTAGTAGCAGCTAAATTTATTTATTTGTTGTTCTGCAAGAAACGCCCTATTGATACATATATAAGTCATAGGGAGATCTAAAGGGATCCTTGGAATAATGTGGGGTAAAATAAACTAGCGTTTCAATAAATTATTTGTATTATGAAGCATGAAAAATAAACCATTATGCAAAATTAATACACATTTGAAATATTATAGTCCATTCCATATACTCCAACATTCAAAGTTATTTTTTTATTAGCATGCTCATAAGTCTTCGCGTATCCTGCCAATCATCTTCTTCATCATTGGATGAATAAGGTTTTTCATTGCTTTGAATTCTTGGTTGTAATAAATATATGTAACGGTATGCTATGTTCTTTAAATATTGGAAACAAATTTAAAAACGACCATTCATAAACCCCATGGACCAAAATTTGACTCATTTTTGGACCCCCCCGTTGTTGACATAAGCAGACTGTTACCAAATGTGTATACAGTATGTATGGAGCCATCACTGGTCTGCAACGAATTTTCAACCAGGTAGCTTCAGCATTTGATTTCAACGTTTCTCGACATACTCTGCGTGTACGTTTCTCCAGATTGTTTAATCATTTCGTTAACAACACTTGACCTTTTTATTCTTTGTTTGTAATTATTGTATGATTATTGTTTTTATGTGCGACTTGAGTATTAGAAATAAGATTAGTATTTTGGCTAACATCATTGGGGTTTTGATATGCCTGTTGATGTATTAAACAAAATAAACAGTGAAAACCCGTTTTTATCAGCCTCTTGGTGAGTTTTAGGTAGATAAAACGGAGACATTGACAAAATCGGGACATATATTTTCCTTTCTTTTTAATAAACCGAAGCTTTTAAAATATGTTTCTTTAGTCCCTAGATATAGCATCATAACAGCGCAAAATTTCAAAAAAGAAAATTTTATATTTGCATTTTTCGGATCTCTAAGATGAGAAAAATATGCTCAAGAAAGGATTTACTCGGATTCAACTTGGTTGGTCTGCTAGAGCCCATCAAACTACCAACTATCAATTTTCATATGAGGTTGACAAAATCGGGTCAAAAAGCTGATAAAATCTGGGGCTGGTGAATTCGGGTCTGTCTTGAGAGAATTAATTGTGATTAATTTCACTAAGGGACCATTCAAAAATTACGTAACCATTTAGGGGAAACATAATACGGGGAACGTGCTATTTGAGCCAATATATTCTGATTCCTGATTAGGGGGTGACCTGTTGCGACATATGGGGAAGGGGTAGTAAGCTAGGAAGTCACGTTACATGTTTTCAATGAAGAAAAAAATTGAGGGATTTGTTAGGTAATAGGGGAGGGGGCGATAGAGAAATTTGAGACATACTGGATATCCGGGTACCCTCATTGGCCTGTTAAAGGTGTTTTTTTTGTTGGACACATAACGGTTAATAAACTGTGCCCGTAATTCAAAAGGCATTGGTCATACCACATAAACTTGCTCCGCTTGCTACATTTTTATTTCGACACAAATTACACGAAAATTGCACTAAGCCTCACTATCAATCGGTTACTATAGTTACTATCGAAGAAAGTACGAATTATTAGCCGATCGACACCGAGGGTTGAAAATCCAGTCGTTACTAAAATTCAGAGGCAAAAGAGCAGACGAAATGAGGTTATTCCCAAATAATGCATTCGTTTTGAATCATCTTTTTCCAGTTAATTTAAATTATGATTACGATTATTGTTATGGCCTACGATCGGCTGGTTCGGGAAGCGCACCGATGCATGCTATTAAGGTTGAAACAGTTTTTGAGCATCTAAATTTTATTGGGATTGTTTTCTCGTTCCGATTTAATCTTTATTTATTAGTGTACCACATTGGAGCGGTTAAAGTTATAAATAGTTTTGGATTACTAGTTTTTTAACCTCAAGCGTTAAACAGAATAGGGATTTTCAGTGAATTATTTCGTGACAGGCTGAATGAATATTTATTTATCTAGCGATTATTGTTGTCAGAAGTTATAATATCAGAAGAGATTTCTTTCTCAAGATAGTTTTAAAAATAAGTTATATCGAGTGTTTTAGAATTAACCATACCTATTTTTGTGTACCAAAGTATAACGAGCAGTTCCGATTTTTTCATTGGCGTATAAATACTAATACCGGCAATGATAGTATTTGAAAAAACTTGAAACAATTGTAGAGTAGAATGGGGTCAAATAGGTAATGAAGTACAAGAGGTGTATTGCATTATCTTTGCTATGTTATTGTAGAGGTCGCTCGTGTTGAGTGATTTAGATACATGGCAAAGAACATAGTTGACGACTGTCATTTTGGCTGTTACAACTGTATTAGTTACGACGGGATTTATTTTTTCGAGTATTGTTCTGCGAAAACGCATTGTCTTTCGTCTTCAGTACAGTATATTTAAGAAGTTACATACCTTTTTGTGCGAAAAATGTCAAGAAAGTTTGAATTTGCATAAAAGCATAAAGCAATGATTTCATTACATCAAACTTATAGTATTCTGGTTCTGGTAGTAAATTTTTCAGTGAAATAAACAAGAATAAGTTTATAAAAATATTGGCGGAGTTATGGCTGTTTCTTCGAAACCCTGCTTTTGCCTTTCTCATATAAAGAAAGGCTATGCAATCACTGTAAAAATCGAATTTTTAACCGAAGCCCGGAGGGCCGAGCGTCATACACAATTCGATTCAGTTCGTCGAGATAGGAAAGTGTCTGTGTGTATGTATGTGTGTATATTTGTGTATCATTTAAACTCACACAATTTTCTCAGAAATGGTTGAACCGATTTTCACAAACATAGTTTCATTTGAAAGGTATAACGTTCCCATAAGCTGCAATTGAATTTTTAGTTGATCCGACTTCCGGTTCCGGAGTTGCGGGTTGAAGAGTACAGTCACACAGCAAATTCCCATATAAACTGGTACAACCGTGATGTCCAAATGATGTAAATCATATTAAAATGGGTGCAACATTACTCTAGACGGATCTAGATCACTAATGATCAATCAAAACAGCTTTGACCACATTGGCCACCTATGACGGTTCATGATACCCGCGGGGAACCCGCCAAGTTCCTAAGCTAATATCACACCTGTTCCCCAGCAAATTCTTACCACCAATTTTTACAAACTTGGTTTCAAATGAAAGATACAGTAATCCGATTTGCTGCTGATAAATTTTATTCGGTTCTGGATCCTGGTTCCGGAGTTACAAGTTGGTTAATAAGGTCACACTGTAATTTCCCAGATAAACCTTTACAATCGTAATACCTCAGAGGCGCTTAGAACTTTCAAGGAGTTGTACTTTCCTTTAAGGATTCCATAAGAAACCGGCCGACCGCAAAATATGACCATCGTCGATTCGAACGAAACTTTACATTTCGTCGCTGTTGTGCTATCTTATGACAAACGCCATTTTGGGGTAAACTGAGTTAGATATGCCACATTACTTGTTTGAAAAATCTCTACAAAGTGGCGTTTTCAGAATTTTGAAATTCTACTTGGTTACTTAGATATAGCTAGAAACATGATAAGAAATTGTGAGTTTTTTGCTTCAAATCACTATATCTAGGGATTGGCTCAAGTTATATTGAAGTTTTAGACGGTTTTATGTGTGAAAATGTCTGAGGAACACAATGGCATAAACATTTTCGAAAGAAAATTATACGAGTTGTGAGAAAAACACAGTTTTAGTTTTGAACTGGAAATAAAATATATTTGGCAACACTGTAATCAAGAATAACCATTTTTTCTAGATTCCCTGACTCATTTCCTTTAAAATGCATTTCACCGAATGTTTATAGACCATATGAACCCAAAGATATGAAAAAAAGTTAAAAAGTGATGATTTTTTGCTATGGAAAATTTTCCATGCACGATTATGACACGTCATACAAATTTTGTCATCAATACACGCCTATGACACGTGTGAGTGCGACTTTTGTTTACATTCATAGTAAAAACTCGCCACATAGTCAACCGATCTTCGTAATATTTGAGAGATTAATGCAGAACAGATAGAAGCATCAATTGTCTTCTTTGGATTGTTTATACCATTTATAAGTTTCAAGATATTCAATCTCAAACTTTAAAAATCGTTTTTCTCGAAATGTGCAAAATGGCGCTTGTCATAAGATAGCACAACAGCGACGATTTGTGTTCAGTTTATGAATCTCCATGATTTTTTCTGGCAATTTCAATATTCTGATACAAGAGCAATTTTTCAAAAGGGCGTAGACGTTTCTACGTGCAATGATTTCATTTTTTTGTTCGATTACGCTATTTTATACAGTAAAACTATCTGAGAACGAAATACAGGTAATGAATACTTCTGCACGAAAAAATATACACTGAAAAAATGTTGTGTTATTTTTCACAAATCTATCATTTTAAATGAAAATGCATTTAACAAAATATCTTCCAAAATGCGATAGTTTTCGAGATATTTGGAATTTTGCTCCAACAAAAACAATTAATTCATGTAATTATGTCCTTTTTAAAAGTTATTCGCGTTACCCCATCATAAATTGTCAAAAGTCTAATGTTTATCATTTTAAAGACATAAAAGAAGCTTTTTCAGTGTATTTGGATCATGGAGAAGCTTTTAATAAAAAAAGTTTTCGCAACAACAACTTTTGACAAATTTTTGTAATCCATACTATTTGCAGTCAAAAGTACAATTTTATTTTTGAATATGATTCTAAACGCGATTTTAAATCAAAATGCTCAAAACAAAAAAATTCTGAAATGTAGTAGTTCTCGAGATATTTTAAATTTTGTTTTAACAACACAATCATTTTGTTTTTTACGACCTTTCAGAAGTTATTCGCGACAACAATTAGTTTCTCGTAAGTCCCATAACATTTCCTATAACACAAGGCGATATTGTAAACCATATGAAAGCTATACAAAAACAATCAAAATATGATTCAACCATAGGATCTGATGATTAAACTATACAGTTGAATTATATTTTGGTTGTTTTTGTGTAGCTTTCATATGGTTTACAATATCGCCTTGATGTCAATGGGAATGTTATAGGAGATGTTATGGGAATACCTTCTGAAGAGGTCGTAATAAAACAAAATAATTGTGTTGTTAAAACAAAATCTAAAATATCTCGAGAACTACTACATTTCAGAAATTTTTTGTTATAAGCCTTTTGATTTAAAATGGCGTTTAAAATCATATTCAAAAATAAAATTGTACTTTTGACTGTAAATGGCACGAATTATAAAAAATTGACGAAAGTTGTTAGGAAAACTTTTTTACTAAAAGCTTCTCCATGATCCAAATACACTGAAAAAGCTTCTTTTATGCCTTTAAAACGATAAACATTAGACTTTTGACAATTTATGATGGGGTAACGCGAATAACTTTTAAAAAGAACATAATTACATGAATTAAATGCTTTTGTTGGAGCAAAATTCAAAATATATCGAAAACTGTCGCATTTTGAAAGATAATTGTGAAATGCGTTTTGATTTGAAATGATACTTAGAATTATATTCTGTAATAAAATTACAGTTTTGTATGTCAATTAGTATAAAATTTAAAAACATGTATAAAGGTATTGGTAGAAAAACTTTTTGCTGATAACTTCTCCATTATGAAACCACATTCAAAATGTTTCCTTTCTCTTTAAATTTTTGTTAACAAAATATAAAACCTGTTTTAATCCACCTAGCGGTGCAATTGTGCCTTTCTCATTTCTCTAAACTATGGCACGGAGGCTTTTTATGTTCAACATAATTGTGGAAATGTCCATTACATTCTTAGTACACTTTGCACTTATACACAATGGCATGCCAGCCACGAACTTGATGAGCTACGTGTCGACGGTGAAACACTTGAAACAAAAAAATATCATACTCCATTAGCCTAATCAGCATTAGATCAATGTAATCTGCTTGCTAACTCATTTTGTCATGCGGGGATGGGTATGTGAGGAGGGCGAAAGTCCCATGAACGAACGACTCCCCAGCTTAAATTGGTATGCTTTGTAATATAGTGGTGGTTTAAAGATGATGGGGTTGAAAGGGAGGGGTATGAGGTGGTGGTCTGAGGGGTGATTTAAGGAGATTTTTAAAGGAGGGGAGTGAACAGTAGAGGGGGGGGGGTGTAACCCCTCTCCGTAAACCATCAACTACGCCCCTGTTAAAATCCAGAAACCTTATGCGAGTCGAAAAAAAAAATTGGGATTAGGTTGACGTTTTTCAGAGTGATTGCATAACCTTTCTATATGAGAAAGGCAAAAATGTGCAAAATCCAAAAAAGTGAATCTTCGTCAAATTTTTTTCGTGTTTGCATCAAATCTCGACGTTTTATGCACCTTGAATACATTTAGCATCAAAAATAAAAATACTATTTTTGATTTTTCCTATAGTTTTTATGAGAAATTTCTGTGTGGCCGCACTCTGAAACCCGTAATTCCCGAACCAGAATTCCGATCGATCCAAAATTCAATAGCAGCCGATGGGAAGGTTGCACCTTTCATTTGAGACTAAGTTTGGGCAAATCGGTCCAGCCATCTCTGAGAAAAATGAGTGACATTATTTGACACATACGCACATACATACACACACATACACACACAAACACACACACATACATACACACATACACACACACATACAGACTTTTTCCGATCTCGACGAACTGAGTCGAATGGGATATGACACTCGGCCCTCCGGGCCGGGATTAGGTTGACGTTTTTCAGAGTGATTGCATAACCTTTCTATATGAGAAAGGCAAAAAATTAAAAAATGGGTTTTTTTTTGTAATTTAAATTTTTATCATAAATTTTTGTTTATGTGAAAAATGACACAACATTTTTTTCAGTGTATATTTTTTTCGTGCAGAAGTATTCATTACCTGTAACTCGTTCTCAGATAGTTTTACTATATAAAATAGTGCATTCGAACAAAAAAAATTGAAATTATTGCACGTAGAAACGTCTACGCCCTTTTAAAAAATTACGCTTGAGTCAAAATAATCTTTTTGACTGTGGAAACTGTTTAGTCTTCCATGCCGGTTGAACCTGTAAAGTTTTATCGGAATCTAAGATGGTCGGTCACGACTTTAGAGATTTTCGTACGGACCTTCGTGGAATTCCTTTAATAAAAAAATCAGTTTTTTGAAAAATAAAAAGGTATGTAACCCCTCAATGTAAAAACTTGTTAAGTGAGTTTTTTCTTGTGTAAAAATTAATACTAAAAAGATTTTTTTTTTGTTGATTTTTCGATATTGCTTGCTTTGAAAAAAAAATACGGAGATGAACATAAAACATACGCTTGGGGCACAATAGCTCAGCCGTTCAAGGTCACTATAGGTCACTACTATAATGTAAACTGGAATTATTTTGGCAGGAAGATGGTGCGTAATCTTGCTTGAAATGCGCCAAAACTAAATCAACAGCAGCTGATCAGGATGACACCAGTATTCAATCAACCTCTAAACAAAGTTCCATTCGAAATGTGAGCCAGGGCGCACAACTTCCATTCTACACTGTAGGTACGGCGAGGACACCGAAGTAGTCATTCACAAGTACAAAACCAGACGCAGCTACTAAAAAAACTGATTGTTACAACATTTCCTTCCGAAATTTCATGATTTTTCACAACAATTGCCACTTCATCATTTTCCTACCGAAATGACGTCAACGAATTCTCTTAACTATTTGTGTTATAATCTTTAAATAACCTGCAGCATTCATACTCTTCAAAAAAGTTGGGCCGCTGATTTAACCGGACATAAAATCATTTCTGCCAAAATCTTGCCAGATGTATAACTTTTCCAACGAGTTCTTATTTGCCAAAATCAGTGCAAAATCACCATCGCATAAGCTCGCCAAAAAAACGACCTACTTGATCCCACTCGGCTCTACTACTTTATTTGATTTGGAACCTATCGCCAGTAATTTAATTGGTCGTTAACCACCCAAGTTCAACAAGCGCATCTTCCATTCCAATCGAAAACAATCGTGCAACCGAAGCGAAAACTTCGACTAGTTATCTGATATTTTTCTCAGAGGAAGTCGTAAACAGCTTCCAACATCAGACTTCAGCGACCACCGCGCACCTAATCCACCATGCATCAACGGCAGCGAATTAATCCGAAGACAATTGTAACGAAACAATACCTCATGTATGAAGGTCATTGCAAAGTATGCAGAAGGGAAAAACTACTTTGCAACAAAGAAAGAAGAAAAATACACACTGGCCACATAACCAAAGCACGGGAGTGGAAAAATAAACAAATGTTAAATCATTACCATTACCACGAACTTGGTGGGCCTCCTCCGTCATGTCAAGAAACGTGGCACACCGTGAAGAACACCAGTCAACCAGGTAGCCAGACAAACCGACGTTCGCAACTGGCACAGTATGAAAAATTTGAATTGCTCGGTATGAAAATTATTGTATTTACTTTTATGTGCACTACACTATTGAGAATAAAGTAAGATTAATATGATAATAAGAAGCCCTTTTTTTTACAGTGCAGCTACTATAATCTCATTGTTTGTTTCTAATATCACACATAAACAATCAAACCCCGTGACATTAGAAAGACTGGGAAGGGCGCGGGTGTGAGAAAAATACGTACTTGGGGTACTGGGAAACGCGGCGGTGGCAGCACATACAATTCGGGCAGCATAACAAGATCACCGTGGCAAGGTCGTGGTTGAGGGAAATCATTACTATTATTATCGCCATGCATATCGGGTACGCGTACGTGCTATTACAGATGACGAAGACGGAATTATGCAATACACTTATTATTAGTAGGGGGCAAATGTTTGCATGTAATAAATTGCGTCTGGGGTCTAGTTTGCACAGGGTAACGTGCTCTACCGGTACTCATACTAATGGATATTAGTCCATTGTTCTCGAATTCACATGTGTCTGGACCTATGGCACATGTGAGGTGCTCTTTTTTATTTGTTTATTTAGTAGAAGTGCACTTGAACTTTGTAACAAAGAATGAAGTATGGGAATTGGTCTTGATTCATGAACAAAACATAACAATTCGGCATCGTGCATTATTGATTGTTACCGACTTACTGAATATCCGTTAATTTTCCCGAATCCGATTTCTCCGGGAACAAAGTTAATCACGTATGGCTGGTGATACTTCAACCAGAAAACAAGCTGCTCATCTAAAAACGCATTTAGTTTTCACACAACACTCGTGACCAAGGCTCAATAATTACGGGTTGGTTCCCACAGTTTGACCGGCGGCATAGGAAAGTTATTTTCACCCGAAAATTACGGCAACGGTCAGTCAGTGGAACTCTATTTTTTTCAATTATGCTCCCGCCACTTTCGTCATACCGCAATCGGAACGGAACACCGACAAGGCAAGAATTTGCTACTCGAAATCATGACAAAAATATTTTCAGTTCGCGCCATAAACCCGGACCAGAAGCCGCAGATAGATTTAGCTTCCCTCTGATGACGATTGGCGACGACGTGGTCGGCAGGGTGTACAAAGGGCCAATTTACCGAACGAGTTTATCACGATGTTTTTCAGTTCATCTTCAAAAGCACGTTGTCTCTGACCAACTAACTGCAGGAAGCGGTAGAGACGCGGGAGTGACTCCGGAACAATCAACCGCATCACGCTAGTTTAGAAAAGCGGCATACCGAAATGTGTGAATTATGGTTCACCCGACTTCGCCTTGCGCCTTACCGCGTGGAGACTTGGTGGCTGGGGTAACGAGAAACACACGAACCCGACACGGGCAACACAGTCCACGGAATGCCGCACAGGCATGATGATATTGTTTTAATAATTTCTTCACGAATATGGAACATAACTGGAGGCTATTCGGCAATCTCTTTTCAATTATCCGGACCGATCGGGAAACTCTTACTCCCACACGGATTGGAACTCGCTGGAGTGAGTCTTCTCCACGGAGCATGCAACCACAATTTACGATGTTCAGCGTGATAATAGTCATGTTTCAACGGCCTTCAAACTTAGTATCAGCAGAGGGAAAAAAAACCTCTAATATTTCCTGAGAAACACAATGACCTACTGGTTGATATATTGCTCCTCTCATCTGGCTCATAATCATTACGGAACACACCTCAGAAAGCACCTCCGAGCAGTTCGACGTTTACGATTCTCGACCTGACGGCACTGGCTAATGGCCCATAATTATTGCGAAACAATCATAAGCTCATCTGCCACCGTGTCGTCAGCCGACTGTCATTGCGCCAGAAATCACCAACCCTAATATCGGATATTTAACCATTGGATGATGGTCGCAAACCATTCACTGGAACCAGAACCGTGCGCAATACTTGATTAGATTGTTCAACGATCGGGCGCAAAACGATTGTGGGTTAATCTTTCCAATCAGTCATGTTAGCTTCCCTTCATGCTTTTCCAGCCGATCGGCTAGGTTGTTGTTGTTGTTGTTGTCATTACCTTGGTTGTTGTTGACCCGCGCCAATAGATTTGAACTGTTCCTTTATAAACCTGCGAAAGGCGATGTCAAACCTGAATCTAGTGATGAACTTTATAATTCTTTTTGAAATCGATTTCAGAATAACATATTTAGTCATCAACTCGAGACAACACTAGACACTGAAATCTAGCAGTTAAACTGATTTGCTGTGGCTTGTTCCGTGTGGCATAGCTGACTGCAGATAATGACATTAGGTGGAAAATTTGATTTTAATTTATCATTATAAAATAATGTTACTTAATCCTTAGATCGTCTTAGCATTTTTAAATTGAACCGCTTTTTTATTTTATCACTTAATTACCTTACAACTTTATCACTTCGTATCATCATCACTTTATCATTTTATTACTTCATAATATTGCAAAATTATTCATCCCAATAACGGTTATTTCATCGGTTCATATAATAAAGAGGGAAAAGAATGTCTTTGCCGTGAGATATGTTGGTAAACTTGAACGATTTGTAGTAATGCTGCCTAAGCAGAAGACAAAAGATTTGTCTGTAAGATTTTAAGCCTGTTTCTAATGAAACTTCTAGTTTTCCGATCTGTACATTTCACATCCTTGCTCTCACCTGAGTACTATGGCTCTAAATATTCATAACTTTCCCTACACTGATAGAATATATTCGTAAATCGCTACGTTTAGCACAGACAATTTTTTCGGACAAATAATGAATCATTCGTAGTTCCATTGAAACACTTTTATTTTTTATTACAAGTTTTTCGTTAAAACTACGAAAGACTTTCGTTAGCTTTTTGACGAATTTCGCGTCAACTCGAACAAATGTTGGCAGCACCCTCTCAGATTTTAATAAAACTTTCTGTACATGAGAACTTTGTCACAAAAAGCCACATTGCATACTTTGCTTTTCAAAAAATGATCTAGACTGTCTTTTGAAAAGGGTCAAACTTTTTTTACCATTTTTTTTTTTTCAAATGGCTGTAGTCTAAAATTGACAAATCCTACAAAAAATGTCGTAGTATATGTCACAAAATTAGTCAACTTTTTTAATAAAAGTATTGATAAAATTCTTCATCGACTCTTATAGTGAAAAAAATCGATTTTGAAAATTTACAAAAATACCTATCTTTGATTTGGATGAAATTTTGTTCCAAGATAGGTCATTATGCTCCCTACTTACCGCCAAAAATTCAAGTTGGGAACTGTCAAGGAAAAAAAGTTATTTGAAAAAAACTTTTTCTTGTCCAAACTGAATTTTTTTTCAATGTACTCAAAGTCATAATCATTAGGGTGGGGCATTGTTATATGGAAAAATGTAATCATAGCCACATCAACCGAGCACAGTACTTTTTTGGTACCTTTTGGGGTCCCAAACAACTGTGTAAAATTTGAGGTCGATTGGTGATGACCCGGCGTGGCGCATTGCATTTGAAATTTGTATGGAGATTAGTATGGGAAAACCTACATTTTTGAATTTTTAATTATACAGACTACAATTCTTCCTGTAGTATGCCAACAAATAGATAGAAGTATAGTCCAGGATATGCTGAACAACTTTGCCGAAGGATGTATGGTGTTAGAATGTCTCTAAGCCAAGTTACAGCTGTTCAAAGTTCGATACATCGAATTAAATGCCAAAAATCATTTTTACTGCCAACACTGCGGGTGTACCAATGGTATTTCATATAGCATTCCAAAATAACATTATATATTTTATATTCACCACATTAGAATGTTTGGATGAATTATTCAAAAGCCTTAGCTCAATTTCATGAGCGTATGTAGTTAAGCAATAGGGCGTAGTGAGGGGTGAGGGAGGGGGGACTTTAATATGTAGAAATTCGAACTGGAATGTTGTCGAGTTGGAATGTTCAGACGAATTATTTCAAAACATTTTACACAATGTCCTAAGCATAATAGTAACAATGAAATAAAACATGCTGCATCCTTTTGCCTCGACTTTTATCAATAGAAGTTACGTTACAGACTGAATCAACTGATGTCGAGTTTATATGTCAGAGGATTGCATTGATAATATTTCAGTTTAATACGCACTATGATTTGATGGGATGCTCATTTCGATGCTGTTCGATCACCTAAAGCAAAAATTGATGTAGGGATCTGGTGGATTTCATGTTGAAATCCAGAAATTAGCTTCACGCCTCGTGATCGAACAGCATAGAAATGAGCATGCTATCAAATCATGCATATTATACCGAAATATAAACTTCTGACATCAACTCGACATCAGTTGATTTAGTCTGTAACGTAACTTCTATTAATAAAAGTCGAGGCAAATGGATGCAGTATGTTTTATTTCATTGTTACTATTATGCGTAGGACATTGTGTAAATGTTTTGAAATAATTCGTCTGAACATTCCCACTCGACAACATTCCAGTTCGAATTTCTACATATTAAAGTCCCCCCCTTCACTCCTCACTACGCCCTATTGCTCAACTACATACGCTCATGAAATTGAGCTAAGGCTTTTGAATAATTCATCCAAACATTCTAATGTGGTAAATAAAAAATATATAATGTTATTTTGGAATGCTATATGAAATACCATTGGTACCCGCAGTGTTGGCAATAAAACTTTTTTGGCATTTAATTCGATGTATCGAACTTTGAACAGCTATAACTTGGCTTAGAGACATTCTAACACCATACATCTTTCGGCAAAGTTGTTCAGCATATCCTGGACTATACTTCTATCTATTTGTTGGCATACTACAGGAAGAATTGTAGTCTGTATAATTAAAAATTCAAAAATGTAGGTTTTCCCATACTAATCTCCATACAAATTTCAAACGCAATGCGCTACGCCGGGTCAACACCAATCGACCCCAAATTTTGCACAGTTGTTTGGGACCCCAAAAGGAACCAAAAAAGTGCTGTGTTGAAAAAACGATCATTTTGCCCCACCCTAATAATCATCTCAGTATCTAATTTCCCAACTGCTAGTTGTCTGATACATGTAAAAAGTATCAGTAACGAAGTTGGTATAGCATCTCGTACTGGACTGGAACGAGGCCAAAGGGATTCATTTAACGGAGATCTGGTTCTAAAACACTTAGTGCATGACCAGACAACCTGTTCAATATCGCGATAACCGCCACCATAAGTGTGGAGCCCGCTCTCCACGACCCCAATACGCCGGAGATGGGCATTCTACGTATAATGATTGTACATGACCCGAGATATCACCCGAATGAAGTCATGACCCTCATCCATTCTTTTCGATCAAGGTTTGTTGATATTTTTGAGATTCCCTTTGGGCCCTATGAGACGAAATATTTAAAAACTAATTTTTAATAAATGTCACCTTCTAATGCCTAAACGTCCACCTTCTCATTATCATTCTAATCCAAGTGTTCGCCTCGAAACATTGTTTCTCTGATGATCTGTCCGTTAATCCGTCGACGGACCGGTACCAATAATCGCGTTTTTCAGCTTTCACCAAGTTTTTTCATTTGCATTTGTTGCGTGTCCCTTGTGGAAATTCCTGCTAGTTTCTAAAATTACCGAGCCCAGGAACCACTTACTTCGGCTTTGTAACAGAACACTTCAAGATACACTCTGAGGCCTTTACAAGGATGTTTAGGAGAGAAAGCTGATTTTCCTCTTTCGGAAATTTATAGGCACATTAGAAGATGTTCTCAGAAGGGATGGTCAGATTCACAAAAAGGCGAACAGATAGACTAGCCCCGTCCAAAAGATCAAAGTTTGGAAGAGCAGATTTGGCGAAAGGTTCGAAATGAGGCTGATGGAAAATAAGTTGTTTTCATATACTCCATGATTTTTCCTTAACGCAATTGCTTGCGAACCAGAATTTTCACCGGCCGAAACTTGAAGGAGCAAACCCCATACTTCGCACTTAAGGCCCCTGCTGGACACTACACCATCAATCTCTACCTCCCGGGCGGTTATATAGACAAAATACTTCTTCGTGCACGGCCAAGTGGTATTTGGTTAAACCTCGCATATATCGATGCTGTTAAATGGCTTATCTTTGCTTTCATTCAAATTTGTTATGAAT
Source organism: Topomyia yanbarensis (assembly GCF_030247195.1). NCBI lineage: Eukaryota > Metazoa > Arthropoda > Insecta > Diptera > Culicidae > Topomyia > Topomyia yanbarensis. The sequence continues at coordinate 131,192,513 of NC_080672.1, read as the reverse complement.
ATATACCAAATTCGTTACTAATACTTTTTGCATGTATCAGGTAACTAGAAGTTGGGAAATTGGATTTTGAGATAATTATGACATTCATTGGTTCAGTTTTCGATAAAAATACACTGTGAAAAATTCAGTTTGGACAAGGAAAAGGTTTCTTGAAAGTTCCCAACTTGAATTTTTGACGGTAGGTAGGGAACATAATTACCTTGGAACAAAATTTTATCCCAATCAAGGATGGACTTTAAATTTTTAAAAACGATTTTTTTCAGTGTAAGAGTCAATGAAGATTTTTTTCAATATTTTTATTCAAAATTTTGATTTGAATTTTGAAGATATCCTGAACCTCTTTCGCTTACAGTTGATCCTGAATCCGGAACAGTACGGATTTGGTCGGATTTGGTTAAGCCATGGTGAACTGTTCGATTGTTTTGTATGAATAAGTTTGAGTTTTTCTCTTCCAGGATAATTCACAAAGGAACCGTGCTCGTTTCATATTCTGCCGGAGCAATGTCAAAATAATATGCTATTAAATATGAAAACTTCTCTAAGATAAACGAAATAAATTCGTGCAACCAACGAAATCGTTCGTAATATACACAAACGTTTATTAAAATAAACGAAACATTTTTTTTTCATTCACGAAAAACAATGTCGTTTTCAACGATAACATTGGTGCGATGTACACTGAATATGTAAAATTTACGAAAATTTTCGTTCATCAAACGGCCATTAATTCTTACCACAATCTTTCTAGCCCATAATAGAGGTGAGCAGGTTGAAATAAAATCTATGTTGCTAGATCGATCCTTTTAGTTAAAAAAATCGGTGTTGTCAAACACCGATACTAAACGATCGAATGAAAAAATAATATGCTAATTAATACGAAAACTTTTCTAATATGCACGAAATGAATTCGTGCGACCAACGAAATCGTTCATAATATAGCATGACGAATGAAAACAAATTTAAAGTTACCTTAATAAAAATAAACAAAACAAACCAAAGTTCGTTATGTAGGGCTATTCGGACCTACCTAAGCAAATCGATCTTTTAGGTGGATAGATATTAAATAATTTTTCGGTCATTGTTCCCAATTGTTAGTTTGAAAGTTAGTTTGATCCATGGCAGCGCTAGGTGACGGTTAGCAAAACTCCATGTTTTTCCATCCTTTTACAAAGTAGGGGTAATTTGGACTTCCCTACGGGGCAATTCACACCGTCAATTTTTAATATTTTTTTAATGAAATTGTGCTTAGCTATGAAACTTTTATTGCAGAAAATTCTAAAGAAGCAAAAAATAAATATATTGTGTTAAAAAAAATTAATCTGGGTAATCACAGCTGTCAATTGGCGCATCATGTATTTTCTTTGCTGTGGTGTGTGCAATCGTGTGCGGAGCCGCAAGCCGCTGAACGGTGGTTGATGTAATAGGGGGTCCGAATAACTCCGTACACTCATTTCTCACAAAAGTTGTGAGCGTCTTGAAAATATATGTTTTCACTCAAACAAAAATCATTCCATTAAATTGAAGTCACAAGCTTTCCAAAATACTTACCTGCTCTTTTTTATTACTTTTATTTGTTACTTTAATCACGGTTTTCGATTGCGATGGTTTCTGTTTTTAGGATGACAAAAAAAAATTAAACACATTATATCTCCTCTCTAAAAAACTCTGTTTTTATCCACCTAGCGGAGCAATTGTGTCTTTCTCGATCATGAACACTAGGATTTCATGGTTGATTATGTTCATTATAAACTTTCTAAAGTATATATTACTTTTTTATTATACATGACATAACCACTACATACCAGAAATGAAATTGATATTTGATTTCTTAAATTTTGTAAAAGAAAACAAATTGAAAACTTGAACCGTCAGAACCAGTAATCGGCAGTTTGAGTGGTGTTTGTTGGTTTTGATCAGCTGGTTGGAGAAGAAGGGTAATGTTTGCACCATGTGTAGGTAGGGTACAGTAGCGCTCAAAAGTCTTTTGTAGGTGGTATTTCGTCGGTAATATTGGCATCTCTGTTATCGACAAAGTAGCGCAGAAAAATCTAACAACGAAAAAATCCTACGTTCGTCGCTTGCTATTGTTATAAGGAATCGCAAAAACTTTAGTTTTAAGCTCTAGGTTTAAAATTACGGGAGATAGGTTTCCGGCCGAGGACCCTTTCCAAAAACAGGTGTCAACGGCAAAATGCTGCACAGCCGCCATCTTGTGACAAAATGAAATGAAAAAAATATTTTTTGTACTTCACAACTATTTTTATAAATCCCATTTTACAAGATTCCGATTTACCACTTTATTGATTCTAGAAAAAATTCCGAAATATGCCTATTTGTTCGTGTTCTACAGTGGTGTAACCCCTTAACAACGCCACCAAATCGACTGAATAACGAACTAATATGCAATGATTAAATAAAGCGCAAGATGCCATGTTACAACTTTGTCAAAGACACCATAATTCTAAAACAAAAAATAAGGAAAGGACGTCATTTTTCATAAAAAGCAGGAAATTAAATGCCCACAAGACCTTTGGTCGCTACAGTATTTTATGCCCTACACGTCTAAACACCAAAAATTGTTTACTTGAAAAATTAGAAGCAGCTACGATATTATTAAATATTGAAAAGGTGCGAAATAGGCTAATAGGCAGGCCCAAAAACCGATTCTTGCCAAAAAATTGGAGATAACTTAAAATCTCGACGTTTCACGCCTTTTAAAAATATTTGGCATTAAAAATACAAATTCATTTTTTTAAATTTCATGGAGTCTTGCTCTCTGAAAAAATAAATTAGTTCTGGCTTATTTGCTAATTTCATATGTGATAGGGCAGTTCAATCTTCATTTCCGGAACCACACAACCGACCGTATAAAATTTTATAGATGTCTATGAAGATAAAATACCGTTCATATGGGTTTGTGGCCTAACCGTCCTCGATAAACTGATGAGTTTAATTTTCCGGAGTACTTCAGAAACGGTCTATGATTGTCAATGTGATCAACGCGACTTCGGTTGACCGCCAGTGACCTAGGACTGCAAATTAAAGTTGTTTGACAGACATTTTTGCGTAATCATTCATCGCGGTATAGGTTTGAATCAGAATTTTCTATGTAGCCGCACGCCAAAACCCTTAACTCCGGAACCGAAAATCGGATCGGAATGGAATTTAAATGGCAGTTTACTGCATTGTAAAAAATTTTATTTGGTCAAATCAGAGAAACCGATGTAATTGTTATTCTAAATTCGGATACTTTCGCCGGGGTTTCCGGAACCGTCGATGGTGGCCAATGTGGCCTTTGAATGACTGCTAGTGACCTTGAAATCCAAGCAAATTTACCTCAATACACTCATCAAAGTTTGCGTTAAAATTGGGATTTTGTGCGTGATCGTCCTCATCGCGTTGTAATTCTGGAGCCGGAAGTCGGAGCCACACATAATTATATAGCAGCCGATGAAAACGTTATACCTTTCATTTAAGACTCAGTTTGTGAAAATCGGTTCAGAAAATTTTGAGAAACCGATATGAACAAATTATAACAAGATTTTCTATGTAACCGTATTCTTCAACTAGTAACTCCGGAACCGGATATCTAATCGGAATGATATTTAATAGCAGCCGATGAGAATGCACCTTCAATTTGAATCTTAGTTTGCAAAAAACGGTTCAGCCATCTCGGAGAATGTGGACTTTTTGTTAATATATCCGCACATTCACACACATACATATATACATACATACATACATACACGTACATTTTCCGATCTCTACAAACTGACTCGAATGCTATATTAGTTGTTTTTTGAAGCAATTTCATAACCTTTCTATATGAGAAAGGTAAAACGCAGAGTGAGATTCATCTGTCAGAATTAATGTTTCAGAATGGCGCATTCATGAATATGACAGGCAGAAAGTTTTAAATTTTCCGAGAAATCGAGGGGTTTTGAATTACCCCCACGGTCTTAATAGCCACGGGTCCGCCTACACAAACGTTTATTAAAATAAACAAAACATTTCGTTTCAGTTATTTGAAGACGGCTGTCTCATTCTTTTAGAGCAAAACGATGGTTGTTTACTGTAGGGCAGTAAACAACCCAGGGACGTCTTAAGACTATCCGGGGCCCCTGGTCACTATTGCGCTAAGGGGCCCCAATAATTGAAAGGGTGTAAACAGTAGGGTGGGACAAAAATTAGATTCCTGCTCCGAGCAACTTTATAAGTACCATTTGGGTCCTAGATCAACTGTGCAAATTCTTAGCTCGATCGGAGAAACTATATTTTTGCGCCCACTGCTTAAAGTTTACGTGGGATTTTGCATGGGAAAATTAACTTTCACAAAATAATTCCTTCAGGAGTCGCCTCTTAAAAATAAATCGTTATTTTGCTTTTATTGGAAATACAACGAAGAAACAAAGTCTCGAAGCCAACGATACGATATGATGATTGAAAAAAAGTTATTAAGCAGAAACTGATTGATACTCTGACGTTTGATATAGTATTCATTTGTTCTAGCACCACTGCTGTTGGTTGTTCAATTATATGCAATTTTTTTGATCTCCTCTTAATGTGTCTAATTCAATTATCTAAACTGTTTGGCCACTTCACAAGAATTTTGAAAGATAAACTGCGGCTTATTTTGTACATAATAAGAGACACTTAAAATTTTTGTATATAATTCGACCTTCAGCAGCAATGATGCTATGAAAATTGAGATTTTTGTCAATCTTCAGGGCGCCAATAGGTTTTTGCTTAATAACTTTTTCCACAAGTATCAGATCGTTTCGCGGTCCTCGAGACTTTGTTTCCTTAACAAATTTCCTGCCTATAGATCTATTTACTTTTAGGTGTTAACGGGTGGCTCTTGGAAGAATTATTTTGCGAAAGTCGATTTCCCCATATGAAATTCCATGTAAACTTTAAACTGTGGGTGCAAAAATATAGTTTCACCGATTGAGCTTAAAATTTGCTGATTTGTTCTGGGACCTAAATGGAACCCAGAAAGTTACTCGGAGCAAAATTCAATTTCATTATATAACCGTGTCCCACTCTAGTAAACAGCTGCAGAGTAGGATGATCAAAAAATGATTCCCAGCATTACATAATTATTTCTACTCCATGTCACCCTGAGACTCTTTTCCAAATTTGTGCCAAATCTGTCAACCGTGTTGAAAATGTTTTAAAAATAAAGCGGGACTCAAAATGTATTGAGAACAAAGAGTATTGCAGATTTTCACAACCAGGTGCCGTTGCTGATGTCCAACTCACTAAATGCGGTGGTGTGAGTTCGATCTCAGGTGACGTACAGTGTAATGGATTCACCAACTACGCAATTGTCTTCCTAGACGATGTAATCTGACTTTCATAGTTGTAAGACGTTTTTTGAAGATTAAAAGTGCCTCCATCAAAAAGGAGGGATGTTGGAGCATGGTCCATGGTCCATTAAACCAAAAACGAAGCGCACTGCTGTTCATGATTTTTGGAATACTTGGTGTAGTTTGCACATGTTCATTTACATTGTTTCGTTTAGTGTTGATCTTGATAGCTTCTTGATGCTCTTGATATGATGAATAGAAACAGAGTCGACTACCGACATTGGAAAAATGCACATTTTTTCTCTCAATCGAATATTGTGAATTTACTTACACGTGGCCGAATTTGGGAACATTTGAATTCAATCTAAGCGCGTGAATCGCCTTGAAATTCATTCATTTTATTCTCATTACTTTCAGCCGGAATAGGAATTACGGTTCTTTAAAATATTATTTATTCATTGTACAAATTGTTGGTGAGGTTGCTTTTTGTTATGTATTCCGACAGACGTGTTGTGCAGTGTCAGTGATTTCAGGTATCTTTGCAGCCTGTTAAAAGCGTACACAATGGCTAACAACGTTATTAGATGTACACGTAGCTAATTCCTGTATTCGTACCTCGATTGGGACATCGCCTTTATGTATACAGAGGTACTGACTTCATGTTGCCACATTCAACGAAATGTCGAATCGCATAACAAACGCTTCATCTTGATTAATAATCTTTACCATAATCAGTGCACTATGTCTAACATGGTGAAATTGTAGGGTGTAAAAATTGACCATCTTTAGCTCCATTTATTATTTTTTTCACTTCTCGAACAGGTGGTTTTAAGAACATCTCGAAAAGTAAACAGGAATAAAGTTCGACCACAATAAGGCCACATATTTTTGTTCACGTTCGATAAAAAAAAAGGTTGGAGAACGCTTTTTGCTTTTGCGGTGAGGACAAAGCGATACATGGGTAGCTTTATTTGCTGATAGCGGCGGAGCAGTTTTTAGCTCTTGTTGTAAGCAAGATGAGAAGGTAGCAGATACAGCTCGTAATTCTCGTTTAGAAATATAAAATCGAAAAAAATATCTACATAAGTTTTTCTCATACACTGAAGTCTTTTTTAGTCGGTTTTTATGCGACTTTTTTATGTGGATTTTCAAAGTTGTGCGATTCTTTTTATGCAGCTTCCTTTTAATTTCTAGGACATCACCTGAAGCGACTTTTATCGAAAGAAAGATCCTCGTGAATGCACATGCTTAAACAAAAGACATAAAATGTTCATATTTTTATTTTAGGTTATAAATTACTAGTCTTGGGGTTATGAGAAGCATTCTTAATGCAGTGAAAATAAAAACAGAAAATGACTGAATACCTTTTTACCTTTCTCATAATAAAACTTATGCAATCGGTCGGAATTTCGACTTTTTAACCGAGGCCCGCAGAGCCGAATCTCTTATACCATTCGACTCAGTTCGGCGAGATCGAAATAAAGTCTCTGAGCGTGTATTTTTTTACTTGGTGATAAAGCTTTTACGCCGACCCGGCACACGTTTAGTAGTTAGACCATACTACCGATTTCGTCCATCGTGTGCCAGAATGAGGGACTCTGAACAGAGAAGATAACTCTGAACCCTATTCCTCTAAACTCCACCAAGAAGTCCGACATTTGCCTGATCTCCCGGATTCCATTTGAAATGACTACTTTTGGGGGAGGCGTGCTAATGCACTTCACTTGATTCCAGGTCTAGCTAGTCGTGCTAGATTTCGCTTGTCTCGTAATCGCCATATCAGTCCTGCACGGTATGATATTCTACATACCTTCCTCTCTACGTTGACCAGTTGGATGCCGTGATTGATCTGGCGATTCCGGTTGGAGGGTGGCTTCCGGTTCACTGGTGCCCTTACAACCAGGGTCTGTCGCGTTCGGTGCTACTCGGCGTAGTCCCCGACGGTGGAGCTAGTCTACCTCGGCGGAGAGTTCCCCGACGAAAGAATGTCCCCTGCAACCGTTGACGGACACGTTATTCTTCCTTAGATGCAGTCCGGCAGAATGCTGAGGTCAGTCCAGCGATTCCCGGTAGAGGATTGCGTCCGGTTCACTGGTGCCCCGATGATTGAAGCCGGCGATTCGCTACGGACTACTTGGATTATTCCCCGACGGTGGATCTTTCCTACTCCAACGAAGAGTTTCCCGGCAGTGGAAGATCTTCCGAAACCGATACTACCCGGGCAAATGCCGAGGTCGGTCCTGCGATTCTGAGTGGAGGGTGACTTCCAGTTGACAGGTGCCCCGACGAACATCTGCCGAAGCTACTTCCCGATCTATTCGAACTAGTCCCTGGTGGTGGGCCTAGTCTACTCCGAAGGAGAAATTTCCCGACGTTGAAATTTCTCTCGAAATCGTTATCTCGATGCTGGTCGGTTAGGTGCCGAGGTCAGTCTTGCGAATCCGGGGAGTCACGGTTCCGACAGCATAAATCATTAAGTGCCTTTACGCTTGTCTGGACATGCCGCAGACTCAGGTGATTCGCATTTAATGCCAAAAGATCCTGACTCCTGCGTTGCAGAAGAAAAAGAGTAAAGTAGCCGGAAATCTCTAAGCTTGACCCTACTCCACGCTTTTCTCTAAACTTTCTTACTTCAAATCCTTGCCCTTCCTTGAGTACTATGGCTCTTAATATTCATAAATATTTCACACTTATGTGTTTTTTATGCGGATTTTCAAAGCTATTCGGTTTTATTTTATGCGGATTTTCAAAGTTATGCGGTTTTTTTTATGTGGATTTTCAAAGTTATGCGGTTTTCTTTATGCGGATTTTTTTATGCGGTACGTATCCCCCGCATAAAAAAAACTTCAGTGTATACAAAAATGATTTTTGTTCTCATCCTGCTTTCGTAACGTAAAAAAATGATTGTTCTCGAAATTACGATAGTTTGTTCACGATTTAAGATAGTAAGTTGGATTAATTGGAATCTATTCGACTAGTTTTTCATATTGTTTCGGAAAAACGAATCTTTAACTTAATCGAATTGTAGCTGAACTGACATAACTTTGAATTATTTTACGCAATTTTGATTGAGATATACAAAAAGCTGTAGGTTGAATGATGCCAGCTGACGGTAGCGATATTGGATGTGGGAATGATAATCAAATTTATTTATCCTATTTATTATTAAAGAATAAGGCTTGTTATCCGATTGTTACGCTTTAATTGAATGAAAGTTCACAACGCTCTATCACCCGTCACCTTCAACAGCTGTTGACTTGCATCCAAAAGCCTTCGATAACCGATCGTAACTCTTACAAATCCGTTGATCACACATTGCGTAACGAATAGCATTGTTCCGTTCGGTCCTTCTTGCTTCTGTTTTACCACCATTCCGGCGAACTGATATCAATCGTCTATTCCTTCACGCTTCGAATGCACTTCCAATAAAAATTGATTAATCGTATTGCTCTCGAATGGCACCCAGGACCTCCTGAACTGTTGCATCATATGATTCTCAGGCACACACGAACACGAAGCGATCACCGGCCCAGAAATCGTGTCCCAAAATCCCAACTTCCTCCCCGTGCCGCTTCTGCTTCTGGCAGTAGTACGAAACATCCCTACAAGAGACCGAGACCGGGGACATTGAAAAAAGCAGCCAACATGTTCCGATCCTTATCGCAATCAGCTTCCAAAGCACCCATATATATGTTGCACACAGGAACGGTGTATAGTGTGATTGTATGCTGTTTGGGCAATGTTTGGCGTTCCTGGGGTGCACAAAAAAGCACACCTAACAGCCAACCAACGACGAGCATCTCGCACCAATTGGTCTCACCACACGATTTCGGATGCTGCTGCTTCAGTTCTGTTGGTTACGAAAATGTGTTAAAATAAACATAAATTAAGGATAAGCATCACCCGGGTTCTCGCTCCTTCCAGCGTGAACCGAGTAGGGAAGCAACGAGAAGAAAGTGAAAATACAACCTCTGCTAGGGGACCAACATAAAAAAGCATGTTTTCCAGCGAAAAATAAAACACATTCCAAACGGCTAATGTTGGTTAGTGGAAACTATATCGACACTGTTTCGCCACAGCTTGGGATATCTGGATGATATTAAAAAATATATAAACAGTGGAATTAAGAAGTGTTCCATGCTTGATCGTGGAAGTGGTATGTCATAGAGTAATCTAGCACTCGCTATGCAGGAGTAGTAAAATAAAGAAAATAACGAATGGTTTCAAATAACAAGCTTAATATTCGATACATAACTTGAGCCAAAGGAAGCAAAGCTAATTTGCATCATTTGGGAATTCAAAAAATTGTCTGAACTATTTTGAACTATAAAAAACTCACATCTTTATAGGGTGGCCATCCAGTCTTTTGTCCTACAATAACGAAAAAAATATTCAACTATGATAATCGTAAGACAAGAATGACAGAAATGTTGATTGTATTTCAAAAGGGTCGATCCATTTCTCATCCGGTTGAATTCATGTGCGTCCCCGCACTCTTCGGATTCCTTGAAAAACAAACGTTCACACAACATAAACCATGTTCGATCGACAAGAAAGGGACCTCTTTCTCGTTCTCTGTCAAAATATTTATTATTAATTGAACCGTTTGGTTTTCTGGTGCTAATTTATCAAGATCTGGTGCTTCAAGAGTAGGGTCTTTCAGTCCCTTACCGTTCGAAGTAGCAACAATGAAGAGTTAATTAAATCGCTTTTATAACGAGACCAACATACGGGCACTGAAGAAAAATTGTATCGATTGTATTGCTTAGGAGTGCAGTTTTTGGTGTTGCTACCGATTGAATAGGGATAATGGGAGCATCATAAGCAAACTTGGGTGATATTTTTCAACAACAAAGATTTATCAGCAATTAAATTAACCCATATTTGCTTCTTCAGCATTTTTCCTGTGACTTAACTTTTGATCGCATAAAGCATAAAGTACAATATTACTTTAAGTAATCCAGGCATGCCCCAGACTGAGAAGATTCGTATTTAAAAAAAATGATAAAACATCCTGACTTCATCGGTAGAAGACGAAAAGTCGTCGGAAAATTCTAAGCTAATTCATATGATCCTATCCCACGGTTTCCTTTACACATTCTTTTATACTCCCTTGCTCTACTATGAATATTATAGATTTTAATAATAAAACGATACATAGGTTAATGAATCTGTTCCGGACGTTATGACGCACTACCCTTCGAACGATATGACCTTGGACGTTATGTCACGGTGCCAAAGCGAGTTATGCACTTGTCAAATGGAAAGTTTGCGATCTTAAATATGGTATGGCCTCTTTTTTACCGCATTTATTACACTTTTCCAACTCTATAGATTAGTTATGAAATTTGTTTTTCGACTTCGTCTCATCAGCACCCGATACTAACTTAGTGACAAGTTTAAGCCAGCCCAGGATTTACAGTAGCTCCAAAGACGAAGACACGATTTTTGCTATTTTTCTTTCTAAGGACAACATTTCAGGACACAAAAAATGCAACATTAAGTTATGAAATTTTATTTTCAATTTAGTTAGAGTTTTTGTACCCTTCACGCGCCAAAATGGTTTTAATTAGTTTTCGCTTAGTTGACAATAATTTGGGTTCCAATCAAACGTTTTTCTTTAGGGAGATGGGAGAAATATAGCATAGTGAAAAAACTTTGTTTTGTATTGTGATATTGTGCTTTGATTTTCTAGGCGAATGGGTCGCATATAAATCTTCGAAAAACGTCAGTAACACACCAATTGAGCTTTGGGATCCCTTAAACTATTATGCGTAATGTTTAGAAATATATTCATTTTTTCAAACATTATTCATTTTTCAAGCATAGAAAGAATATATTCGTAAATCTGCTACGAATAGGTTTCGTACAGACAACTTTGGTAAATCATGCGATTTTTTCATATATATGATAATCATTCATAGTTCTATGGAAACATTTTTATTTTCATTAAGATGGAGAATTAATGCAAGAAAAATAGTGCTTTCTCATATATTGTTATTAGTTGCTTATTTTGATTCCCACTTCAAACAGTGTTGTACAGTTCATGTGAATAGACCTTAAACATTTGAAACGTACCTGGCGCTACTGGCATTTTGTGGCAGCTTCAGGCAACAAACAGTTTTCAAGGAGCTGGTACAAAATAATCCCCTTTCATAACAAATATAATGTTGATAATTTGGTTTTTAAATTTTATATGTCATGCAGCATGAAGAGTAGTTTATTTCTCTTGGAAATGGAGGAATATTAAATTGTTTTCTCTAATCAATCAGTTTTGAGACCCGTCAAAAAAATTTAAACTTAATGCTACGTCGCACAACTTCTGACCCTACCCTCCTCCTCGTCACAAATTTGGTATTGCACCCTATCCCCCAAAATGCTACGTCATTTATGGATGGCCACCCAGCAAATGCAGTCGTTATATGTCGACAATTTTAAGTTCCAATGCTGGTTTTACGTTTTCAACTGTTCTATCACTAACATTCTTTCAGTTCAACAATTGCGAATAATTTTCGCAAAAAAAATTATATATGTACTACAGTGTGTCCCACATTTATTGGTTCACCTTGTTTTTTCAGTATAACTTTTTTTTCGTTCGAGCAAACTGCATTAAATTTTCAGCACTTGTTTTATAACTTAATCAACGATGTTTTTCGAAATTTCGAAGCCTTAGTGCGTTTTATTCGTTTGTTGTGTGAGTTTAAGTGAAACAAATGGTGTCCCACATTTATACGTTCACCCAACTATTTTTTGGATAACTTTTTTTCTATTCACACAAACGGCTATAGATTTTCAGCGTTCATTTTAAAGCTTAATCAACGATTTTTTTCGAAGTTAGGAAACCCTGGTGTTCGTTTCTCATAGCAATTTAAGTGAAAAATGTGTCCTTTATTTATGCGTTCACCCTATTTTCTAATATTAACTTTTTTTTCAGTCAAACGTACTGCACCAAATTTTCTAAGTTCATTTTGAAGCCTAATTTACGAAGTTTTTCCAAATTTTGAAGCTTTAGTGCGTTTTGTTCGTTTGCAATGGCAGTTTAAGTGAAAAAATTTGTTCCTGTATTTATACATTCACTAAGAAAAAATTGTTTTTCCCAAAAAATACTTTATTTAAGTAATTATCCAGTAATAATTACCACTTCATGTAGTAGTCAATCGAATTCCCATAATTTTTGAATACAGGTTCGCTTCGGCATTTAATCAATACTATTTTCTATATTTCTTGCTCTAAGCTTTTTTAGAATGATTTGATTGCTTTCTTGTACTTTACAACCGACGAAAATTGCTTCTCGTTGTCATGCACATCGCGAACCATCATACTCGAAACATTTTCAATCGGGATAACGTCTGGAGAAAGCGATATTTGAATGACCTCCGATGTGTATAGTTTTCCTTATAATCCTTATAATCATCAATATTAGCATAATATCAAATTTTGCTTTGAAAAAGGTTGGCATTTCACAAATATCCAAGTGCACATTACTCTACACTGAATTTACAACTCGGCCAACCAGCCCCGCACAGAACTCGGCCAACCTACACCAATGTATATTTTCGAGAACAATCACGATTTACACAAACAAATATAAGGTGACACTGGTAACCGTTATATTATTTTGTTAGGTTTTGAATACCCCTTCCAGCAGTACAAAGTTATTGGAAATCGAATGTAAATTGATTCGCTTTACACATATTATTTTTCAGAAACAGAAATTTACTCACTAGTGCCGAAAATAGAACAAATGTGCTCCTGTACAAACGACGCCACCAAAGCGCCTGAAATTACGTCGGTACTTTGGTGACCTAATACCCCACCAAAATCACTATAGATGTCGCTACTGTGCATAATAGTCTTTTCATAAAAGGCCCTCGGCCAACCAGCCCGGGTCACCCCTACCATACCTTACCGTTCAGGCTAGAGCCTTGTTGTCTCTTGCTGTATTTGTTGTCTCCACTCCACTCGCTCAATTGCTGCTTGTCGCCAGCCTCGCAGTCTTCGAAGGGTCCGCAGGTCGTCCACCGTGCTCGCTGTGCGCCCGTCTTCTTGTTCCTGTAGGGTCGCCCTCAAGAACCATCTTCAACGGATCGTCGTCCGACATTTTTACGACGTGCCCAGCCCACCGCAAACGTCCTATTTTTGTGATATGCGCGATGGATGGCTCTTCCAGCAGGTGATGCAACTCATGGTTCATTCGCCTGCGCCACGTTCCGTCTTCCATCTGCGCGCCCCCATAGATGGTACGCAACACCTTTTGTTTGAAAACTCCAAGGGCGCGTTAATCCTCCACGAGCATAGTCCAGGTCTGCTGGCCGTAGAGGACCATCGTTTTGTAGATCAACTTCGAGCGGCAGTTGAATTTTGTTCGACCGGAGCGTCCTCCGGAGTCACGATTTCCCGCCAAGATCCGTCTCTGAATTCCTCTGCTGGTATCATTATCGGTGGTTACCAGTGAGTCCAAATACACGAATTCGTCGACCATCTCGATTTCATCACCGTCAATCCGAACTTGGGATGGGAGGTTCACATTGTCGTATCTAGAACCTCTTCCTCTAATGTATTTTGTCTTCGAAACGTTGATGACAAGTTCAATCCTGCTGGTTACAGCTTTCAGCCTGATGTACGTTTCCGACATCGTCTCAAAGTTCCGTGCCATTATGTCAATGTCGTCAGCGAATCCAAGAAGCCGGACGGACTTCCTGAATATCGTGTCACTCGTGTTCATCCCCGCTCTCCTTATTACACCTTCTAACGCAACGTTTAACAGCAGGCACGATAGACCATCACCTTGCCGTAACCCTCTACGAGATTCAAAGGGACTCGATAGTGTCCCTGATACTCGAACAACGCACATCACCCGATCGATCGTCGCTTTGACTAATCGTGTTAGCTTATCCGAAAACCGTACTCGTCCATTATCTGCCATAGCTGATCTCGATCGATTGTGTCATATACCGATTTGAGATCGATGAACAAATGATGTGTGGGCACTAGAGTGGGACATGGTTATATGAAAAAAATAAAATTTGGCTCCGAGTAACTTTTTGGGTTCCATTTAGCTCCCAGAATTACTCTGCAAATTTTTAGCTCTATCGGTGAAACTATATTTTTGCGCCCACTGTTTAAAGTTTACATGGGATTTCGTATGGGGAAATTGTCTTTTGTAAATTAATTCTTCCAAGAGTCGCCCGTTATCTCCTAAAAATAAGTAGATGTCTGATTTTTATAGGAAATTTGCCAAGGAAACAAAGTCTAGAAGACTGCAAAACGATCTGATACTTGTGGAAAAAGTTATTAAACAAAAACCGATTGATGCCCTGAAGATTGATGAAAATTTCACTTTTCATAGCATCACTGCTTTTGACGATCTAATTATATACAAATTTTTTTTTTTAATTTTTCTTATTATGTACAAAAGTAGCCTCAATTTATCCCTCATAACCTTTCGAAGTGGGCAAATACTATAGATAAACGATTCAGACACATTAAGAGAGGATTAAAACAAAATTGCGTATAATTGGACAACCAACAGCAGTGGTGCTAGAAAAAATGAATATTTTATCAACGTCAGAGCATCAATCGGTTTCTGCTTAATAACTTTTTTCTCAAACGTCAGATCGTTTCGTGGTTTTCGAGACTTTGTTTCTTTGTTAAATTTCCTATAAAAGCCACGTAACGATTTATTTTTAAGAAGTAATGGGCGACTCCTGGAGAAATTATTTTGTAAAAGTTCATTTTCCCATACAAAATCCCATGTAAACTTTAAACAGTGGGCGCAAAAATATAGTTTCACCGTTCGAGCTAAGAATTTCCACAGTTGTTCTAGGACCCAAATGGTACCTAAAAAGTTGCTCGGAGCTGGAATCTAATTTTTGTCCCACCCTACTGGGCACGTTGTAATCGCGGCACTTCTACAGAACCTGCCGAATCGCGAATATTTGGTCCGTGGTGGCGCGGGAACCCATGAATCCCGCTTGGTAGTGCCCCACGAACTCCCTTGCAAATGGTGACAATCTGCGACAATGGCGTAGCCAGGAGGGGGGTGGGGGTTGGGATTTGAACCCCCCTCCCCCCTCCAACCAAAATATTTGGATTGAAAAAAAACTCAATGCTGACTAATTTAATTAAATATGGCTCAATGCAAATTTTTGAAGGATATTGTCTGATCACTACATTAAGAATATACTGTTTTAAGCATCATGGGGACTTTTGGAAAACGGTGAGAATTGGATCTTGTAACTGAACTCTTAGCCGAGGTCCTATAGTTGTCAAATTATCATGAGTTCTTTTTGAAGGGGTGTTCCGAAATATGAATTAGGGACAATGCTTCTAATGGGAAGCGAAGTTTGATTGTCTTTAAAACAAACTTCCTCGCCGAAAAATTGCATAACTTAAATTTATTGCTAAAATGTATTTTTTTGAGAATGCGTAGAGTTGAGATAAAACCTCAAAGTGATTTACAACGATCACAATATTTTGAAAAATAGAAGGAAAATGATGAAAAATTATTTTTTCCTTTTGGTCAGGATCGGTTGGAAATAATAAAATTTCAAAATATTTCAAATTAGTGGCTATAAATGGTGTATATTTGAGTGTTCAATTGGATGGAGTAATAAAATGTTGTATACGATGACTCGTTTTGGTTTTGGAATTGGATTTGGATTTGGAAGAAAAGTAAAATTACCACTAGAAAAAAAAATGTTTACGGTCAAGATCACATTATTTCGGAACTGTCAACTTTTGATGTTTAGTATCTTTGAAGTATATTACAACGTAAAGCAGCACATCTTCTAATAAAATTATTTTGTAGGTTAATCCTCATAGAAGTAATTATGAAGGATATTTTCTTCAAACAAATTTAGTTCGAGAGTTAATGCCTTCAGCAAAAGTTTCGAAAATGCTATTTCAAACAACTTTGTCGAATAGAACGGGTAAAGCGTAGTTGATAAGTCGATTACTTTGTACGCATTTCACCTAGATTCGATTACCAATCCCCGCTCATAAGGTTAGAAATTTTTCTAACTTGAAAAAAAGCAGAAAGACCCTAGGTTAACGCCCCTATAATCAAAATGAAAAGAAAAACTTTGTTGAAGACATTCCACAACTAAGTTTGAAGAAGACCGTATGTTCAGAATATTAAAATATATTATATATTAACTATATGGTTGGTGTTAAGTCAGACCGGACTAAGTGACATTGTATTGATTTCGAGAAAACGAGTTTGAAACGCAGCATCGTTTACATTATAATTTAGTTTTTGCTATACTTCTTGCTCATTGTAGCATATTTCAAATTAGCTAAAAGCCGAATGTAACTTAAGAAATTATTTATCCAGCGTTATGATTATCTCTTTCTAAGGTTTTGCGAGTCAGCCCGGTCTGACTTAACACCCACCATATGTGAAACAAACTAGGGGAAGATCACTCGAGAAATGTATAATAAATTTGCATCAAATTAATAAAAATACATTTAATTTTCATTTTTGCATCAACTTTGCACTCCCTCGCAGAAAAGTTTGTTTAACGAACGTCCTACGCTGATCCACTTTGTGCGATGTTTTGTTGAATGTAGGGCTAATTTTCTATTTTGATTGAAAGAAATGCATTTAATTTCTCTGATTTTTAAAAATACATCAGACGTGATCTATCCCTAGGATACAAAACTTTTAAAATGAGTTATTCTGATCCTACTGTAATTGATATATCTCTTCTGCTGTGTATAAGTGATAGAATTCACATTCTATTCAAAGTAGTCTCTAAAGTTTTATTAAAAAACTAACTTTAAGAAAATTTCCTGATTATTGTTCTGTATATCGATATATTGCATTTATGTAGCCTTCATATTTTCACAAAGCTTTTTAAAATGACATCAATAACTTTGCTGAAGACATCAAATCTCTTACTATTTTTGAAGAGTTACTTTTCCATAATCACTTCTGAGAGTTTTCATCACCAAAATTATTATATCAAAATATGAGCTTTCCAAATTATTATATCAAAGCTTTTTCGAAGTTGGTAAACCTTCAAAGTTGATGATTTCGAATTTATGTGATCTTGGCCGTTAGAAAAGTTTTAAGAACTTTTAAAATTACAACTTGTGTTTGCATTCTTTGACTCTATTGACATATTTCAAAAAAATGTAAAAGGCATCTGTTAGACTAATTTTGTTTCCAAACTTTCACTAATTTACCCAACTTACATTAAAGTTTAGCGTTTTCGAAAAAAACAACGATTTTCATCAAAACCTCCACCAAACCAATTTTCTGGCTACGCCACTGATCGGCGGCAAAGAATTTGGGAGAGGACCTTGTAGTACTAGCGTTACCTCCATAATTAACTTCGACTGCAAATAACAAAAAAAAAAATATTTATTTTCAAATTTCTTAAATAACAGTACGCGTAGATTACTTAACTGTTAAATTACTGTAGATTACTGAACTGTTAAAAAATACAAAAAAAAGTTAATTTTAAAAAAATTTGGGTTACCTACCTCCTCTCTATTAACGAAACTATTTTTCGTGATTGAAACGAAATAGTTTGTTATTTTACTAAATTGTTGTAAATGGTACGAATATTTGAGGAAAGGACTAATTTATTTTTTTTGTATATGGAACGATTTCGTTAGTGGCACTATTTCGTTTTCGTTCACCAAACAAAAGTATTCCTATTTTTATATGTTATCTCTATCTTTTAGGATTGATGGAAACGACATCGTTTAATGTGCGAAAATGCTTCGTTGCAGAAAATGAATTCGTGCATTGTATAAGGGTAATTTCAAGCGAAGTGATCAAAAAAAGATATAAACTTGAAATCAACCTTCACGGATTTGAACTAAACTTTGAGGAATAGTTCATCTAAGGCCAATATGTAAAAAACCAAACTGAAAAAATCGCATAGTTGCCAGCACTGCCGCCAAAAGTTAATATTTTAAGGAGTGAACAATTTTCTTCAAAAACCATCTTGCGGTTTGATTCTAGAGTAAATAGAACCGAAGATATGATCAAAACAAAATCAAGGGTTTGGCAGATTTTCAAAACGGGGGGGGGTGCTCCCATGGTCCGAGGGGTGGTTCAATTGGCACAAAATTTTGAGTTTTCATATATTGACCCTAGATGAACAATTCCTCCAAATTTGGTTCAAATCCGTGAAGGTCGAATATACGTGTCTTGATCACTTCGCGTGGAATGACCCATAATCATTTTTGTTTTATATATGAATTTATTTTATCAATGATGTAGCCAGTAAAATAATAAAACATAAGAAAATACCCAAAACCCGGATCAATCACATTGTCTTAAAATCATGAAAAAATTCAACTGGTAGTCCGTTCGCCAATAATAATAACAAAATTGCAAAATAATAGCAGTACCCCTTTCGTAACTGCGGGCCCCCAATGGCATGTGATATTATTTCCTAAATGGCTAATAAATTACGGAGAAATAAACATCCTTCGAAATCATCATTTTTAAACATGCGTTATTTTTCACAGCTACTCCACTCCCATGGCTCAGGAAGCCGCCGATATGCCAGCCGACGCAATCTGATGAACGATCCGCGAAACAGAAGCTTCACACCGGCGACGATCAGCATTCGCGCTAGAAGCGGCAGCTCAACCAGCAGATGCTTAGTTTCCACCTCCGGTGCTTAGTTAGCCGCGTACGTCACTGATGATGAGGATGCCGGTCGGTTCTCTCGCCCGGATTACGCCTGACATCCATCGGAACCCCGGGAGCGTTATATAAAACAGCGAACCATTAAAGCGAGAATGGGATAATGTATTCCTTACTATCATTCAACTGACCACCATACCGACGCTAATGCCCCCAGGGGCAATTTGAGCGGAAAATATATGGTCTCATTCTCGGTCTAACCGGGCAGTGCATCATGCCGCCGCCGTGCAGGAACGCGCCTCCATATGACCGTTTAAGGCCGGATAGAAATTCCGGGCTACTGGAATTCAGAACATTGCAACCATCCAACTCTCCCTCGCGAAAGAGCAACGGCTGAGACATTCCTGACATAATCGCGGCTAGATTTATACACGGGTAAACATAAATTGTCACTTTTGACTCGCTACTAGTGATGCTGGTAGTGCAGCCGTGAGGTACTAAGTAATACGTACACCGAAATCCAGCAGCAACATACCAATGCTTGAGGCGGTCATCTCGTGTGATAGGGAAAAACCGAAGTTGGCAGATGGTGAGTCAATTTTGGGCAACTTTTACGTTACGTAATTTATGAATTGTCTCTATTGTTTATATGGGTTTTTACATTTATTAAAAAACACTCTTAACAAAAAAGTTCTTTTTTGATATCGGTGTATTTGAATGTGCCTTTTAATTGAAAGAAAAACACAAATTAATGTTTTGAAGAGATTCAGACAAATTTTGTCACTATTTCAAGAACGACTGGATACATTTCGTAGATAGCGTATTCGGCGTTGGCCTCAAGATCACCAGCTGGTTCTGGTTTGTCTGAGTAGACGAGATACTTAACGCAGCCCCATAAAAGAATACCCTTTACGATTATCAATTCAAATTCGGCACCGGGTCCCATCTTGTTGAAATCAGAGATCTCCCAAATATTGCGGACAAATGGAAACAACCAGTCCTCAAAAATGTTCCAATATCAGTGGCGGATCCATGGGGAGGATCTTGGGGGTCCGGATCCCCTCCGAAATGTTTTTACTTGTTGAGAAATTTTAAATTAGTTTCAATTTTATATTGGTTTCAAACTCAAAATCACTCCAAACCAAATTTGTCCATCAAAACTGATATACATTATATTAGTTTATTACGTATTACGAATTGTTCAATATTCATTTTAAAATCGAAGTTTCAAACTCCTCCCGAAATTTTTTCTGGATCCACTCCTGCTCGATATCGCTCGCCAGTGACGTTAACGTTGGCTCAAACATCATTTTTGAATAGAAAATGATTCCAAGATTCCGTTTATCTACAAAACCACACCACACAGTCATTTTCAGGATGCAAAGCATAGTGGTTCAGAAATTAATTTTAATTTTACTAAAACAAAATAACTTATACTCATAATATGTTTGAGAAAATTGTTGCTATTTGTTCGGACCCTTATCATTGAAATTGTGGAACAACAAATTTTGGACACATTTGCTGAATACCTGCAAGTTCTGCCTCTCATACTTTCCATGTCACAAGCGCTCTTTGGAGACGCCCTTACTCCAAATAATTCATTTATGTATTTGGCTTTTGACGTAAGTGCCAAAAGAAGGTTTCATCCCTTTATTTTTTGTGAATCCTTTGGTCAGCTTCAAAAATGTTTTAGGGCACATAATTTGTTCCTACATACGAAATACTAAACTAAACACCTGACAGTAAATAAATTTTCTGATATTTGGGGATACCATAGTTTTACATAGATTTCCAAAAATGGCCATGTAGATTTATGAAGTAGAATACTTCCAACGTTTCAATATAGGGATCCCATTTCAAAATTTTCTGTCAGCATTTTACCAGATTTTTTAAACGTTGCCATTGTACTGAATGGAAAAATAAGATTATTACGCTATCGAATTGGAAATATGTACAACAATTTTTTATCCAATTCCGTAGGATGTACAATTACTAAAAATAACGGTAATAATGGATTTTAGGAAAGTAGTAATTGTCTGATCCATGAATGGTCGGTACAATCCGCTCAAGTAGCAAACGTTGATAGGACTGCCTCTTTTTCATCGAATGATCTGGACACATATAAAAAGGGAACATAAGAAAAAATCGTTAGTTTAGTTCAGAACACCAGTGTTACCATAGTTGCGGATTTTTCCGCAAACCAGCGGATTTTCTGCAATTTAAAATTGAGTGGCGAACTTCCTGCGGATTTTTTAAATATGCGGATTTTTTGCGGATTTTATGTGGATTTTTTGCAGATGAAAACATGGATTACTGAAATGACTAGCAATTTTTTAAATTTTACATTGCCTGTTTATTCAAAAAATTTGAATAGATTAACAAATTAAATAAAAAATTAAATAAAATTTTGTAAAACAATTGTCGTAGAGAAAAGGAACTACACGATTTTCACACTTAGCTCTGCTCGGACATTTCCGGAACAACCGAGTAAGGAAAAAAATTCGTAACTGATATAACGGCAAAGTAAATTTTGGTTGCTGAATGGATGCTGAAACTTGGAATCATAGATTCCAAGTTTCAGCATCCATTGCGAATTCGGCAAAAATGCAAAAAGTGTTTAGATTTAGCAAAAAATACTATAAACTAAAATAGTTTCTTCGATCCTAATATTCTGGTTGCTCTCACTATTCGCCAAACATTTTAAATTTTCATAAACTCATATTTCGAAATCGTGAAATTTTAAAAGTTTAGAATTTTAATATTCAAAAATTTTAAAATTCTTATGTTTTAAAATCTTTAACTCTTAATTGTTTGAATATGTAGATGGCATAAGCTTCAAAAGGCTTCGATGCTCATGGCACCTATATTACTTTAAATTTCTGAACTCCAAGCGCAACATGGAGTTTCAGTCGGAGTCCCAAAAATTCACTTGCTACATACCGGCATCTACCTCGAAGAGGATTGCATGATGTGAGCGGATGCAGAAAACATTGAATTTGCGGGAGAATTGAATCCCTCTTCATAGGCTGGATCTGAGACCAGTATTTGCAGAATTACAAGCTTTATCAGCAATTGTCTCTGTAGAAGACATCGACAGACTGCGTATGATATGCCGTCATTCGTTCAAATCAGATTTACAAGCAATTCCCTTTCAGAAAAGCATAAAAATCTTACGTGAGCTCTCATTCATATCTGTTAAAAACTTTGCTGTTTTTGCAGGTTTCTTTCAAATTGACGTTGATGAGGCGACCGACGGATTCAGAAGGCTGAATAGAACGTTACGGCATAGTATTGACCTTCCTTTTGAAATTTGTTGTAGGGTGGATGTACCAATAGTCGCATACTTAATGAAAACTTTTGTTAAAAATCGATTAAGAGACCTATAGACAATTTTAATACATTAAACGAAAGCTTTCAATCCCTACTTCATAGTAAAAATATAAAGATGGTTTAATAACCAATTTATGTATTCAAAACCGCTTGTATCACTATAGGAACACATGTACCTATAAACGGAGCTCAAAATTCGAAGAAAATCTATTTTTCAATAGTTATTTGAGCAAATTTCAAGGATAACAGTTTTATTGTTGCATAATTTTAGTGCGATGAATCGATAAAAAATATTTGTTGATGGTTGGTACCTTAGTTAGGCGTAGAACCCACTACTGCAACTATTGGTACACCTCAACTATAGGAGAACCCACCCAAACAAAGTGCGTAATACGAAATATTCCAACGGCCACACGAACTTTTGCGGTTCCTTCAATATAGAAAAAGTGAATGTCAACGCCAAATGTGAAGAGAATATTCAGGGCAATAAATTTATATAAAACAGAAATTCGGAATCAACTGGGTATAGAAACTATGGCGGCCATTGCACTTGAAAAGGTATTGTTACATGGGCATTAAAAATAACGGGCGTAGATTATACGAATATCACGGCAAAAATAGATAGACGACAAGGCTTATACAGGGTTAAAATTTGTGAAGTTACGCCTCCTCCCTCTATTTTTCACAAAGTAGCGAATTTTTCATTAAGTGTTTTAATTTTATTGATTAGGTATCCGATCCGATATTGATTCGTGAAATATTTTAACGTTATTCAAAATATTTAGAAAATTTTCATGTACTTGAAAAGTTACACACCGTTTTAGCGTAAAGTTTTTTACAGTGAAAGTTTTATTTCATGAATAGTTAAATAAATATTTGATCTGGAAAATGAGAAAAACACGTTTAACCTTTATGTGTCCAACAAAAACACTCCTTTACTAGGGCGATAAAGGTACCCAGGTATCCGCCATTTGAAAAGTGTATAACTATGGCATTTTTTAACCGATTACAGTTTTAGACGTTTTAGAGAAACTCATCCATTATTAGAATTCGTGAAAGTAAACAGTATGAATGTGTCGTGACCACCAGTCGATTTTCTGGCTCTCGTCTTGAGCTGCCGTCGTTCCATTGCGGGTTCCAATTTCCCAACTGTCTGTTGCAAGCTTTGCCAAGAGAATGAAAATTTTTTTCGACTTTCGTTGCTAAATGAAATAAACAACATATAGCAGCACACTTTGATCAATTGTGTGTTTGCTGTTCTTGAATGTAATTTATTCAATTATTTAAATCGTTTTATTCAAAATTAAGTCAATCAATGTAATTTTATTGAGAATGTATTTCGAATTTGAATTTGAATGTGAAGCGATGACTGTTTTGAGTTCATACAATATTTTATTTTATTTATCCATCATATTCCCCACATTGCTTATCTTCTCTACTCTTAACAGTAAATGGTATACAAAAAAATATCGTTGTATCGAGATGGTTTCTGAAGACTGTTTCGTTCTCGTAAAACTCTTGATGTCAAGTTTGTGTCAGATAATGAACTCGTAGAAGCTTGTTTCGTCTTTTCAGTGTTGTCAGGTAAAACATACGTTTCTTCGATTGGATTCGAATTGCGATGTTCGAATGGAGCTCTCCTGACGTCCTGAACGTTTCTTGAATACTGTACACCTCCACTGCTCATCAGGACAACCCTAGCCCCTTCTCTTGCTATTACGGTAAAACGTTCCGACGAGAATGTTGGATCAAGCTTGGACTTTTTTTGTTGAGCCATGAACACAGTATCTCCGATGCCAATATCGGAATCTTTAGCTCCACGTGCTGCGTCCGCGTATTGTTTACTCGTGAGCTTGGCTTCACAATCTCGCTCCCTTATGTCCGTTCGATCCAAAACCCTGGTTTCTGAATCATTCCATAGACTGGGGAATGTTCCACGATACCTCCAGCCGACTAACAACTCAAAAGGCGTTACACCTAGTCGCGAATGGGGAATCAATGTATTATGATTGTGAACGTAGCGCTGTAATGCTGTTCTCCAGTTTTCGCCTTCAATTTTAGCCGAAGCTACCGCTTTGATAAGGCTCTGATTTTGCCGTTCGACAATTCCATTGGTTTGGGGGCAAAGGGGTATTGATTTCCGGATTTTAGTTCCTTTGTTTTCCCAAAACTCAATAAATTCAGAACTCTGGAACGGCGGGCCGTTATCGCTTTGGATAATCATTGGACAACCCCTAGTCCGGAAAATCTGACAAAGGGCTCTATTGGTGTTTTTAGCATCGGTATGATGCATTTCTATTACCGACAAATATCGCGAATAGGTGTCAACGACCGCCAGAAATTTACCAGCTCCGGTTCCAGGTATAGAGAGGAAATCTATCTGGATGATTTCCCAGGGTCCTTCGGGGAGTTCTCTGCTTGATAGCGGTAGGGGTGGATTTTTGCGAGCCAAGACCGCACACGTTTCACAATTTTTAACAAACTGAACTGTATCTTGTGACATTCCGGGCCACCAGAAGAACCTACGCATGATCCTTTTCATTGCGACTTCTCCTACATGACCTCCATGTGCCGAAGTTAATGCCTTAAGACGTAGTGCCTTGGGCAGGACCATATTTTCGCCCTTAAACACTAGGTATCCAAGGAAGTGTAATTCTTTCTTATGCGCCTCAAATTTACGCAGAGTCACCGGCCAACGGTTTGTTTCGACTGCTTCCTTTACATCCATAAGTTCCTTGTCTTGTTCAGAAGCCTTCTCAATTTGATCCCATGTGATCTCCATACACCCCGAATCCAACGTATAGAGGTAGTTGTTGGAGTCCTCCTCCTCAAAGGGGACGGGATTTTGCGTTTCATT
Source organism: Topomyia yanbarensis (assembly GCF_030247195.1). Classification (NCBI taxonomy): domain Eukaryota; kingdom Metazoa; phylum Arthropoda; class Insecta; order Diptera; family Culicidae; genus Topomyia; species Topomyia yanbarensis. The sequence continues at coordinate 131,167,408 of NC_080672.1, read as the reverse complement.
GACCAATCTAGACAGTAAATAGAACAAACAAAGAATGAAATAGTACTTTCGTTTCTTTCTTGGTTTTAACCAGCATGTTTAATTAGTACTGACCAAGATAAAGCATCAGCTACGTTCTGTTTTCCAGGTACTCTTTTGATTTTGAAATTATACGACTGAAGCCTCAAAGCCCATGATTCAGCTCGAGAAACGGCCCTTTTACCAATACGGTGATGTGAGCTAAATATAAACTCGTTGGCCTCCGAGTCAGTACGGATTACGAAGAAACGTCCCAACAGATAATAAGAAAATCGCTCCACCGCCCACACAACAGCTAGCGCTTCCTTTTGCGTTTGTGGGTATCGTTTTTCAGTTACTGTTAAAACTTTTGACGCACAAGCGATAATCCTTGGGATGGCATCAGAGTTGTATTGTATTAGAACAGAGCCCAAGCCACTTGGAGAGGCGTCCACAAATAACTCAACTTCATCTGTGGCACTATAGTATCCAAGCTTCTTAATGTCGTTCAACGCATTGTTTCGCAGGAAATTGAATTCTCGTTCCTCTTCGGTAGTCCAATAGAATCTATCTGAATTCGCCAACCCTTGGAGATATACTGTTTTATCAGCGCGATTTCGTATGAATTTATCTGTGAATGTTACCAGACCCAAGAAGCTTTTTACCTCTGCACAGCTTGTTGGTCTTCTAAAATTCTTGATGGCATCCATTTTATCGCTTTCTACCATCCAACCGTCTGCAGTTAAGATAAACCCCACAAATTTGACTTTCTGGCTTCCACAAACGCATTTCGATTGATTGAGTTGAACATCGTGGCTTTGAAGGCGAGATAAGACTTCCGCAAGGCTAGCATCGTGTTCCTCTTTAGTCTTTCCATGTACTAAAATGTCATCTAAGTAGTTTGTTACACCCTTGCAGCCACCCAAGATATTTTTTTCCAAAATCTCCTGGAATATATCAGGAGCATTACATAAACCAAACGGAAGTCTGATGTATCGAAACACTCCAAATTCCGTGTAGAAGTTCGTTAAATGGCGAGATTCTTTATCCAACTCAATATGGTAGAACGCATTCGACAAATCTATCGTTGAAAACCATTGAGCTCCATCTAGTTCTGCGAGTATCTTATCCAGTGTGGGCATCACGAATGGGGTTCTGTAAATGTGCTGATTCGGCTCTCTAAGGTCAATTACTAGCCTGAAATCCTCATTGCCCTTTGGCACAACAAGCATGGATGAGCAAAAAGACTTATCCATTTCAGCCGATACAGGTTCGATAATTTCCGAGGCTGTCAACTGATTTAATCTTTCTTTTACCAATGATTTTATGGAAAATGGAATGTTCGTAAATATGTTCCGGCACGGAGCTGCGTCCTTGTTGTAGTTGATTCTAACTGGCGGAATGTTGAATTTTGGGAATGGTTTATTCCCATTTATGAACAAGATATTCATCGTTTGGAAACTCGAATCATTATTCACTTCACTGGTTACTGGAACCTTTAATCCGAGCATCAGTACGCTATAGCGAGTTGCTGTTGGTCTACTCAATAATGAACGTCGCTCGTCTACAACATAGAACTTTTCCATCAATATTGGTCGATCTTCTGATATGCAAAGATATGCTTCGAAAGTGGCTATAACAGAAATCTCCCCAGTTGAGGCATACGCTCTAAGCGATCTGTCTGTACGATTTTGAAGGTTATATATAGAATTGCTGTAATTAGCATTACTCATCAGTTTCCGGAACAGCTCGTTAGTGAATGTATTGACATGGGCGCCTGAATCAATCAAAAATTCACATTCCATTCCAGCTACTTTGGCTAGTATAACTCCCTCATCCTTAAGTGAAGCCTTGGATGATACAACGTTGATGTGTTTCATGATTTTGACCTGTGATGGATCAACAATCATTTAATGAAAATAAAGCAATTTCTATTTTTGAATACTGACCATGTTGATATCTATTAATTTCTATACATGTTCACTTTCATTGTATCGTATTTAAAACCCTTTAATACAACTAATTTAAAGATTATTTTTGCATATAGTTCGAATTCATTTTATTGGTCTAGAGAAAATATTTAAATTTCATATTATAAATCAAAACTTAAACGTCAACAAGCAGTCATGGAAATCAAAGATCAGATATCGCAAAATAGATTTACATTTTTTTTTTTAGTTTTCTGGTTCAAAACTTACATTTTCGGGTTTTGATTCCGTTTCCACCTTTTCGACCACAGCTATCTCTTTGGCACCCTGCTCAATTGGTTCTGACTTAGATGCGTTCGGTGGTATCTGTCCGGGAGAAAACCGACAAACTCTCTGGAAGTGACCGATTTTATTGCAGTTTCTGCATGGCTTGTCAATAGCAGGGCACTCCGACGACGAGTGGTACACATTTCCACATCGCCAACATTTTTCTCCACGATTGTAGTTCATTCCACGACGATTGTAGTTCACGTCACGGTTAGTGTTACGCCATCCAGCTAGTTCGGCAAACCTCGAGTTTCTCGAAGACTAGCGCGTCGGTGTCAGTTGATATGGTTGAAAACGATTGTGAGTTGTATTATATCTACGTTGATCTGTCCTGATGGGTGCGATAACAGCCGGCTCAGATTGTATTTGTTTCTGTTTGTAGTAATCCTCATTTAGCCGAATTGTCTCGATCTCGCGCACTTTATCGACCAAGTCGGTGATTGAGCCACCTTTGTTCAGCATTCTCAAAGCAGCCGTCCGTACTTCACGGTTTCGCGCCTGTCCTGCGATGGTTCCTATGATTTCTTCGAACTCCTTTCCATTGTTGAATTCGCACAATCTAGCCGTTGCAGCCACTCGATTGACGAATTGTAAGTCGGATTCCTCTGATTTTTGCGACATCAAGGCCAGCTTCCTTCGCTGCAGCATGATATCTGATCCCGAACCGAAATATGTTTTCAAACGATACAATGCGTTAGAAAATGGTTTGGTCTCTATTCTTGGGGCATCTTCAGTGCTCCTTGTATTTGTAAATATACTCAGCAGACGGGGTCCAGCTTTGATTCTAAAGAGAATAAATTGAGTAGCTTCATCCTCAATCCCTGCCAACTTCATCGAATCAATTAAGAGATCCTTCCACATCTCAAACGAGTGTCTGTTTATGTCGTCGTCGTTTTCCAATGGTACGCAAGCCGGAACGTTGAGCGAAGTCACCGAAAGCTGGTTTACGGATGATACGAAACGGGATTCTTCGGCGTGTACTGCTGTTTCCATTCGATGAGTACTAGATGCACATGGTGCGACATCGAGTTCAACACTACTCTCAACAGCAACACTGTTGGATACACTCAACACGTCCGCACTTGCTTTCAAAGCCTCTTTTTCAGCGCGTTCTCGTTCCAAAGCCTCCTCTAAAGCTGCCATACGTGCCTTGGACTCTTCCAGTTCCTTGGTTAATGATTTAACTTTAATTGACCTCGACGTCTTTGCAAGTTTAACCTTCTTCGTTGGTGATGTTGGACTGTGAACGAAACAAAGTACCACCAAATGCAATTCAGTATTATCGCTTAAACAACTTTCTGCTAACTAATGACTAAATCGTTAACAATCCATTCGATTTCTAAGACTTTCATTTCTAACCACTTATTTTCCTAATGGCACGCCCTTCCGTCGTGTTTTTTTTCTTTTTTTTTTACATACATTTATCGCCCTTCCGTCAATAAATTTTAATTTTTTTTTATTTTGCCAATATTTTTTTTTCAACGCTCTGCCGTCGTGGATTTTTTTTAAATATACATTCATCGTCCTTCCGTCGATGAAGTTCAATCAATTTTTTTTTGAACATTGATAATACAATTATTCACGCTCAATCCAGAATTTTCTATCGGTCTTTCTAATGCTCATTACCGTGGTAACCGTTGCATTTTTTTGTTTTAAAACAAATTCTTTCAATTTCTTTCTTGAAGGATTTTTCTTTTGCTTTAAATTATTTTCACACTAATTTAACTTACCTCATTGGAGCCTTCGCTGCGCCATTGTCGTGACCACCAGTCGATTTTCTGGCTCTCGTCTTGAGCTGCCGTCGTTCCATTGCGGGTTCCAATTTCCCAACTGTCTGTTGCAAGCTTTGCCAATAGAATGAAATTTTTTTTCGACTTTCGTTGCTAAATGAAATAAACAACATATAGCAGCACACTTTGATCAATTGTGTGTTTGCTGTTCTTGAATGTAATTTATTCAATTATTTAAATCGTTTTATTCAAAATTAAGTCAATCAATGTAATTTTATTGAGAATATATTTCGAATTTGAATTTGAATGTGAAGCGATGACTGTTTTGAGTTCATACAATATTTTATTTTATTTATCCATCATATTCCCCACAGAATGCATCTTGTTCCCGGCAATCCGGATTTCCGGAGGGATGTTCCAGTACTAGGAAATGATAGCTTTATTTCAAAAAAATATTGCAATATAGGTATCAACATTCTTGAAGTTGTTTCAGAAATCTGTTATTTATCGTTACGGAACAGTATGGCAATTTGACACCGGATCGAGCGCTTATGGACCCACGGGAACCTACTCCAGAATATCCTGAGTCGAATCACCAAATGGTTTCAAAACCATGAGATAGTTTTCTGATCCAATTCCTAAAGTTTTGGTACCCATACTGCCAGTATTCCATTGAAATTCGTAAATACTGCCCAATACTGAAACATTCCTTTAGAAATCCGAATTCTCGGGAACCAGATGAATTCATCCGGATCATTTGCACAGTGTCTAAAAGTAGATGAGCTCCCGAATCCAAAACATCCAAAAGTGTCCAAGCCGGCTAAAAATAACACAGTTATAAACATTTCATTTTGCGGGTACCCGGGTACCCTTGTTGGCCATGAAACCCTTCCTCAGCACGTCCCCTTTTCTCGAATCCTAAACTTTATTCCCCCAAAATCTATGCTTGGTGATGCTTGAAGATGTTACTCACTGTATCCCAATTTCTTGCATGGGAATTTCATGGATTGAAGTCTGAAAAGGTACTCGGGTACCCTGTCAGTAACAGTACCAACAACAAATGCTAACGATATTCATTCCATTTAAGTTGTAAAAGTTTGCATATGTTATCAGCTTTCAACTCCAGAAAAATATTAGGGCCATCATAGAATTTTTAAAATGCAGTAAAAAATCCCGATTTTATCATCACCCAATTTTATCAGCATCCGATTTTATCAGCTTTTTGATCCGAATTTGTCAACCTCATATGAAAATTGATAGTTGTTACATTCTCGCTGTTTTCTCGTGGACTACTTCACGAAACTCTGAATGTTATTCATAAGTTCATTCAATCCTACTGAATTAATTCACAATTTCTAATATAATAGTCATGATCCAATATCCGTGCTTGTGAAATAGTCAAAAAAAATATGAAATATTATTCATGGATTTAAGAACTGGTTCATGATTCCTAGCACACGATTTACGATCTATAATCGCGCTTGCGATATTTAGAAGATATCCCTAATCTGTATTGATTTTGTTGGCTATTTTCGGCAAATTTAGGACTAAGAGAAACGAAAGCAATGAAAATTGAAAGACGGATAGGTATTCTAGAGGGAAATCAGCTTATAAACTATGACAAGACAGGGTCATATGGACATGATCGAAAGGAAATGTGAAGAATCCTTTGTCTTCTGCTACTAGGAGTTGAGCTTTCGTTTCTATTAGCCTTGTGTTTGCTAAAAATAGCCAACAAAATCAAATCGATACAGCAGAAGGTCGCAGCAATTAAAACATAGAAAGATACCCCTAATCATTTTCAATTTCATGCAACAAGGTAATGAAATTTCCACGGGAACTGTTTCACAAAATTGGGAGTATTGTTCGTGGAATCATTTATTTTCCATGTAATTTTTCATGAAATGTCCAACTGCAAGCGACTATGAAAAAAATAACAGATCGCGATAAGGCGAAGAGAAATTACGAATACCATGATAAAAGTGCTGACATAAACTTGAGTCACACTACTCCACGTGTCGAAAATAAACTCTAGAATAAAATATCACAATATAAAAAAGAAAAGACGAAAATCTTTACTAAGATACTGAAATCATGAACATAAATAAGCATAAATATCTACTCGTGACTAAAACATCACAACTTGAATATATTATGAAAAGCCTGACAAAGTTTCTGAAAACGTGAACATAAATGACAAAACTCGTTATTAAAATAGCACTAATCGTGACCAAAATCCTGAAATCAGTCTTTCTAAATGAACATCGTACACAATGTTCGCTCTGGTTCTGTGCTCGTGCATGAAATCGAACACGCTATTTCGTATCGAAACACATGCACATTAGACTGGTTCAATTTTTGACTTTTAGCTCCACAGGCTCTACTGATTCCTTTTATAGCCCTTAGTAATTGTGCGAATTTTGGTACCGATCGGTTGTGTCTATGGACCCTCCAAAAATTTTAAAGTTTGCATGAAAATTTTTATGGAAAATTGGTTAAAATTGAAAATAAATTTTTAAAAAATCACATCATCAATCAATTCATGAGAAAACTATTTATTTCTAAAGGTATTCTTCTACTGTACACATTTGTGGAACATTACAACTTTGTGAAAATTCGCTGAGAAAAGTTATTAACTAAAGAAGTAGCATGACTTCAAAACAAGTGGATTTTATTATTAATCATAGCAACCCTGTTTGAATAGGTCCATCATTATACAAGTGTAAACTAGACTTCCCACCCACCACTCGCGTATGGCAGATGCAGCTATTCAAACAGGGTTGCTATGATTAAAAATAAAATCCACTTGTTTTAAAGTCATACTGCTTCTTTAGTTAATAACTTTTTTCAGCAAATTTTCGCAAACTTACAATGTTCCACGAATGTGTTCAGTAAAAGAATACCTTTACAAATATATAGTGTTCTCATGAATTGATTGATGAGTTGATTTTTTAAAAATTTATTTTCAATTTTAGCCGATTTTCCATACTAAATTCAATATAAACTTTAAAATTTTTGGAAGGTCCGTAGACACCAGCGATCGGTACTAAAATTTGCACAATTACTAAGGGCCATAAAATGAATCTGTAGAGCCTGGTGCAGCTAAAAGTCAAAAATTGAACCAGACTAGAGCAGGCCAACACACCCGAACCCTTTGTACGTACACGGTGTGCGTACACATTGGTTCGTGGCACCAGTTTTCTCTTTCTCACTGTCATCAGCACTACCGTCGACTTTTTTTGTCTTGTGCGAATCGTTCTCGTGTACGCATCCGGTGTAAGTACACGGATGTTTGAACTAGAGTTTGTAAATCGTTTGCTTGGGTTCGATGTTCTAGGCGAACTTGTACATCGAGACGAATCAAGTTTGAGGTTGAACGCGTGCACCAAATTTTGAACATAGGTACAAACTTGTCGATGTTCATGGGAAGTCTGCCTAAAATCGTGAACATGATTAATTTTACTCGCGACTAAAATATAACGATAACCTGAATAGAAGTTAGGAAAAGTTGGAATTTAATGTTTCGTGTTCCACTCGTCAGTAACTAACACCAATTTGCTATTAGTTAGACGATGTATCAAAACTAACACCAAATTGGCGTCAGTTGGACACTAAATCCAAACAGTTCACACACCATGTGTGAATGCCTAAAGCAACTGACTGGTACTGAGTGATGTCTCGGTTAGCCAAGCACAGAGCTCTGGGTCGCTGACGAGTGTAGAGAAATGAACTTTTTTTTGACATGAGAGCCAAACACCTGCGAGTATGCAATTTGTTTTTAACTCGAAGTAAGAAATGGATTAACCAATTTGCGCATAAAAGCACAAGACCTACGAGTCGAAAATTAGGAAAATCGCGACTGAAATCCTAAAATCATGAAGAATAATCCCGCTAGTTTGACAGAAAAATCCGATAGTAAACTAATGAATGAAAATGCGTGGTAACGTAATAAGAAATCACAAATATCGCGAATAAGCTCCTGAAATCATCAACATCTTTTGGTTGTCAGTTGTTTATTCCCAAATTATGAACAAATATCATATCATGAATTAAACATATCCAGGGAATAACAACAGTAACCAAACCAAACATTTGAATGTAACGCCATGTATATAGTCTGGGCGAACGAGTTTTTTTGAAAATAGTTCATAAATATGAGGTTAACTATTCATAATTTCAGGAACTTGGTCACGGTTTTCGTAAATCGTTCATTTCACGAAATCGTGATCTTATTTTCAATAATTTATGAACGAACTTTTTCCGTGGTAGGCACTTGAGGCTGAACATCCAATATATTGAACTTTTAGATGGCAAACTTGGGTGGAAAGCACAACTCCCACCAGCAGAAGGTAATAGGGGACCGCGGGGCAAGTCCGACACCTTAAGCGCAATAATTTTTCTAAAATTCCACAAAGCTCCTAAAATTATATATTCTGTGCATAATCCTTGTTTAGGTGGTTCTTAACAAAATATAATTTTTTCAGCGTTTCAAAAAATTGAATTCATTAAAAATTATTGGTTGCCAAAAAATGGAGAAAAATGACATTTTAAAAACGCTGCGGGTAAGACCGACACCCCAAAGGGGCAAGACCGACCCCCTTTTGAACTTTCTTTTTGTCCAATTTTTTCCATTGAAAATGTATTGTGTATGTGTGATAAAGTGCAATTATGCGTATATGAGTATGTGTGATTCAAACGCATGCTTTCTGTAGTTTCATCGCGTAGCCAGAGGAAGAACATTCGAATGCGTGGTGTTATGAATAAATAATGTTTAACGCATGGTTTATATTATGGTACGGGTTTTCTCAAGTAATTCTTTCGAGCTTTATTGCCACTAGTATAGCCATTATAATGAAGAAGAGCTGTTTGGCAAACAGATTATATACGCTGTTACTAGGACTCATTCACTTAAAAGTGACGCACCCTTCGTAGTAAGCTATCCGGTTCGTGTTGTGATTTTTCGGAACACTGTTGATCATTAATCCGACGGTCAATGAAAATTTTTCATCAATATCTTTTCAAAATCTCATATTAGATTATACTTTTCATTTCTTTTTGTAATATAACTATGAATCACGTTCAATTTAATTCTTAATTTTTTTTGATCGGCTTGAGATAATACTGATAAATAAATGCAAAAAAAAACATAGTTTCCGTGTATTTCAATTATTAACATGACGTAATTATAGTATAGTTGAACACAACAAATATACCCAGTCGTTTGTATAGAATCAAAAACGAACCCAATCATCTAAACACCGTGTCGGTCTTACCCCACCCAAAAACTGTCGGTCTTACCCCAACAGCGCCCATTTTTGTTAAATGTCCACTTAACAGTATTGAAATACTCAAACTTATCTTCAATACATACAAATAACGATATGGAGAGTAGAATAGAATGTGTGACAAAAAAACTGTTCATTTTCAAAGCTTTTGTGTTATTAAAACCTTAAAATGTATCAACTAAAAATAACATCTAAAAGCGCATCAACTTTGCTTTCGCTTGTTTTGTTTATTTCGTTGACGTTTAGTGAATCCATATGGCATCGATGTGTATCGAAATGCCTAAAATAATCGTACTAATAATATCCTGTCATTATTGTATGATTTAAAATTTGATATCTGGAAAAAGTCGTGGGGTGTCGGGCTTACCCAGGATGTCGGGCTTACCCCCAGTTCCCCTAGATTTTTCACATTTCGTTTCGATCATGTCCATATGAGGCTTCTTAGTCCTAGTTTTCGGTTCTAATTTTATAACTGATTTGCTCTGGTATACCATTCCGTCTTTCATTTTCATTTCTTTCGTTTCTCTTAGTCTTAAATTTGTCGAAAATTGCCAACAAAATCGATATAATTTATTGAATTAGAAAATGAATGTATGAAAAAGTATAACTTAAACTAAAGTTTAATGATGTGAAGTTTTTGATATCAACAAGCAATCAATCAAAGTTATATAACTGCTGCAATTGCTGATTGCAGGTTTTATTTTTCATCTGCCTTAAAATTCGTCTCGTAACAATACAATGTTTCATGTGAAACTAGTCCTTATCACTTGTTAGCTGTCACATGATTATTTTATGCAAGTACCATTCTGGGAGTAATACATTTTTTAGCGCCATAGGAATGAGACGTTGCGTTTAAACTAGATTTTATCGATGCCGAGAAATTTAAGGCGCGAAGGAGGCGACAATTGCATTGCGGCGGCGCAAATAGATGCACAGAAAAGAACATTTATTCTCATTTATGTAGAAAATTGGGTCATTTCTCATAAAACCATATAAATGTTTACAAAGAATAGTACACTGGTACTTTATTCTGTGAAAGATAAAGATGAGGCTTTATTTTAAAGTTATTCAAAAAATAGTGCCATACTCACCCCCGAGGGCCAAAATAGGCTCCATATTCTAGTACTGTGGAAGGCCTTTGCCTCGGTACCGCTCGTCGTAAATTTTTAATCGTTTTCAGTAAAATTAAACGTTACGAACAAATTTTAGAGCAGTTTATGAACCACTTGAATTTGATGCACCAGTTTACAAAATTTTTACTCCAGCCCAAAAAGCCCACCCGAAGTAAACTGCACATCAACGAAGGAGGTCATCTCCGCATTAAGGACCAATTTTGACTCATTACCGGAAGGCCCGATATCAAAAACTGCACGTTCGCACGTACGTGGAATCCTTAACGGTCTATAATTTGTTTCTGATATGGTGAAATTGATTTTTGATCGAGACATGCACCGGAGATGAGCGCTCTGATATGGATTTCATTATCTCGCACATGATCTCGCACCTATCATTACGCTGATTATTACATGCGAGCGTACTGAAATTCATAATTTTAATGGGCTTCTCCTGGCGTAATGCAAAACTTGAACCCATTTTGATGCCGTTGCGTTGAAATTTCCGCCGGTCTCCGACATTCTCCATTTTTTCCCATTGGCATCGTTCATCGACCGGTTACCGGTGGATCCACGAAAAAACAAGAGCTCCTCCAAAGTGGGGTCTGAGATGAGACATCGATAGTATTAAGGTAAAATTTATTGTTTTTTAAGTACACAACTAATATGTAATCATCTCGCCCTTTATGGCAACATCAGAAAAAAAAAAAGAGCGAAACGGCCAGGTCATCAAAACTCCACTCAGGCACCACACTGATGGAAGGTCCATCCAGAATTGGACCACTATCATCGGGAATTCAGCGGCAGGCAATGTTTGGTAACTGCGTGTGGCTGATGCGGAATTGTTGCTAAATGGTGCAGTTTTTGTTTCGTTTTCTTTTTACTCCGACATGGCAAGTGGTTCATCTTCAGCCGATCAAATTTCCGAGAAGCTTCCTCGAGGGCAGGGGACGCCAGGAATTCGTAATTGATAATGCAGATAAATCATTGTTTCTTTGTGCGGATCCCGAAAGTGAAAGGGTCAGATTATCAGTTTGCGTCGATATTTCGTCTTCTCCTCACAGTTTTTGTGTTTCTTCGTGGGGTGTTGCGTGCAAAATTTATGACCCATTCGCAAAGTGTTGATCCTTTGTTTGGAGTGTGCAATATTGATGGTAGTTTGTAGGTCACGGTAAAACCATCGATGCGCTTATGGGCAATTTATTATCAGTTCTTTGTTTCCATGTGAAAGTCTCAATGAAAGCTTCGTAGAAATTGTGGAATGCTTACCGGGCATATTATTTCCAATCTAATCCCTAAACCGAGGCGCACAGATTTGAAGAATTTGAAAATTGCGTGATCACTCTCATTTTATTATCTCCTCCGGCCCCTACGATAGTTACGAGTCCAAAGCAAAATATCTGCGCTCGGCACGCAACAATTGTTTGACGATTGCTCCGATCGAAGAATTTGTTATATTTTGATTAGAGCACTAATAGCTATTACGATCTCAATCTAGACGCCCAGCGGAGACTATAAAGTCGCCTCTCAAGCTAGTGTGGTATAGCTTTGCAACCTCTTACAATTGGTAATAAAAATCCAGTTTGTTCCCAACGTTCGTGGCTTGCAGTTGGGGTAGTTGAATGAGCCAGATTCTGAAATTCCAATGGCAATCCGCCAATACTTGACAATGCAAACAACTGCTCGGATTCTAGTGTGGGAAAATATTTTTGAATAACAATTCCAGAGCGCGAAAAGTAAGCGAGACACAAATCTGCTACAGTAAAGTAACTACGTCGATTTTCTCAAAAATGTTTTTTATTGGAATATATACCATTGCTGTACAGTAAGCAAAAGTGGCCGACAATCCAAGCTTGGAGTAAAATTTTAATTGTTGATTGTTCGAGAGTAATCTTCTGTATTTCGTGATAATTTAGCACAAAAACTTATTTTAAACAAATTACATGCATTCGTATCACTTGAAGTACACTAAAACAGTCATCAAACCATTATTCCCAAAATTATCCCACTGTCCAAGTACCGTGACGAGGTAGCATCCCGCAGTGAGCTCGTGTGTTTCTAAATTGAAAACGAGGTGTGAGACCACGCTGTTTGCTCCCATGTACTTACAACCAATTCTCGTTCTGCCAGCTCCTCCGGTGATCTTGCTCTCTTTCCCAAAATCAGCACACCAGATCGGTGGCCCGGCTTGTTACGGTACGATTCGGCGCTAGCCGTAGTCACATGCAAATATAAACGGTGAAATTCGATTGAGTACAACCAGCGCGCACAGCAGAGACTCCATCAGACATTGATTAACTGCGATCAGAAACCGCCCCGCGAGTGGGGACCACCGAAATCCGAGCCTCACCAAAAATAGAAGCAACCTCGGGGTGTACGGTCTGCTCCAGGTTTTAAATCCAGTGAGACCATACTGCTACAAGGTTAAGAATTGACATTCGTAAAAAGGTGATAAGTATTTAAGACGGCGGGATGCCAATTATTAACACGAGAACGGTGTTTTCTTCGGTTCCGTTGACGTAGATCAGGCCAAGTGAATAACAAAGTTCTACAAATATTGAAGATTCCCGGAGCATTCACGAAAGGGGAAGATTTATCACTGCTCGTCAACTAGATCTTCTAACTGAGAGAAGAGCATATATGGGAGATTGGAGGGTTGCCCAAACTAGGCCGTAAGCTGCGCGAATAGGAAATCCATAACACGGATAATCATCGCAAATCAATCATCAGATGGCGTTCATAATAGAGACCAATGGGCTTCATTTCGGGTTGAAAAATATTCTTAAATTGAAATTTGGCTAACATCGATCAATCCGGTACTTTTCGCTTTTATGGAAAAAAAGTATTGTAGGTAGTACATTAGGCTGTCCCAAAAAAAATCGATATTCGAAAAATCATGGTACTCAACCCTATAGTGAAAGATAATCATATTTTAAGCGCTTTTGTAGAACAAATCAAGTTTTTATCATCTAGAGGTTCCGCAAATGCGATTTATGAAAAATGGTCATTTTTGAGCAAAATTGTCGTATATAAATGGTTTTCCCAATTTTTTCAAAGCCCAATCATTTTTAAAATATTTTTTTATTTTTCTGTGGACCTTAGAGAATAAATCCCATTTAAAAGTTTTTTTTTACAAAAAGTGCTTATATAAATTATAGAATTTCTTAATCATGGCGAAAAAAATATTTCTTTAGTTAATTTTGAAGAAAATCCACACAAAACGAAGATCAATATTTTTTTCAATAAACCAAAGGCATGTATTGGAAAGTACTATTCATTACAAAAAATTTCGTGGTGTTGCGAAAATTCGGTCGACGGGCTGAGATATAGCATTTTTAGTAAATTCTTTTAAACCATGATACTTTGATACATGTTTTTAATGGAGCAATATCTCAACCGTAACTCTCATTTTTTTTTTTACTTTTTTTCTTTTCATATACAGTAAGATTACGTTTTTGGCACGTTCCGTTTTTGGCATTCTCCCATTTTGGCACACTCCGATTCTGGCAACAAACGGGTTCCGTTTTTGGCAACATTCTTGTTGTACATAATAAGTCTTTTAAGAATGTGCAATAGATATTTTTTGTATCAATTGACATTACATTTGACTTTATTTCCAAATATGGGAATCATATTAACCCTCAAAGGGAATACTAATATTTTTTTTTCAAATTATGTTTCAATAAATTACTGTGATAATTTTAAAATGCTTTTCGAATGTTTTTTTAAAACAGTGTTATGCATTTAAGGGTTAACTATATTTTACACTATACGTGTTGTATTTAATGATCACAATAAGTATAGAAATGTATTTTTTAAGTATATTATAACTGGTAGCAGTGTAACTAGTGTCTGCCGGAATAAATTTTTATAGTAAGACCCAGAGCCTGTGCCCTTTAAGAGTCAAGTACAGAGGAATGCGCTACACTGCGTAATAAGACTAGTTCTGGAGAAAATTTTCAATAGAACCTTAGTAATATTGCGAGCCTCTTTATCTTTGTATTATTACGACGTCAACACAAAACTTGGCACTAAATTTTCAGTACATATCGAAAGCTGACCATGGTGCTTCCCAAAGCCGTATTTAGGAATACAAAACTGATGGCTCCCAAATAGTTTGGTTTGCTTTATAATGTCTTTGGCTAATTTGTTAGTTTTTTGGCGAGTTTTTCAAATGAATGGAATTAGGGTGGTCCTTGTGGTTGAGGTGTTCAAAGTATCGACTGTTTAGATGTGTAAAGTTTTCCTGCGGAATGCCCTACAATTTAATAACACAAATGAGTTGAAGCAAATTTGCTGAATAAACAAGGCTATCTATAATGGTTCATTTGTTATGATTTGTTTTAAGATTTAAGGTAGCGTGGCTCTTGAAAAATAGGGTTGCTTATATTATCTTTTGATGTGTTAATTTCTGCAATGCATTGTTCTAGAGATTTTTGAACTTTTATTGGAGCACATTTTCACCGCAGCACTGTTGTTTTAATCCCTTTTGTTTGTACAGTTGCAAGTGATTTTTACAGGTTTTCTTCAAACCAATCTTCAAACATTGCAATTTGTTTTTCAATCTATCAATGCCATCTGAAAGATCGACTATTGGTAGTTATACAGGACAAAATTTATTTATTTTTTAATACAGCTATGTTTTTTAAACAAAATTGTTCATTAATATTCACGAAAGAAAATCTAACAATCCCAGGAGCGAATGTCATGATAACACACTTTGAAACTTTTTTCGAAGATGTAGAAATAAAACATTTATTATTTTTCATAAAAAATTGTTAAAATTCATTTTCTCGAGTATTTTTTTTAAATGTCATGTAGTGCCATTTACATAAGTTTATAAGTATAAATGTCTTCAGTACATACGTTAAAAATATCAAACAAACAACTTTGTCGAGGAAAGTTTTTTGATAGAACACCTCTGTCAAAAGATAGAACTAATCTAGATCAGTTTCTACTTATCTAGATCAAAACCTAAATTGTCAAAATAATTATCATTTTCATCTAAGATATTTTGCCAAAGACACCAATCCTCCACGATATATACCCAGGGCGCTAGAGGTTTTGAGCGTCGAAAGTAGCATTCTGCCCCACCGTACGACGTCTGAATTTGATAAAAACATGAATAAAATTGAATTTTCATATATTTTTTTTCATTTCATTCCATTTCACATATGATTAAAAATCCTTGAAACATTTTTGAAATCGTAAATTGAAAATCTAAACTTCAAAAATAAGGTTCCATTTTTGGCACGGTTCCGGTTTTGCCAACTGAAAAAAATAAAATTGTTGCCAAAAACGGAATCCTACTGTATTTTATTAATTTTATTAATTTTATTAATTTTATTCAAACGATTCATTTTATTCAACCAAAAACTCCGGAACCAATACTTCGCTCAAATGAAATTTGGTAGCAATCAATTTGACTAATGTACCCTTCATTTAAGACTAAGATTGTAGGAAGTGACTCAGCAATATATGGTCAAGCTCCGAAAATGGCAACCACAGGCGAAATTTTATTTTATCAAATTTTGCGTCAAACTGTTTGTTTTCCGTATGTATATAACCTCTAATATTAAAAAATATGAATGGTGAGCCCAGAAAAAAATTCCATGTCTGTCATTTATAAAAGTTTGTTGATGCTACTTACATGACCTGAAAATGACTAAAAGACCGTAAGGAGATAAAAATGTACACAAAATGCATATTTTCAACTTTTTGCCTGGAACCACATTTTTCCAATGTAGTCTAATTTAAATTCGATGATATTGCTTGAAAAATTGAGAGGAATATAAATTAATGCTTATTTTCAATTGTGAAGTAATGGAAACCATATAACTTGTAACGTGACAGATCAAAAATTCGAAAAAGTTTTGTGGACCACACTAAAAGCATGCATACAATGTCTAACCTATATTTTTTATTACTACTTTGAGTTTACTTTTTGAAATTGTATTGTGAAAACCTTAAAGTTTTATTCATTTTTGAGAAAACACAGTTGATCTTATGTAACGTGACAGATGTTTTGTGCTGTGAAGCAATTCCATCAAGTTTGATTCAAGTACGTCAAAAATTGTGACCATCTTCGATTCTGATGAATGCTTTTACGTTTCATCTTTATGGGAGACCAAGTATTTTGCATTATTAAACAAACAATTTTTATTCAAGAGTAATATTTGAAAAGGGCGTATCAGATCTGAATGCACTACTTTCTAAATATATTGTTCGAAAATCACCATTGGTGCAGCAAAACTATATGATAGCAAGTTCTAGGGAATCAATTCTTCCTTGTGAATATTTTTTGGTGAAATTTTTCAATAAGAAAACAAAAAAATGTAAAAAAATACAATTACAAAAAAACAATGATTTTTTTTGTTAACGAAAACCTAAAAACTGAAGAAACTGTAATTACATTATTAGGAAGTTACTAGTAAGGAAGCATTTTTAACTTCAAGTATGCTTCAAAATTTCTTAGTATTTGCCAGTCATAAATATACTTTTCTTATACAATACTAATACTAAATATAATTTCAAAGCAAAATGCTCTTGAGAAAAATTTTTCGTTATTTTTTTATTTTTTTCTTCAACAAAAATATCTAGTAGTGAAAATACGCCCTTTTAATAAATAACTCACAGATACTAAACGCAAAAACATAACGCGTTTAAAATTTAATTGCAAATTAAAAACGTTTAAAATATAATTGCATTGTGGAGAAATTAACAATAAAAGGTTTTAACATATTTCAAAAATTCTTTTAATTTTTTAATTTTTATATTTTAATTTAATTTTTTTTCTTTAAATAATTTAGTTATAAAATGTATTTCAAAATGGTTTTTCAATTCAAAATTTTCATGAAAAATTGTGCTTTAAAATGCAGATGTTTTTAAGTGATTTTAGATTTTTTTGATATAATATATTATAAAGTTATTCACGTGTCTTCATCAAAACCAATATGCTTTTCTAAATAAACATGAAATTTCCCGTTAATACTCCGTTCCCAGATCAAGCATGATTTGTGCACGACTGTCTCGATATGCTTGCTTTAGTAAAAATATAGAACTGTAACGTGACAGATTCTGGTTGTAACGTGACAGATCATTGAGAATACTCTATAAAACTATATTTCAAACTATTCCTTGTTTTCCAAGCTTCAACTTAAAACTGTGTTCATGCGAATTTGGGGGCCAACGGAACAGACTTTTTCAATTTAGTTGGGCAACCTCCAAGCTCACTGCGAAAATTGCGTAACGTGACAGACGTATTAAAATGACAATAACACGAAAACCGCTAAAGATAGAAAATAACTTTCTGTAGAAAAAATGTGCGGTTTAGTGACCTTAATAATGTGCAGTTGGGATGGAATCTGATTTTATCGTTTTTGCTGACATATCTCATGAAATATGCGTAAAAATGTAACGTGACAGACAGAAGCCTTGACCATATGAGAAACATGTGTGACTCTAATTTCGGAACTTGGCCATTTCCTCAGATCTTCTGGAATCCTCATTGGTTCCCAGAGACTTTGATTTGCAATTAGTGATCAAGATGAACAATTTCAAGCAATTTAAAACTTATTTCAATTAGTTTTGCATCATTTTGAAGTAATGATTATATCGGTTTCGCATGTGCATACTTCAACCCGTAACACCGGAACCAGAACTTTGATTCCGATGGAATTTTATTAGCAGTTAATAGGGATGCCATAGCTTTCATTTGAGAATAAACTTGCAAAAATCTGGCCAGACATTTCTATCAAACAGATGTGAATTTAATTCAGGATCTTTGCCAATTTCCCGAAGCTTCCGGTTCCACCGAATGTGTCCAAGGTAGTCAATGTGGGTTTAATTGGGCATCAGTGAGCTGAAGCTATAAATCCAAGTAATTTTGAACACATTTTATGAAGTTTTACATCTTTTAGACAACATGCTGATTCCAATTTATATGGGAATTTCATTCGTGACCGCAATCTTCAACCGGTAATTCTGGAACCGGAAGACTAAATTAAATTAAATTCAATAGCAGCCTATGGAAACGTTGTACCTTTCATTTGAGACTAAGTGTGATAAAATCGGTTCGGCCATCTTCGAATAACCGATATGCATTTTTTTGGTTACATACAAACATACATACATACATACATACATACATACATACATACATACATACATACATATATTCACACCTCGGTTAAATTACAACAGCCACGTCGACTATGTATGTGAGAAGGCTGTGAGAACAACTAGCGCATTGGCAGTGATCATGCCGAATCACGGAGGAGTAAGAGGCAGCATGAGACGTGTCCTGGCGGGTGTCTCATCCTCAATATTGAGGTATGGCGTACCGGCCGAAAAGGGGAGCTAATTGGCTAACGAAACAAACACCGGTAACGAAAAAAAAATTCCGTTGTCGGGGAACTCTCAGTCGGAGTAGGATAATATCTGAGGTGATCTCGATAAAGCTGAGAGCTAAATGGCTCAAGGAAGCAGGTA
The DNA here is from genome assembly GCF_030247195.1 of Topomyia yanbarensis. Taxonomy (NCBI): domain Eukaryota; kingdom Metazoa; phylum Arthropoda; class Insecta; order Diptera; family Culicidae; genus Topomyia; species Topomyia yanbarensis. Next base: position 131,148,539 of record NC_080672.1, on the reverse strand, counting down.
TCGGTGTCGGGGGAAATTCCTCCGTCGGGGAAGTATCGGTCGGAGTAGGGTGAGTTCACCGTTGGACACTATCCAAGTAGATCGTGATAAGGCCGGGAGCTGAATGACTCACGGAAACATGAGCTAAATGGTTCAAAGAATCAGCACCTAACTGGCTCACGGGAATGAGAGCTAATGGCGACGTAATAGATGAAGACAAGAAATAAGAGAAGAATCGAGAGTTAAATCAAAGGTTGAGTCATTCCATGAACCAGGTGAGGCTCCGAGATAAGGCAGAAGAAAGAGGTGCGACGAGAGCACAACGATCCCCCCACGAAGTAATACCTTGACGTAGTTCCGGAAAAAGGGGGGGAAAAGGGCGTGAAAAGTGGTTAGGCACGAACGTGAGTCGTGAGTCCCGTACAGTGCCAATGCACTACAGGCCAGGCTTTCGAAGTTTTTTAAACCTAACTATAAAAAACACAACAGGCTTACAACACACAGAATGAGAGAATTAACTATCCAGTACGCAGTTAGGAAAGGTAGATCTACCGTGGATGCCATACGAACGATCGTGGAAACTATGGAGGCTGCGCAGAAGAAAAAGAGAAGAAGAAACCGCTACTGCGGAGTGGTTACACTGGACGTAAAAAAACACCTTCAACAGCGCTAGTTGGGCCGCAATCGACAATTCGCTGCACAGACTGAAAGTTCCCGACTACCTCTGTAGGACTCTGCGAAGCTCCTTCCAGAACCGGCAAGTGAGCTACTTCCAGAACCAGCAACTGACGGAAAAAGAAGTGTTACCGTAACAGCGGGTGTTCCACAGGTTTCCATACTCGGCCCAACTCTTTAGAATGCTATGTACGACGGAGTGCTGGAGCTGATCTTCCCCAGGGGCGTGAAGATTGTGGGTTTTGCGAACGATGTGGTGCTCCTAGTGATAGGCGAATCACTAGAGGAAGTAAAAGTACTCGCAACGGAGGCGATAGATGTTGTGGAAGACTGGATGCGCGAGAAGAAACTGACGTTAGCTCACCACAAAACTAGCAACCGAAAGGCGGTGCAGCAAGAATTTCGATCGGAGAATGTATCATCAATTCAAAGCGGGAAGCTAGACAACTGGGAGTGATGATATATGACCGGCTAAGCTTTAATAGCCACATCAATCACTGGCGATCTACATCGGTGCTCAGATACGCAGGGCCTGCTTGGGTAACGGCACTGCAGACGAAGAGGAATACATCTTGGCTGAACAGCAAGTTAAGGCTGATGGCAGGGTCATACAGGTGTCTAGCGCCTACACGGCCTCGGGTCGTCGAGGCACCGATGAACCGGAAGTTACACTCTAACTTATGGCGCTTGACAAGTCAATCAGAGGAAGAGAGATAAAGTAGAGCGGGCGCGACCGGAGTAGGCTGGATCCACCACCGGAGACTAGACTGAGGGCACGCATCGTCTACGGTAGGTCGTCGGTGCACCTGAGAACTGAAAATCATCCTCCCTCCGGAATCGCACAACTGGCCTCGGCACCTAACCGACCAGCATCGAAGATAACGGTTTCGAGAGAAATTTCAACGTCGGGAAATTTCTCCGTCTCCGTCGCTGGACTGACCTCGGCATTCTACTGGACTGCATCAAAGCAAGGATAACGCGTCCATCAATGGTTGCGGGATACATTCTTTCGCCGGGGAACTCTCCGCCAAGGTAGGCTAGCTCCACCGTCGGGGACTACTCCGAGTAGTACCGAACGCGACTAACCACGAGTATAGGGTCGTCGGGGTACCAGGGGGAAAATGCTGCACAGCCGCCATCGAAAAAATTGATTTGAGGTGATTCAATACTTCTATTATAAATCCCATTTGACAAGATCTCGATTCACCTCTTTATTGCGTCAAGAAAAATTCTCGAAACATGCTTATTTTTTCGTGCTCTACTCAGTGGTGTAACCTTTCCCTTCGGAACTCGCGCCAAATTTTGTAACATGAGCACTCGCGCGTTGTACTTTGTACAACACAGATAGTTTTTAGAATACCTCGTGATCCGTATCATTTGGAGCACTATTTTTTCCGCAAACTGGCCTTTCGGATGGGCGAATGAATATGGCGGAATTCTACCGCTCGGCGGCGCTAGTGAGCATTAATTTTTTTCAATCTTTTGTATCTAAAATTTCAGCAGATATGTATGTGTCTTCGCAATGTTGTTCTGGTGATCGAAACCTACGAGGTGGTATGCGAAATAGTTCGATATTCTGCCATTAAGTGGCGCTAGTGACCATGTCATTTTTGGCCTACTGTATCTCGAATTCCTGATTTGTTAGCAGAACGGTGTTTTCGATATAGTTGCACAAGAGATAAAAACCTACGAAGTGATACAAGGAATAGTTTAAGATTCTGCCACTAGCTAGCGCTAGTGAACATTCATGATACCTAAATCTCAAGATTGCGACTATTTAGAAGTGCAGTGTCTTTGCTAGACTTGCTGATTCAAGAATTTTGAAATTCTGGTACCATGCGGAACCTGTGGCAGGACGAGCGATGCAGAAAAAATTAATTTCACCGTGAAACGGATCCGTCTTGACAATTTTCATTAACTACGTAGTCGTCCTAGTAACTACATCCAAGTGTCGCATGAAAATATTTTGGATATTTTATTTAGATCAAATAAGTAAAAGGAACAGATACACGTAAAATTGTTTTATTCTATTCGTTAGTTATTATCAATATTGTTCTTATTAGTATGATAGTATATTTCATGTCATAAGTGAACTATTAGATTCGAATCAAATCAGTACGTTGAACAAATTGAAGAACAATTGTGTTTGTTTAGCATTATTCTGTATTTAGGTATGTTGTGTCATTATTTCTGTGCATACTAAAAGCATCCGCTTTCACCGTGAGTGGTGTTACAGAAATGGTACACAGGTGTTTTACGACTTCCCAATCTAAATTTCTTTGCGTACATATTCCAACATCATGAATGAAGAAATTAGTATAGTTGAGTAAAAGGAACGTTATCTGACAATTCAGTGAACTTATTTTCGAAATATCATCGATTTATTTTTTCTCTTGGTTTTCTCACCATTTCCGGTTTTAGTTCAAGGAAAAAAGAGTCAGTGAACTGAAATACAGTAGGTCGAAAAAATCACATGTTAAAGTTCACTAGCGCCTCCTAGTTGAAGAATCCCAAACTATTCGATATACCACCTCGAAGGTTTTGATCTTATGAACAACTTTGCCGAAAGCACTGAATCGCTAAAATATCAGGAAATTGAGATATATTCGGTTGAACAACTGACATGCGCTACCTAACGATAGTTTTCTGAAGTAGCCGTTACACCACCTCATAGGTTTTGATTTGGTTAGCAACTTCGTCGAAGATGCTGACTTTCTAAAAAGTCTAAATCTTAAGATACAGTAAGCTGAAAAAATAACATACTCACTGGTGCCACCTAACGGCAGAATTTTACTTCAAACTGTTTTATCTGCCATTAACTAGCTCTTGATCTTCTGAACAAGTTTTCCGATGGAAGTAACCCTCCACATGGTCAAGATCATAAGATAAATTGAACAGAATATTGTTTGGTCGAAGTTCCTACATCGCGCGTTCTATTGGTCTGGTTTTATGAAACAATTTCAGATTGTATTGTTGCACTTGAGGTATATCTAGGTATATATTCGTTCCATCAACCAGCTCCGCTTTAATGTAATATTTTTATCAATTAAATTTTAATATTACAGTAAAACTGTCGATTCCTTACAGGCAAAAATCGACGCGTATTTAGTGTACTACTTTGATTTGTATATATAAATTTACACATATATATATTAAAAAGCTTATAGACTTCTTTCCTGTCTTCTATTTATGTCTCATTTAACTCGTTTCAATATTTTCTGTTTATTGGAGAGAGAGAGAGAAAAGAAAAAAGGGAAAAAAGAAAAAACTGATTGACATCGTGTCTCCTTCAGCGCTGTCGTTCCTCTGAGTCTGCTATCACAGCCCGTTGGACTTGTATAGTTAGTTCCATTGGAGATCTAATAGGAGCAATCCATGGTGAGTGAAGCACAAGGTTTGGTCGTCCTTAACTACTCTCAGGAAAAGCGTCTGCTGTTCGATTTCATCCCCAATGTTGGGAAATCTGAGAATGTCGTGGCTGTCTCTGAGGGTAGAGGCATACTATCTGCTTATTCACGTCAAAATGTTAATATGTTACAACTAAATTACAGAGAACAGATGTCCATGTTCGTACAAGAAAGTTTAAAACATCAATTGTGTGGTCCACTGTCAATTCAGTAAAACTCACACACTAAACGGAATAACGACTCAACCTTCTGGTGGTAAAATCACAATACCTTTGGATGCGTCGTAATTTTTTTTACTGAACTTTTACGCTTAAGATGAACAACCCAAAGGGAACTTGGCCTTAATACCACTGCTCCGTCATCGATGTTACGTGATATTCGTTATGGAATATTGTTTGTTTGGGGGTTATTCATAGACAATATCTCGCAGATCTAAATCTAAATTTAAAATATTCTTCTTCTCTAAGCATATTGTAAATGGTTGTTGGTTTTATTATCACCGCTCTACTAGTACGTCTCAAATTGATTTTTTTTCTCGGCAATATATGCTACATCACGCTCTTTTCCAACGGTTGATACGCAACCTCATTTATGAGGTTGTGATATATTTAGAGCAGACAATCCAATGAAAAATAGGATTGACAGGATTTTAATGCGCTTTCAGCACCTTGTGTCACATCTTTATGTTTATTATACACAATAAGGGACGTTTCCTTCAACCTAACTTAGCACTTAAGCCAGGGTTAAACGTATTAGTGAACCTGGTTTGAAATTTAAGCGAGGGTGAAGAAATCGTATGATGTGAAGGCCACCCCTTCCCCCACCTTCCCACCATAATAGATTTCGCAACTTATCTGCACTAAAAACGCTTTTAATCCACCTAACAGTGTGATGAGACATTTCTTATAACTCTTATCACTCTCTTCGGATATTATATCGTTTTAGAATATTTAGAACTTGATGCTTCGCGATGTTTTTGATAACATATACTACATGGGATAGTGGCAGGACTCAGAGAATCGCTCAAATCAGCATAGGACAACATCAGTGCTAGAAATCTCAAACCAAATCAATGGGAAAGCGAAAAAATGGCCCATAAAATAGACATACCAACGAATTATTGTTAATGCTCTGTTAATAAAATATCTATATTGTGGTGGGTGAATTTTCCTAAAGGGGTTATATATTGTACTGAGCCAAAAAAAATCGATTTGAAATTTTTTGAATCGATTTGGAGTTTATACTTTACTCAAATTTCCAACGCAACAGAGAACTAAGAAATCAACGCTTTTTCTTGAAAAGGGCGATACTAGCAGTGATACCATTCAAAGAAAATCAACAGTGAATATTTCCAGACTTGATTTTATTTCCTATTTAAGAACTACTGTGTTTTTTACATCCTAGATTGCATGATTCAGTGAGCGAAACCCAAATCTTCATGAAGTATTTGAAATTATTAAATTAAAATTTGTTTTTGCTATTGAAATTGACAAAATGATAGTATCGCCCCTTTGGCGATTGTTTACTTTTTTGGTCCCACCTATCAGCATTGAAGTATCGCCCATACGTTTTTTTACAATAACTACCGTTCTACACCACCGATTTCGTCCGTGTTTTTTCAATAGCGATCATTGTTACTATTTACAGCTGGCATCAGCTTAATAATCCTAAAAAATACGAAAATAACAGTTTCGCCTCTAAACAGCTAGCAAAACAAGTATCGCCCTGTTTGTTTGCATGGAGCGTGGAGGACAAAACTTTAAATAAACAAACAAAAATACAGTTTCGCCCGTTGTATTTTTGCTGTAGGTTAAGAAAGCAATATCGTAGAATCAAAATTTTTAGGTTAATTTGTTGCGTTTCAAAGCCCTCATTCGCATGTATGAAAAAAGCCTTATGTTTACATTTGTAAGTATCGCCCTTTTCACAACATCGACTTTTTCTAAAGGTGACTTCCCAGTAGTATCCTTGATTTAAATTATTATCGCTAATCATAATGCCAAAGAACAAATAAAAACCTCTCGAAAACGAACCGTTTGGGAAAATCATCACTGGAATTTTCATTTTCACGAATCTTGTCGATAACCTTCCGTCACTTGCGTTAATGGACTGGGTGCACAATGCTCTGAAAATCTAGCGAAATCGTAATAGGGCACCAGCGGGTTTAATTTAGAGCTGCGCGGCGAGTTAAATCTGTAAAGAATACTAAAAATTAATTTCTATTCCATAATTTTCAGTTCAGCAATTCGAGAGATCGTGCTCACCGCAAGCCATGAAAAATAGACTACGTTGTGAAGCGATGGTCACTATTTATTAAAAAACACGGTTAAATAAAAAATTAAACTATTAAAAAATTTCAAATAGTTTATAATTTTCACAAATTTATTAGGAAAAATTGTTTAATAAGCTTTCGTAATATAGTGTAGGAAAAAAAGCTAAAAATTTCAGTATTTTCTCTATCTGCAACATATAAACCCTAAAGTATACCAATTAATTGGTATACGAATTGGAATAGGTTCGCCAAATTTTGGAAGAAGTCTATAAAATAACCCTTGAATGCCACCTAAAAATTGTTGTAGTTCGATGCAATAATAAAATCCCCAAAAATGAACTGTACCTATTAATGTGAAACACAGTGAATAAGACATACAATAAAGACCCATTTTTATCAATCTCATGGTGTATTTTAGGCTGACAAAATGAGGACATTGACTAAATCGGGCAATTTTTTTTCTTTATAATAAATGTACTTTCCTTGATGTAGTCTGATAACTAATTCTGATTATGATGAACTTTTTATTTTTGCATATTTCCATCTTCATGATAAGGAAAACATGCTCAAGAAAGGATTTACTCGAATTCAGTCTTGTTCGTCTGCTAGAGCCCATCAAACATATGTTCATATTTGGCTGATAAAATCGAGGTTTCAATGTATTATAATATATATTCAGCATTCGAAGAAGTTTCTTGTGAACGAGTGTAGAACGACTTTGTTTCTACTTACTTGAAGTCAGCGGCGTAGCCAGAAATTCGGTTTGGTGGGAGTTTGGTGAAAATCGATCATACTGTCCAAACGGCATAATTCCGAAACCATAATTTTTGAAGTTTTAAAATTATGCAGAATTATGCTATATTTCACCCTAAGGAGGAAAATTTGGTAAAAACTAAAATTTCTCACTAGGGTGAAAATTTGTTGGTAAAAACCAGTCTTTGTACAGGAGGGCACAAATCCTTATTTCATACTATGTTGCGTTTCGGCTTCGCCTCTTCAGAAACCGACACTAACGTATTGTCGGAATAGATTAGCGCCGGCTTGACGCAAATCCCTTCGCATAGGCCTGCTAAGCCAAGACAAGTTTCGGCTTCACTTGTGTCTCATCGGCATAAACAGAACTTCTGCTCGAACGGGACATCACGTTTGATCAGTCGTTTGATTGAAACACATAGTGTGTTTTAGTTTTAAGGGATTTGCGTCAAGCCGGCGCTAATCTATTCCGACAATACGTTAGTGTCGGTTTCTGAAGAGGCGAAGCCGAAACGCAACATAGTATGAAATAAGGATTTGTGCCCTCCTGTACAAAGACTGGTTTTTACCAACAAATTTTCACCCTAGTGAGAAATTTTGGTTTTTACCAAATTTTCCTCCTTAGGGTGAAATATAGCATAGTGCTTTCGCATAGGCCTGCTAAGCCAAGACAAGTTTCGGCTTCACTTGTGTCTCATCGGCATAAACAGAACTTCTGCTCGAACGGGACATCACGTTTAATCAGTCGTTTGATTGAAACACATAGTGTGTTTTAGTTTTAAGGGATTTGCGTCAAGCCGGCGCTAATCTATTCCGACAATACGTTAGTGTCGGTTTCTGAAGAGGCGAAGCCGAAACGCAGCATAGTATGATATATGCAGAATTATTTTTTCAGAAAATAGTAACAGAGTTCGAATTTGTTGAGACTTTATTGTAGTCATGAATATTAACCTGAGAAAATTCACCATAAATACTTCTTGGACGATATACTGTCAAAATTATTTTATCAAATGATGCGCTGTTTAACGTTTGTAAAACTCATCGAAGATACTAAACCTCCGAAATTGGCGGTTTCAAAATGATGCTATCTTGACCTTAAATTACTGTTTTTAAACATTTGACCTATACATACAACAAAAATCAAATGCTCATCAAAATCGATCAGAAATGATTCAGAAGATTTATGAAAAATGACGAATGGAAATCGTCATTTTTCATAAATTTTTCTCTACATTCGGAAAGTGTTATCTTCGTTATTAATCATATTACGTTTTCGTCTCAACTCGACGCATTCCAAAAATAAAAACCGGTTTTAATGCACCTAGTGATGCAATTGTGCTTGTCTCATTTGTCCAGACTACGATTCCATGGTTATGTTCAATACAATAGTGGAAATGAATATTACATGTTCAGTACGATTTGCACATATATACAATGGATCGACAGCCACGATCTTGAGATACTACGAGATACTGAAACATCGCTTGAAACCAGCGACGGATCATGGAGAAAGATCCGGGATTTTCAACTTGTTAAGAAATTTTAAACTAGTTTTAATTTTAAAGTAGCAACCCATCACTGCATACTCCCTCCGGGCCGGTATGATTGGCGATTTTTAGAATGATTGCATAATGTACCAAAGTCCAAAAAAGTAAATTTTTGTCAAACATCTCAATGTTTCATACATTTTAAAGTCATTTGGCATCAAAAATACAAATTTGATTTTGAAAATTTTTCATTTCAGTTTATATGGGAATTTGCTGTGTGATTGCACTCTTCAACTCGTAACTCCGGAACCGGAAGTCCAATCAATAAAAAATTAAATCAATTTTAACTTCGCTTCCTATTAAATAAAGACCCTTATTACAGCACATCTCTACAAAAACGAGCTCAATTTGAAAATAAATCTGAGGATTATGATTGATTACCGAACTCTGGATTTTTCTACTGGAATGTTTTCAGGCAGGAATTTGATATTGATGCAATTAGACAACTGTGAGATCAAGATTAATAGATCAGTTACATATCAGGACCCCATTCCGACAATTTATAAAAAGTCCTCATGATGTTTACAACAACAGGTTATCGATCTACGGATCAGATAATTGTTACTGTAATATTGAATTAAATCAGTCTGCATCAATAAATTTTCAACTACAATCCAATTTTTTTGGGTGTGGTGGGGGGGGGGGGCGGCGTTGTATGGTAATTAATCCCAAAACCTTCTCTTGGCTACGCCGTTGCTTGGAGTTATTTATTTCGCTTTTCATTTTCCGATATGTTTCAGATCGATCCGATGGTCATAAGTTAGAAAAATTGCAGTCAGAAGGTTCGCACAAATGAACATTTTTGCACTGATAAGTTATCAAGTTCCTTCCAGACAACTTGGAAGTGTTCGGTGACTGTTTCTAGCGGTTGTAGATAGAAAAATGAAATACAAAATTCGTTTTATCGAAATAATGTTTGGCTTATTTCTGTGGATTATTACTATATTGAACAATAAATAAGCGACAAAGAGTAATCCACAAACAACAAGCCATAACTTTAAAAGCATTCAAAATAGATATTTGAAGTCTTCGGTATAGTTATTCGCAAAAGTAAGAGCTACAAATTTGCTGAAGACATTATTTCGATATAAACACTTCCAAGAAAATTTGTGAAAATATCTCACTTATAGGGGGATTAATCAGCAAAAGCACAGTACCAAAAGAAAGGGCATATTGCCTTCATTAAATTCTCCGAAGTTACTATTGACCTAAAATAATCCGTTTTGGCGTTAATAATAGATTACATGTTTTTGGTCATATTTCTAGAAATGGGAAATGATAAAAATCTTTCGTCCGCATTTAATGTTAAATATCTCTTTTGATATTAGTCCGATTTCAACAATCTATAGCTTGTTCGCAAGGTATTCGTTAAAGTTAACATATAAATTGTTAATCTATATTGTCAATTTCGGCAGATAATTCAAAAAAACTGCAAAAAATGCATTTTTACGCATTCAAACACTCATATCTTGGAAACTAAACATTAGAATCAAAAACAAATTAATAGCGTTCATACTGTTTTTTAGTTATTTCATTTAAAATTGGTTTGGATAAGATCGGTTCAGCCATTGCTGAGAAACACGAATGAGAATTTGTCCGTTACATACACACACAGACATTTCCCAAATCGTCGAGCTGAGTCGATTGGTATAAAAGACTCGGCCCTCCGGGCCTCGGAAAAAATCTTGAAAGTTTGAGCGAATTCTATACATTTCTTTTATATATTTTATATAATAAAATAGGAAAAATATAACCGACTGACGACTTACATCTACACCAATCATCTTAGAATCCTGCTATAGGTAACCAGAAAAAATGTGAGAACAAATCAGAAGTATTAAATTAAAGTTGAATGCAGTACATCGCACCCTTCAACTCCAACAACAGCGGTTACATACATTCCATACCAGGCAGACTAGGCTATTTTGAAGAGCACTGTAAAGCAAAACCAACGCCTCCATTGAAACAGAAAGTTCCTCGGCCGAACTACTGGCCATATTACCCTTCGTGTATTTGAAGTGACGCGTACGTTTGTCTGCTCATTCGTCCTTAAGCTTTTGTATTTGTACAAGTTCTTTTTGAAATTTCGGTATAAGTTGCAAATGTTTGGCCCAATACTGTATGATTTCATTAGCTTTTAAAAACGTGAAAAACGTACATGTTTGTTGCGAAGTGTGGAGGCAACAATGCGAGAATAGCGTAAAGGAGCACTGAAGGTAACATTTCAAAGTCTAACGGGGAACGCCTATGAAAGTTCAAACGCTGGATGAATGATGCTGATAATCATGTTATCCCACCGACAGGTGAGATATGTTAAGTTGTTAATTCATTGCTGGCAAAATATTTCAAATGATCTCTGTATCACAGACATGCAGATGTTTAACAATAGTTTCATTGAGCGTATCGATTTTCCTTAACTAGAAGATCCCTCGAATCAATGATCCCAGTTCAAATACACCTCGTTTGAGCAGACAGCATCTACTTTTGCCATATTTCAAAAGCCTTTGTTTCGACCCTCCTTAACCGACATTCTAATCCTCTTCTCTACATATAAACCGCTTCATTTGGAAGGTGGATCCATTCAATCGTCACACCTGCAGTAATTATAGAGACGGTTGCTCCACTCTGGCCCGATGTTAGACGTTTGTTTCACCTCACGGCAATGGATCCAGCGGAACTCAGAGCTCTTGGGAAAGCCTTGCGTACAAAGTCGCGAGGAAATAGCTTGCGAATAGTTTGCCAGTGTAAAGTAACACATACCGAAAGACGGCTGCATTAGGCACAGGGGGCTGCACTTGAGCAAACGATAAGACACGCCGGGCCGGCTATGCAATCTGGACATCTTTATTGTGCATTGTCTCACTGCTCCGAGGTTATAAATTTACTACGGCTTGTTTGGAAGGGCTCCGAATCGAATGATTCCGTTCGATGCAATGACCCAGTTGAGTATTCCGTGTCACTTCAGAAATATTTCGTATTCATGTTATTTTGTAGTTTTTTAAACTGTTTTATAATGGCTTGAAAATATCAGATAGGATAAATTTATTTTTTAGGTTCAATAGACAAGTATTTAAAAATCTTAAGCCGCCGTTTCTAAGTTCTCGTTTTGTTCTTTCCCACAGACCACCTAGACCTCACCAAATATCGGTCTTCCATTTCGAGGAAAACATGCGTTAATCTGTCATCATCTGATTCTTTTTTCCAAATTGAAATCACCTTCCGGACGCGATCATCATCAAACCCACTGACTGCTCTGCAATGTCGGTTGTTCAAAGAAAACACAACAACTCGACGGCTCAGCGCCGGTAGCATCAATCTCCCATACCAAGATCGACATCTGTGGCCTGGCGTGTAAAACACGATCCATCCGACCGGAACCGAAATTAAGTTATCATTCCAAATTACATCGAACGAAATCATCTCAGCCCACAGGTCGATTTTCGTCATTTGGTCAACCGCTGCTGATGGGATTCAACTCCCGGGTGGCTAATTGATGTTTCTCGTGGTGAGTCAGTGCTGTTTGTTTTATTGCGGTTTTTTCTCAAAGTTCTACTTTCATCTTGAAGTCGCCACCATCGTCGGTTCGGAGGAAAGAAACTGAACCGAACGGACGCCGAGAAGAGGTAGCAAATAAGTCATACAATCATCATTAAAACAGGTCAAAAATTGAAACAAACATCTTCTGCCGTTTCTTTTTCTCCTGTTGAGCCGAGCCGAAAGGTTAGCCCGAAATGAAAAAGAAGTAGGAAATTAAAGTTACATTTGTACGATTGCTCAGGTTAAGTTTTCCCATCGTTCCTTCCTAGTTCGCGGTTTATGTTCCCGATCATTCTTCAGAAAAATGCATTCATCCCCTCCCACCACCGGCACCGGTTTGCCCAGGTCTGGCACACAGCCAACCGAAAGCGCTGAAAACATGGCTAACTGTTTTCAAATAGCTGGAATTCCTCCATCAATTGAAATATCAAAATCCAATAAATTAAATTATATTATTTGCATGTTCCCTTCAGTCCGTAGTCCTTAGCATCGATCGGACCCAGTCAGCAACCAACGGTGAAGCCGACCAAAGCCAGTGCATCTTTCCTATTGACCTGCAATCGGGTCGTTATCAATCCGTTGGCTCGTCGTGTACCTACCATCGTATGCCAACCTATTTTTTGTGGAAAGCAGTTGTGGAACGAGAGGTTCCAATATTGTGGGGTGAGTTCTCGCTTGCAGACAGAACAATAGAGCGTGGAATTTTGCGGACGTTCGGTCTCGGCACGGCAGGTTGTTTTGGGAACACTTACCGAACAGCTCTCAGGTTAGTTCAGTCTTATGACAAATGGAGCTTTGTACCGAAAAGTTGTGAGTATTTTTTTTAATTAAATATAGGAATGTGGTTGATAGGAATGCTGTTGATAGTATATGGGTAGTATTTTAGAGTAGTGATTCTCAACCCAAAGGGGGCATGAAAAGGTTTCTGGGGGTCCGCGAAGATGCATCCACAAGACCCTCCAGTCTGTAATAACTTTGTGTTATTCTTTTATTTTTTCATGAGACGAATTTCGCGCCAACACGAACAAATGTTGGCAGCACCCTCTCAGATTTTAATGAAACTTTCTATAAATGAAGACTTGGTTACAAAAAGCCACTTTGCATACTTTTGTTTTTCCAAAAATGATCTCATCCTAGGGGGGAATACAAGGTAGGCCTTTTTAAAACAAAAAATTAAAGGGTTGTGTACAGGACACGACCACGGTGACATTAAAAATATAGCTTTTTTATCTATCACACATATCGACACACGTTCTTGTTCACTCGCCTGTTTTCATATGTTACAATTTGCTATATACCCTCCCCATTAAAACATAATTTATTGAAGGTCTTTTAACGGTAATCTATTAATTAATCAAGTATGTCACTAGGTGATTGGCATTATTTGGCTGATCCATCTAGTAAAAATAGGCTGGTCTGTCCAAAAAAAAAATTCAAAAGAAAAGTTCCATATTGAGAGCTGTGATGAGGAAACCCACGCCCGCCAACGGAAATATACAGATTCTTTATAAAATATGAAATTTCATTTTCCATTTAAATTTTCAATAATGTACTAATGAACTTAAGTAAACAATCTTAAGTGTAAGTATTTCTTGATCGATTAGTGGTGGAAAAATGAAATTATTTGATAATTTACATTGTTATGCAACGTTCGCACTACCAGTTAAAACGGGTTTTTATGCTATCTTGGTGACATTTTTCTTGTTGCTAATTATTAAAACGTGTTATAACTCTGTAGTGTAAACATTGTATTATTAAACCAATTCTGCAGCGTTTTATGTTATATAGGTGTTTTATGTGGTAATAGGACTGACATAATTATATCTTCAGTACAGCGGTTTGTTTCATAATTTAAAACACATTTATTTTAAAATTTAAATTAGTATACCCAACCGTATTTGTTGTATACCTTAAAACGCAATTAGAACTGTGTTTTAAATACATAGGGTAGGACAGATATTCTGACTGGTTAAACTGGGAAAACAATTTTAAGTCATGGCTTGAATTTGAATCGAAAAAGAACACCCGCTTCAATTGCTGCTGGGACAGTAAGTTCTGTTTTAAAATTTTCCGTTGTGTGCAGTACGAAACAAAAGTGTTTGAAATTAGAAAACAAAAAGTTCTGCTGGGAATGTGATTGTTTCCGATGCAATTACACTCAGATTTTTCACGCAGGGGATACAGGCCGTGTAAATGAAAACCGCGTAAATTTCAAAATCCGCGTAAAAAAACATGAGTGCATATAAAATACTACGCTGCTGAACAGTGCAATAACTACAGAAGCACGTTGTCAGATGCCTTACTGATAAAAAACATATAACCGAAATATGAAACATGAAAACCAATTGGCTCTTTACCCTACGCAGCTACAAAGCGCCGTAAACATGGATTAACAAGTTACAACGCACACGCATGCATAAAAATAAATATATTTTTTTCAAACGCAACACTCTTAAGCAGCACACACCGTATTGAATTAAATCCAAACCACCCCGCCCACCCACTTTGCAAATCATTCTGTGACACCATGCTGGTACCCGACAAATCCGCACACGGCCACCGCTGCCGAAAATGCATAGCGTCTACCGCTTATTGTAGTGCCCAAACGCTGCAGCCATGATCTTACCCGTTCGACATAAGAACAAAAACTGATTCAAACGGGTACGCGTCACCTCTATTTATAAACTAACCGTATATGGTTTAGTCACTTAGGTGCGAGTGTGTGCAAATGCCAACGTTACCGAAAATCGATAGCGCTTATTGCATCGCCCGGAGACGACGTTGCTCGTGTGGGATAAGAGCAACAACTGATTTAAACGGACATGCGTTGCTTCTATTTATGACTTTTCGTGTTTCATTGAGCAACTAAGCTGCCCTCTTTTGACGGCTGTGTCTGAGAAATCTGCCTCACGAATGGTATTTTTCCCGTTTTTTGTGAACTTTTTAATTTTACCAATTTCCAAAAGTCTACTTTTATTGGGGAGATATTTAATTATTACCAATATTTAAGTTAGGTGTTTCTGAATCGGTTGGTGTATGAATGATTAAAATCCATCTAGTAATATCGGAGTTATAAGCGTGCAAACCTTACATAGTTTCGTTACATGGGAGATAGTTTAGATTTTAGAATGACACCTAGCCCCAGATAGTGGAGTAAGACATTTTTAATGTCAAAAATGAGAATACCTCAAGAACTGTTCGATATATCAAATTATTCGGTTCAATGAAATGGTATATTTCTATCATGGTAACAATTTTGTGGAACTGAAATGTTTAAAAATCTTTTTTTCGAGATTTGTCCTACTGGAGCTGTCGAGCTAGGTTCTCGGATGGGTTCCCCGTAAGAATCGCACAATACAATTGCAGACGAGACAGGCAACGTCGCCAACTAAAACACTGCTGAAGGCTAATTGCAGCGGGCCGTGATTCTGAATGTGATATTCTTTGTACAGTTCAGATATGTGCGGGCGTAGAGATTTTGCGATCGCGTGTATCATCGCGAAAGCATCAAGCATTTGTACGTTAACATGTTTAATCGCGTGTGCGTTTATATGTTGCGTGTGCTAACGTGTATGTAATTTCGCGTGCATAAATTCGTTTTTCTAATCGTGTTCCTTTCGCATATTCGCGTGTGGATGATCGCGCACGAACCGTGAATCTGTTATTTAATTTTCGGTGTACGGTTTAGATGCTAGAAGAAAGTAAGATCTTCCATATCACTAGAGTTCTCGGTCATGTCGCCATGGAACGTGTTGTCTAGTTGATATGAGCTTTCTTTTGACATTGAAAATGTCTTACTGCACTATCTGGGGCAGGGTGTCATTCTAAAATCTAAAATAAAACGATGTCACGTTTTTGCGTCACTATTTTGAACGCTAATAACTTTCTTATTTATGAATGGATTTCCGTCTGGTTATCACCAAACAGTTCGGAATTAACTGAAATTATGTTTTATTGCTATAGTGTTTTTGTATTTCAATAGCACGCTATTGAAAAACAAGCAAAAATGAACAGATCTCGAAAATGTGAAAATTCCCATACATCAGTCAAACTATCCCCGGCAGCGCCGTCGATAGGGAGCAGCTTAGTGATTCAAACGAGCACGAAAAGTTATAAATAAATGTGCCGCTTGCCTGTTTGAATCAGTTGTTGCTGTTTTGCCAGACAAGTAACATCGTGCCTATAGTGACTCGTACGACAGATTGGAGCACCCAGCACACTACGCTTCTATGAATGACGTCATCCTCGACTATTTAAAGAATGTCATTCCTGGAGCGACTTCATTCTCCCTTCGAACGTCGGGCCGTAAAGAACAGCAGTGCAGTCATGCATGTTGACAATGCGCTGTGATGAGTGCTGCATTTGATCACTGCTACCGCTGGAGGTGATCCGATGTAAATAGTGCGCGGCTGGAAGAGTTGGCAAACCTCAGTTAAAGCTGAATAATTGTTCCATTCTGCATGTTATTATTGTTAAATTAAAAGTCCTTTTAAAGGCTATAACAATAAAGAACAAATTAGAATATTTACAATCATTGACAGCTATAATCCAATTGCGCACTTTATATTGCTTGTGGCACTTAAAACTGGATTCTAACCGCAATGCGCACTTACTATTTTTCTATTAAATTCTTATCATAGACTGGTTAGCTCGACTGGTCTGTCCATGAAAGTACGATCTCTATCACTTGAAGTACATGTGTTTTGACAGCTCGCAGTTTTCAGTAGCAGTTTGATCACTCGCACTTTGAAAGTGCGGAGTCCAGGTTGGTGGGAAGTGCGGAATATTCGTTATTTGTAGCTTGCGCGTATATCGACAATCTGAAATTTGCAACAATCTGCCATTTGTTTAAATTAAATTTAAGCTACTTAAAGTACATTTCCAGGCTGAAATTGGTGAAAGCCTGTGATTTATTAAATATTCGGAAACATAATCCAAAATTATGCAATGTTTCAGAAAATTGGAGGATGTGGCAACACTGCTAACTAGCGTAAGCCGTACTAAAAAGAATCCGCAAATATTTTTTTCGTTATTCTGCATGAAGGCAATCCTTCTATCAACAATGCGAAAGTGATAAAAGCCGATGTCACGTTTCAAACTATCAGTATCTCAAATTATCTGCTGAAGGGGAAGGTTGTTTGTTTCTTTCCAATTTTAATTATTTATCCGATGTAAGTAGCGCGCGGCTGGAACAGACGGCAAACCGTAGTTGAGGCTGACTGATTGTTCCATTTCGCATGCTATTTTTGTAAATTAAAAGCCCTTTTCAGGGCTATAACCAACAAAGATGAACAAATTTGAAAAATTCCTGACAATGATTGCGATAACCTAATTTCGCCGTTTATATTCGTTACGTTTTGCTTGCGCGTACATTGACAACCTGAAATTTACAACAATCAGTGATTTGTTTAATATTATCCTTCCGAAACAATACAAAAATGTACAGTTATTTAAAAGTATATTGCCATGCTGAAATTGGCGAAAACCAAACCAAATCCAAAGGTCTGCAATATTATAGAAATTGGAGGATGTGAAAAATCCGCAAATATTTTTTCGTTATTCTGCATGAAGGAAGTCCTTCCATCATCAGTGCGAAAATGATAAAAGCCGATGTCACGTTTCAAGCTATCAGTATTTCATATTAGATGCTGAAGGGAAAGGTTGTTTCTTTTCATTTCGAAATATTTATCTGATGTAAGTAGCGTGCGGCTAGAAAAGATAACAAACCTTTTTTGCAGCTGACTAATTGTTCCATTCTGCATGTTATTTTTGTTAAACCAAAAGCCCTTGGTTAGTTTAGTACTTTTCATTCCATAGTACGCGTGTTTGTGGATCCCACAAATAGTCCTTTTCAGGATTCCATCAATGGACCCCACATATAGAACATTTCAGAGTTAATGTTAATTAAACCACCGAATATATAAAGATGCATATGTTAAACTTTCTTCGTTTACGAATAATTTGATTTATGACCAATTATTTTTCTATCGTGCTTGCAAACATTTTATTTGATAGCGGGTATTTAAAGATAGATGTAAGGTTTTGTTTGTGAGCATCATTAATTTATGTTCACATTTCGGGGATTTGAATAAAACTTTTTTAAAACTTGAATTTGTCAAACTACAGATTATCAATTTTAATTTAAAAATTCAACAATTATCTCTAGTGAAGAAAAGCATGCCTGTGTGTAGTTCTGAAACAGTGGATGGCATTAAGATTTTAATTTGGCCACGGATAATATTGCTTGCTCATAAAACTGGCTGCATTTTTAATGTCATCGTGGTCGTGTCTTGTACACAACCCTTAATTTTTTTTATTTTCATAAACATAAGCAAAAACTTTCTTCTTAGCTTTAGAGGGATTAATCACCCAACTAATACTTTTTTGATTGGTTCAACTGAATTATGGATCTAAGTTGCTAGGACGGAAAAAAATAATTTCCGGACGTGGCCGATTCATGATCACGCGAACGTTTGTAGGTTTGCGTTTTGACCGCGTTTGAAACTTCATAGCTCAAACGTTTATCTTATTACCGGGCTGTTATCCAATTTGCGCGGTCGTGTATGTAGGTGTGCATGGTTGACCGCGAAGGGCTTGAGCGTTCGTATGTTAACATGTTTGTCGCGTGTGCTCGCGTGCGCGTGACTTCGCGTGTACAAAACTCGATTTTATGACCGTAGGGCCATTCACTTATTCGCGTGCGTTCTTAGATGGTCACGCGGACCGTCATTCTGATATTTAATTTACGGTGTACAATCCACATTCTGACAGGGAGTGAGTTACCCCATATCACTGAAGTTCCCGGTGATATCGCCATGGAACGTGTTGTCTAGCGGATATGAGAGCTTTCTTTTTAGTTGGTTTGAAGGCATGGACCTAGTCTGCTGATACCAAAGATAGAAACTTCCGGAAGTGACCGATTCATGATCATGCGAACGTGGGAGTTGTTAGGGACCATCCATAAATGACGTAGAATTTTTTGAGCGATTTGCAACACCTCCCTCCCCCATTGTAGCATTCCATCACAAACTTCTAAATACCCCTTGGTAATTACGTAGCTTGACGGTAACTCTGCCCCCCCCCCCCCCCCTTGTCCTCGTAAAATTAAAAAAAAAATAAAAAACGATGATAGTTATTCCCCTTTAAAAAAGCTGCGTTGCATGACAAGACCCCCTACCCCCCTGTCGTCACACATCATCACAAAATACAAGACTCCCCCGTCCCCCATATAATGCTACGTCATTTATGGGTGGTCCCTTAAGTTCACGCTTGAGACCGCTTTTGAAAATTTATAAGCGCTGAGACGTTCATCTGATCACCGGGATGTTATCATGTTTGCGAGATCGCGCGTGTAGGTGCCGTGTATGGTCGTGAAGGGCTCAAGCATTTGTACGTTAACGGGTTTGTCACGTGATCCTTCCTCAGAACTAAACAAGAAAATAAAGAAGTTATAATGGAATTTTTGTTTAGTGACATAAACTCTTTTCGTTGGGTTTCTTGATTAATAAAAATATACTTTGTTGCTAAATTTGACAATATCTTCTCACAAACTGAGTTTTATTGGATTCTCAGATGATTATGTTTATGCAATGGTTTAAATTTCGATAAAAATACACTGAAAAAAATCAGTTAGGACAAGAAAAAGTTTTTTCAAACATTTTTTTTCCGTGAAAGTGCCCAACTTAGTTTTTTGACGATAGCTATTTCATCAATATCAAAGATTGGGTTTTTTGTGAATCGACTTTAAGTTTTCTAAATCAATTTTTTTAATGTAGGAGTAGAAAAAAAAATTGTAGGATTTGTCATTTTTAGACTATAGCCACTTGAAAAAAATTAGTAAAAAAAGTTTGAGCCTTTTCAAAAGACAGTGGAGATCATTTTTGGAAAAAACAAACTATGTAATGTGGCTTTATGTGACAAAGTTCTCATGTACAGAAAGTTTCATTAAAATCTGAGAGGGTGCTGCCAACTCTGAATACGATTTAGCGCGAAATTCGTCATAATGTAAAAATATGAAAACTACACGGCCAAGTTTTGCTAGGCATTGAGCTGGGTCTAATATAACAATAAATAAGTACAAAAATCGATATTGGGCCGTGGGGGTCCGCGATAACCCAGGATGATTTCGAATGGGTCCGTTATACGATAGAGGTTGAGTAACGCTGTTATAGTGTATTTAGACAATATTTTATTTTTCTAAAAGTATATTTCGAATTGATGGAAGCAATTTGAAACCATTTTTTTCTTTCTGATTAACTATTATTTGTATTAGCCTCAATTAGGGTGACAAGCCTTTTTATCGCTATGTTTGTATTATAACCCCATTTGAAGAGGTTGGTTGGAGCAGCGTCTGCCATCTTTGTTCAACGCGTTGCACAGTAGTTTTTTTCCGCCAAAATCATGCAATATATTAATTATTCCTAATTCATTAGATTTGGGTCAATAATGTCTTCGGAGAAATTTGTGCCTACAAGTGAGATGTCTTCAGCAAAATTGTAGAGCAAGCTTTTCTCAACAACTTTGCTGAAGCCACAAAGTATTCATCTTTACTATCTTCAACGTTCTTGCTGGTTGTTTGTGGATGATCCCTTTAAAGCCAATTCAGTACTATAATTTGTAAATATCATTCTGACAAGTTTGGTATGTTGTGTGAAAAGGTTTAAATTATACAAATAGACAGCTTTCTTTATTACAACAACGGCTTATCTCGTGTATTTTCAAAATTAATTCGCGATTTTTTGAAAAATTAGGTATTTTAAATAGTGATTGGTTGTTAGCGTGGAAACGGCTGAGTTTACGTCAATAGTTTTTTCGGAGTACTAATCAAAAATTGCAAGATCTGTCATTTGTTGATATAGTTTTCGTGATTAATCTTCCTATGAGCAAGATTTTTCAATCCATTTTTTCTACTGACAGAAATGAACTAACGTCTTTGGAAATGTTGTGATGATTAAATTCATGAATATTTTTTTCTGATTAGGGGAACATGGGGAGACTTTAGTAGGTTTTGAGATAAAACTGCATAAATCTCTAAAAAAGCCTTCAAACCCTCAAAAGTCATTGAGATATAATGTGCATAGTTAATGTGCGTCTTCATGATTTTTGCAGAATTTTTTTTTTAATTTTTGAAAAGTTACAAAAGTTTTTCTGTGATCGTTTTTTTTGGTCAAGTCTCCCCACTGCGGGGAGACTTGACCAAGGCGTGGGGAGACTTGACCAAGAGAATTTTAAAAAATCATAACAAAAAATAATGACATAAAACATACTGTAATTATTTTTTTCCATGTTGTCGAGATCCATAGGTAGCAGTAAAAAATATAAAAGGGTTGCATTTGATAAATTTCGATTTTTTTAAATGCATTTCTTTTTAAGGATTAACTATACTGCTTGCATTGCATGTACACATGTCACGAAATCAGTCCTACTATTCCTAACTTTATTTACTAATACTAAAATATAAAGACTTATGTTTGAGGTGGGATTTTTTTATGGCGTGATTAACATTAACAGTAGATACCAAAGCATAATAAATATCAAGAATTTTGTATCTTTCTTCAGCTAATTGCCACTTGGTCAATTCTCCCCATAAAATCTTGTTCAAGTCTCCCCAACATTAGTTATTGCGTTCAATGTCATGCAAATTCTAGTAATAACTATTCCAATGTTGTTATGTAAAATCATTTCACTACTTCACAAGGATTAAGATGGTATATTAGTACATTAATAGTAATTAGTAGTCGAGTAGATATGTTCATACAAAGTTTGATAAAAAATTATATCATTTACTGCAAATTTATTAATCACGTAATATTTTCTGTAAGGAAAGGAGTTTTCATTCCAAACTTTTAAAATTACCTTAAAGCATCGAAACAAGTACAAAAATATTTTTGAAAAAAATTTAAGAATCGAATAAAAAACGCCATGGCCAAAAATAGAATTTAGCGCTTGGTCAAGTCTCTCCATGTTCCCCTACATGAAGTCTCTTCTTGTAATGCTTAAGAAGTTATAGCTCGTCATTTTTGAATGACCCTAAAAATATTTTTTTTAAATATCTTTTCAATTATCATTCCAAGTGGTTTCATATATTCTACGAAGTTATTTCAATCGCCAAAATACACGATTTTTAGTAACACATAATTTTCATTTCTCGAGTATTTTCGAAGATATTGGACATTTTGAAAAAATAATAGTTTTTACATTTCTTAGAAAAGAAATGTATAGATATCGCTCAAACTTTCAAGATTTTTTCCGAGGACCAGAGGGCTGAGTCTTATATACCAATCGACTCAGCTCGATGATTTGGGACAATGTCTGTGTGTACTGTGTGTATGTAACAGACAAACTCTCATTCGTGTTTCTCAGCAATAGCTGAACCGATCTTATCTCAGCCAATTTTAAATGAAAGGCATATCACCCAGGCAGAACGCAATTAATTTGTATTTGATTTTGATGTTTAGTTTCCAAGATATGAATGTTTGAATTTGTAAAAATGGCGTTTTTGGCAGTATTTTTAAATTATCTGCCGAAATTGACGACATAGATAAACACTTCATATATCTTTGGAAAGTCTATACGAATACCTTTCGAACGAGATATAGATTGTTGAAATCGAACGATTATCAAAAGAGATATTTTACATTAAATATGGACAAAAGATTTTTATCATTTTCCATAGGCACAAATAAGACCAAAAACATGCAATCTATTTTTAACGCCAAAACGTCAATAGTGTCTTCGGAGAATTTAATGGATACAATATGCCCTTTCTTTTGGTATTGTGTTTTTGTTGATTAATTCACCTACAAGTGAGATATTTTCATAAATTTTCTTGGATGTGAGTATATTGAAATTATGTCTTCAGCAAATTGTAGCTCTTACTTTAGCGAATAACTTTACTGAAGACTTCCAATATCCATTTTGAATACTTTAAAAATTATGGCTAGTTGTTTGTGAATTACCCTTTGTCGCCTATTTATTGTTTTTTTATTTCGGTTGCAGAAATTTTACCCTTAACGTCATTCGCCTCTTCAGGTAAGAAAAATTTTCTAACCCTATGTGCGGGGTCGGGACTCGAACCCAGGTGCGCTGCTTACAAGGCAATCGGTTTACTAACCACGCTACGCCCTGCTCCAATATTTATTGTTCAATATAGTAGTAAAGCATTTAAATTAACCAAATATTATTTCGATAAAACGAATTTTATATTTCCTTTTTCTATCTACAACAGCTAGAAATAACCGTCGAGCAATTCCAACAACCATCGGATCGATCTGAAACATATCTTAAAAAGTGAAAAGTTATATAAATAACTTCAAGCAACTGCGTAGCAAAGAGAAGGCTTCGGTATACAACCCCACCCCCGCTCCTTTCAAAAACAGGAATTGCATTGAAGAGAAAAATTTACTGATGCTGCCTGACTTCATTCAATATTACAATAATAATTATCAAATCAGCACATTGATGAACAGTCGTTGTAAACATCATGAGGACGTTGGAAAAACTGTGGGAATGGTATCCTGACCTGTAACTGATCTATTGCTCTTGATCTAACAGTTGTCGAATCACATCAATATCAAATACCTGCCTGAAAATATTCCAGTAGACACTCATTCCAGAGTTCTGAAATCAATCATAATCCTCAGATTTCCTATCAAATTGAGCTCACTTTTTAATGGATGGACTGAAATATGGATTAGGGTCTTTCTTAAGAGGAAGCGAAGTTGGAAATACAGAATCATGAAGCATAGAACTGCTTACCGAAAAATTGCACAGTATTCAATATTTGCTGAACATGTCTTTACTTTGGGAATGCGTAGAGTTGAGACGAAAACATAATATGATTAATAACAAGGATAGCACTTTCCGAAAGGTGAGTAAAATTTATGAAAAATGGCGTTTTCCGTTCGACTCTAGTAGGTCATGATTGATTGTGATGGGTTTTTGTTTTTTTGTATTACCATTTATATGTATAAGTAAAATAAATGTTCGAAAACAGTCGAACGAAACGAAAGATCACATCATTTTCTAACCAACAATTTCGGAGGTTTAGTATCTTCGATGAATTTTGCAAACGTTAAGCAGCACATCATCTGATCAAATAATTTTGGCGTTATATCCCCCAAGAAATATTAATGGAGAATTTACTTTTCAAACAAATCTAGTTCCAGACTTAATGTCTTCAGCAAAATTTGGGGCGTGCTATTACAAACCACTTTGTTGAAGACATGAAGGCTCCGTGTGTTCAGGGTATTAACATATTTTAGGCTATTTGTACCTTTAAAATAAATTATTATGATTTTACTGTTTATGATCTTCTACCATTTATAAACAATAAATTGTACATTTTATCCAAAGCTTGAGTTTGTGAAGCTCGCAATAGAAAGTTATTTAAGACAAAAAAATAGATTAAGGAACATTTCGTAAATATCATTTTAAAACTCGATATACTCCCTATACGCAATATTATTCATTCCTGCTATAAAGTTGTTTTAAATGATAGTCTCAACAAATTCGCTAAAGAAACGAACTCTGTTACTATTTTTTGAAAAATTATTTCTCCATAATTTTAAAACTTCAAAGATGATGAATTATGTCATTTGGAAATTAAGTTCGATTTTCACCAAACCCCCACCAAATCGAATTTTTAGCTACGCCGCTAACATTATGTAAATAGAAACAAAGTCGTTCTACACTCGTCAACAAAAAAACTTCTTCGAATACTGCCTATCTATTACAATACATTGAAGACCCCATTTGATCAGTCCCCGATTTAGTCTACCCCCGATTTTTTCAGTCTCATATGAAAATATGTTTGCTAGAGCCCAGCAGACGAACAAGGCTGAATTCGAGTAAATCTTTTCTTGAGCATATTTTTCTTACCTTGAAGATGCAAATATGCAAAAATAAAAAATCATTTTTTTTTTAATTTGCGCTAGAAGGCCCCTTTAGGAAAAATTTAGGTATAATAATTAATCAGAAATAGCTATCAGACTAAGAATATTTTTACAGGTTTAGTTTATTATAAAGAAGGGTCCCGATTTAGTCAATGTCAGCTTAAATCATACCATGAAGCTGATAAAACGGGTCTTTACTGTATTTATTATTCACTGTGTCCTATAATATGTACATCCCATTTTTGAGGATATTTTGTTTTCAATAGTAACGAACTACACCAATTTTTTGACAGTTTTCAAGGGGTTATTTTATCAAATTCCTCCAAAATTTGTTGAACCAATTCCCATTCGTGCGAGAGTTTATGTTAAAAGGGTATTCTAAATTAATTGGTATACTTAAGGGCTTATATGTTGCGAAATGACAAAATACAGAAATTTTCAGCTTTTTTCCTACACAATATTGCAAAAGCTTATTAAAAAGCTTTCCCTAATAAAGTTGTTTAAATTAAAAAGTATTTGAGAATTATTAATAGCTTTAGTAAACGGAGTAGTGACCGTCACTCCACAACGCAGTTTATTTTTCATGGCTGATGGTGAGCACGATCTCTCGAATTAACTGAAAATTGGCCTGTGTTAAGCCAAAGAGGACCAAGCGCCATTTCGAGTTATATGCTCTAAAATCGCTATAGCGTACAATGTAGCACTAGAAACTCCAATATCTATTATTTGCATTTGCAAAAGTTTTAAACATAATATTTAAAACTTTTGCAAATTTTACCAAAAGCTTCTAAGTAGCAAGAGATAGACCAATGATCTCTTCTGCAAAGATATGTATCTTGACAAGACAAATAATTTCTGGAATATGCTGAAGCCTAATCTACGATATTTAAGAAGTTATGTTGAAAAAACTTTTTCAAGGGGCCATTTACAAATAGAGATTTTTGGTCTTCAGTAAAGCATTTCGGAAGACGTCATCCTATTTTTCGCACTTTGAAAAAAAATGTGGCAAATATCTCACTTCTAGGGGAGTTAAACACTTTAATTATATCAACAAAATGAAGGGCTTGGATCTTCATAATACATCCTAGAAGACACCATTGCTGTACGCTCGACCGTTTTCGCGTAAATAGTGTTTTTAGTTTAAATAGTGTTTTTAGTTTAAAGGCTGTCTACATTTAGGTTTTATTGGTCACCGAAAAATCAAATGTCATCAATCTTTGTTCTTAAGTATGAGAAAAAGATGCTGCCCCTGGAGCCCCCAGTGGAGCCACATGCCCCCCATTTCGACCAGAAGCTGCTTTGGTAAAAGATACCTATTTGCATTTATTTTTTTTTATGTAACACTTAATTTAACCAAGTAAAAGCATTTTTTTTAAAATTTGGCGATTTCAATTTCAAATTTCAATTTGTGAAACAAAAAAGGAAAATATTTCTTCTATTACGGTTGTGCTACTCATTTTTGGTATTGAAACATCGGTAATGAATAAAAAAAATACCTGAATTTTCGGTACCATGCAAAATTTTTGATAAATTTATACATATCTAACCTGGAGCTAAAACTGTATGAGTATCAAAATGTCATCGCCTCCAGAAATCTATCCGCTAATAACGGAAGTCAAATGGCACACTCAACAGTAGAATTACGCAGTATAAGTAAACACAAATCGCGAAAGTGAAGTTGTTGTTATTCGTCTCAGATTCTTCCATCCACACTGGAAATTCAGAATTATTTGTTAACTAGGTGATCAGAAGCGACATGCAGTTTGTTTGTAGCGTAAATTTGAAAGAATAACGAACTCACGTACGGTAAATTCAAATGATTGCTTCACCTTTGATAAACTGTGATAATTTGAGCAAAGAGAGGAAGAGCGAGAACTGTTTATTCAGTTATGTGTGCTGTCAGACTATCTGTATATGCCTTTGTAGAGTGTAGTTGAAAACTCGTATTTTTCACGACAGTTTTACTCTTTGATGGGGATCTATTTCAATGAGGTATATATAGGTGTGGCAAAACACACGGTTTGCCAGTATTGGCAACCAAAAATATGTAAACAATCCAGAAGCACATCGGGTCGACGTCATAGTGTTCACACGATTCAATATGAGCGGTACGAACGGTATGACGAAAGCAAGTCGATTTATTCTGTGATCACTCACGCCACTCATGTAAGATTCATCTTACGAATACCAAAGTGTCCTGTTCGCCATACCTGTATATAATACATTGGATCTATTTGACACCTGACTAAACTTTTCAATATAAGGGCCCAATGTATAATATCGATTAGCATTATGGTATTATATGTTTAACAGTAAGGTTACATACCTTTTTATGAGAAAAATGTCAAAAAAGTTTGAATTTACGTAAAGGCATAAAACAATAATTTTATTACATCAAACTTATAGTATTTTGGTAGTACATTTTTCAGTGAGATAACAAGCATAAGCGGGCTGATAGGACTGCAGCTTATAGCTTAAGTGATCTCGGGAAGTCTTACGAGACAAAATTTGCAAAATTCGGACGAATGAGCAACTGTCTGCCAAGTAAACACCGGTCCTTGGGAGGAGGACAAAATTGTGCGCCTATTTGTCTCGAAGTGTGTAACATCAAGTCCTCTATTTTGTCTAGTCTATGGTATCCTATTTCTAACAAGGCGGTGGTCAGTTATTTTCGTCCGCATCCCTTATTACTTATTTTATAAGGTGATTCATCAACAGTGCTAACTTTGAAAATGAACTATCTTGTTTATGCAACTAATTTCCCTGATCTTATTATATTGCAAATAATTAAGTAGGTTTTATTTTATTATATTCAGAATTGCATATATTTTGTCGCATGTAATTTTAAATTTTCTTTGATTTGATGGCATTGTAAGAAACGCGTATCCGCTGGTTGATGCTAATCGAGCTGACATTTCTTTAGACTGATCAAACTATTTTTTTTGTTTGTTTAGTGTTTATTTGGCCAACTAGGAAACTAATACATGGGTCATTTAATGTGCGTCGGGAATACGCATGGTCTTGTCTGAGTGAAATGATGACAGTTGATTAATATATTAGGGGTTAGGAATTGGCAGTTCGTGAGAAGAATCAGAAGCATCAGAATCAATTTGCAGCAATTATATCAGCACGAAGAATATATAGTCGGTGTTGGGTCGGACCGGACTAAGACACAAACGCTTAAAAATGAGATAATTATAGCACTGGATAAAGAATTTCTTCAGCTACATTCGACTATTAGCTGATTTGAAATATGTTACAATAAGCAAGAATTATAGCAAAAATTAATTTCAACTTATAATGTAAAGGATGCTGCGATTCATGCTTTAAACTCGTTTTTCTCGAAATCAATATTATGTCCCTTAGTCCGGTCTGACTTGACACCGACCATATGTTTTACTGTCATATTCATTAACTTACTTTTAGTCTTATTAATTAATTTAATGAAATCAAATTAATTAATTGTTCTCATTGTATCGAATGCTTTCAAGTTGTCATGTGAACTATATTTCTTCATGAGAATAAAAATATTCTAGTTTGATTATTCACGTAAAAGGTGACAGGTTACTTTCTTTTCGTTCTTATTGTCTCCAATCTTGTTCTAGTAATTAGTGTAAAAATTAGCGTCATCGGGTGCATATTCTATATACAAAGCTAGACGTTTCAGGTATTTCGACAGTGCTTATATTATACCGTTTAAAATGCACTTCAGTCAGCTAAACAACGTGAGGGAATAATTATAACAAAAAAATCGGCACCTTATTCAATAATTCGCGGAGAAAGAAACCAATATGTAATTGTCATTTTATTTGCTATATAAATGTCAAAGTTTATATACGATAAATAATACTTGTATTATGAAATCTTCAATTACATAGGTATTGCTATATCTATATCGACCAATGTCTCGAAACACGAAAGGTAAGCGCTTTTCATGGTATTGTATTGTTTTTAGAATGTCGTGATTCGCCGAAATAAAGAAAAAAGGAATAATGCATTCGTGAACATACCGTTAGATTCAATTTTACATGAGCAACACTCCCGACTGTCGGCAGTCCGGAGCTGAAGTTGCTTTTTTTACAGACCGATCATTTCCAAACTAATTCAACAAACGATAAATCTATCATAAATTCTCGGCAGCCGGCTGCCCAGAGCAATAAACACATGATAACACTTCTGAGAGTTGCATAGACTGCATCACTTATCAAGGTGAATCCAGATTTACGTGACTTTTTATTCCCCATCCTACTAACAAAAAGTTCTTCCCGTGACAAACGTGGAGCTGCAGAGGTATACACGGTCTCCATAACAACTTTTGCTGCACTAACATTCCTTTCCTTCCCCGATGACTGTAAGGACGTGGCCGACGCTGTTATTGACATTGCAAAGTATAGAAACTTGAAACGTGCACATTGAGAATGGATAGCTACTCCCAGGCCCCATTCGTTGATTCTGTGTGCAATTTCGCTTATTCTGGTCAATCACGGAGTAGCAACTACGAATTGTACGGTCATCATTCTCATGCTCATGGTCTATGGCATCCTGCTTTCGAAAACGCGTGCTAGGTCGTCAGTGATGCAATTAAAACTTCGCATTGGTTCCACTTCTGTCTTCTTCCTGATATCCTCTTGGGTCCCCTAGGTCTGAAGCGGATCAATAGACTAAATCAGATAACGCTGTCAACCGTAATGTCCACGAATACTAAATTCCCTTCAGCTATTCTACCAGTTATTCTTTCTGTTCTAGTGTGTATTAATGATTGCTTAAATGATTGTTGCACCACTTTGAACTACATATGTACCTGGAAGTGGCACACTGATTTTGACTTATTTTATGACTTCTTCCAATTATTTTAAAAAGCAGTTCAAGTTTTTAGAATGTGCGCGTTCCAATTATTGGTCTTGATTGCAGTGAATTTAATCATGGCCAAAAACCGTCATTATGACAGATATATGTCCCTATTTTATTCGGCATGCTTTGATTTGCTTGTCGAGTTCGATAAAGTGTTACGCCAGCTGATCCATGGAGTAGAGTTGTTCACTTATTAGGGGCTAGCTGACTACATTGGCGTAGCTTCGGAAACCTGGTGGAAGCTTGCTGTGCCCGGCGTTAATAACCGGTGCGCGGTTCCGAGTCACTGGGTTTTGGTACAGTGACGTCCACATTCACAGGTTTAGAGATTTGCGGATCGGCAAGCGAACGATGATTGAAGCACAAAAATAGATGCGGGCTTTAAATAATATCCGAATACCCAGTTAGGTCTCATAGGTGCTCCATATTGACGACTATCCCTAAAATAGACTGGGAAATTTTGGTTTTGCGCCTTGCTTCCGAAAGATAGTTTAGATACCATACTATGTTGCGTTTCGGCTTCGCCTCATCAGAAACCGACACTAACACATTGTCGGAATAGATTAGTTAGTGTCGGTTTCTGATGAGGCGAAGCCGAAACGCAACATAGTATGAAATAAGGATTTGTGCCCTCCTGTACAAATACTGGTTTTTACCAACAAATTTTCACCCTAGTGAGAAATTTTGGTTTTACCAAATTTTCCTCCTTAGGGTGAAATATAGCATAGTAGTTTAGATAGTTTAGATAGATTATAGAAGCCATATATACTTCAAAATTGCATACAAAATTGGAAAACTTTTTCCCGTTTGTACTGAAAAGCAAGTCGTAAACACTACAAAAATATTTGCAGCCACTTCTTATATTACAAGTTTAATAAATTTTGAACAAATGGGCAAAACTTTAGTTAAATAAAAAAGTAGCTATCATTCCATATATAATTTAACTCATTTTCTAGCACATTTTACCAAATGGGAGATTACTACATTAGACAAAACTAATTCAGCATTGTAACTCAGCTCAATTTGGTCGTTTCTCTATCACACGCAAATTTATTCGTTAGCAAATCAGATAACCCCCCGGTATCTACATTACAAATCAACGTTTATCAACATGCAAATCAAGCCACGGCGAGTCAGCTGTCGCCTGTGCTCTACGGGTGGAAATTGCAACATTGCAATGAAGGCACTCATACGCATTTTTCGCATCACTCGCATCTATGCTTCGCCACTGGCTGGCGGGGCTCCCTCAATTACTAAAATGAATCGTAGGTACATGGAAACAAATTGCTCATTAGGCCTGCCATAGGGGCGCTTAGTTGCGTGCAAATCGGATTCAAAGCATTATGCTTGGTATATGATTTGAATCAGCAGTCGCTACATCAGTGATATGGCAGCCGAGCGGAGTAAACAATTTAATAAGCATAAACGCCACTTTACATTAGTATGGCAAAAAAAAATTACTGCTTGATCCGAGACGACAAGAAAACACGACTATTCACGGCAACAATCTCTGACCGGGTGGCAAAAAGTAACAACAGCCTATAAGCAAGATAATTTAATAAAGTCACACACGCGTTTTTCACTTAGACTTTGTTCACCCGGGAGACAATTGTTGGCGCTTCGAGGCGACAGGTGTGCGAATCGCCAATCTACATGTGCTTCCAATGGTAAGAAAAGCCTTAGACCTTGAAATGCTATTGTTTTTACCGAATGAAAAGACAGTACCAAGAGGGTTGCTGGGGTAGGAAACTGAATTTTCCGCTCTGTTCCGAGACAATACGCACAAAAAAACGGTGGCGGTCGTCATCGCATTGGTGGGTGGTCGCGGTCTCGGTCGAAGTCGCGCTGTCAACCCACCACTTTCCGTCCGAGCGCTGAACCGTGGAAAACGAAATCAACACCAAGGTCATGTTCAATTCTTGTCAACTGTATCTGTTTGAGACAATGGGAGTGTACAATTGTGTACGGGTGGAAATCCGATAGTTGGTTGCATAGTTTGTTGTGAAAAGTTAAAATCAATTTGTTCGTCGTCTTCGAATGAATCGGGATGAACTATTACCAAATTTCCATATCGTGAAAGCAAGAGAAGCCAATCACGTATCAGGAGTCTGAATTTAATGCCGACCATATCCAGTATTGCTCTCAAACAAATCATCTCGCATTGACTAACTAGAAAACCGTGGTTCAATTTATTTAAGCTCCATTAATAAAGCGAAGCATAAGTGTTTAACCCACTCGTGCAGCATAAATACCACACCCACAACGTGCCGCATGCTACATTTCTTCGCGTAAATTGAACTGGGTACGAGTCACCTTGGCTGGCTGGACCTCTTCTTACCACGGGCGGCCGATCGTGGAGCAACCTGGCAAAAATAATGCAATAATAATTAACCTTTAGTCATCCACTTCAATATATCTTCCATCGATAAGATGGTGCGCTATGAGGATATTAGTGGGCCTGATTCGATGGTGCAAGCGTTCGATCTCATTCAGCACACGCTGCTGCAACGGTCTTACCACAGTGCAATGCTCCGTCCGGACATTCGCCAACAGCCCGGTTTGGGGTGAATCAACGCCAATGTTCCGATTTTTCATATCCACCCCGACCGGCACAGCAGGTCGCACTGTATAAGATCTATGCACACACCGACACACAAGGGAAAGGGAAAATCGATACCTCGGAGAAGACCTCGAAACGAAAGTAAAAATATTGATCAACCGCCCACAGCGTTTCGGAGGACGAACCGAAGGCGGGAGTAATTATATCTTGCGGACTAATTCAATCCTGTGGGAAGATTTGCGATTTGTTTGGTTTTCCTCCGTTTTGCGTCTTTGGTGGTTTGCGCGCTCACTGCAGCGGAGATCAATAAGTTCGATCCTTGTAGGCGACCGGATTTCGGTACGTTCGAAGGACCGACTGGTTGCTTTTTTGTACAATGTTGTAAATCTAGATCGATTCGTGGATAAGATTTTACGGTTACGGGTGTATTGCATGCATCTCTACAGCAATTTGTTGCTGAATACATTTCTTCAGTGTGATACTCTGAAACTCTTCGAATAAATGTTTATATTGAATTATAAACACATTTGATTTCTGCAATCCCCACCTTAATATTATACTAGGCTGTTTGCAGAATTTTTCATCTGTACGCTTGTGTTCGACTGTTAAGTGACGTTATTATTTTTGCCTTTCGCATGTAGAAAGGTTATGCAACCGGTCGGAATTTCGACTTTTTAACCGTTCCCCGCAGGGCCGAATCTCTTATACCATTTGACTCAATTCGTTGAAATCGGAAAAAGTCTGTATGTGTTTGTGTGTGTATTTATTTATGTATGTGTATGTGTCAAACAATCTCACCAATTTTTCACAGAGATTGCTGGACCGATTTACACAAACTTAGTTTCAAATGAAAGGTACAACCTTTTTATTGATCCGACTTTCGGTTCCGGAGTTACGGGTTGAAGAG
Organism: Topomyia yanbarensis; assembly: GCF_030247195.1. Classification (NCBI taxonomy): domain Eukaryota; kingdom Metazoa; phylum Arthropoda; class Insecta; order Diptera; family Culicidae; genus Topomyia; species Topomyia yanbarensis. The sequence continues at coordinate 131,115,158 of NC_080672.1, read as the reverse complement.
TACGATTTTGTTGTTTTAGTGTTCCCAAAAAATTGAGCAAAATAATTTTTTGTGGACTGCTGATTTCGCACATTTTTGCAATTCTCATAGAGAAAGGTTAAGCCATTTCGACGAGAATTTCGACGTTTTAAACGAGACCCACAGGGTAGAGTCTCTTACACCATTCGCTTCAGTTCGTCGAGATCGCAAAGTGCCTGTGTGTATGTGTGTGTGTGTTAAATAATGTCACTCAATTTTCTCAGAGATGGCTGAACCGATTTGCACAAACTTAGTTTCAAATGTGATGACTGAACCAATTTTCACTAACCTAGTCTCAAATGGAAGGTATAATATGAAGTTGGCTGTTGCACTCCGCATCCATCCCTCCTCCTTCACAAAACTCTTATCCCAACCCCATCTCAGACCAACCTCACACCCACATTCCCATCACCCACCCGTATACCAAAATATGTTAGGTTGTTCCCAACGCATCCTCTCTTCCCAATAATTATCCCCCAACCCCTACCCTGCACACCCTGCATTTCACCGTCTTAGTACAAAATTGCTTCAGGGAGTCGATTTCGCCATTGATTATTTATTTCATAATTACTGCGTGGTGGAAGTTTTTGTTTTGTTCCAGTTAGTCGATTTGGAAATAGCAATATGTCGATCTAATATAGCAAAAACAAGAAGAACAGCGTGAACAGAAATGTTCCCATATTGCATCCTTGCGGGACTGCTACTCTGTTACTAAACATAAATTCATAGGGTGACCATACGTCCTGGTTTCCCAGGACATGTCCTGGTTTTTCACTGACTGTCCTGGTGTCCTGGGAAGTCAAGGAAAACGCTTGATTTGTCCTGGTTTTTGTCCTGTAAGCCTAAAATATTTTTCTTTACCGAGTCTTCGCTTTATTTTCTCTGGTTCAGATCGCTGTTATGACCGATCGCAACCATAATTGCAACGTAAATTCACCCTCAAACAAAAGCATAAGCATAAGCATAAGCATAAGCATAAGCATAAGCATAAGCATAAGCATAAGCATAAGCATAAGCATAAGCATAAGCATAAGCATAAGCATAAGCATAAGCATAAGCATAAGCATAAGCATAAGCATAAGCATAAGCATAAGCATAAGCATAAGCATAAGCATAAGCATAAGCATAAGCATAAGCATAAGCATAAGCATAAGCATAAGCATAAGCATAAGCATAAGCATAAGCATAAGCATAAGCATAAGCATAAGCATAAGCATAAGCATAAGCATAAGCATAAGCATAAGCATAAGCATAAGAGATCGCCCGTAGTTGCTACTCTGTTATTGACCAGAACCAAACGAGGTTGCAAAATGTTAATTGGAACAACATGCTTGGGAATAACACGATGAGCCACATTGTACAATCTTTATTGATCCCTGCATGTTGATCAATACCGACGCCGGCCACGTCCGAATGCAGATCTTCTGGGAAAGGAAGGAATGTTGCTACTAGAGAACGAGGAATCCTCTGCATCTCCACATCTATAACGGGAAGGGTAGAGTTGTTAGTAAGTGTGCCAATAGCGTTATCATGTAATAATTGCTCTGGGCAGCTGGCTGCCGAGAATTTGGGGAATTTATCATTTGTTGTATTAATACGATTAGCAAAATAAGCAACTTGAACTCCAGATAGCCGGCTATAAGGAACACTGCTTATATTTTAATAATATTCAATCACGCGACGATTTTTTTGAGGTTTCTAGCGTGTCGGTGCTGATTTTACCCGGCGATCGTTTGAATAAAATGCGGAATCTTATACAGAAAGTATTTGAGTGCGTCTTTATTTTTTTTCTTGCGTCGAGTACTATTTTTAGATAGTTGGAATTGCACATGTATAATGATTTAGTAGTAAGAGGGGCTTTTATTAATATTAAACTGTATTAACCCTTCAGAAGTCGCGCAAATGGCCCACTGTATGAGCAGCCGCTGGTGCGCTAAAACGATTTCGTTAGATTTTCAGAGCAGCGTGCACTCAGTGCACTAGCACGACTTCCGGAAGGTTAAGGATGGGTAAGGGTTTCAGCGAGAAAAAAAGAACACTTTTCTGCGATCCCCTCTAAAACCCCGCGTGAAGCGAACAGATCGAAACCCCTGCACTCCACAGCGCACCACCCCAACAACACGCTGCAATCCCTCCATGCCAAAACATCGACAAACGACTCGGTCACGAAACCTTCTGTACAACGTCTCCGGAAAAACACGACTTGTGTTGCCATCTGCCATTCCAAAACCACCCAACCGATCCCTTTCAAACCCTGCACACACATTCCATACCAAAAACATCCAACCCCCATGTTGAGTTCCTGAGACAAATCTTCAATTAAAGGGGTTCCTAACTCATTTTAAATAAATACTACTATTTTTCATGAAAAATTCCGCATTTTTATGAGTAAACATCCCCTCGCAAATACAACACTGCTCGAGCACGGTACCGCATCGGGTCGGATCGATCTATAACGCTGTATGCGAAATCTACCAAAGGAGATGGCAAGACAGTGAGAGCCAACTGAGGGTGTGTTGGTACTCACTGATGCGCTGCTGTTACAAAGTGTAGTTCTGTAGAATGCCCTTGAAAAGATATACAATCGACGAGAGCCCCGCATCGACCTCCTCTTTCATTCACTAGTGCGAAAGAGAAATAAAACGGTTGCCATCAGCCCACTACGCTGGGTCAATCACGAACGCACGCACACTCTCGTCCGAGTATGCAATGAGAGAAAGCGCGAATCACCCATCCTCGTACCAGACCCATCTGAGTACCTACGCGGCACGAATTGCAACGTAAATTCACCCTCAAGCAAAATACGACAAACAAAATTTTAAATACTCGAATCCCTCAATTGTACCATCCGATGTCTTTTTTAATCTCTCAACTTTTTTCTCTTACGTGGAAAATGAAAAGAAAAAGCATGAGGCGTTTGTACGTAACATGTGAATGACCTTTACTACCGTGATAAGCATAACAGTCCCATATGTATAAAAAAAACTTGATGGTAAATGGGACTCTTATGCGTATCACAGCAGTTTTCAAGGACATTTGGCAGCCGAACAAATCGAAACTAGAGCTTCTTTCCGGCTTAACTTGCCTTTCAATCCAGGATCCAAAGAATTCCTTTTGGCGCCCCTGATAATACAAATAGAAGACGTTTTGGTGACTTTGCTTTTACTTGGGTTCTCTTTCCAGTGGTATTTTTTCGTCTTACTGGAAATCCGCGAACATTTTTCCAATCCATGACAAGGGAAATGACGAAACATCAATAACTATAGTGGGATGATTTCATTTAGTGCTTTCTTTAGTTGGTGATTATGAAACCACTTCAGGGTCAATGTTAGTAGTACCTAATCCACGATTGGCATGGCTTCACTGGACGCTGAGCAGCGACTATCCTGCCGAGTCTAGCATCCTACATAACAGGGAGTATGAAAGGTCGCGCTGAAAGTGATATTATTTACACCAACCAATCCGCTATTTTTATATAACGATTGATAAACTGGAGGTATTTCTAATCAATGGTAGTTTTTGCAGCAGTTTCGATCATAGTTCTCAGATCTAGAGATAATGATTATCATTGGAGATTGCCAGCTACTTAACTTAAAATCAAGAATGGCGTAGGGAAGTTACTTTGGACCGTTGATGTTTCTACTTTTCTTCAATGACCCCTCGCCGGTGCTGCACAGATGATTTCAGAATATTTCGTATTATCCACTAAATTGATGATAGCCGATGCATCCAACAACATCATGTTACTTTTGCTGATGGTAATGTATCAAGAACTGCGTGTGTGTAAATCCGAAAAGAAAGCTCGGTGATCGAATTCTCATGCAAGATTTTTTGGCTGAGCTATGTCTGTAAGATCCCAGAACTGTTTTGCTGCCGAGTAGAACGTTTTAGCTGCCGAACACATAGGGAGAAGGCACAATCGATTAAGAGGTGATGGAGTGTGGTAGTCCCTTTTGGACTGTCCTGGTTTTTCACTCGCTTGATATGGTCACCCTAAATTCACCTTTCTTTTCCATTTAGTAACATAGTAGCAATTCGCAAGTTTCGGTTCATGAATTATCATCAGCTCAATCAGAACTCATTTTAGCAGAACACAGTAGCGTAGTAAGAGAATTTTTCAGGGAGATATGAAGATTTTTTGTAAATATATGAAAAAATGTTCAAAAAGATTCTGAGCAGGAAAAAAAAAGTTCAAGAACCAACAGGTCGGGTAGGAAAGCTAGCTGTGGGTGTAGAATTAATGCCCTTCCCCTACGAGGACAATCTGGGCGGCAAACTTTAGACTGTCTAATTTACTGAGTCCTTCAGTTCCCTTGTGTCATTCAGTACCACTTCCTCGTTGAGCTTCCGACTGGTTCGCGAGCTACTCGGTCTAGTTCCCGACGATAGACCTAGCCTACTCCAACGAAAAGTTCCCCGACGAGAGAAGTTTAAAAGCGAACCAACCAGCCAGGTGCTGAGGTCAGTTCAGCGATTCCGGTAGAGTAGGGCGTCCGGTTTGCAGAAGCCCCAGCACGACTGGTGGTGTGTCGTCGCGGTCTACGCAGTCTAGTTCCCGGTGGTGAATCTGCCTGTACGCTGACGAAGAAGTACCAGACGAAAGAAGTTCTCCCGATACCGATTCTTATTTGGTTACAGTACCACAACTTCTTGAGCCCTTTGGCTCCGTGACCGGTGTCAATTAGCACCGCAACTTCTTTAAGCCCTTTAGTTCTCTTCTTGGGCCATTTAGCACTACTTCCTTAATGATCCATTCAGTTCCTCGACTTGTTCGCGAACAACTCGGTCTAGTCCCTGACGATGGACCTGACCTACTCCGACAGAGAATTCCCCGGCGAGAGAAGTTCTCCCGAGATCGAACCAATCAGCTAGGTGCCGAGGTCAGTTCGGCGATTCTGGTGAAGCAGGGTGTCCGGTGCACTAGTGCGCCGATGACCCGCGACTAGTAGTGTCTCGTCGCTGTCTACTCAGTCTAGTCCCCAGCGGTGAATCTAGCTTACGCTGACGGAGAATTCCCTAACGAAAAAAGTTCTCCCAATATCGATTCTTCGTTGGTTTTCGCTGTTTTTCTATCGGAACAACCGGTGGGGTACCGTGGTCGGTCTGATGAATCCGCATGGAGCGTGACGTCCGGTTCGCTGGCGTTTCGACGACTCATACTCGGTGCTCTGTTGCAGTGTACTCGACTAGTGTACTGGATCTAGCTTATTCCTGCGGAGAGTTCCCTGGCGGTGATTGCTCTCCAGAAACCGTTGCTCGATGTCCATTCCGCTGTAAGACGGTCATGATCTACATCATATCTCTGTTTACTGCGTTCCACGTCTTTACGTCACTTGTCATTCTGTAGGCTACATTATCCGGGTTGATGTCCGGTCCTCCCGTAGCTCCCTGCACGTCACTTCAAACCTCGGACATTCAAAGACTTCAAACTTCGGACATTCAAAGACGCTCCGGCGTATCCTCGACGTTCTCACACTCCGGGCACAGTGTTGACGTTGCGTACCCACACCGATGAAGATACTTCATAACAGTTATGTGTCCAACAAAAAAACACCTGTAACAGGCCAACGAGGGTACCCACAAATTGAAATGCTCATAACTATGGTTTCCTTTAACCGATTTGGACACTTTTAGATATTTTGGACTCAGGAACTTGTCCTCTTTTTGATTCTGTACAATAGAACCGGAATAATTGGTCTGGTTTTTGGTAATCCAGATTTTCCGGAGTAATGGTCCAGTACTAGGATATGATTTGTAAATTTTAATAATGTACTAGCAATATGAGTATCAAAACTCTTCAAATTGTCTCGGAAGTCTGCTTTTTATTGTTGCGGGACCCTATGGCAATTTTAAAAATGGAATTGGAATGGAATGGCCACTCACGGCCCCACGGGAATCTGCTCCGGAATGTCCGTTCCGGGGTCAAATCACCAAATAGTTCCAAAACAACGAGATACAGCCTACTGATGCAATTCCAAGAATTTTGATACCCAAATTGCTGGTATTCCATTGAAGTTCGCAAATAGTACCCCAGCACTGGAACCTGCTTCCGGAAACCCGGATTCCCGGGAATAAAATGAAGTAACCCGATTCATTTTCACCAAGTCTAAAAGTGGATGAGTTCCTGAATCCAAAACGGCCAAAAGCATCGAAATCGGTTGGATATTACCTTAGTTACTGGCATTTTAGTTTTGTGGGTACCCGGGTACCCACGTCGGCCTTTTACATAGTAAAAAAAATTCAGGAGCCCCTCCTCACTCCCACCCTTACTATATCAACAATATTATTAACCCAAAAGCTTGACTTAGTGAGGTTCTAAGATGTCACAAAGTTTCAATTTCCAGCTATGGATAAAACATAGGAATTTAATTAATTGAAACTTAAAAAGGTACCCGGGTACCGCGTCGGACACACAACGGTTAAGCAGCCGTGGCTCGGTAGGAGCTGTTTCAGGTGGAAGGTCATCTCTCGTTGCTTTCTATTGACCCACGTCGACAGGTTTGGATGAGCCAGTAGGTCCATCCGGATGCTGCCACGTCACCATCGAATCGATTCTCATCATATTCCTCACGTTTCTGACGTTTCATTGATTGTAGCACTTGATATCCTCCGTCAGGGTGATGCAGATGGGGATCATCTCGGCGATAAGGCATACTGCCTCCGGTATGCAATCGCAACTCGTACGACCAGCTGTCGAAGCGTCCTGTTTAGCTTTTCGCGGTTCCACTTGGTTTTCAGCGCCGCACCCCAAGCAGGAGCCCCATATCGCAGTATCGATGCCGAAACACGAGATAATGGACCTACATTTCGCAGGTGTAAGCAACGTGTTTGTTAAATCTCAATCAGTCGTCGATTATCACTTCCCATTGCTTCAGTGCACGCTTCGATGCAAGCACATTCCCTTCGACGGTGATCTGTATCCGTCGAACCGCTATGCGGTTACTGACCAACAACAAATCCGTCTTGTGGTGAGCTATTTGCAGTTTGGCCCATTCATCCAGCTCTCGATCGCATCTATTGTCTCCGTCACCGACACCTCCATTTCTTCAAGTATCTCACTCATCACCGTTAGTGACACGTCGTCCACGAAACCCACGATTTTTACTTTCCTGGGCAGCCGCAGTGTTAAGACCCCATTGCACATCCCATTCCAAAGAGTTGGACAGTGAATAGAGCCCTGAGGAACACCCGCTGCGACTCGCATTGCCTTCTACCCTTTGTTCGTCTGGTATAGCAGTGCTCTACTTTGGAAGTAGCTCTTCAGGATCTGGCTCATTCTTTTATGCCACGCTGCGGCATTGGTCTATACTAGGCTGGATGGCTCGGTAACTTCCCTGACTTTGACAGCAACATCAGTTTCTGTAATGAAGAACATTTCGTGGATTACGTCGTACGCCAGGATCGCAGCTTTCAGCGCCAGCGTAGGTATTCCATGCGGACCGGGGGTTTTCTTTAATTTTAGTCACATCGACTCTTCTTTGAGCTCGTCGTTAGTCGCTTGCCACTCGGCTGTGTTACCTCCTTCTTCTTCGCCGTACGGTGTCGGTGATTAGGTAGTTTAATCGTGATTCGGGAAGAGACCCTCAACGATTATCTTTAGCTTACCCGGGCATATTTCAGCTGGTGTCGACGGACCCTCGTCTTCGTCATGACGACTCAGTACGCGTTCCCCAAGGATTGGCGTTTATTTCTCAGCACAGCTACTCATGGCAATTGGCTCGCTAAGCTTGATCTCCAGTTTTAAAGAGTCCCTACCTTCTTGAAACGTCGTTTGAGCTCCTCTCTCGCTCTCCGTTCTTGCGCTCTGAGCCTGCCTTCTGATTCTCAAACAAGCAGCGTGTAGCGTACTGAGCTACTCATTTATCTAGTAAGCTGCACGCCGTCTACTGCATGGCCCTAGTTTTTGTGACATTGTAACGGCACAAGCCGTCACCATCCTTCTTGTTAGATCAGCCGCATCAACGTACATGATTCCGTTTTTCGCCGAAGTAACTCAACAAAGAGGTTTATATAGTTCATGAGAGGTTTAGTTATATCAAAGCTATAAATATACAAGAAGCGAGAATATAGAATTATACATGGACTTAAATACGTTTTGCGGTTTTTTGAGTGGCAATATATTCATTAATAAATAGGCTTTGTAGTATGTACCTATTAGCAGAATCAAAGTAGGATAGACTGAGTGAAAATGAATCACGTGAATTCAATGAATTGATCGAACGGAAATAATAAACCTTCCTTGTGCTTTCCATCGATTCGCGTAAATTTGTTGGCAAGAAAGTTTTCGTTTTTGCGCAACGAAAGCGCAGATTGCAGGCTACGTAACCGCTAACAAATTAGATATACCTACCTACACATTCACCTCGAACATTGAACCCAAGCGAACGGTGTTCAGTTGTACAATGTTCGAATCAAACAGCTGTGTTTACTCACACACATGTCCGTACACGAATGGAAGATACGCACACAGCAAAATGAGTCAACGCTAATGATGATGGATAGATGTAAATCGTGTTTGCACATAAACGTGTGCTTCAAACGAACACAACACAAAAGAAAGCACGGTGTTTGACTGGACAAGCTCAGTCGCGTGTTGAACGGAACTGCGTAGCGTACCTCCGCGCGCTACAGCCAGTGGAACGAATTTTTCACTCAGCTACACTGGACGTCTCACGAAACTTTACACGCCTTTGCTAGGCAAATGGTATTCCGCCGTGATGGAGGCTATCAGACAACTGAGAAAAATTATTTATTTATCTATTTAAGTATATTCTTTCACAGATCCTAATTTTTTATGAAATTGATCCTTTTATATCATTGGACTTACGAATTAAAAATATCGCAGACTGATTTTTCTAAATCGAAAGAATTCCTTGATCCCTGAAATCATGGTAAAAGTCAAAATGAAAAGTGTCCGCAAAACAACTAATATATAATAAAGCATATGAAGCAAGAATAAGGACCTTAGCTCTATTTAATTTCAGCAATTTTGCTAAACAGTTGGGGTTTGATTGGATTACAAATCAGCGAATATTATATGTGAACATGTGAAGGTTTTATTTCGGAATTCATCGGTTGTTAGATAATGCAAAATATATATTTTAATGATTTAATCTACTAATTAAAACTACACAGAATTTAATCGTAGGAAAACTGCTCAGAAATTGTTCACTAATCGAATGAAAATCACTTAGCACTGACTACTGAAAGCTTCAAATTTACTATGCTATATTCTTTCCTAAGGAGGAAACAATTGTGTAAACACTAAAATTTCTCACTAGGGCGAAAATTTTTGGTGAAACCACTCTTTGTACGTGAAGGGCACAGGTCAACTTCGTCTCATCAGAAATCGACACTAACTTATTGTTGGAATACACAGCAAAAATAATTATAATAATCTGCCATGCGATGACCGTTGATGTGCGCTAAATTTAGAAGTAATGGGAAACAAAATTCAATATTGTATTGTTTTAAATGCAATTATACCTCAACTACCTAATATCATACAGCAAAAATATTACACCATTTTCGCTGAGCATTGCAATCGAATTAACATGATATTGTAATGAAAATGATGTACACTGAAGTCTTTTTTATGCGGTTTTTTATGCGACTTTTTTATGCGGATTTTCAAAGTTATGCGGTTTTTTTATGCGGATTTTCAAAGTTATGCGATTCTTTCTATGCAGCTTCCGTTTAATTTCTAGGGCATCACATGAAGCGATTTTTATCGAAAGATAGATCCTCGTGAATGCACATGCTTAAACAAAAGACATAAAATGCTCATATTTTTATTTTAGGTTATAAATTACTAGTCTTTGGGTTAAGGATATGAGAAGCATTCTTGATGCAGTGAAAATAAAAACAGAAAATGACTGAATACCTTTTTTCCTTTCTCATAATAAAACTTATGCAATCGGTTGGAATTTCGACTTTTTAACCGAGGCTCGCAGAGCCGAATCTCTTATACCATTCGACTCAGTTCGGCGAGATCGGAAAAAAGTCTCTGAGTGTGTATTTTTTTCTTGGTGATAAAGCTTTTACGCCGACCCGGCACACGTTCAGTAGTTAGATCATACTACCGATTTCGTCCATCGTGTGCCTGAGTGAGGGACTCTGAACAGAGAAGATAACTCTGAACCCTATTCTTCTAAACTCCACCAAGAAGTCCGACATTTGCCTGATCCCCCGGATTCCATTTGACATGACTACTTCGGGGGGAGTGCTAATGCACTTCACTTGATTCCAAGTCTAGCTGGTCGTGCTAGATTTCGCTTGTCTCATAACCGCCATCAGTCCTGCACGGCATTATATCCTACATGCCCCCCTCTTTACGGTTGACCAGTTGGATGCCGTGGCCGATCCGGCGATTCCGGTTGGGGGGTGGCTTCCGGTTCACTAGTGCCCCGACGACCTTGGTAATTTGTCGCGTTCGGTGCTACTCGGCGTAGTCCCTGACTGTGAAGCTAGCCTACATCGGCGGAGAGTTCCCCGACGAAAGAATGTCTCACGCTACCGTTGACAGACCCGTTATTATTCCTTAGATGCAGTCCGGCAGAATTGCCGAGGTCAGTTCAGCGATTCCCGGTGGAGGATTGCGTCCGGTTCACTGGTGCCCCGATGATTCAAGCCGGCGATTCGCTACGGACTACTCGGAATAGTCCCCGACGGTGGATCTTTCCTACTCCGTCGAAGAGTTCCCAGGCAGTGGAAGATCTTCCGAAACCGATATTACCCGCGCAGATTCCGAGGTCGGTCCTGCGATTCTGGGTGGAGGGTGACAGGCGCCCCGACGAGCATCTGCCGGAGCTACTTCCCGATCTATTCGAACTAGGCCCCGGCGGTGGGCCTAGTCTACTCCGACAGAGAAATTTCCCGACGTTGAAATTTCTCTCGAAATCGTTATCTCGATGCTGGTCGGTTAGGTGCCGAGGTCAGTCTTGCGATTCCGGGGAGTCACGGTTCCGACAGCATAAGTCATTAACTGACTTTACGCTTGTCTGGACATGCCGAAGACTCAGGTGATTCGCATTTAATGCCAAAAGATCCTGACTCCGTTGCAGAAGAAAAAGAGTTAAGTAGCCATGAAACTCTAAGCTTGCTCATATGACCCTACTCCACGCTTTTCTCTAAACTTTCTTACTTCAAATCCTTGCTCTTACTAGAGTACTATGGCTCTTAATATTGAAAAATATTTCACACCTTGTTTTTTATGCGGATTTTCAAAATTATGCAGTTTTTTTATGCGGATTTTCAAAGTTATCCGGTGTTTTTTATGCGGTGCGAATCTCCCGAATAAAAAAACTTCAGTGTACAAAACTCATCCCATCACAATCGTGTAATATCAATCTGATGAAACATGCATGCACATCACCTTTTTCCTCGAACTATTGTGATATCACACGCATCAATGCTATATTAAACTGAACAAAATTATTTTCAGTGTACTGATGAGTAATATTCACTGCATTCTACCCCTCTTTCGAGTGTTTGTGAAACTTTAGTTCGTGAGGATCGTGAAATGTGCTTGCGTTTCGTTGCCTGCGGGTTGATTAAAAAGTTAAGTGTTGTTCATAGAATAAAACAGTGTTCCATCATCCTATACGGAGTGCAGATATCACGATCCGTGATAAAGCAACGAACATCCGCAAAAAGAACAAACAAGTAAGCTTAATTTCGGTTTTTTCACCTCTGCTTAAGACCCAGTAAATAGTGGGAACTTTGTGCTTCAATCGAACGACTGGTCAAACGTCCCGTCCGAGCAGAGGTTCGGTTTATCCGGATGAGACACAGCGAAACCGAAACTTGTCTTGGCTTAGCAGGGCAATGCGAAAGCACTATACTATATTCCTCTCTAAGGAGAACAAATTGTGTAAACACCAAAATTTCTCCCCAGGGCGATTTTTTTGGTGAAACCACTCTTTGTACGTAAACGGCACAAATCCTAACTTATCAAAGTCATGGGTCCGTTTCGACTAAGCCGTCGCTAATCTATTCCGTCAACAAGTGTCGGTTTCTGATGAGACGAAGTCGAAACGCACCCATGACGTTGTTCTAATTTACGTAAAATTTGTTAAATGTAATATTACTATTACGATGACACCACAAAAATATTTAGAAACTATGAATATAGGTGAGCTTAATAATTTCTGCATCACTTGCTTCCGACACATGGAAGAGGACACATCGCACTTACTTCTTTTTTGCCGAAGTGGCTTTCTTTTAGAGTTATCTGTTTTTAAATTACAGCAAATTATCCGTTTCCTGTGAAACTTTTGCAAAACTTTTATCAATTCGTTAAAAAAAAACTACAAGGGGCAGCCCTATGGGGTTGCACGAGCTGTAGACGTAGGACTATACTACTTAATGTAAAATATTTATTTTCATAGTACATTTATAGTAATAATAAATAAAACATATTTCTTACGTATGGTTTAATCACAATTAATCAACATCGAATATTACATATTGAACCAATCCTTCTTGGTTATCAGGCCATTTCATTTGTAGTAGGTGATCGAATCCGATTAAACTTATTTAAGAAGATCTGAAGAAAGAAGACAGAAAAGTGTGACCGAACTAATATCTGGAGCTAAATCTATACAGCATAAGATTAGCTTGTAAAAACTTTTCGATTGTGTTTGGTAAAAACCCGGACAAGTGAAGAAAAATCAAATTTTAGACAATATAATCACATTTCATGTATAGACCAAGTATTCTAGTTATATTTAGCCATTATTGTAACTTTCCTAAAGTACACATACAAATATAGCGAATGCAGTGGTCTTAATCATATATCGAAACTATAAATATACAAGAATCGAAAACAATTTTATATATGGACAAGATGCGTTTTTGCAACGGTTTTTCAAGTGGCAGTGTATTCATTCATAAATAGGCTTTGTAGTATATACCTATTAGTAGAATCAAAATACTATAGGCTGAGTGAAATGAATCACGTAATGAAGAAATGAATCAATGAATTGATCGAACGTAAATAATAAACTTTGTTCAATTTAGTAACAAATTAGATCTACCTACCTACACATTCGCCTCAAACATTAAACCCAAGCGCACAAAGCAAAATGAATGAACGCTGATGATGATGGGTATAGCGAAAGAGACAACTAATACCACGACACTATGTTAACCATGTTTGCAAATGGAGCTCGCATGTACCAACTATTTTGTGTACGAATAATTATACATAAAAGTGTGCTGGAAACGAGCACAACACAAAAGAGCTCAGTCGCATTCACTGGGTAGCGTACCTCCACAGGCAGTGTAACGAGCTTCTAACTCAGCTACACTGGCTGTGAAAACACACAGTGCAGCGATCTGCTTCGCTTGCCGCTCAACAGGCAACTGAGCGTGTTCTCCAGTTAAGGCTCAAGTTACCTCAAGGCTTGGTAGTATGCGTAAGAAAAATTGTGCTCAGCTTTGCCCCCAGATTATCCATTTAAACCTTTTCAAAACTCTAAAAGAAGAATATCAGTCGATTTATTAGATCATCACGATTCAATTCATGCAAAATACCTGCTGGAAAAACCATCGGCTTAGCTGGATGGTGCTTTTGAAAAAGTGGCTGTGATTTTTTATCACACTACCACACCGAGCTGGGGTACGCAACACAACTGCGCAATGAAAAAACCACAGCCACTTTTTCAAAAGCACCATTTAGCTAAGCCGATGGTTTTTCCATTAGGTATTTTGCATGAATTGAATCATGATGATCTAATAAATCGACTGATATTCTTCTTTTAGAGTTTTAAAAAGGTTTAAATGGATAATCCGGTGGCAAAGCTGAACACAAATTTTCCTACGCACACTACCAAGCGTTCAATTCTAACACATGCTTAAAAACCTTTCTTAATCCACCTAGCGGTGCAATTGTGCCTTTCTCAATCATGAATCACGAGAATGTGTGCGTTGTTTATATTCATTAAAAGCTTTTAAATGCATATATTACATTTTATTATTGTACATCATATGACCACTATATACAGGAAAATAAATCATTATTCCAGTTCTAAAATTTTGAAAAAGAAAAAACAGCCACGGTAATATTGAACTGAAAAAAGGTGCGAAATCGGCAAAGCCCCAAAAAGTCGATTTTTATAAAAAAAAATTTTTTCGAGATAACATAAAATCTCGACGTTTCATGCATTTTAAAGATGTTTGGCATCAAAAATACGAATTCGATTTCTGAAATTTCATGGGGTCTCCCCTTTGAAAAAAAAATTGAGTTCCGGCTTATATGGGAATTTCATGTGTGACCGGACCGTTCAGTCTATATTTCCGGAACCATACAAGCGATCCGCGCGAAATTTTACAGACATCTGTGGGGATAATATAGCTATCATTTGGGACTAAGTTTGTGAAAATCGGCCCAACCATTTCCGAGAAACTGATATGAGTTTGCTAGTTATGAATGATGGCCGCTTTTCCTGGGCACTTCCGGAACCGTCTATGGTGGTCAATGTAGTCAACGAAAGTTTGGCCGTCGGTGACCTAGAACTGCAAAGTTAAGTTATTTGAGAGACATTTTAGCGAAATTTTTACCTTTTTTGCTTCCATCGGGGTATCGGTTTGAATCACAATTTGCTATGTGATCGCACGCCACAACCCGTAACTCCGGAACCGGAAGTCGGTTGGGGATAAAATTTAATAGCCATTTACGGGGACGCAACATCTTTCATTTGAGACTAAGTTTGGTTGATTCGGTCTAGCCACCTCCGAGAAACCGATGTGACTGTTAGTCTGAATTTGGATACTTCCGCCGGGGCTTCCGGAACCGATGATGGTGGCCAATGTGACCAAAGAGACTTTGAATGGCTGTTAATGACCTAGTACTACAAATCGAAGCAGTTGTGGTCACATTTTGGAAAATTTTTCACCATTATACATTCATTGCAGAATTTCTTAAAATCGACGTTTTCTGCGTGATCGTACTCATCACCCTGTAATTCCGGAACCGGAAGTCGGATCCATTAGAAATTCAATAGCAGCCTATGGGAACGTTGCACCTTTCATTTGGGACTAAGTTTGTAAAAATCGGTTCATCCATCTCTGAGAAAAGTGAGTGAGATTGTGTTCGCGTACACACACACAGACGCACATACACACACACATACATACACACACACATACATACACACACAGACATTTGCCGAACTCGACGAACTGAATCGAATGGTATATGTCACTCGGCCCTCCGGGCCTCCGTTAAAAAGTCGGTTTTCAGAGCAATTGCAATACCTTTCTATTGAGAAAGGCAAAAAGGTAACTTGAACCTTAACTTGACTTTCTTTAAATTTGTTTTCTTGTAGTACATGTAATTTATCTCTTAAGTGATACAGAGTCTTCAAATTTGTGCATATCTTCTTGTTTTTGTGTTGCTCATTCGTAGTATAATTTGATAATTTATTTACCGGATGTAACGGAATTTGTTTCTTTGTTTTAATTTTATAACCTAACCTTAACCTACTATGTACAATATTTACAACTTAACCTAGAAGAGAGTGCTTATAAGCATATATTCGGAGTTCCGGCATTTTATCTGAAATTTGCTAGTGTTTGTGGTTATTCTTTGTGCTACGGTATTTACATTTGCCAAGCTATGGACAAGGGTGGTCCGGGAAACTAACGGAAGGTTCAGTATCATTTTAAGAGTCTTGTTTTGGAGCACTTGTAGTTTTTTTTGTGGGTAGGTGCACATGTTTGCCATACTGGGCTAGCGTAGTCCATGACGGGAGCGATGATCTGCTTGAATACTGCCAACTTGTTTCGTTCGGAGAGCTTGGAGCGTCGATTGATGAGTGGATAAAGGCATTTAACCAGTAAGGAAAACTTAGCTTGGACTTTTTCTACATGCTGACGAAAGAGGATTTTAGAGTCTATTAGGAGTCCTAGATAGATTGCTTCTGTGGACCAGTCGATTGGCGTGCCTCCAAGCGTCACTTTGTAGTTACTAGGGGGATCCAGTTTGGTAGTTTGCCGGTGCTTGAAGATGATCGTTTGAGTCTTGGACAGGTTTAGTTGTATTTTTCAGTTGCTCGTGTATTCGTGTGGATATCTTTCCAAACACCGTTGTAGCTTGCTCCTGAGCTCGCTCACATTTCTGCCCTTCACCAGTATGGCGGTGTCGTCTGCAAACAATGACAGCCAGCAGCCAACGGGGAGGGGAGGGATATCCGACGTGTATATGCTGTACAGTATTGACCCGAGGAGACTGCCTTGGGGCACTCCAGCTGGGATTTGGAACGTTTCCGATACTGCTCCCTGGAGTGAAAGCTTGAACGATCTATCTCGTAGGTAGTTGCGGATGGTTTGCGTTAAGTATACTGGGACGTTGAACTCGCTGAGCTTGTAGATTAACCCGTCGTGCCATACGTTATCGAACGCCTTCTCGTCGTCGAGCAGTGCCATTGCAGTGGATTTGGAGACGGCTTTGTTCTTAATTATGTTGACAACTCTCATCAGTTGGTGAGTCGTCGAGTGGCCCCTCCTGAAGCCAAATTGTTCGGGTAGAAGTATGTTGTTACTGCTCACGAATTCCAGGATGCGATCAAGAAGAAGCTTTTCATAAATCTTGCTCAGAGACGACAGCAGGCTGATAGGTCGGTAGCTCGGAGATATTGTGGGATCTTTCCCGGGTTTGAGGATCGGTGTGATTTTTACCAGCTTCCAAATGGAAGGAAAGTAGCGAAGCTCCAGACACTTGTTGAATATGCTGGTCAAGAGAGTGAGCGTTCTAATACTCAGATTTTTTAGGGTCAGATTGAATATTCCATCGAACCCGGGAGCTATCATATTTTTGGTGTTCTTGAGTGCCGAGCGAACTTGTTCAACTGTCACTATTTGATTCTGGGGAACACCACCTACTGACTGATCTAGGGCGCGAACTTTATTCAATACCCGCGTTTCGAATGGACTTTGGATGCTATTGCCGAGTTCATGTGAGCGCACGAAATGATTACCTATGGCATTGGCTTTTTCGAGAGGAGAGACAAGCTGCTTGCCATCCGCCTTCAGCGGTGGTATTGGTTTGGGGCGGGACTTAAGAACCTTGGAGACTTTCCAGAATGGTTTTGAGTTGTCTGGTAACTTCTGAACTACCTTGCCAAAGTTTTCGTTTTTTAGGTGATCCATTCTGGCCTTAATGATGGTGTTGAGATCTGTTATAAGTTGCCTTTTGTGCAGATCCCCTGTTCTTTGGAACTGCCGTCTGAATACATTCCTTAGTCGAATGTAGTATTTGGTGTTACGATCGATTGGAACAGTCTTGTCTTTAACTGGTACTTTCCGAATACATGCTTCGTCCGCCGCTTCCACCACTTGGTGAAATTGTTCCAGCCACCTATCGATGCCTTCTGGGCTGATAAGGACGGGATTATCATCCAGTCGCGAGTCGATGATTCTTTGGTACACCACCCAGTTCACTCTACGATAGTCCTTCCTCTGTTGAATAGGGGACGCTGTGACTTCGCCGCCAAACTCACACACAACCGGGAAGTGATCAGAGTTGAGTTCATAGAAGGTTTTGGGCTTGGAGATATCGGTGTTGGTCAAGAAGATGTCCAGGGTGGAGGATGCACCAGCAGGCGAGAGATAGGTTGGTTCATCGGGAAAGTGAATACAGTAATAGCCAAGTTGCGAATCGTCGAACAATAAGGAGCCATTTTGATTTTGGCGGTTATTCCTCCAGAGATCGTGTCGAGCATTCAGATCGCCACCAGTGATAAATTTGGCATTCGATCGCGTAAGTTTTGACAGGTCATTTTTGAACTGACTTGCTGGACCATTGCTCGCAAAACATTGACGAGGGCAATATACAGCGAAGACTTTGATTTTGCCTGTGGATGTTTCAATCTCTACGCCGACCGTTTCTATTATGGTGGTGTTAGTTTGAGGAAGTACGAGGAATTTAATGCCTTTCTTGACGATAATGGCAACGCCTCCTCCGCGAGAATGATTACGATCCAACCGCACCGTGGAGTAGTTGGGTATGGAGAAGGAGATATCGGGAGTAAGATTGGTTTCAGTCACGATACTTACATCGATGTCGTTTGTGTCGATGAAATCCACCAGTTATATCTTTTTCACTCGGATTGAGTGAGCATTCCAGTTCATCAAGCGTAATGGCTTAGCAGCCATAACTAATGGTGGTATTAGGCCCGAGACAAGCGGAAGTAGGCTCGCGGCGATTTGTAGGAGGCCCGGTTGGAGGGGTCTCGGATCCTGGTCTTCTTGGGACCAGTTCGGGAAAGTTGCTGGCTGAGAACACTGGCACTTCCTGACGCGTCTTTCCTGCTTGGCCTTGGGTGGAGGCTTTCTTCCGAATGTTTTTATATTCCTCCCGCTTCGAACAGGATCGGTCCGAACCTCGATGCTTTCCATCGCAATTTGCACAGCGGTATTCGATGGCACCTTCCACCAAACAGTCGACAGTGGCATGCCGCTGACCACAATAACCACAGCGAGGTTTCACGTTGCAATTCCGGGTACCATGTCCGAAATTCAAACATCTCTGACATTGGGTAACATCGCGGTTGAGGGCGCGGTATGGCTCCCAGCGGACGACGATTGATCCGATTGATCTCAATGCCTGGAGTGCGTTTAGCGTAACTGAACCTTTAGCGAAATGCACTAGATACAGGCAGTCGCGAAAAGTTTTAGTCTTGTCACGTCGGGACATCCGGAATACACCTACCGTCGCTAGTTTGTAGTGTACACGCAGTTCCTCATCTATTTCCTCGATTGACATTTCAGGCAGCCCGCGAATCACAGCCTTGAACGGTTTTTCACTGGCGAAGTCGTGAGTGAAAAACTCTGTTTTATTACTTTTCAGATATGTAGTAGCTTTTCCAAAATCGTCTTTGGACTTCATCATCATCTTTGTGCCAATCCGGCAGATTTTATATTCGGCCGAAACACCAAGCACCTTCATGGTTTTCATTAACTTATCGAGTGGGACCGATTTCACCATGATGGGTGGAAACTTAACTTTCACTTGCAACTGCACGCAACTCCTGTGTAGATCCGCCAAAGTCACCGACGTCGCTATTGTTTGTTGCAGTTTTCGCTGCGCTCGCAATACTCGCGGGGTGAGCGGAAAAAACAGACATTCGGTCTATTTCCGTCCGCAATCGTTTGCTGTCCGGTTCCTTCGGACTTTTCAGCGCCTTCGCGCTCTTGTTTTGTTTGGGGGAAAATGTACTTTTGCATATAAAATATTTAAAATAATCCATAAAGAATTGTAAAACGATCCATAAAAAAGTTGTCCATGTTCCATAAAACAAAACTGAAAATCCATAAAAAAGTGTGAATGATCCATAAAAAAGGGTGATTTGATCCATAGATTATGTAAAATTGAACCATAAAATAATCGCAAAAGAGCACTAAAATAGTAATAAAAGAGCAATTAAAATGAACCAATGCCCCATAAAAATATTGGAAATGTTCCATAAAATGATACATTTTGCGCCATAAATTAACTGACATTGATCCATAGAATATTAACAATGTACATTAAAACACGTCGATATGTTCCATAATATCGACAAAAATGTTCCACGGTATTACAAAATGGAGCAATAAAATGTCAGAAAAAGTTCCATAAATTTGATGAAAATGTTTGCTAAATAATTTTTCTTGGTCCATAGAAGATGTAAAAATGAACATTAGAAATGATTCATATATCGAACGAAATTATGGTTGATGGATATTTACAAAACGATCCATAAGAAAAGAAAATGTAAAACGACCCATTAATATGTGCTTATGCATTAGAAAAAATAAATTTAATGAATTCATGCGAAATTTTATGGTAAACTTAAAAAATAAGTTGTGCTTAATAATTCTCATAACAGTGACAGTGTTTTAACAAGTGAGCTTATACTGGGAGCTAGTGTGATGCGGCTTGGCCGCATATCCGAGGCCAAGGATCCGAAGCGGCGCAAAGCCGCTGAGGATCCGTTGGACGAGGCATTGATTAACCCGTAGCTGGAATTGCAGGAAAACCTGTGGTCCTCTCGTTTGCCCGGTTTACT
Organism: Topomyia yanbarensis; assembly: GCF_030247195.1. Lineage (NCBI taxonomy): Eukaryota > Metazoa > Arthropoda > Insecta > Diptera > Culicidae > Topomyia > Topomyia yanbarensis. Next base: position 131,095,089 of record NC_080672.1, on the reverse strand, counting down.
TAAACATAGGGGCTACAGCTAGTTAAAAGCCGACTGAGCGGCAGCGAAGTCGGACAGTGCACAAGAAAGCGATGTGGCGTAGCCACATTAGTCAGTGTTCGTGTATAAAGTGTCCGTTTTCGCTTCAGATAGTTATTCAGATAGTATTTGCGACTCATGCCAGCCTGTATAGGTGGTCTAATAACACTCAGCGCTCTAATATCATAAATACCCTGACGTTTAAAGAGTTGCCATAATGATTTCAGGTTAGCTAAGTTCAGTTAGCTGACTAGTTAGGTACGGAAGCTGAAGTTTAACTATAATGTATGCATTGTTTGTTGTAGTTTGACATTACAACCAAATGTAATAAACTTTATTAATAGCAAAAATTTCGCATGAATTCATTAAATTTAATTTTTCTGGTGCATAAGCACATATTAATGGATCGTTTAACATTTTATTTTCTTATGGATCGTTTTGTAAACATCCATGAACCATAATTTAACGTTCGATATATGAATCATTTCTAATGTTCATTTTTACATCTTCTATGGACCAACAAAAATTATTTAGCAAACATTTTCATCAAATTTATGGACCTTTTTCTGACATTTTATTGCTCCATTTTGTAATACCGTGGAACACTTTTGTCGATATTATGGAACATATCGACGTGTTTTAATGTACATTGTTAATTTTCTATGGATCAATGTCAGTTAATTTATGGCGCAAAATGTAACATTTTATGGAACATTTCCAATATTTTTATGGGGCATTGGTTGATTTTAATTGTTCTTTTATTACTATTTTAGTGCTCTTTTGCGACCATTTTATGGTTCAATTTTACATAATCTATGGATCAAATCGACCTTTTTATGGATCATTCACACTGTTTTATGGATTTTCAGTTTTGTTTTATGGAATATGGACAACTTTTTTATGGATCGTTTTACAATTCTTCATGGATTATTTTTGTTGTTTTAGCGGCGCAAACTTAGGGCTGCCTTTGTTTGGGGCTGGCCTACGAGCCACCGTTTCCGTTTCGACATACGATTGGATTGTCGAACGGACACCTCTACCGAACCAACTAACTACCGAACGAAAAACTAAACACGCGGCGAAAGAAAAAACACGTCTGAGCACGTTAAGACACGACGAACGAATGAGCGTGTTCTCCGAAATCCGTCCGTTTAAATAGTCGATGATGACGTCATTCAAAGAAGTCTAGCGCGCTAGGTGCACAAATCTGTCGTGCTGGACTAGGGAAGCGCTATCTTCTGTGTGCAAATGCGCGATATTTTGACGTGAGATGGCTGAATTTTATGCGTTTAAAATTGGACCACTTTTCTTTACATACCATTTTTGTAGAATTTGCAACGTGCACCCCTATATCGAAAACAAAGACATAGTCCTACATCAAAACTTAATCCACCTAGCAGTGAGATGATACATTCCTTACATATATCACTGTTGGATCATTCAGAAGTTTTCAGAACTCGTTCATTAATTTCCAGTTTGCACGAAGAAAACCTCGAGTAAACTGAATAAATTATAGAAAATCAATAAAACGAACAAAATAAAACAATAAACCAAAAAATAAAAAACAAAAGGTTTTCAAATTCATTAATCGAGTACAAAAAAAAGTTTAAAACTATTTTTGAATATTCAAAAATAGTTTAAAAAAATAGAATAATTTAAATTGACTCAAACTAACAAATTGAACGAATGAATCAAATAAATCAAATGAATCAAATGAATCAAATGAATCAAATGAATCAAATGAATCAAATGAATCAAATGAATCAAATGAATCAAATGAATCAAATGAATCAAATGAATCAAATGAATCAAATGAATCAAATAAATCAAATGAATCAAAAGAATCAAATGAATCAAATGAATCAAATGAATCAAATGAATCAAATGAATCAAATGATTCAAATGAATCAAATGAATCAAATGAATGAAATGAATCAAATGAATCAATCAACCATCGAAACCCAAAGTAAATACGTCTTCATATTAACAAAATATTAACAAACTTTGCCTTATTTCCATCCAAAAGAAACAGAACGTACCCTTAAGAAAGAACGTCTCCTTAAGTTACACTTGTCAATACATGAAAAGAAGTCATTCCAAAATGGAAGCTAATATTAATTGTAACATGAAGCTATTAGAAATTCGAATCAAAACGGTACGTCAACCAAAGACAGTATACTACCATTAAACATCGAACAATTTGAAAGCACCATCATCAGCAGTTACTGCACAACTATGCAGACCATCGAGTATTTTTAGCAGTTCAACAAGATCTAAAAAAACTCCTCTCTCCGTAATCCGAGGTTGCATTCAAGTCTACACACGATTCGATTATGTTGAAATTATTCCGAAAATGCTACGTTCACAATTCTTCGAATCGCTACAAATTTAATGATTCTTCCCACTCCTTAGTAAGGTCCAGCCGTCGAATAACGTGTACGCTGCTGGTCCGGGACGGGACTAGGATTGATGGATTGCCGCTCGGCTGCGCGATACCCCCTTGTGGTATTATTCAGTGTGATGGCCGTCAAATCTACACACCATCTCATCCAGCAATTCACAACTTACCCTGATACCGAGCAACCGTAGGAGGTAGAAGAGAAAAATCTGATCCGTCAGTCAACGGTTAGACACCACCTACCATAGCTACTATCCCTACAAGCCGAATACAAACTCCGCGGGGGCAGAATCGAATGAACACGATCCAAATTAAATGACAGGCGGTGAAATGTTTCAAGGCACATCTAGCCGTGGTCTAATTGAATTAAAGCCTTTACACGATCCTATTCACCGGGGGAAGTATTTGATGGATTTTCAGTTTCCCATTTTCGCTTTTGTTGTCGGTTCCCCGTATTCCGTAGCGCGTTTCACGAAGGCACATTCAGTTCATTCTTTGGATTGAGCTGATTTGTTATGATTTCATTATCTCTTGTTGGGTTGCCATTCAAATTTGACAGACGCCGTCTGGTTATGAGGGATTTTTTTTGATTTCGTATTAGATCTAATCGTTATTCCAATTCGCTTCAGTTAGTTTTTCTGTCATCATATTGGTGATTGGTTTCTAGAGAGCTAAAGATTTGACTTACTTGATCTCAATTTTATTACATTGATTGATTTTATTTATCCTTGATTCTTAATTTTATTTATCTTTGATTTTTCGAATTCTCCTAGTCTTGATTTCAGTCTTGATCAAAACTTTTCATTGAATGAATCATTATTTTTGAATATTGTGATTTCTTGGTGCAATAATTCTGTGATACCTAGCTCTTGCTCCGTTGTGATTTGGTCAATTCTCTCTTAATCAAAGATCTATCTAAACAAACCTTTTTACTGTAATCAAAACAAAGGTACGACATTTGAAACATTACATTCGAATATAAATTTAAACTGCAAGCAGCTGCAACGTCGAAAATCCACACTATCACCCTCAGCATGTCCAATCAAACAATCGATAAACAGTGCGACCTCCTACTGGGCCGAGGCCGGCATTCGCACCGAAAGTTGTCCGCAAAACAAATCTGTTTCGCTCGATCTCGTTCGGCATAAGTGGGTATGAAAAATTTGTCTCAATTTATAGCTGACAAACGGTCTATCCTTTTTCGAATCAGGGATGGTCCGATCTTTCCTGTAGATTTTATTTGTTTGTTTCGTGTTGACTCTTTGTTCTGCAAACCAACATGCTTTGGGTGTGGATGCAGAAGAACAGAAGAGAAACCACCAGCATGCACTATGGACCCGTGTGTCAACGGACTGCGCGGAAACACTTTGGACAAAGGGCTATAACCCAAAGTTGGTCGGATCTAATGCAATGCAAGTTAATGCAAAATTAATTGTCCGGTACTCGGTGTTTAGCTCATAAAAAAGTTGAATGAATCATTAGCCATGAGAAGATCCAAGTGTATATTTGCACTTGCAAACTCCACGCATATGAAACAATGTCCGCATCTTAAGATTCCACGGTTCACAGCGGCTTGTAGGAAGATGCATTCTAGCAACAGGGTCGTACTTTTTTATTTCTTCACCCTATTCTTCGAGATTATCGAAATTTCAACGACCCATCGACATTTATTTTTCTCTAAACGATTACCAGAATTTAATCACATCACAAATCTCTAGTTTCAGTTTGTTCATCCAAAAACTTTTTTTTGTCTACGCTTAACAATTAAGTTATTAGGAAGAAACTCCTACAATCACATTTTCCAAAGATGAACCCTCCGCTAGCTACAACCCCCGGGCTTTTAGCTAAATGTCCATTACACGCAGAGTTCAGCGTCCCAAAAGCAATCACGATCATCGCTGGCTGCCGCGTTAGCAAATTCACTTATGCATTGTGCACAGGTGGCCATGGAGGTGGGGGAGAACCAACGGGTGTCAGGAAACGGCCATACCATCGTCGTATTGCAGTTTGCTGCAAATAAAAAAAACAAGACACAAGACGCGCACGTTGCACTTTCGTAGACTTAAAGCCCAAAAGACCTTAAACTTTGCCATCGCCTCTGCGGGACTTTGCACCTCTCCGGTTGAGCTCGCTTTGCTGCCCCAAAATGAATATACATATTTTTGTTGCATTGTGGTAGATCGTGGTTTCACCGGTATGCTAGCATCCGTGCGGGTGGAGATTCGTGACAACGCCGGTCGACACAAAAATAATAACAACCACCGCCGCACTGCTACCTTGCGGACTACTGACTAATGTGGTCTCCTGTACTTATTCCGCCCGTTGCTGGTGTCGTTAGGATAAATCAGTCAAGTATCTTGAGACGGTCGCGTGGCTTGTTCCGTGGGTGATGTGGAATTACTCCTTTATATGTGGCTGTATTTATGTACGAGAGTGATTGTTGCAGAGAATAATAATTATTGTTAGTCACTTCAATGATGTGGTATACCCCAGACTTCAGAGTTGATGGATCCTTCACAGAATTTTGATATAATAACTGTCGTTTAGAACGGACGTAGATCTACATTGATCCAAACACTTTTTAAACATGTTTTGATACTAGAGTCCCCTGGTAACAATTGAGGTTTTATGATAGTTTTATAGCCACTGATAAAACTTAGATTGCACTTGTAGCGTCTTATAAAACTTCAATTGTTAGTTGGGTCCCGCTGCGATGCTCTAAACTTCTTTTTTGACAGATATCAGTTTACAGCGAATGTACACGTCAATTGAGGGGTTAGATTAGAAATGCTATTGACACAATGAATCATTGCTGGTTGATGCTCAAACATTTGAGCATGAGCATGATGACCGTACATTTCGTAGTTGCTACCAGAACAAGTGAAATTGCACAGAGAGTCAACTAATGAGCCTGGCAGTAGCTATCCACTCTCAATGTGCACGTTTTGAGAGTTCCATGCTTTGAAATACCAATAACGGTGCCGACAACGCCTTTACAGTCATCGGGGAAGGGAAGAAATTTTAGTGTAACAAAGGTTGTTATGGAGACCGTGTATACGTTTTTGATAGTACGAAGGGGTAGAGTGTTACACAAATCTGGATTCACCTTGATGAGTGATATGATTTATGCAAACTCAGTAGTGTTATCATGTGTTTATTACTCTGGGTAGCCGGCTGCCGAGAATTTATGATAGATTTATCGTTTATTGAATTAATTATGAAATGTTCGGTTTGTAAAAAAACAGCTTTAACTCCGGACAGCCGACAGTTGGGAGTGTTGCTTATGTTTAATTGAATCAAACTGCAAGTGAACGATTTTATTATTTCTCGCTCCTTCATTCCGGCCAAATCCGGCAAACTTATAAGAGCCTAGCCTCATCTTGGTACACCACTAGATTGCTGTCAATGCGTACATCGAACCTTTCAAAACAGGGGCTATATTCCAAAATTTAAGTAAAAAAACTAGCGTCAGTTGAACGTAAGAAACCCCCGTTTTGCTCAGAATGATTTAAATTTTGAAACATTTGGACGAAAATATTATTTTAAACATGTACGATTAGCATAGACAAAAACAACAGTAGTGAGTAGACAGCAGATGTCCGTCAGCGGGCTAGCAACTGCAGCTAATCAGGAAAAAACACGAAGTTGGAGAAAATCGGGATATCGTTGTCTAGAGAAATTTTACCGCCGATGATTATTCTGTTGGAATGGCAGCGAAATGGATCGCGAAAATGGGCATCGGTATAGGGTGAAATACCGCCGCCGAGAAGTTCTCAGCACCAGGTAGCAGATAAATAGGAACGACTAGCACCAAGAAGGGTAAGAAGCCCGGGGAAGGTGGCGGTAAACAGATGTAAATCCTTTTGGTCGACTCCTCCGGATCGGTTTATGTCTCAACAGGTGACGATATTTGCAGCAGACCTGCGCAGGTCAGATGTATCGCGAAGGGCGGAAAACGCAATGATATCGAATCGAGAAAAATACCTTTGAAAATTCGCTTCAAAAAATTAAATCGTATTTTAACAGTGTTTGTATACTGCGCTTTCAAATGTATTGAAACACTTCAAAACAATACTAGGTTTCGGAAGTATTACTAAAATATTTTATATAATAACGTTTTCGTTGATAAAATTGAAAAAATATATTTCGCCGAGTGTTGTTATGATTATTATGTTATGTTGTTGATTAGGCCATTTTTGAGTCGCCCTCTTATTTTGACCACTCACAGTGTCGCCAGAAAACAAAAACCAAATGTGGGTTTCGCCGTGCTCGCCGGAGGGGAAAATTTGTTATTCCCCCCGGGCGTATCAAGCAGTTGGTTTTTGTTTAGGGCGACTCTGTTTACGGGCTTTGTAGACAATGATGCTGTCAATTTCGCCCGTACACACTACCTTAGAAATGCAGAGGCGTATCCGCCTGGCGGATTGTTAACAGTTGAAAGTCAGATCCGCCGTTTTGTTTTTTATTGATTTTCATGAAGTGTGAAACATTTATTAATGAGTTTTTATATTTATTATGAAGTATTTTTACTACTCTTTAAGATATTACTCAAATCTCCGTTTTTATATTTATTATGAAGTATTTTTACTCCTCTTTAAGATATTACTCAAATCTCCGTTTGTGTACATTTGTTATATAGGCCCATTTGTCGGTTCACGATCGAAATTTTTGTCGACTTGCTAGTCAACTTCGTCAGTGTGTGCAGCCTAATGAGTGTGTCATCAACCGAGTATTTTACTTGTATAGCTTAAAGTCCAAGTATGCGTGAAAACGAAATCTGGTGGTGTTTACATGTGTATGCGTGAAAACGAAATCTGGCGGTGTGTTTACATGTGTATGCGTTTGTTCTACGCTTAGTTGCGATGGGTCATCATTATCATTAACGACGCTAAATATCTGCGCTTCAGCTTCAGTAAAAGTTTAGTTGCTCTGTCGAACGTACGCAATTGTGGTGTTCATTTACCGCCAGCTCCATAGATACATTTTCGGCATGTGTATAAATCGGAAATAAAAAGTGGTAAGGTAGGCTTATTTTGTTTGAATCCGCTTGACCCTTTTGCTATTTCTGATCACAAATCGAAACTATTCAGTAATATTTTGAACAGATGGTAATGAATAATTTTTTGTATTGATGGTAATGAGCCATAGGAATGGGCAATGTCGATGCGATTCTTTCAAAAGTCGATTTTTTCTCCTCGAAAAATCGATTTTTTGCATCCGATCTTATCGATTCGATGTTTGACAACATCGATTTTATTGATTCAAAAATATCGATTTGGCACAATCGATTTATCGTTCGCAGTTCTCATTGAACAATATGCGATTTTTCACAATCGACATTTTTACCTCGATTAATAGATTTTCATTCGATCTTTCCCGTTTTGATGTTTTCACTGCATCGATTGTTTTTAATTAAAAGGATGGATGTAGCAAAATCGCTTTTCAAATTGTCTATCACTAATGAGCCAAAAGTCAGTGTAGGATCCGCTTATGAAATCAACAAAGTTACAAGTATTAGGGTTCGTCGCGGTGCGGATGTGGGCGGTAAATGGATTATCCGCACCGCAACCGCATAAAAATAAAAAAACCGCACCGCTTACCGCAACCGCACTTTATTTACCGCACCGCACCGCGCGGTAATGCGGTAAATGCGGTAAAATTTTTATATTTTTAAAAATGGTGTTGAAAAATTGTACATTTGTGTAACCATATATAACAAAATGTTATTCTTATTCACACGAAATTTAACTTTAAGAGACTCCTCAGAATGTAATGTTTATGAAAAAATCAACTTTTGCATTTTCTATTAAAAAAAGGCAAACATTATACATTCAAAAACGTTCTACTGCAGTAATAGGAAAACTTTTATTTTAGCAACCCTTCAGTTAATTGAAAAATGGGGAATAAAAATGTAATAAGAATGTAATGTTTTTGACATATGAAAATGAAATGGATGATTTTCGCATTTACGTAGTAAACCACCTTTCATTCTTAACGGAATTTCACCAAACAAATTTAAAGTCGGAATACCAGTACTTCTATATAGTAGCGCATATATTCCAATGCAGTGAAATAAAAACATATTGTATTTCATTAATAAGAACGACGCCATATTTGACAAAAATTGCCTATACATTACATCTAATCAGGAGTCCGATCTCAACCGGCACAGAATTATTGAACATTGGAAAAATTGCAAAAAATGTATGATTTGTAGCATACAGCAGAAATGATTTTTAAAAATATGGGGTTTTACGGACAAAATATCCCAAAACTCTAACTTCCGCATTCTTCAAGAAACAGATGTATTATCATTCAAAAACTAAGATTGCTCCCTTTAAAAATGAATGAAGTGTAGTTTTCTAAATGCTAGTTCGAAAGTTCTAGCATTTAATATATTTTCCTCTAATATTTTGCCAAAGAGCCAATGGCAAAAACTTCAATTGAAGTGAACGGGAGTCAAACTATGTGGTATTTGGCAACAAAAGCTTCAAAAAAGCTACAAAATAGTCTGGACTGAAAAATATTAGGACCTAATTTGGTAGAAAATTATTGTAAATTTGAATGGAAGTACGCGAAAAAAAGTTATCTAGCATTATGCTATATTTCACCCTAAGGAGGAAAATTTGGTAAACACCAAAATTTCTCACTAGGGCGAAAATTTGTTGGTTAAACCAGTCTTTGCACTTAAGGACACAAATCCTTATTTCTTACACAGTTGCGTTTTGGCTTCGCCTCATCAGAAACCGACACTAACTTTTTGTTGGAATAGATTAGCGCCGGCTTGACGCAAATCCATTAAAACTAAAACACACTTTGTGTTTCAATCGAACGACTGATAAAACGTGATGTCCCGTCTGAGCAGAAGTTCTGTTTATGCCGATGAGACACAGTGAAGCCGAGACTTTTCTTGGCATAGCAGGCCTACGCGAAAGCACTATGCTATATTTCACCCTAAGGAGGAAAATTTGGTAAACATCAACATTTCTCACAAGGGTGATCACGTTTGATCACGTGTTTACCAAATTGATATCGAAAACGATTCATAATTCCACGATTTCCTACAGAAATCGAGAGAAGTGATTTACTTTTAAATTGGATTTAAGAGTAAACATGTATTGTTTTTAAATGATCTAATAATTTTGTCTCTATTTGGATCTTGCATTTTATGTATTTGAAATGGTTAGTTTATGAAGTTTTACTTAGAAGTATAAAATAACTAGTCCAAAATATGTCGTAAAAATAATAGCGTCAAAATATTTCGGAAACAGCTAGATTTTCTTTCATTATCAATTAGAATAATCAAAATTATCACTTTATAATTTTTTTGCGGTGTGGTTGTGGTAAAACCGCGCGGTAAAAGCTCTTTCCCGCACCGCATCTGCGGGAAAAAGTGTCTCACTGCGCCGCAGATTTTGCGGTGCGGGTGCGGTAAATACCGCGCGGTTGCGGTAATTACCGCAACCGCGACGAACCCTAACAAGTATGCGTTTATACGTAGACGAAATTAGAATGTGTGCGGGTGATCATTACGTTGTGCGCGGTAGCTAATGCCGATTTTCAAACATCATTGAGTAGGCTGTTCGAGGGCGCCTATTACCGTCACTTTATGTCGATTTATGAGTCGCGTGAACAGGTATGTCTGCCACCACCACTCGGTTATAGAAACATGAAATCGTCATTAAGCTCGATTCAGACGATACATCAACTTCCGTCGATGTCAACGGAACGTCACCGTTCCGTCAGGATAAGTTAAATGCGGTTGTCATGTGCCCGTTCACACGTGCCGTACGTCAAATCGTTCCGTACCGTTGATATTGATGCCCTAATTTAACTGCATGTAACTAATCTTGACGTTCTGTACCTGTGACGGAAGCCTAATGTATTGTGTGAGTCGTACTTTAGTCAGCAAGCACAGCAAAACAATCACACGCACATATTCTAATTTCGTGTACGCATACTTGTTGTAATTTTGTTGATTTCGTTAAGAAAGGGGTAAGGATTTTAGCAAAAAAACACCTTTTTGCGATTCTTTTAGAAAATTGGATGAAGCATAAAGTGGCGGAATTTTCGTGAAATAGCAAATTTTAATGAGTAAAAAACTCTTAGTTGAAAATTATCTCGAAAACTCAACGTAGGGGTTGGGTATTTTAAACATAGAATGTGTACACAAAGTTTGAAATAAATCGGTTACTTATTTTTTGAATGGCAGTTTACACCGCAAACCGTGTTTATCCAAAAACGTTCTACAAAAAGCTTCGTCACCGAGTCACTAGTCGGTATTGTTGCAGAAAATATTACATAATGTTATTGAAATGATACATCATACTGTATAAAAGTTATCAATTCGATTCACCCAAATTTCTACAACCAAAATGCAAAAAATGTGTTTTTTTTCACGCTGAAGTTCTTCCTTCCCTTTAACAGACTCAACACAATCTGGAATATTGACAATAAAACCAATTAATGATTAATATATTGATAGTGTATAGCCATTTGGATTCTATAGAATGATACTGTCTTGTCAGTATTTTATTGACAATACTCTTGTCTCGTGTAGGGTCCGCTGTAAACATCATATATTGCAACATTCTTCATCAGTCGACAGTCAGATAAAAACTGTTATCAATTGAAATTAACATCATAGTTTCTCCTAATTTGGAAAAATGTCGAAAATGCGAGCAAAAAATTTTACTAAAGACGATGTTAATCTTTTTGCTGCTCTCGTTATGAATTATAAACATATCAATGAAAATAAAAAAAAATAGCAGTAACTGTGCAAGCAAAGAAGGAAGCATGGGAAAAAATATCTGTGGAATTTTCCGCGTGTGTATCCAGTCCACGCAATGCCGAACAATTAAAGATCTTTTACAAATAAAACAAAGTCTTTTGTAAAAAGGATTTAGCCGCGTACAAGGCGGAAAGGCATAGAACCGGCGGAGGAGCACCACCGCACACACTCCAGTATGATCATCCTCTGTTAAAGGTGGTGGCTTCAGAGGTTCGACCACTTTCGAACCCTTTCGACGGCAGTAGCATTTATTTCAATGAGGTATGATATATAAACTAATCAAAAATCAGTAACGACTACGAATGACTAAATAATGGTTGCTGTTCTTTCGTAAATATCTCGGTCGTTATACACATATATATATATATATATATATATATATATATATATATATATATATATATATATATATATATATATATATATATATATATATATATATATATATATATATATATATATATATATATATATATATATATATATATATATATATATATATATATATATATATATATATATATATATATATATATATATATATATATATATATATATATATATATATATATATATATATATATATATATATATATATGTGTGTGTGTGTGTGTGTGTGTGTGTGTGTGTTACACGTACAACTATTCATTTTACATTCATTCATCTCAATTTTCCAGTTGCCAAATGCTGAAATGGTGGATTATGATGAACCAACGGCTCTTTGTGAAATAACTTGCCAAGGAAGTCAGCAGCTCTTGATAAACGGTGAAAGCATAATAAGCGATGTACGGCGAACTTCATAAAAAAATTCTATTAAATATTAATGAAGTACTTGTTTATATTTTATGAAGAAACTAGCTTAGCTGGTCTTCCAGATGAGTCGCAGCGATCAGATGGTTGTAACGATGACAAAAATCAAGGATCTAGTCAGAATCCGCTGGTCACGCAAATCTCGGTTGAAGGAATCGAAGTTTCCGGTAATGGCAATGCAGATATATTCTGTAGCAGAAATGGGCGATCAGATATAAACGAGCCCAGCGTTATACATGACGAGCAGAGACACTATGTTGTTCGAAACAACAAACGTCAGCGTGTGAATTTCAACACGCTCCAAGAATATGTCAGCGACTACGCAGAACAGAAAAAAAGAAAACTGGATCTACAAATTGAGCTTCTTGAAATGCAGAAGGAAAAAGTTCGACTCGAGATTACAAAATTAATAGGAAATACGGACGATGAAAACTAGTAGTAAGTTTATAAGTTCTATTATTCCCTAAGCGTTATTTTTTCTATTAAATTGATCTTGAATCTTTTAAATATTCCCCCTCGATAAAAAAAAGACATTGATGCATATATATTTATATACATATTGATGCATAAACATTTGTATCCATCTATGTTATATATAACAGTAAACTACTTAGTTTACTGTTATATATAACAGATGGATACAAATGTATATTCATCAATGTCTTTTTATCGAGGGGGAATCTTCAAAAGAGACCACTACCGACTTGGCCGTGGTACTGTCGGATTCTTGCTGCAGCTCTTTCTCCAGCAAGCCTACCGACTAAACCTTAACCACCTGTATCTCCGTATCCTTTTCCTCCCGGGACCACCGTTGAGTATTACTTCGGGAGGGGATTGTGCTCTTGCACCTCTTCTTTCTTAGAGCCCCTTGGCTCCTCGACAGCGCCTGTTCGCTGTGTGGGTGTTTTTTTTTTATTTTTCATTTTTTTTTTCTTTATTTTTTTTATTTTCATTTTTTATTTTTTTTTTTTTCATTTTTTTTCATTTTTTTAAAATTATTTTTTCATTCGCTTACAGCTTGCAACGTTACCGGTCCACCGGCGATTGCCGTTGCCGACAACGGAACCCGTCGAGACGTGAACCGATCCAAGGATACCGAAAACGTAACTCGCATCCCTTCACCCCCATCCTTGGAGGATTTTTTTCCTTTTCTAACCGACGTTAAACTGCTTGTTGGTGTTGCCAACTTAAAGCTCGTATCATCGCTGCGCTAGAGCTCCGACAAAATTAATGTTACTGTCATTAGCTCTTAGCTGTCCTTGAGCCCGTTGGCTCCTCTGCGTACGTTGAGTCAGCATGCTATCCAACCCTCGCTGCGTAACCAATCACCACCGTTGGAACCCGTCGAGACGTGAACCGATCCGGAGATGCCGAAACGGGACTCGCATCCCTTCACAGCCACCCTCGCAGGATTTTTAACCAACGTGAAGATGCTTGTTGGTGTCTCTAATTTAGTGCTCGTTTCTTCGTAGCGCTTGAGCTCCTGCAGAATTAGTGTTGCAGACTTTAGCTCCTAGCTTGGCCCCTCTACGTACGCTGGGCCCTTTGATTCCCATATGTACGTTGAGTCAGCACATTATTCAACCATCGATGCGTAACCGGTCGACCCCAGGACCGTCGCCACCGTCGGAACCCGTCAAGAAGTGAACCGATCCGGAGATTCCGAAACTTGACTCGCATCCCATCACAGCCACCCCCGCAGGATTTTTACCCGACGTGAAACTTCTTGTTGATGTTGCTAACATAGTGCTCATTCCTCGCATACGAACGTCACCGCGCTGGAACCCGTCGCGGCGAAAACCGATCTGGAGGAACCATAAGACCTGACTCGCGTCCCTTTACGACCACGCTCATAGAATTTGTAACAGACTTGTACCACTCGCCCATATCTTACTAGTTGGCGTTGCCAGCTTGCTGTTCTATGCGCCACTTTCTCTGAAGTTCCGACAATATTAGTGTCACTACGCTGCTGACGGCATTCCATGTGCCTTCATCTCGACACATCTCTGCTACAATATTCTTTACATTAAGCGAAGGTATCTCCTTTCGCGCTGCTTCAAATCTAGGACAAACGAGGATCACATGCTCCGGTGTTTCCTCGACGTTTATGCTCTCCGGACAAAAGGGTGGCACAGCGTGTCCGAACCGATGTAGGTACTGTTTAAAACAACCATGACCAGACAGGAACTGCGTCAGATAGAAGGTCACTTCGCCATGCCTCCTATTTACCCAGGTCGAGAGAACCCTGTATTCCCCTGGTCCCCTTCCGCTTGTAGCATTCGTTATCTTCCACTAGGATGATGCCGATAGCGATCGTTCCAGCGATAACGCGGACTGCCTCTGAAGAGATAGTCCTGTACGCGCTCGCGACCCGCATGGCCATGAGCCTGAACGTACTACTCAGCTTTGCTCGATTCCGCTGTGTCTCCAGCGCAGTAGCCCAGACCGGGCCTCCGTACCTCAGTATGTATGTATGTATGTATGTATGTATGTAAGTATGTATGTATGTATGTATGTATGTATGTATGTATGTATGTATGTATGAACCCCACGATATCTGTAACGATGATGCCATTTATCGGCAGGACAACGAGACAGAAGTTAATTTTTTGCTCGAAGCAGAAGGCGAGCAGCAACTGGTTCCACGCCGCGAAAGATGGTCTCCACGCATAATAGCAAGTTGCGTGCAAGAGATCCGATGGACCCACAGTAATATTTGTTTTGGTTTATTTTTTATTTTTACATATTTTAAAAATTAAAATAAGCAGAATCTTGGGATTATAATGTGTTATAATCCAAAGGTTCTGCTAAGCTGACACAGCAAGACACGTTAAGAATTAAAAATTACACTGAACCGGTCACGTTTAAGCATGGTCAGAAAGTGGGCGTTAGGGCATTGCAAAAAAAATTTTTTTTTTAATTCTCGAAGGCCCCCCCTCTCATATTGTGACAAATGTCAAAGTAAGCTCAGATGCCAAATTTCACATCATTTGGACAATTTTAGACCCCCGCCCACTTCGCTTGAATTTTTTTGAAATTGGTACTATGGGAAAATATGGAGAAAAAATACATTAAATGCTATAACTTTTGAAGTAGCAATCAGAAAATTACACTTTATAACTTTTTTGAAAGGAAATAATCTTAGTATTTGAATGGAAATATTTTTGTTTTTGGAAAAATACGAGAAAGTGGGGTACTGTGTCATTTTGGCCCCAAAATCCCATATTTTTAATGATTTTTCTGCTCCGTGATGCAAATCGTACATATTTTGTAGTTTTGCTAATGTGAAAAAATCTCAAAAATCGATCGGAGCCTTTTTGACCTTTGTCAGAATACGAGAAGTTGGGGTTAAATGGCCTTTTGTCATTCATATTAAAATTCAACATTTTCTCGTGCATATATCTCTATTATTCTTCATTCAATTTTCATAAACTATACCTTGTTGAACGTGGAAAATCCTTTGGATTATAACAAAAATAGATTCGTTACCGGTAAAATTCAGTAACATCAAATTATCTGACATATAGTGTCGATTTCACATTTTTATCATAAAATCGCACATATTAACTCCATGTAACAACAAAATTCTAATTTAATTTACTACTTTTAGTGTAAAATATGCTTAGGGATCACATTATAAAAGTTTCATTCCTGGAAAACTAGGGGAAGTGGGGGTATTAGGACAAATAATGAAAAAAATGATATTTGTAGAGTAAATATCAAAAAGTTTGATGTTTCTGAATTTTACCTCTAACGTTTTTATTTTTGTTTTATTCCTCAGAATTTTACACGTTCAACAAGTTACATTTTATGAAAATTGATTGAAGAATCATAGAGATATATGCATGAGAAAATGATAAAATTTAATATGAATGACAAAAAGCCCTATAACCCCAACTTCTCGTATTGGGACTAAGGTCAAAAGGATTCTGTTCGATTTCTAAAATCTTTACACATTAGAAAAACTACAAAATATGTATGATTTGCATCACGGAGCAGAAAAAGCATTAAAAATATGGGATTTTGGGGCCAAAATGACCCAGTACCCCACTTTTCCGTATTTTCCTAGAATCAAAAATATCTCCATTTAAATACTTAAGATTATTTTCTTTCAAAAAAGATATAAATTGTAATTTTCTGATTGCTACTTCAAAAGTTATAGCATTTAATGTATTTTGCCTCCATAATTTCAAAAAAATTCAAGCGAAGTGGGCGGGGGTCTAAAATTGTCCAAATGATGTGAAATTTGGCATCTGAGCTTACTTTAGACAATTGTCACAAAATGAGAGGGGGGGCCTTCGAGAATTCAAAAAAAAAATTTTTTTTTGCAGTGCCCTAGTGGGCGTAGTCCAAAAACATAAAAAATCCTTAATTGGTTATAAATTGCCATTTCAGTTAAACTGTGGGTTGTTTAACTTTTGATTTGACAAGTTTTTCATCAAATGCAAGGTTTTAAGAGAATCAACATTTCATTTCACGTAATTTATTTGTACTTTGCCGAAAAAGTAATGCTATTCTCTAGATTTGAGTAGATTTCAAAGCATGACAAAAGCGTAGAGGGCGGAAATTGGCATAATCGCACTAAATCATATGCAATACGTATAAATGTAAATAGCCGCAATTCACCATAATTGTTATGAAGAGTTTTTTTTAATATTTTCGCGAAAACCACAAATATTCGAACTACTTCGTCTAATATCAATAATATAATACGCCAACGAATTGTACTACGTCAATATCGTGGTCTTGTTCCTGACATTACCATCGATTTCTATATGATAATTTATTCCGGTGATTAATTATTTTCTGACGGTTGGTTCGGCATGATTCACGTTAGCCAAGGATTAACTCGCATCTATTACAATTAAGAAAGTAGTATTGCGATTTCGTGGCGGTCAACTTGTTTAGCAAAGTCTGAGTAAAAAGTCAACACGTGTTTTTGTATTCCATAGCATTCGTTAATAAATAATTTCCTAATAGACTTCAGAACGAGGAGATATTAGCAGAACAAGTTATTGCAAATATTACAAAAAAACCTAACGTTTAGCCGATTCTCAGCATACAAAACAACTGCTAGTGCCACGATCCTACGCTGACAATCCTTCCTGGTTTGAGCTCGAACAATCAATAACTTATAAGATGTGCGCCTTGCAATCTATACTGCCACACCGGAGCCAAACCATGAACATGATCAAACCTTTGGAAAACCAATATTTTATAAAATCATTCGAACGAGGTTTTGTATTGAATTTGATAAGCCCTGCAACCTATATCTATTTTATTTTTTGGCACCGTGTAATTTTCTAGTCCTATCAAATAGATGGAAAGCGTATGAACTTGTTTTTTTCAGTTAGATTATGGTGCAATATCTTCTATCGCAATCTAAAATCCAACGGGCGGTCAAGATTTCGCATTTGTTTTATTTAATAAATTTTTCCAATGTCATCAATCAAAAAACTGGTAATTGCTTGAACGATACTGGTTACCCAGAATGACGCTTGACAAATTTTAGCTACAACTTCATCAATAACGATTGCGATGAGAATTCCGACATAACTTCAAATTATTTTTGACTATTAACTTCCCCATTGAGGTACCACTTCGACACATGTCGATTGTTTTACAAAAATGCGCATTCAATATCCGATGATCCGTTCGCTATGGCCATCACGATGCGACATAAGCAACTATGTTTTCATTGCTATAATGAGGTCAATAATTTCCGTTCCATCGGTCGCATCCCCACCCCACCACAGCCACCATTCGGGGATTCCATTGTACCTTTGGTGACGCTCTAATCTGAAGTCCACGATGGTAGACGCGGTTGGCTCCGGATTGTCGCGTCGATTTGAGGTGGTATGTACTTATTTTCATAATAAAACGCACTCACGATGGTGCTTCCTCTTTTCCTGGAACCCTATGGGAACATTAAATGTTATTTTTTCCCTCTGCAGCTTATGTTGACATTATCTGTCCGGCTAGTTTTCGCATTTGCATGGAACAATCTATTCAAAAGCGAGGTCGCACGCTTGTTACTGATATTATTAATAGGACACGAACCGTCCATTTCTTCGAGTTCGCGGAGACGCTATAAAATTATTCATCAGGAAAAGGGAAACATAAAACACGTTCGCCAGCTACTGGCGGTGGTGGTTGCAAGTGATGCGTTCTCTACTGGGACCACATCATGTACTATCCATACGGACAGGAGCTCAACAATTTTCATTAACTCTGTTAGATATGAAATATGTGTCAATTTTCAGTTCGAAACGTGTATCATGGGATAATTATTATTTAATTAATTATTGAGTTCTGTATGCGACGACAAGGAAAATTAACTTGTTGAAAAGTTTCGTTTAGAAATAATTGAACATGTGATTTCCCGAATGTTTCACCTCTTCAACTCTTCGTTGGCATCAGTCTAATTCATATCCAACTCACTGTGGTCATCTTCTACAATGCAAACAGAGAAGGAGGTAAGTATATTAGATAAAAACAAACAACTTTTATTGTTATTCCGCACCATTCTCTAAATCATACACGGTCGCGTTCTTCAGTGGAGTGCTTTACATTCAAAGGTACATTTCCATTTGCACCAAGCAGTGCCATATGTTCAAGATTGATCGGAGCATTACACCACACCCGACAGCCGAGCGATGACTGTTCAAAACTCCTGCCGAGCGATCACTTGATCTTTAATGGAAATTAGAATTCTAAATCAAGGCAGATGGTGCGGCCCATGACGTTCGTGGGAGATTTTGCGGCTCACCGACCGGCGCAATTGAACTGCTGAGAGTCTGGTAGTGTACTTGAAGTTGCGCCGGTGGCCAGCTGGATGTTTTGCGCTGGGGCCTTGCTTCAGTTGAATAGATCGAGTTAGATCATAACCAAAAGCGACACTATGTACCGGAATTTTAATAAATTATCATTTGAAAGAATCTCCAAAGCCTATTGGATTTCTTGAACCATTCGTAATTAAAGTTTTGAGTATAATTTAGTGTTATTGCATAAAAAATCAGTCGACAGTGAATAACGCCATACCTTCACTTTACACGTAATGTTATTTATTATAATTAATTATTTAAGTGTGTACACCTTTTTCTTCGCCTTTCTGCAGAAGCAAAGTTTTAATCCTAACCTGAATCATCTTGAATGAACGAATTATTTGAATATTTTTTGTCAAACATGTATAGAATTCAGAAATTTTTTAGAAGGCAAATATAGAAGATATACCAATTTCAGCGCCTCATAACAAACTTGCGTCTTCTGAATATGTTAGAATAAATTGATGAGAAAACATTAAAGACTGATCACCAAAGTTCTCCAAAAATCAATACTTCCTTATCACGTATAGCAAACTTTGTATATACTGCTTAATCAGGTACTTAATAATGTTTAAATGAGCAATTCTAATGACGAGAGATTTGTCACATTTTCGCATCACACACGTTTACATTGCATCTAAATGCAAATGCCTGTAAATAAAATCATCGAACAGAATAGATTTCAGCTGAGTGCGAGTAGTAGTTTTACTGCCCAGGAAAACCGCCGACCCTGGATGAATGTGTTTCGATGAATGCGAATGCCAATTTCAAACAAATCCTGGGGCTCAAATTCTGCAAGGCTTCTGCTCGCTGCAAGGCCGATTAATAGATTAAGATTCGTTTTGTGGATGAGACAATTAGCTAGCCAAAACGCTGATTAAAGATGGCGTGTGCCTGGGTATGAGTAGCATCAACAAAAAACGTGAAAATTTCTTCGAAATAACGACTAATGACTTGTATCAGATATTGCCATGAAATAGTCAGTGTTCTGAACACTTTATAAACACACAACGCAAAAAAGGTGCAGAGAGACTTCAATAGGCATTTACGAAGAGCGACTAAAATGTGGCGACTGATTGAATGTTTAAGTTTGTATGTTTCGATTTAATTTCTTTAGTATATGGTAGCCAACTTGTCCGCAAACATCTTTATGTTAGTCGTGAGAACAACGCCTTTGAGAGCAATGATACGTGAATTTCTTTCCTTCTTGTTTAGCTGTTCGTTATGGAATAAAGAGAGATATAGGGAGAGAAGGAGAGAGAAAGTAAAGTAAATCGATTCTCTTCCTGAAATCAAACAAACGTTACATTCAAGAAACCTCTTTCATTTCTGTGGTAAGTTTGAAAATAAATCAAGAGCTAATTATTTTTGCTCTTTAATGAATTGACATTTACTTAGCTAATCCAAAAATTTGGATCGCTCCCCTTTTAAAAATTAGTGAAAAGTATGGTGATAATTTCAGAATTTAATAGCATCCAATAAGTTTGGGGTTGCACAGAGGAGTAAATAACATCGAAACCTGATTAAATGTCGAAAATTTTAAGTTATTTTGTTATGATGTATTTTAATTTTAGAGTGTGTTGTTTATTGTACTGTTTAACAGATTATTGAAAGTCTTTCCGATAAAGGGGGTCCTCTTATATAATTGTGCAAAATGTACCTAATGTATGATTTTTTTTGAAGGAGTGAAATGAAGTAAACTGACTCTGCAAAATGTTTACTAAGGTTTAATCTATGAAATAAAAATTTTCGAGTGTAAGGTGCTAAAAACGGCGTCCAAAATGTTGGCTCCAGAAAAAAATGTTTCGAAAACCGACCTCATCTGCGGGCACGATATAGGTCGCAATTCGTCATCTACAAGCAGCAAACCAAAACGATCTTAAAGATTCCATTCCTTAGAGGCACCCTAACCTAACAAACATGAAAAAATTCGATATGGAAACAAAATGGCGGCCACTTGAAAATAAAGTATCGTTTTTTCGATTTTTCCACTTTGGCTGGCTGTAAATTATCAATATATTTCGATTTTGTAGCGCCCGAGAATATTCCCAAGTAACAATTTAAGTTTTATAGCATACTACAAGTGCAGTCTAAGTTTTAAGAGAGACTTCAAGAGCACCATAAATCTCAATTTTTTCTAGGGTTGTCTTCTTTTAGGCGGGCAAAACCCGAAGTTGATTGGTTGAGTGGTTCAAAAACGAGAATGCCCGCAGATTCGAAAAATCTTGTTCCAAGAAAGCCACCATTTTTGACACCTTATACTCTTATTACTTTTGATTCTACAGATGAAACCTTAATAAATTGGACTCACCCATATTAACAGATTCGAAATAAATTGTTGTAAATATTGATTTATTCAACAATTTTCACGTAAATTGAAAGATTTGCTTGTACATCTCTAACACATTGTTAAAAATATTTTTCCGTAAACATTATTGGATCGCTACAACCAGGCTAAACAAAGAGTCACCATTTTAAAATTTCACTATTTCCAATTATTTGAAAATCATTCGCATTATGTCGCTCGGATCGTTCGAACGTGTACCGAGTGAAGTATCGCGTGCCGATTCCAAACAAAACAGACGCTGCTGTGCGTGTGTGCCGAAACAAAGCTCACATTCCTTTGTGCGAGCGAAACAATAACGCGAAATAAAGAAACTTGTGTGAACTTTTGCAGCTCAAGGCCATTGCCAGCTATCCACCGATAAAAGAAAAGTGCTCGCATTTTACATTACTATTAGCTTACTTGTCTTTTAGAAATTCGGTTATATCTCAGTTAATCCTTGTCTCTCTAATAGTATTTTTACGTTCTATTTTTGTATCAAGCTCTAGGCCCTAACAAAATGACCTCTGTCGAGCAGGACGCACCCTATTATGAAATGTATGTCGAACCAGATTCGGCATCAAAGACTCCGATACCCCGTTTAAAGTTCTGCCTATTGAACCTGACCTGACCTGACCTGAACCTGACATGTAATCTTTTTCTGGCCCAGAGATAAGACATTAAATTTATCAAAGATTTCGAAAAACTTGACGCAACAGATTGACAGATCGACAGATAATCTCATGATTGTGGTATATGATCTAAATCAAACAAATGACATTTCTTGCGACAAGACTCTTGCGACGGAGTTCCGGGTATATCTGCCCGCTCACAAAATAGAGATGAATGGCGTCGATTTCAATTCGAATTTAATATGTGTAGATCTACAGGAGCACGCGATTGGTTGTTTCAAAGACCCTCTGATCCGGCCAGTAAAGATTTTGGACTGCAAGCGATTGCATTCAGGATCATTCACATAGGACGGGTAGAAGATCTATATCCATTTAGACACGTATCGGTTGATTTTATCCGGATCTGCTTTGCTATATTACGTCCTCTACAACAAGGTTCTGCTGCCTGTTCACCTGTTTGTACCACAGGTCATAAGCTGAACCAAGTGCGAGGAATTGGGCCACACAGCCATCCATTGTAGCATTGTAGGCCCGATGTTGCAACTGCGGAGGGAATCGTAGTTATGTAACTATCTTGTAATGGGAATACTAAAAAGTGTCCCTACTGTGAAGGGAGTATATATGAGCTCTAGACATGTCCCGCGTATAAACAGCGCGAGGAGAAACTGAAGTGTTTGCTTAAGAGACGCAGAAATGCTAAAGAGGGTTACGCCACCGCCCATAGCAAACTGCTTTGCTCTCTTGGCTAAGGTTCAGAATGAGTGCGACTTTGACGACCCAAAAGAAGCTATAGGAAGAGGAAGGCTATTTCCTCACCTGCAATTCCTTGTACATGCCAAAAGGGGCCTACAAACATAACAGAACAACGATACGCCGCCACAAAACCGAAGCAAAAGGTTCCATGAGATAAATCAAGATGTTTCCACCGCTTCCAGGGACACCATAAACCATAAATGTTTAGCCAGTAACAGTTTTTCTGGAATTTTCTTTCAAAGAGAATTTTGACAGTTGGCTTTTAAGCCGTAATCATATGTTTGTCGAAAATTCATCGAACGAGGTCACGAATTTGATCATTGTTCTACAGTGGAAGTATCATTCGGAAAATCGATTGTTCTAAAATTTTAATAAACAATTCAAAATGTAACTCACTTCAGAGATAGACCACAACTTTCACGATTTTAATATTATCCGCTTGGACCATGAAGGCCACTATGGATCATCAATCACCTTACCCCAAAATCTTTGCGACAACTATTTTGAATACACGGATTCCAACACCACGCTAGATTTACATCTTTGCTCAGCATCGTTGTGGTAGGATTGCATGTGCAAGATAATTCCTGATCTTCACGGTGGTGGCGACGATCTGCCGATCGTAACCACAGTCAATTTCGGGCCACATGAAACAATTAATGTTTTGTATGACCTCACTCGAAACATTGATTGGAAGAGCTACGCGACCGCGATATCCGACAAGATCTAGTCCACACAAAAGCTTCTTCAGCAGAAAAAGTACGGGCTTGATTCTCGACACCCGCGAACGGTCTCTCATCCCGTGACGGGACGAATTGCACGCGGAGTAGTTTTTCACGTATAATGAATTTCTGAAAGTTATTACTTCTGATAACTTAAGGAAGTACGCAGAAATGGAAACAAAAATGAGAAGCTTATCGAATGCCAAAAAACGGCGCCAGTTCGTCGACGCGTTAGCGTGAAAAACATCGATGAACACTCTTAGAAGCACGGGCCGGCGTAGGTGCCGACGGCCGATTGAATGCCATTCTACTTACCGAAGTTTTTCTAGAAAATGATCCTGTTCCGCCTCGACGATTGGGTCGAAATAAAAAGGGTTCCTTTATTTACTCAATTTGGCTTCCGGAAAGACAAGCGGATGAACGATTGCCTTACATTGCTCGACGAAACCTTAGTTTAAGGGCATATTGAACTCGTGGAAAGCGGTCTTTGCGCTTTGGGGGATAGTTATCACGATATCGAGCATATTATCTGGACGTGTGTCAAATATTGTGGGGTCTTAGTCACTGGAATTTCTCCGGACCCTAGGAAGATCATTCACACCGCCTTCCTTTCGCGGTCTTCTCTATATGTCTCTCATCTAGATCTTTTTGAAAATAGTCAATATAGAAATGTAGCCCCTTTTTCTCATTTTCTCGTTCTCAAAAGTCCTCTCTACTGCCTTTGTGGTGCTGACTCACACCAGAGCGAATACAAGAGATCACATTCCTTCGCACTACTGTGCTGGCAAACTGGAAGCGATCTGATAGGCGGAGCCATTTTGAATGATTTCCTACATGTATGAAGAGAAGCACTAGGTTTGACGTTGCTTGCTATCGTGGCAATCTAAGCCTGTCATTAACGTCGTCGAGTCTCTGCTGGCAATAAGCTGTGCAAGGTTAATCTTTGAACGTCATTATTGTCCACTAGAGTGAGAGAAAAAAGCTATCTACCCAACCCAGGAAGTAACAGGAAAAATCTATCGGCCCCTGTGACTGGTCCCGCCAGGAGTACTTACTCCAAATTTTAAGCAAATCAGACAAGTTTAGCTACATGACCAACGTGCCTGAACTTTGTATGCGATTTTTCGACAATTTGTGTGGAGAAAACCCACTAGCTCGCATTTTCACCCCTAAGTGGCACTGTATGCATCGTATTATTACTGTAGGTGAAAATAGGACAGATAATTGATTTGTCTACGACTTTGTCAAAGACTGCTAGTGAATCTGGCTTTGACAAAAGAAATTATTAAACTTTTAGCGAAGTATTGTCTGAGTCAGTTTTGCATGGGGCCTAGCAAAGCGAACACAATGTGGATAAAGATGAGTTTTGATTGTTGAAGATCGATCATACTCGACAAGCTTCCAAGCACAGTCAGAAAAAAACCGACAAATCATAAACAATCCTTCCGGTCATGTACTTGAAGCAAGACCTACCAGGGACTGGTACGGATTCAGGTACTGGTCCAGATCCAGGAACTAGCCCGGATCCGGGAATTCCAGATGGGGGAGCTAGACTGGATCCGGAAACTGCCTAATTTTTTTTATTTCACTATCCAACCAACCCAGTAAAAATATGTAATTCCGGCTGGTTTCTGCCAATACTGGGGTAGGATCCAGTCTGAATTCGGGCAGAGCTCCGCCAAAATTTCGATTGGTTTGACCCGATACTAACACTATCTTAGAAATCGACCCAATTATCCTACATACGAACAGAGCCGAGGTTAACACATACTGAAAAAGTGTTTGGTTGTTACACATACATGAACAGCAACAGCATTCGTCATTCCACCATTTACTACCTTTGCGGTAATATGAGTTTAATACGCAATGCGCAATTGCGTGGTCTGTTACCAAAACACAATAGAATCTTACCCAAAAGTAATGGAAACTTCCCCCGTCGGATTTTGGGTGTAAGTTCAATAATATGAAAACTTTCAATTTCATGAAAAAGGATCTATGAAACATTTTTAAATACTGCGAGGGTTCATTTCCAATCAAGTGCAGAAATGATAACTTAATGGATTGATTAAATTAGAAATTTTTAATAGTTTTATAGTTCTTTTTGACCATTCTACGCGGATTTTTACAAACTAAGTTAGATTGAAAGTTTAAATAAATAATGCTCACTGCAATAAACAGTAACTAAAACTATTTTCGACACATTTTATCGATACAAAATAATGTTAATTCGACAAAATTGCAATATTTTCAAGCGACTTGTGCGAGTGGTTCCGGTTGGCAGTTTGAATTCTTTGTTTTTGCTCATATTTTTAGAACCCGGTTGGGGCATTATCGCACGAAAAACTTTTTTGACCACTCTACTCAGATTGTTATTCCCAAACATGTTGTTCTGGTCAATAATGGAGTAATAACACATGGGCGATCTCTTCTGCTTATGCTTAACTTTAACCGTTGTGTGTCCGACGCGGTACCCGGGTACCTTTTTAAGTTTCAATTAATTAAATTCCTATGTTTTATCCATAGCTGGAAATTGAAATTTTGTGACATCTTAGAACATCACTAAGTCAAGCTTTTGGGTTAATAATATTGTTGATATAGAAAGGGTGGGAGTGAGGAGGGGCTCCTGATTTTTTTGATTACGTAACAGGCCGACGTGGGTACCCGGGTACCCACAAAATTAAAATGCCCATAACTAAGGTAATATCCAACCGATTTCGATACTTTTGGCCGTTTTGGATTCAGAAACTCATCCACTTTTGGACTTAATAAAAATGAATCGGGTTACTTCGTTCGTTTCCCGCGAATCCGGGTTTCCGGAAGCAGGTTCCAGAGCTGGGGTACTATTTGCGAACTTCAATGGAATACTAGCAATATGGGTATAAAAATTCTTGGAATTGCATCAGTAGGCCGTATCTCGTGGTTTTGGAACCATTTGGTGATTTGACCCCGGAACGGACATTCCGGAGCAGGTTCCCGTGGGGCCGTGAGTGGCCATTCCATTCCAATTCCATTTTTCAAATTGCCATAGGGTCCCGTAACAATTAAAAACAGACTTCTGAGACAATTTGAAGAGTTTTGATACTCATATTGCTAGGGCATTATTAAAATTTACAAATCACATCCTAGTACTGGAACATTACTCCGGAAAATCCGGATTACCAAAAACCAGATCCATTATTCCGGTTCTATTGTACAGAATCAAAAAGTAGACGAGTTCCTGAATCCAAAACATCTAAAAGTGTTCAAATCGGTTAAAGGAAGCCATAGTTATGAGCATTTCAATTTGTGGGTACCCGGGTACCCTCGTTGGCCTGTTAAATGTGTTTTTTTTGTTGGACACATAACTGTTAACATTGCCGGTAGTCACCCAAGTACAAATGTTTAATACCGTGAGATATTTGAACTCCTAGGATACATAATATTAGATATATCAATCACAATACATAAAACGAAATTCATAAACTTTTGCATAATCCATACCAATTCTAAAATTTATTTATTAATTCCACATCCCTAGCATCAATTTTTCTATGTCACAAATGATGGTGTTCGAATAGAATAATAATAAGTATGTAATAAAAATATACACTAACATAAAACGAAAACTTATACTCTTCCTGGAATTTACATCCGAACTTATGAGACATTTCAGTAGCAACAACGCTATTGATAGCTCTTTTGAAGTTCGATCATATCGTTCAGATTGCCACTTTTACGACTTTTGAAAAACCGATTTAATTGGTACCTATCCAATAAAAGAAGAAAAGCTACCGCTGATTTGAAACCAATACAACCCACCGGTCAAATGTAGACCAACATTCGAAACCCAAAGCACAATGAGTCTGCCGGATCGGGTATAGTCCCCAATCCAGTCCATTTAAGGACGCTTATCGGACCTTTCAATTTGGTCCATAAAAAAATATTTCCATCCCAAACGAGTAGATCGATCTTAACGACTATTTGAAAGCGATACTCCTAAAAATTGGGAAAGAAGGTTCGAAGAACAAATTTGAATTTAAGTGCACGTCAGCATGGCCACTCATCAGTCTCACGAATGATGGTGGATGGTTTATATGGGCCTTTCCGTGAGATTTATTACCAGGTATTCCGATCGGTTGGCGGGCGGACGGTGACAGTATGGAAGTACCAATTAAAATCGTTTTGTGAGCGATTTGGCTTTGTGCCGGTTTCTCGGAAGCCGCGATATACTAGACTCCCGAGCAGGTCGTTAAATTCGGTAAGCTCTCAATATGCAGCGATTAACTCGGAGATCCCGTCTGACGATAGGATTAATGGATGCGGCGGACGAGAGTGGCCTGTAACTTAGGATGTGATTATTAGCGCTGGGAGTGGAATATTAAAATGAAATGTTTCCATTAGTTTTAACCAAGCAAAATTTGCAATAGAAAAATGTTACATGTCTAGTTCTTCTTTTTCATATAGCCCCGTGAATGTAACTCTGCGGTTCCCATGTACGCTTCGAAGTCAGTCAAAATAGTGGCGTTCAATTTCAAAATGGGATTGCAGCACCAATGATTTTATTTCCTTTGTTAACTCATAGTGGTTTTACTATTTATTATTGCATTAGAATTACCGCTCATCTCTTTTAGTCTTTCAGCTTCATTCTTGTTTGTCAATATACCGAAAATCAATACTAAATAGGACTTCATGAGTAGGAGCTATTATAAGAGATAACGATAAACGAAGCTGTCATACCCTGTGGCCCCTAAATACAGAATTTAGTCCCCGGTATACATGGGAACGAAATCCTGTTTCGAGGGCGATCACAAACCGATTAGAGCTCATCCTTGCCATCTAAATCAAACCCCAAACGGGAAAGCTATCAGCAGGCCCCATCCACACAATAAGCCTGCTCCCAGAGCACCTTGCGAGTGAACGAAAGATCGCATTAAAAACCATAAACGAGTACATAGTTTTCACTTAATTCGATCTTGATAAGCGTGAAAAAGGAATAAGCTGGCCGGTCTGTCCTGTACCGAGTAGGTACAGTGTGCAACAGGAACGAAGCGTGGTGCATAATAATTATTGCGCCCATCAGTAGACTCCAATCGTTTGCACTAGCAGCGGTAGTCCACGAATGCTCGTCCGTGCTGTCGACCATCAGCTGCTCCGATCCAGTGTATACCTATATGCATAGAGGAAGAACTTGCCGCTACTTGTCGCTGCACTTGTTGTTATCAAAACATATTTGTCGCACGGCGAGGGGTACTCCAAAGTGCAGAAACAAATGTCGTCCGATGCTGCCCGGTCCAGGGACCGATCGATCGTGCACGGAACGGGTTTGTGCCGCCGCTGTCCGTAAACTGGATTCTACGATATTAATAGATATATCTATGACAGTCTTGACCAGGGCTTCCATGGAGTCCACGCCAGGCGCACTACCAGATTCGCAGAGTGCATCCTTACAACAGTCAAGAAGAGTTATGGCCTTTTGCTGTTTCAGAGATATCTATTTATTAGGCGAAATAACAATTTGCTGCATTTATTAAGACGAGGACTTGTTGAATGAATTAAGAGAGGAAGAGTTATGAATATTATTATCTGTAACTGGAAAGTGCAATTTGTTCCGACGACGACGACAACGGCAACGGCGCAGGATACGAGGTGGCAGTGGCCGCTTGTTAGTTGATGATGCTGGATTCGTTTGCGTTGTGTTCGATCTGCTAATCGGTGTTTAGATGAATCCAAATTAATGTCTCAACCGGCCCAGAGATGTGATTTACTTGGGAAGATGCATTGCGCACTGCTGGGGCTCAGTGGTCAACTAGTTTTGCATATCGAGGATGGAATGTGGTTTTGATTTTAGATTTGGTTTATGCACTTCAACTTCAAATTATGTTTCCGCAGCGCGACTCAATGTTAATTCTCCGGCGATTTTTACCCTGTACGTTTTTATTCGCATTAAAAGAGGGTAAGGTTAATTCGGTAAAAAGGTACCCTTGATAAAATGTTTTGGCGATACAGATAGTGCTAGTACCGTAAACCGGGGTGACATTGTTCACTTTTTCAATATTTTTAAACCTTGTACTGGTAAATGAAGGATAAGATTGGATGGCTTTACCTGAAATTGTCCGCTTACTACTTTTTTCCAAAAATGATTTCAATTTAAAGTCCGTTTTCGTATTCCTGGTAAACTTTGATAACCTACATGTTCACCCAAATTAAGTTCATGTTAAGTTCGCCCAAATGTTTTTCATTCAAAGGTTTGTTGAAACTGATCCTCGTTGTTAAATAGATGATAATTGGTATTGCATAAAATATTTCAATATACTGTAAAACGCGAATGACCAAAATCTGCATAATTCGAGTTCAACTATCTAAATCTAAATCTAAAAACATTTTATCTGTTAACTTTTTTATTGGTTTATTAATTAACAAAGAATTTCATCCATTTTAACACGTTGGAGTGTTGAATATAAAATAATCCGAAGTTCACCTTAAAGAGATTTGAAATAATTGGAAAATAGTTACATAAAAAATTGTATTTAAATAAGCAAGCTCATACAAATCGATTTGGCACATCCGACTATAATGAAAAATAAAAACTCGCTGTTACTCTTGCTGAATTCTGGGGTTTATTTGCTTGTTAAATAATAAACACTTTACAAAGCTTCGTAAAAGTAAGGTAAAGTAAAATTTTGTATATTTTTTGTACCCAAAAATCGAACAACATCCTCAAAAAGTGTAACAAATCATTTTTTTAGTTAGGAGTAAAACTCATCTCAAATTCAAATGATTCGGTAGACTATTCGGGCTAAATACGTAATCTACAAAAAGAGTTTCGAGTCACCCTGATGATCAAAATTACCCCGGTTTACGGTATATTCATTCGATTTCTTTATGACGATGGCACAAACAGGGATGTTATGCACCTTAGAGCAAATAAAGAGAAGAATAACGAACGCTCTTAGCACTTCTCATGCGAACCACCGCTCTTCTCTTTCACAATAAACCTCTTCACTCCGATGAATGTTGCTCCCACACGTGTATTCCACTTTATGGCTGCGAACCACAAAGAGTAGAAATAAAGAGGCTCTTTAGTGTGCATCTTGGTCCCACGCGCCCGTAAGTAGAGAAGGCAACAAAAAACATTTTTAAAACGTTGTTCTGATCAAACTTTATCTAAATTGTAGTTTGATTCGCCTTCCTACCTGTTTTCCAGTGAGGGGAGGCACAAAAAAGTGGCTCTTCAAGGTGACTCTTTGAACGAAATTGTGTAGCTCTTGGTGCACAGATCTTACTCTTTTTCGTTTTCAAGTTTCTCTTTGTGCGGTCGTTCTGCACATTGCAGTGTTTTTGTGCTGCTCTATTTTTAATCGGTGTATTTCGCTCTTTGTGGCACATTGTGTGAGCAAATAACAAGCCTGGGCACAAATCAAACAACATTTTCTCAAATTGCAAAATACTGAAAATTAAGCAAGTGACAGTGAATTTCATGGAGGCATTTTTTCTAGTTATGTTCAAATTCTTTTTTTTTCTAGCTTTTTGTTATCAAGTGTCAAAGCAATCCATATAACCAAACGTTTAATATCCATCACAGTCTACCTTCTCATCTATCTCAGAATATAATCTAAAAATTTCTCAGCAGATAGAAACATGGCAAACAACTACGAGTGTGGTCTACTTTGAAAACCGATGGATGAACTAATTAAGATTTAAATATATACCATGACCATTTTAGAATCCAATTCAAGGTATTTCCGAAGATGTAGAGTCGAACGCACGAAGGTGATCGTGAGGACTGCCACGAAACCAAGTTTGTACAAATCGGCTCAGACATCTCTGAGAAAATAGTGCGAGTTTCAATAAAAAAAACTCATATATACCAAAACCTTTTCCGATCTTGACGAAATGAATCGGATGGTATATGATTGGAAAGTGATTGCATCATTCTCTTTCTTTATATGAGAAAGGCAAACTAGAATTCCAATCCAAATGAAATTGGACGGCAGCTAATAGGGATACTGTACATTTAATTTGAATGTAAGTTAGTGAAAATTTTGTCAGCTATCCTCGAAAAAGATGTGCATTTACTACAAAAAATCTGCCACTCTCTACCTCCGGTTGCGGTTCCAGGTTTAATTGAGATTCAGAGATCCGGAATCACAAATTCCAGCAATTTGGAAAGTATTTCATTATGTTTTGCGTTGTTTATATATGCCTCCTCGGGATAGGTTCAAGGGCGATGCACTGATCATCGAAGCGAACAATAAGACGTCCAATGCGGCTCTTCTCAAGAGAGAGAGAAAGAGAACCCAGAGCTGAAGGAGTTGGGAGAGAATGTTGTTAGAACGAGGTGCACTCAGAAAGGCGAGATGATCTTCGAGCTTAAGAAGGATCCTTCCGTAAAGAGCTCGACCCACCGCTAGCTCGTTGCTAAATTCTTGAGTAGCGAAGCGAACGTGCGAGTCGTGTCGCAGAAAGCCGTAGTCGAGTGCAAGGGTCTAGACGAGATAACGATTGTTGAAGAACTGAGGGGTGCTGGTGCTAGATGCACCAGCGACGATTCGGATTAGGAAATCGAATGAAGGCACTTAAACAGCGGCGATTCGACTCCCACATGTTACCAACAAACTGGCGAAGACCGTCAAGATAAAAGTTGGATGGTCGATGTGCTCGCTGAGAGTTGTTCCGCGAATTACCAAGTATATGGAGCGATGTTTCAGGTGCATGGACCTCGGACATCAGGTGATGAACTGCAAGGGCCTGGACAGGTCTGCACTGTGCAGGAAATGAGGAGGAAAAGGGCACGTTGCTAGAGACTGCACGAGGCAACCAAGATACATAATCTGCAAATCGGTGGACGAAATCGACCACACGACAGGCAGCAGACTGTTGGCAACATCTCAATTTTTTTTTAAATGATTGATGCATCGTCTCCATTTTTAGATACAAAAATATGTGACGCGGAAAACCCGCCAACTTTATCCCGGTTCCAGGGACGGTATGTATGGATACGCCAAGAAATAAGCAATCAAATGGAAATGCAAATACTTCAGGGGTTCTTTTGAAACGTGCTGAATGTCTTTTCAAGAAAACTGTATATTAACCGACATTTGATATTAAATTTCAGTCTCAATATCCCGGCATTTTGACTTTGCCGCGTATCCCATATTCATAAGCAAATTTTCAAAATTCTTCAGGCGATTGACCGAAGTAAATGTCCCCTGCATTGAAGGGATACACAAGAAAAAACATTCTGTTACTTTGAAGTGAATTCCAGAAAAAAAATTATGACAATTTTTGCACTGTAAATAGGATCGCCAACTTGCCCCGCGTGCATGACCGCCAGCTTACCCCAACCGCATATTTAAAAAAAAACTATTTAAAAAATAACTTTTGTTTGTTGATAGGTGTTCTCTCCAAGTACTATCGAAAAATATAATCATTCAGGAAATAGATTGGAAATCAACCTAAATAACACAGCGTTCAAAATTTCGAAAATTTACTTGGTATAGTCGAAAACACAATATCGCCCACAACTTCTTCAAAACAAAATGTTTTGTAACAAAAACACATTGGATAATGGGTTTCACATAACTTGCGGTAAAAAACGAGAGGCAGCGCTGTATGTCTAAAAGAAACGGAGAAAAAGGGATTCCGCCAACTTACCCCAACCGCCAACTAGCACCGGGCTCCCCTATTGTGATGATGATCTTTTTGTGGAAGTACTTTGTGCTGATAGCTACACTTTAATACCGAATGCCGATGAGCTTTTGGAAACAGTAGCGGGGGCGTGTGACGTAACAATTCCGAGAAAAATGGAAGCTGTGAACTGCAGGCTTCCGGCGTATTGGTGCAACGAAAGGCTCAGTATCCTCCGGGCTGCCTGTCTAAAAACCAAAAGACTCGTTCAGAGAGTAAGATCTGAGGCAGTCAAAGTGGAGTGCAAGGTGACATTCCGGGCGGCCTGGGTCGTTTTTAAACGTGAGATAGTGCTAAACAAGGCCACCTGCTCAGGGGCGGCGAAACACTTTACGCCCGAGTGGGTAGAAAGCATAGGGTGAGGGATGCATTAGTTATGATTTTTTCCCTTTTCGCAATACACACGCTTACATTACATTCACATTAAATCACGTTCGTTTATGCAAATATAATTATGGTACATCGATGTTTTCAAATGTGTGTAGTGCGAGATACATGCGTTGCACATCTAAATTTTTTGAAATGGTTCAAAATTTCGAGTGGGTTATTTTCGAGTGGGTAGTACTACCCATACTACCCACACTTTCCGCCGGCCCTGCACCTGCTACAAGGAGCTATGCAGAGAAATAGACGCTAACCCCTGAGGCAACGCTTACCATGTTATTTGGCCAGGATTAAAGGTCCAACGGTACCAGCTAATATGTGCGCTGACAAATTGGAGATTTCCTTGGAGGGTCTTTTTTCAAAGCACGACCCAACTCACATGACCATTTACACCGTACGTCGATGCAAGCGGTGGAAATGGTTATGACAATCGAGTCTCTAGGGACGAGTTTCCTATAATGGCAAAATGGCTGGAAACTCCTGGTCCGGACTATATCCCGACGTGGTACTAAAAACTGTGATCCTGGCATTCCGGACATGTTCAGGATAGTCCTATAGAAATGTCTGGACGAAGGCTCGGATAGATGGAAGGTTCAGAAGCTGGTGTTGCTGCCAAAACCAGGGAAGTCGCCAGGAGATGCAGCATCGTATCGGCCTATATGGCTGCTGGATACTCTTGGTAAACTTCTGCAAAGGGTTATTCTCAACAAGCTGACGTACTACGCTGAAGGTGAGGACGGACTATCACAGAGGCAGTTCAGGTTCGGGAAAGGGACGCCAACCTCACAGTCATCGCGAGCGCGGAGAAAGCATCGAAGCAAAAGAGAAGGGAAAATCGTTACTGTGCAGGTGGGGTACGATCGATATGAAGAACGTTAGCGCTATTGAAGCTAACTGGGTGGCTATTGCCGCAGGGCCGCACTGAATGCGGGTTCCGGAGGATCTGATAAGTTACTTTCAGAACCAAGTAGTGGTCTACGAAACGAACATGGAGCAGAATCCGTAGAGAGGAGGGGGGGGTTCATAATACTCGGCCCAATGCTCTGGAACATAATGTACAACAAAGTGTTAACACTGGAACTGCCCAGGGAAGTCGAGATCTTCGGCTTTGCAGATGACGTTGTCATGACAATAACCGTCGAGAACCTCGGGGAAGTGAAGATATTAACGGCAGAGACAATGGGCATCGTGGAAAGCTCCATGGCTGATGTGAAGCTGCAGCTGACTCACCACAAGACGGAGGTAGTGCTGGTTAGCAAACAAAAAAATCCAACATATCGTGGTCAGCGTCGGTGGACACTCAATTCCATCGATGCGTGCGCTGAAGCACATGCGAGTGATAGTCGACGATCCGTAAATTACAACAGCCATATCAACTATGTATGTGAGAAGGCTGCGAAGACAACTAACGTATTGGTAAGGAGCATACCGAATAACGGAGGAGCAAGACGCAGCGCGAGACGTTCCCTGGCAGATGTCTCATCCTCAATACTGAGGTATAGGAAAGTTGTCCAGAACATTTCGCCTAATGGCTGATCGTATCGCAAGCGCGTACAGAAAGATATCGTCTAAGGCGACAAGCTTAATTGCCGGGATGATCCCTATCTGTCTCACTCTGGCTGAGGACGTGGAATGCTACCAGCGAAAGAGTGCATGAAATACAAGGAGAGACAGAGCGAATTCGTTAGGTAAGTGGCGGCAAGAGTGGGAACATGCGAAGAAAGGAAGGTGGACCCACAGACTCATCCCAAATGTGTCGGCTTGGATGCATAGGAAGCATGGAGAGGCGAAGCTTGACGCAGTTTTTGTCCGGGTACGGATGCTTCCGTAAGTACCTGCATTGGTTAGCATATGCTTTGGTACCCCTTTGTCCGGAGTGTGTGGACGTGCAAGAGACACACTTGGTATTCGAGTGCTTTAGGTTCGAGTTCGAAGAGGTATGCCTGGTGTGACAGCCGACAACATCGTCGAAGAGATGTGCCACGACAATCATATCTGGGATGCGAGCAACAGAGTAGCGACGAGTATATTCTCAAAGATGCAGAGGAAATGGCGAGGAGACCAACAAAATAGCCACCGTGCTGTCACAAATGGAGTTTCGGGAAAAATGTCGCCATCAGGGAATTCTCCGCCTGTGTAAACTAGGTCCACCGCCTGGGACCATTTGAGTAGTACGCGACGTAGCACCGGGGCGCCAGCGAACCGGACGTCGGGCTCAAACCGGAATCACCGGACCGACCTCGATACCCTACCGGGTGGTTCGTGAGTGGACTAGATCCACTACCGGGGATTCTACGCACTTTAACAGTCGAACAGTCAGCAGTGGGTCATTTGGGTGCCAGTGAACCGGAAACATCGTTCCACCCGGAATCGCTGGACCAAACTCAGCACCTACCGACTGGCCCATTGAGCAGGCTAGGTCCATCGCCGTGGACTGGATCGAGTAGATCAGAACGAAGCGGTGAGCTAAATGGCTCACGAGAACAAACGTTGGAATATGGAGAAATCCACCGCCGGGGGATTCGCAATATAATATAATAGCTTCTAATTGGCTGTGAGATAATTGGCCCAGGAAACAGACATCGGTACGGAGAGAAATTACGTTGCTGGGGAACTCACAGTCGGAGTAAGGTGGTTTCACCGTCTGATAATAGCCGAGTAGAAGAAATCGGGTGCAAGTGTCAGGAGAAACTTCGCCGTTAGGAAACTCTCAGTCGGAGTAGGGTGAGTTCACCACTGGGGACGATCCGAGAAGATAGTGATAAAACTGAGATCTGAACAACCAACGGAAACAGGAGCTAAATGACTCAGAAAATCAGCAGCTAAACGGTTCACTGATACGAGAAGATGGAGACAAAAAGCAAGAGAAGAGTCGAGAGTGAAATGGCTCAAAGGTCGAACCATTTCATGAATCAAGTGAGGCTCAGAGATAGCTGCGGAAAACTCGATGGCAAAAGAAAGAGATGAGACGAAAGCACAACGAAGTAATAGTTCCTTGGGAAAGAAAGGCGAAAACAGAGTAAGGAGTGATTTTAGTGGTTGGGCACGAAAGTTGGTCGTGAGTCCCACACAGTGAAGCCCTCAATAGATAACTTCAATTTCAATTTTCCCACACAGTGCCAATACACTACAGGCCAAAGAGACCAGATGTTCCAGATGAGATGATGAAATATGCCATGCTCTGATCGACCATGGTTCTAGTAACCCAAATTAATCTTCAGCATAGACCTACAGCAACTATGAATCTATTCCGTCTTTTGTAGGAAGCAAAAGCTTTTCTAGGTTCAAGAACCGTATTTACATGAAGGAAACTTTTATGTTGGAAAGCTACTTAGCCCCGTCTTCGTAGCTCACAACAAAATGGCATGACAAATCCACGCTGAATGCCTCATGCTCAACTTGTGAATAGTGCTATCGATGCATATCTTTTATTCGATCTCAAACTCGTGATATGTGTACGTGTCAATGCAACTGTTGATAACATAAACAGGAAATACGGCTATTGTTCGGCACATAATGAATCATCACCTTCTGATGATTTCAAAAGGGTTGTATCATGTCGTGGCAGAAATGGGTTTCCACTCATAATCGGAAGTGGTGCAAATGCGCACCACATAATTTGCAGCTCAGATATCAATTTGAGAGACACCGAATTATTGGACTGCTTAAGCAGCATAAATTTGCATATACTTAATGTTGCAAATCACCCAACATTTACACGATCTGCCAGAGAAGAGGTGTTAGATGTAACTCTCTGCTCTGACTGTATTACGCAAGATTTGGTAAACTGGTTTGCATCCAACGAGATCGAACCGTCGTTATCTGATCATAAGTACATCGTCTTTGATCATTTGAACGCCTAGATGTAGCAACCTCTTGCGGTTCTACTGTGTGATAATTAAATTTTGAATAAGTAGTAGGAAAATTGGATTTAATTGTGTGGACTTTGCTAGATTGTAAATTCCCACACGTTTTGATGAAGCTGTTGATGCGTGTAGATCCTTTTTGGATTTTCGGGGAATCGAAAATTGAGTCACTTCCCACAACATCAGGTATGAATACTGCTCAAAATCAAAGAAAAGAAGCACAACCGCAGATGTGCTCTCTTCAACCATGCTTCGGTCCGTTGTATAGAGTCTTCGGGTCTCAATACTTATCGAGTGCTAGCAAGGTTGGAGAAAGGTCACTTTTCGATTGCGCTGAAAGATGATCTGTTAAAAGATCTTCACGGGTGTCTCCTTTCAACCCCTCATAACTAATTCATCCCCAGTTTCAGTGAGTTTGGGTAGGTATGGTATTGTTTGATTCTCTCCGGATAAAGAACAAAGCTGTACCTGGTTGAAATAGAAATTGGAGGCGATAAATTAGAAGGCAGGAGACTTCCGTTTAATTGTCGAATCATATAGTCTTCACTAGAATTAGGTATTCCTTTACAGTCCGTGGTATCCCAAAGAATGTTTGAAGAGTACTGATGTTTTGATGAGGCCGGAGTTCCATAATCCTGGTTCGTGAGCAGTTTGCTTGGAAGTTCTGAGAACCAATTCGCTTACAGAGAAAATACAGCAGTATTTTTCCAATATTGACGACCGCTCTCTGGAATTTCTAACGAAAAAGGGTTATAAACTGAACTATGGCTTTCAAATGTCACGACGATAGTTTATAAACCTATATCGGTTTAAGCCGAATTTGAATGACAATATCTTCGGGGGTGTTGTCGTTCCGTTATCTCAATATCCCCTCGGGAGTGTTGATATATCCGCTCATCGAGAAGTGTCTTTATGCCCTTGGGAGTGAAGAATACTTCCGTATTGTCTATGTTATCTGTGCTGTCCTGCCGATCAGGAAAATGACGAAAAGACAAATTATGGCAAGGCACAAATCTCCCATCAACATGGGGAACGTGCCATTTGAGCCAATCGCTACTGATTCCTGATATCTGACCAAAAGTATATCATGTTTGATCATTTAAACACTCTGCTACATATCGTCACATATTGTAATCCCAATTCTACGAAGAGGGCTTTCGATTTTCGTATAAAAATCACATAAAATTCGAGTTCATGTCATGTCAAATCTGTCTACTCTAATTGGGATTCTGATTTACTGATACTACACGAACACGAACGAAATTTATTCCATTTACTAATAATAAAAATATACTAAGAGTTGTAATAGAATCAAACTATTTCACATTTAGTAGTGTATCCTACGTCAACAGTTCATGAAACCCCATAGAGTGGCCTCTTACAGTATTTATGTCATATTTAAGAAATGTGTCCAAATAAAGGATCGATTCGTTAAAAGCAAAAAAGAAAAACAAGTTCTTAACACAATAAAACATTGAAGAGGTGCGATATATTAGTTATCTCATTTGGACATCACAGGAACTTTGTATAACTTAATTTAATTTTTCAAATACTCCAAATCCAAATACAAACTTCCGAATTCTTATGACTGCAAAAAGCAAAGGAAAAAGTAAAAGGAATAATTCCGACAATAAGTTAGTGTCGGTTTCTGATGAGGCGAAGCCGAAACGCAGCATAGTATGAAATAAGGATTTGTGCCCTCCTGTACAAAGACTGGTTTTTACCAACAAATTTTCACCCTAGTGAGAAATTTTGGTTTTTACCAATTTTTCCTCGTTAGGGTGAAATATAGCATAAAAAGGAATAAGGTTTATGGATCCCAATACCATTTGATTATTCGGTGTTAGCAAAAAGTCTATATTCGTATCAATTTATAATAATAACGCAATAGTTTTTTGAAAGCAAGATTTCTTTTAAAGGTATAATTTCCTAAAAAAAAATCCTGAAATGTGAGGGAAATCTAATATTTTAGATATGAAACTTATACTCTTTGCATACTTGGAACGGAAGAAGTGTTATGTATGTATACATTTCCACAATATTTAAATACAAAGATAGTTCAGTTGTTCAGAAATACAACATCAAAACAGGTTATGCTGCATCAGCTGGTAAGAAAGCCAGAATTGCCATAACAGTCTATATCTATATGTTGTAGCATCACATGATAAAAATCTTGAATATTGAATCATCATAAATACCGCCAATTGGGTGGGACGCTGCGAAAAAATCACGATGTCGGTCGCTTCTGCCCGCGCCGCGCCACAAATCCACATTTATGTATGTGGACTAACCTTTAACATACTGTCAGTCGTGACTGGCTTCTCCGGTTTGTCACAGCAAATTGCCACGGCTCATCATTGGCAATTGGAGATATGTCCTTGAATTGATTTGTGCCTTCTTCCGAGCATCGAACGGTGCCGATCGGTGCAGCTGTGCCAAATGACATCACGGCCGCTCGCTCCAATCGACCTGCTTCGGAACAATAACGAAACAGGAATCTAAACGCTAGCCATCCTTCTTGTTGTGTAGCGATTTAATCATATGAGGCCGATATGATAATTTTTCGCTAAATCTAGAATAAAACTCATTTTTCATTCGAATTTAGCCTTTTGCCGATGGTCCGACCGCTAGATGCCAGATCGTGCGATTATTGTCTTCCCAGTCTGGCGCTCGGCCGCAAGCGGGCAAGGTGGATCCTCCTATGTGTTGGACTGATAATCGTTTTCCTGCTTTGAATAAAAATCTATCACGGCTTAAAATGGTGATCGTGCCTTTATTTATACGGCGAGTTGACCCAGGGAGGTCAGTCGATCCGAGCTCTGCTATTTGTTATCTTCACACTGGCTGTTTGTTTGCCGGTTGAGCTCGCGTCTCGCGCTATGCCCCTCATGTTGGCCAATGGACGCATGCGTTTTTTTGCTGTTGCGATTTGTTTGCATCACGATGACTCGTTTTCGTTACTCGCCTAATTTATGAGAATAGCTGTTTGCAGTCGATGATGATCTTCTTCGAGTCGGCTGAGTGAGGGCAATATGTTTTGTGTTTAATTTGGAATCATTTTTTCGGGGGGAGTTTCACACGTCCGCTGCAAAATCTGTCTCAGAGAATATTGTTTACTAAATTTTCAGGGTCGCTTCTAGACTATTCCATATTCAATGTTGAAACATACGACAACTGGTTTCGCAGACAAGCTCCTTACATCCGTAGCACTAGAACATTGTTACATTTCAAAGCTGGCCAACTAATAAAACGAAAATATCAGAATCCTTGCAAAATCGAACTGAAAAAAAATATTAGATTCTGTAGGAGCTTAGAACAAAACAAACAGAGCAAAATTAGTACTGTGAAATACATTCTTCAAGATGTTTATGTGGCATTTAATTTTGTTTTGTAGAAGTTACACATAGCATTTTTTGAGTTTTTCAGTTTTTTTTCTTATTTCAAATATTTGGATATATTTATAATGAGTTCCATATTATTCTACAAATGGATATGTGTATCTATAGTGCACGAGAAGACCTTTTAATGTGCTTAAAGTACACCTAACCTTAAACAAAACTTGTTTTAATGCTTACCTTTCTACAAAACAAAAAGGTTGGCGGTGCAAGTTGACCGTGGCTATATTCGTGAACAAATAATCATCCATTCACTCACAGTAAAAAGTATTAAACGTAAAGTATCGAACATTAAAAGTGAAACTTTGGGTCTATATATGCTAGTTACACAAGAAGTATCGTCCTAAATTCGTGAAACCCGCGGGAATCATATTATGATCGTGTCCCATTTACAATTCAACTCCTTGGTGTATAATAATTATTGTGCAATATATGTTTCCACAGGAAGTATCTACCCACGACACAATGTGATCGTCGTTATAACAAGGATAGTGATAACTGGACAAGGAAATAAGATAGTAGGTCGATAATAAAACTGTTTAGCGGCGCGGTCTGTTCGACAAATTCTTGAGGTTACACAATACACACACGGAAAAATCCGTTCATAAATTCATGAAAGCAAGCTCACGATTTCGTGAGCTGCAGGATTTACGAAAACCGTGACCAACTTCCTATGAAATTATGAATAATAAACCGCGTATTAATGAAACTATTTGTGTTTCCAAAAAAACTAGTTCGCGTCAAATATATACATGGAGCTACATTTGAATGTTTGGTGGTTACTCTGTTTTGTTCCCTGGACCTGTTTAGTTTTTGTTGTGATCCTTGTTCACAATTTACACAGACTATAGTTAAACGATGTTGATGATTGCAGGAAATTATTCGCGATTTTTGTGATTTCTCATCAAGTTTCCGTGATATTTTATTCATGAATTTGCTGTTGGATTTTTCTGTCAGAGTAGCGTGAGTTCATGATTGCAGGATCTTAGTTACAATTTTCATAATTTCTCTTTCGTGGTATTTTACTCATCATTTCAGGATACTAGTCACGATTTCTGTGTGAGTAATGTGATTTTTATCATGATTTCAGGACCTTTGTCACGATTTTCATAATTTCTATTCACTTCATCGTAATATTTTAGGCACGAGTAGAGTGATTTATGTTAATGAATTCAGGATCTTAGTAACGATTTTTGATATTTTCGTCACGGATAGTATGATAAATGTTAGGATCTTAGTCACGATTTTCGTGATTTATTTGCGCGTTATCGTGATATTTTGTTCTAAAGCTTACTTTCGAATTTGGCACGTGGGGTGATGTGACTGATCTACATGACATTAGCAGTTTTATTATGTTATTCGTAATTTCTCTTCGCCTTATCGATGATTATTATCGGTTTTTGCGCTCGGAGTATCGCGACACTATAATCAAGAACATAAGTGTGTGACTAATAAGAGGGATCTTGATCTATGAACTATATCACGAACACGATTTGTATCTCTATAATGTAGCGCAGTTTTCTTTTTTTGTCTAGACATCACACTGAACCTTGTCAAATGAATAACGATGTTCTAGGCCCTAATTGTTTTCTTATATCTGCTGCTTGTGCCTCTTACTAGTCGCTAGCAGCTGGATGTATATGACATTTCATGAAATAGTGCATAGAACAAAAATGGTTCTCCGAATGATACTCTAGATTTTGTAAAATACCGTTCCCGTGAAAATTTTATGACCATGTTGCATGAAATTGAAAATAATTACGGATATCTTCAAAATATCGCAAGCACGCAAAAAGATCCTAGTTCACGAACCCATGAAAAATATTTCATGATTTTGTGCAATATTTTACGAGCACGAACGGTCAGTCGTTACTATTGTACTAGGAATCATGAACCAGTTCACAAATACATGAATAATATTGCATTATTTCGTGAAATGTCTCACGAACGATATTGGATCGTGACTAATACATTAAAAATCATAAATTAGTTCACGAGGATTGTATGGATTCTTGAATAAAATTCCGAGTTTTGTGAAATAGTTCACGAGAAAGTATCCAAACTGTTTTGATTTTGTGAATTAATGTTCCTAAATCTATGAATAACATCATAAGTCAACCTTTGGTTTTATGAACAATATACATAAAGTTGTGTACTAGTTCATAGACAGAAAATCGATTTGGTATTGACATGGGAAGGGAAATTTATCATAATTAAAGAAGCCATGATTTTTGTTCATGGTCCTGTTTTTGTAACGTACAAACGTAGTTGTTCCAGAATTCATGGCACTTTATTCACGATCTTGGGAACATTTTTTTTCAGTGCATGGTGACCCGATTTTCGATTCATGAACACACAAATTGTTCGCAAATTACTCATAGCCACGTGCATGGCGGTTAATCGAACTCTCAATTGTAGACGCTGCATTTACGAACGTTGTTGTTTGCACCATCCTATTTCTTTTCAATCGCATGACTCAGAGGGTTAGAAACCCGTCCCAGTCCCGAACACGCGGTGAGCCGAATCCAGAGTTCGATCGCTAAGTCAAGCCAGTCAAGCCGGTGTGACTAATCCCGAAAGATACGTCGAACCAGTATGGACATGTGAATCAGAGTTTTGATGGCGACCCACCCCAGCACGCGTAAACCCTCAGATTTAAACTAAAGTGATTAACTGAGAGACCTGCAGGATGCGGACTTCGACGTGATACAAAATCCCGACTACACGAGGGCAGCTTCATTGAACGGACAGAAGAAACATTCCGAATACACGAGTGATAACAACGAACATAGAGGAAAGCAGCAGACGGAACCCGATCAGAAGGACATAACTAATTTATAACAACTGGAGTTATGTATTTCAAAAATATTTTGAAACACAATCTGTTATAAATCCGGCTGGTTAGTTGTTAAAATAACAAAAAATAAAACAAAAAGCTGGCTAATGAAATCAAAATTGTAACAAAATTTGATATGATTTTATCAAAGTTAGAACTAAATGAGATATAATTTTTTTTTCAAACGACTAGATAGATACTGTTTTAGATATAATAATTTATGACAGCGATCTAGTAACAAACGATCAATTAATAAATTGATCATTTCATACCAAACTATCTTATAATATTGATAGTATAGAAAACTGCCCGCAATTCACTTTCAATTCCGTTATCTGAATATAACTCCAGCTGTTATAAATATCAACCATAGTTATAATTGTGTTATTGTTTTGTTATGCTCTTCTGATCGGGAACGCATGGACGCTGTGATGGCGGCAGCATGAGAATGAGGCTAAAGCTAGGTTAAGTAACAAAAGCATGTACAACCACGTGGTTAGGTCAGAAAAGTGGAGTTTCTCAGTACATATAACAAAAATAATGTCAAAAGTACTAAAATCTGTTGTCTATTGAGCCAAGGCCGACCCAGAGCTATTTAGAGTCTCTTTTGACACCCCAAGCGAATTCGCTAGCCTTTATCTGGCCACAGCTAACAGGAGGTTACAGAGTAGCACTAATCAATATCTAGCGTAAACGTACAGTAACTATGAATCAATATCGACTTATATATGAAGGTAAAGCT
This sequence comes from Topomyia yanbarensis, assembly GCF_030247195.1. Lineage (NCBI taxonomy): Eukaryota > Metazoa > Arthropoda > Insecta > Diptera > Culicidae > Topomyia > Topomyia yanbarensis. The sequence continues at coordinate 131,050,929 of NC_080672.1, read as the reverse complement.
TCCATAATGTTAGTTCAAGAACCATACTTCCGTAAAAGAAATTTACGATAAGTTTTTGAAGACTGCCTTCGCTGCTTGTAACAAACAAGCACACTGATCCGCGTGAAATGCCTCGTGCATGCATTCTTGAAATTATATTATGCATGTTTGTCACTCATTTTTTCAAAATGGTGGAATTGTAGCGAAAAACATAGTTTGAACATCGCATAAATAGTTTTGTCGGAGTTTCGAAGATGTGGGTTGATGATTGAAAGTCTATTAAAGTAGTTTCAAAATATTTTGAATTTTTAAACTGGACTATTGGGTACCAAATATAGGGGTTGTCTGATTTGACGATTCTGGAATCCCGGAATGAATCGAATATAGTCCAGTATGAACCCAAACCATTGGATATGGCTTTTTGGAGTGCCTACAAAGTCCTATTTTACTACCTTCGATGGTTTGTGGATAACTGAATGATATAGCCGAAACTCAGTATGACCCAAACCCGATCAATAGAAATTCAGCATGTTAGTGGGGATAATTCAGACTACCTCGATTTCTCAAAAAATCGTAAGACTTTCTAACTGTCGAACAGACTCATGGAAGCGCCATTCTTAAACCTTAATTTTAACCGGTAAGTTTCTTTCTGCAGTTTTTTTTAGGAGGGGGATGCAACGTGTTTCATTGTTTTGCCATCCTTAAAACAAAAATCATTATAATGGCAAAATCGCGATTAAAGGAACAAATAAAAGTGAAAAAATTACCGGTAAGTATTTTGGAAAGCTTAAGGCTCCTATTTTATGGCATGATTTTTGTTTGGGTAAAAACACAGATCGATCGATGCACACCACTTTTGTGGGAAATGAGCGTACAGGACTATTCCAATTCCATCAACCACCGTTCGAATCCCATCTTACCCAGAATAAAAGGACTCCCAAAAATTCACAAACCCGGAAATGAAATCAGAGAAATTATTTCATCAATAGGTGCCCCAACCCAAAAAATTGCAAAATGGCTAGTACAAGAATTTCAAAATATGCCAAAAAAGTTTTCCAGCCGGTCATCTCCAATACACAAGAATTCACTCTCAAACTTCAAAACTCAGGTAAAATCAAAGACGATGAGATTATGGTCTCCTTTGACGTAACCGCACTATTCCCAAGTGTCCCTGTAAAAGATTCAATTAACCTACTAGAGGATTGGTTATTACAACAAAATAACAACAGTCTATGGAAAAGCAAAGTAAGATCTTATATCCAGCTTACTCGCCTTTGCATGGAAGAAAATTATTTCACATTCCGGGGTGTCTTTTATAAACAAACCACGGGTGCTCCGATGGGTAACCCACTCTCTCCATTTCTTTGTGAACTTTTTATGGCAAACTTAGAAGAATGTTTAAAAGAAAAAGGTGAGCTACCAGAACGCTGGTGGCGGTACGTTGACGATATCTTCTGTATTATCAAACGTAAAAATTTATCCCGGATGTTGAACACCATTAACAACATCCATAAAAATATCAATTTTACACATGAAGAAGAGAAAGATAACAATTTGCCCTTCTTGGATGTGCTTGTAAAAAGAGAGGGGGGGTCCTTGACTTTCGAAATATATAGGAAACCTACAAATACTGAGAGAATTATACCAAATACTTCAAACCATTCACATCAGCATAAAATGGCCGCTTTTCACCACATGGTCCATAGAATGCTTACTCTACCATTAGGGGAAGAAGCAAAAACTAAAGAAACTGAATTCATCTTCAAAACAGGTAAGCTCAACGGGTATCCAGAGCAAACCATCCAATCAATAATTAATAAAAAATCTAGAATACTTCATAAGCAAAACCTCACAACCTTAACTCCAACAACTGAAAATTTGAAAAGGATAGCAGTAGATTTCAATCAGAATACAGCTTATCCACTTAGGAAAAAATTAAAAAAGTTTGGTGTAGATCTAGTTTTCAGTAGTAAAAATTACCAGCTAAAATCAATACTTGGATCCACAAAGGATCCGATAGAAACACTGAGCAAATCGGGGATATACAAAATATCATGTTCACATTGTGATAAAGTTTATATTGGACAAACCAGGAGAACATTAGAAATTCGATTCAAAGAGCATATTGCGGAAATAGCTTCTAGAGAATCTGCTAAAGATTTACCATTCCACTTCAAATCCAAGGTAGCGGAACACGCTTTTTCAGAAAAACATAACTTAACTATAGAAGATATTAAAATTCAGCGTCAAGTCTCTAATCCTTGGAAATTAGACGTAGCTGAAAGCCTGGAAATTTTCAAACATTCGTCTCCTTTCTTATTAAATCGAGACCAAGGTAACGGATATTCATGGCTCTTCGAAATTTTACCTACATGCAAAAAAACGGTCAGCTTCATGCACCTAGGTACCCACCGACCACAGCCTACCCGCTTCCCTAGATAAAACGACTTTACAATCCCGTAATTTCCTATAGACTGATACAAACACTGAAGAAGATTACAAGTAGTAATCGAAATACCGGTATCTGTTAAATAGTGAAGTGCAAGTGCATCTAACTATAAAAACATAGTGGAATTAAATGGAAGAAAATCTTTGAAACATTCACCGTTCAATGGCTTTCCACCGGCGCACATGACTGCCACGCCATAGCAAAGAAAATATATGATGCACCAATCAACAACTGCGACTAACAATATATTTTTTTTTCAAAAGCAATTTTTTTTTGTTTCCTAAGGAGTTTCTCCAATAAATATTTCATAGGTAAACATAATTCCATTGCAAAAAAATTGACGGTCTGAATTCTAAATTGTAAAAGGATGAAAAGAGTTTTGCAAATCGACACCCAGCACTGTCATGGAGTGGTTCAAATTAATTTTTAGGGCTCCAAAATGTAGCTGATGTTTCAAACTAACAATTAGAACCTTTGACCGATAAATTTCACATCAACTCACCAAAAAGGGCGATTTGCTTAGGTAGGTCCGAACAGCCCCGGGCTCCCCTATTTATTTATTTATCATTACTATGCAACTTAATACAAATGTCTTTCCAAATATTAGAATGTACATCAGAGTGACAAGAAAAAAAACCCATCGGACCACCCCTGAGTTGGTTGCTAGTACCACCAGGAGTGTCTGCTTCCAATATGAGCCGTGACTACGATTCCTGTCTAATAGCTCAAACCCAAGTAACAATTGAAGTTTTATAACACGCTATAAGTACATTCTAAGTTTTATTAGTGGCTATAAAACTACCATAAAACCATAATTGTTACAATTTTACTAATTTACTCAAATTACAAAAAAAACTCAAAAAAAAATTTGAATATTTTGGATGCTTTTTTGGCAATCGTAGTCACCGACGACATGAGGATCTAAGCAGGCAATGGCTGAGTGCGGACGGAAATTTTTTCCTCGTGTCAAATTTTGGTGTTCAAAATTACATTCTTATTCAACTTTGAGTCTGTGTTCTTGAGCTAGAATTTTTCTCTTCAAGTTAGTGCACAAGAAAAATAATCGGTGAAATTATAAAACATTGCAGTCATTCATTATGTCACCAGTGGAAAAGAAAAACAAAAGTCGCTGGGTTAGGAACCCAGTTTGCGAACGAACGTTTAACCTGATTGGAAAGGCTGTTAAGTCAAACTACTCGTCGGATGATTTGGTTTTTGCCATTTTCAAGGTGTTCCTGTTGATGTGAAAAAACTAGGTTGGACCTTTTTAACTGCCGTCACGTTTCATTTGTCTCAATTTCGGATTGTGATACTATGTTCATAATTACGATGTGAATACCGTGTGCCTGCTAGCATCCATAGGATTTAAAGTGCAACCAATCTATGAAACTTTTGTGTGCCTGATTGAATACAACTTAACTAACAAACTGTAGATCAGACGGATTGCCTTGTCACAGAAACAAGAACACTGACTCTTCGAACAGTATCGCATTTGAAGAGCGATGCGTTAGGAGACTACGTTGCAGGGACAGCAGATACGCAAAAATTACCGTAAACGGTAAAACGTAAACGCCAATATATTGATAAAGAGCAGGATGATCAAGGATGACGAACAAAGATGCAATTGTCCATGTGTCAAGAAAATCATGAAGCCAAATTGTTCAAATCTGATTTTCAAATGCCAGTTGTCGGATAGTGGACTAAATGAATGTCTTTGAGTTCGACACTTTTGGGTCAATTAATTTCCATCATGAAGCGGTTCTTCACAATGGTGCAATAAGTAGAACATCAAAGAGATTTGAGATGGCCTCTTTCAGATAAGTATTCTTTTTTTAATGCGGATTTCGTTTTTGAATCTGAGTAGATACAGGATAACTTAAAACTGTCATTTCTACATGGATTTTACAAACATGACTGCAAACGTAGAGCGACTCGAAATCAAAAACGAAATTAGCATAAGTAAATACAGTCTATCTAGTATACTAAATAATAAGACAGCAAACAAATATGGTACAATCCCTTTGCTTGTCACATACACACACCTAGAAAAAATAGTGTAACTTTACGTTTCCTGACCATGACATATACGAGCATCAAAAATGACTTAGTTTTACGTTTGATTTTAATTTTACATGACGTTTAATTTCGTAAATCATGTAAAATTACTCCACATACAGCGTTTGTTCTGAATGGTAGGAAGTGCAATTTTATGTCATTGCGCATGTAAAGTATATGTAGCATGTAAAATTAAACGGAACAAGGTAATGTTTCGTCATTTCGTGAATTACTAGTTGTTGAATTGTGTCATGTTTGCAATTACGTCAACGATAAAATTCAGATTTTTTGGTGTGCAGAGTAGTCAAATCGAACTGCTGTCAACTCCCGGTTGCAATACTGTCTCTTTTTAGTAGGGATTTTGTTGGCAATGATGAGCTTGAAACACAATAGCGTGATAACGTTTCGTTTGGGCAATCAGAGAACTAGAAGTGGCCGTTGTGAGCCCTTCAATATCGGAAAATTAATAAGTTTTTCGAATTATAACATTAAATAACCGGAGAAAGCACTCATAAGAAGGAAGACAAGTCAAAATGAACAATAAAAGTAATGACCAATTTTGTAAGATCCACCCATCATTACAAATCTATATATAAAAACCAAATAAATACATCAAATACGCATGTGGATCACCCCAAACTCACACCCCATTTCATCCCTACTAACAAAATCCAACGTCCGTAATACATATGGAGATTGCGTGTGTTCCCCGCATCTTTTTAAGTAGGCATCTAACTAACATTTCCTTCTCTCTAGCGATCGTAAGGACATAGCCAGGTGCGCAGGACTATGAAAGTTTAAAGCACAGGTGCATGCTAATGATGATTTCCTTTTTGGATCGGAGTTTGTTCTGAACTAACATTTTTGTATGGCTCTTGTTAATATAAGAGCGAGCCTAGAGCGACTCGTTTCTAAGACCGAAATCAGCATTAGTTTGGCGGAGAGCGAGTAAAGGCGCTTTAACCCAGGCTTGATGAGCCAGGGCAAGGTGTAAACACCTCTGTCCCTTCTCAAAGGACCAAACGAGTGACATTAATCTTCTTAGCAAAATCACTTCCAACGTTTCATCCTAACCCCCTATAAACTTAAACGGTCGGTACGGTTGTCCTCGTTTCTTCCTCATTCAAGTTTCAAAACGATTCGTTGGTTGAATTATTCATTAAATGAATAATTCAATTGCCGTATAATATTGAAACATCTTCAAACCCAACTCTGCACAGTAGGCCTGGCCGTTTTAATATTTGCGACATATTATAATATGCTTCAAATATTAATGTTGACAAGAAAAACACTAAAGAATAACTGCAGTGTTTTCCAGGATGCTTTTCAATACTGGCTGTGTAAGGGTTAGAATAGAATAGAATAGAATCGTAGTCACCGACGACATGATTTCGTAATAATCGCGTTTAAAGTTTCAAGTATATACCCAGGCCCTCGTAAGGGAGCAAAATGAAAACCACTATAACTCTGCTGAACTTGGATCTTTGTAATAATTTGGGAAAACATTCTTAAGGACCTATGCTTCAAGATAAAAGACTCATTTTTTTCGATTTTTTTTATCGACCTCAACATATATAACCCCTTAAGTGACACGAATTCTGAGTCTCCCTGTTGATAACAAACTTCGATAACATGTTGGCAAAAATTGCGATTTCAGAAGAATATGATATAAATACTTACTTGTAGCGATCAAATGCTGGATCGGCGTTTGAATCGGTTCAATAGCGTAGTCATACAGTGCTTTATTTCCTGCCGCTCTGACCCTCTTTACCAATCTTTATCAAAAGGGGTACGGTCCAATATGCGATTCCACGTTGCTATTGATCCATTGTAACCCACATATTAAAAAGTTGTAAACAATTGAGTGCGACTATATTTTTTGCATGGGGGCGGATATAGCGTAGTTGGTAAATCGATTATCTTGTACGCAGCTCACCTGGGTTCGATTGCCACTCCCGCAGATAGGATTGGAAAATTTTTCAATCCGAAAAATGAGGAGAATAACACTAAGGTTAAATCTTCTATAAATGGAGCAAAGAAAAGTCTTTGGAATGATTTTAGAGTCATTCTAAAAGTAGAGCCCAGTGTGCACAATATATAGACGGTACTGAGTGTCTGTAGGAAATGCGCAGAATATTCTGTTAACCGGAAGTCGTAGGATATGAAATGAGGAAGAATCAAACTTTCAAATAATTTAATCATTCATGTCTACATTAAGAAATAATGCAGTGGTACATATTGTTCGGAGACAGGCATAAATTTTCCCACACTGCCCCAATATGTGCTTGTCCCAATCTAAATTGTACTGAAATGTTATACCCAAGCTAACAGCATTATCAACAAATACGACATAAATGTTGTTGAGTACCAACGAAAGATGTTGGTATTTTCGGTTATGATGAATGTTGTTAACATTCATAGATTTATTTTTTAATGACCATTGCGTTATTCTGTTGAGATCACTGTTAATAATATTTGAAACTTCATCAGCCGCCAAATATAGCTGGACTTCATCAGCAAAAAGGCGAATACGACAGTACTTGACTATGTTGGGGAGATCGTTAATGTAGAATGAAAATATTATGGGGATTTGTACGCATGGAAAGGAAAGTAAAAAATGATCTATTGAAAAAAAAACACTATCATCATTCGCTTTGTCATTTCATTAATACAAGTTACATCCACTTCTGCAAACTAAATCAATTATTGCAATTCATCTAGTTCGCAGACCTTACCGGCGCAAATGCTTTGGCTATTCATACAACAAACTGAAAACTTACCCGAAAGCGAACCAGATCGGGTTAACCTCTCTAGATCGTAGATGTTTATTTTTAGTGTGTTTGAAAACGTTTGGTCCTTTTATGTTAATAATGAACATTTCAATCTTGAATAATATTCTTGCTAGCCAATTGGACTCTGTTCAATAAAATATACGCAACATTCCCTGTAACAGCTGCCATGGAATCATTTTTCGCCCATTAAGATGGATCACGTGATAAGATGAAGTGCATCGGGTGCAATCAGAGCTAGCTAAAGATCCCTATCGTAGTCTGCTGTGTGTAAGCAGCTTCGCTCCACATCATCTGAATTAATCTTCAATTTATCTCACCAAAGCAAGAGGACTAAACTTGCCTGTAGAGCATTCCCACGCCAACCGGATAGCCCCCATCGGCTAGGACAATCTGTGGTTTTCTTGGTCGAATACATGATGCTGTTCCTAGTTTAATTTTTTTTCAGATATTTTCTCACCCTCTCTACATTGAGAAGAAGAAGAAGAAAAAGGCGAACCACGAGAAGCCGATGCGTTACTCGATCTGGTTGGTTCATTTTATACGCATTATTCGTCCCGTCTCGTGATATCATACTTTAATCATTTGCTTCCACTGATCACCGCGAGACTCACCGAGCTGGAACTGGATGGATCGGAGCACTATGGGGCTGCCGTGAACGATGTTCAACCGGAATGACACCTTTCCCGGCTCGGCTCGACATGGTAATTAATATCGGTTTCGGTTTGAAAAATGACCCCTAACACTTGTCTTTATGGAGCACATTAATAACATCTTCGGGCAATGAAGCTTTCACTGCGACAAATCGATGTGCAAGGAAATTGATAACCAGAAGGTTAGTTGCGTGGCTGTAGGTGATGGGTTTGATTTCGTTAAATGGGAGGAATCTCGATTAGAGATTTAGTGAAGCGAGAGTTAGATCTTTTTGAGGGGAAATCTATCTGAGAACAAAATATTTTCCAGGTGATTTTTGAAATTGGATTAAAAGTGTGGTTGCTACAAGTTTCGAACATTTTTTTTTTGATCCAAGGTTGCATATTTTCATTCGCCCGAACTAAAAAATTCAACACATCAGTCGACCTTCACTGAAAAATTTATATAAAAGTATTGGGGGAGATTATTCTCCTCACATTTAGTTTTCCTTTCAAAATTTTCAATGTGAGAATGGTTGTCCGGCTGTATGGAGTGACAACTTGAAGAATGCGCAGTTTGTTATACTAACGGTTCTCTGCTGTAGGTCCGAGCCTGTGCTGGTGTCTATTGGCGTGAAATGAGATTAACCAATCTCATTCGCTTGGTACACACTATGCCGTATTCCAAGCAGAATCCTTCACGCTTCTGTGCGCTGTACAATCGGAACTTCAACAGAGAATTTCTATTTTTGCCTTTCTCATATAGAACGGTTATGCAATCACTCTGAAAACCAGCAACCTAATCCCGGCACGGAGGGCCGAGTGTCATATCCCACTCGACTCAGTTCGTCGAGATCGGAAATAGTCTGCATGTGTATGTGTGCGTGTGTGTTTTTATAGTAAGGTTTTTTTACAATGGAGAAGACCTTTATGTCCTAGCCCAGTACACGTGCTATTGGTAGGGTCCAATCTACCACACGGGGTGCACTGGGGGCGTGTCGGACTCGAATGGTGACCAGCCATTAATACCGACTAAACTCCATTGGGCTCCGCCATCATTCCTCCCAGGAACTACCTCTCGGTATTACTTCTGGGGGGATGGCTGTACTAAATGTACTCATTCACTCTCACTCACGCGTTCATACATCCTGTATGAGGCTTACTTGGGTGCTCACTCAATCGCACTTTGATTCACTCTCAAACACTCCCACATGAGGCTGACTTTTGTGCTCACCTTTTACGTTCCATGCGAGGCTGACTTGTGTACTCACCTTACTCATTCCTTGCTAGGCTTACTTTTGTGCTCCCCCCACCCATACCATGTGAGGCTGACTTGGGTGTCTCCCTATCACCTGATTCACTCTCAATCGTGCCACTCTATTATACCTTTGTCACTCCCCCTGGCATCCCATGTGGGACATTTTTCTTAGGCCCCACTTCTGACATACCATGCGAGGCTGACTTGTGTGCTCACCTTTTTCATTCCTTGCTAGGCTGACTTTTGTGCTAGCCTCTACCATACCTGTGAGGCTGACTTTTGTGCTCACCCTTAACATGCCGTGTGAGACTGACTTGGATGCTCACCCTTTCACTCCTCTGCCACGCCATTAGGCATCGATAGCTAAGTCCCAACATACTACCCTCCCATCTTGGCATGAGGCAGTCCACTTATACGCCTATACACTCACTCTTCTATCTTGCTTCGGGGTGGCTGAGTTTACCCCTTACGCGGTTGCCATTTGCTGCGCCAAACCTGCCTCGGCATGAACAGACCATTCACTCCCTTTTTTGCGCTTGGCCTTTTTCGCTCCAGCTAACCAATCACTAGTTAGCCGTGCCCGTCGTCTGTTGCTCGGTTCGCCAGATTACCTGTAGCCTACAGGCAATCTGGATGGTAGCAGCCGAGACTGCGTTCCACTTCTCCACCGATTGACACATCCGCTGAATAAGGGTATCAGGGGTTGTGTCCCAGCCACAGACGTCAAGCATTGCTCTTCTTTCGACGTCGAACCGATGACATACGAACAGTATGTGTTCGGCAGTTTCATCTACACCTGGGCAGACTGGGACCTCCGCGTGCCCGAACCTGTGGAGGTACTGACGGAAACAGCCATGGCCTGACAGGAATTGTGTCAGGTAGAAGTGAACTTCCCCATGGGGTCTTCCCACCCAGCTCGATATGCTAGGTATCAGCCGGTGGGTCCACCTACCTTTCGAGGAGTTGTCCCACTCACGCTGCCATCTGGCGACCGAGGTCACCCTGGTGCGCTCGCGGGCTCCCCTATTTCCACGTAGCTCAAAGCACTCCTCATCTTCCCGAATGACCAGCCCGACTGGCATCATGCTCGCTATCACGCAGGATGCATCGTGTGATACCGTGCGGTAGGCAGATATCACTCTGAGGCACATCACGCGGTAGGTGCTCTCCAGTTTCTGTAGGTAACTGGTTACCCTCAGTGCTCTTGACCATGTTGTGCCGACTTGCGGTTGTTGACGATAACTACCTCCGTCTTATGATGAGCGAGCTCCAGGCCTCTCGCGCTCATCCATTCCTCCACCGTGCTAATCGCGTGTTCTGCGGTTAGTTCTACCTCAGGAATTGACTCCCCGTAGACCCCCAAGGTTACGTCGTCAGCAAAGCCGACGATCTTGACCCCAGGAGGGAACTTCAGTGTCAGAACCCCGTCATACATGAGGTTCCATAGCACCGGGCCTAGGATCGAGCCCTGCGGGACTCCGGCGGTAATCGGAACCCTTTTCTGACCGGCATCGGTCTCGTATAGTAGTACGCGGTTTTGGAAGTAACTTTCCAGGATCCGGTACAGACCCACCGGTAGGCTAAGCCGGTGTAACGAGAGCGCGATGGCATCCCAGCTTGCGCTGTTGAATGCGTTCTTCACGTCAAGTGTCACTAACGCACAGTATCGAATACCTCGCCTTTTTCGTTGGATCGCTATCTCGGCAGTATTTATCACTGAGTTGAGAGCGTCCACTGTGGACTTACCCTTCCGAAAGCCAAACTAGTTGCTTGACAGACCGTCCGTACCTTCTGCGTACGGGGTGAGCCTGTTGAGGATGATCCTCTCAAGCAGTTTGCCAGTCGTTATAGTAAGGTTTAAAAAGCTTCAAGAGCATGGCCTATAGTGTATTGGCACTGTGTGGGACTCACGACTCACGTTAGTGTCTAACCGCTAAAAACAATCCTTACTTTTCACGCTCTTCTTCCCCACGAAACTACGTCAAGGTATTACTTCGTGGGGGGATCGTTGTGCTTTCGTCGTACCTCTTTCTTCTGCTCTACCACGGAACCTCAATTGGTTCATGGAATGGCTCGACCTATGATCTTTGATTTAGCTCTAGATTCTTCTCTTACTTCTTGTCTCCATCTATTATCTCGTCCCAGTGAGCCGGTTAGGCTCTGATTCCTTGAGCCATTTAGCTTATTTTTCCGTAGGTCATTCAGCTCCCGGTTTTATCACGATCTACTTGGATAGTGCCCAACGGTGAACTCTCACCGATAGTTCCCCGATGGATGAATTTCCCCCAATACCGAAACTCGCTTCCATGAGCCATTTAGCTCCCAGCTTCGTCAAGATCAACTCAGATATTATCGTACTCCGACTGAAAGTTCTCTGACAACGAAATTTCTTTCGTTGCCGGTGTTTTTTCGTGAGCCAATTAGCTCCTCTTTTTGTCCCGATTATGTTGGGTAGTCCACAGCGGCGAATCTACCCCACCGTGAATTACCCGGAGGTAGATTACCGATGTACGTTTCTGTGAATCATTCATCTCCTCGCTTCGTCTACTCGGTCTAGACCCCGGCAGTGGACCTAACCTACTCAACGGGCCAGCCAGCAAGCTTGTTATTTGCTGAGTGAACGTCGATTTTTTCCCGTTTCGCTTTGTGCTGTGATGATGCACACGTCGAATCTCATAATAGTTTGTTCATCCCCCTCTCTCTGTTCATGCGATGAATACAATGCCTGATGAGTGGCGTAGTTGAGTAGAGGCTGGCACAATCTAGCTTAGAATTGCTCACACAGCATTTCGTTCGATGGATGAAGCAAATTCTTCCGAATGCCACGCTCACTGAATCTGGAGGCAGCATTTTCATGCGAATGTGATTTTCGCCACTCGTGAGAATTTTGTTTTGAAAGAATATGTGTTGTGTTTGGCTGCCGGATAAAGAGTCAGATGCATATCGTTCGAACGTGTGCAGATGCCCAGTGATTTGCAATGAAATTATCGCGCTTCCTATGATGTGTGTGTGTGTATTACTGCCAACCATTGCAGCAGGTCCACCACCCATAGCACTGGGCTGTCCTCTCATTATAAATTTATCAAGCATTACCCACTAACCATAATCACGAGCCATTGCATGAAGAGTCAAAAAGGATATGGGTGATAGGAATGAAATTGTCGCCACTATAACACTATAAGGAAATATTTTGTATTCTCTGCAAACTTATGACTAAACGATACTATAGTCACTGTGCCATATTGTGTTTAAACTGTTCATCAAATTTTTTTTCTTTTTCAAATATTTGGCACAGTGTATAGCGTTAGATAGAGTTATTCGGAAATTGAGTCTACAGGTCCAATGCAAACTATCCTAGCAAGTGCAGAGTCGGAAACAGAAATTGAATGTCAAAAAAATATACATTACCGCCATCATGAGTAAGAATTTTTGTAGAACAAAATAACGATGGGGTTATTTTTAATATTCGCAAGCAAATTATAGGTAATTATTGTATGCAACTTTTTTCAACACTAACATATGAATTCTACGTTGCAATACGGGTTCTACAAGGTAGAAAAACCATATTTTAGAATGAATTGATTTTGATGAACCGTATAATTTGAAATATTATAAATTGTATTTAAACTGACATTTTAATGATTTTCACTTAATGTATTTTTATATGTATTCTATAATTGTAAGCTATTTTGTTAGTGCTTCCATCAAATAGGTCATATATAATCACAGTTCCCTATATTACATTAAGTTTAACATTTACAAGTTTTCCTACACAGATCCGATCAAAATGAAATAACAGAATTTTATTGCAATGCTGTTTTCGTAACAAGTTGAGTTGTAAATGTAGCAAACTTATAGAAAAAAAGACTTGCATATAAGAGCAATATTGTATCCAGTCGGTCATTGAGAAAGGCCTAGGGGACCTGGGTTAATTCGAAACTAGTAAGCGTTCAATGGCGAATCCAGGTCCTGGGGGTCCGGACCCCTCCCAAAAATTTTCAACTTGTTGAGAAAATTTAAAAAAAGTTTCTATTTAAATTCATTTTAAATTAGACGACCAAAAATGATTTTAATTAAATGAGGTTATTGTTCAAAGAACATTTCAAAATCGAAGTTTCGAACCCCCTCCGATTTGTTTTATCCGACCCTGTAATGGTTTATGAGCTATTGATCTGAAATGTGTTCACCGACTTGCTGGATTTATTTTTTGCTGGAAAGCCTGATCAATTACACATATTTTAGCTGATACGGTTCGATCTCTTACTTTTATTGTGCATAAACAGTTCACCGCAAAAGTACATCAGAAGTTTGAATTACCCCAACCCTGGACCGCTTATGCAAAATGTATCAGACCATCAAACTTTTTATCAGATTGTTTCTGACCACTAGAATTTTTCTTTCTTATCGATATGTTATACATGCATTATAACTGATTAGTCTTTAAACGAGAGAAAGATTGTAATAATCGATTTAGCTGTCTGCGACAACGATATATGTTAAGTAATGTACATATACGAGTAATCACAGACATTTTCTGAATTTTAATGAGGTATTAATTTTATAATATTTATTTTATGGCTGTACGTGTAAAAGATTTTGTCTGTAATAATTTGCAGACTGAATTGGCTTTTCTTTATCTTTTGGATGAAAATAAAAAGAAATTGTTTTTCATTCTTTTTTGTGAGAACGGGTAGTTGGTTAATCGATTACCTTGTACGCAGCTCACCTCGCACATAGGGTTAGAGATTTTTCCAAAAGAGATTTCTCTAACTCGAAAAGAGACGAATGACTCTAAGGTTAAAACCTCTATAATCAAAAAATTAAAAACAAAATTGTTTTTTGAGGAATACATTGAATACCCGATTGATAGTTGGTAGTTTGATGGGCTTTAGCAGACGAACCGAGCTGATTTCGAGTAAATCCTTACTTGAGTATATTTTTCATTTCTTAGAGATCCGAAATTAAATTAAGAAATTATGGACTTTTAACCCTAGAACGGCTTTGTGGGGTACATTTGAACACCAGGGCTATTCGCAATCCCTGTAATTCTGTTACGGTTTATTTTAACTACAAGCAATCTTTGTCATAAATCATTTTTATTATTAAACTTCCATTATAGCAGGCGATACCTATTCATTTCACTTGATCAACTTAACAGTGCCCGTTTAAAATTTGTTTGGGGTACAAATGTACCCCACAAACCGTTTACGTTAGTGTTTTGTCACGCGTACATAATTCGGAAAACTGACTATATCTTTTTCTGTAAGCAAAATATCGATACATAGTAAGCGAGAAACTTGTATAAAATAGTGTAAGCTTCAACATTGCTGAACAATAGAATTTGTTATTTAATAAAATAAAGCTACTACAGCAAAGTAACTATAAAATGCGCTTGGATCATTATCGTAATTTTTGCTTTAGCGGATGAATTTTAGTGCTGGGGTATGAATGTACCCCACAAAACCGTTTACGTATAGAAAACGTCACGAAACCGTTGTAGGGTTAATAAATTGTAATGATCTTTGTTTTCAGTTTCTTCAGGCTCGTAGTTTTCGGACCATGCTTCGCGCGGATGCTCAGACGGAAATCGTCGAAAGTTCTTACGTCTTTTAATTATTCCACAAACAATTTCAAACTTACCTAATTTACGTCCAAAAGAAAAGAGTGGGTAATTACCCACTCGAAATTTTGAACCATTTCAAAAAATTTAGATGTGCAACGCATGTATCTCGCACTACACACATTTGAAAACATCGATGTACCACAATTCCATTTGCTCAAACGAACGTGATTTATTGTGAATGTAATGTGAGCGTGTGCATTGCGAAAAGGGAAAAAATCCTTACTACCCCTCACCCTATGCTTTCTACCCATTCGGGCGTAAAGTGTTTCGCCGCCCCTGCGTAAAGCTAAAACAAACTATTTGGGTGCTATTAGTTTTGTATTCCTGAATACGGCTTTGGGACGCACTATGGTCAGTAGAGTGGGACATGGTTATATGAAAAAAATAAAATTTCGCTCCGAGTAACTTTTTGGGTCCCATTTAGCTCCCAGAACAACTCTGCAAATTTTTAGTTCGATCGGTGAAACTATATTTTTGCGCCCACGGTTTAAAGTTTACATGGGATTTCGTATGGGGAAAACGTCTTTTGCAAATTAATTCTTCCAAGAGTCACCCGTTACCTCCTAAAAATAAATGGATATCTGATTTTTATAGGAAATTTGTCATGGAAATAAAGTCTAGAAGAGTGCAAAACAATCTGATGCTTGTGGAAAAAGTTATTAAGCAAAAACCGATTGATGCCCTGAAGAATGATGAAAATTTTACTTTTCATAGCATCACTGCTGCTGATGGTCGAATTATATACAATTTTTTTAATTTTCTCTTTTTATATACAAAAGAAGACTCAATTTATCCCTCAAAACTCTTGCGAAGTGGCCAAACAGTATGGGAAAATGATTTAGACACATTAAGAGAATATCAAAACACAATTGCATACAATTGGACAACCAACTACAGTGGTGCTAGAAAAAATGAATATTTTATCAATCGTCAGAGCATCAATTGGTTTCAGCTTAATAACTTTTTTCTTAAGCATCAGATTGTTTCGTAGTTTTCGAGACTTTGTTTCTGTGTTGAATTTCCTACAAAAGCCACATAACGGTTTATTTTTAGGAAGCAAGGGCGACTCCTGGGGGATTTATTTTGTGAAAGTTAATTTTCCCATATAAAATCCCATGTAAACTTTGAACAGTGGGCGCAAAAATATAGTTTCAGGGATCAAGTTAAGAATTTCCACAGATGATCTAGGACCCAAATGGTACCCAAAAAGTTGCTCGGAGCTGGAATCTATTTTTTGTCCCACCCTATTGGTCCGCTTTCGATGTGTAATGAAAATTAAGTGCTAAGTTTTGTAGCGAAGTCGTAATAATCGAAAGAGAAAGAGGCTCGCAATGTTACTAAGGTTCTATTGAAAATTTTCTCCAGAACTAGTTTTATTATGCATGCATGCGCATTCCTCTGTTCTAGACTCTCAAATTGCAAAGACTCTGGGTCTTATTATAAAAATTGATTCCGTCAGACACTAAATAATTCATTTATATACTTATTGTAATCATTAAATACAACACGTATAGTGTAAAATTTAGCTAACCCTTAAATGCATAACGCTGTTTTAAAGCAACATTGCGAAAATCATCTCAAAATTATCACAGTAATGTTTTGAAGCTATGAGACAATTTTTACAAAATTTTATAAAAAATTGATTTGCGCCTTTAAGGGTTAATATGACTCCAATCTTTGGAAATAAAATCAAATGTGATATCAATTGATACAAAAAATATCTATTGTAAATTTTTAAAAGACTTATTAAGTACAACAAGACTGTTGCCAACAACGGAACCCAATTGTTGCCAAAATCGGAGTGTACCAAAAAGGGAGCATGCCAAAAACGGAACGTGCCAAAAACGGAATCATACTGTATTTTCGAAATTGATTTCTCCATCTTGTGATAAAATTACTCGATTAAATTTGTTATGTTATAAATTCCATTTAACAAGATCTCAATTCATCTATTTATTGCATATTGGTAATCTCTTGCCTTACAATCAATGGAATGCGTAAAAATTGACATCAACCGCTTTGCTTCGTTGTTAAGAACCAATATAATAACACAAATGCGTTGAAAACAGTAAAATTCTCGTGTTTGAGCACAATGAAAACTCGAATCGAGTGCCCCTATTGTTGCGCTACCATTTGACTCAATGCGTTGAACAAAGATGGCAGACACTGCTCTAACCAACGGCTTCAAATGGGTAGGGTGATAATAGAAACATGGCGCAAATAGGCTCATCACCCTACCTCTTTTTTCGCGCTTTATGGTGATGTAACCCCTTAATTTACAAACCATTGATTTACTTGCGATGTTTTTTACGCCAAATTAATTCTTGATTTATGTTATTGGAATGCCTTGAACACTGCGTTCAATTTCACGACAGACGTGCGCGCTTTCATTTAGTATATCAGGTAATTTTTCACGCAATATTTTGATTTCCGGAGACGGCAGCAGCCCATTAAAATCAGTTCCTTCCTAATCAGGGAAGCAAGGCAGAACACTTTATAGCCACCAGCCGCTAGCAGTATTCCGATGTTCGTTTTCCAAGAGAATCAATTACGTAGATACTTATAACCAACGCGCACAAGAACAGCAACAGCACCGGCATCGAAATGGCGTTCACGAATGGCATTCAAGCGAAAGCGATTCATTTAATTATTGCGAATTTCATTCTCATGATTCTTGGCTCCGAAAATTCGTGCGAGTGTGGACTCACAGCCTACACGAAAATGGTCTGAGGAGAATGGCATATGAATGAACCTATGCTGTGAGTTAGTTTATTCTCTGTCTCCTGTCGCTCTCACTCTCTCGAGCTTGATTTCGGCTCTCGTTTTCAATCTGTTCGATGGTTCTTTCAAGTATTGCCTTTCGATAAATCTAGCACGGAAAGCCATTCGGCAGATGAGTTTGATTCGCATTCAGGCGAATGAAAATTATACAACCTTGCCAGCCAGTAGGTGCTGAGGTTCGTCCAGCAATTCCATGGCGCCCAAACGACCCACTTCTAGCTGTTCGACGCCGTCTACTCGGTCTAATTCCCGGAGGTGGATCTAACCTATTCATGAGCTACCCGGTAGGTGTCTGACGTTTCCTCGATATCAAAAAATCTCGAATTGTGGTGGTGTCCGGTATAACATGCCTGTGGAACTACTACATCGGAATATTCACCATATGCACTTGATATCGAATGAAATGATTTCTTACATATGTAAGCAAATAAATATCTTGAAAACAATGTCACTTTCATGGAAATCAAAGCACTAACTCCAGCCACCATGTCGATTTTTTGTTTGTCTTCAAACTCAACTTGATGTCAATCGCGTCAAAACTTCCCAGTACACGTATTTAGTACTTGTGAAACTTTCTCAGTACACGTACTTAGTATTTGCCAAGCTACCATACGGGAATGTACTGGCGTGTCGGGCTCGACCAAGGGGCCATACCGACTAAACTCCATTGGGCTCCACCATCTTTCCCCAGGAACTACCTTCCGGCATTACTTCTGGAAGGATGGTAGTACTTAACGTACTGACTCACTCTTGCTTGATGTTCGCACTCACGCTCACCGTACATTCCTCTGCCATGCCACGAGGTATCGATAGCGATAGGTACCAGCAGTCTACGCTACGCTACGAGCCTCCCATCTCGGCATGGGCAGACCATACATCCGTCTTTACATCCGCCTATTCACTTGCTCTGTATAAGGGTATCAGGGGTTGTGTCCCAGCCGCAGATGTCTAGCATAGCTCCTCTTTCGACGTCGAAACGGGGACATACGAATAGTATGTGTTCCGCAGTTTCGGCAACAATTGGGCAGACTGGGGCCTCCACGTGTCCAAACCTGTCGATATACTGTTGGAAACAGCCATGGCCTGACAGGAATTGTGTCAGACGGAAGTGAACTTCCCCATGGGGTCAAACCACCCAGCAGGATACGTTAGGTATCAGCCGGTGGGTTCACCTACCTTTCGAGGAGTTATCCCATTCGCGCTGTTATTTGGCGACCGAGGTCACCCTAGTGCGCTCGCGGACTCCCCTATTGCCACGCAATTCAAAACACTCTTCGTCTTCCCGGATGACCAGCCCGACTGGCATCATGCTCGCTATCACGCAGGATGCATCGTGTGATACCGTGCGGTAGGCAGATATCACTCTGAGACACATCAAGCGGTAGGTGCTCTCCAGTTTCCGAAGGTAACTGGTTACTTCCAGTGCTCTCGCCCAGGACGGTCCACAGTATCTAAGGATAGATACGGCAACACCTACCAGTAACCTACGTCTACTGTCGCACACCTTAGAGCTGTTGGACATCATCCTCGATAATGCCACTACAGCCGTCGAAGTCTTCTTGCACGCATAGTCGACATGGCTGCCGAAGGTCAGCTTGTCGTCTATGATGGCCCCAAGAATCTTCAGACTCCGCTTTGAAGTTATCGCGACTTCTCCCGCTTGGATAACTGCTTGTTGTACCGATTTACGGTTTTTAACAATAACCACCTCCGTCTTATGTTGGGCGAGTTCTAGACATCTCGCGCTCATCCATTCCGCCACCGCGCTAATCGCGGTGCCGCCGTTAGTTCTACCTCGGGGATTGACTCCCCGTAAACCGCCAGGGTTACATCATCGGCGGAGCCGACGATCTTCACACCAGGAGGGAACTTTAGTCTCAGAACCCTGTCATACATTAGCTTCCATAATACCGGGCCCAGCATCGAACCTTGCGGGACTCCTGCGGTAATAGGAACACTTCTCTGGCTGACATCGGTCTCGTATAATAATACACGGTTCTGGAAGCAGCTTGCAAAGTTCCGGACTAAGCCGGTGTAACGAGAGCGCGATGGCATCCCAGCTTGCGCTGTTGAATGCATTCTTCACAGCAAGTGTCACTAACGCACAATATCGAATACCTCACCTTTTCCGTTGCATCGCTATCTCGGCGGTCCTTACCACTGAGTTGATAGCGTCCACCGTGGACTTGCCCTTTCGAAAACCAAACTGATTGCTTGACAGGTCATCCGTATCTTCTGGGTACGGAGTTAGCCTGTTGATGATGATCCTCTCAAGCAATTTGCCCGTCGTATCAATCAGACAGATTTGTCTGTACGCCGATGGGTCACCCGGAGGCTTCCCGGCCTTCGGCAACAGTACCAACTTCTGCCTTTTCCATCTATCCGGAAAACGGCACTCGTCAAGGCATCTCTGCATAGCTAACCTGAACATGTTCGAATTCGCTATGATTGCTGCCTTGAGAGCGCTGTTTGGAACTCCATCAGGCCCTGGAGCTTTATTCGTTGCTAGAGAATTAGCCACTGCAAGTAGCTCTTCATTCGTCACCGGGGCCACCATGTCGTCCGTACCCACCGTGCCTTGCGGCGCAGGGGGCCAGGGACTTCTGGCTCGAGACGGGAAGAGTACTTCGATAACCCTCGCCAACCGGAGGCAAGCTGATCGTAGCACTCCACTGCCCAAGCGTTGAGGTCTCCCGCTATGACAAACGGCTTCCGACCCAAAGTCGGACGAAAGTCTGTCGATCCTCCCCAAGCAGAAGAAAACAACTTCAGAATACCAAATTCAGGTACACTGTACCCAATACTTATAATAAGGTATTCAGAAGCCTTGCATAAGAGGTAAAATACCTGAAATAACAACTGAGACATATACTACGAATAACTATGTGTTTTAGTTTCAGAGATTTGCGTCAAGCCGGCGCTAATCTATTCCGACAAAAAGTTAGTGTCGGTTCCTGATGAGACGAAGTCGAAACGTACCCAAGTAGTATATAAGATGATGTGAAATGGAATGAAATGATAGAAAAAAAATCAGCAAATTTAATTTAATTCGCTATGTTCGCCACAATAAATATGTTTGGAAATAAAGTCAAATGTGATATTAATTGAGTTTTACAAGATGACAATACGAATTAACTCATGATGAATGAAGTTCATGCTTCATAATTCTTGATGGTTTGTTTAGTTTTTCAACAACCACCGAGTAGACATGCTCACAGTAGATAATATTTTTTATCATTTATATAAAAGAACTGCCGTTTACAGAATAATTTTGTGAATAATAACCATTTGCTCTGGTTCTGACCAAAATGTAATTTTAACCTTTATATTCCAAATGAGAAAAATGGCCCAAGTCTAAATCTCGAAGAAAATGCATGCTTCGCCGTTTTGTTTTCTTTAATTATAAATTGATCTAAAAACCATTTTAACTAATTTTCACCTCAAGCTTGTAGGATTTTAGTCGAATAAAGTCATAATGGCGAAAACGCTGTTTGTTTACATTTGCCCTAATAAAAGATCTATATCAACTTGTCAAACGAAGTTCATTCGGCTCATTTTGTGGGGTTATGTCGGTTGGTGTAAAACCTAATTATTACAACAAAATGTGTACTGAGATTTACTATGTACAACAATGTTGCCAAAAAACGAAACCCATTTGTCATCAAAAACTGAACTTTTTTGTAGCCAAGAAAGGAGCATGCCAAAAACGGAATCTTACTTTACTTAAAATAATTTTTATGGTATATCATTATACGGGTACTTACATCAAACCGTTTATCTATCTCCTATTGGGGCACTTTCCGATAAAAACTACACTCGGTGGAATCTGAAATAAGAAATAAGAATTTCAACTCATGTGATATAAATCGTCACGTTTCAATTATTTTGTTTGTTCCACTAACAGGAGAAACTAGAAGTGTTACGGAGCCTGTTTGCTCTGGGACAAAAAGCGTGTCTGGAACAAACCTATCAAGTAAAATACGCTAGCGATTTTTTACGCCACTTGACTAGATTCACCCATTACATCGCCTCTTTGTACACTAAACCGCTCCAGTTTTTAAAAAAGTTTTGAAAAATACATGCGTCAGCCTATATTTTTATTCTAGGTGAGAATTTAAAAACTTTCGCCAAAATGACTTAATTTGGACAAGATTTAGAGGTGTCTTCAATCAAAAATCGCATTTTTGCTATTTCCATAGTTATTTTACGTATTCTGAGGGTTAAAAAATTTTACCCTCCCACAAAACAACAGAGGTTGTTGTTTGGACATAACTTGTTTTAACAAGTAAATTAGCTCTAATCGCAATAGAAAATTTGTTACCTGGATTTTTATATAGAAAATAATATCAGAACTAAGAAAAAATACCACTAATTTTCCCTGGTTTTTGTATATGTACTTATGATATGTCTAAGGATCAAGCTTTGATGATTTTTGGGCATGTAGGGCCTATTAAATCAGAGTGTAAGTGATCTTACTATGGAAACAAAGTAAAAACATAATTTTTGATTAGAGACAATTTACGCATAGAACAAGAATTTGGGGCGACCCATGTAAATTTTCGAACTTTTTAACCGTTGTGTGTCCGACGCGGTACCCGGGTACCTTTTTGAGTTTCAATTAATTAAAGTCCTATGTTTTATCCATAGCTGGAAATTGAAACTTTGTGACATCTTAGAACTTCACTAAGTCAAGCTTTTGGGTTAATGATATTGTTGATATAGTAAGTGTGGGAGTGAGGAGGGGCTCCTCATTTTTTTTACTACGTAACAGGCCGACTAGGGTACCCGGGTACCCACAAAACTAAAATGCCCGTAACTAAGGTCCGATTTCGATACTTTTGGCCGTTTTGGATTCAGGAACTCATCTACTTTTGGACTTGGTAAAAATGAATTGGGTTTCTTCATTCGGTTCCCGGGAATCCGGGTTTCCGGAAGCAGGTTCCAGTGCTGGGGTACTATTTGTGAACTTCATTGGAATACTAGCAATATGGGTATCGAAATTCTTGGAATTGCATCAGTAGGCTGTATCTTGTGGTTTGGGAACCATTTGGTGATTTGACCCCGGAACGGACATTCCGGAGCAGGTTTCCGTGGGGCCGTGAGTGGCCATTCTATTCCAATTCCATTTTTCAAATTGCCATAGGGTCCCGTAACAATAAAAAACAGACTTCCGAGACAATTTGAAGAGTTTTGATACTCATATTGCTAGTACATTATTAAAATTTACAAATCATATCCTAGTACTGGAACATTACTCCGGAAAATCCGGATTACCAAAAACCAGATCCATTATTACGGTTCTATTGTACAGAATTAAAAAGTGGACGAGTTCCTGAATCCAAAATATCTAAAAGTGTCCAAATCGGTTGAGGGAGGCCATAGTTATAAGCATTTCAATTTGTGGGTACCCGAGTACCCTCGTTGGCCTGTTAAAGGTGTTTTTTTTGTTGGACACATAACTGTTAAAAATGTGGAGACGTCTATTGTACATATAGTAAAATGATAGTAATTTATATAGTAATTTATATAACCTACCTTGACACGAGAAAACAACGAAAAAATCCCGACCTTCATCCGACCGCCTCGTATAATAAAAACAAAATTGTTGAGTTCGTGACCAGTAAGCGGGCCCCACACGAGACAAGAGTATTGAATCAAAAGTTTCAAATGTTTATACACCATCAATATTAGGGTTCGTCGCGGTTGCGGTAATTACCGCAACCGCGCGGTATTTACCGCACCCGCACCGCAAAATCTGCGGTGCGGTGAGACACTTTTTCCGGCAAATGCGGTGCGGGAAAGAGCTTTTACCGCAACCGCACCGCAAAAAAAATGATAATGTGATAATTTTGATTATTCTAATTGATAATGAAAGAAAATGTAGCTGTGTCCGAAATATTTTGACGCTATTATTTTTACGACATATTTTGGACTAGTTATTTTATACTTCTAAGTAAAACTTCATAAACTAACCATTTCAAATACATAAAATGCAAGATCCAAATAGAGACAAAATTATTAGATCATTTAAAAACAATACATGTTTACTCTTAAATCCAATTTAAAAGTGAATCACTTCTCTCGATTTCTGTTGGAAATCATGGAATTATGAATCAATTTGGTAAACACGTGATCAAACGTGATCACCCTTGTGAGAAATGTTGGTGTTTACCAAATTTTCCTCCTTAGGGTGAAATATAGCATAGTGCTTTCGCATAGGCCTGGTAAGCCAAGACAAATCTCGGCTTCACTGTGTCTCATCGGCATAAACAGAACTTCTGCTCGGACGGGACATCACGTTTATTCAGTCGTTCGATTCAAACACAAAGTGTGTTTTAGTTTTAATGGATCTGCGTCAAGCCGGCGCTAATCTATTCCGACAAAAAGTTAGTGTCGGTTTCTGATGAGGCGAAGCCAAAACGCAACTGTGTAAGAAATAAGGATTTGTGCCCTCAAGTGCAAAGACTAATTTTACCAACAAATTTTCACTCTAGTGAGAAATTTTGGTGTTTACCAAATTTTCCTCCTTAGGGTGAAATATAGTATAATGCTACATAACTTTTTTTCGCGTACTTCCATTCAAATTTACTTTAATTTTCTACCAAATTAGGTCCTAATATTTTTCAGTCAAGACTATTTCGTAGCTTTTTTGAAGCTTTTGTTGCCAAATACCACATAGTTTGACTCCCGTTCACTTCAATTGAAGTTTTTGCCATTGGCTCTTTGGCAAAATATTGGAGGAAAATATACTAAATGCTAGAACTTTCGAACTAGCATTTAGAAAATTACACTTCATTCATTTTTAAAGGGAGCGATCTTAGTTTTTAAATGATAATACATCTGTTTCTTGAAGAATACGGCAATTAGAGTTAAAAATCATTTAATCATTTAAAAATCATTTCTGCTGTATGCTACAAATCATACATTTTTTGCAGTTTTTCTAATGTTCACTAATTCTGTGCCGGTTGAGATCGGACTCCTGATTAGATGTAATGTATAGGCAATTTTTTTTCGTCAAATATGGCATCGTTCTTATTAATGAAATACAATATGTTTTTATTTCACTGTATTGGAATATATGCGCTACTATATAGAAGTACTGGTATTTCGACTTTAATTTTTTTTTGTGAAATTCCGTTAAGAATGAAAGGTGGTTTACTACGTAAATGCGAAAACCACCCATTTCATTTTCATATGTGAAAATATGAAAATTTAATCATATGTGAAAATATGAAAATTTAAAGAAAAAAATATGCAACTTCATTTCTTATTACATTTTTATTCCACATTTTTCAATTAACTGAAGGGTTGCTAAAATAAAAGTTTTCCTATTACTGCAGTAGAACGTTTTTGAATGTATAATGTTTGCCTTAAAATGTATGGAATTTTATTAATATAAAATGCAAAAGTTGATTTTTTCATAAACATTACATTCTGAGGAGTCTCTTAAAGTTAAATTTCGTGTGAAAAAGAATAATATTTTATTATATATGTTTACACAAATGTACAATTTTTCAACACCATTTTTAAAAATATAAAAATTTTACCGCATTTACCACATTACCGCGCGGTGCGGTGCGGTAAATAAAGTGCGGTTGCGGTAAGCGGTGCGGTTTTATTATTTTTTTGCTGTTGCGGTGCGGACAATCCATTTACCGCCCACATCCGCACCGCGACGAACCCTAATCAATATATTAATCAATGATTGGTTTACTGTCAATATTTCTGCCCGTGTAGGAATTGCTGTAGACAGCGATTATGGCTAGATGGGAGTTGCTATAAAATATGAAGTTACTACCGTTACGGAAATGCTATCAATACTATATAGACTCTCGTAGTAAATAGACACGCGTATGTAAAAACTGTAAAACTGGCCACCAAAACATCTATAGCACAGCTAGAGAACAGACATACATGCTAGAACAAATATGCCTGGAAAACTGTGTTAACATTTAAATGAAAATACGTTGAAAATCACCATCGCATACAGATTCGCATGCATTAATCGCCATTGTATCCTAGTTTGCACGCAACGCCCGTATAGCGTTTGCTGACCGATCGTAGCGCCGGCTAGTGGCATTTTAAAACGACAATTCTTTTTCTTACACATTGAAAATTTTACTTGTATGTCAGTTCTCAGTGTCTATACTAAAAATCTAATAACAGTGTCGTTTTGGCCTGGTGCTACATAGGTGTAGTGCAAAAACAGACTTCACTTTATTTATAATACTCTTCCATGTAATTTATTGCAGCTAGTCTTCATCAGTGACCGTATCCGTCGGAAGAAAAATCTCCACACATATTACCGCTCTAATTTTGTCTCAAACGTTGAACTCAAAACACACGCTTTCAGCCTCTTCCAATCATCATTCTCGAGGACCACACTCTATCATCCAATAGATCGATTATTTAGACCACTGGAACCGAACCTCCTCGTCTCTGCCGTAGGTCGACGGCGTTAACGTCTTCATAAATTCCAGATTAGACATGCGCTCCGGCATGCCGGTCGCTGGAAGAGGTCAACCCCGTGTGACATCGCAATTTCGTGATTGTACTGCACCGACTGAGTTTCACCCTTCCCCTTCCGTTTGCTCTCTCTCTCTCTCGACCAACAGATTTCCCTAAGATTGGTGGTATCGGGGAACTACTCCTCCCTATCGTCTCCATCAGCGGCAGTAGGAGATAGCAAATCACAGCACGAACGGTTAGCAATGCTGTGGCAAACATAAATTGTAGCACGTTGAACACGATTCCTCAAATGTAGATTGTTATTTTCCCTGTTTCTGGTTCATTTTTTCCCGGGCTCGATCAGCTTACTTCAGTCGATTAGTTAGTGGTAGGAATAGGATCTCAAAAATGGCACAACGAAGTCTCATTCGTGGCTTCAGGAAGTGAGCTCCTTGAATTTTGCCCTAAATCACGACTGGTTTTAGCGAAATCTCGGCTTCTTAGCTTCACGGTCGGGAAATGGAACCCAAAACTTCGTGATTTATTAAAAGAATTTTCAGGCATCTTTTCGTTACCTTTAGTAAGGTCGAAAATTTGTGTCTTGAAAAAAAAGCTAGCATGAATAACATGCTTCAGCCAAGCTTGCCATATCGCGCTCTCCGTAGGGTATCGGTACACACATGTGCCGGTATGGTTCGACATTTGGGCTTCGGGATGCGCACAGTGACCACACTGCACTATCGTCCGGGATGGTTTGGTTGGGTGGGAAAAGCTTCACGGTTCCATTACGGAGACACATTGCGGTACAATTTCTCTTCCGCCGGGACGGGCCTTCATTTGGAAGTATGTTGGTACATGCGGGACCCGCCAAGTGCACACTCTTCGGCAAGCTGGAAGAGGTAGGACTGATTGCTTGGTATTTCTACATTATTGTTATTAGATTTTAATGGCTCTCCTGTTGCGGTTTTGCGCTCGAATGGGAAGAGCCGACTCCTGAGCAGATTGTATATGGTCTTGTACCTGTGTCGTTACGGTTGTGTTTGGTTAAGTTAGAACAACCGACCTCTCGGAAGGTCAAAGCCATTACCGAGGAATGTAGGCTAGGGTTAACAGTTGGGAACCGGTGATGGTTTGTTTGAATAGGAACCATGTGCGGTGTAATACCTGATAGGTTGGATCAATCTAGCCTTGCTGGAGCGTGGTACTGGCGCTCGATCAAAATTTCAATCATTCAAGAGGCAGAAAAGGTTTCAAACGAATAAACAACAAATGATAAAGTTCGGTAACTCCTAGAAATTATAATCGTTTGCTGGTCTGAGTTATTGGTAAAAAAAACAACCGTTTGCAGAATGAAACATTATTCAATCGGCTATTCTGCCTCTCACATAAAGCAAAGACGGCCTACAATCGCTAGTTCTTCACTTTGTTGCATATGAAAGGTGCAGAATTCAATCTAACTTTCAAGATTTATTTTCAAGAATTACATTCCAATCACCCCGTTTGTGAATTCTTATATGTATTGGCCAACTAGATCTTAATTCCATATTAACTTTTGAATAGGGCTAAAAAGATTTGTAAACAAACTTTTCTCTTGCTGATTCAGATTAATTGTCTATAATTTAAACGCGGAAAACAGTGAAAATTGCTTCTACGAAGGGTAAACATGTGTATTTTTCATGAAATTTCCATCGACTGCTGAATAATGAGCGAAACAAGTTTGTTTACAAAAAAAATACAATTACAATTTAGTCCTTTTGAAGAATTAATATTGAATTAAATGAAATTAATTTTGAAGAATTAATTCTCGATCTACTTCACAGTGAAATCGGCTATTTTTGTTTTGTTTCATTCCAATCGATCTTAAACGTCAAAAGAAACATATAACATCATGGTTTCGCTAAGCATTACTTTTACGTTCTGTACAAAAACACCTAAATTAATCCACATAGTAATACGACTGTGTCTTTCCCCAGGAAAATCTCTAGAAAGGACGTCTTATGGTAAACACAATATCTCTTGATAAGATCGCCCATTGGGTTTCAGCTTCATCTCATCAGTATCAGGCAGTCTGACTTGTCCAATATTTTAAATTAGATAAAAACGGATTTGTATGTTGAATAAATCTTATCAATAATTAGCACCAAATTGGCACCAGTACCAGAAAAAAATATTGGTAAAAGTAAGAGTGATCCGCTCTTTGCAAAAAAAAACAACCAAAGCCTACTATCAGGTTGAAAGTAAAACTTTTAAAATAATCAAGAATAATAATCAAAATAAAAGTTTTCTTTTCAGCTGATGAAGAATAGTAATCAAAAGAAAAAAATTATTTTCAAGCTGAGAGTATGCGTTGGTTATTTCTTGCTAAGAGCGAAAACTCTTATTTTTACCAATATTTTTTTCTGTGTGTAAGATACTAAATCCACACATCTTACGGGAACGTTTCAAGCAAGTCACTGATACACAAATCCGACTTTCTCTAAGAGAGATATTGTACTCTTATGCACAAGTTGGTTTGATCCATTTTTTCCTTTTTAGAGTAAATTTAGCAAAGACATCACTCATAACTATTAAATTATTTAGGGGTTCACGCAAATTGTATGACAACGTTGTGTAACTGGTGCCAGTGTGGGATATTGTTGACAGTTGCGGCGTTTGTAAACGGTAGCAGCATTACAACGAATAGGCTGCGGTGAAAGTGCCTGCAGATAATTCAACCGGAAAGTAATGTGAATTATGTGAAGAAAGATTTTTGGTTTAACCCTAGAGCGGTTTTATGGGGTACATTTGTACCCCAGAGCTATTCGCAATCCCTGTTATTCCGTAATACGACTGTGTCTTTCCCCAGGAAAATTCTAGAAAGGACGTCTTATGGTAAACACAATATCTCTTGATAAGATCGCCCATTGGGTTTCAGCTTCATCTCATCAGTATCAGGCAGTCTGACTTGTCCAATATTTTAAATTAGATAAAAACGGATTTGTATGTTGAATAAATCTTATCAATAATTAGCACCAAATTGGCACCAGTACCAGAAAAAAATATTGGTAAAAGTAAGAGTGATCCGCTCTTTGCAAAAAAAAACAACCAAAGCCTACTATCAGGTTGAAAGTAAAACTTTTAAAATAATCAAGAATAATAATCAAAATAAAAGTTTTCTTTTCAGCTGATGAAGAATAGTAATCAAAAGAAAAAAATTATTTTCAAGCTGAGAGTATGCGTTGGTTATTTCTTGCTAAGAGCGAAAACTCTTATTTTTACCAATATTTTTTTCTGTGTGTAAGATACTAAATCCACACATCTTACGGGAACGTTTCAAGCAAGTCACTGATACACAAATCCGACTTTCTCTAAGAGAGATATTGTACTCTTATGCACAAGTTGGTTTGATCCATTTTTTCCTTTTTAGAGTAAATTTAGCAAAGACATCACTCATAACTATTAAATTATTTAGGGGTTCACGCAAATTGTATGACAACGTTGTGTAACTGGTGCCAGTGTGGGATATTGTTGACAGTTGCGGCGTTTGTAAACGGTAGCAGCATTACAACGAATAGGCTGCGGTGAAAGTGCCTGCAGATAATTCAACCGGAAAGTAATGTGAATTATGTGAAGAAAGATTTTTGGTTTAACCCTAGAGCGGTTTTATGGGGTACATTTGTACCCCAGAGCTATTCGCAATCCCTGTTATTCCGTTACGGTTTATTTCCGCTTAAAAATAGTCTGGGGTAGAAATGTACCCCAAAAAACCGTTTATGTTAGTGTTTTGTCATGTGTACATAATTCTGGAAATTTATTATATCGTTTTTTAAAAGCAAAATATCGATACATAGTAAGCGATAAACTTATGTAAAATTGTTTATGCTCCAACATTGCTGAACGATAGAAACTGTTTTTTGATATAATGAAGTTACTATAGCAAAGTAACTTGAAAATGCGCTTGGATCGTTTTTGTAATGTTCGCTTTTGCGGATGAAAGAGGAAAAACACATTAGTGAATATGATTTGTATATAATATTGAAGATGCACTACTCGATTCGTCGTCTTCTGTAGCCCAGGATCTAGAACATACCTACTTTATATACACTAGAGTGCCCAGAAAAATAATGAATTTTTGAAAACTCACTCGGCCCACCCCTGAGTCGATTCCTAGTCCCACCAGGAGTACTTGCTCCAAATTTGAAGCAAATCAGACAAGTCTAGCTACCGGACCAAGGTGCCTGAAGTTTGTATGGGATTTTTCGACGATTTACATGGAGAAAACCCACTAGCTCGCATTTTCGCCGCTAGGTGGCACTGTATGCATCGTATTATCACTGTAAGTGAAAATAAGAAAGATAATTTAATTGTCTACAACTTTGTCGAAGACTGCTAGTCAATCCTGCTTTGTTGAAAGAAGTTATTAAACTTATAACGAAGTGATGTCTGAGTCAGTTTTGCATGGGGCCTAGCAGTACGTGGTAGTATATCAGTACTAGGTTCTAACAAACTAAACATTTTTGTGGAATAATGATTAGATTTAGCTGAATAGTATGTTCGGAAGAATTGCAGTACATAACACGAGTTATGTTTTGGTTAGAAAATTTTAGTTCCACCTGTGACCGCATAGATGGCGCCAACACTAACTTTTCAACGGAGAGAGATAGAATATCGAGATGTTCGGCAAAATTACTGAAAAAATCTTGTTCTACAACTTTGTAGAAGACAGCTAATTTCTATCTCTCTCCGTTGAAAAGTTAGTGTTGGCGCCATCTATGCGGTCACAGGTGGAACTAAAATTTTCTAACCAAAACATAACTCGTGTTATGTACTACAATTCTTCCGAACACACTAGTGAGCTAAATCTAACCATTATTCCATAAAAATGTTTAGTTTGTTAGAACCTAGTACTGATACACTACCATGCACTGCTAGGCCCTATGCAAAACTGACTCAGACATCACTTCGTTATAAGTTTAATAACTTTTCTTGTTCGAGTCGGATCGCTTTGCAGTCTTCAACAAAGTTGTAGATAATAGAATTATCTTCTTAAGTTTCACTTTTGGTGATAATCTGATGTATACAGTGCCCCCTAGCGGTGAAAATGTTCGCAAGTGGGTTTTCTCCATGTAAATTGTCGAAAAATCCCATACAAACTTCAAGCACGTTGGTCCGGTAGCTAGACTTGTCCGATTTGGCTCAAATTTGGAGCAAACACTTCTGGTGGGACTAGAAATCGACTCAGGGGTGGGCCGATGGGGGTCATTTTTTTTCTGTCACTCTAATATACACGTATAATGCACCGGCTCTACGAGTCCCTTCGACGCCTTCCTGTTTCATCTTCGTTACTGCAAATTGCTTTATTTTTACTGTTTGTATTGGCGTTTTGTGTTCAAAAAAGCATCGGAATAAATACACTTTTTGACCGGTTTTTGAATAATTTACTACTTGTTCAATAGGCAATTTAATAATTTTCACAACGCCAATGGATTTCTGACATATTTTAAAGACTTGTTCTACAAAAAAGAAAAATTTATTTATTTATTTATTTATTTATTTATTTATTTATTTATTTATTTATTTATTTATTTATTTATTTATTTATTCTTATTTTTTCATCTGACCTATGTTGGTCTACATGAAATGTAGTTGAATGGGAAAAGCCCATTTCAGGATATTCTTCAGAAGCAATCCTCAAATGGGCGTAAAAACCCATTATCTTTTCATATATTCACACCTGATTACAATGGATTCACACTACAATAAAATATAATAACATAGTACACAGCATTACATAAATAAAAAATACAACTATTACAAAAAAATGAATCTTAAAATCTAAGTCAACCTTCTTAGTCTATTTTTGAAAACATCACAAGATACAGAAAAGTCAAAATGGCCATAAACACTATTAAAAACATTACACATCGCCCTAATGGGTTCGTTTTGATCGTACTCGGTGCGTTGAAACTCGAGTCTTAAAAAGTTATGCGATCTGAGACTTCTCGGGGGCACATTGACATTTATTTGTGAGAGAATATCTGGAGCATCTATTTGACCAGTTAAAATCTTCCCAACAAATACTGCTCTAAATGTGTTCCGCCTTTTGGAGAGGGTTTCCATATCGAGCAGACGACAGCGATCGATGTACGATGGTAGCTCTGTTGGGTTACGCCACGGCAGAGTTCTAAGAGCAAAACGGAGGAATCTTGCCTGCACTGCTTCTATTCGGTTGATCCTAATGCTTGTGTAAGGACACCAAATGGGTGCTGAAGCTTCCAAGACAGATCGCACAAGTGAAAAGTAGAGTGCCCGCAAACAATATCGATCAGTGAACTCTTTGGCGATTCTTATAATGAAACCGAGATTTCTATTTGCCTGTGCTGTAACATGAGAGTAATGATTTCTGAATGTCAGTTGTGAGTCCAGAAGCAGAGTCGGAAAATGTTTTTTTCATTTGCCGAAATCAGGCGAAACTGACGAAAGAACGAAGCTTCTTTCCATACCACTAGCACTTTGCGAAATCGAAAATGAGACAACGGGCTAGGACAAAGCAAGCATGTAGCAGAACGTTTTCATTATGATCTCCGCATGCTCGTTTTCGCTTTGAGATTCATAATGATGTTGGTAACTTTGATATTGACCTTACTGCTGGGGAAACGAAAATACACTAGCAATGATATTTATTTGTCGATGCTCGATTCTGTAGATTTGCGAGCTAATGATGGTATTGTAAGAGGGAAGCCTGATCGGTGTGCATATTTCTCATTTTTACTATGTTCTAGTTGCATTATTAGATGCACATTGCATTAATTTCATTTAATGAATGATAATCGCAAATTACTGACCATGCATCAAAACGAAATTGAAATTGGGATTGTCATAGGAAAACGAAAGTTGCTGCTGCTGCTACTCGTTTTCGTAGAATCGAGAGAGGAGGGGACATCGCCTTTATTGTTTTATTTTTTCATGCATTTAGCGACGAAAGAGGTAAAGAAAGGACGAAGATAAATTCTCTGAATTCCGTCGTTCATTGAATAGGTATGAGAATTTTAGGCTCTGTCCAGAAGTACACCGAGGTCTCTGACAACTGTCATTCTCTCTAGCGATTCCCCGGAAATGGTGTAGTTCCACAGTATTGGTTTTTTTCTACGTGTAAAACATATTATGGAGCATTTGGACACGCTGAGAGCCAGCAAGTTGCGATTACACCAACTACAGAAAGCATCTAAGTGTTGCTGTAGTTCCTTGCAATCTTCTATTGACCGCACAATAAGAAATAGTTTGAGATCATCGGCATGTATAAGTCTACACCCAGGAGGTATAACAAAACAAACGTCATTGAAGAACAACGAGAAAAGCAACGGTCCTAGACTGCTCCCTTGAGGCACTCCCGACAAGTTGATGAAACTGTATGACTCGTTATTTCCTAATTTTACACACAGAGAACGATATACGAGATATGATTTAAGCCACCCTATAAAATAATCCGAAGCGCCCAGCCGCTTCATCTTTGCCAGTAGAAGAGAGTGATCTACCCGATCGAATGCAGCCTTGAGATCCGTGTATACAGTATCGACCTGAGATCCAAGTTCAATATTTTTAATACAGAGCGAAGTGAATTGGGCTAGATTAGTAGTTGTCGATATATATGCTCTGGTCTCACGAAACAGCACATTTCCTACTAATATTTCAAATAACTTTGAGCCAGCGCAGAGTGAAGTCATGCCACGATAGTTCGCTACATTTTGCTTATCACCTTTTTTAAAAACCGGAAACATAACTGATTTTTGCCAACAGACGGGGAACGTTGATTGCGACAGCGATTGGTTAAAATCTAGTCTTAAAGGCGTACATAATGCGCTTGCGCATCTTTTGATTATAATGGAAGGAATACCATCTGGTCCTGCCGATGTTGAAGACTTTAGCTTTCTCATAGCATATTTTATAGACAAAGCACGAATATTTTTGAACAGGCTACTTTAGGCTACTTACTTAAAAATAAAACTATCCAATTTAATCATAAATTCAAAAAAAATAGGCAGATTAGAGCGATCTTAGTTCTGGGGTACGAATGTACCCCACAAAACCGTTTACGTATAGAAAAAGTCACGAAACCGTTGTAGGGTTACTGGACAATTTTACATAGACATGTGAATACAACAAAAGTTGCATAATATTCCAATGACACACACACTGGATGAGCAGGACTCGATAAGGAAGAATTCATTCATGAATTAGGAGGACCAGTGTAAGTATCGTTACGATGCAGCTTGTTTTTACCTCAAAAGAAACTGTTAGGAATGACGTCCCCTCCAAATTTTCAGGTTTATTATTTATTCATACAATGTGCACAGAGAGCGAAATACACCGATGGAAAATTAAACAGAATAAGCACATGATTCGGAAAAGTTTCCAACAATTTTTATAAAATTTCGAAGTATGCAAGACTTTTTAGTAAAAGAAATACGAAAACTATCTTTGAAAAAATCTTCCGAAAGTGACGCAGAAGATCAAAGCCATCGAAATGGAGCAACAACAGAACACTGCAGATTTCTCTATCTGTAATATCATTCCCAGTCAGGTGTTCGAAGGCGACTGACGGAACATTTTTTCAGAAAACTTCGTGAAATCAATTGAAACTAGATGTTTAAAGGCATCAAATGCAGGATTTTTCCACGAGAATATACGTGCGAATTGGTTTACTGAGCATACGATTAATAAGGAAATACAACCCGCCTCTATCATACAAAAAGCTGAAGAATTTTTTTTGAATATTTGTTCCTTCAGCAACCGTTATGTTTATTTCCGAAAGCTGGAAATTCGTTAAAAAACTGAAAACGCGATACACAAAATACACAACGAAGCTCGTTCGTATTTGACTGTCACTCGTTTCATCTAAATTCCTGCTGCAAATCTTGAACTGTATGTTCGTGAAATAAGTTGACGCTAGGCGTTTGATGGCGACGGATGGACCGTCTATTCGGGTGATTGTATATCCAGACTAGTATACTAAGGAAACAATTTTAGTGAGCGGTAAACCGGTTGGTGGATTGTTGATTACGGTGCATATTATTAAATTTTAATTATCATGAATTAGCATTTAGTCATACATCGAGTAAAGATAATCGACCACATTTTTGCTTTATTATCTCCTGACTGATCTTTCAATCTGTATCTCCAGTTATTTCGGTCTCTCCATTCGTATTCTTCATGTTTTCATTCTGCGCCGAACTCTTGTCCTGCTTTTAAGTGAATTCTCGTGAAAAAAAGGTGAAATGCATGTCGAGCAAAATTCGTCATCGAAGACTCCGATTCCCGTTTCAAATGAGGCGCATTGAACTCAGTCCGATCATACCTGATCTTCTTTCGGATCAAAGATTTCGAAAAAACCAAGGCAGAAATATCAGTTATTACAGATATCTTGAATGTTCTCCCAAATATGCTCAGAATTATTATCTTCTGTCCAGGCATTGTAATTTTCTCTCACTCACGCGAGAAGAAGCTTATCCGTGGTCCAACTTTTCAGAGATAAGATGAGTCGCAAAATTCTCCGTCTCCACAAATAGCGTGAGAATGATTTTCCGGATAAAATTTATTTGACTTTTTCCTTCTCATCGGGGAAGGTGATAAAATTTTAATTTCGTGTAAATCAATAAAAACTTAAAAAAATACACTTAATTACAAATAAAAGCGGCAAAGAAATATGATAGACTTCTTTTTTCGTGTTTTGGAATAACGACAGGAAAGCAGTGAGCGAAAAATGGATACCGTGATAAACTCATTCTCTCATTCTCCGGCTGTTTTATTTATCCGGAGAAATAACACGTTGTATTTATCCGGAGAAGTTGTGTGAGTGTCAATAACTTTTCGTGTGAAAATCTGAGTTTTTATTGTCGCAGTAGCAAACTATCCGGGCGCATTTACTCATATGAGCGATAAATGCAATGCCTGCTTCTGTCTAATACAAATAAATGGCATTACTGGCGACAAGTCGTTTACCAAGGACTATCGCGTCTACATGTCCGTTCACATAGTTGAAATCGACGGCGTGGTTACCGATTAGATTTGGTCTTGCGTGCGTGAATAGTGTTGGCTGGTTTAAGGACCCCTTCCTCCAGTGAGAAGATTTTGAAAGGTAATCGAACAGGATGGGACCATGTGTTATGTCTTTTCAGCCTCGTACTAGGTGACCTTTTGCGTGTGTTTTTCGACAAGATTCGTTAGCATGTTCGTCCCGCGTGTCATGTTTTATACTAAAGACAAGCAAATGGACGCAGAGAATCATGCGGATGGAATACCTTCAATGACTCTCTCAGAACTCTTGCAGGAATACTAAAGAGAGCTGAACATCTGTTACTGCTCCTACAATCTATAGGCAATTCAGATACTTATTTTTTTTCTTTTGAGATGCCACCGAATATTATAGCTCGAGGAGGTGCTTACACAAAACCGAAGCAAACAGCTCCTGGTTTTGGAAATTTGAGATGAAACTAGGAGCTTCAATCGTTTCCAGAAACAACAAAAATCCCAACACTTCAACCAGAGAAGCATATTAGTGCAGGCCTGGTTGGGCCTAGGTTGGGCATCGAGAGTTTCGTGATATTGTGGAACTCCTTCTGGCCCCGAAGATACTTCAGTTCTACGGCATCGAGTTGTCTTCTTAATGGTAACCGATGTAACTTTCTTCGTGATCTTTGCTTCAGCAATAATGAGATGGAATGCTCTAATAACAATTGCAGCATAAATTCTCGTATCGTGCAACTCTAACACGTTGGATATTTATTCTTTTATCCACTTTATGTTTGAGAAAATGAAATTTCATTGCAAATAAATCTGAATGACCGTAACGTGCTCTCCTGACACTGTAGGAGGAGTTTCAGTTTTGCACCCCTTTGGTACATTGGCTTTCTTTTTCAGTTCGAAAAATAGTGTATTTTATTATTTATCCTCACTAATTTCATAAAACACATCAAGATTTCAGCACCCCTCTAAAGCTTATGCCCTTGGTTATTCCACCAACCGCACGATACGACCCTGAAAATACCTTCACTATGTTAAATTTAAAACCATAGTTTACGGATCAAATCAAGTCAAATTGTTGTCCACGGCGATGTTCAAGTGCCGATGAAAATAATGACACTTCACATATTAATAGATTCGAGTAATTTTGATGTTTCGCTTTAAAAGTAAGTAATGCGAACAAACTTACGTATTATTGAAGATATTGAATATTTCTTCTTTCGGTTCGTGAAGCTGCCAATTTGTAATCATTTTATATAATTTAGATCGAACTCTGTCGACACTGGGTATGTAGCACCCGACACAAGAGAGTCGACATCACTGTCACTAATAACTAGAATAAGTGGGGCAATGTAACAGCGTACTATTATAATTCCCATTGTCTAAATACTAATTAACTTTTCCCTAAGAAATATGGTAAAAAAACCACTTTGTGCATAAGGACACAAAACCTAATTTAAAATTGTTTTTAACGTTTCGCGTTCCGCTCTTCAGCACATGACAGCCGTCGTGACCGCCATGCATGGCATCCTTGACATCCTTGAATTATACCTATACATGCAATTAATTAATTCACCAATAATTTGCTTTAGAATCAAAATATTTTACTTTAATAAAATAAAATTTATAAAAAGCATTATATTCCATAAAATCAAAATCAAGTAAGTCTATTAAATTACTAAAATATTAAGACAATATAAAAGCAATATTTATAGATTGATGTGGTACGATATATTTGTTTCATCATTTAAAAATCAGAAAAATTAAATTTGACTATTTTAATAATGCATAATAATATATCAAACTCGACAACATAACATTTTTCTGTTATAAGTAAGGTCTCATTACACTGCTGAAAATCGGATTTAATTAATCTTTCAGTGGTAAAATTTAACCAGGATTAATAAACACATTCAAAAGTTTTCGAAGATATTAGGAAGAATGCATGATTTCAAAAATTCTCAAGCTAATATCGACTGTTAATGGGATCTGCTATGACACACGTTAATCTATTAAGCAGTGAGTAATTAGGAAATTTTAAGCTATACACCAACACAGCTCAGTCTAGAGTAGTTGTTTGCACTTAGCACATACATGAATTTTGAAATACTACTGTCTACTGCTTCATCATTCAAGAAACCATTAACCGCACCGAGCGGAAGAAGAAAACCAAAATAAAGGGAACACAACTTCCGAATCTCTCCCCCCTCCCCCGCTCAGCAAAGTGCAGTGTCGTGCGAAAGTATCGAACATGCCAACCAACCAACGAAATCAGTTTCACATCCCTGCGATAATGAACGTGTCTTGCCCACGGTCAACATCTCGAAACCATATCGTTCACACGGAGAGACTAGCACACCCGCCCGCCACGCTCCTGCCGTCCCCTCCACTCTGACTCTGAGTCAGATGTAAAGATAGAGCACCCCGTTGTAGTCCGTTAGACCTTGTTCCGTTACACCTACGTGGCGATGTCGCTTAATTATGTTCTCTGCGACTTTTTCCGGTACTACCACTCCGACCGTACCCGACCTACAAAAAAAACGGCACCATGGCAACACCTCGAACTCAGTGCTCCGACCGAGAGTCAACTCAGTTCTACCAGCAATCGATTTCCTCCCAGAGTCGATTGGGTCGAGCATAGATCTCATTAACAATTATTTTGATTTATCATGTGACGATTTTTCGCTTTCTTCGTTTTCGCATCAGCAATCACATCGAGGTGCTTACCCTGTGGTGTAGTGTACGGGCAGGTTTGATTCGTGGTTCGTGGTCTTTGTACCAACAGCGTACCAAACATGGTTGTATCCGATCTCATCGGTCGGAACGACCTACCAACCGTGCAGATAGATCTTCTCCAGCGAGTTGGTTGCTGGCCTGTATGTCAAGAGTGCGAAATCACATGTTGCCGCCAGGAGAGATTATATATCATCACATCGCAGATGCTTCTCCTCCGGGATCTACGGGTAGGAAATCAATGTTGTACGATCAGGTTGTTCGTTGGATCGTTATGGGGTTTGGTTGATTTTGTATAGTTCAAAATGAGGTTAGAGGCTGGTATTCCTGTATCCCTTAGGAAGTAGGTTGCATTTAGGGGAACATGTTAATTACGACATTTGGAATAGTGAAACGTCCAAAGTTTATTTCAAATTGATAAGAACATCATAATAGTTGTTGTACGAAATCGGAATCGATATTTATGAATTTCAAATTAAATGTATAAATGATACTCATTTTGCACTGTTTTCTGAACGACTTACTTAACAAATTTATGTCACTTATAAATATTGCTTGTTTCAATTCTCATTTTATCGACATTATCCAGGTCACATTTGAAACAGGATTCACTAATCCGTACTGATAGATATATTTTGTTTTTTTTAATCTGCGGTAGTTAGCGGTACCTGGATTAAACACACAAGCCTGGATTCAAATACACGGGAATCTTAGCCTCCATATTAAAATTCGAGTAAAATCATACATATCATCAATTGTTGACGCTAAAACACTTGAAATCAGCGGCGGATCCAGGAGGAGGGTTCGGGAGTTTGGATCCCACCAAAAAATTTCAACTTTTTAAGAAATTTTAAATTAGTTTCTTAACTCAAAATCATTTCAAACCGAATTTTTCACTAGTTTTTCAGGCCCACTAGGAAAATTTATTCTGGAGGAACTAGAAAATTTTATTCGGGTAGGGAGGTACATAATGAGGGAAAGACGGTTTAGGAAAAGGTGGTGAGTGATGTGGGGGAGAGGAGGTACCCCTCACCGTATTCCCCTAATTACGCCTTTGTTAAAATACAGAAAACCTATGCAAGTCAAAAAAATTGGCCGAGATTAAGTTGAAGCTATGTTAAAACTTTTGATAATTTATAAAATACTTCGTGAGCCCTCATATAATGCGGAATTAAATATGAAAAAAATAAAATAACCCTTTTGGAACGCTTTATTGCGCAAAAAACCAACGTATGAAATTTCATACGCTGGGCTGATAGGGTATCAAAAAATCATTACAGAGACAATTCGGCTAATATCCTTATATTTAGCATAAAATCGAATAATATCTTCAACCTTGCGAGATCATTCATTTAGCAACTTTTATGAATGATTTTAACACTTCTCTCCCTTTTCGTACCGTTTCGTCTCATGACCATCTTTCCCTCAATCTTTGCAATTATTTTAAGAAAAAGAACATTTTCTTACAAGAATTTACATAAAAAATATTCTGGTTAGAACCAGTCATGATTTGAAACGTATTAAGCATTTGTTAACATTGAATGCACTGATTCAACGTTAAAATCAACGAGAAAGTTGTGAATCCCCTCCGGGTCCTAAAGAGGATATAATTTTGCCTTAGGAAAAAAAGATATCGGTTCAGCCTAGCGTATGAAATTTCATACATTGAACCAAGGATGCGAAATGCCTACCTTTTCTGCGGCTGTAATTTTTCTGCCTACATTCTCATTTCTCTTTCGACGCTGCTGTCTTTTGCTATTGCAGAACGCGCAGTGCTGTGCGGCAGTCTGTAAGCAAAGCAGTAACATGACAAAAAAATACTGCCCCCAGTACAGCCACCAGACGCGAGCGGTACAGCTTCTCTTTCCTTATTTTACACTTTTTAATATTCTTAATCTAATCAATATTTTCAATCAAAAACGACGTCAATGAATGCTGTTCGTTTACGCCACGACCGGCATCAACGCTTTCGTGTGCGGGTTCTCCCTTTGACTACGCAGAGAAAAATGTACAAAGCGAGAGAACAAACATTACTACGCCACACTCTCACCGAGCAGTCGGAGTACAGTATAAAAACAAAAATGTGTTCTACTGCTCTACGGGAAAATGTACACGGTTTGGCTACCGTTCTGGCAAGAACTGTAGTGATGTGTCGCTATAGCGGGCTGTACGGCTTGTGCAAATGTAAATATACCGAAAAAATGTAATTTACTGGTACCTTTGGCATCCCTGCATTGAACTACCAGCAGAATTTTCGCAATTGTTTCACCAATTTCTTCCATTTTTTCACACTGAGCCACATCTTTCACACCTCTCTTGGCCATTCGTTCTCAATCCGAAACAAGAATTAGTGATTTGGAAGAGAAATTTAATAATATATATGGTTCATATATTGGTTTGAATATTATCCAACTTTAACATTCGACAACACAATGGAATTTTATAAAAAAAAATTATTGAGCATACACATTATATATTATGGGGTATTAATAAACGTTCACAGAAGACCAGAAGTTTGAAAACGTCTTTATTGTATAACAATCATGATCCAGAAATGTGTTGTTTTGCGTATGAAATTTCATACGCTAGGACATAATGGGCTAAGTTTGAAAAAATCGGTTCAGCCACTCCTTCGACGAACTGAGTGTATATGATAGACGGCCCTCCGGGTCGGGATTAAGTTGACGATTTTCAGAGTGATTGCATAACCTTTCTATAGGAGAAAGGCAAAAACCGTTTACAAAGTTGGATAATCGTGTAAATTAAAAATATTAATTAACGAATATTCGGGTAGGGTTAGTTTTATTTGCAGATGTTCTAGATAATCCAAGGTCTCCCCGGAGTAAATGTCTCATGATCTACCAGCATAACCAATTATCTTTTGGTCGTTCATGGGTACGGTACATACTCATGGAGGGTGAAATACTAAGTTAACCG
This sequence comes from Topomyia yanbarensis, assembly GCF_030247195.1. Taxonomy (NCBI): domain Eukaryota; kingdom Metazoa; phylum Arthropoda; class Insecta; order Diptera; family Culicidae; genus Topomyia; species Topomyia yanbarensis. The sequence continues at coordinate 131,009,246 of NC_080672.1, read as the reverse complement.
TTACAGTGCCAGGTTAAATATTCTCGAAAAGTCCATTTTAGTTCATTTTAGGGGTTATGTTCGACTTCCAGTCTTTGAAATATTTAACAAACGAAATATTTACTTTTCATACGACGTTTCGGCGCTTTTCTCAAGGAATTAAGCTAGTTACCGTGTTATCGTCAACCACTCCTTCGTATATTGGTGCAATTGTCATATTTAGCTGTTTTTGCGTAGTGCCACTGACTCACGTACGTGGAGGTTTAATGATTATCCGAAAACGGTCCGTAACGAAGAAATTCCTGAAAAAACACGCAATAGATTTGGTTAGATAGTCTTTGGTTAAAACAGCGTCTGTCATCTTTCTTCATCTTATTGTCGCAAATGGCAGGGTGAAAAATAGGGCACTCGAATTAAGTATTCGTTGCGTTTTAACATCAGTATTCCACAATTTTCCGTCTTAATTCAATCATTGTAAAAATAAAATCAACGTTGTCTTCAAATCATTCTCGAAGACATGTTTAATAAAAAGTGTCCTAATATTAGTGTAATGCTCAAATGTCTATTAATTTGCTCCACTGAACGTGCATAGATTACACACTTAGTTTGAATTATTGAATATTGGAAAATTTTACAAGCCATTCGGTAGTCAAATTAGTAAACCAATTCAGTTACCAAACGCTCCGCAATATTTCCTTTTTATCCCAACATCATTAATACTCAGCAAATTTTCAGATGAAGATTTGCTGACTTTGATCATTAAATTTGACGAATTGCTAGTGGAAGTACATTTATCAGCTTTTTAATGGTTGTACATAAAATTAAAAGACGAACGAAAGAAATCTTAAATTTCCTTATCTTAATCACCAGGATTTCCGAACACAAAATATTTTGATTATCAATAAAATTGCTTGTTCACAAAAACCATTAATCATTATCAATAAAGCCGAATTATTTCCACTTTTTCGCGGTTGAATCTACACTTCCTTGCGCTATCCGGCTTCTAATTATTATACTCACGAGTCAAATCCACTATCCAAAATCGTCATGTGTAACATTGCGCTAGTCAAGGAATAAATACACCTCAAACATAATTACGACCAGAAAAAATAATGTTTTTCTCTGAAAATGGTGATGGCTTGTTGTACTTGTTTCGTAAGTTTTTGACGAGATTTGATGAAGTTTAACTTTTTTGCCGAACAATAAATCATTATTTTACTGTATGGTGAAAAATTTACAGAAAAATGTAATAGTGATAAATTCAATTAAAAATAGTCCAGGATTTGGAAGCAAATTATTCGTAAAACTAACGAAGTCGCTGAAAAATGAATACGCCTACGCAATTTTTTAAATTAATTGCTGATCTCCGTTAAATATTAATGTGCAAATCGTAAAATGAAATTACTGAACAACTTTGGGTTGGCTTAGTGTGTACATATAAATGGCTGGATTGAATATGCAAAGCCTAAATAAAGCATTCATTTGATATAACATGTCGCCATTCTGATGTTTTTGAAACCATCTTATTTTATTGGCATTTTATCAAAAAATGCTCTTTCTATAACTGAGCATTCGATGAGGAATTGAATTGGGCGAGAATTAATACTTTCGCATCCCCTCTCCGTGGTAGAGAGATATGTGTGAACACAAAAAAAAATCTCTTGATTCTCGAGAGCGAGTTCTCTCGCTTTCGGTGGGAGCTAGTAAACAGCCCTACTGCGTTTAACTGCTTGCAAGAGAAAAAATGAGCTAATATCGAGAGCAGTAAGGAAGCATGAATTTTGACCGAGAAATTGGGAATACTTTGCTTGAAAATGGTGTATCTCGGGATCAGATCAAATTATATTGAGGTTATGTTTGTTTTTTATGTACAAATATCTGAGGAGCACAAAGGTATTAAAATTTTAAAAATTAAAACATGCGTATTACGACAAAATGCACTTTTATTTTTAACTAGAATAATTACACAATTGGCAGCACTGTAGCTAACTAGTATTTTTTCTAGATCCATTTATCAATTTCCTTCAAAAAACTACAAGGGGCAGCCCTAAGGGGTTGCACGAGCTGTAGACGTAGGACTATACTACTTAAGGTTGGACAGAGAATGCGCAAAATTTGCAAACGAAAAAAGCAGTTTTTTCCACACCGTATGTCAGATCTTCATAAAAATCAATCAGCGTATGTAGAATGTTGTTACAGTACTGCTGATTGATTTTTATGAAGATCTGACATACGGTGTGGAAAAAACTGCTTTTTTCGTTTGCGAATTTTACCCTTTCTCTGTCCAACCTTAATGTAAAATATTTATTTTCTTAGTGCATTGATAGTAATAATAAATCAAACATATTTCTTACTTATGGTTTAATCACAACCAATCAACATCGAATATTACATATTGAACCAAACCTTCTTGGTTATCAGGTCATTTCATTTGTAGTAGGTGATCGAATCCGATTAAACTTATTTAAGAAGATCTCAGATGTAATCACATTTCATGTATAGACCAAGCATTCTAGTTATATTTTGCCATTATTGTATTTTTCCTAGAGTACGCATACAAATATAGAGAAGGTCTTAATCATATATCGAAACTATAAATATACAAGAATCGAAAACAATTTTGTATATGGACAAGATGCGTTTTTGCAACGGTTTTTCAAGTGGCAGTGTATTCATTCATTAATAGGTTTTGTAGTAGGTACCTATTATACTACTATAGGCTGAGTGGAAATGAATCACGTGATGGGGAAATGAATCTATGAATTGAACGAACGTAAATAATAAACTTCCGTTATGCAATTTATTAGATCTATCTACCTACGCATTCGCCTCAAACATTAGCACAAAGCAAAATGAATCAACGCTGATAATGATGGATAGAGCGAAAGAGACAACTAATACCACGATACTATGTTAACCGTGTTTGCAAATGGAGCTCGCATGTACAAACTATTTTGTGTACGAATAATTATACATAAAAGTGTGCTGGAAACGAGCACAACACAAAAGATAGCATACGGACAAGCTTATTCGCATTCAATGGGTAGCGTACCTCCACAGGTAGTGTAACGGACTTCTAAATCAGCTACACTGGCTGTGGAAACACACAGCGCAGTGATCTGCTTCGCCTGCTGTTCAACAGGCAACTGAGCTGCTCTGGCGAAATCCGTCCGTTTAAATAGTCGATGATGACGTCATTCATAGAAGCGTAGCGCGCTAGGTACACAAATCTGTCGTGCTGGACTAGGGAAGCGCTATCTTCTGTGTGTAAATGCGCGATATTTTGACTAGTTTGTTCATTATTTAAATTTTTAATGCCATGATATCAAAAATCTTTGGGTTTATCTATTGGAATCTATTCTTAGAAGTATTTCGGGGCGATATGCGCAAAAAATTTGAAAATTTATCGTGAGATGGCTGAATTATATGCGTTTAAAATTGGACCACTTTTCGTTACATACCATTTTTGTAGAATTTGCAACGTGCACCCCTATATCGAAAACAAAACGTAGTCCTACGTCAAAACACCTCGCAGGTTGATTCCTAATATAATTTGTATGTAGATACTCCAACGTCTACTAAGACAGTGATTCTACGAAAATTGGACGATGTGCATTCTGTTGTAGACAGTGGCGGCGCTAAGGGGGGGGGGGGGCGAAGGGGGCAACCGCCCCGAGCGACAAAATCAGGGGGCGGCAATTTCTACTCAACAAATTTCAATTTCATTTTTAGTAATTGTTCAAGTTTTCAAGTTTCATTAATCACGATAAAAATCAAGTGCGGAGGAAAAGCTTGAAATTATATTATTTTCGCATCTGTTGACAATTAAAAAGGTAGGAAATCGGGACGACGGATGCGATCGAACAAAACTGTGTACTTATTGATCAGTCTCAAAAGATTCAACGGAGATGGGTTTCCGAATGTCCTTGTAGTAGTGTGAGTATTAAACCCGCAACAATTTTAACTTTTTTCGAAACACTGTGAAATCAAACGGTAATTGGCTTTACATACAATTTGTCAAATTTGAGCTTTTTTCGAAAACTCTAGTTCTCTCACAAGAATTTTCAAGTTTGTATGTGAAAATATATGAAAAATGGCCAATCGAAACAATAAGTTCAGTACAAAATGCCAGCATCAACTTGTGCATCCTAAAATCGGCAGATATATAGCTTAAGGTGTAAGGATCAACATTACCGAAGACTGCAAATTGATACGATTTTTCAGTAAAAAGATATTCTCATGTAAAGTTATGTGTTGCCTCTCTTTCTCGCACACGCTTAGAATGGGAAACTTCGAAAAAAAATTGGTTGGTCTACGCTACGCGACCGCAAGTTTTGAGGTATGCAGAGTTACTGTGAATTTTTTTATTGGAATTTAAGTTATTTCCGAATTTCCATATATATATATATATATATATATATATATATATATATATATATATATATATATATATATATATATATATATATATATATATATATATATATATATATATATATATATATATATATATATATATATATATATATATATATATATATATATATATATATATATATATATATATATATATATATATATATATATATTACTATAGAAACTTGAAACCTCTTGTGGGTGAACTAGAGCTATCATAAATTTCTTATATTTTGCATATGATTACCATTATCAATTACCGTTCGACTTAGCAGTGTTCCGTAAAAATTCGAAAGTGTTGCCGGTCTAGTGAGTATGCAGACTAATTTACTGGAATAAAACCAGGCAGCCCTACCATACACAGGGTGTATCAAATCAACTGTTACAAAGTTATTGAACTTTTTTTGTAAACAATTTGTTTGTCTTTAAATGTCTCTACCGCAAAAAGTGTATAGATAGTGTGTTTTCAATCTTTTAATTCCATTGGAAAGGTACTTCTTTTCCTGTTACGTGTAACGGCTGCGTTGGTCCAGCATAGTCGATAAGACAACCGGTCTAATAAGTGTTCTATCGAAGGTTAGTTTCGTGCGGTTGCGTACGTTATTTCACCGAATGTTTTTTTAGGAATGAGTGGATCCGAGAGTTTAAAAACGATAAGGCCGTTGAGAATGGCGGAATCCCGGGTGAACTTCTAAAAGTTTAAAAAGTCGCCGGCTGTGAGAAGCAATCCACTCCGTGATCGGGATGATCTGCGTGGTAGAAAGAATGCCTTCGGATTGGTTATGGCCTCATATGTTCTATCTTCAAGAAGGACTACAAACTCGAACATAATGTCTTCCGAGACATAACGATCATCAATGCCGCCTACAAGATAGTCTCTCGTGTTCTTTTGAGGAGACAGCGTCTGTTGGCTGAATCCTTTGTTGATGAATATCAAAGCGGGCTTCGAGAAGCACGATCGACGACGGACCAAATGCGACAAATTCTGGATATATTCAGGAAATATAACTTGCGGACAAGACAAAGTACATGGTAGCTGGCAGAGAACGTAGCAGTTGTGTTGGGTTTGCGGTGGAAAACGATTGGGTACGGTAAACCAATTTATATATCTTAGAACACTAGTGACATATGATAACGATGTTAGCCGCGAAGGAAAAATGCATGTTGCTGCTGCGAATTTGGTTTACGTAGTCAGCTAGAGTCCCACAACCTGAGGATGCGCACAAAACTTTCTCTATTCAAATCGCTGATACTCCTTGTTGATCTGTACGGCCATGGATGTTGAAGGAAGCAGGGTATCGAGTGCTCGGCTTGTTTGTGTAAGAATTCTGCGTTCAATACTCGGCAGCACAGTAGAAAATGGAGAATGGCGCAAGTATACAACCATGCTGACATTGAAAGGCTGATAAAACACGGCAGACTACAGTGAGCTGGGCTTGTAGTGCCGAAAGACGAAAGAGACACCAATTAAAGTTATGACAACAGAGCAGAGAACCTGGAAGAAGTCGTCAATTTCGAGGCAAACCCCACTCTCGCTGGCTGTGCACAATTGAGGAAGATGCGGTGGACGTCTATGGAACTGGCGGTCCAAGATCGAGTAACCTGGAAATCTAAAATACATTCAGATATGATTTGAATTATCCGGTCACTAGGTCACTAAGACAATGATGACGATTGATAGTTTGTTAAGGCAAATTTGATATTATGATAGATGCACTTGGCCGCCCTTTCACCTAGGGACGTTTGAGAAGCAATTACATACAAAGCTGAGGCACGAGCTGGAAGCTGGCGAACACTGGGAAGTATTCACCATTCGGCGACCTTGTTATTAGTATAATAAATAATTACAAAGTGCCGCAAAATAAAAAAAAGAATGTACTTTTCAAGTGATCCAGAAAAGGTTGCATGTGTGGTCAAATACAATACAAACCCACGTTCGATTGAATTAATAAACGCTTAAGATACTGATTTAGAGCATAGAACTATTTCTCGGGTCTAAAAAATTAGTAGCGGGGTCATTTGTTATGTTCTTTTGTTAAAAGTATTATGCGCTATTTTTCATAACAATCGGTTAATAAACGGCAGTATTATTAACTTTTTCTTTAAATTAGAAACTTGCTCGCATGAGCTTTTAAGAGGACGGTTTCATATAAAATTTTCAAAAAATCGAATAGATGGTAAAAAATTGAACTCTTTTGAAAATTCATTATAAAAGGGGCGGCAAATTTAATTTTTGGCCCCTAGCGGCAAATCATCTCGCGCCGCCACTAGTTGTAGATCTTACGATACAAAAACCAGTTTTAGCTGTTATATTTGTGGAAGAAGTGTTTGCCACAAACACCCTACAAAACTCGTTTCAATAAACGTATGCTGTTAGTGTTGGAAAACATAAGAGCACTCGACATAACTTATATGCTTCCAAAATATATTTTTTATAGTAATCACAGAACGTTGGTCTAAAGATGTTTGCCCTTGTATGGAATTCTATAACTATGACAGTAACTTATTCAAACAAAAGTTTAAAATTCATAACTTCTAATTTAGAATCTATTGTTTGTAAATTTGAAGGGGAAAAGGTAGCTTATGTGTACACATAAACTAAATGATCTCAAGATATTCGACACAACACCTGGTCTATTCCGATTTATCCGGAAACAGAAACGGATTTGCTATGCCGGGAATGAGTCAACTGTAGTGTTCTATTGCTAAAAGAATAATTACTTGAAAATTCATAAATTTTACCTAAAACCGCGAAAATTCATGTAGTAATATGAATATCTAAGAATACTACTCTGCTACCAATTGTATGAAAAAAGATGACGAAGATATCATATCGATCCATGCGGTGCTAGTGCCAGATTAGCCATACTGATCCTGAGTGAACAGTAGGAATTTCACATCACGCGACAAATCATTAACTTTTGCACCCAACATGCTACGGTATATAATATATAGGTATTAGACCGGCAACAATTTTGACTTTTTTCGGTACACTGCTAGTTCGAATGGTAATTGGTAATGATAATCATATGCAAAATATGAGCTTTTTCCGATAGCTCTAGTTCACCCACAAAAGGTTTCAAATTTCCATAGGAATATATTTGGAAACTCGGAAATAAAAACTTAAATTCACATAAAAAAATTCACAGTAACTCTGCGTACCTCAAAACTTACGGTCGCGTATTTTATTTTATAACGAATAGCTTTGTTGAAGATCGCATATTGATTGGAGGTTCCCCTAAAAAGTTATTTAACTTTGAAGACCAACCATTTTTTTTTTGAAATTTTCTATTCTAAGCATGTGCGAGAAAGAGAGGTAACACATAACTTTATATGAGAATATCTTTTTACTGCAAAATCGGATCCATTTGCAGTTTTCGGCAATGTTGATCCTTAAACCTTAAGCTATAAATCTGCAAATTTTGGGATGCACAAGATGATACTGGCACTTTGTACTGAACTTATTGTTCCAATTGCCTATTTTTCATATATTTTCACATACAAACTTGAAAACTTTTGTGAGTGAATTAGAGTTTTCGAAAAATGCTCATATTTGACAAGTGGTATGTGAAGCCAATTACCGTTTGATTTAACAGTGTTCCGAAAAAAGTCAAAATTGTTGCCTGTCTATTAGGTATAGTTACGACCTAACATGGGTCTTCCTCGAACCGACAGCTCTGTAATAATCTAAAAATAGAAACTATCAATTCCTTGTGCAAACCCACCCACTTTTTAAACCCCAAAATCTTTTGTTTGGCAAAAGTCATCAAATCACCTTGTTTGGATCCCACCCATGTTTGAGTGGCCCTACGAGCCTAAGTGAACTGTAGAAGTTTATGACTATGTAGAAACCTAAAACTACGAAATTCCTTGTGATGATAATTTTCGAATTTTAATATCCTGCAATCTTTGTTGTATAAAATGTGTCATCAAATGACATCCATCCGATTCCATCCGGAACCAGTGTCGAAGAGGCCATACCACAAGTTCCCCTAGAGCTGCCACTAAGATTGATTCCAATTTATGTCTATATTCGGTACACGAAAAAAAAAATTGTTCCCACGATCGTGAACAAAGTGCCATGAATTCTGGAATAACTCCACTTTTTACGTTACGAAAACAGGACCATGAACAAAATGATATGCGTAAAACGGCAGTTAATCAGGTTAAATTTAGTTTTTTCAAGTCGCGTTCATTTTGATCTAGATCGGCGACTCACGCGATTGTTTGTAGATCAATTGTCCATGTGTAGTCCCAAACAACAGCAATAGAAACGACACAATAAGGTCACCAATTCCTCTTTACTAGTGTCACGCAATCACCCAGTATTTCGTTAGCATTAAAGTGTTACATTATGAAGTTAATTCAATACAGCTAATAGATCTTAATTGTAGCGATGGTGCAAAAAACCACCAGCCATGAGCTCAACAGAAAAGGCACCCAGAACGTAGTGATTGCCAGTGCAAAGATAAATTACTATAATTACGCAATCCTTCACTTGTTACTAAACGAATGGTAGAGCATACAAAATCATTACAGCTTATGGCTCCATTCCGTTCGACAAGAAGCGCTTACAAACGAACAGGTAGGTAGGTAGGTATGTTTCCAGCGAGTCCAACGTACGGTGCTCGCTAGGTTTTAATATTCATCACACTTCGCGAGTCGCCACTAGCCACTTGTAGCAAATCCTGCCGTCAATACTCAACCACTTAAAGCCAGATAGAGGCAGCACCACATGTAATTAAAACAAAAGCCGCATTCGCGTATTTTTCTGCACGTGCTAAAAACGGAGCTTACAACGGCACGGTATAAACGAAGCATCAAAACAAGTGTCACATCACCCCGGATCTGTTGTAGAACGCGATCACCAACACCTGCCCAGAGAAAATCAAGCCGGTGTTGGTGTGAACCGATCAGTCTATGTATTTGTGAAATACTAACACACTTCCACTCAGCTCCTCCCATCGGCTTTGCCGACCTTCCCATTGGTTGATTTATTCGCTGTGTTAGTTTCATCCGGCAGGATTGAAACCGGTGGTGAGTTTCCGTATGACGATCGTGGTGAATTTTTTCCCCACTTGATCTGGACGATCTTGAAGGCCCGAAGTCGAATCGGAGGGGAAGTTGCTGCTAATCACCATCATTCGTCGTCTGCTGCATTCGTACCAGTGGATGCTAGTCAGTTAGTGCACGTGGAGATCGCTTCGCGATCAGAATGATTTATGCCGCGCAGCAGATTTTGTTGCTCGTGTAAGCCAAACACTGCATTGGCAGAGGCATCCGAATTTCAGGTGCGGCAAGATTTATTTCCTACACCCTGCAGGCACCTTGTGGCTATCGCGTTCAGGTACATACGCGAAAGAGCTGAGATCGTCTTCACCGTTTGTAAGTGCTCAAGGACTTTGGTGGGTCGGGATGATGATTGCTTTCGGGGGGTTTTCACTTTTTCGTCTGACTGTTTGACGTTTGAGCTACTCGGTTGGTAAGTTACTGTAGGTTTATGTCGTGTTGTCATCACTGTGGTTGTTTTTAATAGTGGATTACGAAAAGAACATAGAAAAGAGCACCTTTGCAATAGTAGAGCCACATCTCCGATCTATATATTTTTTTGATTATTTTCTCAGTTTTTAGAAACACAAGCAAGCCACCTCCTTAAAGCTGTGGCAAAGATCATGGAGTAAATTAGTTCAGTTATCATCGAGAACACAACCCCATGCTGTACTGTCAGAATTGAAGTTACTTTGACGGCGGGAGGAGTTCCGTCATATCACAAATTTGCACAACCATTTCTACACTAAATAGAATATCTGGTTAAAATGTTACATGAGACTTTTGGTATTTTTTGAAAAGTAATAAAAACTTGTTTAATCTCAAATTTCTAAGATCAGAAGCTGTTTATTTCGGCTTTGTGATTGAGTTTCCTCCAGCTAATATATACGGCCTAAAAATAAGCCTTTACAAGGAATCGCACCTGCCAATAATTTTTAGGGATAGTATGAGGATCATCGGAGTCAAACTGTTCCTATGCCAAAAGAGCATAATGACTTGTAGTGGTAAGTGGCGAAGCTCTTAATTATTTCTACAGGAAAGTGCTTAGAGCGTTGTTTAATGCAACGCTTTAGATTTCTCGGGAGCTATTTGTACGCGGAACATGGTAGTAGATCACCCCAAAATAGACACAGTCTTCAGCATTCCAAACGTAAGAGTCATCCTGATAATTCTCTGCACAATTGTTATACCAAGCCTTGTTGCTACAATGGGCCAATGGCAGACAATCATTTTCGAAGAAGTCGTAATTAAACGCAAAGCACTCCAACCAACAGTCGCCCGTCCAGTGCGATTACCATTCAAGGGGTCCTTGAAGCAACCCATTCCGTGCTTCAGTAGATTCAAGCTTGACATACTCGAATCGGTGACTACATCGTCGATTTCAACTTTATGAGCGGGAATATAGATGTGAAAATTCTCAATTAAAGGGTTGTCGCTAGTTATTTGTTTGCGTTATACAGAATATTACAAGTCTAAGATTATCTGGGCGAACTTTTGAGATATCTTTTGTTCTTTCGAAATCATTAGCGAAATATCATTGAACTTATGGTCCGAATCTTATGGTGGAACAGAGAAACGTACACAAATCTAAAACAAAAAAGCAATTTTTCCGTACCGTTTGTTAGATCGTCATAAACATCAATTAGCAGTACTGTAACAATATTCTACATAAACTGATTCATGAATATCAAACAAACGGTGTGGAAAAAACTGCTTTGTTCGTTTTCGATTTTTGTCCATTTTCCTGTTCAACCATAAGATAGCACAACAGCGACGAATAATGTATTGGCTTCTTTCTCCGCGAATGATTGATTCTTGTTATAATTATTCACGCGCGTTGTTATGCTATCTGAGGCACATTTTAAATGGTATAAAATAAGCCCCACAAAAATACCTGAAACGACTAACAATGTATGTCATACAGTCGAGGGCATATGCACGATTTTTACACTAATTACAAGAACAAGATTGAAAACAATAAGAACGAAAAGAGACTAACTTGTCACCTTTTGAGTCAATAACCAAGCTACACTTTTTAAACCCGTGAAGAAGTATGGTTAACGTGACAGTAATATAGTACATGTACTACTCCACAGCATATGCAAGTACTCAATACAATAAGAACAATTAACGGGTTACATACATTTTTGTGAAAAAATGTCAAGACAGTTAGAATTTACGTAAAGGCGTAAAGCAATGATTTCATTATATCAAACTTATAGTATTTTATTAGCACATTTTTCAGTGAAATAAATAAGGGTCATTCCATGCGAAGTGATCAAGGCACGTGTAATCGACCTTCACGGATTTGAATTTGGAGGAATTGTTCATCTAGGGCCAATATATAAAAACCCAGATTTTTGTGAAATTGAACCACCCCTCGGGTCATGGGAGCACCCCCCCTTTTGGCAAATTGCCAAAACCCTTGATTTTCTTTTGATCATATCTCCGGTTCCGGTTACTCCAGAATCAAACCACAAGATGGCTTTTGAAGAAAATTGTTCAAGGAATCTAGAAAAAAAAATATTTTTTGCGTGCAGTGCTGCCAACTATGCGATTTTTTTCAGTAATAATATTTATTCTAGACTCCTTGAACAATGTTCTTCAAAAGCCATCTTGTGGTTTGATTCTAGAGTAAATAGAAGCGGAGATATGATCAAAAGAAAATCAAGGGTTTTGACTATTTGCCAAAACGGGGGGTACTCCCATTACCCGAAGGGTGGTTCAATTGTCACAAAAATTTGAGTTTTTATATATTGGCCCTAGATGAACAATTCCTCCAAATTTGGTTCAAATCCGTGAAGGTCGATTTCAAGTTTGCATCTTTTTTTGATCACTTCGCGTGGAATGACCCATAAGTAAATAAATAACACGTGCAGGATCGTTCAATAAATCAAAAGAAAATAACAAAGTCTTACTATTTATACTGGAACAAAGCGGAAAAACTGAAAATTTCATTGAAGCGAATTAATAAAGTCATTTCTTTCGTGTATTCAAACTTATGGCTCGTACTAAAAATATTCAACAATTTTGTTTTATTTACTACATTATGTTCTTTGCATCCACCATAGTAATCATTTCCATTATAATCTTCAATTTTGAAATGTATTTTATAGAACTTGTTTTTATTTTATTCTAAGTACTTCTTTTCAGCTTAACATACATGTTGGTGTATTAAGTAATCCATAATTTATTTTCATTATATTTTAGTTTATACTAGATAATTATTTTTTCGATTATTACTCAATGAGCATTCTTAATGCATAGCGATAGTAAGGATTTGAAACAGCGTTAAACATATCAACCTGTGATTTTTTTTTAATTTCCTCTAAAAACTCAAAAAGTGTGATTTTTCTTTAACTAAATAACACTGCCGTTCACAAAATTTAGTTTATTCGATTTTATTCCGCAACGAACATCCCGTAAGGCACCAAAATGCGTGGTTAGGTATCAGATGGTTAATAGTAAACATTGAGTTTATTATTTCATTGTTTTTTGGATTTGTGCCATACAATTACAATATAATAATTATATTACCTATGTTTATAATCCTTACGAAATACATTGTTTTTTTACTACACAATTTATATACTTTTATTGATTATTTTATTTTATTTGTTATTTTACACTATAATTATTACATTTGTCTATAATCTATCAACTTACTATATTCGTGCTATGCTAAATTTATTTAATGTACTATATTAGTTATAAGTTTTACATTTTATTTATTATTTTCTTAATAAACTAAATAAGTGCATATATTTATATCTTTCTCGCTATTTCTATTATCTATTTATATTTGTATTATTATATTCAACATTTTTATTATATAAAAAATCAATACCATTGGGTTGGGAAGCAGCATTAGGGTATCATTCAAGCTACAACTTGGTCTAGATGTCGTAGGTTGCCAGCTTCTAGTAATAAGATAAGAATACTTTCACTGATTGCATAATTCTACGAGGATAATGCTGCTGATGTTTACGTTCTTATCTGACAAGCGGTAATAAAATTGACGCGCCCTTATCACACAAACCATCAGTGCCTTAACATGTAATTGGAATTGCGTTATTCGAATGGCAGGAACTTATCATTGGAAGGAGATTCTCTGCTCCTTTGGATTGCGCATAAATGTCTTTGTTTATGGTTCCACTCCTTTGTGGCCCTTCATACAGCGATAATGAGAATGTCATTTGATAACATGATTACCCTTGCTGTTAAAAGCATCTGCAGCCACGGGAGTATTCCACGCACTAATGGTGGGTTTTTATATCATCATCACAATTTATTCTATTAATTTCATGACTTTTTTTTAATATTTTAAACATTTTATTTTGCTATTTTTTTTTATTTATTTGAACTAAATTTTTCATTTTGTTTATTTAATTCATTCTATTCGTTTTATTGAATTTATTAATTTCTGCATGCCCATGTTGCTTATAAACAACAACGGTTTCAAAGAGCTATAGCTTTTGGGTTACATAATATTTCCTCACACAAATATGCAAGGCTAATTACTGTGACCATTACCTATTATTTTAGCTCTTAATGCTACAATAATCGTACATAGAACTGTAGTTATTGCAATTGTTCTGATTGAATTCCACTGGAGCAGTGCTGCCAGAGACATTTTCAGATATCGGTGAAAAATAATACTTTGATACATCTTCGTTGTCTTAAAATATTTTTGAAAGCTCATAAATTTTATCATCGATTACCTTTACTGTCCAATTGAACTATTGAAACTTTTTCAGGTGATGTGTACTGAGCATCGCAAGGTAAAAATTTAGCAGCTTCTAACACTGCTACATCTAACCTGATCAAAACCATTTTTCGTATTTCTTCAATCTAACCACGGTGTGTTCGGTAAAACAAGTTTATTCGAAAAAAAATCGACGTCTCTAAAACTTCAATATGTGATAGAATGGAGTTTTATTTACAATCAAAAGTAAAATATTCTGTCGAGGGCTCTTTTTATTTTATTTTAAAGGCTTTTTGTTTGAAAACGTAGGTTTTGCAATGAAACTGTTATTCAATTTGGCCACTAGGTATTGCTATAGGTATTCAAATATTACCAAAAGTGAGACAGTTTCATTGTCTACAACTATGTAGAAAACTATAAATCGATCTAAATTCGTTCGGAAAGTTATTAAAATTTTGCCAAAGTTTATAATTTACACGGGATCTATTGTAACCAAGCCAATTCCAAAAAAATATTTTCAGTTTTGAAAAATGGTTTGGTTTAATTGAACAGTGTATTTAGAGGAAACTGAGTACTGCCATAGTTCCACCTGAAAAAATATAGTTCCATATTCCGAACAGTTCTTACTCACAAATTATATCTTATGACCAAGGAGGCATATAGAAGAACAGACAAAATTTTTATTAAATTGTGACTCTTTTCAAAAATGCTGGATAATGTAGTAAAAAGGAACATTTTTTTTGTGTCAAAACTATATTCGTTCCTTCTTTTTCATTTCTTCCCTCGTTCTAGAGGATGGCTGATATAATATAAAACCAACCTCCTTTTCAATCAAAATCCTGTAAGATACATTTGGCTTAAATTTAAACATTTATATTGCAACAAACTCGATTAGATATTTAGTCATTTGAAAATACTAATTGACCGTTTTAAAATTAGCATAAAACTCATAGAAAAAAATATAATTCTATGAGATTTAGGTTCAAGTTTGTTAACTTTTAGGAAAAATTGGAGGACTTCTGTTCCTCGAACGATATACCTTCAAGGCTTTTCTTGTACTTCAATCACGCTTTGGTTTTAAATGGAAAACATTTCACATAACCTAGGAAAAAGATGTCAAAACATACTGCTATAATTCTCTTTCAGAAGAAATGCCGGAATCGCTATACGCCGAGCAAAAATCGTAATAGTCAATGAGAAATAAAAGATTTGTCTATTGTACGAAAATAAGAAGCTCAATTTAAAAGAAGATATAGAATACACAACCTTTACCCGAAAGAGGTCTTTCTGTTACTGTCTCCAGATTCTGGACTGAATTTCCAGTTTCGTTGATATACGGTCTTCGCTCATATCTTATTATGCGAGAAATATTCAATAAAAAGGCATAAATTACAAGTAGAATTTACTGAATGTATGGTTCAGGGCGATGCTTTCTTGTTTTTTTTATTCATTTCGTTTATTTGATAGGCACAAATGCGTTAGCTTGGCGGTGCCAAATTCTTTTGTTTTTACATTTTGGATATCTTAAAACTAGGAGGTTACAATGTTGAAATATTTTTTTTACAAAAGAAAAGAAAGTTTACAGCTATCTTAAGACTAGAAATAAGATTCAATATACAAGAGAGGGCCAAAAGATTTTTTTATGAAAAATTTTTAAACAAGGGATTCAGTTTGATATACAAGAGGGGGAGTAATAGTATTTTACGAAATATTTTACAGTTATCTTAAAACTAACAATATAGTTTAGTACACAAAAGGGGGAACAAATATTTATGAGAAATTTCAGATATCTTAAAACTAGGGATACAATTCTATTTACAAGATGGAGGACAAGAGTTTCAAAAAAGAGTAAAAATTATAGCTATCTTAAAACTAGGAATACAGAATACTAATTTGATTTTTTTAACGAAAACTTATGCTTGGACAAGATATTCAGAGGGTGGCTTATTTCCGCATCAGTGTAGCAGCAGTTGTATCAAGGACAGGGAAGAGAAGGCGTATGGTGACAGGGAAAGAAGAGCAAAACTTGCAACTTTCGCTCGAAAGTGGGGGGAGGGGGATTAGCGAAACAAATTTGCGCCTCAGTCTAGTAAGTCGTCGAGTACCGGATTGGCGGATGGTATTCTTCGGACCCGCGGGGAATCCTTCAAAAGTCATCGGACCTCGAGTCGCTCTCGCTTCAGTTTCCTTCTATGCAGGCGTAGTGGTAAGGGCGACGGCGGTTACATAGTGGCACTCTGGAGCTGATCGGTTCCACAAGGCAGGAGAAAACTCGAAAAGCGAGAAATAAAAAGAGAGGGGCTAAATTGGGATATTTATCGTTTTTATGAAAGTATAAATAAGGGACATATAGGGGAAATCACGAGTTGCCAGCATATCTCGGACTGGGACATTGGGTGGTCTACCTCGGGCCCGAAGGGAATCCTTTAACTGAGACCTGGCGTCCAAATACCCGGCGCATACCCAGACAACGTGCTCGATGTCGTGATACGCCGCAAATGCGCATCTAAGGTGTAGTGGTTGGACATAAGTCGGGACATTACACGAATAAAATCCCGACCCACATCCATCCCCCTGAACCATGGCTTCGTTGATACCTTCGGGATAATGGAATGTAGCCATCGTCCAAGTTCACCATTGCTCCACGAGGTTTGCCAACTGTTGAGTGTCCTCTGACGACAAATACTAAAAAAATCGTTGAAGCAGATTGGTCTTTCGTATATGTCACCATTTAATGCGCCCACCTTTACTAATGAGTAGGCCTTTTCATTTCGGGGGATAGAACAATGAGAGGGGACCCAAACAAAGGTAATCTGATAAGATTTTTTAGATAACGTACACAAGGACTCCTTTATCTTCCCCAGAAAATACGGGAATTGCTTTTTAGGCTTCACCGCACGAAGAGCCTCGATAGAGCTGAGGCTGTCCTAAATGATGAAGTAGTGATCTGTGGGCAGAGTGTCGATGATCCCAAGGGTGTACTGAATTGCAGCTAACTCTGCGACGTAAACTGAAGCAGGATCATTGAGCTTGAATGAAGCGGTGATAGTATTACTGAAGATACCGAAGCCAGTGGACCCATCGAGGTTCGATCCGTCAGTGTAAAACATTTTGTCGTAGTCGACTTCTCGGAATTTATTATAAAATATATTGGGGATCACTTGCGGGCGTATATGGTCCGGGATTCCACGAATCTCTTCCTTCATGGATGTGTCGAAGAATACAGTAGAATCAGAAGTATCTAGGAAACGGACACGGTTGAGATTGTACGAAGAAGGATTGATGCTCTGTGCCATGTAGTCGAAGTACAAGGACATAAAACGGGTTTGAGAATTAAGCTCGACGACCCTCTCGAAGTTTTCAATCACCAACGGGTTCAGAATGTCGCATCGGATGAGCAATCGATATGAGAGTTCCCAAAATCGATTTTTTAGCGGAAGAACGCCCGCCAGCACTTCGAGACTCATCGTATGGATCGAGTGCATGCAACCCAAGGCAATGCGCAAGCAACGATACTGGATTCTCTCCAGTTTGATGAAATGTATGTTCGCAGCGGAGCGGAAACAGAAACACTCGTACTCCATTACCGACAATATCGTTGTTTGGTATAACCTGATCAGGTCTCCTGGGTGGGCACCCCACCATGTTCCAGTTATTGTTCGGAGAAAATTGATCTTTTGTTGGCATTTCTGTTTCAGATACCTAATGTGACATCCCCAGGTACCTTTAGAGTCGAACCAGACCCCGAGATATTTAAATGTGAAAACCTGATTGATCGTTGCACCCATTAATAGAAGCTGGAGTTGCGCCGGCTCACGCTTCCTAGAAAAAACAACCAACTCAGTTTTCTCCGTGGAAAACTCAATACCCAGCTGAAGAGCCTGCTTTCTTGTTCGCTTACTGTTGTGATCCGTGTTCTGCGAGTAACGTTTCCGGAATTTCTTTCTAAAGGGAATTATGCAACTTGTTTTTGATGCCCTTTCCTAAGACTTTGTGAAATGTGTTTCTTTTGGAAATAAAGTGCGATTTGAGTTCAATCGCAACCCTACATTTTTCCTTTTTGATCAATGGAATCTTCCCCAAAAATTATCATATTCTTAAAACCCAAAATTGTTTCTCTCTTTCAATCATATTTCTTTTAATATAGAAGCAAACTTTCCAATCAAAAGATGCAACAAAACCCGTAATTTGTTATAATCACTCGAATTGTCAGATTAAGTTCATTCAAATTAACAGTTTTGAATTTAAACCAATTGTATTTTACAATGCAGAATCTGACCAGGAAGGAGAGTAATTCTAGCTTACAATATCCATCTCCTAGTTATATCTAATATCCATGAATGAGTTATCCATATTATTCATTTTGTTTGTTTTATTAATTTTATTATTTTAATCTATGTTTTTGCTTAATTGCTATTATTTATTTTGTTTATTTTATTCTTTTCATCTATTCTATTCATTTTACTTATTTTTTCAGTACGTAAATTTTATTCAGTTTCCTTTATTTTATTAATTTTATCAATTCTCTTCAGTCTTTATTTCTTTTATTCATTTCACCCAATTTGTTACTTTGAAACAATTTATTTTATTCTGCTATTTTTTACTTTTCTTATGTTTTCCAATTTTTATTTGAGCTGAACTAATTTGATTTTTTTTTTTTTTTTTTTTTTTTTATTTCGATTATAGAGGTTTTAACCTTAAGGTCATTCGCCTCTTCGGGTTAGAAAAATCTCTTATGAAAAATTTCTAACCCCATGTGCGGGGTCGGGACTCGAACCCAGGTGCGCTGCGTACAAGGCAATCAATTTACCAAGTACGCTACGCCCACCCCCCAACTAATTTGATCTATTTATTTTATTAATTCGATTGATATAAATTATTCTAACTATTTCATGAATTTGATACTTTTGTTTCTTAGTTTTGCTTCATTTTTTTATTTCATTTGTTTTATAAGCTTGAAACTTTTAAAATTACCTGAAAGGACCGAAACTAATATAAGATTTTTGAATTGTTTTAAGAACCTACTAGAACACGTCATAGCCAATAATATAATTCTGCGCTTGGTCAAGTCTCCCCATGTTCCCTTAATTGAAATTGTTTTGATCACGAAAGTATGATTTCCGTGCTACAGATGGCTGCATTTTAAATATTTTCATAGCATGTTAAAGTCAAAATTTTGAACCCAAAAATGCATAATTTCTAGAAAACCTCGATATATGCAAATTAAGATGAATTCGTTTTACAAAGTCTCTTAAGAAAACATTGAATATCCTACATGCCGACTATTGATATAGGACTTAGCGCCCTGATCACCAATTTTCATTTCATTATGTATATGGTCAAGGCTCCGAAAATGGCAACCACAGGTGAATTTTTTTTATCAAATTTTGCGTCAAACTGTTTATTTTCCGTATGTATATAACCTCTAATATTAAAAAATATGAATGATGATCCCAGAAAAAAATTTATGTCTGTCATTTATGAAAGTTTCTTCATGTTACTTGCATGACCTGAAAATGACTAAAAGACTGTAAGGAGATAGAAAGGTAAACAAAATCTATATTTTCAACTTTTTGTTTGCAACCACATTTTTCTATCGTAGTCTAATTTAAATTTGATGATATTGCTTGAAAATTTTTCATGAATATGGATTATTGGTTATTTTCAGTTGTGAAGTAATGGAAACCAAATAACTTGTAACGTGACAGATCAAAAATTCAAAAAAGTTTAGTGGACCACAACAACAGCATGTATACAATGTCTAACCTGCATTTTTTCCTACTACTTTGAGTCTACTTTTTGAAACTGTATTGTGAAAACTTTAAAGTTTTATTAATTTTTAAGAAAACACAGTTTATCTTATGTAACGTGACAGATTTTTTCTGCTGTAAAGCAATTCCATCAAGTTTGATTCAATTGCGTCAATATTGGTAACCATCTTTGATTCTCATGAAACCTTTTACGTTTCATGTATATGGGAAACAAAGTATTTTTCAATATTAAACAAACAATTTTAATTCAATAGTAATACTTAAAAAGGGCGTATGAGATCTTGAATGCACTACCTTTTAATATATATTGTTCGAAAATCGCCATTTGTGCAGCAAAACTATATGATAGCGAGTTCTAGGGAATTAATTGTTCTGTGTGAATATTTGTTGGTGAAATTTAAAAAAAAAAGGCAAAAAAAATGTTAAAAATGCAAATACATTGTTAGAAAACAAAAAAAAAGAAAATACAATTACAGAAAAACAATGTTTTTTTTGTTAACGAAAGCCTATAAACTTATGAAACTATAATTGCACTATTAGGAAGTTATTAGTAAGAAAATATTTTTAACTTCAAGTATTTTTCTAAATTTCTTAGTATTTTCCAATCATAAATGCTCTTAAGAAAAATTTTCCGATTTTTTTTAACAAAAATATATAGTAGTGAAAATACGCCCTTTTAATAAATTACTCACAAATACCAAGCGCAAAAAACATAACGTATAAAATTTAATTGCAAATTAAAAAACTTTAAAATATAATTGCATCGTAGAGAAAATAACAATAAAAAGTTTTAACATATTTCAATAATTCTTTAAATTTTGAATTATTTAATTTTTTTCTTGAAATAATTTAGTTATAGAATATATTTCAAAATGGCTTTTCAATTCAAAATGCTCACGAAAAATTATCCTTCAAAATGCAGATGTTTTCAAGTTATTTTAGATTTTCTTTCAACATAATATGTTACTTCGTGAAATTACGACCTTTTCAAAAGTTTTTCACGTTTGTTCATCAAAACCAATGATGTTTTTCAAAATAAACAGGAAATTTCCCGTTAATACTCAGTTCCTAGAATAAGGATGATTTGTGTACGATTATCTTGATATCCTTGCTTCAATGAAAATGTAGAACTGTAACGTGACAGATTCTGGTTGTAACGTGACAGATCATTGAGAATACTCTGTAAAATCGAAAACAAAGTTTTTCTTCAGGAAAACTATATTTCAAATTCTTCCTTGTTTTCTAAGCTTCAACTTAAAACTGTTTTCATGCAAATTTGAGGGCCAACGGAACAGACTTTTTCTATTTAGTCGGACAAACTCCAAAGTAACTGCGAAAATTGTGTAACGTGACAGACGTATCAAAATAACAATAAAGTGAAAACGGTTCATGATAGGAAAAAACTTTCTGAAGAAAAAATGTGGGGTTTAGTGACCTTAATAATGTGCAGTTGTGATAGAATATGGTTTTATTGCTTTTGCTGACATCTTATGTAATATGCGTAAAAATGTAACGTGACAGACAGAAGCCTTGACCATATGCTTTGTGATGTCCTGAAAGAAAAAAAAACACATCGACATAGAGAGAGAATAGTGCAGACAAATACAAAGCTAGGTACATCGAGATAGAGAAAATATCGACATAGAGGGGTTTTATACGTGCGATCTGAAGGGACCTACGAAATAATCGAGATAGAGAAAAATATCGCCATAGAGAATATCGACATAGAGAGAGTTAACTGTACATTGAAGTATATTGGTTTTCCGTTTGAAGAAACTGTAATTTTCAATCCACGTGTAGGATTATAAGAAAATTCGTTGAAGAAAGCACGACAAGTCGTGTGGATTTTTGGTGGAACTTAATTTTACCTTTATATTCATGCTCCAAATATGTGCATGAAAATAAACTTAAAATTACAAAATATTTTTTTCGTATTCGTGTATATTCGAAATATATAATAAAATATATCAATCTTTATTTCATGACGTGTACTTCGAGTTAAATATTTTCTTCTTTACCAATTGCATCATGCATGTATGTAAGAACTAATCGAAGTTAGTGTATTTTATTCATTTAGTCGTGCTTCTATTGCCACCCTCCCCATTTGAGTCTCTTTTTTAGATAAAATGATAAGTCGAAAAAAGGAGAGAGGTGAACTCGTTAAGGTTTAGCTTCATTTTTATACGTGCGGTTATAATTTAAGCTAAATTCTGGAGCTGTACTGTGTAGGATATTCTCTGGATCGAAGCAAAGATTTTGAGATCCTGCCTGCAGCGATATTGTACAAGATGAAAAAATTCAAAAACTCATGCCACCCGACACCATCGCTGCCGAAAAATGAGTGTTTATGTGATACACCAACATGATAAATTATGCCTAACGTTCATTATGCCAGCCGTCCGTTATACCTAACGTCCGTATTCCTAACCTATGTATGCCTACTGGACGTTCATTACTCGACAGATTAAAAAAACTAACGTTTCTGTTAAATCTATCAAAACAAACAGTTTTATTAAATTTATGATGAACATATTAGAGAATTGTGGTTTTATTTACAATCTTCAGGACAATTAATCAATGTATTTGGGGAATTGCTAGAGTTGATTTTGCGCAGGTTAGCCAACGACGTTGGAAAAACTGTTTTTGTCGAATCCAATAACACTTGCTTAACGAAGATGTAATATATAATTCGAAAATTACACTGTGTTCAATGTATATTAGCTTATTTTACGTTTTCGTGTTGTACATTCCTACCATCTATGCCCAAAAACTGAAGTTAACGTTAAGTTTTTTTTTTTCTTTTTTTTTTGGTTCAGTGTATTTTCACCGATTAGTTGTTTGTGTTGATCGCTCCAGTTATTTTTTTAATATTTGACGTGATTTGTGCCGTTTAATCGTCGTTTATCGTATCAGTCGATCTTAAATTTTGTTTGCGCCCTTGGTATTGTGAAGTTTTAAAGTGTTTTCTACAAATTTTGTTTTGTGTCGTGAAAAAGTCCAGTGAAAATCGAGATTGTTTACATCACCGAACCTGTGTGTAATTACCCACAAAAAATTCACGCGCTCATTTCGCCATCTGCACGCGAGTAGAGGAAAGTATTTCCCACCATAACTTGGCGCACAGTGAGACGAAAACGAAAAGTCGGATCTAGGGCGGGTAGAAAATCGGCATTATGACAAGTGCATGCGATCACTGCGCGAAAACCGTCAAATCGGACGATGACTTTATCGAGTGCATGGGATTTTGCAAAAATGTGGTGCATATGCAGTGCGGTAAACAACTCAACAAGCCGTTCTTGAAAAAACTTATTATGTTCTTGAAAAAACTATTTATTTTGGATGTGCAATGAATGTGTCAAGTTGATGAAGTTTGCTCGCTTTCGCGACACCGTTTCCTCGCTTGGATGTGTTATCGCTGCTATCGCTGGGAAAACGGATGACGTCTGTGCTGAACTAAAGGCAGAGTTATCAAAAAATAACCAGCAAATTTCGCACCTCGCCAGAAAGGTTTCAACAGCCACTCCAGTCCGGCCAAATTCCGGTACATCTCGACCACCTCAGAAACGTCGTCGCGAGGATGGTCCTGATCCGAGCAGTATTCTTGTCGGCGGTCGAAAGCTAGTCGATAATAGCAACATTCTCACGGTTCCTCCTCCCACTCCGTTGCTCTGGATGTATCTTTCCCGCTTTCATCCCAGCGTTAGCAAGGAGACAGTCGAAAAAATGTCCAAAGAAGGGCTAAACTGCAACGAGGAAATAAAGGTCATTCCGCTTGTTAAAAAAGGCATAGACGTCAGTACTCTGAACTTCATATCTTTCAAAGTTGGAGTTCACCCAAAGTACCGTGAAGCACCTCTTAACCCTGACACATGGCCGCAAGGCATATTGTTCAGGGAATTTGAGGATAGCCGTACCCAGAACATTTGGTGCCCACCGACTGATTTTCCTACGCCTTCGGAAGCCGCATGTATTCCGCTAAGTCAACCCGGCCCATCAACCCTACAGAGGACTCCGCAACGATTGGCAATGCCACTATACCAAGCTACACCGCCATTGTGAAGGAGTGTCGACGCTGATCGCATACTGGGACGCAATGCAGTTGGTACAATGGAAGCCCTCGATCCCCCCGCTACAGTCGAGCCCTTGCAGCGTTCAGCAGTCGTCCCGGTCCTGTATGTGTGGGTGGAGAAGGGGTCTTCCAAGCCGCCTTTCTCGGCAAGTATTATACAAATTGTAACGATACAACGGTTAAACCGATTCACGCTTCTAGTTCATCGTCCAACACTCGCCGTAAGCTACTACCGTCCCGTTCCTGCTCTCCGCATCGCTCCATCGGGGTTCAACGCATACTGGGACGCACCGCAGTTGGCACTATGGAAGCCCTCGAGCCCCCCGCCACAGTCGAGCAATTGCAGCCAGCGATCATCAGTCGTCCCGGTCCTGTGTGTGGGATGGGTGAAAGGGTCTTCCAACCAGCCACAAATGGCAAGTATACATCTGATCCGAACACTTCAAGCGCTGATGTATTCTTCGCTTCCAGTAATTTGCCTTTTGCTCTAACATCTTGTGACGAGATGTCAACTATTTCTGTCGCCGATGATGATCGCTGCATTCTGGGGCGCGATGCAGTTGATTCGCCCTCTGCAGAACCTGATCCGTCATCCAATAACATCGAGATTTACTACCAGAATGTTGGTGGCTTAAATTCATCAACGGACAGCTATTTGCTCGCGACCACGGGCTGCTGTTATGACGTCATCGCCTTAACCGAGACGTGGCTCAACAACCGTACTCTGTCTCAGCAGGTGTTTGGTTCAACATTTGATGTCTTCCGCTGTGATCGCAATGCCCTCAACAGCCGCAAGACATCAGGTGGTGGTGTACTCATCGCCGTTCGCCATGGTATAAAAGCCCGAGTGATCAACGATGAGCGGTGGGAGAGCTCCGAGCAAGTGTGGATATCAGTGAAACTTGCCGATCGCAATCTCTTCCTGTGTGTCGTGTATTTTCCACCTGACCGAATTCGTGATTACAGCCTGATCGATGTACATCTTTCCTCCGTTTCTTTCATCACCTCGATCGCTGCCCCATCTGATGATATTGTTATACTGGGCGACTTTAACTTACCTGGCTTGACCTGGTGCCCAGCAAGTAATGGATTTCTACGATTGGATATCGAAAAATCTGTGCTTATCAACAATGCCAGTTGTATCTTGGACAACTACAGTAGCGCAACTTTTCGGCAAATTAATAATATCATCAACGAGAACGGACGTACATTGGACCTCTGCTTTGTAAGTGCCCGGGACTACGCTCCGTACTGCTGCGCCGCTCCGACACCTTTAGTTCAGCATGTGCGCCATCATCCCCCACTACATCTTGTACTCGCTGGTAACCTAGGAGTGAGTTTTGAAGACGTCTCAAGCTCTATCGTCTACGATTTTAAAAACGCTGACTACGACAGCATCGTTAGCACGCTGTTGGATATAAACTGGGACGAAAATCTTAACAATGATGACGCGAACGAAGCAGCGATGACGTTTTCTAATATTCTTAACTACCTAATCGACCGTCATGTGCCAAAACGAACAGTCAGCACAAATCAACACCCTCCCTGGCAATCAACAGTGCTTAGACGATTAAAAACTGCCAAACGAGCCGCATTTAAAAAGTTCTCGAAGCATAAGACACTTGCATTACGAAACCACTACTTTCAACTCAACCACGAATACAAACAGCAAAGCAGACGTGCCTTTTTTAGATATCAGCGAAACGTCGAACGTCAACTGAAATCCAAGCCCAAGTCGTTTTGGAAATATGTGAACGAGCAGCGAAAAGAATCCGGGTTACCATCTTGTATGTCATTAAATGGAGTTTTAGGCACCGACACTAAGGAAATTTGCCAATTGTTTTCCGACAAATTTTCAAGCGTTTTTTCCGACGAGAACCTTTCCCCACAACAAGTCGCTGCCGCTTCAAATCTAACTCCTTCTCTAGGACGAACCATCAACCGAATTTGTGTCGATAATGCTGCCATTCTTGCAGCAAATTCCAAGCTGAAAGCATCTAGTTCCCCGGGTCCAGATGGCGTTCCTTCGATTTTTGTCAAAAAGTGCATCAGCGGGCTTCTTGAACCACTTCGGCGAGTCTTTGTGCTATCACTCAATACTGGAACATTCCCTTCCTGCTGGAAAGCAGCGCACATGTTTCCAGTTCACAAAAAAGGAAACAAATCGAACATTGACAATTATCGAGGAATCTCGTGTTTAAGTGCAGTATCAAAACTATTCGAGCTGGTTGTCTTAGACCCTCTTTTCTTTCACTGCAAACACTACATTGCAGACGATCAACACGGATTTATGCCTAAACGATCGACAACGACTAACCTGCTCTCGTTCACAACATATGCAATGGATGGATTCGCTGACGGATTGCAAACCGATGCTATTTACATGGATCTATCTGCGGCCTTCGACAAAATCAATCATGATATCGCAATAGCGAAGCTGGACAAACTCGGTATTCATGGACAACTTCTGCGCTGGTTTCGTTCCTACCTCGATGGAAGGCAACTTCAAATCAGCATTAAGGACTGTCTATCTACACCATTCTTCGCTACATCCGGCATCCCACAAGGAAGCCATCTCGGTCCAGTGATATTCCTCCTCTACTTTAATGACGTCAACATCAAATTACAAGGACCCCGCCTTTCTTTTGCCGACGACATGAAAATTTTTCAACAAATACGAGATAAAACCGATGCCGAGCTTCTTCAGAGGGAATTGGACAGCTTTAGTACGTGGTGTGATCTAAACAGAATGGTTTTAAACCGAGCAAATGCTCAATCGTTACGTTCACGCGGAAACGCCATCCGATTCAGTTTAACTACCATCTCTTCGACTCGAGTATTCCAAGACACTCTAACATAACAGTTTTTGCAACCGACCGAGACGGTTGTGCCTCCAGGTGGAAGGATTTGTTCTCGAGAGAGTGACGGAGTGCGAGACGCTGTATGCGTTATTGTGGGAGAGAGAGAGAGACCAGTTTGTTAAGTGTGAGTCGACAGTTGATACGTCGGAGGCGTGGTCAACGGCATCCTCGACAAGTGGTGTTTTGACAGCAAACCGCGGGTAGACGAATTTGCCTACCGCGGTGGCAGAGATCGACAGTGATCGTGCCTGTACACACAGAAAAAAATATAGTGTATTGGTGTCGTCGGGCAATTCTAATCGACGAGAGGGAAGCGTCACAGGTAGACCCATTTGCTCTATTTGTCTACCGCAGAAGTGGTACGACGAATAAGGAAAACAAGTGGCACTGAAAAGTGCCGCATCGACAGTGGGATTTTCGCAGCAAGCCACAGGTAGCCACATTTGTCTACCGAGGTGGTGGAAACGGAGAGAGCGCGCTTGTGGTGGTGATACCGACGAGCAGCTTAATCGGAGAGAGTTTTGAAGTGTTGCAGGTAGGACTATTTCTCTACTGAAGAAGCAACGCGACGAAGAAGAACAGCTGGTGTCACATTGTCAAACAACGGGCACCGAGTTTACAACGTAACACATGAGGTGTGTTCTACAGGTATAACAGGTATATTTTTCATTCCTTTTTGTGATAGTTTTTCTTGCTAGGTAAAATGGATGAAGAGATGGGAGAACGAGTAACAGACCCTCCCCCTAAGCCTTATGCTGAAAATGTAAATCCGACTAGAATTAAAATTTACCCAGAGTCGTCAACGGGACCATGGATTGTATTTATTAGGCGTAAAGTAAAGGCGCTAAATATTATTCAAATTTCTAAAGATTTGACTTCGCGATTCTCGGATGTAAAAGAGATCGTCAAAGTCAATAAAGATAAAATACGCATTGTCGTTGGTAGTTTCAAACAAGCCAATGCAATTGCTTCTTGCGAGCTTTTTACGCGTGAGTATAGAGCGTATATTCCTTCAAAGGAAATTGAAATTGATGGGGTCATCACAGAATCGAGTTTGACTGTTGATGACTTAGTTAAGCATGGGGTTGGTCGTTTCAAAGACACCATACTTAAAGACGTAAAAATACTTGAATGCAAGCAATTGCATTCAGTATCACACGAAGGAGATAAAAAAGTTTATCGACTGTCTGACTCATTTCGAGTGACTTTCGCTGGGTCTGCGCTGCCCAACTATGTCATTATCGATAAGATTCGTCTCCCTGTTCGCCTTTTTATCCCTCGTGTAATGAATTGCCTTAATTGCAAACAGCTTGGCCACACAGCCACTTACTGTTCCAATAAGGCACGGTCTGGCAAATGTGGGGGTTCTCATCAAGAGGATACATGTAATGAAAATTCAGAAAAATGTTTAATGTGCGGAGAAAACTCACATGAGGTCCCTGCATGCCCCATTTATAAATTGCGTGAGGATAAAATTAAACGATCCTTGAAGGAGAGGTCTAAGCGCTCCTATGCAGAAATGTTGAAAAATGCTACCCCTAAACCCATCTTCTTAGAAAACACTTACACATCTCTATTTTCGGAACAGTCTGACTCTGACGGAGCGTGCGAAGGTACATCATTTGTTTTACCCGGAAATTCCAGAAAAAGAAAACAGTCTTCTTTTCCCAAGCTGCCAAGCAAGGGCCTTAAAATTTCTCCACCAATAGATAAACTGCGCCCAAAACCGAAAAATTCCGATTCAAAACCGAAATCAATTCCGCCCGGTTTTGGGAACGTACAATCCAAACAGAACACCATTACTGGAAATAATAAAATTTCGACTTCCTCTGAGCCTCAGCCGGGGGTAGGATTATTGAAATTTTCTGAAATTGTTGATTGGATTTTTAAAGCATTCAATATTTCTGAACCACTAAAGAGTATACTTTCAGCTTTCCTCCCAACAATTAGAACATTTTTAGAGCAGCTGATTGCTCAATGGCCCATCCTTGCAGCGATTGTATCTTTCAATGGGTAATTCACCTCCTCCAATGAAAGATTCCATCACTGTTTTACAGTGGAATTGCAGAAGTATCATACCTAAAATTGATTCCTTAAAAATTTTACTGCATAATTTAAAATGCGATGCTTTTGCTCTATGTGAAACATGGCTTACCTCAAACATTAATTTCAACTTAAATGATTTCAACATTATTCGCCTAGACCGAGACACCCCGTATGGAGGAGTGCTTCTAGGAATTAAAAAGTGCTATTCTTTCTATAGAATTAACATCCCCTTGTTTGCGGGCATTGAGGCTGTAGCTGTCCAAACGAACATTAAAGGCAAAGACATGTCTATCGCTTCTATATATATACCTCCCAAAGTTCAAATTGGACAACGTCAAATTTTTGAGGTAGTGGAATCCATGGCTGCTCCGCGTCTGATACTGGGAGACTTCAACTCGCACGGAGTATTGTGGGGTTCCCTCTACAATGATAATCGATCCTCTTTGATTTACAATGTTTGTGACGAATTTAATATGACAGTTTTAAATACTGGCGAAACAACACGCATCCCCAGACCTCCTGCACGTCCAAGTGCATTAGATCTATCTCTGTGCTCGACATCACTTCGGTTAGATTGCACGTGGAAGGTTGTACCTGATCCTCACGGTAGCGATCATTTGCCAATCGTTGTTTCAATTAACAGTGAATTAGGCCTTACGAATTCAATCAATGTTCCTTATGACTTAACACGAAATATTGATTGGAAAACATACGAAACATTAATTTCCACTTCTCTTGCTTCGACAGAAGAGCTACCCCCTACCGAAGAATATGAATTCCTGGCGGGTTTAATTATTGAAGCAGCAGAACAAGCCCAAACGAAATGCAATCCTGGAATGACAATAAATAGACGGCCCCCTAATCCTTGGTGGGACAAAGAGTGCTCTGATGCATATGAAGCTAAACAATGTGCCTACAAAGAAATTATGAAACAGAAAGGGGGTATACGTGAGAACTTTGAAAAGTATTTCATTTTGCAAAACAAATTTGACAGTATACGTCGTGCCAAAAAATCTAGTTATTGGAGACACTTCGTTAATGGCTTGTCAAGAGAAACATCAATGAGTACTCTTTGGAACACAGCCAGAAGAATGAGGAATCGAAACGTGACTAATGAAAGCGAAGATTTTTCGAATCGTTGGATATTTAATTTTGCCAAGAAAATTTGTCCCGATTCTGCTCCTGCGCAGAAAATCACTCGCGATGCTCCCACAAGTAACGATTTCATAGATTCGCCTTTGACAATGATGGAATTCTCAATTGCACTCCTCTCATGCAACAATAATGCTCCGGGACTAGACAGAATTAAATTCAACTTGGTGAAGAATCTGCCTGACCTAGCAAAAAGACGCTTGTTGAATTTATTCAATAAGCTTCTTGAGCAGAACATTGTCCCGCACGACTGGAGACAAGTGAGAGTTATCGCTATTCCAAAACCGGGAAAACCAGCCTCCGATCATAACTCGTATCGACCGATTGCAATGTTATCCTGCATCAGGAAATTGTTGGAAAAAATTATCCTACGACGTCTCGACAATTGGGTTGAGGCGAACGGCTTGCTATCAGATACCCAGTTTGGTTTTCGGAGGGGAAAGGGAACGAATGATTGTCTGGCGCTACTTTCGTCAGAAATCCAACTAGCTTATGCAAAAAAAGAACAAATGGCGTCTGTGTTCTTAGACATAAAAGGAGCATTCGACTCTGTTTCCATTGATGTTCTCTCAGAGAAGCTACATCAATGTGGTCTTTCACCAATATTAAATAATTATTTATACAACTTATTGTCAGAAAAGCACATGCATTTTTCATATGGCGATTTGGCAACATTCAGAATAAGTTACATGGGCCTCCCACAAGGTTCTTGTTTAAGCCCCCTTCTCTACAATTTTTACGTGAATGATATTGATAATTGTATTGTCAGCCCATGCACTCTAAGACAACTTGCAGATGATGGCGTGGTTTCTGTTACAGGACCAAAAGCCTTAAATTTACAACAACCACTGCAAGATAGTTTGGATAATTTATCAAGTTGGGCTTTGAAGTTAGGCATCGATTTCTCTACGGAGAAAACAGAGTTGGTTGTTTTTTCAAGGAAGCGTGATCCAGCTCAGCTTCAGCTTCAGTTGGTTGGTAGAACGATAGCCCAAGTCCTGACTTTTAAATACCTTGGAATTTGGTTCGATTCTAAAGGCACATGGGGAGGCCACATTAGGTATCTAATAACGAAATGCCAACAAAGGATAAATTTTCTGCGAACAATAACTGGATCATGGTGGGGTTCTCATCCAAGTGACATGATAAGATTGTATCAAACAACAATACTTTCAGTAATGGAATATGGGTGCATCTGTTTCCGTTCAGCTGCGAACACTCACATTATTAAACTGGAACGGATACAGTATCGCTGTTTACGAATTGCCTTAGGTTGCATGCAGTCGACCCATACGATGAGTCTTGAAGTACTAGCGGGAGTTCTTCCTTTAAAAGACCGATTCTGGGATCTCTCTTCTCGTTTACTTATTCGATGTGAGGTTATGAACCCACTGGTAATTGAAAATTTTGAAAGACTTGTCGAGCTTCAACCCCAAACCAGATTCATGACAGTGTATTTCAATCACATGTCACAAGAAATAACGCCTGCTAAGTATGTTCCCACATACGTCAATATACTAGATATTCCTGAATCCACTTTATTCTTCGACACGTCCATGCAAGCAGAGATTCGTGGAATTCCGGATCATCTACGCTCGCGGGAGATCCCTAAAATATTCACAAGTAAATATCAACACATAGACTGCCTTAAAATGTTTTACACTGATGGGTCACGAATCAGTGAGGCCACTGGTTTCGGTATTTTCAACAATAATTTTTCAATTTCTCTCAAACTTGCAGAACCCGCCTCTGTTTATATAGCGGAACTAGCAGCAGTTCACTATAGTTTGCAAATAATTAATACTTTACCCCCGAACCATTACTTTATCCTCACTGATAGTCTCAGCACAATTGCAGCTCTACGCTCAAAGAGGATTGATAATCACGATCCATTCTTTTTGGGGAAGATACGAGAATCTCTGAGTAACCTGACAAGAAAATGTTATAAATTTACCCTAGTGTGGCTCCCCGCCCATTGCTCTATTGCGGGGAATGAGAAAGCTGATAATTTAGCCAAGATTGGTGCACTAGATGGTGAAATATATGAAAGACCCATCGCTTACAATGAATTTTATAGCGCTTCTCGACAGAGGACACTTGCTAGTTGGCAAACATCTTGGGACAATGGAGATATGGGACGATGGCTACACTCAATTACCCCTAAAGTATCAACGAAGGCATGGTTCAAAGGATTGGATGTAAGTCGGGACTTCATCCGTGTGATGTCTAGGCTCATGTCCAATCATTATACTTTAGATGCGCATCTCCGTCGTATTGGGCTCGCTGAGGGTAATCTTTGTGCTTGTGGAGAAGGTTACCATGACATTGAGCATGTTGTTTGGTCCTGCTCTGAATATCGTGAAGCCAGATCACAATTAGTAGATTCTTTACAAGTCCGAGGAAGACCAATCCATGTTCCTGTTAGAGACATCCTGGCGTATCGCGATCCTCTATACATGGAACTTATCTATCATTTTCTAAAAACAGCGTCTGTCAAAATTTAATTAAATTCATCTCCTCATACTCTCATCCAAGGCTAATCATTCACCAATTAAAGGAACCTAGAATATTTAGTTTTTAAATTTAGACAATAACAGAAAAAAAAGTAAATAAATACACCCGAAAATACTAGATCAGTATGAAATACAACAATGTAAGGAAAAAAGCAAACAATAAAGTGATTTCAGTGTTAGTTTTAGACAAAGTACTAGTATAGTTAAAATTAGTCTTAAGGATTTTTGTAACGTGCTATGTAAAAAAAGAAACTGGCGTAAAAAGCTATTGCAAATGCCGTGTCAAATAAACGTATGAAAAAAAAAAGACACTCTAACGTCAAGGATCTCGGAGTCATCATGGATTCGGCACTAACGTTCAAACCACATACATCATCCATTGTGGATAAGGCTTCAAGACAGCTTGGGTTCATCTTCCGAATAGCGAAAAACTTTAAGGACGTATACTGTTTAAAATCTCTCTATTGTGCGCTGGTTCGCTCAACACTGGAATATTGTTCTGCTGTTTGGAACCCTTACTACCAGAACGGTGTCGACAGAATCGAGGCCGTCCAACGCCGGTTCATACGCTTTGCACTCCGACATCTTCCTTGGCAAAACAGATTTCAGCTGCCGAGCTACGAAAACCGTTGTCAGTTAATACAGCTCGATACTCTAAGCATCCGGAGGGACTGCTCTCGAGCCCTGTTCGTCTCGGACTTACTGTCTGCCAGGGTGGATTGCCCTACAATCCTCGGACGCCTCGATCTTCAAGCTCGCGTTCGAGCTCTGCGCAATAACTCTCTTCTGCGAGTCCCATTCAGGAGAACTAACTATGGGCGCCAGGGCGCTGTTACCGGACTCCAGCGTGTGTTTAACAGTGTGGCGACGGCGTTTGACTTCAACCTGACAAGGAATTCGATAAAAACTAAAATAATTCGTATTCTGAAATGTAATTAGTTTAAGTAACCACCATTGGGGCCAAGGGGTCTGTTGGTGACGGTACAACAAATAAACAAATAAACAAATAAATACATATTTTTGCAACATTGAGAATTTGACAGTCCTGTACAAATTTTAGTGTAAGAGTTCAACAGTGTACTTTGAAAAATCACGAAAAAAAAAACGCTGCAAGTTACCGAGTAAGAATGCATATAGCTAGATAGGTTTTTATTATCACATCACAACGCTACTGATGTACCAACCCTAATTACATTCCTCCCAGATCGGCAGGAGCAGTTTTAAATTTTCACCTGACCGCGAGATGACTTCATCGTCATATTATTACAGCCAGATTGAGGTATGAAAGTTCCTTCCCCGGTCTCCAATAGCAATTGTGTGATGATTTCAGCGGCGCGGCGGGCGGGAGGTAGCATGAAAGGATTGGCGCAACTTTGCGGGAATTCAGGCCAATTAACATGCTGTTGCTGAATCTTCACCATCCGATAAAGTTCGTCCGTTCGTCTGTCCTCTGAACGGTCGGACGATCGGTCGTTTGCCTTTCGTTTGCTGCTGGAACAAATCTCCCCACAAACCGCCCCGTGCGGGCAGATTCGCAATGTGCTCGCTGAATTTACGGCATTGCATGGACCAAGAGGGGACATTCACTTTTAGTGCCCTCGTGTGCCAAGTGTCCGCGATCTGCATTCGTTGGGATCGCCGATTGCTTTTTGTTTTAGCGCGACCCGGGCACATCTCAACAAGTACAGTAATAATGTTTATTAGCCAGAGTTTTATGGAATTGTATTTTGATGTACAATTTTTGTGTGATGCATTCGCCCCGTGTAGACAATATTTTGTGTCTTAAATTAACTACAATCTTGCCAATAAAACCAAGTCATGCAATGCATTCATTCCCGAAGGCTCCTCCTTCCTCCTATCCACTGCTGCCACCATTTGACCGAGATTGCACCGATTGTCTGGTACTGAGGTGGGAGGGTTATCCCATCCAAGATGTGTTAAATGAGTTTTATAGCTCTGCTGGAGTGAGCATCTTGCGAGCCGGTGCATTGCATGGTTTTTTTAGTCGTACTCTCCCCCACAATCACCTGGGTCATTAGAACCGAGCCTGGGTAAAAACAAACGATTTTGCGATGCGAATGAAGTAAGACATTAAAATAATTTAATGCATTGTACAATCGGGTGGATACAAAAACATTGAATTCTCGAGTTTAGAAAGCTCAAGTGCAGCTAATCATTATCAATCTTTTTTTCGAAATCCTGCCGCTTCCATTAGCTAGCCGTCATACTGTAATAGGTTAACGTTTGCGACAGGGACAATGCAAATGATGTTTATAATTAACGCGTTTGTGAACAGGTTTAATCGTTTAGAATGTTGTTTATGAAACGTTAAGATTTTTTAGTAGCACATGAAATTTTAGTTGTGTTATTATTCATCCAAAGAATGCGATTTTCGCTCCATTCCGTTCAGCCAGAAATCATGCAGCCCTTTTCTCTAGTGAAAAAATCGTCTGTTTCCTTGGTCCATTGACGCTCGTCACCAGTCTCTAAGGGTACGAAGGCTGCGCAAAGTTCTTTCAATCTGATCCACTATGCCGCCGTGCTTTTCTTTTTCTTGTATAAGATAAATATAAAAACTACTGCAAAAACTAGTTTGGTTTCTCACAAAATCAAAATGTTTAATACGATACAATAAATACACGAACTATCAGATATTTGAGCAAAACAATTTTTGCCTTTCTCATATACAAAAGTTATGCAATTACTCCAAATATCGATCTTTTAACCGATGTCCGGATGACCTTGTCTCATACACCAGTCGACTCAGTTTGACTAGATTGGAAAATGTCTGTGTCTGTTTCTCCGAGATGGTCGGACCGATTTACACAAACTTAGTCTCAAATTAAAGGTATAATCCTATCAACTGATATTGAATTTTTTATTGACCGGTAGGGCATTGCAAAAAAAATATTTTTTTTAACTCTCAAAGGCCCCCCCTCTCATATTGTGACAAGTGTCAAAGTAAGCTCAGATGCCAAATTTCACATCATTTGGACAAATCTAGACCCCCGCCCACTTCGCTTGAAATTTTTGTACTTGATGCTATGGGAAAAAGTGGAGGAAAAATATATTAAATGCTATAACTTTTAAAGTAGCAATCAGAAAATTACAATTTATACCTCTTTTTAACGGAAATTAGTACTGGAATGGAGATATTCCTTTTTCTATAAAAATACGGGAAAGTGGGGTATTGGGTCATTTTGACCCCAAAAGCCCCTATTTTTTTAATTTTTCTGCTCCGTTATGCAAACCATACATATTTTGCAGTTTTTCTAATGTGACAAAATCTCAGAAATCGTACGG
Source organism: Topomyia yanbarensis (assembly GCF_030247195.1). Classification (NCBI taxonomy): domain Eukaryota; kingdom Metazoa; phylum Arthropoda; class Insecta; order Diptera; family Culicidae; genus Topomyia; species Topomyia yanbarensis. The sequence continues at coordinate 130,973,382 of NC_080672.1, read as the reverse complement.
AACCTTTTAGACCATTGGCCGAATACGAGAAGTTGGGGTTATAGGGCCTTTTGTCATTTATATTAAATTTTATCATTTTCTCGTGCATATATCTCTATTACTGTTCATTCAATACCTTGTTCAACGTGGAAAATCTTAAGAAACAAAATAAAAACAGATTCGTTACCGGTAAAATTCAGAAACATCAAATTATCTGACATATAGTCTCGATTTCACATTTTTATCATAAAATCGCACACATTAACTCTATTTAACAACAAAATTCTTATTTAATTTACTATTTATAGTGAAAAATGCGCTTAGGAATCACATGAGAAAAGTTTCATACCTGGAAAAATAGGTGAAGTTGAGCTATTAGGACATTTAATGAAAAAAATGTGGTTTGTAGAGTTAATGTCAAAAAATTTCATGTTTTTGAATTTTAACGCAAACGAATCTATGTTTGTTGTATTTCTAAGAATCCACGTTTTACAAGGTACAATTTATAAAAATTGAATGAAGTATAATAAAGATATATGCACGAGAAAATGATAAAATTTAACATAAATAACAAAAGGCCCTATAACCCCAACTTCTTGTATTCGGACAAAGGTCTAAAAGGTTCCGTTCGATTTCTGAGATTTTTTTTACATTAGAAAAACTGCAAAATATGTATGGTTTGCACCACGGAGCAGAAAAATTCAAAAAATAGGGGATTTTGGGGCCAATATGACCCAATACCCCACAATCCCGTATTTTTCTAGGAACAGGAATATCTTTATTCCAATACTAAGGTTATTTCCTTCAAAAAGAGGTAAAAATTGTAATTTTCTGATTGCTATTTCAAAAGTTATAGCATTTAATATATTTTTCCTCCACATTTTCCCATAGCACCAATTTCAAAAATTTCAAGCGAAGTGGGCGGAGGTCCAGAATTGTCCAAATGATGTGAAATTTGGCATCTGAGCTTACTTTGACATTTGACACAATATGAGAGGGGGGGCTTTGAGAAATTAAAAAATTTTTTTTTTGCAATGCCCTATTGACCGGTCTACCGGTTCCGGAGTTACGCGTTTAAGAGTGCGGTCATACAGCAAATTCCCACATAAACTGTGTGCAACACTTCTATTGAAAGGGTTCACCATTTCATGAGACAAGCATATAAAAAAGTGGGAAAGAAAGTTGCTACACTCTGCGCAGTGATGAGATTCTTGCACTCGTTCATACCACAACTGGCTTTACTAAAACTTTATTACGCATGTGGTCATTCTGTGTTCCAATACTTGATAACTTGAAGAAGCTATCGAATAAAAACATTTTGAAAACGCAACTGAAGAAATATCTAGAGGAAAAAAATTAACGAATACATTTTATAAACAGCGCTCAACCTTAATTTGTAATATTGATCACGATTTTCTTATCTTTTCTTAAATTTTGGTTAAATATATAATATTATTTATTGTCATGTATGTTAATTAGTAAATTTGTAGCAGTATTAGTTGAGTCCCTTAAAAGAAACAGAGTTTCACTGGGACTCAATGCTTTTTGTAAATTTAAATTGTAATTTCACTCATTAGTTTTAGTTTGTTTTATATGTGCCCACTACCAGGAGGCTCCAAATTCGAGCCTTTTGATGTGGTGGTGAGGGGAGGGATTTCACAAAAAGAACATTACTTAGAGTTGCGGGTCTATATCACTAATGACCAATCGAAGTAATGTCGCACCTATTCCTCGGCAAATTTACGACCGATTTGTACTGACTTCATTTCAATTAAAAGATTTGATACTTTCATTGGCTGCTATTGAATTTTATTCAGATCTGAATTTTGACTTTTGACAGGAATTTCCCATATAAACCGGTACAATCGTAATACCTAATTGGTTCAAAATCTATTGAAATGGACATCAATTTACTTCGATTTGCAGATCTAGCTCACCGATGGTTAAGGTTCTTTGAAGTTATTGTCCACTATCGACAATACCAGAAGTCCCAGGTTTCGGGCGTACACTGAAGTCTTTTTAATGCGGTTTTTTTGTGACTTTTTTATGCGGATTTTCAAAGTTATGCGGTTTTTTAGGCGGTTTTTTTATTCGGAATTTCTAGGGCATCACCTGAAGCGACTTTTATCGAAAGATAGATCCTCATGAATGCACATGCTCAAAAGACATAAAATGTTCATATTTTTATTTCAGATTATAAATTACTAGTCTTTGGGTTAAGGATATGAGAAGCATTCTTGATGCAGTGAAAATAAAAACAGAAAATGAGTGAAAACCTTTTTACTTTTCTCATAATAAAACTTATGCAATCGGTCGGAATTTCAACTTTTTAACCGAGGCCCGCAGAGCCGAATCACTTATACCATTCGACTCAGTTCGGCGAGATCGGAAAAAAGTCTGAGCCTGTATTTTTATTACTTGGTGATAAAGCTTTTACGCCGACCCGGCACACGTTCAGTTGTTAGATCATACTACCGATTTCGTCCATCGTGTGCCAAAGTGAGGGACTCTGAACAGAGAAGATAACTCTGAACCCTATTCCACTAAACTCCACCAAGAAGTCCGACATTTGCCTGATCCCCCGGATTCCATTTGAAATGACTACTTTGGGGAGAGGCGTGCTAATGCACTTCACTTGATTCCAGGTCTAGCTGGTCGTGCTAGATTTCGCTTGTCTCGTAACCGCCATATCAGTCCTGCACGGCATGATATTCTACATACCTTCCTCTCTACGTTGACCAGTTCCGGTTCACTGGTGCCTCAACAACCAGGGTTTGTCGCGTTCGGTGCTACTCGGCGTATTCCCAGACGGTGGAGCTAGTCTACCTCGGCGGAGAGTTCCCCGACGAAAGAATGTCTCCTGCAACCGTTGACGGACACGTTATTCTTCCTTAGATGCAGTCCGGCAGAATGCCGAGGTCAGTCCAGCGATTCCCGGTGGAGGATTGCGTCCAGTTCACTGGTGCCCCGATGATTCAAGCCGGCGATTCGCTACGGACTACTCGGAATAGTCCCCGACGGTGGATCTTTCCTACTCCGACGAAGAGTTCCCCGGCAGCAGATCTTCCGAAACCGATACTACCCGGGTAGATGCCGAGGTCGGTCCTGCGATTCTGGGTGGAGGGTGACTTCCAGTTGACAGGCGCTCCGACGAGTATCTGCCGGAGCTACTTCCCGATCTATTCGAACTAGTCCCCGGCGGTGGGCCTAGTCTACTCCGACGGAGAAATTACCCGACGTTGAAATTTCTCTCGATATCGTTATCTCGATGCTGGTCGGTTAAGTGCCGAGGTCAGTGTTGCGATTCCGGGGAGTCACGGTTCCGACAGCATAAGTCATTAAGTGACTTTACGCTTGTCTGGACATGCCGCGGACTCAGGTGAATCGCATTTATTGCCAAAAGATCCTGGCTCCTGCGTTGCAGAAGAAAAAGAGTTAAGTAGCCGGGAAACTCTAAGCTTGCTCATATGACCCTACTCCCACGCTTTTCTCTAACCTTTTTACTTCAAATCCTTGCTCTTCCTTGAGTACTATGGCTCTTAATATTGAAAAATAATTCACACCTTATGTGTTCTTAATGCGGATTTTCAAAATAATGCAGTTTTTTTATGCGGATTTTCAAATTTTTGCGGTTTTTTATGCGGATTTTCAAAGTTATGCGGTTTTTTATGCGGATTTTTGACATTAAAAATGTCTTACTCCACTATCTGGGGCTAGGTGTCATTCTAAAATCTAAACTACCTCCCATGTAACGAAACTATGTAAGGTTTGCACGCTTATAACTCCGATATTACTAGATGGATTTTAATCATTCATACACCAACCGATTCAGAAACACCTAACTTAAATATTGGTAATAATTTAATATCTCCCCAATAAAAGTAGACTTTTGGAAATTGGTAAAATTAAAAAGTTCACGAAAAACGGGAAAATTACCATTCGTGAGGCAGATTTCTCAAACACAGCCGTCAAGAGAGGGCAGCTTAGTTGCTCAATGAAACACGAAAAGTCATAAATAGAAGCAACGAATGTCCGTTTAAATCAGTTGTTGCTCTTATCCCATTCGAGCAACATCGTCTCCGGGCGATGCAATAAGCGCTATCGATTTTCGGTAACGTTGGCATTTGCACACACTCGCACCTAAGTGACTAAACCATATACGGTTAGTTTATAAATAGAGGTGACGCGTACCCGTTTGAATCAGTTTTTGTTCTTATGTCGAACGTGTAAGATCATGGCTGCAGCGTCTGGGCACTACAATAAGCGGTAGACGCTATGCATTTTCGGCAGCGGTGGCCGTGTGAGGATTTTTCGGGTACCAGCACGGTGTCACAGAATGATTTGCAAAGTGGGTGGGCGGGGTGGTTTGGATTTAATTCAATACGGTGTGTGTTGCTTAAGAGTGTTGCGTTTGAAAAAAATGTATTTATTTTTATGCATGCGTGTGCGTTGTAACTTGTTAATCCATGTTCACGGCGCTTTGTAGCTGCGTAGGGTAAAGAGCCTATTGGTTTTCATGTTTCATATTTCGGTTATATGTTTTTTATCAGTAAGGCATCTGACAACGTGCTTCTGTAGTTATTGCACTGTTCAGCAGCGTAGTATTTTATATAGGAGAGTACACTCAGGTTTTTTTACGCGGATTTTCAAATTTACGCGGTTTTCATTAACGCGTTTTTTTTAAATTTACGCGGTTTTCATTTACATGGCCTGTATCCCCTGCGTGAAAAATCTGACTGTAATTGCATCGGAAACAATCACATTCCCAGCAGAACTTTTTGTTTTCTAATTTCAAAAACTTTTGTATCGTACTGCACACAACGAAAAATTTTAAAACAGACCTTACCGTCCCAGCAGCAGTTTAAGCGGCTGTTTTTTTTCGATTCAAATTCAAGCCATGTCTTAAGCGTTACTGGACTTAAAATTGTTTTCCCAGTTTATCCAGTCAGAATATCTGTCCTACTCTATGTCCCAGTTAAGCTCAGCCGGAATTGAACTGGAATTCTGGCTGGTTCCAGTTCGTACACGGGCTACAGTGACACAACCGATGCTAACTAGAATCGGTTGTGTCACTGGAGCCGGAATACGAACTGGAACCAGCCAGAATTCGGGTTCATTTCCGGCTGAGCTTAACTGGGATATTTAAAACACAGTTCTAATTGCGTTTTAAAGTATACAACAAATAGAACGGTTGGGTATACTAATTTAAATTTTAAAATAAATCTGTTTTAAATTATGAAACAAACCGCTGTACTGAAGATATAATTATGTCAGTCCTATTACCACATAAAACACCTATATAACATAAAACGCTGCAGAATAGGTTTAATAATACAATGTTTACATTACAGAGTTATAACACGTTTTAATAATTAGCAACAAGAAAAATGTCACCAAGATAGCATAAAAACCCGTTTTAACTGGTAGTGCGAACGTTGCATAACAATGTAATTTATCAAATAATTTAATTTTTTCCACCACTAATCTATCAAGAAATACTTAACCTTAAGATTGTTTAATTAAGTTCATTAGTAGTATTGAAAATTTAAATGGAAAATGAAATTTCATATTTCATGGAGAATCTGTATATTTCCATTGGCGGGCGTGGGCTTCCTCATCACAGCTCTCAATATGGAACTTTTCTTTTGAATATATTTTCTGGATAGACCAGCCTATTTTTACTAGATGGATCAGCCAAATAATGCCAATCACCTAGTGAAATACTTGATTAATTAATAGATTACCGTTAAAAGACCTTCAATAAATTATGTTTTCATGGGGAGGGTATACAGCAAATTGTAACATATGAAAACAGGCGAGTGAACAAGAACGTGAGTCGATATGTGTGATAGATAAAATTCATTTGCACGCTCCTGAAAAAAGCTACATTTTTAATGTCACCGTGGTCGTGTCCTGTACACAACCCTTTAATTTTTTTTTTATGAAAAATTTTAAAACAAGGAATTCAATAGTAATGGTTTTTTAGGAAATATTTACAGTTATCTTAAAACTAACAATATAGTTTGGTACAAAAAAGGGGGAACAACTATTTATGAAAAATTTCACAGATGTTTTAAAACTAGGGATACAATTCTATTTAAAAGATGGGGGACAATAGTTTTAACAAAGAGTAGAAATTACAACTATCTTAAAACTAGGAATACGGAATACAAATTTGATTTTTTATCGGATACTTATGCTTGGTCATTTCCAAAATCGGTGTAGAAGTAGTTGTATCAAGGACAGGGGAGAGAAGGCGTAGATGGTGACCGGTAGAGAAGAGCAAAACTTGCAACTTTCGGGCAAACGGGAGATCAGCGAAACAAGTTTGCGCCTCAGTCTAGTAGGTCGGATTGGCGGATGGTATTCTTCGGACCCGCGGGGAATCCTTCGGACCTCGAGTCGCTCTCGCTTCAGATTCCGTAGTGATAAGGGCGACGGCGGTTACATAGTGGCAGTCTGAAGCATATCGGTTCCACACGGCAAGAGGAAACTTCTAAAAACGAGAAATAAAAGGAGAGGGGCTAAATTGGGATATTTATCGTTTTTATGAAAGTATAAATAAGGGACATATAGGGGAAATCACGATTTGCCAGCATATCTCGGACTGGGACATTGGGTGGTCTACCTCGGGCCCGAAGGGATTCCTTTAACTGAGACCTGGCGTCCAAATACCCGGCGCATACCCAGACAACGTGCTCGATGTCATGATAGCCCTCGTCACAAGCGCACAGACTACTCTCCGCTAGCCCAATACGCCGCAAATGTGCATCTAAGGTGTAGTGGTTGGACATAAGTCGGGACATTACACGAATAAAATCCCGACCCACATCCATCCCCCTGAACCATGGCTTCGTTGATACCTTCGGGATAATGGAATGTAGCCATCGTCCAAGTTCACCATTGCTCCATGAGGTTTGCCAACTGTTGAGTGTCCTCTGACGACAAATACTAAAAAAATCGTTGAAGCAGATTGGTCTTTCGTATATGTCACCATTTAATGCGCCCACCTTTACTAATGAGTAGACCTTTTCATTGCCCGGGATAGAGCAATGAGAGGGGACCCAAACAAAGGTAATCTGATAAGATTTTTCAGATAACGTACACAAGGACTCCTGTATCTTCCCCAGAAAATACGGGAATTGCTTTTTAGGCTTCACCGTACGAAGAGCCTCGATAGAGCTGAGGCTGTCCGAAATGATGAAGTAGTGATCTGTGGGCAGAGTGTCGATGATCCCAAGGGTGTACTGAATTGCAGCTAACTCTGCGACGTAAACTGAAGCAGGATCATTGAGCTTGAATGAAGCGGTGATAGTATTGTTGAAGATACCGAAGCCAGTGGACCCATCGAGTGTAGAACATTTTGTCACAGTCGACTTCTCGGAATTTATTACAAAATATATTGGGGATCACTTGAGGGCGTATATGGTCCGGGATTTCACGAATCTCTTCCTTCATGGATGTGTCGAAGAATACAGTAGAATCAGAAGTATCTAGGAAACGAACACGGTTGGGAGTATACGTAGAAGGATTAATGCTCTGTGCCATGTAGTCGAAGTACAAGGACATAAATCGGGTTTGAGAATTTAGCTCGACGAGCCTCTCGAAGTTTTCAATCACCAACGGGTTCAGAATGTCGCATCGGATGAGCAATCGATATGAGAGTTCCCAAAATCGATTTTTTAGCGGAAGAACGCCCGCCAGCACTTCGAGACTCATCGTATGGGTCGAATGCATGCAACCCAAGGCAATGCGCAAGCAACGATACTGGATTCTCTCCAGTTTGATGAAGTGTATGTTCGCAGCGGAGCGGAAACAGAAACACCCGTACGCCATCACCGACAATATCGTTGTTTTGTACAACCTGATCAGGTCTCCTGGGTGAGCACCCCACCACGTTCCAGTTATTGTTCGGAGAAAATTGATCCTTTGTTGGCATTTCTGTTTCAGATACCTAATGTGACATCCCCAGGTACCTTTAGAGTCGAACCAGACCCCGAGATATTTAAATGTGAAAACCTGGTTGATCGTTGCACCCATTAATAGAAGCTGGAGTTGCGCCGGCTCACGGTTCCTAGAAAAAACAACCAACTCAGTTTTCTCCGTGGAGAACTCAATACCCAGCTGAAGAGCCCAAGCAGACAAATTGTCCAAGGTATTTTGTAATGGTCCTTGCAAGTCGGCAGCTTTGGGCCCTGTAACAGAGACCACCCCGTCGTCTGCAAGTTGCCTTAGCGTGCATGAATTGGCAAGACAATCGTCAATGTCATTCACGTAAAAATTGTAGAGCAGGGGACTTAGACATGAGCCCTGGGGAAGACCCATGTAGCTAAATCGCGATGTTGTTAAATCGCCATGCGAAAAGTGCATGTGCTTTTCAGACAACAGGTTTAGCAAAAAGTTATTTAAAATTGGTGAAAGACCATGCTGGTGCAGCTTCTCTGACAGAATGTTGATAGAAACTGAGTCAAAAGCCCCCTTAATATCCAAGAAGACTGATGCCATCTGCTCTTTGTTAGCATAGGCCATTTGGATTTCTGTAGAAAGCAACGCAAGGCAATCGTTCGTCCCTTTGCCTTTGCGGAAGCCAAATTGTGTATCTGACAGTAAGCCATTTGCTTCAACCCAATTGTCGAGGCGAAACAAGATCATTTTCTCGAACAACTTCCGAATACAGGAGAGCATTGCAATCGGCCGATACGAGTTGTGGTCGGAGGCTGGTTTTCCTGGTTTTTGAATGGCGATGACCTTCACTTGCTTCCAGTCATGAGGGACAATGTTACCCTCAAGAAACTTGTTAAATAAGTTCAGCAAGCGCCTTTTTGCAGTGTCAGGCAGATTCTTCAGCAAGTTGAATTTGATTCTGTCTAACCCTGGGGCGTTATTGTTGCATGATAAGAGAGCAAGCGAAAACTCCACCATCGAAAACGGTGTTTCGTTCGCGGTATCGGGAGGAGACGCGGCGCGGCACGTTTTCTGTACCGGGACAGAGTCCGGACAGATCTTCTTGGCGAAAGCGAATATCCAACGGTTTGAATATTCCACGTTCTCGTTGGTACTATTACGGTTACGCATACGTCGAGCCGTACCCTAAAGAGTGCTCATCGCTGTTTAACCCGTCGACGAACCGGCGCCAATAATTGCGTTTTTTGGCTTTCATTAAACTCTTCATTCGCCTTTCTAGCGACGCGTACTGTTGATAGCTAGCGGGTAACCCGTCTTCCCGGAAGGCCTTATATGCAGTGGACTTCTCCGCGTACAGCTCTGAGCACTCTTTATCCCACCACAGTGTGGGAGACCGTCCATGGGTATTCGCGCTGGGTACTGGTTTAGTCTGAGCTTGATTCGCACTGTCGAGAATCAAGCCAGCCAAAAACCTGTACTCTTCCTCCGGAGGAAGTTCTTGAGTGGATTCGATTTTAACGGATATCGCGGTCGCGTAACTCTTCCAATCAATGTTCCGTGTGAGGTCATACGAGGCATTGATTGTTTTCGATGGTCTTGAACCGTTAGCAATTGAAATCACGATAGGCAAATGATCGCTACCGTGGGGATCAGGGATCACCTTCCACCTGCAATCTAACTGTAGCGATGTCGAGCAAAGCGATAAATCCAACGCGCTTGCGCGTGCTGGTGGTGTAGGAATCCGCGTCATTTCTCCCGTGTTTAAGATGGTCATGTTGAAATTGTCGCAAAGATCTTGGATTAATGTTGATCTATTATCATCATGAAGACAACCCCATACCGTACCGTGTGAGTTAAAGTCTCCCAGAACTAGCCGCGGTGCCGGTAAGGATTCCGTGATATTACAAAGCGTTCGGTGCCCTACCGAGGCTCTAGGAGGAATGTAGATGGAAGCAATGCAAAGGTCTTTACATTTGATTAAAACTTGACAAGCGACAATTTCAATGCCTGGTGTCGAAGGGAGGTTAATTCGGTTGAAAGAATAGCACTTTTTGATCCCCAAAAGTACTCCTCCATAGGGGTTTTCTCGATCCAGACGAATTATATTAAAGTCGTGGAAGTTGAGATTTATATCGGAAGTTAACCAAGTTTCACATAATGCGAAAGCATCACATTTTAAACTATTTAGTAAAAATTTAAAGGAATCGATTTTCGGGAGGATACTTCTGCTGTTCCACTGTAGAACAGTGATCGAATCGGTGACCTCGTTCGATGACTTAGCCATCGAAGGATACGATCGCTGCAAGGAGGGGCCATTTAGTAGTCAACTGCTTCAAAAATGTTTGCACTATAGGGAGAAAACGTATCAGAAGGCTTTTAAGAGGATCAGTAACATTGAAAGCTGTGAAAATTAAGTCCACTATGTCAGAAAATTTCATTAGTCCGCTACTGGACTGAGTATCTGTTTGAAGAAAGGGGACACTTGGGGTTTTTGGTGTCCCTGGAACTGGTGGGTACTCCTTGTTAGAATTAATATTTCCAAGTCCTGGAGCAAATTGCTTCGGCTTTTGTGCATCACTTCCGTTGGATTTATTGATTGTAGTTGGCGCACTCTGAGGGGACGACACCTTGGCACCCTTACGAGGCAATTAAGGGGAGGCTAGATTTCTCCTCTTCCTGGATTCCCCTGGGTTAACCAATGATGTTCCCTCTTGTGGGTCGTCAGATTCTTGCTCAACGCCAGCCAAAAGAGCAAAGGAATTTTCGGAAGGGACAGATGGCGAAGCATTCTTTAGCATTTCTGCATAAGAGTGCCTCGAGCGATCCTTAAGGGAGCGCTTAATTTTATCCCCGCGCTGATTGTACGCCGGGCATGACTTAAGAGCATGCGGAGGGCCCCCGCAGTAAATACACTTCTCAGTTTCTCCACCGCAAGCGTCATCCTCATGCTCTCCCTCGCATTTGCCGCACCGTTTTTTATTGCCACAATAAGTGGCTGTGTGGCCCAGTTGCTTGCAATTGCTGCAGTTCATTACCCGCGGTACAAACAGGCGAACGGGTAAGCGAACCCTATCCAGGAGGACATAGTTGGGAAGAGCAGACCTGGAGAAAGTCACCCGAATCGAGTCTGACGGAGAATAAGTTGTCTTATCATTTTCTGTTTTTGCGGAATACAATTGCTTGCATTCCAGAATCTTCACCTTTTGAAGTGAAGGGTCCTTAAAGCAGCCAACCCCGTACTTCAACAGGTCTTCGCACTTTAGACCCGGTTCGGCGACTATTCCATCGATCTCCACTGCCCTACAAGGCACATACACTCTGAATTGTTTCGTAAAACGCTCGCTGCGAGCAATCTGGTTTGCCTGATCGAGGTCATTTACTATAACGCGTATCTTATTAGCTCGAACACGTGTTATCTAAGCTACGGCCGGGTAGTTAGCAGTCAGCTCCCGTGATATTTCTAGAATATTGGGCGATTTCGTGTTGGGCCGGAAATACACCACCCAGGGTCCATTTGAACTGGCTGGGTATGTTTTAATACGAGGAGGACTGGGGGAATCAGGGGAGGGAGTAATATCGGGTTTATCCGGTAAATCCATGGGAATATCATTCCCATCCAATGTTCCTTCGCCCTCGGCCATTTAGGCACGAGGATAGCACGTGGTGTAAACGAGAGATGAAACTTGTATTCAGGGGAAAGGGAAAAGTAGACCGATCGGGGAAAGGGAAACGAAAGAAAGAAAAATAATACTTAGCTTATATAGCGGCGTGTCCGGCAATTCTGGTATTCACTTCACCAGCCTGGGCACCGGCGAACAAAGACTGCCTCAAACAATAGTTGACCTTCACTGTCAATATATATTCTTGTTCACTTTATGCACAGCACCAGAAAACTGCTTCGATCGAGAGCTCGGAGAGTTATGTAATCATATGTTTGTCGAGATGTGTTCAATATATGGGAGCTGTCAAGTTGTCCCCGGGTTGGTTATAAACGACTCATAACGCACAACGTTATTGCCTGCTCTGCTAGTGCAAATTGTTCAAACTTCGTAGAAACAACAACATTGGTAGCAGTTAAACAGTCTAAGGTAGATATTGAACTTCGACAATCGATCGATCTCGTTGAGCATGCGAGAATAGTTTTAGTCTTGGAGGAAATCAGTGTTGAAACTGTTATGAGGGATTCATTTTTACATGCTTCAATTACGCGTTGTGGCTCTGATGTTCGAAAGAAATTAGTAGCGAGTATTCGGTGTCAACCCTCTATTCAAAATTTGGCCCAAGATGGAGTGAAATCTTTTGTTACTGTCTGCAAAGTTGCCGAATTTTGTTTCAAGGTGAGATCTGAAATGAAAATTTATACAGAAATATCAAAACTAACGGTCACTTTTAGACACTTATAGGGGAAATCAACAATGCGCACATTCAAAAATATTACGAGCTTCTGATGTTTACAACAGTTTTACGTACTACATCTAGATTCCAATACATATTCAAAAAGCCAGAATACCACGAGTGTTACGAGGGATCATTTTTTTTCCTGCCACTCTAGTGATGAGCCTATGGAACACACGTTTCATGTTTCCAAAAGACCTGAAGCTTTTAATCACTGAGCTATCTGACAACATGCTTCTGTAAGTTTTTCTGCAGTACATACTGGATTTGCGCCTGCTGGAGGGCTATTGTTGGTTAGAAATTTTGGTGGGTGAGTAGACTGAGCTATTTTAGAGCAGTTTCAGTTCGTTTTAAAATGTCGCGAAACTTATCTTTATCTATTCCTGGTGGAATTACATATGTGACCCGACAATTCAGTCTATATTTTTGGCACCATATAACCGCTCCGTAGGAAATTTTATGGCAATCTATGGGGATAATATCCCTTTCATTTTAGATTAGTTTTGTAAAAATCGGCCACCATATACGAAAAACTTATGAGTTTGTTAATTTTCAACGAAGGCCATATTTCACGGGACTGCCGCAGAATTTTAGGGTATTCAATGTTCGTATATGAAATTAACCGCGTTTTATACTTTCCATTTGATACTTGGTTTGTGAAAATCGGTGCAGTCATCACCGAATAACCGAGACTTAAATTCTGGAATACACTGAAGTTTTTTTTTAATGCGGGGGATACGTACCGCATAAGAAAAAATTAAAGGGTTGTGTACAGGACACGACCACGGTGACATTAAAAATGTAGCTTTTTTCAGGAGCGTGCAAATGAATTTTATCTATCACACATATCGACTCACGTTCTTGTTCACTCGCCTGTTTTCATATGTTACAATTTGCTGTATACCCTCCCCATGAAAACATAATTTATTGAAGGTCTTTTAACGGTAATCTATTAATTAATCAAGTATTTCACTAGGTGATTGGCATTATTTGGCTGATCCATCTAGTAAAAATAGGCTGGTCTATCCAGAAAATATATTCAAAAGAAAAGTTCCATATTGAGAGCTGTGATGAGGAAGCCCACGCCCGCCAATGGAAATATACAGATTCTCCATGAAATATGAAATTTCATTTTCCATTTAAATTTTCAATACTACTAATGAACTTAATTAAACAATCTTAAGGTTAAGTATTTCTTGATAGATTAGTGGTGGAAAAAATTAAATTATTTGATAAATTACATTGTTATGCAACGTTCGCACTACCAGTTAAAACGGGTTTTTATGCTATCTTGGTGACATTTTTCTTGTTGCTAATTATTAAAACGTGTTATAACTCTGTAATGTAAACATTGTATTATTAAACCTATTCTGCAGCGTTTTATGTTATATAGGTGTTTTATGTGGTAATAGGACTGACATAATTATATCTTCAGTACAGCGGTTTGTTTCATAATTTAAAACAGAATTATTTTAAAATTTAAATTAGTATACCCAACCGTTCTATTTGTTGTATACTTTAAAACGCAATTAGAACTGTGTTTTAAATATCCCAGTTAAGCTCAGCCGGAAATGAACCCGAATTCTGGCTGGTTCCAGTTCGTATTCCGGCTCCAGTGACACAACCGATTCTAGTTAGCATCGGTTGTGTCACTGTAGCCCGTGTACGAACTGGAACCAGCCAGAATTCCAGTTCAATTCCGGCTGAGCTTAACTGGGACATAGAGTAGGACAGATATTCTGACTGGATAAACTGGGAAAACAATTTTAAGTCCAGTAACGCTTAAGACATGGCTTGAATTTGAATCGAAAAAAAACAGCCGCTTAAACTGCTGCTGGGACGGTAAGGTCTGTTTTAAAATTTTTCGTTGTGTGCAGTACGATACAAAAGTTTTTGAAATTAGAAAACAAAAAGTTCTGCTGGGAATGTGATTGTTTCCGATGCAATTACAGTCAGATTTTTCACGCAGGGGATACAGGCCATGTAAATGAAAACCGCGTAAATTTAAAAAAAACGCGTTAATGAAAACCGCGTAAATTTGAAAATCCGCGTAAAAAAACCTGAGTGTACTCTCCTATATAAAATACTACGCTGCTGAACAGTGCAATAACTACAGAAGCACGTTGTCAGATGCCTTACTGATAAAAAACATATAACCGAAATATGAAACATGAAAACCAATAGGCTCTTTACCCTACGCAGCTACAAAGCGCCGTGAACATGGATTAACAAGTTACAACGCACACGCATGCATAAAAATAAATACATTTTTTTCAAACGCAACACTCTTAAGCAACACACACCGTATTGAATTAAATCCAAACCACCCCGCCCACCCACTTTGCAAATCATTCTGTGACACCGTGCTGGTACCCGAAAAATCCTCACACGGCCACCGCTGCCGAAAATGCATAGCGTCTACCGCTTATTGTAGTGCCCAGACGCTGCAGCCATGATCTTACACGTTCGACATAAGAACAAAAACTGATTCAAACGGGTACGCGTCACCTCTATTTATAAACTAACCGTATATGGTTTAGTCACTTAGGTGCGAGTGTGTGCAAATGCCAACGTTACCGAAAATCGATAGCGCTTATTGCATCGCCCGGAGACGATGTTGCTCGAATGGGATAAGAGCAACAACTGATTTAAACGGACATTCGTTGCTTCTATTTATGACTTTTCGTGTTTCATTGAGCAACTAAGCTGCCCTCTCTTGACGGCTGTGTTTGAGAAATCTGCCTCACGAATGGTAATTTTCCCGTTTTTCGTGAACTTTTTAATTTTACCAATTTCCAAAAGTCTACTTTTATTGGGGAGATATTAAATTATTACCAATATTTAAGTTAGGTGTTTCTGAATCGGTTGGTGTATGAATGATTAAAATCCATCTAGTAATATCGGAGTTATAAGCGTGCAAACCTTACATAGTTTCGTTACATGGGAGGTAGTTTAGATTTTAGAATGACACCTAGCCCCAGATAGTGGAGTAAGACATTTTTAATGTCAAAATCTTTTGCCCCCTCTCTTATATATAGAATTTTTTTTTCTAGTCTTAAGATAGCTGTAAATTTTTTTTTTTATAAAAAAAAAATATTTCAACATTGTAACCTCCTAGTTTTAAGATATTCAAAATGTAAAAACAAAAGAATTCGGCACCGCCAAGCTAACGCATTTGTGCCTATCAAATAAACGAAATGAAAAAAAACATATGATTACGGCCTAAAAGCCAACTGTCAAAATTCACTTTGAATGGAAATTTCGGACAAACCGTTACGCGCCAATCACAGATGTTGGTAGTAAACGAAAGAGAAAAGTTTTCTCTATCATAAACTGTTGTGAACTGTGTTCGACTAGTACCGGATTGTCCGGAATTTCCATTCAAAGTGGATTTTGACAGTTGGCTTTTAGGCCGTAATCATATGTTTGTCGAGACATAAAAAAAAATTGTGGTGGTTTGGTGATGTCATGGCGGCTCGAATGGAGCAAAATTTGAAAAAGGCACATCCCATTTATTATTTTTCATATCCGAAAAAAATAAACAGTTTAATCAAAATTTATTTCGCTGTTCGAGTTAGAAATTATTGTTATTCCACCATACCTAAACAGAAACATAGATTCCATTTTGAGTTTAAAAAATCCAAAATAAAATAAATCGATTTTCGGAAATACAAGAAGATGTGTTTTTGGTTGACAAAATAGAGGCAATGACAAAATATATTTATTCATTCGCTTTAATAAACCGAAGCTGATAAACTAGATAACATTAATCCGTAGACATCACCTTAGAATCTGGCTGGCTGACGAAATCGGGTCGAAAATCTGACAAAATTAGGGGCTGATAAAAATGGGTTTTCACTGTATTGGAATTTCCGTAAATCTTCTGTATCGAATCAACTTCTCTACATGCATGAAATCCTCCGGTAGATAACGTTCCATTAGACAGGAGCCTAGTAAAATGCCAGAATAATTCTGAAGAGATCCGTACCAAAACCATCGCAATATCTTCTGAACATAATTACTGCAAAAGTCGAACAAAACTCTGGCAGGAGTCAAACAAAATTGTACATTCCTGGCATTCTTGCTGAAACCGAGCACTACCGGTTTGCTGCCAGAACTCTGATAAAAGCACGCTCATTCTAGGCAAAACCAATTTTGCTAAATGTGTAGAAAATCCTACATATATTGTTTATTTTCCCGATCAAAATACTAAAATTGTTGACGTTCTTAATGAACTTGAAACAAGATGTCGTAGGTTCACAAATTATTTAGCTCGGTGATTTACTTTGATTGGCCAAAATGTTTTTCATTTACATTTATCGAGAAAAAAGCACCAATGATTTAGCGATTACAAACTTCACACAACAAGGAAACCAAAACATTTTAGGAAGGAAGAGAGCCAGTTGCTAAAGTCAGCGACTTCCAGCTAAATTTATAATATGATTTATGTAACTTTACTTTCCAGTTAGCGATAAATTTATTCTCTAATATTAGTTTTCTTTATCCGCATTTTGGAATACGCCTTTTCTAAATGTTGTTCTAGCCGCATTGACGGCGTTCATAACACACGTAACGAAACACGCTTTTCTCTTGGAACTTTTTCGTTTCGTTGTTCATGGTACTCGTACAGAGAAGGCATACTAGCGCCTCCATCAAATCGGTGGTACATATATGAAACATGCACTATCTGTCAAGTTGTCCCTGGGTTTATAACTTGCTTTGAATTGGTACGCATTCGAATTATTGTTCGATCCGCCTTTCGCACGAAATGTACCGAAAAATGTTTCCAGATGATCTTGGCTTAACCGGTACGTGAACAAAGCTTCAATAGTACCTTGTTCACAATATTGACCCCAAAAGCTATCAATTGCTACAAAAAAACCCCAGAAATCCAGTCTTTCTAGGTTTGTTGAGAATATAGGTACCGTTAGCTAATTTGATGGATTTGATATACGTTTCGGCGTATGAAAACGCAGGCCAATTTACTTCAATATTTGCATTAGATAATGGTCTTTTGAAATGTACAGCCGATTTATTCATACTGCTTTAATATGCTTGCAGGCACGTAGCCAGAGGGGGGGCTAGGGGGCTAAAGCCCCCCCCGAAATTTTTCAAAAATAAATTTAAAAAGCCGGTGACTTTTAACAAAACTTGTTGCTTATTTGGTTTGAACAAATTATTGAGAAAAAGTTAAAGAAGGCTATTTCTAACCACCGAAGGCAATGGTCACGAAATTCAGTGTGCTTTATGCTTTTGCTCGAGCCAGTGCGAAGCGAACAACAAAAAAGTAACTTTTATATTGTGTGCCTTGTCTGAAGAATACAAGAGACTGTTACTTTAATTGTAGCTGTAATAATCTGTCGAGATTAGTGATTAGCAGAAGCAAGAATTGGTGCTCCAGCCAAATGCGGTGATTATAAAATTATTGATCATTCGCATCCTGAAGGTGTAAATAGAGATTAGACTTTCGGAAACCGGCTCTATCCAGTTCTACCATGGCAGGCATTTAGCGCTCAACAAATTAGTGCAGACGAAACCATTCATTTCGCACAACTTAAAGAACAAGGTTGTGTGTGACATTGCTTAATTAAGATCCTTCTGTATATGGACTATGAGAAAATGAATGTTCCGCTACAAGATCGGATACCGCTTACTCGCAGATTAATGTCACATTTGGGAGAAATGGAATCTATTTGGAAGGGCAATTATTGAGGGCGAAAAGCAAGGAAGATATTCGCGAACATAAAGGCAGCAACTACGATGATGACACGGAAATGTACAATAGCGAGATAGAAATGAACTACTCCCCCCCCAAGACATAGTTGGTGAGGAAAAAAATATTTCCTCGCCTCGTAAACAGGTTTCCACGTGCAATGGCTAAGCGCTTGCGCGAGATCTGTAGGACAACCACATAAACTCGTTATATTATTTTAATATATAAAAGACCCACGACCCAGTTTGTTATTTTTAAATGATAAGTTTTTGAATTGCACACAATTTTGAATTTCTGTATTAGGTCAGTGCACACTGTACACTCTGTTCTCTGTACACTACTCTGCGCTACACAAAAAGTATTTCAATTTATCTGAGAACGATTGAGCCGAGAATAGAATTTTCATTTCGCGTCATTTTAACGCAATACCATTTTTATTAACGCTTCATTTCATTGTTACGAGTAATTCGTTCCGTACTAATACACTGTTAATCCGTAAATCCGTGATATCTTCGACAAACGTGCAAAAAAAATTCTTTTAAAAGTGGACCGGGCAAAAAGTGGTAAAATAATAGGCAATCACGAAGAGGGACTAAAATGTTGGGACTGATTGAATCTATAAGTCAATAAGTTGGGATAACAGTTTCGATTTCATGTCTTAAGTATGTAACAGTCTTTCGTTCCGTTTTTGCTCGTCATGGAATAAAATGAGAGAGATAATCTTAAATAAGAGAGCAAAGAGAGGAAAAAATCAACCAATCTAAATCGACTCAAGATCACTCTTCTATCTTTACTATACACTCAACACGAGTTCTTTTCGAATTGCGCTCTGATCTTCTCATTTCGTCTTCGTTGCGTTAGGTGCAACAACTTTAATTGAAACTTTTTCCCAAATAGTGATAAAACAAACATGTAATCAGACAAACATTACAACTTTCTTCAAGAAATCATACATCTCTTCCAATCTTGATGATGATTGAAAAAAATCAAGAGCTAATTATTTTTATTCACAAACAAACCTATTACTAAACAGATTAGTGTTCATATTTGTTTAATGAATTGGCAAAGAGTTTTGCAAAAGTTTTACAGGAAACGGATAATTTGCTGTAATTTAAAACAGACAACTCTAAAAGAAAGCCTCGGCAAATTAGGTGCAAGTGCGATGTGTTCTCTTCCATGTGTCGGAAGCAAGTGATGCTGAAATTATTATCTATGTTTATAGTCTCTAGTTATTTTGGTGGTGTCATCAATGTTATATTTACCAAATTTTATGTAAATTAGAAGCATTGAGTAATCAGTGCTAAGTAATTTTCTTTCGATTTGTGAATAGATTCTGAGCAGTTTCGCTCAGTAGATTAAATTCTGGGTAGTTTCCATTAGTAGATTAAATCATTGAAATATATATTGGACATTGTCCAAAACCCCACGAATTCCGAAATAAAACCTTCAAATAAATAAATAAAACCAAAATGTTCAAATATAATATTTACTTAATCTAGGTAATCTTCTCAAGTTACAACGGTTTTGCAAGATTGTCAAAAGTCAATAGAGCTAAGGCATTCTTGCTTTGTAGTGAAATCAGTAGTTTTTGCACTCACTTTACATTTTGACTTTTAGTATAGTTTTAGGGATCTAGGAAAATCAGTCTACGATATTTTTAATTCATAAGTACAATGATATAAAAAGTACCTAAAAAGAATCAACTTAAATAGATAAAAAGATAGTTATTCTGAGTTGCCTGATAATGTTGTCGAAGATAGTCTTTAACCCATTACCTATGAGAGTCAAATGAAAAAACATGTGTTTTTTTCAGGATTGTTTTGATTACGACATGATCAGTATCATTTAAATTGAAAATTTCATAAAGTCGAGTTAACGCAAACTTCGGATGAAGTCAAAGAGCTAGTAATAGTAGAAAGAAACCTGATCATGAAAATAGGAGTTGAACCTATTTTCTGCATCTACAAATCGCCTGCCTTATCAGAAGATTTGAAGCAAATTTCGACATTCACTTTGTTCGGACATTCTTTGCAACGGTAAACTTTGATTTCACACTGATATATTCCTATTCATGGGGACAACCTTGACGTTGGTTTCGTTCTTCTGATTAGCAAATGCGTGTAAAGTTTCGTGAGACGGGTTTTTGGATATTTTTCTACTCATTCCAATTTAGCGTCTTCTACAAATTGTAAAGGTGTATCGAATGTGTAGCATTTTCAAGCAGCGTAGCATGCAGCGTAGCATTTTCAAGCAGCCCTTAATACTTTGAGCTCTTGACTATTCATTTTTGTAACTAGAGAAATTTCTAACTTGTAAATCAAAAATAATCAAATTTAATTCGTCGATGCACTATAGCCTTTCTTGTAACAGGCAACATATTATTAGGGTTTTTAGTGTCTATTGTCTTATTTTTGGAATTTTTTTCACTAAGAACTTTTCAAATTACGTTCAGTTTCCAGTGATTGTTTCAAGTCATCAGAATTAATACATTTATGCAATAATTTTTAAGCCCCTCCCGAAACAAAATCCTGGCTACGGGCCTGTATGCTTGTCGCTTAGTTTGTTCGAAATTAATTAGTTTTTTGGGGGTATTAGAGTTGGGCTTTTTCAATGAGATTATATAATATAATAGTTAGAAATAGAAGAGACAGAAAGAGCTAAATGCTTCGGGAAGATATTTGATGGATGGGGTGGGTGGGTAGAGGGTGATACTTCTGGGTATAAGAAGAGTTTTTGCTGTGAGCGGAGAGCATTTCTAACGAGTTTTGTCATATGAACGATATCGAGGAGGACGTACACATTGTAGTCTTCACATGGATGTGTGAAGTATGTTACTAACCCATTTTGAGAATCAGGTCGCAAATTGCATCCGAGAGCATTTAAGCAATATTAAAAAATAACCAATATTTTCAGTTAAAATGTTCGTGTCGTTCAACTCAAACACATTCGTCATTTACTCTTTTATCCATTTTTACATTTGAGAACAAAACAATTTATTCTGAATAAATTTGAATGGGGTTAACAGGGCCGTAGCGTGGTCGTCTGGTGCCTTTGGTTCAATACCAGTTTTGCATCTCTTTGTTGTTTACGTTGGCTCACTTGTTCAGTTCGACTTTCGAACAATAATTTAGTGTAATGGCACTTATTCTGACTTATTTTATGACATTAATTCATAAAATTTTTATGAACTATAGAAATTATCTTCTTATTTTGTAACATATTGTTCCCTTAAAGATTTAAGTTGCTGTGTTTGCGAAACTCAATATCTTTAGCATGCCTCTGTAGACTATGATAACCACTCCTAACCGCAACACTCGTCTATACACAATAAATTTAAATCAGAAAAATTCATTGAATCAAATCGGTCAGTCCCCTTCAACGAAAACTGACTAATGGTCGGAAGCAATAAATGAACCAAACGTTTTCTTCCATATAAATGATCAATTAAATACAATTAAACATAAACCTTCAATTCCCGCAAAAAAATGCATTCCTTCCCCGACCTATCCACTTTTCATGCTATCCGCCGACCACATTCACTTAGCACCCAGCTTCCAACGCGAACAGTAATCCAGAAAACGAACCGTGAGAAATAAAGCCATTTGACGCCTTCGTATTTCATGTTTTATTATTACTTTGTCTTTACCTTGTGCCTTAAAGCTCCATAAAGCCTATCTATCGCCTAGTAGGAAACACCCTAGCCTCTCTTTTTCTCTAGATCGCGCCTCTCTATGACCATCCGAAAGCACTGCTATCACTTCTTTGCACTTTCTCGCTTGTTTTAGGGCCCGAAACAACGCCACGAAGAAGCCTACAAGGTAAGTACAAAAAAGTAAACAAACCAGATTCGACACCTACTCCAGGCTCCCACCGACCGGTACCACCTTCACGTGCCCAAAGCTCAGCTGTAGCATAGTGCTGCTTCCTGCTTCCTCCACGGTCCACTGCTGCAAATTTCCTTTCAAAGTCGGTAACGATTTCTGTCTGAGAGCCGACGGACCAGCGAAAATGCTATGATGCTCTTTTGCTAGGTTTTCCTATCGGCACATTATCTCATTATCGTGGGCTGTGGAGCAGCAGCAGCAGCAGCCGAAGCAGCGCGGCAGCTAGAAGTCATTTCATGCCACCTCAGTACGGCCATCGGTGACTTGCTTTCACTTGCCGCATAATATGGATCCGGAGGCTCGCTATACTTTCTGATTGCTGAACAAGATTCCCGTACGGCGCGCGGCTGGTTGTTTGTTACCTGTTCTGTTGAACTAATGCACCGTGACTGCGGTACCTACATTCAACCACTTTTGGATTAGCCGTATTTGTTTTATCGGGTGACCTAGTATTTAGATAAGCAATGTTTGTGATAAAATTACAAAATGTTTCGTTGATTTCGTAGCTTTATAAAGTTCAACTGCATGCAACTATTCATTAGTCACTAATAACCTGTTAAATAGATGTGAGAAAATCCTATAAGATGACGAGTTTGAGTTTGGTTACACCTCGGTTGCATACGAGTCGGGCGATTCAGTACTATGCTGAAGTTCCCTTTTTCGAACTCCTTCTCCACTGCAGACGCATGTGAGAGAAGACTGTGAGCTTCTGTTTCCTCTCTGAAGTTCTCTTTGCCAACTTCGAAACTCTCCGAGTATCAGGTGTGTCAGGTAAGGTTCGTCGCTTGATTAGTGAGAGCGTTGAAGTCTTCCGTACCATCAATTGATTACGCGAATGTAGATTTGTGGAAGTCGGTAGATTGGCTTCTCTGTAGGACGGATGGAATTGACGCAAACCAGGAACCGAATTATTTTTCAATTCTTCAATATCAGCCTAATTCAAAGTCGGAAAACAACAGCAAAGTTTAACGGGAGCCAGATTCGAAGGAATTACAGTCGGTTTGAGACATCAATCCATCGTAAATCAGAATAAAGCTGTATATGAGATTTATAATTTAACCAAGACACCATCATCACCATCGAAGAGATACTGTAGTTTGAATACGGTTTAGACCGAAATAATTTAATTTTTTTCTAAAGACCCATGGAACGGTCAAAAGAAATGCAGCCGAATTTTTAAAGATTCCGGCATGATTCTTAGATTTTCAGCCGCATCAGGGCAGCTTATCGAGACCTGATAAAACAATAAGTGATGAATTCATTAGTCTAAATCCATTATTCAAGGCAGGAAATCACTTTGAAAGAAAAGTTATTATGTTGTAACCAGCCAGTACATTTTTAAGTCACACTATTCTATATTACACCCGACACTGAATTTGCGAAGCGGCATTTTCGTAACCGAAACCGTACAACCGAATGTCCGCCTTCAATGGTTTCGATATGGAAAACAACGAGTACTTGAAAAAGTACAGCATGCAAATTTCTCATCTTTCATTCCCAAAAAAGGCAGATAAAGCAGCGAGATCTTATTTTGGCGCTGCAAGGTGTACTTCCTTCGCCCCTCGCCATATTCGCTAAAGCACAACAAAAGCAAATGGGTACCAAATTGAAAATTAAAGATCGAATTATGACCAACCGGGTAATAAAATTCAATTTATAGTAAGCATTTTATTGAACTGCTTTCCTGCCCGAACCCGAGCTTCATTTCCCTGCTCGCATATCAACGATATACGCTTTATGGGTGTACTTTTCAAACAGGACCGGGTTTGAGCTGAACTTTCGGGCGTTAAGGAAACGCAATCCACCAGGCACCGTCGCGTCAGGTCACGGAGATAGCATATCGCACACTTGACTTGGCTTACCTTTACGCGGAAGAAATACCTGTTTTGCCGCGGCGATGTCGAGAGAATCGAAACTCGATATCATTCGGAGCGGCTGAGAGTGTCATCATTTTGATCCTTGTGCGATGGCTTTTGCAAAGAGACTTGATTCGGTTCGTGTCTGTGTCCGCCCGATAGTGCGAACACGACAAGCTGATTATAAGCGAGAGTCGAATACATATCGTCATAAATTTGAACATTTTATCGTTCAAAGCATTTTAGACAATGTCAACACGGGTCAAATGAAGCGATTCCGACTGATCCATAGTTTTATTCTCGTTTTGGTTCGATCCAGGTGAGTTCTCGTTTTTTATGGGTTTATACCGTCAGTTAAATGTTTTCTAATCTAGTGGAGTTCCTATTTAAAATAATACCACTTTGTAGGCTAGACAATGTGGGTGTGGGGGCTGCTAAATACATGATGAAAATTTAGCCAAAATCGTCTTGTGAAAATTAAGAGACATTGGCGAAACCGCATTGATCGTCGAATCGTTTCAAGAAGACTCCTGCCGTTCAATGCATGGTTGAACAGGGGGTGGCCAAGAGGGGTGGGGGGACGGGGTGTTTCCCCCCGGGCCCGGAGCTGTGGATGTGGTCCGGACTTTGAACAGACGGAATGATTCTGTCAAATATTATTTCAATAACAGTTTATTTGAAATTTCAATTAGAGTTTAAATATTGGTATGATTTCCTCAAATTTGTATCATAAAGTTACTAATTTAATTATTTAATTTACGATTATTAAATTATAAAGTTTATACTGCACGAAAGACAAATCGAAAAAAAAAACTTTGAAACTTAAAACTCAAAAACGATTTAAACGCGCGGTGGGCAAAAAGACATTTGACCTTTTATGTAAAATGATTATTAAAAGACTTAAATTTATTTTCATTCTTTTTTTTCTTTTTTATTTCGACTATGTTAGTCACATTTTCTTTTTTACATTTTAACGACATTCAATTATCTAGAGATTACTGGGTAGGAAAAGTTATGAAACTTAGAGCCATAGTACTCAAGTGAGAGCAAGGATGTGAAGTAAACAGATCGGAAAACTAGAAATGGCAGGGCCATTAGAACAGGCTTAATATCGTACGGGCTTAATCTTTGTCTTCTGTTAATGAGGGTCGAGCTTAGGCAGAATGTCGGTTGTCACGGTAAAGATAGATACGTCTACCTTTATCAGGACACATGTTAGTGAACTCGAGTGATTCGTAGTTATTCTGCCTAAGCTCGACCCTCATTAACAGAAGACAAAGATTAAGCCTGTACGATATTAAGCCTGTTCTAATGACCCTGCCACTTCTAGTTTTCCGATCTGTTTACTTCACATCCTTGCTCTCACTTGAGTACTATGGCTCTAAGTTTCATAACTTTCCCTACCCAGTAATCTCTAGCTAATTGAATTTATTTTCAATTTCATACTTTACTATAACTGTCTCATGAATTTTGATCGATTATTTGAAAAAGTGTTTTAAAGTGTCTTAAAGTTCCTGGTTCTCGAAATTGATTTTGATACTTGATTTTTACGAAATAATTCGAAACATTACAATCTATGATTAGGTTTAAAAAAACAATGTTTTTTGCTTATTCTATACGGTTAAAATAAAGTCAATACTCCCATTGCGATTTCTCATCTTTTCAGGACGATATATGACTTCTATTTCTACTTATGTTTACTTGAAAAATATGTTTTAAATAGGAGAACCGGAAAGTTTTGACATTAAAAATGTCTTACTCCACTATCTGGGGCTAGGTGTCATTCTAAAATCTAAACTATCTCCCATGTAACGAAACTATGTAAGGTTTGCACGCTTATAACTCCGATATTACTAGATGGATTTTAATCATTCATACACCAACCGATTCAGAAACACCTAACTTAAATATTGGTAATAATTTAATATCTCCCCAATAAAAGTAGACTTTTGGAAATTGGTAAAATTAAAAAGTTCACGAAAAACGGGAAAATTACCATTCGTGAGGCAGATTTCTCAAACACAGCCGTCAAGAGAGGGCAGCTTAGTTGCTCAATGAAACACGAAAAGTCATAAATAGAAGCAACGCATGTCCGTTTAAATCAGTTGTTGCTCTTATCCCATACGAGCAACATCGTCTCCGGGCGATGCAATAAGCGCTATCGATTTTCGGTAACGTTGGCATTCGCACACACTCGCACCTAAGTGACTAAACCATATACTGTTAGTTTATAAATAGAGGTGACGCGTACCCGTTTGAATCAGTTTTTGTTCTTATGTCGAACGGGTAAGATCATGGCTGCAGCGTCTGGGCACTACACTAAGCGGTAGACGCTATGCATTTTTGGCAGCGGTGGCCGTGTGCGGATTTTTCGGGTACCAGCACGGTGTCACAGAATGATTTGCAAAGTGGGTGGGTGGGGTGGTTTGGATTTAATTCAATACGGTGTGTGCTGCTTAAGAGTGTTGCGTTTGAAAAAAATATATTTATTTTTATGCATGCGTGTGCGTTGTAACTTGTTAATCCATGTTTAGGGCGCTTTGTAGCTGCGTAGGGTAAAGAGCCTATTGGTTTTCATGTTTCATATTTCGGTTATATGTTTTTTATGAGTAAGGCATCTGACAACGTGCTTCTGTATTTATTGCACTGTTCAGCAGCGTAGTATTTATATAGGAGAGTACACTCAGGTTTTTTACGCGGATTCTGAAATTTACGCGGTTTTCATTTACACGGCCTGTATCCCCTGCGTAAAAAATCTGAGTGTAATTGCATTCCCAGCAGAACTTTTTGTTTTCTAATTTCAAACACTTTTGTTTCGTACTGCACACAACGGAAAATTTTAAAACAGAACTTACCGTCCCAGCAGCAGTTTAAGCGTTACTGGACTTAAAATTGTTTTCCGCTGTACTAAAGATATAATTATGTCAGTCCTATTACCACATAAAACACCTATATAACAAAAAACGCTGCAGAATTGGTTTAATAATACAATGTTTACACTACAGAGTTATAACACGTTTTAATAATTAGTAACAAGAAAAATGTCACCAAGATAGCATAAAAACCCGTTTTAACTGGTAGTGCGAACGTTGTATAACAATGTAATTTATCAAATAATTTCATTTGTTCAACCACTAATCGATCAAGAAATACTTAATCTTAAGATTGTTTACTTAAGTTCATTAGTACATTATTGGAAATTTAAATGGAAAATGAAATTTCATATTTCATGGAGAATCTGTATATTTCCGTTGGCGGGCGTGGGCTTCCTCATCACAGCTCTCAATATGGAACTTTTCTTTTGAATATATTTTCTGGACAGATCAGCCTATTTTTACTAGATGGATCAGCCAAATAATGCCAATCACCTAGTGAGATACTTGATTAATTGTAATAATAGATTATCGTTAAATGACCTTCAATAAATGATGTTTTAATGGGGAGGGTATATAGCAAATTGTAACATATGAAAACAGGCGAGTGAACAAGAACGTGAGTCGATATGTGTGATAGATAAAATTCATTTGCACGCTCTTGAAAAAAGCTACATTTTTAATGTCACCGTGGTCGTGTCCTGTACACAACCCTTTAATTTTTCATTTTTAACCTTCTCAATTTAAATATGTTTTTCCATTTTTTGGCATTTTGTCGGACAAATTCCATATTCGTTATATAATCTAAAGTTTCTATTACTTTCAATTTGGTACCTTTCCATTGTTTCATATTGGTTTTTTTCTATCTTTTTCCATTTCATCCTGGTTTTTCATTCTTTCTATTTTCTCCATTTAATTTTATTTTACACTTTTTGTGCATTTTACCCCATATTTTCCTTTTCTATTATTACCATTTCTTATTTCACAAAACTTTTGTTTTCTATTATTTTTTATATTTTTTATATTTGTCATTAAACCTTTTTAAGTTTTTCTCTATCCGCTTTTTTCATTTTAGGTCTCTCTTATTTTCTTAAAAATATCATTTTTCTATTGTTTCGTTTTACTTTTTCCATGTTGTGGATTTCTCTGTGCTCCATTTATCAGTTTTGAAATTCATGAAACATTTTTTCCATTATTTCATTTTAATCTTTTTGTATTTTGTCAATGTTTTCTGTTTTCCATTTCATAAAATTTTATATTTTTTGCATTTTTACTTTATATAGATTTATTCAACCCATTTATTTTTTAAATTTTCTCTTATTTTTCCTGTAAGGAAATATTCCTATTTTTTCATTTCTTCTGGCATTTTCTTTTTACCCATTTAAACCATTTTGATTTTACATGTTTTCTTTAATTTCACTTTTGTCTGTTTTTAAGCTGTTTCCACTTGTTCCTATTTTCTAATTTTTGTTTAATCTATTCCGTCCAATTGTTCCCATTAATTCTTTTATTTCTATTATTCCACTGCTCTTATTCAATTCTAGAATTTATTTAAAAATGATAACTTGGTCACCTTTGGATTTTTTTTTCATAAAACGTTTATTTGACACGGCATTTGCAAAAGCTTTTTTACGCCGGGGTTTTTTTACATAACATGTTACAAAAATTCTTAAGACTATCACGTTATAATAAAAATTCACTTTCTAATGCTAACACTGAGAATAATCATCATTTTGAATATTTTTATTTATACTCTTTTTTCTTGAATTTCATTGTAAACCTATTGATAGTTTTTCTGTAATCTTTGTATATTTTTTTGCTTTATTTATATCGTTTTATCTAACTTAACTAACTGCGAAGAAATCTAAATTGTTTGTGGGTAGCAATGGAAAAAAACTAGAAACGTTGTGGGAATAATTATATTTGAATATTTATTGTTTTCAGGAAATGATGAATATTGCCCATGTATGTAAGATCTCGTAAAGAGGATATCACGAACAGGAACATAGGGTGGTTTTCTTCTGGCTCGTAAGGAGTCTATTAATTGGGATATGGCTTCACGATATTCTGTACAAGACCAAACAACATGTTCAATGTCTTCGTAACCCTCTCCGCAAGTACATTGATTATCTTCTGCGATCCCATTACGGCGGAGATGCGCATTCGACTTACATCCAACCCTTTGAACCATGCCTTCGTTGATACTTTAGGGATAATTGAGTGCAATCACCGTCCCAGATCACCATTGTCCCTCCTTTGGATTTTTCATAGCTATTTTATTTTTACAGATTTATTCCGTCTTCGTTCTTTATCATTTCGTCTATTTGAAATATTTTTAACATTTTCCCATTTTTATGATTTTAATTTTTTCTTTGCTACTAATTTTTATATTTCAAATTGTATTATTGTTATTTTTACGTCTAGCTCTGTGGATCCATTTCGTTTATTTCCATACTCGTTTATTTTTTTGTCTAGTTTTTATATTTTTTGTTGTTTGATTTTTCTTCTTTTTGCCGTTTTTCCTGTTTTCAATGCTCGTGATATTTTTTTTTTTTTTTGATTTTGATGTTAACCAGTTTTTCACTATTTAAACTATTTTGTAATATTTTTTCTATTTCTTCAATTATTTTATAATTTCCTTTTTCATTTCTTTTACTTAATTTCATTATTTCAATTGTGCAACCTGTTTTATTTTGCCACTTCTTCAAATTGTTTACATGGTTTTAAATTTTAACTTTTCCATTGTCTTAATTTTGTTTTCCTGTTGTTTCTCCGCTTTGTTTTTTTTATATTTTAGGATATTGGTAGGTTTTTGACTATTTGCATATTATTAATCTTTTGCCATTATTTTATATGTCAGCTCGCTATATAGCTTTCTCGTTTTGTACCATTTTATCTATTTATTTGTTTTTCCTGGTTCGTTCTTCTTTTGTTTTTCTCTCTTTAAACGCTACTTCCATTGAATGTTCACTTTGTTTTTTTTAGATTTATTACACTTCTATTTGGCTGCTATTTACACAATTCGCTTAAGATTTTAATTAGAAGTTTTTCAATAATATTGTACAAAATATATAAATGAACGAATCGCAACAATCACTTGAATCAGTTTTCCCCGAAACCAAAAAAGTCAGCTACACTATCGAACCAATGAGATGTTGCATTTTTAGAAGTTGGCGATGTTGTAGCGCACCGACTTGGTCGAATGTGTTGTTTCTTTAACGAACTCTAGGTGAAATAAAACAAAGATCCGACCAAATCCATGGAAAAATTGTGAAAATATCGATTAATCAGTTACTTTCAAAGCCACTAAAATTTCAATATTTAAAAGGTTTTACGATCAAAATTTGGTCGACTTAAACTTGACGCATTTGTTTGCACGTAATTCAACAAAATTTAAAAAAAAACCGCGTGCGGAACTACGCGGATTTTTTTTTTATTTTGTCATTTGCTGTCATTCAGTTATAAAAGTGTTGTCCAAGCAAGCACAGCAATACAGAGAATTTTTGCTCGCATTTAGCCTGAATTTGAACTACTTTTGGTATGCATTAAAAGTGACCAAATCAACCATCATCAGCGTCATTGATGGTGATTGATGAAAATATTGGTGATCCAAAATGATGCATATCAACGTCGAATGTTGTATACTGAAAATTATTCAAGGAGTCTAGAAAAAATATTATTTTTTGGCGACAGTGCTGCCGACTATGCGATTTTTTCAGTTAAATATTAAAAGTTAATTTTTCTCTCAATACATTTTTTTAAATTTTGAGAATTCTTATGCCATTGTATTCCTCAGACATTTTGATATGAAAAATGCATATAATCTCAATATAATTTGAGCGGATCCTAAGATACACAGTTTTGAAGGGAAAAACTTGCATTTTCTCATTAATTCCCCGTGTTTATTTACATAAAAATAAATTCCTAAAAGTAAAAGCTGATTTAACTTCAATCTTGAATTATAGGAAGAATACGGGGTAAAACGGGTTCACACATTTAATGCGGACATTCTAACTATCTGCTATCGATTCCCATTCCCATTTTCGGAAATATATTGCCCTGTTCA
Source organism: Topomyia yanbarensis (assembly GCF_030247195.1). Classification (NCBI taxonomy): domain Eukaryota; kingdom Metazoa; phylum Arthropoda; class Insecta; order Diptera; family Culicidae; genus Topomyia; species Topomyia yanbarensis. The sequence goes on along the minus strand of NC_080672.1, from coordinate 130,942,711 downwards.
CTTTCCCTTTTCAGTTTGGGAAATATTGGGGCAAAACGGGTTCGCATGTTCCGTGCGGTCATTCTATCTTCACGCGATTCCATTGACTTTTTGCGTAAGAAACACTACTTTTGATCTGCGGCATTAAGCCTGCTTCCGAGATGTTGAGTAAAGTTAAACTAAAAACCTAACACTTGGGGCGAATTGGGGTAAAACGGATTAAAACGTTTGATGCAGACAACCCTACCATTTCTAGAGAATCAAGGGACTTTTATGCATAGGAAACATAGGAAAATTTCTGCCAAAATTGCGATTTTAAACGAAATTTTCATTACCATTTCGTTTCACAAATTTGACGAAAAATTTCGATTCGTTCTGACAAATTTCGAAAAAAAAATTTTTGACGACCACCCATACTATTTAAACTGCCAAAATTAGGGAAATAGCAAAATTTGGATCAGATAATGGACGTGGTCTATTTTTATGTTACGTGGTTTTTAAGGCATCCCCGTTAAAATGTCAGATCTATTTTCGTCACATTACTTTTTATGCCGCAATGTTGGTAACCCTCACTGACACATCGTTACTAGTGCCCGCCGCTAGTTTGTATAATCTTAATCATAACGTGCAGGTTAGCAGTCCAAAAGAAAAAGGCTGCAGTGGTCTTATTGTTTTGTTCGTAACTGTATGTATTATGACTTAATGATCTAATTTATCCTTTGGACCAAGTGGTAAGCAATATTTTTTGCAATATGTATATGTTTAATTTCGTCAAGTGTAAGTAGACTATATAAAATGGTATTACAATATTTACTTATATACTATACATTATTTCTACGGCTAAATTGCAATTATATTTGTTTTTTTAGATATGGAGACGTAAATTATTTCATAATTTTAAGTATTATGACGCAGAATTGCATTACTGGTCTATTTTTAGCATACTTTGTCTTAATAGATTGTTTCTGGAATATTTTACGAGCTCTTAGAAAACGGCATAGCACATAAAATTTTATTTGCGAGAGTAATTATGCGGAATGTACATATTGAGAAATAGTGTCACTGATAAAGTAAAGTATGGCGAATATGTGGCGTTGGCGGAATGTTTGTATATTGCTATGCAACGTGCTTTATACGATGAAAGAGGGAATGTCGCCCAGCTTAGTTTATGAAGTATGTATAAAAGAAATTGGTTTTGGACTTATTCGTTGCGTTTTTTCGTACAGGACAGTGTATGAATTCCATACTACGCTGCAACATTCAAAAATTGGTGTAATTGGTGAAGAGACATCAAAACTAAAGCTGAACCGTTTAATAAAGCCCAGCATAGCATATACTACTATTGTATAGTAATGTTCAACAAATGTGAGCTTGGAGTCTACGATTACACTTGAACCTCTAACAATATATTGTTATGAACATCACAAAATTCAGCAACGATGCGATCGACTGCAAATTTGCTCACATTTCCCCCACCCCCTTCGCGTAACTGTAATGCCGGTTTCGGATTGTTTCGTAATCGGCTCTTACCTTTTATGACGACATGACCAAAGCAGCATGAGAGCATTCTACAATTCGCATGAGTCGGCAAATTCTTTCTCTCCGCAAGTCGACTCACGAAGCCCGCTTCTGTATTGTTCCAAGTTATTTCCTCTTCAGCAAAGTGTTATACTGATCCACTGCGTTCCATTGCATTTCCCCCATAACTCAATATCTTCTTTAAATAGCTTTGATTTTATTGCAAATATCCATTAATGTTTGAGAAAATTATTCACAGCACCAATTAACATCCAGATTAAAGATGATACTAATGTTTTTGCTATTCTTATAAATTACACCGCTTTTTCCCGCGGTTCATCGTGCTGCCTGCAGTTCCTTTGACGGCAGCAGAGTGAAAAAATGTGTATCGCACCGTGGTTGCGTCGTCGTCGGTCAAACCAAAGAAACCGCCGCCCGGTGACTCTCAATTTCCAGTGCGGAACGCATCTCAATCTACCGGCTTCGTTCTTGCTACCAGCTATTCGATTCATTTTTTTCGATTGCCATTAGAGACTGCTTCGGAATGTGGACTCCCTGGGTTGGCATCTGACTGAGCACAGCTCAGGATGATTGGAAAACTACAAAAATTTAATGACTGGAATCATACCGTCTGCATCTAGAACATTTGCGATAAAAATGCGATTTAAAACCAATTCTACTAGCACACAGCAAAAGGATATAAAGTTGATTGCGAAGGCGACAATGTTTCCAACTGAACCAATTGAAATGAACTCGAGGAAGTTTCTTCGTTTAATGTGAGATTTTATATATTTCGATTGAACGTAAATGCATGATTTGCTCACCCATAATCATTACAGTATCAACATTGTTGGTTTTATTTACAATTGAACGATCCTCGATGTAATTTCTCAGAGCATTGCACTGTATAACTATGTGGGAATCGTAAATACGAAATAATCTGTACTTTCATGTACAATGATCTACACTCAGAAAAAACAGATTCCACAAGTAACGACACCGTATCGCGCACACTAAAAAATATTAATTGTATTGTGGACGTAATTTCAAATATGATACAATTTAACGAACCGTCATTCACGAAATGACAAAACGCTACCGTGTTCCGTTTAATTTCATATGAAATATATACTTTTCGTACGCAGTCACATAAAATTACACTTATTAACAATTAAAATCAATCGTATATGTCAGGGTCAGGATACGTCAATTTACGCAATTTTTTCTAGATGTGTATGTTCTATGATGATAGAATTTTACTTATATATTATGTAGATGTATTTAACCTCTAACAGAATATTGAACCTTATTGAGCGTAGAACTGAGCGCAATTACTAAGAAAACTAGGAACGTCTCATGTTTTTACAATTATTTTGTGAGGTTCAATTTTGCGAAGATTTTTTTTATTGTGAAGCACAGTTTCATCAAAATTTTATTTATTTCAGTTGCCTAATATTTTAATGAAACGAACAAATCTAACTTGTTTGAAAGGCTTTCTATTTATCTAGCTCTTTCAAAAAAATCCGAAGCGCATATTTGGTACATTGGATCCGCAGTAAACAATCATATATGGTTGGAAGATGCCATAGTTGGAAGTTTGAAAAATGGTTGCGATTTTTCGATTCCTGATCATGTGTATTAACCGGATGCTTCATGCAGAGGAGTGACTATATTTTCCTACCGAAAAGCCACGATGGGGACGGTTCGTACTCGTGGACCAGTGGTGGTCACCGCCAAGGTGACATCGTCCAATGCAATGTTTGTGATTCGCGTAATAAAACCGAAATTAATCATTCGCGCGTATGGTGTGAGGTGTGTCGCTTCTCGGTTTGACGTTCCTACCTGACAATGCAAGTAGTCAAGATTGGGTTGAGTTAGTGGCGTATTTTCGGTGCATGGACTCGGCTGAAGCGGTTAGCACTAAAAGTTTTATGAAGTCTTTTAATGGCATCCGGGAAGTCATTTGACGCCACCAATGGTTATATACTGTTAGTCCAGATGGTAAGTATTTCGGATGCAGGTGACTACTTGACAAATCGGTCAAGTGCAATTGTGTGGATATTCGTCATACTCATTAAAATCAACGATTAGACAACAAAGAGATGGGCCTTTTTATGTAATTGTAGCCGCAACCTGGAAGCGTTTTTAGTAGTTTTACTTCTAAGATTTTGTGCTGCAGCCTATTTGCAGGGAAGTCTAGAACTACATAAAACAGTCATTTAAGTTGGAATATCCAGACAAAAAATTGCGCGTTCAAAATACTGATTCAAAAATTCATAAGGAGTATTTGTATATCAAAACCCTAAGGAGATTTGTATATCAAACCCTATAACCAGCGCCAGTGGTCAACAACACAAAACGCCCTTCTTGAAACAAACCATTAGGTGTGTTAAGCGCGTATTGCGAAATTCTTTATCATTCATTCGGATATTATGGTTGGCAGGAAATCATTTGTTCCCGCGGAGTTCGCGCGCCCTTGGCGCACTCTCGGTTCAGTGCCCCTTTGGTTTTCACTTTGGCTTTCTTTTTTCAGCTCGATTTCCGAGCAATAATTAATGTTTACATGGATGTGGCACACCTCGTCGCTGTTGTTCTATCTTATGACAAACGCTATTTTGGGGTAAACTGAGTTAGATATGCCACATCACTTGTCAAAAAAAAATCTCGACAAAGCGGCGTTTTCAGAATTTTGACATTCTATTTGGTTACTGAGATATAGCGAAGAAACGTGCTGAGAAATTTTTAATTTTTTGCTTCAAATGGCTGTGTCTGGGGATTGGCACAAGTTATCTTGATTCATAAGATGTTTCTATGTGTAAAACTATCTGAGAAACATAATGGCATCATCCTTTTCAAAAACAAAAATACACGAATTGTGAGAAAAATGCAGTTTAAGTTTTAAACTGGATATATAGCATATTTGGTAACCAAAAATAACTATTTTTTCTAGATTCCCTTAATCATTTCCTTCAAAATTCATCTCACCGATTGTATATAAAACAAATGAAGCCACAAATATGAATAAAATTTAAAAATTGATGATTTTTTTTCTATGGAAAATTTTCCATGTACGATTATGACACGCCATACAAATTTTGTCATCAATACACACCTATGACACACGTGAGTGCGACTTTTGTTTACATTTATAGTAAAAACTCGCAACATAGTCCACCGATCTTCTAATATTTGAGAGATTAATGCAGAATAGATAGAAGCATCAATTGTCTTCTGTGAATTATTTATACCTCTTATAAGTTTCAAGATATTCAATCTCAAACTTTAAAAATCGTTTTTCTCGAAATGTACTAAATGGCGCTTGTCATAAGATAGCACAACAGCGAAGACCTTTGAGTTATTTTATGGCTTATCTTCACTAGATTTATAAAACATATGAAGATATTAGCAGTCTTCTAGGGTGGTCGTTCTTTGTGGCTAAACTTAGTCTCCGGCACGCTGCGGACCTGCTCAGGTGAAATAAAACTATTGGAAGTTTCGTTATTTATCAACTACAGTGGGATTCCGTTTTTCGCAACAATTTCATTTTTTTTAGTTGCCAAACCGGAACCGTGCCAAAAATGAAGCCTTATTTTTAAAGTTTGGTGTTCAATTTACGACTTCAAAAATGTTTCAAAGACTTTTAATCATCTGCGAAAGGGAATGAGATGAAAGAAAATTCAGATTAATTCATGTTTTTAACAAATTCAGTCGTCGCACAGCGATCACCTTCTATACAAAAGTGGGACAAAACCTTAAAAGGGGTTCGAATTTGATGAATACTTTACATTGGGATAATTTTACGTCACTGAATTCTTGTCTGGTGTTAATTTTTTTTATCTCAAAACTTTGGCGCCTAGGGTGGTTTGAAAATTCAACATTTACGAATAAAAAGTGCACTATATCTGAAAATTCATTTTCAAAAAAATTGGATTAGTGAATTTTTAACAGAATACTTATTTTTCAATTGTTGATAATGCTAAGAGACATTAATAAATTATATTGCGAACTCTATTGGTAATCAAACACTACCATGCGCCTTCTTCAGACATATCATGAAAAATCACCTTTTCATACCTCGGGGCAAAAGGCGCAAAAGGATTATTTTCGAAAAGTACACTATTTTTTAAGAGTCCTAAACTATAAGCGATCTTTCCGATCTGTTTTGAAAAAAGGACAGTCACTTTAAACTTTATAATTTTTATTTAGTGCACGATTTATTATTTGTTTTTCAGTAAGTGTGAGTGACAAGAAAGCCTTTTATCGAATAAATCAAATAGCAAATATAAGTCCAGCGAATAACCTTACTAATGAAATCAGTTCGATCCTAATCGTAATCTTAACTAAAACGAAACTAAAACTATTCATTTGAACACAATTTTTCCAGAATTGATCTATTTCACCTTTGAAGTTCTGTTAAAAATCTATCTTTTGTCCTCAAGACTAAATATTTCAAGGAGACTCAACCTGTTTACAAACAGAAAGAAATGTTAAACCATGAAAAATCCAAAATAAATTTTTGAGAATTTTTACGACTAGGCTACACTGTGCGTCGTCCAGTAGAATTCTCCCAATTTTCGCCCACTTCTCGAGTGCAATGTCCCTCATTACGGAGGTGTATCATATCATTTAATTCGAATCGGTTCACTGAACGTAAAAGCTCAAACAATTCCCTGCATGGTAGTGTTGATTTCGTTCCTGGGGCTGTTATCTCTTTTTTATGAAAATTAATGAACAATTTTGTTTAAAAAACACAACTTTTTAAATAATGAAAGTTCCAAAAATCTCTAGAACAATTCGTTTGCGAAAAATTAACGCGCCAAAAAAAATTTCAAGAGCCTACCTCAAATCTTTTCAAAAAACTTCAAGGGTTGCACGAACTGTAGATGTAGGACTGTACTACATAACTTAAAATATTGATTTTATTAGTATATTTAGAGTAATAATAAATCAAATATATTTCTTACGTACAGTTTAAGCGCAACCAATCAACATCGAATGTTACATATTGAACCAAACGTTCTTGTTTATCATTTGTAGTAGGTGATCAAATCCGATTAAACTTATTTGAGAAGATCTGAAGAAAGAAGACAGAAAACAGCGACCGAACTAATATCTGAAACTAAAGCTTTATAGCACATGATCATCCTTTAAAAATTGTAAAAAAAATCGATTGTGTGTGGTTAAAAAAAAAACCCGGACCAGTGAAGGAAAATCTAATTTTAGACAAAATAATCACATTGTAGGTATAGACCAGCTTTCTAGTTATATTTCGCCATTATTGTAACTTTCCTAAAGTACGCATACAAATGTAACGAATGGTCTTTATTATATATCTAAACCATAAATATAAAAGAATCGAAAACAATTTTATATATGACCTTAGATGCGTTTTTGTAACGGTTTTTCGAGTGACATTGTATTTTTTATAGTCTTTGTAGTATGTACCGATTAGCAAAATGAAAATAGGATAGGCTGAGTGGAAATTAATCACGTGAATAAATCGATGAATTAATTGAACGTAAATAATAAACTTTCGTTGTGCTTTACATCGATCCGCGTAAATTTGTTGCTAAGAAAGTTTTCGTCTTTGCGCAGCGAAAGCACAGATTACTATCATGCAGGTTACGCATGCAATCGATAACAAACAGGGATTCCGCATTGAAATCTGTGTTTAGGTCAAAAATATCTTTTTACCATCTGTGATAACTGAAACAGGAAAAAAATCTGTGATAAATTTCTGAAAAATCTGATAAAAATCACAATATTTCCATAAATCTATGAAAATCTGAAATTTAATCAAAATGCCAAAAATCTGCCATCTATAAAAAAGAATCTGTGATCAAAAATTGTGAAAAAAAAATGTGACATTGACAATCTGGGAATATGGTAACCCTGCTAACAAATTAAATATACCTAGCTACACATTCGCCTCAAACATTGAACCATAAGACAAGACAAAGGGGAGGGGGCGGTGTTTTAGTTCCAATTTTACATCAGAATGGTCCAGCTCCTGATTGGTTGATTCTGACTTTTTGCACCGTACGCAATGTTACTGCAGAGATAGCGAAATGAAGTTTGGCAGTGTTACTATACTCACAGGAAAAGATTGTCATTACTTTTGACAAATAAAATTATTATCGTTAAAAAAGTAAACAAGACTAAATTGAACAGAAATTGTGCGGCAAAGTGAAACAAGTAATAATCATGCATTTACCGTACCGTGGTAGATTAACTTTAACAAAAATATAACAGAAACCATACCAAAATCGAAAGCTTTTCGGAAAATGGCTTCATAAAACCTTACTACGCAACTATGACATAGAAAACAGATCCATTCATTGTATAGTGGATTCAAGATTCAAAATATTGCTGGCATAAAATAAATTAACAAAACTCCATATTCATCAATACAAATAGCAACACTGTTCGGAAGATTTCGGCAGGGTGAAAATGTGTGAAAAGAAGAATGTCGAAGGAAAAATAATAAGCCGATTGTCACGCCTTGTCTTTGAGTAGTGCGAAAGAGACAACTAGAACCACAACACTATGTTAACCGTGTTTGCATATGGAGCTCGAATGTGCAAGCGATTTTGTGTACGAATAATTGTATTCGAGATTTTACATAAAAAGTGTGCTGGAAACGAGCACAACACAAACGAAAGCATAGTGTTTGAATGGACAAGCTCAGTCGCGTGTTGGACGGTACTGGGTATCGTACCTCCACAGCCAGTGTAACGGACTTCTAATTCAGCTACACTGGCTGTGAAAATACACAGCGCAGTGATCTACTCCGTCTGCCGTTCAACAGACAACTGAGCTTGTCCTGCCAGATCCGTTCTTTAGATAGTCGATGCTGATGTTATTCACAAAAGCGTAGCACGCTAGGTCCACAAATCTGTCATACCGGACTTGGGAAACGCTATTTTCTGTGTGTAAATGCGTGATATTTTGACTAGGTTGTACATTATTTAAATTTTTAATGCCATGATATCAAAAATCTTTGGGTTTATCTATTGGAATCTATTCTTAGAAGTATTTCGGGGCGATATGTGCAAAAAAATTGAAAATTTATCGTGAGATGACTGAATTATATGCGTTTAAAATTGGACGTTACATACCATTTTTATAGAATTTGCCAAAGTGTACCCCCATATCGAAAACAAAGACGTAGTCCTACGTCAAAAACTTCAAGTGTGCCAATTCTGTGTCCACACTTTTTCAACCACAAAACACGTATTTCCTCAGAATGACACCTACAACCAGAATAAAACAGCACTTACTAATTCAACTACTAGACGGATAGGTAGATTGCACGCATACAAGGTGTTTGGAACTGTGAAGTAACTATAACACGTTCCACCCGCACTGAGATGGAAATATATGTAAACAAAAATCGTTTTTAACTTTGCAAATAGACGAGATAATAACTTTGTCACTTCAGCAAAAATATGCGCCATACAAAGTTACACAGTATTTACGACAAATCAATGTATGAAATGACAATTGGAAAATATTTATTTTAAGAGGTTACGTTTTCATCGCTCAATCTCTTATGGTAAAATCAACTGAGAAATAGTCAATGTTTGTGATAATACCGAAAGTCACAAAAGTTTGTTATAATGCCGAAAGTTACAAAAGTGCATTTACAAAAGTTCTAAAAACCTCTGGAGTAAAGTATTTGCGAGCAATACATGAAAAGATATTTATAGAAAACCAAGAGCCACCCTACCTTAAATATTGCAAGGATTATATCACATGAACCATTATTTTTTCAGAAAGGTTGCTTCAATTTGATCGATTTATAACTTTGTAGATCATTATGTAGCAAAATTTTGCACATATAAAAAGTTGATACTTTAAACACTTCAACCACAAGGACCACCGTAATTCAACTAATACAAAAAAATCGGCAAAAAAGTTCTAAGTAAGTTTGTCGAATATACTATAAACCTAAAACCAACGGTTTAGGTGCAAATAGTTCTGTCTTCCTAAATACAGCTTTGGGACCATAGTGCATTGTTAGCGAATATGCCGCGGGGGATGTGAGGTTAAGTGTCTATAAGACAAATGCGTAAGCTTCTGAGCAGTTCTAAAGAAATGATTCATCAATCTTTCGAAAGCGACGTGGAAAACCAAAATTTTTCAGTTTCTTTAGGTCAAAGCCGTCAATACGCAGCAACAATAGAACACTAAACCCAACGGAGACAACGATTGCAGCTACTTATTCGCTATATGAAGATGGAATTCCTTGTAAAAACTACACAAATTCTTTTGAGTAGCCGTCAAATATGACAGTTTAAGGAAGCGCTGACACAGATGCAAATTTAGACATAAGAGATCCAAGGAGAAATTTCTAGAGCTTCCATGTCCCGACGGTTTTCAGCTTCCTGTGATTCGGGAAATAAAAAAAAATCCCGGGAAATCCCGGGATCCCGGGAATACAGAACAAAAATAAGAAAATTAATGGTTTTCTTGAAAATAAAAGAATAAATTGGAAAGTTTTCAAATCCGACTGACTGCATGTATAGGTATCTGTTTTAAAAACTGTTGTCAGAAAATGTCGTTCTAGTAGAATGCGAATATGTAATTGTAATTATGCAATTTAATCGTTTGATAACTCGTGACTCAGTTTAAGTAACATCCACTTCTGTTGGATGATTTTTCTTGGAGGTAGGTATACAAGTATACCTCGATTTAACATACATTTTCCAATTCAATCATGTACGTTAAATCGAATTTTATGTAAAATCGAAACACAAAAGAAATATTTGTTTTCGAATAGAATTATTTTTTTATTCATCACACGAAATATTTACGAGGATATTACTGATTGTATCCACAGTGACATAGAAACCACATATTCACAATCAAACAATTAGATTAGAACATAAACAACATATTTATTTTAAACTTACCAAGTATTCACCAATTCTAACAGATATTCATTTCGTCGCAAAATTTTCTCAGAATTCAGGATAACTTATAAGAATAGTCAACAACGTTGGATTAACCATTGTGTGCATGAAGAGCACAATGCCTAATTTTAGTAAGTAAGAAAATTTGTGTTTCTATTTTGTCTCATCTTTATCTTGGTAGACCAACCTGTCTGTCAGATAATCGCAGAATTCAAAAAGTGAACACTTCTTGAGTTCACGAGCAAACGACTAGTCACGAAGTTTTGTAAGCACAGGAGTTCTACTTGCAGAAAAAACAACCAAATCGAGCCATTGTAGCGCTATAGTTCTCCTTAGGGCAAAAGTTGTATTAAATCATTTTGTACACGATAGATCAATATCTCAGTTTAAAAGTTGAACTCATTAGAATGAATAAGACATTTTAACTATAATACAAAAATATTTAAAAAAAAAGTTTTATCTTTATGTACGACGAGGAGGTGGAATTCACTAGAATGTTGATGTCACTATTATCGATCTCCAAAATAGCCGCGTAGCATGTGATGTCTAAAGCCAAGAATTGATCCACTGGTTTTCAGGCGACAAAGACGGAAATCTTCTTTTCATTTTTTTGGATCTATCTCCTTTTCATTACACATTTTATTAGCTTATTATTTATTGGATCTATCTCCTAGATTTATATTTAAACGTGAACATTTATTATGGTACTCCTGGGGGCCAAGTATCCAGAGTCTTCGATTATCCTAAATCGTACGCAAATGCCAGTACAGTTTATTAGAGTTCTAATCTCTACTACCATTCATTACCCGTTGCAGTTGTTGAGAGCAATATATACAGATATACAGAATACGCAGTAATATACGAAGAATATAATCAGTGTCGGACTAACATTGCTTTTGTGTGCTTCCTCTGTTTAGATTAAGTAATGACTGGCACCGGTATTGATAAATAAACACCGTGAGCTTACCAGGAGCCGTGCATTGAAGGAAGACTTGTATCTTCCATCATTATCGTCTATTGCATTTTTTTTGTAAGAAGTTTTTTTTTGAAAAATGTCCACATGCACTGAGAAAATCACCTGTTCAATACAGCCTGAGAAAAGAAATTATCTTTAGCAGGAATCGAACTTATGTTCTTTCAAGCTCTCTGCGTTAACATCGAGGAACTGTCATGACTTCATTACAAATTTCCAACAGTTTCGTAATAACTGCTACAGCCCCAATGCCTATTAGTGGGACTCACCGTCCGCCAATACCTCGTAACCGCCATATACCTTCCATTAACCATATCTTTCCAGTTATCTATTTTTAGCTTACACATAAAAACCCATAAAACTATTATCAGGAAATAACTTGAACCACAGTTTCGTGTATTCATTTTGCTGTGCGGTATCAAAATAAGAATGTTTTTGTATCTCAGAATCTTAAACATAATCTAGCGAAAAAACGAAAATAAATTATGCTTCTTTGAGCATTGGAAGTGGATCATAGAATAAAATTGATATTGATTATTAACATTTCGTTTTAGTAACATTGACATTAAATTTTTTTTGCATGTATGTTAAATCGAGGTAAAAATTACGTTAAATCGAAATATGTTAAATCGTGAGTATGTTAAATCGAGGTACCTGTAACATTAAATATGATCAGGGGCGGCGAAACACTTTACGCCCGAGTGGGTAGAAAGCATAGGGTGAGGGGTCCATTAGTAAGGTTTTTTTTCCTTTTCGCAATGCACACGCTTACATTACATTCACATTAAATCACGTTCGTTTATGCAAATGGAATTGTGGTACATCGATGTTTTCAAATGTGTGTAGTGCGAGATACATGCGTTGCGCATTTAAATTTTTTGAAATGGTTTAAAATTTCAAGTGGGTAATTACCCACTCGGTTATTTTTGTGTGGGTAGTACTACCCATACTACCCACGCTTTCCGCCGGCCCTGATTATGATAAACACGATTAAGATTGAGACGACATCCTGAACGCATAGCGAAAATTGAAAACCGTTGCAGAGCATTTCGATGGAACGTGATTAATTTAATGCAAGGCACCTTCTTTGGTTATCTTGAATGAAATGATTCAGCTGCTGCAGGTTAGTGTGCAATTTATTCCGATCAAGTGAGAAAACGTGGTATAAACCAGCAGCATCACTTCGAATTAAGATTGAATCAAAATCAAGCAGATAATGGACGGTCTGTGCAGCGATGGATGAAGGTTACCATCTACTTCCTGTTACGAGCAAGTATCCGGATTGATTGATCTTAAGGCCATTCAAAAATACTGCATCCTTAAAAACGATATTAACCCTTAAATGCATGAATTTCATTTTTCTTTGGAACTCATTTTTCTAGATGGATACGATCTATACCTTTTGTTGAGGCTTTATATCATAAAATTTAGTATGTTGCCATATGGCAACAGTATGCATTTAAGGGTTAAAAGAGTTTGGATGTTCAGGATATTGGACAAATAAGACGTTCTGCACTTCTTTTCATACATTCAAAAATTTAAAAATCCCGAAAATTTTATGCATTCATAATAAAATTGATATTACATGTCCGGTACAAAGCGACGCAAAATGCCTTCGATGAACCGATTAAATATTTATGCAGACGATCTAGAAGCTTTCCTTATTTTAAATGGCGTTTGCGTTAAGCCCGATATCTCTACAAAACATCCAAATTTTTAAAATTTTTGGAAAAACTAATAGATTTTTAATAGAAATCAGCGCTATTTTCATAGCTAATCTTTGTTTGTCCAATCGGAAAATCCTTTCATTGAAATCTGGCTTTTAAAATAAGAAATAACTGTTAAACAAATCAGTTCAATAGGTTTATCGGTTGCGGAGATATCATGAGCACGCACCGCTACTGCAAAGAGGTGCTTCGGGGATATAGTCTAAAATTTGCCTAAGAACATGATCATTCTCTATCAATAATATCAGTAAAATTTGGATTATATACCTGAATAAATAACGAAAAAATATCTGCGTTTTACAGAGTTCAAAGATATGTGTTCATTGATCTGCGAACTAGGTGAAATAGGATAATTTACAATTATTACCCACTCCAATTGTTTACCGGTCGAGATATTGCCTGCAGAATTTCTTTTGCAGGAGGTAAGTCTTTTGGAATAAATTAAATATTTTTCCCGGGATTCCCGATTCCCGGGAATTAGAGAAAATTAATTCCTGGGATTCGGGAATCCCGTGGAATCCAAAAATCCCGGGATTCCCTTGAAATGAATTCCCTGGATGGAAGCTCTAGGAATTTCTAGCGCTTCCAAGAACAACAAACATCTCAAACGGCTCAACATTTCAACCAGAGATTTTACTTAGTGTAGTACTGATTGAACCTAGGTTAAGCACCAGAAACTTTGTGTTATTGCTAAATTCCTCCCGGTACCGAGGAACCCTCAATTCTCTTGTCTTCTCGTTGGTAATCGATCTAGCATACTTCACGAACTTTGCTACAGCTCACGATTAAGAGGTTACCTGCTTTACTGTCTTCAATTGTAGTGTTGTATGTTTCTATGAGCGATAGTTTGCAATAATTTTCAACATTCAAATTTGAAGTTCACTTATTTTACAGTTCAAGATTTCAGCGTCCCCTAACGTTAGCGCTCTTGGCGGGGCCAACCCAGCTAACCTCACGCTACGGGCCTGTCTGTACGTGTGTGTGTGTATTTATAATAAGGTTTAAAAAGCTCCAAAAGCTCCAAACGATCAAGACGTTTAAAGACAATCAAACAACCAAGCGGAGTAATGGTAGCGGTAGAACCAAGGAACTGTATGAGAAGGATGGTACTGAACCAATTCAAACATCAATCCAGCATTTCGATTCAAGTTTCAATTTATGTTAATCAATGTATAACACGTATACAAAGTTCGATAGGCACTGAACAGAAGCAACAACCAGAACGTGGTGGCAAAACTTGCATATAGAAGCTATACAGAAGATGTCGAAATTCGCTACAAAATCAGCAGAATCTTTGCTTGGCAGGCGATCCGCAGATATAGAAAATTTTCAGTTCAGGAATCGTAAATAGACAAATCTACATGGAAGGCTCCAAAAATGACTGTTGCATTTTTTAAGGTCTCATCAAGTCTCGACTGGATTTAATATCATTCACTATGCCGTTTATCACATAATTAATTATTACATTGGTAGTATTCTGCGCGCTGAGTATTATTCTTGTGATCTTTGTGAATTCGATCATGGAACTTCATATCATCCGATATATAACGGCCCTGCAGTAATGCAATTGCTCGAACGATTTTTGGTTCTCCATACATGAACGAATCTATGTACAAGGACATGTTACTGTTCCTAGCTCAGTGTGGTAAAGAGTCCATTATTCGTTCGGGAGTGAAGAATCCATGCTATTTACTGTTCTGTTTTGTGAACGCATCGTATTGTCGTTTTCCCTTTCCCTACATTTTTCTTTCATTTCCGTATCCTTCCTTATCAGGAAAAAGATGAGACGACATTGCAAGGTACAAATCTCCGAATAACAAGGAGAAGGTGCCAATCTACGCAATTAACATGCTTGCCTTGCTTTTTCCATGATGTTTTTGAGTCCTCGCTTAATCATCGTTTTAAAAGATTTCGAGTGGATTAAATTCAGGGCAATTCGATGGATTCTTTTCTTGGGGACATAATTCATAACCCTTCCCAAGCGCTCTTAAAATAGTGATAAGAAGCTAAATCCGGCTAAAATAAAGATTTTTCATTGAACTCCATTGAAAATGGCAAAGGAAGTGTTTCGTATTTGAAAATTTTACCGTTGATGGCGTTCTGTGACGCATATTTTACTATGCTTTCCACATGTACAGATTACTTGCCAAGTAAGGTATTTCACATGCATTTCTAGTGTAAAACTCCTGTTCTGATATTTTTTAGAAGTTAGTTTTGACACATCTTTCGTCATCCATCACACAGCAACTACATCTGATCAATATATCCATGTTGAGTTTTTTTTTCAATTATAGAGGTTTTACCCTTAAGGTCATTCGCCTCTTCGGGTTAGAAAAATCTCTTATGAAAAATTTCAAACCCTATGTGCGGGGTCGGCACTTGAGCCCAGGTGCGCTTCGTACAAGGCAATCGATTTACCAACTACGCTACGCCTACCCCAAGTTGACTTTTTTGACGTGGCTCTTGTGAACAGTTTGCTTATTTTCATCGCAGCTTGAGAAGTTTTGAACCATACTGTTTCTAGTTTCTGATCTAGTCCGTGCAGGTGATCCAATATCAACTGATCCTTGAATTCTTGAGATAGATGAATCACAAATTTTCGGCTTTCTTCATTTGTATAGATTAATCCACTTAATTTATTCTCAGATCACTTTCCCTTAGCTCACTGTAGTTCTCTTCAGCTCAGTTTAATGCCGTTTTACGCATTGGAACAAACATCTTTGTAAAAGCCACGGAAGCACTCGTAAATACAAAACTATTTATCGTCTACCCTCACGAGCTTTTCCAACAATTTCAACAACATATAAAAGTGAACATTCATTCGAAAATCCCACGGTTATCGCTTTTCGTATGATCGAAACTGTGATAGAGATATTTGAACCTTATGAAACCCCGAGTCGAAGCTTTATGCCATTCGTTGGCTTATTCTTAAAATATAGTTTATATATTAAGATTGGTTAAGCTAAGATAACATGTCGTGTGAAATGAATAAACTGAATTGAAAAATCGGATTCCATGATTCGTTTTTTGAGAAAATGGTCTGTCAATATTTTTTGCAGCATTCGAAACATGGCCGATTTGGGAAAAAATACATTTCAAATATTGAATAGCATCGGACGTGAACGGGTTCGTCGTAGTAATCCAGAAGTGAACCAAGCAAGTAATCTATTTCTACCGAGTCGCGGGAATTTGTTTTACGATGACCATCTACAGTGCCGCTGAAGATGGAACCGCTTACTCGTTTTTGTTGCTGCGGATATTCCTTGCCGGATAGTATTTGGTTAGATACGAGGCCTTCCTCTAGCTGCGAAGAGGATACCCAAAGCAAAAATGTGAGCTCCGTGGGTACCTAAAATTATATTGTCACGATCTTCTTGTCAAATGCGTTTAGAGCAGAAATGTAGCTTCCGCAAAGCTTCGTGGTGGTGCGGAGACTACGAGCGAGTGGCACTTGATTAGCTATGGCATTTATAAATCGTATTTTTTCACCTCGAACATATTTGTTTAAGGAACAACTTGCAAAATATGGTATATTTCGTGTGTTCCTCAAAAGCATCTATTAGATGGTGAATCGGGAGCTCTGCACGTTTTACATTTTAATTATTCAACAAATTTGTCGGCGGCTGCGACGTGCGTGTCATTGCCATACCAGGAGGGTCGATGGTTGTGATTGCCGCGGTTATCCAGATCGATCGGTACTCTAGAAGAAAGCGGCAAAAAGTGCCAAAGGTGCTCGGTCGACCGGTTGGTCAGATTGAGAGAACTATCAATGGCAGACACCCCCAGCCCAGCTAGCAGCCTAAGGCGAAGACAGCGGTGGAAGGCTTTGCTATAAATCGCCATAGCCGACTATCGGCCCTGTTTTGCACTGCCTTTTCTGAACACCCGGTTCCCCATGTTAAACTGTAGATAATTAATTCCGATTGCCTTAAAATTGATGAAGTGTAATCATGATGGTGATGTAGTAATTATCACCCCCCTATGGGTAGAACAGGAATGCGATAGGACAAATTGGCGATGAAATAGGTGAGTTTTTTAGTGTGTAGATTTCACTTTTCAATATTTCCTGTTCATGGAATGGGATCAGAACTCTCACGTACGGTCCCGAAGCGAAAAGAGTCAGAACAGAAAACTAAGCTCTGCCGCTATCAAAAAATAAAACGCTGAAATCAACATACGTATTTCTCCCATGCTGTCACCATCCTAATCCAAGCAGCGTCCCTATTCTGGCGGACTCTCTTTCAATTTCCATATTTTGCATGACGACCATTATTTATTTGTCCGGCAACTGTCGATTTCTGACGTTGACACTGGTCCTATAAGGCGGGGAATATCATGTCCACAGACAATGTCTCTGTCAGCAGAGAAATGAGTTCACTCGAACGACAAACTTCTCCCGTTCGATGGCAGCGCGGCGATAGTAGCCAAGTCGGATCAAACCACAGAAAACTATTACACGCTCCATCGGCATGGGGAAGGGTGAGCATCGCCAGTGTCGGTGATGATAAACTGAAACAACGCTGCTAACTTATAACTCATGTCTGGCAATGTGCAACCGCTCCGAACTGCAAGGGAACAGTAGATCGCCTAGAAAGTAGCAAATTAAAGCTGACACAAAAACAATCCCTGGGGATTCCTCGAGACTTCTCTGCGGTCTATGACTGTTGGTGGAGAAACGACGGCTGTCGGCTGTCTTCTGCCGCAAACAAAACTCGGGAAGCGGCGAATCTTGTGTTCCTCTCATTTTGCGGTTGTGCACGCGGCTGTTCACAAACACAGAAACCGAATAATAAAATATAAAAATTCTTACCGGCAATTATCCACCATTATTTTTTGCCATTTGAATATTTCATGAAATATTAGTCTATTATATGACAATCGCGCAATTTATCTCTTCGGCAATCAGTTCAGACTGCTCCGGTGCGGTGATGGTAGGATCTGGGCTCATTGTGATGATTCCAGTTCTGATGAAGGGAAATGGGTGAACACATGCACTATGGAATTTTTGTCCATTCCCTACGGTAATTATTCAGCGAAAACGGTTGGCATTGGATGCAGTCGTTTAAAGGTAGGTAAACATTAAAGCAAATCTGTCGGTGTGAGTGTAACACTGCATCACAGAGGGCAAATTCTCGACAAACATATGATTGTGGCTTAAAAGCCAACTGTCAAAACTCTCTTTGAAAGGAAATTCCGGACAAACCGTTACTGACTAAGCACAGTTTATACTATTTTAGGGTATCGTTTGAATAAGGTTTAGTTAGGTAACTGCGGTGAATATAATTTCCATTGAACCATGGTAAGGAATCTATCCTTTGAATTGTTTCTTTTTGCTATGTGTTCGAATTGTGGATCAATTCATTAAATTTACATCATTAGTTTTCGATTGCATTGGTTTTTACACTGCAGTTCTCTTTCTTTCTGTTCTTCGTCAAAAGTTTTTTTACTTGCTCGTTTTTATCTGTTTTGTAGCTTTTTATTCAATCTCACTTCTCTTTTTTCTTTGTAAATTTAGTTCAACATTTTTTTCTTCCTTGTAACCTCATCGAAATATTACTGATAGTAGGGTGACCATACGTCCTTGTTTCCCAGGACATGTCCTGGTTTTGCATTTACTGTCCTGGTGTCCTGGGAAGACGAGGAAAATGCTTGATTTGTCCTGGTTTTTCTACTGTAAGCCTAATATATTTCTATTTATTCAGTCTTCGACTTTCACTATGCTCCAGATCGCAGTTACGACCGACCGCAACCATAACTGCAACGTATACTCATCCTCAATCGGAATGCGACAACCAAAACTTAATACAGTCGAATCTCCCAATTGTACCTTCCAATGGTTTTTTTTAATCTTAAGAGTGCCTCGTCAATATCGATGAAACAATGGTTACCAGCGCTTCTTCTCGGCTTAAATCGTCTTTCAATCCGGGACCCGAAGAATTCCCTTTGGTACCTTTCAAAAGACACATCCGCGTTTTGGTGTTTCTGCTTCTTTAGTTGAGTTCTCTTGCTAATGGCTTTTTTTAGTCGTACTGGAAATCCATTACATAAAAAGAAAAATAGCAACTATCGTGGAATAATTTCATTGAGCGCTCTCTCGAGCTGGGGATCATGCAATTACTAGTACCTAATCAATCGCTCTGCTTGTTAACAGTGCAGTGAATCAAACCAACGTTTCTACCTAAAGTCTGCTGTCTATATATACCGTGCCAGTACTATAAATATAGCATAGTACTATAAACAAGCAAAGCAGTCGAATAATAAAATTCGTCCCAAGCCAGTGTGAACAATAAAGCACTGTTACTTTCATTGGTGCGATATCAATCAGTCATTTCAAGATGTTTGAAACTCAACAGCAAAATTGAACAGTAAATTTGCAAATGCAGTTTAGACTATCGGAAATCGTCGTTATACAAGCCCACACTCGTTACTGATAACGTTTAAAACTTTGGCCATAACGGAAAGCTACGCTATGGAAGACAATATGCAATACGTTGTTGAGCATGATAATGTTAGGACCAAGGTACCCGTTTTTATTGGCAATGATAAGATTGATATGCGTCTGCACGATCTACACTTGGGTACTATTAATAAATTTATTACAACCATCATGTCGGAATACGTAATAAGTCCTTAAAGTTTGAAACCTGGAGAAAAATTTTCTTGATATTTCCAACGGTGTTTGTTGCGTGAGAATACGAGTGACAAAAGCTATTCCTTCATATCTGAACTTTCAATTCTAAACAAAACGCATGACCAAATCTCAAATCACGCTGTGCACGTATGAAGGACAGATTCCTGTGTGTCCTACGTTGTTAGACGAGAAGACACACTACGAGAAACCACGTACACAAACCTCTAACGAAGCAATATCAACTGCAAGCATACCCATCACACAGCCCTTCATCAACATCAACTAAATCACAAACCACCGGAGTTGCACCAACGAATACAGAACCTACGCACAGCGTGAACGATCATTGTGATGCGCCTACTACTTCCCAATCAACTGCCAGCACCACTGATAATAAAGTAAATAACAAAGAACACGGATACGCGATCGTGACCCATAGGCCCCACAAACAACTCAAACCAGGTAATCGTGAGAGCCCATACAACATTAACAGCGAGGATAGCAGTTAAAACGATAAACCGAGAGAAAGCGGACTAAGTGATCCACAAGCAACAAGAGGCTATGAAGTACATAAATATATCTTCAACAAGAAATAAGATCTTTGCGCAAAGTAACACACGCGTACACAAGATCCGATGGATATACTTTAAAATTCGATTTATTTATTTTTATTTACACATTGATAATATTATAAGACCCACGGCTTAGGTAATGCATTGAGGCGTGTCAAATAAATGAAATAGCTAATTACCATGCCTTCACGCCTGGACACTGAACAGCGACTAACCGCCGCCTACATAACAGGGAGTATGGAATGTCGGGGTCAAACCAGTGCTGCGAAATTTCAAAATCAGTTACTTATTTATGCTTGTGTTTACCGAAACCAAAATTCCCTCCCTGATTCATTAACTTCCCAACTGACTGAAATTTCATGCAGAATGGAATGCTTAAGTGCAGAATAAATATAAATTCCTTCACCAACGAAAGCATTTATTTGTTTTTATGTGGACAGTTTGTAGGCAGAAACTGGCTTCTTCTACATTTTCGAGCATAAGTGAACTGCATAATCTATATCTGGTGCACATTTGCTCAATAATCTCTCTCATAGGTAGAATGGAAACAAAATTCTGTTTGATGAGGGAAATGAACCAAACATTTGATTCATCACGACGGACATGAATTGAATTTTGTTTTCTTTCAAGTTCACTTAGGGATGTCAATTTTTTCTAGCTCGGGCTCAAACTGATATTATTTACTCCAAACTATCCGCCAGTTTTCATATATCAATCGTTTAAACGGAGATATTTTTGGTAACAATGGTAGGTTTTGCAGCTCTCAAATCGAGAGATAATGGTTGACATTGGAGATTACCAGGCATAGCACAGGGAAGCTACTTGGGATCGTTGATGTTTCTGATTTACGTCAATGTTGTGTACTGAAAACTCCTCTCCGGTCCTGCACAGACCATCTCAGCATGAAAGGTTTGCTGATGGTAGTGTAGCAAGAACTGCCTTTGTGCAAATCCGAAAAAGGTTATCGGAAATCGAATTCCGATGAAAGACAAACTCTTCCTCCCAGCCTCCCAGAACTTTTTTACTGTCGAAGCTCTGCTTACCAGACCCCAGAACTTTTTAACTGCCGAAAACATGCGGAAAAGGCAATGTTGATTGAGAGGTAATGGGGGATGCAGCACCCTTTCGACTGTCCTGGTTTTTTACTCGTCTGATATGGTCACCCTAATCACTGATAGACTAGTCGCAACAAACGATAATTATCTTTTCATATTGTATTGGAATTTACATTTGCTGGCTTGTGACAAGTTTTATCAAAGGATTTTTCGATGTTGCCGGTTCAGCAGGTTCTACAATCAAATTTCTTCCAGTAACCGTTGGAAGCAAAGTTTTGGACGATTCGTACTACACCAAAGACATAAAAGAGTATGGGTCAGGTACATGTACTCTTTTATCTCCCTGGTTTAGTTCGAATCTTTCATATCTCCGGCTCAATGTTTGAAGACTGGTTTGGTACTCGTCCAGATATGTTTGAATGTCGCTGAAAGAAACCTTTTATTCATTACATTCCCGGAGTTTTCGCAGCTCTTTAAATGAAATGGTCGACCGGACTAAGTGACAAAATATTGATTTCGAGAAAAAAGGAGTTTCAACTTTGAATTGCAGCATCCTCTACGTTTTAATTATTTTTTGCAATAATTCTTGTTTATGGTTACATATTTCATATCTAGCAAATATTGAATGTAGCTGAAGTAATTCTTTATCCAGTATTTTCATTATCTCATTTTTTGAAGTTTTGCGACCTAGTCCGGCCTGTCTTAACACCGACCAAATGTCCTTGCCGGACCATAAGCAATGGTTTTTGACGTTTTCTAGAGTGTGTTATATGTTTTTCTTATTGGCTGAGACTACAATTTTATGAGCGGAATTGGGTTCGCCTGAATTTAGTGCACCTTTTTCCGCGCACTGTTATTTCAGCGATAATACCTATTTATAAATGTGCTGGCCATTTTGGTCTTATGAACTGTAATTCAACACACTCTTTTTATTTTGGTGTTTGAAAATGAAAATCAACCGTTTCGCTTCAAATTAGTTATAGTGTCTACATTATGGTCCTAACGCAATCGCTTAGGAAATATGCAAACATGGCAGTCACAAGGACGAGCGTTCTATTTTATTATTTTGCAGGTATATGAGCGATCAGAAAAAAAATTTCATTCGGTATGGATAAACATAAGCAGCATATGTGTATGCCATGTTCAATTATTTTAACAAGCCTGCTTCTGCAATTTGACAAATAGTTCAGAGTGCGCGGAATTCTTAACTGTGCGGAATTATGTGCCTTCACGATATTTGACAATAAAAACTGGATGTTCCTGTCATTTCATTATTCCACAAAAAATCTCAAACTTCAATATAGGTATTTTTGACCATTTAAATTTGCGTTTTAACGCGACCGCATTTCATTCGGATGCGTTTATGACTTCATTGTACAACAAGTGAACCGATGAATCGAGAATTTCCCGCGCTATTTCCTTTTCCGCTATACCAGTGTCATATCAACCTCGTGACGAAAGCCAGACGTATTGTGCAATTCGATTTTCAAACAGCCGCGGCTTGGACTTTGTACATAAAATATCCGAATAAATTCATTTGCAGCATTCTTGGTCTACCAACGAAGAACGAAATGCGAGACGGAGCGAGAGCGCTAGCGACTGCAAGAGTGCGAGTGAAGGCGAACGCCTTTAAGAGTGCGAGTGGATACGAGTGGGTTAAAGAGCGCGAGTGGCTACGAGTGGGAGTACGGACGAGTAGAAGCATGGGCGAGTAGGAGCATAGGCGAGTGAGAGCATGGACGAGTAGTAGCAGAAGTAGGAGTGAGTGGTTGGGTGCGAACGAAAGAGTGGGTTTCAATATGTGCAATTTGAGTTGCTTTTGGCCGACTGGCACTCACAGAAATTCTACCCGGCTGGGGAGCGAACGAATGAAAAGCATGCATGGAGAACACTCGGATACGAGTGTTGGGCGCAATGAGAAAAGGCGAAGGAGAAATATAAGAGTTATTTTTACGAGTTCAGCAACACTGACTACGTTTTTGTTTTCGATGTGGGGGTACACTGCAAATTCTACCAAAATGGTATGTAACGAAAAGTGGTCCAATTTTAAACGCATATAATTCAGCCATCTCACGATAAATTGTAAAATTTTTTGTACACATCGTCTCGAAATACTTCTAAGAATAGATTCCAATAGATAAACCCAAAGATTTTTGATATCATGGCATTAAAACTTTAAATAATGTACAACCTAGTCAAAATATCGCGCATTTACACACAGAAAATAGCGTTTCCCAAGTCCGACACGATAGACTTGTGCACCTAGCGCGCTACGCTTCTATGAATTACGTCCTCATCGACTATTTAAAGAACGGATTTGGCCGGACACGCTCAGTTGCCTGTTGAACGGCAGGCGGAGCAGATCACTGCGCTGTGTGTTTTTTACAGCGATATTATGACAGATGGGCTAATCGCGGCGTTCCAGGGAGCGCGGCCGTTCCTTTCAATCGGGAAAGGCCGCGTAGAATTTTGGGGAAATGTCGTGGTGGTACTAGTTGTCTCTTTCGCTCTACCCATCATCATCAGCGTTGACTCATGTTGCATTGTGCGCTTGGGTTCAATGTTTGAGGCGAATGTGTAGGTAAGTAGGGGAACTGGCGGTAAAATGAACACGTTAAGCAAATTCATTATTTTCTAACTAATAAGTGAATGAGATATTATAATCACCTTATATGTCCCTTGCTAGACATGTTTTGTACATATCTGGTTAAATTACTTCGTCATAAACACATTTTTTCAAACATGATTCTTGATTTCAAAACATGTCCAAAAATGAGACATGTTTATAGCGTGTGGGTAAAATGAACATGTAGCTCTGGTGACCTGCAAAACGTCCTGTATGTATACAATGCGCAGCGTTGGAAAGCATTTTCCGATCAATGTTGATATCCCTTTGCATTTTGTAGGCAAAAAAAACTTGTCACGGAAAAATTGAATTTTCATGACGTAATATTAACCAATTTACAATCCTGTGGCATCGAAACACATCTACAAACTTGGGGTAATCAATGGGTGTTTGAACTTTTAGGATCTATTGGAGAGCAGTGAAGATATAGTAACTTGAAGTTAGCGATACACCCTGCTCATTTTACCCACCACGACATTTTTTTTTTTCAAACAGCTGTTCCGATTGAGCCATTTTGTCCTGGTTCTCACTTATTGCAGTGAACTATCTGCAAGAAGTTCAATTACTATGATGTAACATCATTTTCAAAATAAAATTAAAATTTGACCTTATATTCTACATGCCGAATTTAACATCAGTGACAGACATGAATGCCGATTTTGGTTTTTATCATATTTATTTTACATTCAACAGCTTTTTATCAAACTAAATGATTTCAATATCCTTTGAATACTTTTTCTGCAATGTCGCAGTTTTTTTTCACAATTTTTGATCACAGATTCTTTTTCACAGATGACAGTGTTTTGGCATTTTGATGAAAATTTCACAGATTTTTGTAAATATTGCAATTTTTCGGAAATTTATCACAGATTTTCAAAGATTTTGTCCCTGTTTTAGTTATCACAGATGGTAAAAAGATATTTTTGACCGAAACACAGATTTCAATGTGGCATCCCTGTTTGTTAGCGGTTGCATGCGTAACCTGCATGATAGCAATCTGTGCTTTCGTTGCACAAAGACGAAAACGTTCTTAGCAACAAATTTACGCGGATCGATGAAAAGCATAACGAAAATTTATTATTTACGTTCGACAAATTCATTGATTCATTTCCACTTCGCGTGATCCATTTCCACTCAGCCGATCCTATTTTGATTCTGCTAACAGGTACATACTATAAAGCCTATTCATGAATGAATACACTGCCATTCGAAAAACCGTTGTAAAAACGCATCGTCCATATATATAATTCACTTCATTTGTACTTTAGGAAAGTTACAATAATGGCAAAATATAACTAGAAAGCTTGGTCTATACATGAGATGTAATTATATTGTCTAAAATTAGATTTTTCTTCACCGGTCCGGGTGTTTTTTTACCAAACACAATCGAAATTTTTTTACAAATTTTAAAAGCTATAAAAATTTTAAATTAAATGCTAT
Source organism: Topomyia yanbarensis (assembly GCF_030247195.1). Lineage (NCBI taxonomy): Eukaryota > Metazoa > Arthropoda > Insecta > Diptera > Culicidae > Topomyia > Topomyia yanbarensis. The sequence continues at coordinate 130,917,275 of NC_080672.1, read as the reverse complement.
AAAGATTTAGCTCCAAATATCAGTTCGGTCACGGTTTTCTGTCTTCTTTCTTCAGGTCTGCTCAAATAAGTTTAATCGGATGCGATCACCTACTACAAATGAAAGGACCTGATAACCAAGAAGGTTTGGTTCAATATGTAATATTCGATGTGGAATGGTTGTGCTAATATTACACGTAAGAAATATATTTGATTTATTATTATTCTAAATGTACTAAGAAAATAAATATTTCACATTAAGTAGTATAGTCCTACGTCTACAGTTCGTGCAACCCCATTGGGCTGCCCCTTGTAGTTTTTTAATTAAACTTGTTTTTTTTAACTTCGATAGTACTTCCAACGAACTGTCTTTCGCTTTTTCAAATGAAATTTGCATAAAACACTTTTAAAAAATCATGAACCTAGCCCACTTTTTCACCACAACTTTGTATATAACCCCTTATTTAAATTCTCCCAATGAATGTTCTATAGCTGAGTAATGATCATATTTACTTAAGGGGTGCGTTTTATCCCATCTTCTCCTAGTAGGCCAAAAATAACATGCTCACTACCGTCGCCTAATAGAAGAATGACGAACAATTTTACATACCAACTTGTTGGTTTTGATCTCCTGAATAACATTGCCGAAGATGCAGGCCCGCTATAAACTCAGAAACTTGAGATACAGTAGATCGAAAATTTGTTTTGCTCGTTAGCGTCGCCTGGCTGCAGAATTCCAACATATTCATTCGCCCATAGAAAAGCTCATAATCTATTAGTAAAGTTTAGAGAAGAAACTAGTACTCCAGTACTGATTAGGATCACGAGATATTCTAAAGACAAGCGATAAAATATCCGTATTGTACAAAGAACAACGCGCGAGTGCTCCTGTTACAAAATTTGAACTATTGAACTTTGTACGTTGCTTTCTGGTTTTCAAGAACTATGATTTGTCTAAACTCCAGTTGTAATGCTTCATAACGCATTTTTTTATTTTTATGAACATAAAATAATAATTTATTTAAAATACGCAAGGAAATCGATATCGTTAGTCCAGACAAACGTATTAGTTAAACAGCATCCGAGTTCCAAACTCAATTTTTGCATATTCTAACAGGATGCAAATTTTTATCTTTATCAGTTATTTCTCATACCAGGTTATTCGAAAAGCTTCTCCATTTTCAACGCAATCCGACCCAACGACAGCAACAGCTCGAAAAACTGCCGACACAATTCACACCAATGTTGCAAACCTTCTAGTACTTTGGAGCGTAAGAAGAAACACTTCCCGTCGCATTACCCAACGAACGAGCAATAAACTGTATACAACCAGTGTTTGAATGTCGAATTTTGCTTTCTTATGGGAGCTCACCCGAAAGAAAATGAACGCTACTCACTTCATTCCAGTTGGTCATTGGTTTGATCAAACGAAACAAGTTACAATATTTCGATCGCCGAAGTTCAACAAATTGCAACATCACGGAATGCTGTCAAACGAGCGGTTATTTATCATCGAAGACATGCCTTTTTCGGTGGCCTGATCACGCGAGTGCTGCCGTTTTGCCGAGACACACTGCCACGCTATATAGGTATTGGTCCACAGTGGTCGCCTGCCCGTATATCCACACCGACTACCGAACTGGGGTGGGAAGTTAACTGGAGCAGAACAAGCTCCCGTAAACGGACTTACCTCGCCGATGTAATATCGATAAATTTCACCCGAAAAAGCGAAACGCTCGGCCACTGGGGCTTGAGCAGCAGCCAGCCACCAAAGGACAGACAAGAATCGTGAAACTTATTTCAATTACGTGATTAAACTGATAACATCCACTGCGCAACAAAAAATCGAATTCGCAATTTTCTACTTTTTTCCGGCAAGTCATCTCACCGTTCGCGCCTTTTTCGCGATCGCGATCAAGCGCGACAATCATTCATCTGTCCACGGATCCGACGGGGCTGTTTGGTCGCACTTGCTGGCTCTGCTGTACGTAGGTATAACACGCTGCCTACGACGGTATTGCTCGAGGGCGAAAGGCAAAAAAATAAAACGCAACGACCAAATCGGCAGCACTTTGGCCGGCATGCAGCTGGATGTTGGCCGACAAGCGAAACTTGGTGGTATCGCTTCTCAATAGTTGCACCGACCAATTTAGTCACTCTCAATCGACGGAGACAAATTACTCCAAATTAATAATCGCCATAATATGCGCCTGGTTGACCGATACGGTTTGCAGCGGGTTACAGTTCGTGCATGGAGGTTTCTCGCATTACCGTCGACGGGCTTCCCGGCACGGCGCACAGTGGCGGCTCTTCAAACAAAAGTCGGACAAAACCTCAAATGTTACCTAATTTGGCTGAAAATCACAATTTAAGCTAATTTTGAGGTGCTGAGCTCATTTTTGATGTCAAAAGTCGTAAAATATTAAATGCATTTTTTCCATACAGTGTCATTGAACCTTTCTTATAACTATGATCCCGTTTTCATGATAGATTTTCCGTTACTGTTCACCAATGTCAGCAATCTCATAAAAAATGAAAAACACTACTTTAAATCCATTGTATAATGTGTTGGTTTACTGTAGATTGTCTAACTATTTTACACAAAACACCATGCGTCTCCATATCAGCAACAAAGCTTCAAAATCGTCGTAAACCTTTTTGCGCACCTAGGCGCAGAACGAGACCATGATATTTGAAAAGTAGAGGTAATTTCACATAGAATGTATACTATGTGACCGTTCCGAAATGATTCCGAAATTTGTACAGAATACATTAGTGAAAAAAGTATTTTGGATCTGACCACCTTAAACATATTTAAACTAAAAAGTCATAGTTCTAAGCAAATTTACCAAATGTATTTTACTCATTAACAAAGTTCTTTCATTCCTCTACACAATGAAACTAGTTGTGCTAAAATCGGACCAAAATCAAAAGAGCAACATGCATTTGAAGTGAACAAAGCAATGGTGGTTTCGGAAATGAAAATCATTAAAAAATCCGGACTAAGGTACGTTTAAACTCGTGTTAAAAATCGTGTTCTTATCCAATGATCATAAAATTTTGAATATGTATCATTCAATACATGAGAAATTTAGGAAAAATATAAAATATCAATATTTCAAAAATAAATTTTAGAGGTTTTGGCCAGCCTCCGGCCACTGTGCGGCGTGAGTTATGCCTTTTGAATTGAATTGGTTAATACGCTTTAAAGTCGCTCTAGAATCTGACAAATTTCACCATTTCGTTATTCATGTCGTAGGACTAGTATGAGCTGCATATTCAGGTGTGTCATTCGTATGAGTGCTTCCAATGCTATTTAACTTGGACAGTGTGCGTCGTAAAACAAAACTTACAGCAGACTTAGCTAATGCTAATTATTAGCGTTTTTGATTTGTTAGTATGATAAATCGAATCTATTTTCTTAATTGTTTTTGCTTCTCAACTTCAACAAAAAACATGCGAACTAATTTCTCACGTTGCTCAGAGCAGTTGCTCAAAATTGCTTCGCAAAGCAAATAATTCAATCAACCCGGGTGTCGCTTTGTCTACTCTGCAGAACCAAAATATCGTTGCTCCTTTGTGTTACGATCAAAATTTGGGGAAACGTTAAAAGTATTCAAAATGGTACACTGCAACCGGCAGAGGAAATTTGGCGGATATTGTAAACCATATAAAACAGTTGAAACGTGAGCAACACATTCACATACACATATTGTGCTTATGATAAGGAATGATGTTAAAAGTAAAGTAGAGTAGAGGAACGGTGCCTAAGACGGACACCTTGAGGTTAAAAAGCAAATTTGACTCATCCATGGATGCTTTGCTCGCAAATTGCACGTAAACCGTGGGTTATTTTTGGAACGGCCTTGACAGGTAGATGGTGAAAATAGAGAATTGGAAGCTTTTTGAACTCCAAGATGGCAACTTCCAGTTGAGCTATATTCTCAATAACCAAATTTTTTTTCGAGGTTGCATCAAACCTCGACGTTTCATTCATTTTAAATTTTCCTTTACTCCTCCTCTGAACATTTTTCAGTTTCTGCTTATATGGAATCAAGAACCGTCGTAGGTGGTCAAAGCGACTTTGTTTAGTCATTATTGATATAGTTATAGATATAGATATAGATATGGGAAGGTTGTACCTTTCATTTGAGACTAAGTTTGTGCAAATCGGTCCAGCCATCCCTGAGAAACAAAGATGACATTTTTTCCAGACATACATATACACTAGACCTCTCCACATTTTGAAAAAGTTTTGAAATATACATGGGTCAGCTCAAATTTTTGTTTTAGGTGTGAATTTAAAAACTTTCGCCAAAAATGGCTTAATTTGGACATGATTTAGAGGTGTCTCCAATCAAAAATCATGTTTTTGCTATGTTTCCATAGTAAGATCACTTACACTCTGATTTAATAGTTCCTACATGCCCACATATCATCAAAGGTTGTTCCTTAGACATATCTTAACATATTTTAACAGGTGAACATAGCTCTAATCGTAATAGAAAATTTGTTAACTGGATTTTTATTTAGAAAAGAATACTAAAACCAAGAAAAAATACTACTTAAATAATTCAGGCAGTTTGCGAATCTGAAGAGACCGAATTTTATGCAAGAATGAAAATATACAATATTCGAGCACCAGAAAATACGACGAATTCTAGCGATTCAGAGGTGCTAACATTTGGTACGGTTATATGTGTCATCCATTCGTATTACGAAGTATAATTCACTACTACAAAAAAGACTAAATATATATATATATATATATATATATATATATATATATATATATATATATATATATATATATATATATATATATATATATATATATATATATATATATATATATATATATATATATATATATATATATATATATATATATATATATATATATATATATATATATATATATATATATATATATATATGAAACAAGCACTTTCTGCCAGATTGTTCCCAGGCTGATCTGTTGCATGATCCGGATTCCTTCATGAAAATACATGAATTTCCACGAACTTAATGAATTTGTCGCAAAAATTTTGTGTGTTCTGTTGAAGCCATTAACGGATTTTCAAAAGTTTGGAGTCGTTCCGAGAGCTCCATTGGATATGTCGAAGCATCTCCATTGACGCGCGTACCGTAAAATCTGAAGCATAAAATAACTTGGATACCCAATCATAGATCGTCCTAACGCTAATGAAGTGACATCAAGAACACGTCAGAAAATGATTGATACCCTTCGATACAGGTTTGACCGTTCCAACCAGTAACGTGGGTGACATCATGTAAACTGTTGAATACGAATTGTCAATTGCCATAGCTTAATTTAATACATGTAATAAATTATACGAAACTGTCTTGCAGGAATGGTTTCTGACAAAAAATGAGAAATTTTGGTTAAGTACGACAGGCAAGGTTGTTGGAAACTGTGACCATTAAGCTTTCTGTTTCCCCATGAGTTAGCCGCCGATTTAACTTAATTTCCGGTTAAGATATCGACGATTTATAAGTTTCTTAGAACATTACAAATTTTACGTTCAATAATAGTAAATATAAATGCGGATTCTACTTAGCAGTGATTTGTTTTGCCATATGCAGATATAACTCAATGCGCATGGTGCTACTTCAGATTCGAGTGATTCTACTATTCTTAGAGGAGTCAAGGGTCCAGCTCGGGTGCTTAGAATTAAAAATCTTCGAGATCTTTGGTTGATTCTCCGTATTAGCAAGTTGGATTCGGATCGGGCTTCTCAAATTTTAAATTTTCGGGTTCGGGTCGGGTTCGGGTTTTCAAATTTTAAAATTCTCGGGTCGGGTCGGGTTCGGGTTTTTACAAAATTTTCATTCTCGGGTACGGGTCGGGTTCGGGTTTTTAAGTTTTAAAATGTTCGGGCTCGGGTCGGGTTCGGATTTTTCAAATTTTATAATTTCGGGCTCGGGTCGGGTTCGGGTTTTTAAATTTTCATGCGCTCGGGTTCGGGTCGGGTTCGGGTACGAAAAAAATGAAACCCGACCATCTCTAGTATAGACGCAAACAGTGTCATGAAATGGATGGGTTGTTTTGTTCAAAATCCGAGCCCGACCCAACCCCGATAATTTGTAATTCGAAAAACCCGAACCCGACCCGAGCCCGAAAGTCCAAAATTTCAAAAACCCGGACCCGACCCGAACCCGAGAATTTCAAATTTGAAAATCCGGAACCCGACCCGAACCCGAGAAGCTTAAATTTACAGAACCCGACCCGAAACCCGTCGGGTTCGGGTCGGGTCCGGGTTTCGGGTACAAAAACCCGAACCCGACCATCTCTACTAGAGACTGCACAAAGCAACTTATGTGCTTGCTGTGCACAAATGAGGGCGGAAAAGAACACATGACGAGAGGCTTCTTATGCCCAGAATACAAAATGCAGCCCAATGATGATGAGAATATCCCAGTTTAATCTCAATCATTGTGACATTGCACAGTAACTGTTGTGGCCGGCAGTCAACAACAGAAACGAAGTGCGATGTGCGGCAAGGCTTCGTGATCGCCAGGATCAACAGCATATTCGTCTGTAGCTGCTACGCTGCCCCGAGATGTACACCAGAGCAGTACAATAGGATGCTGGAGGCATTAACCGACTCGTTAGTCGGACGAACGCCGGTTGTTATAGGAGGAGAGTTTGACGCTTGGGTCTTGAAGTGGGCAGTGGCGTAGTAGCGGGGGGGGTTTTGGGGACGAAACCCCCCCCGAAATATTTTGGAGAGATTTGAAAAAATTGAATATGTTAAGCAAAAATATGCCTAATATTTTAAATGAAATTCTCAAAGTTTCATTTGCAAAAGTTATCTTGTAAAAAAATTCCCTTGTAGTGAAAATTAGCTGCAGACTCAACACCTACCTGTCGGCACGTTGTGGAGGCTAGCTCAACCGCCGAGGACTATAACGAGTAGATTGCGGCGAAGCGAGGAGCTAGGAGCTTAATGGTTCACGAAACGGATATCGGTACCGAAAGAAATTTCGCCACATTCTGTAGTCCTTGACTGACGGCGAACATGGACTGGAGAGTGTGAGAGAAGTATCCCCATAGAGGCCACCAGGCGATTCGCTACCGCATCGGCCAATGGAACCCTGCTGCAGCACGAAGAAGGACGGGCGGCAAGCTAAAGTGGAAGACGAAAGCCTTTAACGAAAACCTCTTTGTTGAGTTACTTCGGCGAACAACGGAATCAAGTACATTGATACGGCTGACGGCTTACAAGAAGGATTGTGACGGCTTGTGACGTTACAATGTCACGAAAACTAGGGCCATGTAGTAGACGGCGTGCAGCTTACTGGTTAAATGAGTAACTCAGTATGCTATACGCTGCTTGTCTTAAATCCAGAAGGCGGGCTCAGAGCGCAAGATCGGAGAGTGAGAGAGGAGCGCAAACGACGTATCTAGAAGGTAGGGACTCTTTAAAACAGGAGATCAAGCTTAGCAAGCCAATTGCCATAAGTAGCTGTGCTGAGAAATAAACGCCAGTCCCTGGGGGACGCGTACTGAGTCGTCATGACGAAGACGAGGGTCCGTCGACACCAGCTGAAATATGCCCGGGTAAGCTAAAGATAATCGTTGAGGGTCTCTTCCCGAATCACGATTCAACTACCTGGTCACTGACACCGTACGGCGAAGAAGAAGGAGGTAACACAGTCGAGTGGCAAGTGACCAACGACGAGCTCAAAGACGCGTCGATGTGACTAAAATCAAAGAAAACCCCCGGTCCGGATGGAATACCAACAGCGGCGCTGAAAGCTGCGATCCTGGCATATCCGGACATGTTCAGGATGCTACTGCTGAAGTCTTTAGACGTAATCCCCGAAATGAGGAAGGTGCAGAAACTGATGTTGCTGCCAAAGTCAGGGAAGTCACCGGGCCATCCAGCCTCGAATAGACCAATGCCGCAGCGTGGCATAAAATAATGAGCCAGATCCTGAAGAGCTACTTCCAGAGTAGAGCACTGCTGTACCAGACGAACAAAAGGGCAGAAGGCAATGCGAGTCGCAGCGGGCGTTACTCAGAGCTCCATTCTCTGTCAAACACTTTGGAATGGGATGTAAGATGCACTGATAACATAAATTCGTGAATATAATAAATCATGCAATGCACGAATTCATTCGTCGTTTTCTGCAACTAAGTATTTTCGTGCATTGTAAATAGTAAGTTTCGTTCATTTCATGAACAAGAATGGCCGTATGGTGAACGAAAGCTTTCGTAAATTTTACACATTTAATGTACACTTCACGAATGATATCGTTGATAACGACATTATTTTTCGTGAATGAAATGAAATATTTTGTTTATTTTAATAAACGTTTGTGTATATTTCGAACGACTTCGTTGGTCGCACGAAATCTTTTCGTTTATCTTAGAAAAGTTTTCGTATTTATTGGCCTCTTATTGTTTTCAGTCGATCTTTTAAGATCGATGTTTTTTTAATTTAAAAAAATCGATCTGGCCAAATCGATTTTATTGTGATTCGAAGAAATGGCCACTTGATGAACGAAAGTTTCGTTTATTTTGATAAACGTTTATGTATATTACAAACGAATTCGTTGGTCGCATTCGATCTTTTAGGATCGATGTTTGACAACACCGATATCGCTCAGGCAGAGAAAAACTCAAAATTATTCATACAAAATCAACGAGCAGTTCGCGACGGCTCAACTGATTCTGTACTGCTCCAGATTCTGAATCAACTGGAAGCGAAAGAGGTCCAAGAAATCTTCCTGCAACCGGCGGACACGGATACAACTACTAAATAGTCAGACAACAACAATTATCTGACGAATAGCAACAATTGCTCCATATTGCTCCTTTGACGTGGACGGTTTGACGAATGGTGCTCGTCAATATTATAAAGATATTCGTATATAACAGCGAACGACTCGTTTGCTGAATGAAGCTGTTTTGTAATAAGCTAGCGAAAGTCATTTCGTGGTTTTCACGAAAAACTCGTAATAATAAACAAAAGTGTTTCGATAGAACTACGAACGATTCATCATATGTACGAAAAATTCGTATATTTTATGAAAGTTGTTTGTACGAAATTAATTCCTAGAGATTTACGTATATATTCTATCAGTGTGGGGTCTTAACACTGCGGCTGCCCAGGAAAGTGAAAATCGTTGGTTTCGTGGACGATGTGTCAATAACGGTGAGACACTTGAAGAAATGGAGGCAGGCCCGTAGCCAGGATTTTGTTTCGGGAGGGGCTTAAAAAAATTTGCATAAAGCTTTTAATTCTGACAATTTGATATAGTCACTAGAAACTAAATTAAATTTTGAAAAGTTCATAATGAAATCAATTCCAAATCAAAGACAATCCTAAAAATATGTTCATTGTCACAAGAAAGGTTATAGTACTTACTCTCGTTACAACAAAGTATATTCTAGAGTTCACAGTATTTATGCGCTAACCGAATATGACAATGCTTGACGGTACTGGAAAACACTAGGTGTTCCAAGCTACACCTTTAAAAGGCGTAGAAGATGCTAAACCGAAATGAGTAGAAAAATATCCATAAAATGTTCGAACGAAGAGAATGTCGAAATTCGTACAAAATCTTCTGATTTAGCAAGCGATTTGTAGATGCGCAGAGACGGTTCAACTTCTATTTTCTTTGTCTGGTGTTCTGCGAGTATTACCAGTTCCAAGGCATCATGCTAACACAATTTTTTGATATATTCTATTTAAATGAAACTATTTTCAAGACTAGCCTTGGTCGGGTAGATTAGAACCCCAGTTAGGAAGGATTTTTGGTAATCAATAGGATCAAAATATAAATTTAAATGATTAAATCAACTGAATCGAATGATAACACTGATTACTAATATCTTCTAATTTTCCATGAAATCGCCAGTCGCCGTGCATGTGTCGTTCACCGTGCAGTTTCAAAATCACGAAATTTAAAGAACTAGCTCCCTAAATCCATCGGAGAGATCCAGATCCCAAATCCTTTCGTTTCATCGTTTTATTGAAACATTCCAACTAAAGTTGAATCAAAATTTTAAATACACCGTAAGTTGATCATATAACGTGCACTGGTGCCAAACAAATGTCCTCAACTACTTATTCTCGTTTTGTTGGTAATAGTTTTATATTATTTCTAAATTGTGACGTATTTAGATAGGTATTTTTACGGTGACTATGAGGGCGGTTTTCATTTTGATAAAAAAAACAGGATTTGAAGTCACGTCAAATCCACCTAAACGCACGGTAACTGGGGACTTGACGGTACGTGAAATTTGTTAAATGTATTCCCAAAAGAACTAGAAGGTCTACCTTCTGATGTCGCAAAAAGCAGAAGCAAAAAAAATTGCTACGCTATAGCAGGCTACAGGCACCAGTGAATCAAGCTAGCTATTGTTCTATATCAGTGCACATACAAATTGTATCGTTGCCCCCGGCTGCGGAGTAAAATGAGTTTGCCAAATGAAGCAAAAGTGCCTGTGCTACGGGATAACACGAACAGTTAAGGAAGTGGAACAATTAGTTAAAGTGAAAATGGAGCTTAATCTCGCTGAAGTTACCTACATTCAGCTACATCACGTAAAAACTGTGTTTTGATCACGTTTAGAAGCTTAGCACAGACCGAAAACTTTATTGCAAAGAACAACATGCAACACGAGGTCGAATTTAATAACACCAGAATCAAGATCCCCGTGCATATGGAAAACGACATGGTGGACGTGCGTATCCATGATTTGGCCCCGCGCACGAAGGAGGATTTCATCAAACAAATCATGTCGCAATATGGAGAAGTAGAATCTATTACGAATGACACCTGGAGAAATTTTTTCTCCGGCATTCCCAATGGCGTTCGTATTGTGAGAATGCGAGTGACTAAACCAATACCTTCTTACATGACTATCGAATGCAAATCACCGAAGGATGGCGTGACCTATAAGCAAACAACGCTAATTACATATCCCGGGCAGACCCCAACATGCCAATTCTGTAACTATACAGCCTACTACGGAAAAACATGCGTCGAAGCAACTAGTCAAAACTCATCTACTACAGCCAACTCTAACACGCAGCCACCGATACCTTCAGATAAACCTAAAACAACTATCCAATTACCCAATAATGCAGGTACAACGACCACGACAACCGCTCCCAAACCAACAACTAGCATCGCCAATAAAGAAGCAAATACCGATGAAGACGGATATACAACAGCGACCCATAAGAACAAGAAACAAATAAGAACCTCTGATCGTGAACAGGAAGAAAGCAGTACCGATGACGACATGGACGGGAACGATAACGCGAGAGAAGGCAGACTGAATGACCACCAAGCGGCCTCACCGCCAAGGAAAAAGATCTCAACACGCAGCAGCAAACTGCGTCAACAAGATCTGGCAGACCGACATTCTTAGAATTTTTTTATTTTTACTTATTGTAAAAAAAATTAAAAGACCCACGGATCAGTTGGGCTAACGCATTGAGCCGTTTCAAATAAAATTTTAGATTGAAAAAAAAAGAAATATTATAAATATGAACAAGCTCAATAATTTCAGCATCTCTTTATTCCGACATATGGACGGGTATACATCGCACTTACTTCACCTCTGTCGAAGAGTAACGTAGGTGTAAGGCCAACTTTCTTTGATGATTTCTGTTGTTCTGTAGTTGAGTGCCCAGAAAATATAGAACAGCTGCTCTTGGGTCGATTTCAATTTATTTATTATTTTTTCTCTCTTTTTCTTCGTGATCTCTGCTCATCTCTCTCATTTTATTCCATAACGAACACAAATAAAACGAAAACATGAAATCGAAACATTAATCCCAATTTATTGACTGTAGACTCAACTAGTTACAACATTTTAGTCGCTCTCCGTGATAGGCTACTGATGTTTGTTCACTGTATCGTCACGTCGTTTTTAGACTTACATGGACATTAATTCGAAACCATCGAAAGAGACAGAAATGCTGCTGCTTACAACATTAAGTTTATTATGATTGATTGACTAATATGTGGTTTAGCATCTATTGACATCCGTTGAAAAGTAAGGATAAAATCACAACAGATAGTCCTACCGCTACTATGTACGTTTTTGTATGTGAACAACATTAGTAATATACGACGGTATACAATTCTTGGGTTGATGAACACCTCAGAAAAACCGCTGTTTTACCACTTTTTGGCTTGTTTATTTTTTGGCATTTTTCTTGCTTATTGTTCGATTGTTTAAAATATCACTACTTTGCGGACTAATAATGTTTAAATATGGACCGCATTCTCCGCATAAAATGAAATTGAGTGTCAACAGAAATACTATTGCATTAAAATGACGCGAAAACAAAAACTGTCTTCTCGACTATATTGTCATCAACTAACGGAAATGTTTTTGTCTAGCACGCTTGAGTGAGATGCCTGATGTTTCTACTAAGCGTACAGTGCACTAACCTATTACAGAAATTCAATCTGCTTATGCTTTAACTAACTTTATTCTGGCTAATATATAACATAATATCTGAGTTTTGTTAGACACAACCACTAGCGATAAAGTTCTCATTTTGGGACAGTTTTTGAGCTCACTTTTCTATAAAACTTCTGCAATTTTATTATAAATTTCGTTTATTTTATTCGGTTCAATGCATTAGCTAAATGAAGCCTTGTGTCTTCAATATATTTCCATGATGTGAACAATGAAAGTGATAAAACGTAAATGGTTGTCCTACAGATCTCGTGCGAACAACTAGCGATTGCATGTGGAGAACTATTTACTAGGCTGAGAAATATTTTTCCTAACCAACAGTGTCGCGGTGGTGTTCATTTCTATCTCGTACACTTCCTTATCATCATAGTGGTTACTGCCATGTCCATGTTCGCGAATTTCTGACGGGTCACGAGTGTCGACTTCCTCAATGATGGTGCCGACCGTTGATTTTGAGATACTAGACGCAGTTTTTGCCGTCAATATTATCCGAACAGCAGCCAAAATTTGGCAAATGTTTGTTTTTCAGGAAATGGTTTTGGAGACTATGTATATGCAAAGATATAATGTGTAAAATAATACTATCGCATTCAGTTTTTACGTGCAGGGTCAGGTTGGAGGAAATATGTCTGTTCACCTAGATTTTCACCACAAAAACACCATTTAATATACTTCCTAGATGTGTCCTTTATAATGTACAGGGTGGCGATTCCTGGAAAAAACCTGGAAAATCAGGGAATTTCAGGGAATTCTATTTGACCTGGAAAAACCTGGAATTTTCAGGGAATTTGTATTCAAATCAGGGAGAAATTTCGACCTAGTGTTAATAGTTTTTTAAATACGACTGGAAAATATTGGCTCCAATATTAGGTTGAACGCACTTACTCCCCTCAACACATTTTATACAAGGGAGAATAACAATATTCGATCCATCTCATAATTACAACTTTTCACAACAATGGTTATATGGGTCATCCCCCGTCAGATTTACAACCAAAATTTGAATTCCTTCCAAATTTTTTTCTTGCATTCTTTAGCTAAAAATAATTAACACGTATTTTTTGTTTTGGCTGAATATGATACTTTTTTCAAGTTATTAAATTTGTAACTTTCGAAGTTTATAAAATCGAACATTTTTCAATCACTGATAACTGCATGGAAAAAAATATTATTTACAAAAAGTAGTTTTTGCATGAGCTTACCGAAAAAAACATTAAAAATATTTTTTTGTTATATAGCTTATGAAATCTGCAATTATTATAAACAAATTAATTTTTTTTTGAAAGTTGGACCAATTTTAAATATTAAGAATCATGTTCAATCTTTTTTTGTGAAAAAATATGGAGTGGATATCAAAATACAATGCGAGATATTACAGTTATAAACTGAAAACAAGCCAATTTTACAGCAAACGACCAGTGACAGACCTGTTATAATTGTATTATCTCGTGAAGTACTTGGAGATCCATTCAGTAATTTTTACCTAATCTTCGCAATATAATTATAAATGATTTCAAAAAATAGTAAAATGTTTTTGGTTTAAGTTAAAAAAAATTGCTTCTAGTATTTGCAGAATACATAAGTTACATAGCAAAAACAATTTCGGTGAGCTCATGCGAAAAGGAAACTTAATAAATTATTTAATATTTTTTCTACAAACTGAATAGTTTCTGAGTAGAAGATTCATTGATTCCAGCGTATACTGAGTAGGTCTAATTGCCTACGGGTCCGCTACCCCCCTTTTGGTCTTTCATACAGTGGTATGCTGAATGCAGAATTGTAACGAAATTTGAGCGTACTGTTAAGTGGAGCCGCATGCAGAGCAAGACTCGAGCTAGGATGGTGGCTACCAACATACATACATACAAATTGAATAGTTTCTGAGTTATCAGTGATTGAAAAATGTTCAATTCAATAAAATTCAAAATTTTGCAAACTCATAAATTGAAAAAAATAATCATATTCAACAAAAACAAACCATAGTGTGGACAATTTTCAGCTAAAGATTGCAAAAAAAATTTTGATTGTGAATCTGACGTGGAATTACTCATATATAATATTTTATATGGATGCCAATTGATTTATCGACGGGCTTGTTGTGATTCTTCTGACTCAAGGTAAATACATATAAGTACGCTTGGTGTGCACAGGCCGTTTACTTTGACACGGCTCAATGCATTAGCTTGGCCGAACCGTTAATTTTTTACATAGTGGTAGAGTAATTATGCCTATTAAATTGAACATATTGTTGATAATCTAGTTGCATTTCCAAAATAATAAAGCAATAAATTCTTTAAAAACTACAAGGGGCAGCCCTATGGGGTTGAACGACCTGTAGACGTAGGACTACACTACTTAAGGTTGAACAGAGAAGGGGCAAAAATCGAAAACGAAAAAAGCAGTTTTTTCTCCACACCGTGTGTTGGATCTTCATAAAAATTAATCGGCAGTACTGTAACAAGATTCTACATAAGCCGATTGATTTCTATGAAGATCTAACAAACGGTGTGGAGGAAAACTGCTTTTTTCGTTTTCAATTTTTGCCCATTCTCTGTGCAACCTTAATATAAAATATTTATTTTCTTAGTACATTTAGAGTAATAATAAATCAAATATATTTCTTACGAATAGTTTAAGCACAACCAATCAACATCGAATGTTACATATTGAACCAAACCTTCTTGGTTATCAAGTTATTTCATTTGTAGTAGGCGATCGAATCCAATTAAACTTATTTGAGAAGATCTGAAGAAAGAAGACAGAATAACTGTGACCGAACTAATACCTGAAACTAAATCTTTATAGCACATGATCAGCTTTTAAAAATTGTAAAAACTTTTCGATTGTATGTGGTAAAAAACCCAGACCGGTGAAGAAAAATCAAATTTTAGACAATATAATCACATTTCATGTATAGAGTAAGCTTTCTAGTTTTATTTTGTCATTAATTTAACTTTCCTAAAGTACGTATACAAATGTAGCGAATGCAGAGGTCTTAATCATATATCTGCGCTTTCTATCGATCCGTGTAAATTTGTTGCTAAGAAAGTTTTCGTCTTTGCGCAATGAAAGCACAGATTGCTATCATGCAGGTTACACATGCATCCGTTAACAAACAGAGATGCCACATTGAAATCTGTGTTTCGGTCAAAAATATCATTTTACCATCTGTGATGACTGAAACAGGAAAAAATCTGTGATAAATTTCCGAAAAATCACAATATTTCCAAAAATCTATCCAATTTTCATCAAAATGCCAAAAATCTACCATCTGTGAAAAGGAATCTGTGGTCAAAAATCGTGAAAAAAATCTCTGACATTACAGAAAAATCTGTAAATATAGTAACCCTGCCAACAAATTTGATATACCTACATTCGCCTCAAACATTGAACCCAAGCGAACAAAACAAAATGAGTCAACGCTGATGATGATGGGTAGAGCGAAAGAGACAACTAGTATCACGACACTATGTTAGCCGTGTTTGCAAATGGAGCTCGAATGTACAAGCGATTTTGTGTAGGAATAACTGTATTCGAGATTGTACATAAAAGTGTGCTGGAAACGAGCACAACACAAAAGAAAGCATAGCTCTAGATAGCGTATCTTCACAAGTAGTGTAACGGACTTCTCACTCAGCTACACTGGCTGTGAAAACACACAGCGCAGTGATCTGCTTCGCCTGCCGTTCAACAGGCAACTGAGCTTGTCCGGCCAAATTCGTTCTTTATATAGTCGATGATAACGTTATTCATAGAAGCGTAGCGCGCTAGGTACACAAATCTGTCGTACCGGGCTTGGGAAGCTCTATCTTCTGTGTGTAATTGCGTGATATTTTGACAAGGTATCAAAAAAATTTGGGTTTATCTATTGGAATCCATTCTTAAAAGTATTTCGGGGCGATTCGTGCAAAAAATTTGAAAATTTATCGGTGGCTGAATTATTTGCGTTCAAAATTAGACCACTTTTCGTTACATATAATTTTTGTAGAATTTGCAAAGTGCACCCCCATATCGAAAACAAAGACGTAGTCCTACGTCAAAAAATTGCCGATTCTTGAAATAAATCTTCATGACCGTATAACAGTATACCGCATCGTAGCTGATCTCTTGCTTTGCGGCAGCTTATTTTTTGCTTATATGACCAATTTTGGGATTTGTAATCAACTAATTCTCAACGGCGTAAACTTGTTTTATTCAAGTTCTTTCATGTACTAGCCGTCGAGTTAATTCTGAGCGCTACTCAATTCCACTCGTGTTCAGTGCTAGTCCGTAGCGGCATTAGGTAACGCACAGCTTTCATACTTCTTATTCGCGCACGTTGGCTGCCCTTATTTTTTGTCTGCAGCTGAAATCATTTGTCTGCTCCGCTCACTGACAGACAGAATTATTAAGAAACTAAATAAAGTTGTGACGACCGCTCCGGGGTCAAATTATCAGATAGTCCCATCACGATTGTTAACAATCTCTGTGGCAAACCCAAGAATATTGACATCCATATTGCTTTGAAATTTACAAATAGTATTTCAAAGCTAGGACACACCTCCAGGACCGGGTGCTATGCGGTAGAAACGACCAAAACGTTCGCTCAGGTCTACATCTTCAATTTTATCTCACTAAAATTTATGCCTAGTGATGTACTATGATGTCACCAAGTTTCAGGTTCGAGCTATGAAAGGTACATTGTAATTTTACTTGAAATCTGGAAAGGTACTCGCGTACTATGTCGTTACCTAACGGTTAAACACTCAACTCCGCTTAATAATTCAACGTTTTCAATATGGGTTTCCGTGTATAATAGAACTGTATGAAGATGACTTTCGCAAGCTTCAGTTTCAATATCACCTTCCGTTAACAGACGGGCAGATACGACAATATTTAAAATCAACAAATAGTGTATTTAACCGAAGTTTGCCTCCCTTTTGCTGCGAAGCTTCACTCATATCACAACAAACAGACAAACGATCATCGCAAAAAAAATCGGCAGTGTATTATCACTCACCATAGATCGTGGCGACTGTAACGTTTGCTTAACTTATAGCACTAGCTTGAGCAGAGATAGAATATACACTAGTGTCCTTTTTGTGTGCTGCTATTGCCACATTGCATTAAAAATCGCTTTATTTATTTATTTGTTTGTATTTATTATATTCCAAGATGGAATTTTCAACTGACCTTTTCACTGCCGTTTAACGCATAATTGTCTTATGTATAGAGGGAATCTCATAGAACATGGGACGAATACGATCTTAACGGCAGTTTAGAGGGTACCTAATTTCTGAAATGACGAATTGGTGGGAAAAATCATAAGCAGGCAAATGAGAGACTAAAAAACTGTTTGTCTCAAATCACAAGTAAACTTACCAAAAACCGGTTTCTATAATTTGTTCGCAGACCTGTCTTTCTTGTGATTATTCGACATTTTCTTGAATTATGCCCCTACTTTAAAGTTGTGAAAAAGTGCTGGAAACAATCTTCTTAGTACATATTCTGGAATACCTTCCTGTTGGTATGAAGTTTTTACTGGTTCACCCACTGTTGCAGTACACCCTGCTTTACCAAATATTTCTTGAGAAATTTAGAGTTCTCTATCGTCCAAAATTACTTTAATACTTCTTTTCGTTACATACCATGAAGCATGGTTGAAGTCTTCTACGTCCAAGTTTTGTAATCCATTGCCACACAGGAAAAGTTGGTAGAATATCCACGCTACAATTTTCGAAGAAGTGTTTAGCCCTCATATTCTGCCTATCACTATAATTCGGAATAATCAATACCTTCAATGACTTCGTTCCTTAATGATGCTTCGAATTATACACAAACACATTTGACGTTTTTATTTTATTATTATTTTATTAGTGTACGAGCAGAATGTTTGTCTCACTATCGAATCCATTTCGTCGTTTCTTAAGATTGTAATTTACATTTCTTTTATATGTAGCTGATGGCAATCGAGTATTAGACGTTTTGGAAACGGTGTGAACAGAGCTTGCCGATTAGCCAAGCTTTTTAGAACTATTCCAATGAGATATCTTTTGATTTCCGTTTGGACCGCACATATTATTTCTAATTCGCATTTCTTTCGACCCATTTTTGAAAGCGCATTTAACATGTCATCGAATTATGTATTTTTGGATAAAAAAGACATACGTTCATATTTGTAAAAAAATTCATTTTTGGTTGAATATATCAAGAGATCTATGTGTTTTTAGGTTTCCATATTTTGTCGCGAACAAACTTTACATTGCAAGTTGACCTAAGAATGGGTTACGACCACCTTCAAGGGTGTTTGGAATGTAATAGAGTATGTTAAAACGGTGCCTACTTAACCCTCCGGAAGTCGCGCATGACACTGAATGAGCAGCCGCAGTTGCCCAAAGACAATTCGCTAGCTTTTCAGAGCAGCGTGCACTCAGTGCACCAGCGCGACTGCCGAAAGATTAACGGAAGATCCCAGACTCATCACCATTTCCACACAGACTAAAATACATAACACTATGAGGAAATTCATCCCCAAAATGTCAATCCGCTTATTTTTCCAGAACACTAGCTCCTACATTTGCTTGTCGGTCATCCCTCGAGCCTGGTAACAATTTTTCAGATTTGGAAATATTTAAATTACATGACTGTTAAAAGACCAAAAGTGGTTTAATTGAAATGGAAGATACAAAAAGTTTAAAACTAACTAAAAATGAAAAAAATGGTGTAAGCTCAAACGATGGACGTTGAAAAATGTTAATTTAATTTGATTTGTTTGAGCACTCTGGAAAATTTATAAAAAGGTCTGGAAAAACCTGGAAAATCAGGGAATTTCATTTTCAGAAATGAGTCGACACCCTGAATGAATACCATTTTTTCCAAATGTGACAGGAATCTTTTAATAGCCACGGTGCAAGTAAGTGGTATTAGATCTTGTAGCCGAGCATTGATTTTCTCATCGTCCATATATATGAGGATCAACCACATGTTACAAGTTGTTATGCAAAATGACTGGTTTCGCCTGGGCTAATTTGTTAAATGGCATCAGCACTGAACGCCTGACAAGGTTAAACTCGTTAAAGGCGATGTTCGTAAGCATAACCTCCATAATCACCTTCAGCAAATATTTCACATCATTAATGTTGCTCCAGCCAAATACGGAGGCTATTGACTTCAGGTCTTTTCGCATAAGATCGATCTTATGCGAAAAGACCTGAAGTCAATAGCCTCCGTATTTGGTTGGAGCGCTACTTCTTGCTTCTGCGACTCAATCATTCGACAGATCCCCACAGCAAGAATTAAAGTAACAGTTTCGTTTGTCTTCCGACGAGTCACACAATATGAAGGGAACTGTTTTATCACACTCAGCATACTGAGTAGATATCCTGACCGCTGTCTTCGGTGGTTAGAAATAGCAATCTTCCTCACAATTCTCGCATTAATTTGTTGAAACCAAACAAGATACAATTTTTTTAAGAGTCACCGAAAAACATGTTGTTTCTTAAATTTATTTTTGAAAATTTTCGGGGGGGGGGCTTTAGCCCCCTAGCCCCCCCTCTGGCTACGTGCCTGAATGGAGGTGTCGGTGACGGAGACAATAGATGCGATCGAGAGCTGGATGAACGGGTCAAGCTGCAAATAGCTCACCACAAGACGTTGCTGTTGGACAGCAACTGCAAAGGGGTTCAGCGGATACAGATCACCATCGAAGGGCATGTGATTGCATCGAAGCGTGCACTGAAGCAATTGGGAGTGATAATCGACGACTGATTGAGCTTAAACAACCACGTTGATTAGGCATTGTTCTATCCCGGGCAATGAAAAGGCCGACTCATTAGCAAAGGTGGGCGCATTAAATAGTGACATATACGAAAGACCAATCTGCTTCAACGAATTTTTTAGTATTTGTCGTCAGAGGACACTCAACAGTTGGCAAACCTCGTGGAGCAATGGTGAACTTGGACGATGGCTACATTCGATTTTCCCAAAGGTATCAACGAAGCCTTGGTTCAGGGGGATGGATGTGGGTCGGGATTTTATTCGTGTAATGTGCCGACTTATGTCCAACCACTACACCTTAGATGCACATTTGCGGCGTATTGGGCTTGCGGAGAGTAGTCTGTGCGCTTGTGACGAGGGCTATCACGACATCGAGCACGTTGTCTGGGTATTCGCCGGGTATTTGGACGCCAGGTCTCAGTTAAAGGATTCCCTTCGGGCCCGAGGTAGACCACCCAATGTCCCAGTCCGAGATATGCTGGCAAATCGTGATTTCCCCTATATGTCCTTTATTTATACTTTCATAAAACTCTCTTTTTATTTCTCGTTTTTAGAAGTTTCCTCTTGCCGTGTGGAACCGATAAGCTCCAGACTGCCACTATGTAACCGCCGTCGCCCTTATCACTACGGAATCTGAAGCGAGAGCGACTCGAGGTCCGAAGGATTCCCTTTGAAGGATTCCCCGCGGGTCCGAAGAATACCATCCGCCAATCCGACCTACTAGACTGAGGCGCAAATTTGTTTCGCTGATCTCCCGTTTGCCCGAAAGTTGCAAGTTTTGCTCTTCTCTACCGGTCACCATCTACGCCTTCTCTCCCCTGTCCCTGATACAACTACTTCTACACCGATTTTGGAAATGACCAAGCATAAGTATCCGATAAAAAATCAAATTTGTATTCCGTATTCCTAGTTTTAAGATAGTCGTAATTTCTACTCTTTGTTAAAACTATTGTCCCCCATCTTGTAAATAGAATTGTATCCCTAGTTTTAAAACATCTGTGAAATTTTTCAATAATATTTGTTCCCCCTTTTGTGTACCAAACTATATTGTTAGTTTTAAGATAACTGTAAATATTTCCTAAAAAACTATTACTATTGAATTCCTTGTTTTACAATTTTTCATAAAAAAAAATCTTTTGCCCCCTCTCTAACATATAGAATTTTTTTTCTAGTCTTAAGATAGCTGTAATTTTTTTCTTTTTTATAAAAAAAATATTTCAACATTGTAACCTCCTAGTTTTAAGATATTCAAAATATAAAAGGAAAAGAATTCGGCACCGCCAAGCTAACGCATTTGTGCCTATCAAATAAACGAAATGAATAGAAAAAACCACGTTGAGTACACATGCGAAATGTCGGGTCTTTATCTAGTGTTTAGTCATCGATTACCCTGACGGAGGATATCAAGTGCTACAATCAATGAAATGTTAGAAACGTGAGGAAGATGATGAGAATCGATTCGATGATGACGTAGCAGCAGGAATGGGATAATACGGAGAAAGGAAAGTGGACCTACTGACTCATCCAAACCTGTCGACGTGGGTCAATAGAATGCACGGAGAGATGACCTTCAACCTGAAACAGCTTCTACCGAGCCACGGCTGCTTAAGGAGTATCTTCATCGGTGTGGGTACGCAACGTCAACACTGTGCCTGGAGCGTCTTTGAATGTCCGGGGTTTCAATTATTTGAATGTCCGAGGAGAGTCTTTGAATGTCCGAGGTTTGAAGTGACGTGCAGGGAGCTACTTAAAATGGGAGAACCGGACATCAACCCGGATAATGTATCCCACAGAATGACAAGCGACGTAGAGACGTGGAACGCAGTAAACAGAGATATGATGTAGATCAGTGATTCTCAACCTGGGGTCCGCGGGCCCCAGGGGGCAGCGAAGTCATAGCTGGGAGTCCGCGAAGAAAAATATATTTTCCGAGTGCATATTGAAATTTCAAATCTTGTTTCCTAACAAATTGAAAATAACATATTGATAGCATACAAGATTGATGTTTATCTGTGGGGGTCCGCAGCAACCCAGTGTGATATCTAAGGGGTCCATGGTACGAAAAAGGTTGAGAACCGCTGATGGCATGACCGTCTTACAACGGAATAGACATCGAACAACGATTTCGGGAGAGCAATCACCGCCAGGGAACTCTCCGCAGGTATAAGCTAGATCCACCGCCGAGGACTAGTCGAGTAGACCGCAACAGAGCAGCGAGTATGAGTCGTCGAAATGCCAGCGAACCGGACGTCATGCTCCATGCGAATTCGCCGGACCGACCATGGCTCCCCAGAATCGATATTGGGAAAACTTTTTTCGCCAGGGAACTTTCCGTTAACGTAAGCTAGATTCACCGCTGGGGACTAGACGGATTAGACATCAATGAGACACCACTAGTCGCGGGTCATCGGCGCACCAGTGCACCGGATACCCAGCTTCACCAGAATCGCCGAACTGACCTCGGCACCTAGCTGATTGGCTCGATCTCGGGAGAACTTCTCTCGCCGGGGAATTCTCTGTCGGAGTAGGCCAGGTCCATCGTCGGGGACTAGACCGAGTTGTTCGCGAACAAGTTGAGGACTGAATGGACCATCGAGGAAGTAGTGCTAAATGGCCCAAGAAGAGAACTAAATGGCTTAAGGTGAAGATATGTGGAAGCCACGTTGCTAGGCACCGACTCGCTTGTTTACATTAGGAAAAACTGAAATCTGAAGTGAAAATTCAAACGCACAAATGAGAGTTTCCGAACATTTTCCTTTGGTCATCTGCACATTGGCAGAAAATTTGAAGTTTTGTTAGTAAACGATTAAAGTTTCGCGAATGTTTTTGCAGTGATGTGTGAAAAAAGTGCATTTGAAAAAGTGCAATGAAAACGATAAGAAGAGTGTTTCGAAAAGAAACCCCAAGTGAAGAGGGGTGATATTTTCGCACAAAATAGGAGCTACAGATGGCATTCCGTCAAAAACTCGGATTGATTGTATAGGAAAATATTCTAGCTTCCTTAAGTAGCAGTTTCGTGGCACACCAGCAAGGTTAGTGTGTTGAAAAACGTATTTTTATATTTGCTCATGTCAGATACATGGTTAGGCAGGGGAGAGGGGTGTGTGTGGCGTTGGAGTTATGTTGTGGTTCGCATGTATAATGTCCTTAAAGGAGTTGCGGTGCTAAATAGCACCGGTTACGGAGCCAAAGGGCTCAAGAAGTTGTAGTATTGAAACCAAATAAGAATCGGTATCGGGAGAACTTCTTTCGTCTGGGACCTCTCCTTTAGCTTACAGTCAGATTCACCGCCGGGAACGAGACCGCGTAGACCGCGACGATACACCACCAGCAAACCGGATGCCCCACTCTACCGGAATCGCCGAACTGACCGTAGCACCTGGCTGGTTGGCTCTAACTTCTCTCGCCGGGGAACTTTTCGTCGGAGTAGGCTAGATCTATCGTCGGGGACTAGACCGAGTAGTTCGCGAACCAGTCGGAAGCTCAACGAGGAAGTGGTACTAAATGGCACAAGGGAACTGAAGGGCTCAGTAAATTAGACAGTCTGAAGTTTGCCGCCCAGATTGTCCTCGTAGGGGAAGAGCATTTATTCTATACCAACAGCTAGCTTTCCTACCTTGACTACCCAAACCTGTTCCCTGAGTTGTTGGTTTTTGAACATTTTTTCCTGCTCAGAATGTTTTTGAACATTTTTTCATATATACACAAAAAAAATTTCTTATCCCCCCCCGAAAAATTTGCTTACTACGCCACTGGAAGTGGGGTAGCAGGCTAACCAACGTAGGAGGTTACAGCTTGTTGGAAGCCTTGGCAAAGCTGGATGTGAGACTGTGCAACGAAGGTTCCGCTACCACATTCCGTAAAGACGGTCGAGAATCCATCATCAACATAACATTCTGCTGCCCTTTGCTGATGTATAACATGAATTGGCGAGTTAGTGAGCAGTACGCACATTGTGACCACCAAGCGATCCACTACACCGTTGGTCGGCGAAATTGCACGGTATCACCGAGAGTGAGGACTGGCGAGCGGAAGTGGAAAATAAAGGACTTCGACAAGGACCTTTTTGTGGAAGCACTTTGTGCTGACAGCGTTATTACGATTCCGAGTTCGGATGAGCTGTCGGAAACAGTAGCGAGAGCATGTGATGTAACAATACCGAGAAAAATGGAGCCGAGGAACTACCGGCGTCCGGCGTACTGGTGGAACGAATGGCTCCGCATCCTCCGGGCTGCCTGCCTGAATGCCAGAAGACACATTCAAAGTGTAATATCTGAGGCTGACAGAGAAGAGTGTAAGGTAACATTCCTGGCAGTCAAACGCGAGATAGTGCTAAGCAAGCCCACCTGCTACAAGGAGCTGTGCAGAGAAGTAAACGCTAACCCCTTGGGCAATGCTGACCATGTCGTTATGGCCAGAATCAAGGGTCCAATGACGCCAGTTGAAATGTGCGCTGACAAATTTAAAATTATCGTGGAGAGCCTTTTCCCGAAGCACGACTTAATCGCCCGACCGCCTACACCGCACGTAGATGCAGACGGTGGAAATGCTGGTCACAATCGAGTTTCCAACGACGAACTCCTTATAGTTACAAAAGAGCTGAAAGCGAAGAAAGTTCCCGAACTGCATGGTATCCCCAAAGTGGCAATGAAGAGTGCGATCCTGGCGTTTCCGGACATGTTCAGGATAGTCCTATAGAAATGCCTGGACGATGGCTACTTACGAAAATACAAAAGCTGGTGTTGCTGCCAATACCAGGGAAACCACAAGGAGATGGATACTCTTGGTATGCTCCTGGAAAGGGTTACCCTCAATATGCTGACGAGCTATACTGAAAGTGAGAATGGACTATCCCAGAGGCAGTTCGGGTTGCGGAAAGGGATATCGACGGTGGACGCCATCCGCATAGTCATCGCCAGCGCGGAGAAAGCATTGAAACAAATGAGAAAAAGTAATCTTTACTTTCTTATTTTATTTTTTGTTCCGTTCTTCGGTAGATACCGCACAGATTATAAAAAAAAAATAGATCATATTGTCTAAATTAATTGAAAATTCCTTATATCTAACTTATAACTAGAATTGGTGACATTAAAATCGAACAGATGTGAAGTTTCGTTGAATTTGTAGCAACATCTATCCACAGAATTGTTTTGACCATAAACAGTACGATGTATAGGAATCCACAAAAGAGGACGGTTCCTTAGAGCGCGAGAAGGTACAAACATATTAATCCGTGCAAGAATATCTGGGCAGTCAATATTATTACAGAATATATCGAATATAAACATTCTTTGCAAGAATGTGCGGCGGAACTCTAACGTCGGTAACTCAAGCAGCATGCATCTATCGTTGTAAGATGGTAGATGGTGAGAGTCATTCCACTGCAAATTTCTTAGAGCATTTCGCACAAGAAACATCTTTGTTCGCGTTCTAACCTGTTTATTTGGACGTTTGATGTGGAGCCCACACTTGAACAGCGTACTCCAAAATGCTACGCACCAATCCGCAATATAGAGATTTTAGTGCGTAGAAATCGTCAAAGCCAGCGGAATTTGCTTCAGGAAGCCAAGTGTGGCTTCGTTGCGGTGATGTTATCCGAGAAGCTAAGCTTTCTATCAAACAGCATTCTCAAGTGACGAATGGAGCCCACTCCTTCGATGACGCGACCTTGGAGCAAGTCCTCATGGTGATGTAGAGTGGATGATCGCCTGAAACTTCTCATCTTACATTTGTCAACGTTTACCTGCATACCATTCAACAGGCAAGCCGGTGCCGCATCATTGAGGATGAGAATATTTTTATTTCTAGAATTCACTTCGAAGTAAGAGAACTTATTTTGTGTATCTCGTCAATGCAGGACACATTTACCGTTCGCCTGAAGAATTTCGAAAATTTGCTTTTGAATATGGAGTACGCGTTAAAGTCAAAATGCCGGGCTATTGAGACTGAAAAGACATTCAGCACGTTCCACTAGAACCGCTGAAATAATTGAATTTCCATTTTATTCCTATTATCTGGCGTACCGCTAAAACCAAACACATGCTTCCGGGTTTCCGCGTCACAATTTTTTGTTTGTTAAAACAAAGGCAATGCAACAAACACTTTGATAAAATTCACATTTTTTATTTGGCACAATAAAAAACCGAAAACACCGCTAACTAACCCCGGTCGCGGAATTCATAGTTCCGACTAGACTTTCCACCATCAACATCAAATCAAACACGCTAATGGTAACTGTTGCGAATTATAACGTTAGAACATTAGATCGAGATACCCGTTCTGTAAAAAGTTAATATATTTTGCGAATCACCAAGAAGTGTATCTGGACTGCATCAACCGATCAGTTGCGGGGAGGAAAAAATAAACATGTGTGCGATTGACAAATGGGAGACATAATTTTAATGGCACGAGATTAGTTGCCGTTCCACAACAAGTGATAAGCAATTAATACTCGGAGGGAATAAAAAGCAACACAACATCTCAACACGACTCGGGAAGCACCAGCCTTGGCATCGATATTATAGGATATGTCATTCACATCAGTAGTAAACCCGAGCAGCAAAACAGTTGCCATTAGCAATTATACTGCCAATCGTCCGGGCTGCTACAATGCCCCGCGGTACAGCAGCAGTGCTGTGGCTGGGGGGAGGAACGCTAGGAAGCGGATGGGGATCAATCGGATTGAATGACACATTCGAGGCACCACAAATGTTTCCCATTTCAAAGTCACTCGCCACCACTCGAGCTATCGCGAAGAGCAAGCGATAAACGAGTACACCATTCTGCCGTCCTGTTGCTGATATCCAGGGTCCCGCTTCCCACGGCGATGATGCGATACGGAAAATGGAGCCACCAGAGCGGTGCTTGGCCAAGGCAGCAGCAGCAGCGTTTGATAAAAAGGTTTCACATTAACTTAATCAAATTAGTCTATATAATGTAAGCGTTTCTTGTCCTCGTCGTGTTTCTGTGTTCCGACTTTGTGCGGTGCATTGGGGAGTCGTCAAGAGAAGCCGTTTGCTTGAAAATGTGAAAAAAATGCATCAAGTTGTGAATGTATACCTGAGGGATGATAATTATAATATTTTATAGCGTTTAAACTGCTAATCGTCGTCTAAGGCGCAGTTTGTCATTAGTCCCTGATTCCGTTGGACGGATTTAGTCGACACCATCAGGTTCTGTTCCGTATTTCTCTGTGGTGGTCCAGTAGTAATTATAAATTAAACGCTTTCACAAGAGTAGATCTGGGCGCTGTCATGATGACACCTGCTGAGAGAATATGAACCCGTTGCAGGTTCTATCCCTGAGGGAAAAATCGGTCGGATTCACGGGCACGAGCGAAAATCTGGCTCGGCTCTGCTACATTGATATTGCAAATTGTTCTTTGTATCATAGAGTACATTGCAACAACTGTAACTGTACGATTGTTTTTCTTGTTGAGACTCTCTTTTTTATTCAACTCGTTTATTTGATAAGGCACGTTTGCACGTTAGCTTAAAGGTGCTAATTTTTACATTCTAATTGAGCTCTCTTAATAGAAGTTCTGAATAAAAGCATTTGTGTTAAAAAGTCTTCGTTGATATTTACCACAAAGTTACACAGGAAAACTTCATGAAAATTGGTTGCAATGTAATTTTTAAAAGAACTCGATGAATATTGATGTAATACTACGTTTACACTACGAGTTAAAACGTGTTTTAACGCTATCTTGATGACATTTTTCTTGTTGCTAATTATTATAACTTGTTTTAACTCTGTAGTGTGAACATGGTATAAGAAAATAAAAATCTCTTCAATCATTATTCAATGTTAAACCTTAATTTTACTACAGTAGATTTAATCCAGATCCTCACTCTCTCCCTTCGTGTTCGTGCAACTATCGCGACTCGCATCTATCATGCTATTTCTCTATCCATTTCTTAGTTGTGTTGTAAGATCTAGAACTAATCTGAAACTTTTGTTAATGTCCAAGCTAATTAGATGTGGGCAATGCAATGACGTATGTTTAGGAAGAAACAACTATTTTTGTCTGCTGTTTTCCTATAAATAGTTTTTTTCTATTTTATTGTAGAGCAGAACTACTCGCGGAAACAAACTAAATATTACATTCCACTTGAAAAATAACTAATTAATGATCAAACAATGCTTCCCATTGAATAAGAAAGAGTCCTTCAAAACGTTGCACTATGGAGAGTAGACTGGTTCAATTTTTGACTTTTAGCTCCACCAGGCTCTATTGTGCAAATTTTGGTACCGATCGGTTGTGTCTACGGACCCTCCAAAAATTTCAAAGTTTATATGAAAATTAGTATGGAAAATCAGAAGAATAAATTTTTAAAAAATCACCTCATCAATCAATTCATGAGAACACTATATATTTCTAAAGGTATTCTTTTACTGAACACTTTCGTGGAACATTTTAAGTTTGTGAAAATTCGCTGAGAAAAGTTATTAACTAAAGAAGCAGCATGACTTCAAAACAAGTGTATTTTATTATTAATCGTAGCAACCTTGTTTGAATAGCTCCATCATTAAACAAGTGTAAACTAGGCTTACCACCCACCGCTTTCGTAGGGCATATACAGCTATTTGAAATTCAAACTTTTTCTATTCTTTTTTTTTTGTTCATCGAGCAATTACAAGTCTAAGCTTTAAAAATCTTACTGAATTTCCTATCTCAGACATTGTATCAAGAGCTATCACGTTCGCCGTGGCGCTCCTCGGCATGGAAATGTTTTACTTTTGGCACGCTCGCATGTGTGGCTCTGCGTAACTGAAAAATAATTTTTTTCGAACATACTGAATGTATAAAAAAATCTTTACATTACACAAGAGGTACACTGTGCAGCGTACAAAATGAAGATGACTCAAAATTATACGGCAATCAAATTATTTATTTAATCAGCGAATTATTTTGAACCTTGAATGAGGAAGAAACGTGGACAACCGTACCGACCATTTCAATTTGATGAATCGTTGAATGTGACTTGGCTAAGAAGGTTAATGTCACTCCTTTAGTCCTTTCCTTGGACAAATGTATTTAGCCCCGAACTGCTTAAAACAAAATTACTTTCGTTTTGAGCACTTTACAGATGCCCCCATTAATAAACTAACATTAGATACCATGAAATTTTGTACGCATCGGTTAAATGGATCCTGAAATATAGAATGAATCGTCCGGTCATATAAGAAATCCCCATATAGGCAGGGACTAAAATTTCCGAAACATGAAATTGCAGAAATCGAATTCGTATTTTTGATGCCAATCCCGATCAGAACGACATAACAGAAAGCTATCAAATTTATATCTCATGTTGATATTTATTACTCACTGTGTTATCTTTGTGATATCCCAATCAGCAAGGCAAGCAAACATATATCAAGTTTATATCTTCTGGTGATATCATTGGACTGCTAATACGATTTGTACGCATATAACGAAGATGTTATAATAAATTGTACATATGTTCTTTCACAATTATCTTTGAACGCTAACGGTACACTGTAAACCGGGTAAAAGACCATTTGGTTAAAGCCCCAATAAACAAATCAATCAATCAACTGGAAATAATTGTTACATTACACAAATGACCGTCTATTTACTAATACGCTGAAGTCTCTTTTCATGCGTCGTTATTCAACTTTTTTTCCTCAACAATTTCTCGAATTTTCTGATTATCTGTTATAACATTCGCAGTTGATTGATGGCACTACCGTAAAAGATTTGTATTTATAGGAATTTATTGGGTTTAGATAATTGTACTGGTTTGCTTAATCTTCCCCATATTAAAATTGCTAATAACAAAACCTCTTGAAATTTCAAAAAGCAAAGCTCGAAACTTTGGTATTTCTTTCTTTCGGAATCATAAATAACATTTGTCGTATTCTTCGTTAAATAATGTACGTATATTATCCGCTCAATGTTACCATATCGCATCGACATTATTACTATAAATCGTGTAAAACATGTTAACGTACAAGAGACGCGCCGAAGTGCACTATTCAGAATCTAAAAATAGCCCCACTTTCTTAATCTGCAAAGATACTATAAAGCTATTCACTCTATCGTAATATAGACAGCTGTAGTAGTGAGTAAAACTGCATGAAAACAAAGCGTATAGCGCAAGGAAAACAAACAGTCCTTAGGCTTTGGCAAAGTTCAATGTGTGCGTTCTGGAAACAAGATGCATCCATAATCGTTTTGCCCTTGACGGATGCGAGGAATATTATGCTAACATTAAACATCGGTCGAAAGCAACGTCGTTGGTTCATGCAGGAAACATCCACATAAAACTCAGGATACCCAGGTTCAAATCGCTATAATCCACAAATAACCATCAGCGTGTCATATGTTCGAAATAACAATCAGCCAGCATGTATGCAATCATTTGACCAAACTATAAAAAGCTTTTGTTACATGAAGCTTTTTGCTGCCAAACGAAAACGCCTTTATGCATGTTATATTTTTCTTTTCTATTCTATTTTTAGACCTGCACGGTAAATTTGTTGATACTATACAATAGTTAATACAAGCTATATTGGCCATGGGAGAACCTAACAAAATTTGTTATAATTCTGATAGAAGCCTATCACAGGTTGTCATATTTTTGACCTACGAGAAGAATTTCTGTTATGTTTCGTGTTATTAGACCAGGGTTATTATACAACTTGTTATCATAACAAAGTAACACAGTATACAATAATTTTGTTATTTTTTCCTGATCTGGCTCACAGCGGACGTATATACTTTTGAAAAAAAAAATATCTCATTTAGTTTTAATTTTGATAAAATCATATCAAATTTTGTTACAATTTTGTTATCATTAGCCAGGTTTTTGTTTTATTTTTTGTTATTTTAACATCTAACCAGCCGCATTTATAACAGGTTCTGTTTCAAAATATTTTTGAAATAAATAACTCCAGGTGTTATAAATCAGTTATGTCCTTCTGATCGGGATTGGGCCCCAAGGAACTCGATAAGTTCCTAAGTTACTGTCTTATTTTCCACCGAACTCTTTATCGATTTTTACAAACTGGGCAAGATCACTGATGGTGAATCAAAGATTCTTGGAATATATTGTCGACTATGCATAATTCCTGGGTTCCCGGCATATTCCAGAACTAAAGCCACTTCGGTGATGACTGAAACAATCATTCATCCCTCTCCCTCCTTCCTCGCACACCCCTCCCCAACTCTCTCACCCCTCCCTCTCAGACCAACCTCACACCCGCATTCGCTTCATCCACGTATATACCAAAATACTTTAGAATGTTCCCAACGTATCCTCCCCCTCCGACTAATTATCCCCCATATCCTTACCACTCCGCATTTCAAAATATGTTAACATGAAGACAACATTGACCACACACTGATTAAGCTAATTAAATATTATATTGTTGTTTGTTTGAAGTGTGTCAGCTTCGATATGTTGCTCATCAGGCTCGTGGCAGTCATGCACTTATATATACCTACCAAGTTTAATAATAAAGTAAAAGACATTTCTACAATGGTACATTGAACGTACCCAGCTATTAAATCATAGCTATGATAAATGAGAAAGACACAATTGCACCACTAGGTGGATTAAAACAGTTTTTTTTTGTTTCATCGAGTAACTACAAGACTAAGCTTTACAAATCCTATTGAATTTCCGGTGTCAGACAATTTTATCAAGAGTTATCGTGTTCGCCGAGGCGCTCTTCGAAGTGGAAATGGTTGGACGTCTACTCTTGAAACGCTCCTATGTGTGGCTCTGAGTAATTGAATTTTTTTTCTTACACAATTAATGTATAAATAAATCTTAATATCAATAAAGTAAAAACACCATATGATACCGTGAATTCGTGCAATTCATTCTATTCTTTTGCCTTACCTAAATCTTTTTTTTTATTTTATTCTTAATACTCATTTTGTACAAATCATTCATTTCATGGATTTTAATCGCTTTGTTTTTTTTTTTTCATTTTGAGTATTTGATCATTTGAGCTTATTTTTTATGTTCTATTCATTTCATTTTTTGGATTCATTCCGATTACTTCATTTCTTCAACTTATTTTATTCACTTTTTCATGCCATGCATTTTATTCATTTTTTCCAGTTCATATATTTTATTCGCTTTCTTCATTTTAATTATCGGACTAAATATTCTCGGTGATTTATTTAGTTCATTTCATCCAGAATATTAATAAGATACAATTTATTATCGTTCACTTTTTATTTCAATCATTTTATTCTGTTTATTTTTTTTCTTTTTATTCATTTGATCAATATTTTTCAATTTGTTTGTTTTATTAAATCTATTCGTTTTATTGATTTTATTAACCCCAGTACGCTCATTAGGGCATCGCATTTTTTTTAATTCTTAAAAGCCCTCCCTCTCATATTGTGGCAAATGTCAAAGTAAGCTCAGATGCCAAATTTCACATCATTTGCACAATTCTAGACTCCCGCCAACTTCGCTTGAAATTTTTGAAATTGGTACTATGGGAAAACATGGAGGAAAAATATATTAAAAGCTATAACTTTTGAAGTAGCAATCAGAAAATTACAACCTCTTTTTAAAGAAAATGACCCAAATATTTAAATGAGGCGTTTCTGTTTCTAGAAAAATACGGGAAAGTGGGGCACTCGGTCATTTTGTCCCCAAAATCTCCTATTTTTAATATTGTTTGGCTCCGTGATGGAAATCATACATATTTTGCAGTTTTTCTAATGTGGAAAGATCTCAGGAATCGAATGGAAGCTTTGTGACCTTTGTCCGAATTCGAGAAGTTGGGGTTATAGGGCCTTTTGTCATTTGTCATTGAATTTTATCATTTTCTCGTGCATATATCTCTATTGTTCTTCAATCAATTTTAATAAATTGTACCTTGTTGAACGTGAAAAATCCTTCGAAACAAAATAAAAATAGATTCGTTACCGGTAAACTTTAGAAACATCAAATTATCTGACATATAGTCTCGATTTTACATTTTTATCATAAAATCGCACATATTAACTCCATTAAACAACAAAATTCTTATTTAAAAAAATTCCATTCAATTTCTGAGATTTTTCCACATTAGAAAAATTGCAAAATATGTATTATTTGCATCACGGAGCTGAAAAATTATTAAAAATAGAAGATTTTGGGGCCAAAATGACCCAGTACCCCAGTTTTCCGTATTTTTCTAGGAACTGGAATATTTCCATTCAAATACTAAGGTTATTTACTTTAAAAATAGGTATAAATTGTAATTTTCTGATTGCTACTTCAAAAGTTATAGCATTTACTATATTTTCTCCCATATTTTCCCATAACACAAATTTCAAAAATTGTCTAGAATTATCCAAATGATGTGAAATTTGGCATCTGAGCTTACTTTGACATTGGTCACAATATGAGAGGGAGGGGCTTTTAAGAACTCAAAAAAAAAAATTTTGCGATTCCCTAATGCCCATGTTGTTTATAAAGAACAACGTTTTCATACAGCTATAACTTTGTGGTTAGATTTACTCACAAAAACAAGTAAGGTTAATTATTATAACTTTTACCTTTTATTTGAGCACTAACAGTTACAGAATTACTCGTAGGACTGCAGTTATTGCAATTGTTCTGAACGATATCCACTGGAGCCGTGCTGCCAAAGATATAATATCGATGGCAGCACGGCTCCAATGGAATTATCGGTGAAAAGTGATATTTTGATATATATATATATATATATATATATATATATATATATATATATATATATATATATATATATATATATATATATATATATATATATATATATATATATATATATATATATATATATATATATATATATATATATATATATATATATATATATATATATATATATATATATATATATATATATATATATATATATATATATATATATATATATATATATAATTCGTTTATTTGACACGGCTCATAGCGGTAGCTTAACGAAGCCGTGGATCTTTTATATGTTTACAAATGTAAAAATAAAAATATAAACAAATATTATAATATTGGATCTCGTGCGCGCAACTTTTTGTTGCGAGCGGAGACCTTCTTTCGCGGGGCTTTCTGGCAATCTGCATCTGGCGGGTCGTTTAATTCTTTTTTGTTTTTCACGTCCAGGTCGAAGCCGGCTTGGTGTTCGCGATCAGATGTTTTTCCCTGTTTCTTGCACTTATTGTGGACCAGCGTAAATCCGTCACTGTTATTGTTATTCTTGCCAATGTTGCTTACAGTTGATTTTGCGGTACTGGATGCTTCTTTTGTGGTTGTCATTATGGTCTGTGCAACTGCTGCCACAAATTTGGCCACCGTTTGTGGTTCAGGCATTGGTATTGAAAACTCTGTTTTGGGTTGGTTTGCCGTAGATGAGTTGGCAATCGGTTGAGATGCGTCTTCCTCTGCATCTTCCGCACAAGGTTGTCCATGATGAGCTGTCTGATTACAATACTTGCACGTAGGAATTTGCCCCTCATGGGTGCATAGCGTAGTTTGCATAATTGTAGTTCCGTGAGTTTTGAGTTTTATTGTCAAGTAGGAGGGTATAGGCCTTTCAACCCGCATCCTCACTACAAAAACGCTGTTAGGAGTACCCGGGAAGAAGTTTCTCCAAGTATCAGGTGTAACGGATTCTACTTCTCCGTATTGCGACATGCATTTTGCAATTGGCTCAGGAGGGGTACGAGGTGATAGGTCATATAACCTTACATCTATGTAATCATTCTCAATATATACGGGAATCTTAATTCCAACGTTGTTACTTTCAACCACGTGTTTTAAGTTGTTCTTCAAAACGAAACGCTCGGCTTGTGCTAACGTGTTGAATGATATTAACACTGCACTGCGAAGATGATGATACTGAAGGTACAACACTTCCGTAAGTCTAAGTTGCATTTTTACCTTCAGAAGGTATTCCACTTCACTAAAACTCGGTCGTTTTAAACAAAATTTAAAGTCAACGACCGCAGCGTTGGGTCGGAGTAGAGCTTTTTCGTCAATTTTACTCATGATGACAAGAATAATCCGATGCTTCCTTTGTTCTCGAGACAATGCACATTAGATCGAGAGGCCTGTTGTTCACTTGGCTCGATTGTACGTCTGACTGCGGCTGAAGTAGAAAGTAGACTTATATTTTGATATATCTTAGTTATCTTAAGATATTTTACGAAAATTGATTTATCAAATCTAGAGAAAATTTTCAATAGGACGTAAGTAACAATAAGAGATTGTCTTTGGGGTCTTTCTCTTCTGTTCATTACTCGGCCATTTCAACATTTACTACTCTACTCTTTGCATAATATTGTAGTGAAAACCGTCGGCTTTCGATATGTACTGAAAAATTAGTGCAAAGTGTTATAGTGACGTAGTAATAAACGAAAGAGACAGTAAACAAAGAGAGGCTCTCAATGTTACTTACGTCCTATTGAAAATTTTCTCTAGAAATCTTCGATTACCTTCTCCGCCCAATTCAAAAATTGAAAACTTTGCAAGAGATGTGTACCGAGGAAAAAATTAGCAGCTTCTAGCACTACTAGAGATGCGCCTATCTGGAAAAACAGGTTTTTTCGAGTTTGTTAATTCCAAATAGTTTTGGAACCCTAAACGCGACAGAAAAAAGTTGGCCATGAAAGAGTTAATTTCAATCATATTATTCATTTTGTGTGTTTTAGTAATTTTATCATTTTAATTTATTTTTTATTTTGTTCCTACGTATCATTTAATTCATTTTATTTATTTTATTCAGTTTACTATTTTTTAATATTCCAGTTCATATATTTTATTCAGTTTCTTCATTTTATTAACGTTATTAATTCTCTTCATTCATTCTTTTTATTCATTTCGTCCAATTGGTTAGTTTGAAACATTTTAATTCATTCTATTTTGTTGCTTTTTTAATAATGTCCAATTTTCATTTGAGCTGAACTAATTTGATTTATTTAATTTATTAAATTGATTTGGGTAAATCATTCTACCGATTTAATGAACTTGATACTTTTTTCTTTATTTTGTTTCATTATTTTTAAAATTTTATTTGTTTAATTGATTTTCTATAACTTATTCAGTTTATTCGGAGTTTTATTCGTGCATGACTCAAAACTGTGTTCATCTCACCTCTAATTCGATACCAACTTCACGTGAGTTCTGTAAAGTAATGAATGGCCCAACAGTGATATGTGTAAGCAATGTCTCATCTCACTGTTAGGAGGATTAAATCGGTTTTTACACTACTCATTTGTTTTTTTTTTCAATTCCATGCCATTTATATTTGAGAACACGTCATTTAAATCAGTGCTTTACGATGGCAGAAAAACTGTATTACAGCATCGATAGTGATTTTGTAATGTATCCTACGAGAATATTTCAAGTCTTTTCGAGCATATTCGAATCCATCGGAACTCGAAAAATATTTCAGTACCCTGTCATTGCGGAATAATTGTAAAAATCTGCCAATCTTTCTGAAAACATCTTCGAGAAGGTAATTTGGACGCAATGCACCGTGCACCGTGCACACTTGCAACTTGAGTTTTTGAAGAAATACATTAGCGTGGCCTCTAACATACTCCGGGTTAAAAATGATCCAGTATCCATGCCACTACCGATCAAAAATTTCGTTCTGAGGACCAGTCAGTCAGTTCTACGTATTATTTTCATTTTGATTATAGAAGCTTTAACCTTAGGGTCATTCACCTCTTTTTAGGGTTAGATAAATCTCTTTGAAAAAAATCCGTAATCATATGTGTGGTGTTGCGAATCGAACCCAGCTGAGCTGCGTACAAGCAATCGGTTTACCAACTATGCTTTGTCCGCCCCATCAGTTCTACGTATGCCCAAATCAATATATCCCTTATATATGGACTATATTTCTAGTTTTTAGATTACACCTAAATTGCTCTCCAGAGTATTCAACAAATTCAACCGGTTGTACAATAATTTGAATCTGTATGCCCCTTGCTTTGAGAATATGAAAATGAACTATCTTCAAGCTTATGAAACGTGTCATGTGAAATGAACTGACACAGAAAACAATTCGTACATGTACACATACATCGCTATACAAAGCAGTCTGTGGTACTTATCATTTTGTTTTGATTATTATCGTTCAAGACTGTTAAAGAAAAGGAATGAAAAGGACACCTTTTCCATTTCATTATCAACTTCTGTGTGAACAATATTATTTTCAATTTGAATTCATGCGATCATTGTGTGAAGTTCACATAAACTGTTAGTTGCTACGCATTACTTTCTAAGAACACAGAATGCATCAAAGCTGAAGAAATCTTTCTTGTGGTTGGCAAACGAAAGGTTCGTGATGCGATTTTTCCCATGATTGCACCTTACATAAAGCGACTGTTCGGAATTACCCCATCGATCTAAACACACAGCAACAAACTACGGCAAAAAACATGACGAAAAGGCGTGACCTAATTTCAGTGTAAATATTTAATCTTATAAATGAAATAAAATAAGAGACCAATAGCTGAGCTGCCACAAATAAACTAATAACACATAAAATTAAGAAAGATGATTTTTGTTCACAGTGCTATGTTTTCGGAACAAACATTGTTCCAGTATTTACAGCAAGTTTTTCGCGAATTTGGGAACAATTTTGTTTCCGTTTACTATCGGCATAACTAATTGTCTTTTTGATAAATATTTTTCAGCCTGTGCGGAGTCTGTTGAAACAGAAGGTCAAATTCCGCAACTGGAAAACACCAGTAGTAGCTTGTGTAGAATTTGTAAGACAGTATTCATCAAATTTGAATCCTGGCACATTTACGTTCACCACAAATTTGAGATCTGTTTACGGTAAAAAACATAACTGCAATTTTTGTATGATTTAATCAATGACAAAACAATTTAAAAATTAAAACATCGCCAAAATCTTTCAATGAGTTTTAAGAATGAGCTAACACTTCAGTATCACGATTCATGTTTGTTTTGTCAATATGAATATAAAACACCCCTAGAATACAGATTATGAACCATTGCGGGTGAGACAAAAATATGAATCGCGGGCGGGTGTCGTGCATACAAATGTTCCGCTTCAAAGCAGGGCATGCTTTCGGGGAGCATTTGCATAGTCAAAATAAACGATATTCGTAAGTTATTCCACTTTCGTCCAAATCAGGGCAATACTGTCCCTCGGTCTCCTATACCGACTAACCGTGGGATATAATATGCAGATTGGGCGGGTACCTTGAGCTACCGACCGCGGGTCCAACGATGGGACAAATATGATTATCGAAATGAATAAATGTTACATTTATCAGACAGCCGATGGAATAATTTGGCAGTAAATAACCGTGTCGGGGACGGTGTAATGGAAAAGACGTGCTATGTGACAATTTTCTAGGAATGTGGAGCAACTTTCCATTGGACGAGCTTCATTTGCATAAAAACATTTCTCATATTTTAACACCCAGTATTGAAAGGTTGTAGACCGACCCATGGTAAGCAACACAATCGTAATACACTCGCAGAGCAACGTTCGATCAGTCGCAGATGCCCAGTACAAGACCCAGAAAGTCATAAATCGAACGGAACCTCTTATCACGTGCCATAATCGCGAATGTGAGCAAAAAATCGAACCGTGACGAATGGCTGGAATCAATCAGTATCAACGGGCCGTTTGCCGTAATCAATATCCAATAAATATTTGCGGTAATTAAATTATACGCGCGCAATATGTCTCGACTTTTTCATTTCTTCGTGGTGGCCACGGTGCGGTTTGGCGCGGCGGCACGCAGTTTACACTCAAAGTAATGCCGCCATTCACCTGTGCCGCGTTATGTTGCACTCAATTCGCTGCCCTTTTCAGAGCTGTCCAGTATGTGGCAAAATGTGTGTGCGTGTGTATGTGTGCTAGCGGGCGTCGTGCGGTGCAGCAAACTACCGAGGAAGCATACACCTTCCCTGCCTGCAGGTTGTAGGTCCATACGGTAGGTATACCCTGATCCATGAAACATGAGTCGTGCAGCGGTGAAACCTCCTGAGGGAAAGATTGTTGAGCCATCGTTGATCTTGATTTCGCATAAATCTTGTCACATCTATTTGTCTCAAAGGCCATCAAAAGTCGGCAGCAGTCACGAGCGATAGACAAACGCGATGATTTCATTGAAATTCTTATTGAAAGCGTATTCTTGCATAATTGTCGGTACAAGCTGTTTGTTTGAGGCATTACTTTTTCAGACGGGACGTGGCCGTGGTAAACATCGTCGTGAAATATAGTTAATTTGCTATATTTTAAACCTCATTCCTGAATCTGCATAAAAAATCCCAACGCAAGGTTGATTCAAGAATTGGTTTAGGTACTTTGGAATTAGGGGATGTAAATTTAGTTGTTGACAGTTAGAATAATTACTGGATTTGAAGTATATACACAATATTATTTTATCTTTTGCAAAATTATCTGCCCTGAACGTCAAACTAGACGGATTTTAACCAAAGAAATAAAACCGTACATATTTCTCTAATTACATACAATAATAATAAAAACACCAACACCTGACTATTATTAAATCCAACGCAATTATTTTATTAAAATGGTTTCAGTTTATGCAGTGCTGCCACCTCTATCCTGATGACATGGAGGTAAAATGCTTATAATAAGCTTATTTACTGATACGCTGTAATTTTCTTCAATCGTTTCTCTCATCACAATTGTAATATCTGGAGCACTCTAGTGCTCCGTTCTATCGAAGTTGCTTCTGAACATGTGCAAAATTATCATCATTATCTAAGCTTATGCTGTGATTTTATATCCTGATGAACCTGTCAGCCTGATCGGGTAATGGCAATTGCAGTTGGGTTGAGGCGGCGGTCTTCAATTTGCTTCTTTTGATACGTATTAAATTGAGTTATGAAAATAGATTCAATGATCGATTCAATTGGTGTGATTATTTTTACTGGAATTATTAATTTACGGTTCACAATATCATGTTACCATTTTTCATCTTTACAAGAAGGCGAAGTTTGCTTCCCTTGATTCGAATTGAGTTTCTGTTAATGTATTTGACGACGAAGAAACGGTTTATGAAAGCTTTATGAACGAAACGAAAATTACTCTTATACTACTTCGATAAAGACAGCAATCTCATATTTTGATCAGTGTTGTGGAATCTCACGATGGTCTTTGAATTGTGATGGTAAATATGAAGTGACCGTATCACCACAAAAATGACCGTTGTATCCTTTCCATTTGCGTTTCATTTAACTATCTCTTACAGAAGCCGTGCGAGAGAGAGAGAGAGAGAGAGAGAGAGAG
This sequence comes from Topomyia yanbarensis, assembly GCF_030247195.1. Classification (NCBI taxonomy): domain Eukaryota; kingdom Metazoa; phylum Arthropoda; class Insecta; order Diptera; family Culicidae; genus Topomyia; species Topomyia yanbarensis. The sequence goes on along the minus strand of NC_080672.1, from coordinate 130,876,808 downwards.
AGAGAAAGAGAACGCATTAAAATGATAGACAGATTGAGTACCATTTATTTTGTACTGGTATGGTAAACGAAATATTATCATCAGTAGGCGTGTTTCGAAATTCAACATTGGTCATCGATGACCAAATTGTTGAGTTAAACATGGCCGCCGAGATTTTTTTTTAGCGGAAGAGACTATTTTCGCTCTGTTGTGATACAAAACAATCGATACAACATTTCCCGTTGGAGAGCAGCGACACCCATATGCTCTCGTATTTGAGCGGTAAAGAGAATTTAAATTCCCCCTACCAGAGTTGCCACATGCACTGATTTTTCACTAAAATTGTAAAGAATCTGATGTATCCAATCTATGTTTGGTGCAGCAAATAGAATAATTATAACAGGTGTTGTTAGGGTTCGTCGCGGTGCGGATGTGGGCGGTAAATGGATAGTCCGCACCGCAACCGCAAAAAAATAATAAAACCGCACCGCTTACTGCAACCGCATTGCATTTACCGCACCGCACCGCGCGGTAATGCGGTAAATGCGGTAAAAATCATGTATTTTAAAAATTGTGCTGAAAAATTATTCATTTGTTTTGTATAGCCATATATAGTAAAATGCTATTCTTATTTACACGAAAATTATCTTTGACGGACTCCTCAGAATATAACATTTATGAAAATACTCAACTTTTGCAAGTTTTATTAAGAGGGGTAAGGGTTTTGGCGTGAAAAAAATCACTTTTTCTCGATTTTTTTAAACTTTGCGTGAAGCGAACTGATCAAAACTTTTATACATTATAGTGTATCATTTCAATAACATGCTGTAATTTTTCCATGCAAAAATATCGACAAACGACTCGGTGAAGAAGCTTTTTGTAGAACTGCTCTGGAAAAACATGATTCGCGGTGTTACCTGCCATTCAAAAACTACTTTACCGATTTATTTCAAACTTTATATACAAAAATATGTAGCCCCTACGTTAAAGTTTCGAGATAAATTTTCAAGGCAAAAACTGTCCAAACTATGCAAAATTTGGCATCTGGGCTAACGTTGACACTTGTCACAATATGAAGGAAGACTTTGAGAAACACAAAACAAAAATCGCAATGCCCTACACTAACTTTGAAAGCTTTACTTTCAAAAAGTTACAAAATACTCCTTACTGAAAAATATTATTTATTAATTTGGTAGAAAATATTCCCAGTTGGACGAACAATGGACGCACGTGAAAAAAAAATTCTTCCAAATTCGTTTGGTTTGATGATGATAATTACATTCTTTGGATTGTTTTTAAGTCGTAGTATCATTACTTCATCTCTAAGTTCTCCAAATTAATCAAAATTCACAGTTGAGAAAATGTCATCGAAAACGATTCATAATTCCACAATTGCCAAGAGGAATCAGGAGAAATGATGCATTTGGTAATTGGACTTGACAGTAAATTCAATTGTTTTTCAATGATTGGATTTTGCGTTTTATGTATTTTAAAAGGTTAGTTTCTAAATTTTTTATTTGAAGTACAGAATAAATAGTTTTCAAAATATGTCGTAAAAATAATGATGGCAAATTATATTGGACACAGCTTATAGATTTTATTTCTTAGTAACAGTATGTTTTATCATATTTGTAAAATGTAAAAAATCAAGTAGCTATAAGTCGAAAACAGATTATATTCGGATTTCTTTTCAAATCATTGTCAAGTCTATGGAAATTAGAGCAATTAAATGTTTATCATGTTTCTGTATTGTAGGGTAATAAATAAAACTCGAACGTTCTGATAGAGAGATGTTCCTAATAATAACATTGCTAAGCGTTCGTTCAGAAAATAAATCTAGTTGCGCCCTTCTCAAATGGTAAAAGTCATAGTTTTAATTCACTTTTTAAAGCAGACTGCAGACTTTATCAATTATTTTTTGAAGTGCGGTTGCGGTAATACCGCGCGGTAAAAGTTCATTTCCCGCACCGCATCCGCGGGAAAAAGTGTCTCACCGCACCGCAGTTTTTGCGGTGCGGGTGCGGTAAATACCGCGCGGTTGCGGTAATTACCGCAACCACGACGAACCCTAGGTGTTGTATTCGTATAGCGACGTACTTTAAATAACGATATAAATGATTTCTTAAATTTAATATAATGTAGTATGATAATTTACCTAAAAAATGAATAAAAATATCAGATTGTTTGCATTTCTACCGCAGGCTGTTTCACAAACAGACCTGGCAGCCATGCCTTTTTTTCATCTGCTTTTTCATCATGGCGTTAATAATTGATTCCTCTTCAGGACAGGTAAATTAATTCAATTTATTAAATAATCCCCTTAAAACAAGCAATCCTTATTTTTGGAGGAAATCCTGTAGTGCTAATAATTGGAAACTCTATAGAAAATACAGCTCGTCAGATAATCGTAATCTGTTTCCAAAGGTCGGTTGATATTGAATTGACGATACTTGTAACGAGTCGGTCCAAGAATGGAAAAAATTGACGTATTTGGAACAAAAGTGGCTCCCTATATTGCCAATTGACGTATTTGGAACAAAAGTGGCTCCCTATATTGCCATGTTATTTCCACATAGGAAACGGTGTGTAAGTAATGTTACCACTATTAGGCAAACTTTCTGAATCATTTTAAATCTTTCCGACCATTGCGAGATTTTCTTGGTTTCATTGGTCATCCTTGATGGTAAAACATCCGTTACATGCTGAAATAATTCTCCACGCCAGCCGAATTTGCAGTAATTTTCAAACCAATGCTTATTAAAGCGTTCAAGCAAACAAACGCCTACGGGTGGGGCAATTTCGGACGTTAGTTGGTCAACAGCCACTGTCTTCCAGATCCCGAAACCAGAATCCTACGTCAGGAAGAGTATTAAAACCGAATGGATGATAAGGTTGATAAAACCAATTGGAAGGTTTCATGTTCTCAACTATGATCGTGTCCCATTCTCTTGGTAATTATGGAACAAGTTTCTAATGATGCCGGGTTTGTCACTTAGAGGTTGTTTGCGCCAACAACTACAAGGTCCGCTTAACCAAAAAAATATACAGAAGTGTTTTACTTGAATAAACATAAAATGTATTGGCAATAGTTTGTTTTTGTACAGTGGAGAATTTAAAATCCATGAGTTATCGGTCCTCTCATCAACACCCTTTTTGCTGAAATGT